>NC_053467.1:7201378-8454466 GCF_015227805.2 Hirundo rustica | reverse complement strand
GGAACCAGCTACTCCCATTCTGCAAGTAAACCAGGAGGTTTTCAAATGAAAGCAGTATTGCTTACTAAAAGAAAATGAAATAATCCAAGGGTAGTTTTTCCTTACAGTAGGAATGTTCAGTGCTTGACTGCAGGCCAGAGCTTCTGCCTGTCTGTCTGAGCTGTGGTAATCTCTCCATCCCGGATCCGAGGGCTGGAATGGGGGCAGCAGAGGAATTGCCTGCTGGATGGGCTCCCCCAGTTTTGTGGCACTGGCACTCAGACTCCCTTTGGGAGGTTCAGCAGCATGGACAGACTCCATCCCTCCTGAAGAGGCAAATACAAAGAACTTGAGGTGTTATTTGGGTAAGCAGAACGTGCTTTGTGCATTGTGTGTACATAATATAGGGAAGTGTCTTAGTAGCTAATGTGAGCTGCCACCTTTGTTGGATTGCACAGGACAGTGCTGTAACATTTTTCAGCCTTGAGAACATGATTTGGGATGTGAGGATCTTCCACGAGGGCTTTTTAGTGTTTTGAACCACAAAAGAGAAGAAGACAAACTGCAATTAAAAAGAGCCCAGCTGAAGCCAAATCTTAGCTAAGCAGAAATAGCCCAGATCATGAATGTTTGCCTACTCTGAGAAACTAAAATATCCCATTTCTGAAAATAATTTATTTTAAAACATGACTAAAGTGTTTCCATTCATGACTAAAGCTCTCCTCCACACCACCCTAGTTCCCTAGACTCCTAAATCAAAATTAGGTGGATGAGCTTTCAGAAGAATCAATACTCACCATCTTCCCTTTCCTTCACAATCTCCCTTTCACTTTCTGAGAACTGTCTGGGCAACGCTGCAAGAGTGTCTGGGCTTTCAGATTCTTCTACCTCCCTGTCCTTTTCTGCTACACACAGTACAGGCATCTGAAATTCTAGAAGTGGATGTTTAAAAAGATTAAATTAAAATCTATAAAGCATCTTGCTATGAACTGTTGAGATGGACAATTTTAATGTCTGCTAATTACTCGGTGTCAGCAGTCCACACTAAATGCAAAACAGGTCTGTTAAATTCTTATTTGTAATTCCAGTCAATTAAATGTTCATAATTCATAATATTTTTTTTATGCCTCTACTTGAGGAGATGAATCAATAAGAATAGGAAGAATTGGAATATTCCTATAGAAAATAGGAAATAAGAATGAGCTCCATTTAAGTCATCTGCACATTATTAATTTCAGAGCCATCCATGAAGTTTTGAAGGGGCACACACTTCTAACAAGTCTTTTTAAAGAATTAACCTATTAATCTTTTTAAAATCTTAAATAATACATCTTACACTGCAACAAGTGAAACAAAGTCTTTGGAATTTTACTATTCTATTGAACAAAACAAAATGCATATTTAGAACTGAATTAGAATTCAAACAACAAAATTTTATCCAAGTAAGGGAGTGCAGGAGTCATGAAAAATAATGCCTGGAATATTTACTTCCAGAAATTTTGACTTCAGCAAGATGTATTTGCTTATTGTGGGTTTTCTGGAGTTTTTTAAAATAAAGATTTAAAATGGTATTTATGTGAAAGAAAAGTAACTTTTTAACAGGAAACAAACAAAAAAAATCCTAGAAGTCCTAATACAGAAGAACCTTAAAATTTTTTCTCACCCAAACTTACCTTCCCCTCTCTTGGAAAATGAATAAGCAGTATCTCCAAGTTTAATTAACTCACTGGTAGATTCTGAGCCGTCTGTATCACAAGTTAGAATAAAATATTCTGACTGGGACCTAAGGGGAACATAAAGCCATGAGATATTTCCTCTCTCAGCCTCTGCACGTTCAGCCCACGAGATGGAGCTGCCGAGGAGCCGTGCAGGACAGGGCCCTGCTGCCACGGAGCAAACCAGAGCAGGAGACACAAGCACAAACTGAACTCAGCTTAACAAATCAGTCTTTAAAATACAGTCTTTAAAACTGATCAAAGTTTTCAAGTAGTTTTATTCCACATAAAAATTAAACTTAAGGGAAACAAGACCAGCAGCTCTTCAAGGGCAAAAGAAGTTCCAGATGTAATTTTAGCCCAACCAGGGGAGTCACCTCACATTCCTTTTGGGATATGTAATCAGGAGGGGTCTATACTATAAAAAACCTGCTAATTTCTCTACAGATACACAAAGACAGTCAATCACCGTGTGAAAGCAGATATTCAGAATTGTTCTTACCTTTCAGCTGATGAGAGCAGTGTGTGTTGTGTAAGTTGATCAGCAGCGCTTTCCAGCTGCTCTTGAGATGCAATTTGAATTTCATCACTGGACAGTGCATTTATCTCAGCTGTTAATTACCAAGAGGTAACTATTTTCAGAAAAACTACTTCACCTATAAACTAACAGGTGCTACTTCTAATATCATCAAAACAGTTTATGTGTAATATGGACATTGTAGTGTTTTATCTAAAATGATGACTTGCAATGTTCCCCATGAGGTGCGAGGGGGAAGAGAGAGGTGTAGGGGACGTGGGGCAACTTTGACGGTAAATTTTGAAAAATTGTACCACTACCATATATCCCCTTGTTAATAAACCTTTCTTCTTCCTCAAAAGAATTAAACTGTGGACTGACAGCTGGGAAAATCTGAGCCACTAATGGCCACTGGGTAGCAAGACTGGCAGTCTGAGGGAAGGGAAAAGCAGTACAGGCACTGAACATTCCTACTGCCCTCTTCCTTCTTTCCACTCTGGAACAGGGTCAGGAGGGAGCTCAGGCACCAAGTGCTCCCCCCTTCTCACAGAGTGCAACAGCCACTGGTGACAGCTCTTATCAGCTCAGAGACCAGTACTGCCTGCAGCCAGATGCCTCTGCAGGGCTGAGCTGCTTCTCCTCCCATTTCCTCAAAATAACCCCTGCTATGGATCCACTCCCAAGACCCACCTCCCAGGAAAGGCTGTCACCCCCCCCATCTGCTAGGAAGTAAAAGGGACATTTGCTCATTGTTCCAATTAAAGCCAACATTTGAATCCTAATCCAAAATTATTTGACTTACAGGCTGAAAAGCAACTAACAAAGAATGAATTGTCTGGAGCAGATTTCTGCCACAAGAATGAAGCAAAAACATTATGTAAGCTTTGGGAGAAATGATCTATTTTATTATTGTTTACGAAAATAGCGAATGCAAACATTCAGCTTCACTACTGAAATTTCCTCCCCCAGGGTCAGTTTCGTCTTTCTCTTCTCTCCATTGTCAAGGTTATAAGTAACAAAAAATCCCAAATAAATCTTTGCTACATTGGAAACACTTTGGGTTTACATCTCACCTCCAGTCTGAGAAGATGCTTCACTGACTTCTCTAAGATACTCTAACAAACCATCAAATATTTCGAGGAGGTTTCTGATAGATTCCCTGTCTCCTTTCACAATGTTCTCACCTTAAGAGAAGGTAATGACACATATTAGTAATCAGTACTTCACGGAAGAAAAATTCTCAAAAGCAGGCATTTTCTGCAGAAGAGTGCTTGGAAATCCTTGTAAAGGTGTCAGCTCAGAAGACACCTGGCCACTTATCTATGGCTATACAAGCAAGCTTAAAGTTTATTTTAAGTGCTCTAAATTTGCATCTTTTCAGTTTTAATAAGTGAAAGTTCAGTGATGCAGAAGCTGCTTCCACACTCAAAAAATAAATGTTTTGGGATATTTTCAGGGACAATTGGTATCTAATATTTTTCCTATACATAAAACTATAGCATGAAGCAGTCTATGGAGTGGCAGCAGGATTGCAAACACCAGCCACTGTTTATAGGCACCAAGTCAGAGATACTTCTAATCAAGCAGTTTTCCTTCATGCAGGTTATGCTATGTGAGACCACACACAGGAATACTCAGGGAAAGCCATTATCTGTGTACAGATAATAGATAACACAACACAGTTCAACTCTTTACTCGACAACTTTAAAAATATAGTAACACGTTTGAAACTCCAGGGTCGTGTCTTAAAACCCAGTGTCTAAGCCTGAGCCAGTAACAGATTTCAGGTAACACTTTGGCAGCCAAATGAAGAATGGCTGGATGTTAACTTTAACATTCCTTTCTCTCATTTATTCTCTGCTTGCTGTTTCAATTTATAACCTGATGTCCAAGGCAATGGGTCAGTGTTCTGATGACATCCACTACTATAAGAAGATATTCCATGCAAGTATGAAAGCAAACTGTGTAACATCTGGTTCTTAAAGTGTTCAAATTAAACCACACAGATATTCAGCTGTGTTTGTCTCATTAAACCAAGCACTTACCTGTGATGTGAGACAAGCTGACCTGCAAATAATCCAGTGCCAGGGAATCTATTATTGCTTGTACATTATGTGCATCATCTTCTTGGCTTCTGGGAGTAGCAATGAAATCTATTTAAAATAAAGAATAGATTTTAATGGCTAGCTTCTTGCAAGTACCTTAATGAAACTAATTTCTGCTTACAAGCTAGTATCTGTTCAGTACCTTGTGTTCTTGGTGCAAAGCCCAACGTGGCTTATGGTCCTACAAAATCTTTTATAAATAGTGAGCACAAACTTAGAACGCCCCTTGGAAGATGTGAGGGTTTTATCAGGATTAAATTCAGAAACAGAGACTACTAAAGCATTTCTCCTCCACTGCCAGCACACACACCTAGTTCAGATCATCAGACTGGGACTGCAGTTTGTGTTAGGGTTTCTTCTTTCCCTGTCACACACTAATTGCATTGCAAAATATTCTACTTAATTAGCAACAACATTATTTTTAGTTCTGTGCTTACATTTAACAGGACTTCTACCTTCAACAGGGGCTCTTAAAATCTTCTGCTATTAGTAGTCTGACACTTCCTACACTTAACAGTTTATAAACAAAGACAATTGGATAGCCTTTGCTTCGTTGTTGTCACTGAAGTCCAGTGGAGTTGGGTTAAAGCAGGGTTAAAGGACAGCTCAGCTCTTAGCAGACTGTAAGTGTTAAGCATTTTATGAGAGCAAACTTCAGTGTTAACACTGCTGTGAGATAAAATGAGCCAGTTCACAGCCTTCAAATGAATTATGCCCACAAACAGCTTTCAAGGCCTAATTTACAGGAGTTTTGTTGTGGCTCTCCTCATAGCTGCCATTCATAGCAGTCCAAAGTTAAAATAAAATTGGCCAATATTACTTAAATCTTCTTAAAGAACGACAATCTTTTCTTTTTGTCTTTGGAAGGGCACAAATACTTTAAATCCCTACATCTGTAGGAAGTTTTACAAGTTGCAATTTTATTTAGCTACAAAATACGCAGAGACAAAAATAAAAATCAGATTTAGCAATTATCATTCCTACCTGGTACTACTTCTCCTAAGATTGACTCATAAAGATGAACAAACACATCAGCATTGCATTCTGAGAGATGCTTTATGTGCTGGTTTATTTGACAGGTCCTTAAAAGATCATTGGCAACATCAACCCAATCTATTTAAAAGAAAAACATTAAAGTCAGAACTGAAAGACAGAAATAAAGACATGGTTATTTACAGTGAAAGGTAACCTCTGTACGTGTCTCTGACTCCACCAGAGGTGGTCAAACCCAGGAGGCTATCCCATCCAAAATATGAAATATTGTCCAACTGCAAGCATAGCCCAGCTGGACTTGGGAGGTGAAGGCACTGAAGTACCACAGGCTAGGCAGGTGTTGGGGATTTTTTGTTTTGTTTGTTTTCCCATGAAATGAAGAACAAATTTGAATCTGGTCTCATAGCCAGGAACTCCAAACCCTCAAGACCTTAACACACCAAGCTGTGATACGCCATCTATCAGTGATCAGAAATGACAAGCACATTTTTGGAAAAAATCTTCTCTTACGAACCCAGGCTCTCTAATAGTCTTAGGCAATGATATCACAGCTAATGTAAATACTCCTCATGAAAAGTAAATTCTACTTTAATTATTTAAGGATTGGAAGAATACAGATGTGGTCCTGCCAAGCACTCTGTTGAGCACAATGACCTGTGCACTAATATCCTGATTTTCCCCAGACATTGAGTCCTGAGTTCAAAGTGTCTTGAAGGACACGTATTTTAACAGGTATTAAGAACTTTAATTTACTGGAGGAGGCGTAAGTCAACTTTGGAAAGAAAAAGTGTAGAACTACTACAACTGAAACTAATTTGTACGGTTTTCAGTCTTGTGTACACAGGAGTGTTATTTTTCCATTCCTCCACTCCTCCATCAGTTCCAGACATCACTAAGTTTCAGATGCATGAAAGGTTAAAGTAGCACCTCCCACATTTCAGGCTGTTGAACTGCTATTCATCTGTAGCTTTATTAAGTTTAAAGTATCGCCAGGAAAGGAATAAAGATAAAAGAGGGGAAGGCTAACGCAAAGAGCTTAAAAATCCGTAACGTAAGAAAACGACAGCTTTAAAGAGCTGAATAAAATGGTGCCAGCGATGCGAGCAGCGGGAGGTGATGAGGGAGAAGGAAGATCTCCGGCTCGGCTCGCCTCCCCCGGCTCTGCGGGCACCCTGCCGGCCGCTGCCCCGGGAGGGGACCCGCCCCACCGAGGACCCCGCAGGGCCGGGCCCAGCGAGCCGCGCTCGGAGCCCTCCGGGCCCGGCCCTACCTGTGCCTTCAGCGCTGCCCATGGCGGCACCAACGGCCCGGGCCGGCCCGCCCCCGCCATTTAAACGGCGGCCTGCGCGCCCATTGGGCAGGCGCCGCGGGAAGGGGCGGGACCGGGGCGGCGGCGGGGGCCGGTGCTTTCGGTCATGGCCGGTGGTACGGGAGCGGGGCGGGGCCGATCGCCTCCGTAACGGGATTGCGAACAGGCCTGCGTTTGGATTGGGAGCGAGAACGGGGAGCAAAGAAGGAGCTCGTGCCCCAAAGCCGTTCCCCGCCTCTCCCCGGTCACGGGAATGGCCCCCCCGGTGCGGTCCCGCCGTTCCCCGCCCGAGCCCCCCCGGCGCCGCCCGGCCGGTGCCGCCACCGCCCCCCGGACCCCACGGGCCGAGGTCCTCGGGCAGCACGGGCTGGCCCGGGCCGCTGCGGCCGCCGAGCGCGGCTGGCGCCGTAAAATGGCGGCTGGGGGGGTGGTGGTTTGTCCGTGAGGTTCCGCCTTCGTCACCTGAACGGGAGGCGGTGTTTGGCGATTTCTCGGTAAAATAGGTGGGGAAAGGGCCGGCCTCGGGCGGGGTGGAGCGGGGGAAAGTTCTAGCCCTTGACCTTGCAGGCTGGGCCCGGACGTTTCCCGGCTGGTATGTCCATTACCTGGTGTTGGTGTTAATTGCCACGATACAGGTTTGACGGGGTAACCCGAAGGCATTTCTACATGAAAGGAGAGCTAATGCATTTATTAAAAATAAGATTTAGCAATGAAACTTACTGTATTAGCTGCTGGCATACAGTTTTTTGAACAGGTTGAATGGTGAAAGTCTATTATTTTCCTTTCTGAGCAACAGCATTCCATGCTCCTCAGGAATTCTGGGTTTTCCATACTGAAAGAAAAAATGGTGCAATTTATCGTGAAACTCCTCAAGCATGACAAAAAGCAGCTGAGGTCCCAATTTTGACCGTAAGAACAATGACTGGCAGCAATTAAACCTCAGTGGTGTTAGCTCCAGCAGCCCACGGGTGTCATTTGTAGATCCAAATCCAAATGCACACATCACCTTAGGAACACAAAAGGGCTTTTGTTGTGTGTAAGTAAACACAGATCAGTGCTATCGAAATGAAACTAAAAATAACATAAAATACAGGTTTCGGTTTGCTACAAACACAGCTCTGCAAAGCTGTGTTGATTTCTTTCCACATATTGGTTCTAATTAAGAGTACACGGAAAAATCAATGATGTTTAGCTTAGGGGGGTAGAACAGAAAAATGAGGAAGCATTTTTACAAAGGAAATTGAAAGGAGTTCCTTGCAGACTTAACTGCCTATAGGCAAGGCAGCGACTGGGTTTTTGTTTAGTCTTTTCAATTCTTTAAAACTTAGAAAGATTAAACCGCACAGTAACAGGACCCACGAAGTTACACATACACAAAAAATCAAGCTGTGTTAAGATAAGTGCAATAGAATAAGAAAAGATAATTTGTTATTTTTTCAGCCTTTGCAAAAATCTTTTTCAGACTCATCAGGAACAGAAAGCCTGTAGGCTCAGCAGGTAGAGGGTGTTAATAGAGGTGTTTGAGGACAAAACTCTTTCATGAACCATCTTAAATAGGTAAGTCTACACTGAAGAAGAAAAAAAAAAGGGGGGGAGTTTCCTCTATTAGAAATTTGCTGGGATAGTCTTAAAACCAGTCAAGTTGGAGTGCTATTGAAAGAAATTAATTGCAACAAAAAATTGTTGAGCAGTGGAATTCCAGATTGCTGAGGGTCAAACAGCTGTGGCTATTCATAAACAAAGGAAGCCTGACTTAGGTGTTACTTTTGAGGACAATATCATGCAAACCTCTAGTCTTTGCAAACCTTGCTCTATTCTTAGCAACAATTTTAAAAAATTGCTAGAAAATAATACACAACAGATCAAAAACATCTTTATACTTTTGTTATGTAGATCCATATGGGGTCCAGATCTTAAATTCTGTGATTTTCTTGTCAATAAAGAAAAATAATAGCAAGGATAATTAGAAGTGTGGAATCGCTTTAAATGGAGGAAAATTTACACTGCAGCTTTGTTTTATAAAGGACATGAGTATATTGTCCACAAACAGTATAAATAAACAGAAATTATTACTTGCCATTTCTACTAACGCATTGTTTTGTGCCCCTTGTCCTTATCTGGCAATACATTGAAAACGAAAGTAAATGTTTTTCAGGTTGCATGCACTGAAACTGTAAAACGCATTGTCATGGTGTCGTACAAGCTAAGGGCATAAATAGAATCAAAATGTGAAGAAATGGCCATCAAATATAGTTATTTTTGTCCCAGAAAAGCCTTAAAGCACAGATTGCTAGAAGGTGGGAGGATATAAACGGGAAGTGTTGTTATGGCACTTCTCCTTCCGTATGTCGTTTTAATTTCTTCCCTCTCTGCCTGAAGCAGGTGGCTGCGGGTGTTTGTGTTTTAAACTTCAACTCTTGCGTTTGTAAAGCCTTAGGTTGCTGGACATTCGCCTGGCAAAGCCAGGTGGGTGAACAGCAGTGCCCACTTTGGATATTGAATGATTTTATCCGGTGCCTTCTGGGCAGCTTTTCAGCTGCTCACTGCACCTCAGACGACCTTTGACTCCGGTTACTGGCCCTGCTGTGGAATTCTAAAAGATAACGCTGGTAACTTTACAGACATGTTTGTAAATATTTCTGTTTACACGCATGTTTATAAACATTTTTAAAAGGCAATGGGTTAGCAGCATAAAAGAACTGGCCTGATGAAGTTTGATTTTTTTTTTTTTTTTTGCGTCCAGCTCTCCAGGATCTGCACATCTGGCTCCTTCCGAGAGCGAAAGTCAAAGGTGGCCATGATGCCAATCTACCGTGAAGTATCAGTTATTAGTTAAAATGTTTATTAGTTAAAAGCCCGGGCTCCTCTAGAGCTATTTCAGGAGGATTTTTCACAAACAGATCTGTGAGAACTGGGGACTGTATTACGGACATCAGGGTCCAGCTCTTCCCTACTGAAAGTTACGAGGAACTGAGCTGCGTTCTGAAGACGCCGGGCGGCCGAGAGCTTGCACACACGGGGGCTGGAAGAGAGAACTCTCCACTCCATTTCCGTGCCCCTCAGGCCGGGATGCCCTCAGCGAGAACGAGGCTCCCGCCCGCAGCGGCCCCGCGCAGGCGCGGGCAGGGGGCGGGGGTGGGGGGCGCTCCCCGATGGGGGGGGCACTTCCGGCCGCGAGCTCAAAGCTGGTCACCCGGGATAGCCGCGGCCACGCCCACGCGGAAGGGGGCGGAGCCTCGGCCCCGCGCTGGCCGCTTACATAACGCGGGGGGTGGGGCCCGCGCGTGCGTCACGCTCCGGCTCCCGGCAGCCCCCGCTGCCCCATATATAACCGGCGTCCGCGCGGCCGAGCGCCCACAGTGAGCGGCCCCCGTCAGCGGCGCCGGAACTTGTCGAGCCCTTCGTCACCCGCTCTAAGTGACCGGAATCGCCTCGCCCACCGCCACCATCGCCATGCCCGGGTATTCCAGCGACAGGGATAGAGGGTGAGTCCGGGGGCACGGCCGGCGCCAGCCGCCGCCAGCGTCCGGACTCCGAGCCTACCCATGGGTCTCTCGGGGTTGTTTTTCAGACGTTTAAGATGGCGGCGGGGCGGGGGTTGGGCCCTGAGCCCTTCCCTCAGCGCTCCCGCCGCGAGGGGTTGCCGGGTGGAGGATATCGGGCTTTTTTAGGCCACCGATTGTGGGCGACTGTATCGGTTCCTTCGCCTCAGAGCACCCCCCGCGGGTGTGCGAACGCTGAGAAAAGCGCGGGGGAATTTTAAATATTTTAATTTTCTTTTTTTTTGGGAGGGGGGTTGGGAGAAAGACTCGCCCTCACTCCTCTGGGGATGCCTCCCAGGCTGGACGTTCCCTGCAGAGCCCGATTCCCCCCGCTGAGAGCGGCGGGCGATCTGGAGGTTTGTGGGTCAGTGGGTTGGCGGTACCGAAGCCTTGGGGAGCTTTCAGCAGGGCGGTTCCCCGTCCTCCCTTCCCCCTCCCAAGGCTCGGGCTGTGGCCGGCAGGAGCCGGCCGGCTCCGCTTTGTGTTGTGTAAGCGGATGTTAATGGCCGGCCCCGCCATGTGGTGGCTGAGGGGAATCAAAATGCCGGCTGTGCTGCTGCTGCCTTTGTTCCTCCTCCTCCTCCCCCCGCCCAGCCCCGGCTCTAAAATGGCAGCGGCTGGAAAATGTGGCGTAGACAGAAATGAGAGACAAAGGAAACAGCGCTGGCAGGAAGCAGCGGCCGCTCGAGGAGCGCTGTGTCGGGCTGGGAAGGATCGTTCCGAGCGCCCGTCCGGCCAAAATTGGGAAGCGATCGGGGCGGGGGAGGGAGCCCCGTGCTCGGATCCAGCGCACGGCTCAGCGCGGCTCCGAGCTGTGCCTCGGGGCTTTCGAGATCAGCCTTCTCCGAACGGAGGGACCGAACCTGATACGTTAATAAAGCGCGTGGGGTCATAAAATAACGTTATTGAAAGAAGTCTGTCTATTGGGACTTAAAATGTTGACGGGAAAGTTATCCCAAGATTTCATAATTGCCCCTGCCTGCCTTCAGCAAAAGGAGTGTCACTGGGACGGGAAACCATTTTGATCACGGGGTAGTGCCAAGGTTTTAATGCTTTACTTTGCTTGTTGTAGCTTGCTGTTCTGTTGCATTGTATGGACGTGGGAAAGACACATTATCTTAGCTTGTGAATAAGAATTGTGGCCAGGCAGATTGTGGTATCTGCAGCTTAAAGTATGGTCTTTAAAGTTCTAGTGTCCTGATACTTCAGTAGGTAGAATTTATGTATCTGAATTGTAAAGTCCACTGTTGTGGGTAGGCTGCAGAGATGGTGGTAAAGTTGCTCAGGAAGAGGACTATAATGTTTCTCCTGCATTCTATGTTATGCTGTTTTGCCCTAGGTTTGGAGCCCCTCGTTTTGGAGGAAGTAGAGGTGGACCTCTCTCTGGGAAGAAATTTGGAAACCCTGGGGAGAAACTTACAAAAAAGAAATGGAACTTGGATGAGCTGCCCAAATTTGAGAAGAACTTCTACCAAGAACATCCGGATGTAGTTAGACGTACTGCGGTATGTACCTGATCTGGCTTGAGGAAAAGTAAACAGAAAGTGCAAACACGTTGAGGGTCATGGGGCCCAGCAGGCACAGATGAGGTAACTTAAAATATAACTTCAGTATCAGAGCTTATTTCCAGTAATGGGTGTTTTGTTTTGCAGCAAGAAGTTGAACAGTACAGAGCAAGCAAAGAGGTCACAGTTAGGGGCCATAACTGTCCAAAACCAATTATCAACTTTTATGAAGCAAACTTCCCTGGTAAGTGAAAACCAGCTTATTGGTGGTTCTTCAGACTGGCTGGATTAGGGCAACATCTGAATCCATATGTTTAAATTTTCTCTTAAAGCAAATGTTATGGAAGTAATTCAGAGGCAGAACTTCACTGAACCAACTGCTATTCAAGCACAAGGTTGGCCTGTTGCGTTGAGTGGATTGGATATGGTTGGAGTGGCACAGACTGGATCAGGGAAAACACTCTCTGTAAGTTTTGATTATAGCTTGGAATACTGCTGGATTTCAGCAGTGACAGTATGGTCTAGCCTAGTGCAGGGTGAACCCTTCCGGAAAGAGATTGTAATGAGATTTTTTTCTTTATTCCAAACAGTACTTACTGCCTGCCATTGTGCATATAAATCATCAGCCATTCCTGGAGCGAGGAGATGGACCTATTGTGAGTATTCCTAAATGAAAATGGGATTTTAATTTTTAGGGAATGGGATTGTATTTTAGACTTTTAGTTTGCCATACTCATAAGAGTGCATAGCCGCATTCTCTTTCTCTATATAAATGAAGTACTTCCCTTGTTGGAGTAGTTTCCCAAGCAGATTCTATAAGCTCTGATTGGATTGTCGTGAAAATAGTACAGAACAGGAATAGTTGTTCAATTTTGGGTTATATTTTGGAAATTGTTATCACCTGGAAGCTAGTGATTTTCAGGTGTCTTTCACATATTTGGTGGCAGTTGAGATGCCAGGTAACTTGGTTTGCTGGTTTAGCTACGTAAATCTACTTCAGTCAATCTAGCACTGAACTTTACACTCAAAATTAGTGTCAGACTGTGATCTTCCAATGGGTATTGAACTAAAAGCTGGACATCCTATTTCTAGTGTCTTGTGTTGGCACCAACCCGTGAACTGGCCCAGCAAGTGCAGCAGGTAGCTGCTGAATACAGCAGAGCGTGTCGTTTGAAGTCCACATGTATCTATGGAGGTGCTCCAAAGGGACCACAAATCCGTGACCTGGAAAGAGGTATGGATCAGCCTTGGTGCATCTCTGTCTGAGGCAATAAGCAAACTGCTTCAGCTGATGGGACTGCTTGGTTTTAGGTGTGGAAATCTGCATTGCAACACCTGGAAGACTTATAGACTTCTTGGAAGCTGGAAAGACCAATCTCAGGAGGTGTACTTACCTTGTCCTTGATGAAGCTGACAGGATGCTTGACATGGGATTTGAACCTCAGATCAGAAAAATTGTGGATCAGATAAGAGTGAGTATAAATGGTTCATGCATTTATCACTAAAGCAGATACAAACTACTGCCACTACCCTTCTTACAGCAAGGGCAGTGGAAGCCTGGATAGTTCTGGTTGGGCATTTAACTTAACCCTATATTGATCTTTCTTTCATTTGATGTTCTCCAGCCTGACAGACAGACTTTGATGTGGAGTGCCACATGGCCTAAGGAAGTGAGGCAGCTGGCTGAAGATTTCCTGAAGGAATACGTGCACATCAACATTGGTGCGCTGGAACTGAGTGCAAACCACAACATTCTTCAGATTGTGGATGTGTGTCATGATGTAGAGAAAGATGACAAGTAAGTCCTTGGGGGCAAAACATTCTGAGTTTCCTGTCAATTTTACTTTATGAACTGTGAAATGAATGCCTTATTTTGATGGATTTTTGACATCAGTCCGAGACAACTTAAAAAAGGCAAGAAATCAGTTTAAACTTGTACAGTAGAAGGCAGTCTAAGCTCTAACCATAATCTCTTAATAACAGGCTTATTCGTTTGATGGAAGAAATCATGAGCGAGAAGGAAAACAAAACAATTGTTTTTGTGGAAACCAAAAGGCGTTGTGATGATCTTACCAGAAAAATGAGGAGAGATGGGTGAGTAGTAGTTGAGACTTCACTTCTTAACTACAGTTTAAGAATCAAAACTATCAGAGAGTGAAACCAGCTGTCAGTTACAATGCGCAGACTGGAGTTTGCCAGTAGCCCAGTCTTTGACCAATGAAACCACCAAAGGAGTGTTCTTGGGTCAATCGAGTTCTGTGTTTTCAGGTGGCCAGCGATGGGTATTCACGGTGATAAAAGTCAGCAGGAGCGGGACTGGGTTCTAAATGGTGAGTGAGTGAGCAATTTCTGCAAGTATCTGATGTGTGCTACTTAAGGAAAAAATTGATTGGCTTCTTGTGTTACAGAATTCAAACACGGAAAAGCACCAATCCTGATTGCTACAGATGTTGCATCCAGAGGTCTAGGTTAGTAAAACTCTGTAATGCCAGTTGCCCAAAGCTTTTAAAGAAAGTCTATTGCTTTCTTTAACCTCTGCATTTTTCTAAGTTTTCTTCACATAAAGGTGCAGTCTTTGTGGCAAGGCCTAGGCATGACAATCGGAGGACTCGAGGGGGATGGAGGACTAGTGGAAATGATCGGCTGGCTGCTTCCAGTCAAATAGAGAGGTGAAAGCTGAGAGCATTGTGTGCCAGTAATCTTCAAAAGGCAAAGATCATCCTTTAAACTACTACCCCATAAACTGTTCTCTCATGAAATAAGCAGTTTCATTCACAGTTCACTTTGCCCTGGTATTTCTCTTCTCTCCATGCTTTGCATGATTTGCCATGGTGCAGTACTGTTAGTTTTGTGCATACTGTCTGCTGTGATCTGTGGGTCTTTGAATTTCAGTGAGTTTTTTGAAATGTTGAAGAACATAATTTTAAACTTCAATGTTCAATGAAATTTTTTTCAACCATGAAATGGAGAGAGCAGCTTTAAAATGTACTAAGCCTTGTACAAATTGGTGAGTACTGGCACATGAAATCTGAGAATAAAAGTCCACCTCTCACTTAACAAGTGGGGCAGGAAAGCAATGGCTTTTCAATGCCTTTGAAAGTCGAAGTTCCTCCACCTATACATAGTCGTCATGTCGAGACCTGCCAGAGAGAGACCCATTCTCAAGTGAACCCTGGCTTCTTGGAAGCGCTTGCCTAGACGAGACACAGTGCATAAAAACAACTTGGTGACTTTGGGGGGACAGGTATGTTTTTCTTGCAGCTGCGGTTCAAAGGTCTTGGCAAGACGAGCAGTGTGGCCCCTTTTTTTTGAGCTTCTAATGAGTGTGTATGTGAAGGACCTTGTATGTTTTTACTCTAAGGTCCTCAAATGAGCACATGAAGAGGCTGCTGTGAGCTTTAGTGGCCCTACTGCAAGAAGCTTTCAGATGTCACTTGATGATTTGTAAAGGGGACACTTGAGTTGGGAATGACAAGCAAATGCACACACTCCTTATGGTAAGGTTTTGGATCACAGGGTGGGTGATGAGAACGGGATCAGACGGAGTGTGCGTAACTTTTCTCTTCCACAATACTCTTGCAGAAATGGATTATTCTAACACTGTTCTTTGCAGCCATTATTCCCTTTAAAATACTCTTGTCTAATGTTTATCTTCGATTTGGCTGTTGTGGTGTGCAAAACTTTGTACCTCGCTTTTTGCCACACTGCAACACTTTACAGATGTGGAAGATGTGAAATTTGTCATCAATTATGACTACCCTAACTCCTCAGAGGACTATATCCACCGAATTGGACGAACTGCCCGCAGTACCAAAACAGGCACAGCATACACATTCTTTACTCCTAACAATATTAAGCAAGTAAATGACCTCATCTCTGTGCTTCGGGAGGCTAATCAAGCCATCAACCCCAAATTGCTTCAGCTGGTTGAAGACAGAGGTTCAGGTAAGGGCTGTTCTTGAGCTCAGTGCATAGCTTTCCTCTCGGAACAATATGGAAACTTCAGAATCCACCTCCAGCTTCTCTTCAAAATAAATGTGGAAGGTGGTTTAGTTAGCAGTTACTGTGGCCTCAGAAGGTACTTAGCAGTACAAAAGCCAAAGAACGGCACCCAGTTGCTCCCAGCCTATGCTGTGGTACACCTATGGCTAGGGCAGGCCCAAGAGGCACTTCTTATTTGCCCTGAAATGAAATACACCTGGACTCAGTTTTGTGGCTTTGTATCCTATGGCTTGGAAAGAGAAATGGACCCACGTGTCCTGCTGGCAAGGTAAAAGTCACTTTTTGCCTTGATGCCACAACTTGTGTTATGGGGGAGAGTGTATGACTCTTCAGAAGTAAGACAGCTTTTTCTAACCGGAGTCCAGCAAGCACCTGGAAAGCTTCTCTAGTCGGTTTCAATTACTGGGACAGAAAATAAATTGTGCTTAGCTGAAGAGCCTTTATAATACACATAACGGTCTTGTCTCTTTCACTAGGTCGTTCCCGAGGTGACCGACGTGACAGATACTCTGCGGGCAAAAGGGGTGGATTTAGTAGTTTTAGAGAGAGGGAGAACTTTGAGAGAACCTATGGTGCGCTAGGCAAGAGAGACTTCGGAGCAAAAACCCAAAACGGGGCTTACAGCGCCCAGAGTTTCAGCAATGGAACTCCCTTTGGGAATGGCTTTGCAGCTGCAGGCATGCAGGCCGGCTTCAGGGCCGGTGGTAACCCCGCAGGAGCGTACCAGAACGGCTACGAGCAGCAGTACGGCAGTAACATTGCCAACATGCACAATGGCATGAACCAGCAGCAGTATGCCTACCCTGCCACTGGTGCTGCTCCTATGATAGGTTACCCCATGCCCACAAGTTATTCTCAATAACTTAGTGTATTTAAATGTCTCAGTTTTTCATAATTGCTCTTTATATTGTGTGTTATCAAAACAGGATAGTTATTTAAGAAATGGGAAATGCAGAAATGACTGCAGTGCAGCAGTAATTATGGTGCACTTTTTCGCTATTTAAGTTGAATATTTCTCTACATTCCTGAAACAATTTTTAGTTTTTTGTACTAGAAAATGCAGACAGTGTTTTCAAAGTAAATGTACAGTGATTTGAAATACAGTAACAGAAGGCAGTGCATGGCCTTCCAATAAAGATATTTGAAGACCGATTTTTCTTTCAGATGACAATTTTCTCAACATGTGCACAACTTTACATTAACAAAATGTCAAATGTTTTTATATTAAATTCTAGAAAGGTTTCTCAACTGTGTCTGATTAAACATTTAAGCTTATACAAATACCAGCCTTGCCTTGATTGGGCTAGATTGCTTAGCATGGCAGGCTCTGCTTCAGTGGGGAAGAAAATTAAAGCTGGCTTCTAAGAAAGTATTGGAAACAGTGTTCTTCCTTGTCTCACTAGCGTAGGGCCAGTTCTTGGAAAAGATCAAAACTGTAGTGGTGTTGCTAACGAGCTGCTACAAGCGTAGGAAGCTTCTGCAGCACCGTAACCGTCGCCTTCACACGAGCATATGTGCAGACCAGGCTTGAGTGTTGTGTACCCACAGCTGCCAGGCGTTGTGAGTTAGCATGCAGGCTTCTGAGCTTCAGAGAAACGGGAAGATCTTAGTATTAAAACTTCAAATTATACTTAAACTGGTATTGAGCAGTGATTTCTTTATGGAAGTGGTGGGAGGGAAGTGGGTTTCTGGTCCATGTAGATGTCTTTTTTTTTTGTTGTTTTTTAAGGACTTAATATGTGCAAATGACTCTAATCTCAAAGCACTGCCCATGCTGAGTGAAGCAACAGCATTCCTTGATGAGTAGAACTGGGATAATGCTTGATCCTGGGGTTAAAGTGCTTAATGCTTTTTAAGCACAGTGTATTAAAATTGCAGTTAATACTAACTTTCAGTTCCTCCTCGTTTATCAGTAACGATGAGTTTTAAGTTCAACAACCCTTACTGCCTTCAAGGTTGAATCTACAAGATTTTGTTATTTTGAACCTGAGTTAACTTCGTTTTGCACTTTTTGCTTAGTCTGTGCTCCTTGATTACTGTTTTCCTCTGAGGCTCAGCTTGTGATGTTCTCTAATGCAGCCTTATCTGCCTGTTAAATTTTCCTCCTTTTCTGTGAAGTTCTGTCACTTGACAGTATTTTGTGATCCTTCACTTCTGGTTTGAGAACTCCAGCTGCAGGCTTGGAACTACCCCACTTGAGTCTAAAACTGCAGGTGGCAATGTATTTTGGTTGGTTTTTTTTTTTTGTGGGGAGCAGGGTGGGGTTTTTTTCTTATTTGTTTTGGAACAGTGCTTGGTGTCACTGGGTTGAAAAACAAGGAAGTAGATTATTATCACTGAAGTATGATTTAATGCCTGAGTTTCCAGGTCAGTTGCCTGAAACAAAACACACTGAAAAGCTGGTTTTGTAAAGGTGGGGGTTTTTTACTATTAAAAAATTAGTACATTTATAGTTTGTGGATTAAAGTTGAGAGATGAGAGTCTTAACTGTTAACAGTGATGCAAAACCTAAACCACGGAATGAGGTTTCCTTGGTGTATTTTATACTCTTTCCAAACGATCCTTTGCGTGGGGCAGTGTTTCCTGAGGGGAAAAATGTAACAATTGCACATAAAATAAGCAAAGGAGACGAGCTCGACTGAGCAGCTTTGACGTTGCTGTCCATGCTACTCTGGCAGAACAGAGCTCATGGCAAATCCCCCTTTGACTAACCGTGCCCGCAATGCTCGCGCAGGCGGGAGTAGGAGCTCCCGCCGCTGACCCAGTGCCCTACTAACGCGGCTCCTCAGGGCCGGGCCCGGCGGAGGGGGGCTGCGCCTCCCGAACCGGCGCGGGGATTATCCCGGCCCCAGCCTTTCCTGCCTGCGGCTGGCGGAATGGTTCCTGCTCCAGCCCCGCCTCCTGGCACCGCCACCGGCTCGTGCTGCAGCGAGTATGGAAATTTCCACTGCGCTGCCTGCGCTCTGCCAGCGCCGGCCCGAGCGGCCGCGGGGAGCCGGGGGCCTCGCCCGCGCTCTTGGCAGCGGCTCCGAGGGGCCGCCTCCGCCTGAGCTCTGCCTTCTGCCTTTATGGCCTCGGCCTCGCTGCCCCGACGGGCTCCAGAGGGGCTTTTCCCCAGGAATGTCCCCGCGCAGCTGCAGCGTGTTCCGGTGCCAGCGAGGGCAGGCTCGGTCGCATCGTCCCCCTCCCAGTCCCCAGTGCCGGCGAGCTCTGGACGTCCCTGTTCCACAGGGGCAGGCCAGATGTCACCCCTGGCACGCGTGTGGCCTTGTTTTGCCGATGTGGGGAACTCTCTAAGCGAGCATGGTTTATAAAAGAGACACTGTTTATTCTGGGCGGGGTTCAAGGTTGATGCCACGTATCAAGCACACCACGGAGTAAAAAGTTACGTTTTTTACAGTAAAATGTACACGAACCCACCTATCTAATTCACAGTCTCCGCCTCCCGAATGTATGTTTATTTGAGTGATGTGACCTTACCCCAATGCCTGAAACGAGTTTTTATTAAGCAACTTCTATTGTAGACCTGATAGCATTAGTTATGTTTACAAAAGGCGAGAAAATTCAGCTCCAAGACGCCAATTCCTTCAGCAGAAGTTATCTGACTGCATCATTACGGTTAGAAAAGGTGAGAAGATTCAGCCTGGGGCCAGAAAATCCACCTCGGAGGGCCCCTGACCTTCGGCCCGCGGTCCCACGGAGACCGCGGAAATCCCGCTGCGCATGCGCGGCCGCCGTGCTTCTCCTCCCCCCGCCCCGCTTCCCGCGCGGGCGTTGCGCGTGCGCAATGGCTGCCCCGACCCCCCCCCCCCCAAACCTTCCCCCCCCCCTCCCCGTCCCAGCCCCGCCGTGAGGGAGCAGCAAGATGGCGCTGGGCTCTCGCCAAGGCTGCCTCTGGTGCGGCCGCGCCGCCCTGGGGCGGCCGAGGCGGCAGCGAGTCCCGGAGCGGGCGCAGCCCGCCGGGTATTCGGCGCGGCCGTACTCCGAGGGCGGCGGTGATGCCGAGGCAGCGAGCGGGGCGGAGCTGTTGGAGGTGTGCTGGCGGCGGTGCTTCCTCCGGGGCGGCGCGGAGCCGCTGCCCTGGAATGCCTACCTGAGCGGCCGCCACCCCGGCTTCGGGCCGCTGGGCGCGGCGCTGCGCGCCAACCTGGCGGCGCAGTGGTGGGACTCGGCGCTGCCCGTGCGGGAGCAGGTGTTCCCCGTGGACGCCGCGCTCCACGGCCCGCCCGGCGCTCCGCGGGACGCTCAGGGGCTGCGGCTGCTGCACCCGGAGACGCTGCGCGATGCCCTCCAGGGCTGTGGGCAGAACCCTGGCGGCCCGGCCCTGGAAGAAGTGCTGGGGGCCGCGGGGGTGCTGCGGGAGAGCCTCCTGCCCGGTAGGTCCCGGGAGCCTCCGCACAGCCTGCGCCCTGCGCTCGAGTTTCTTCCTGGGAGCGAAGCAGCTGCATTTAAGGGACTTTTCCAGCTGCGTTGGTGCGCCGGGAATGTTCTTTCTGTAGGCTGTGAATTTGTGTGCTTTTCAAGGACCTGACCAGCACAGGTCGGCAGTGGATGCTCTCCCTGTAATTTGAGGAAAAGCGCATTAAAATCAACATGCCCAGAGTAACCAGCCTGCTGTGCCCATGTCTGCAAAGCATCAGTGCTATTAAAGATAGTGGGATTGCATGTACAAACAACACGTGTATAATATATGCTTCATTTATTCTTGGTAGAGTTAAAACGCCAAAGACTTTCCTGTGGCCGCTAAAATCAGGGCTTTGTCTTTTGTAGGTATTCTGGCACAGTATGTCAGCTGCTTAGAGCTGGTGAACAGAAGACTGCCCTGTGGCTTTGCTCAAATTGGAGTGTGCTTTCATTCTGTTCCAGAAAATGAGCAACACAACAAAAACCTTACAAGGTAGAGTAATAGAGGAGTTAATCCCTTATACCTAAACCAACTGTTTAACTTTTGGATTATTTTTGAATGCAGTTTCTTGCTTTTCCCCGTTATTTCCCAAGGTGTTAACTTGCTGCCCTTGCTGTTGTTTAAAGAATAGGCGAGAGCACCACGTCTTTGCTTGCATGGTTTAGTTCTCCCAGAACTGCAGGACAGTGGCTCGATTACTGGCTACGCCAGAGGCTGCAGTGGTGGAGAAAGGTAACAGCAGCATATCCATGGGGAATCTTGTCCTTCTCCTTTACGTCTTAGGGGGAATAGTGACCCTGGTTGGTTTTATGGCCTTACATTGCTGGCCTGTTCTCGGCACTGAAAGAGGTGTATTTCTCATGGAAGTTGAGAAGCTACTGAAGCTGATGACAAACCTGATAAGTAGTTTATAACATGACTTGCAGAAAGGCAAATAAATGTTTGGTGTTTGTCAGTGATGTGAGACGAAAACAACCAAGAGATTTGGGCTTTAACTTATAAAAACATTTTGCTGAAGATCACAGGCTTCAGTTTGCACTGCAGACTTGTTTTGTAGTTACTATGGGATTCACAGTAGTGACCACATCTTACACCTCTTATTTTCAGTTTGCTGTAGGCCCATCTAACTTCAGCAGCAGTGACTTTCAGGATGAAGAAGGCAGAAGAGGATTTAAGTTATGTTACCGCTTTCCTTGGGGGACAGAAACAATAGAAACATTGAAGAACCTTGGTGATACTGAACTGTTACAGCTGTATCCAGGAGAGAAATTAAAATTACTTGTAAGCTTTACTGTATTAAACATCTTTTCTGATAAAGATAGTAATATGTGAGAGAAATGGTTTCTTTGCTTATCTAGTTGCTTGGCACATGGCTGTCTTTTTCTTCATTTGCTGCAAAAGTAGCACTCTTGGTACTCTGCAGTCAGACCTTCATTTTCAAAAGCTGATAAAATAGTGTTTGGTACTTTTTTTTTGGCAAGGAATCCTTCAAAATTAGAAATGAGCCCTGTTGACAAGACAGCTGTTGTCAGGGGCATAGCCTTTACCTGCATCCGTGAGTAGATGTAAACACAAAACTCAGACTGTGTTTTGCACTGTTCAGTTTGCATCAAAAAGAGCATGTCAACGTGAGGGGTTTTTTCCTTGCTGTAGCTTGTTATCATACATACTTTCATGTATGTATAAGTTTTTGTAGATCAACAGGTTACAAAAATGGTTTTATAGAAAAAGTGGGGATGGACCAGAGAGAAACCTCTCCGCTGAGTATGTTGAAGAGGGACAAACCGCTACTAAATGGCAATGTTTGGAGTTAGGCTGAGCAGATAAAACCAGAGTAACTTTGTATTTTACCTGTAAATTGCAACCTTCTCATTCTCATGACAGTTCTGTCTTTCCCGCTTTTGCAGTTTATTTCTACAAAACTGGGTTGTGTAGGGATTTCTCAGAATGTGGGGACTCATGGTCACTTGGAAGTAACCTACAACCTCCAAAAGAAAATGCAGAGTTTCAAGTGTATTTGCCATAGATTTAAATTTATGATCAAAGTGGCAGAGCAAGAAACTAATCCCATCCTGCCCTGACCTGCTTTCCCCAGTGTTACAGTCTTACTTGGTTACAGATACACTGCTAAGATTGCTGGAAATGTTTTAAATAAATGTCTGTATTTTAAATGTAGTAAGAGGGCTTGAGCTCAGTCTTTCATTTTACATTTAAAGCAAGCAAAAAGCTTTTGGGAACAATCTTTGATGTATTTCTATGTGGGTTTTTTCTCTGCAGGGCCGAGATGGAAGGAAGAATGTCATCCCTCATGTTTTGTCTGTAAATGGGAATCTGGACAGAGGAGTATTAGCATATCTCTTTGATTCTCTACAGCTAGTTGAGAATCCATTAACAGCAAAGAAAAAATCACAGAGAAAGGTAACTTCATGTAGAAAATGGCAGGAAAATATGTACAACCCCAGATAATGTGGTAAATTCAAGCATGGCAATGTCTCCTTTCCCACGTGGCCATTCTGATCCCTTCCCAATGGGTGCAGACTGAACCCTCTCACTGGTAGCACCAGGCTGGCCCCATGGCACAGCTCCTGTGGTCTCTGTCATCCACATAAGCATTTTTTCTCATTCTGGGGTCCCCTTTCCTGTTTTACCCTTCTCTCTGATCAGTAGGTAGGCTCTTGCCATGCAAGTGATGGAGTTAAGAGAAATTGGAATGTAAGCTGCAGTTTTTCTTTGCCAGCAGCATTTGAAAGTGGCTGAGAAGAGTAGGAAAAGTGGGTCACAGGTGGTAATGGGGCATTTCCCCAAAGACCATCATTCTCCCCACTCTTACCCCGTTTTCTGGAGTTTGAGTGCTGGCTGTCAGTGTCTGTTACCCAGGCAGCTGTTTGGGCTTTAAGAACAGGCAGTAGAAGGGATGGGAACTACCTGCTGGGCTGTTTCTCATCACTCTGGCTCCATTCAAGATGATGGAGCTCTGCTAACAAATCTTCATCTCTTTTCTGGAGTTTAGCCAAAATAGAGTAATTTCTGCCACGTGAATGTAGCTGGGCTGTGTGCTTGTTGCATAAAATACAGCTTGCTTCTAATACAAGGTTTTGTGCTGTGAGAACATTTTTGTATGTTTAGAACCTTAATTTAATTTTTAAAAAATCGCTATTTTCTCATTCTGTTTAGAATTGCATGATGAATACATTTAGTAATCTGTTGGGTTTTGTAAATTTATTAGGTACTTAAGCTTCATCCTTGCTTAGCACCCCTTAAGGTGGCCTTGGATGTAGGAAAAGGTCCAACAACAGAGCTGAGGCAGGTATGTTGTAAGAGAATATTTTAATTTAGAGCATTGAGACCATGTAATCTGTTAAATTCAGATACTGTTTATGTTGGGGAAAATCATGCTGCTGGAGATTCCTGGTTGTGCAGAGTTCATGGTGTTCCTACTCTGCAGCTTGTGGGTCACAGCCAGAGGAATTCACTGCGGAAAGTTCTTGTGTGAACACAACTGCTTTTGGTACAATAGAGCTGAAGCTTGTCCCATGCAAAATTAAGGAAAATAACACCATACCTCTCAGCTTCTTACTCTTTCAGAATTATCTTAATGCATGAGTCACATGTTCAGAAGGATTTGAAAAGTTTTCATTTAAGTCAGTCATGAAGTCCCTGTGGAAGGGAGGAAACTTACACTGGCATATTTTTAAACAGAAGTGGAGACAGAACTGCCAGGCTGCTTTCTGTTTTGAGATTATTACAGCCAGCAAATTAACACCAGCTAGGAATGTTAATACTACACATGTTAAGAGTTTTAATGGTTTCTTTGTATAGAGTCTCAAACCCTCAAAGTCTTTTAACTTATGAATACAGGTTTGTCAAGGATTGTTCAATGAACTGACAGAAAATGGAATTTCTGTATGGCCGGGTTATCTGGAAACTGTGCACATGTCTCTGGAACATCTTTATACAAAGTAAGGAGAAACAGTCTTTTGTAAATTAAACAATGAAGGTCAAAGATGACTTTCTGTGGACTGCTGTAAATATGCTTTTTTTCAGTAGGAAGTAATTGAATATAGTAACGGACTGAAGGTGTGGATCCTGAACTATGGACTTGGATTCAAGTAGTTTTATTATGAAAAGCATATATCACGTGATTTTTAAAATTGAGTGAAGTAGAAGCCTTTCACATGTTACTGTTATTTCCCTGGAACTGTATATTGTCTTTTAAAAACTCTTATGTAGAAAACAAATTTCTTCAGGTGAATAATAAGCGTGCAGAAAGAGCCATTTCCCACCCTCACTCCCATTTCTGCATTTGGTCTGGTTCTGTGTTCCATTCTTAAGCACTCTTTCAAACAACCCACTGTGTCTAGTCTTGAACGTGACAGTTCTTCCCAGCCTGGAAGCACTGCCATTAGTGATGTGGTGGGACTGATTGTGCATATAAAAACAGCTATTCCATTTGGGGGCTTCATGTATGATTTGTAGACCAGGAATGAATGTGGGGCATCTGGCTCCTCATGTCAAAGCATCTTGATAAGCGATTTTTTTCTGAGAGAAAAGAAATGCAACTGTTTGTTCATGTGCAGTAAAACAAAGTCAGAAAGATAAATTCTGCTTGTACAAAAATACTCTTTTAATAGGTTACTAAATAAGATTATTTTTTGTATACTAAAGGAGCTAAGTAATTTAAATAAATGTAATCAGAAAGCAAGGAATGGCAACAAGAAAACTGGAGGTGTCACACTGGACTTAGTGCAATACAGCAGAACAAAATATTTACAGTTTATGGTCGTTTGTATGTAAGTTTTCTGATTTTTTCCATGCACCAAAAGCAGTAACAGGTGGGTTCTTCTCTCTGCAGGTACGATGAGATGAGTATTCCCTTCACAGTCTTGATAAGTGATGGCACTCTAGAGAATGGAGTGGTCCAGCTGAGAAACAGAGACACCACTATGAAGGAAATGATGCACATTTCCAGGCTGAAGGACTTTTTAACTAAGTATGTTACATCAGCCAAAAATGTGTAAACTTAAACTTGTTGAATAAAAGGATTTTCTTAGACATCTTTGCCTGAACTGGTTTCAGCATCTTTATGGACTCAGTGGTTTCTCTGGAAACAGTTCTGCTAAAACGTGGTGATGCATCTGTTTTGTGTCGAATCTGGGTCTTCCAGGTTACCTTGGAAAAAAGGAAGAGAAAAACTTGTCCCTTATTAGCAAGGCTAAGTATATTCTTGTTCATGTCTTTGGTTTTAATATCATACTGGAAGTGCTGCATCCTAAGCTAAAAATTCAGCTTTCCTCTGTATTGCTGACACAATTGTGATCTCTGCTGGAAAATGGTATTTTATATAAAAGACTTCCAAATCATAAATATTTCAATAACATCAGTATCTTTGTACTGTTTGTAGGAATGTATTTTAGTCACGTGGCTTCAATTCTTAAATATGAACGTCATCTTGCACTTGATAAATATTAAAAAAAAAATCAGAAATATATTACCAAGAGTAACAGAGAAACAGATTTAACTAAATGGTAAATGTTTTTTTAAAGAACATTTTTTGTGGACAAAATATCTGTGTGTATAAAAGGGTGGAAAAAGACTAATATGTGATCATATTTTTCCTATACCTAAGCAGAGTGGTTTAAATCAGATACAGGAGTTTGCAGAGATACAAAGCTGTGTGTTTCTGATCTTGTCTAGATTTTCAGTGCCTGTACAGCTTCTTCAGTTCCTGTATAAAGTACTTAAGGTTTGTGCAGCAAGGCCTGTGACCTCTGATAGTCATCAGTGTGTCATGAAACACAAGAACTTGCCTTAAAATCTTCTACTAACATGATCCTCACTTAACTGTGAATTATTTGTGACAACAATAATAATTGCAGTATAGAGTATTTATGCTAGATATAATCAAGGTTAGCATAATGTGATTTGCTGAACTCAAGGAATTCTAAATAAGCTGGCTATGGAATGGTATTAAAATCACCCAGCAACATCTTCGAAACAGCCTGTAGCAGGATACAGAATTTATTTTGAAGTCAGCTGTCCCAAAAGTAATTTTTGCAACCTATTCCTACTCTGAGAGCTGAAGTACTGTTGAACTGAAAAATTGCCATCCATGCAGGTACGTAGAGGCAAAATACGGATCCTCTGATGCCTAAGAGGGATGTTCTTTCTTTTTCCATTACACTGGACACTGAAGCCTTTTGATTATCTTACGTCTGCAAACAATCCATTTTCTACTTTAGCAGAATTGTTAAATGTTCAGGAACTTAGATCTTGGTGGAAAGCTTTGCATGTAATTCTAAGTTTTATCTGTTTGTTTTTTCTCATAAGTTGAAGTCCTTAGATATTATGGCTCAGATTTTGCTTAGAAACTGATCTACACTGTCTATCTACAAACTGATTAGGCCAGGAAATTGGTATCTAAACATCATCTCTTTGTATGCAGCTTGCTGGAACTTAGCACATTTGAGGGCTGAAAAATTCTTTAAAAGTATGTGATTAAGTTAATCAGAAAAAAGTCATACCTGGTACTCAGTCTCTGATGAGGACCTTTGAATAGACTGTAGAACATGCTCTCTTCGCTGCTAAAAGCCAAAATAACATAATTCATAATTGCTTTTTTGGTACAGATACACAGAAGAGGAATTAACATTACATCAGCAATGTAATTACTCATAACATCTTGTGCGTGGTTTTATAGTGAGGCTGTTGAATTTGCCATTGGATGGTTTGTTGGGGTTTTTCTTTCTTCTTTCTCCACCCCCCCCCCAACAATTTTAAAGCTATTTTAGTTTTTCCATAGTAACTAGGCAATTTCATATGCAATTGCAAGTATTTAAGCCCTGCCTCCACCCAGCAAAGCCCCCTCCATACATATTTGGGTACATCAGGTATTCCAGTGTTGTAGCTTGAGGTTTTCACCTGTTTCCTCTTCTCTTCTAATGACGGAGAAGTTAATGTATTCTTCTTCTGGTTCAAAAGGCTCTGGATTAAAGATGATGAACAGCAGTTAACTCAATTACAAACAACTTGAATCAGACTTTTTTTTTTCTATAATTTTGAAACAAAGCAGTGAGATTCCATACTGAATATAAATCATGGAGAATCCATGGGCCTCATCAGAGCTTTTATCACTGTCCTTGCAGGCTGAGACCTGGCACGAGCAGCTGCACAGCACTGAGCTGACCCAGCAGGGCAGTGGGAACTCTTATCTACTGCATGAACAGGAAGGCAGGTTTGTTTGGAGACAGTTACTCCATTTGGATATTTAGAAATGGGAAACATTAATGCTTTGCTAATGGTTTCTTTTGGGGGGGCGGTTCTTATTCCCCTTGAAAAGAGGCATTCGCATTCAAGGCAAATGTAGGAACATCCAAGTTCAGAGCATTGTGGCTGTCAGGTAATGTCAGGTAATGTCTTCATTTTATTGTCTGTTTTCTGCAATTCAAGTACTAAAGTGTCTTAACACAGGGCAGTTGCTTTCTCGTCACCTCATAATTTCGGTTTGACCTGACCTTGAATCTTGCCAAACTTACAAAGGATTGAATAAAGAACTAAAGTTCTGAACAATTTTGAACAGAATGCAGGAGCTATGCAAGTTTTATTTTGCAACAGCTTCATATAGCTCACTGTTGTCTGTTAGCAAGTGGCCATTACACCCATCTTTATTAAAACCTCAGTTCATTTAACCAGCTGCAGTTCTGGCTGCATGGCTGTCAGATGATGCCAGGTATGGATTCCAAGGGATTTCAGGATGCCTCTGCCAGGAGGATCAGTAGCTGTCCCCTTCCAGTGATTTTGCAGTACCTGAAGAAACCTGCCTGACTGCAGGGGGTGACAGGAACTTACCAATCTCTGAGTATATGACTTCATTTTCAGACTCCTCTGCATTCACTGTTGAAGTAAGGCCAATTGAGGGCCTGGTAGACTTAAATTTTTCTGCAAATTGTGAAAGAAAACACACGTGTGTGTGAGCTCCAGTGTTATGTTATTTGGTGGTTCTTTGCCTTCCCCACCCCAGATCTTTCATCTAAAACACAGCTCAGAGGTTTGGCCTTGTCAAAGACTTGTTAAGCTGCCAGTGCTGCTTCAGAGGAGATTCAACAACAGGCTAAAATACCAGGAGCTACTCTACTGAAAAGGTGATGTTTGCACAGTAAAATATATTGACAACATAAATGACTTTTGGAAAAATGAAAGACATTCAGATAACTCACTTGCTTTATACAAAGGTATTACGAAAAATGGAATTGCCAGAGCAGATCCTATTATGAGTAGTAGCAGGATCAGCCCAAGAGAAATTACCAGGGGCTGAGAATGGCTTCTCTCTTCTGCCAAAAAGAAGAAGAAGAAAAAAACAACTGTTGAAAGTGTTTACGCAATTAGATGTTGTTTCATATTTTAAGTATTTTCTGTAAATTGAAATCAACACTTGACATTTCTTTCACCTTTTAGATTAACTGGGGTTAATGTAACTGTTCATGTGAGTCCCAAGGGCTCTGTGCCCCAGCAGAAGGAAGGCAGCTTGCTGCTGCCAGTTCTTTCATAGGACCAGAGAGAAAAATGAAACCAGACTCTCTCTGAGGTAAACCAGGGGTCTCTTGTAAAACTGAGCCCATCTTTGATGGTCACTTCAACTTCTACTGCTGTCTAGGATACATGAAATTCTATGGTTTTGCATTAATTTTAAAACATCTATTTTATTTTTTTTGAATTTAAAAAATTGTATTTTGAACATCACATTCCAGGAACAAAATATCTGGCTAAAAACTTGCATAGCTAACAACATTCTCAATTTTGTGTGATACCAGTTTGTCAACAGTAGTAACCTCTTTTCATTCATACCTGCTAATGTAAAGTTGAAAGCGTTGCTGTATTTTGTATTATTGGGAAAACTATTACTAGCTTTGCATTTATAGGTTCCAAAGTCACTAAGGGAATCGATAAATAGAAAAATCACAGCTGCTTCCCTCTTCTGCATCGTCTTTTGGGGAGAAATGTTTTGTGAGCCTTTGAAGAATAGATACGTGATGGGAAGAGATCCATTCTCCGAGAAGCAGGACAGGGTCACGTTCTGGCCTTTCTTTGCCTGAGAGGTGGGTGAGCTCAGCACTGGTTTGGAAATTGGCTCTGTAGAAAGAAAACTGAGAAGTCTGAACCACCAAGTACAGGACAAGCTCCAGGTAAGACTTGGAGTGAAGTGACAACACTGGCAAAAGCTGGGCATGGAGGGTGGAGGGGTTGTGAGCCCAGGCAGGAAAGCACTGCCAGCTCCTGAGGGAAGAACAGCAGTCAAGTTAGCTCCTCAGTCAAGAAAAGAGATGGCTGTATGCCCCTGCAATAACCAGTGCTGGGAAGGTGAACAGCAGACGTACCTATGAAGGTGAAGTTGAGGCTGTTGCTGTATTTTCCAGCGCTGGAGTTGTTATACTCGGCTTTGCACTTGTATTCCCCCAGGTCGCTGGCAGAGCTGATGGTCAGGGTGAACAGTGCAGGGCTCAAGTCTGACCTGTTTAAAGCAGATACCTGCTGGTTGTACTTGAACAGTGTGTATCTGACAGGTGGAGATCCAGGCTTGGAGAGGCAGGAGAGGGTCACGTTCTGCTTCATCACCACGTTCAAAGTGCCCTGAACCAGCACAAGCTTGGGATTGGGCAGCATCTCTGGAAAGAAAAAACTTCTAAGTGAGTTGACTGCCCCTATGACCCAAGAAAGCCCCAGATTTTTCCCAAAATATGTTGAGAACCAAGCTCTGCTTATTTGTGTTGAAATGGGCCGTTATACTTTTCCCACCTCTAATAGCAGGCAACTCAATTACTTTTCAAAACCTGAATGCAGCTTCACGTGATGAAAAGTGCCTCTGTTCGTGCAAAAGATGCACAGCCACACAAGGCCCACAGATGTGTTCACATGCACCAACAACAATAATTTTGAGCTACAGCAGCAATTAAAATAGTACAAGTATAAAAGATTAAATTAAATATCGTGGAATATTTATTGTAGGAGAAAGTAACCTTATATATTAGTTGAGAGGTAGCACGTGAACGAAGCAAAAGCAGTATTTTATTTGTGGCTGTCTGTTAGCAGACAGAACTAACCTTGTGTAAGTAGATGGAACATTTGAATAGTAGGAGTAAGGGCCTTGGTAGTATCTCAAATTCGTTTGCTTTCATGATCTTAGAGAAATAAATTTGCAATAAAAGCCTGTTTTTCCAGAGAAAATGGTACTGAACTAGTCATGACTAAAATAAATTATGACATTTACAATTAAATGTTTTAATGTGTTAAAGCAATTTTTACTTTAGATACAGGTCAGCAAAGAGATGGTTAACTTTTAAACTGACTCACTGCACAGAGAGGCAAAAAATTTAATTTGGCATGAAAATTTTGGACATTTTTAAATCCCTCCCCATTTTTTTGGGTAACAGTCAGTCTCAGCACACACCTCAAAATCAGCAAAAGAGAACCTACCTTTGCCATTTGCAGTAATCTTCTGTATCTGATGAGGTATTTGAGCTAAGAGAAGAAAATTAAAAGCTTTCAGACAAGAAACAATGATTCTGGTTTAGAAAGATTTGTAATGTGAAAGAAACATGTCCTTGGCTTACGGTAGCAAAACAGCAGAATTGCGAGAAAAAACATTTTCTGGTCACTGGGCAAGAGAGCTGGTGGAGTTACATGAGAGAGATCTTTCTTCTGAAGGAGATGGAGGAGTGGCCCTAGGACTTAAGGAAGTTCTAAATACGGAAACTGTGCCGATCAGTGCTGATCTTTACTCATGTTTCTGTGGAGAATTTGGTCATATCTCGCGTACATTTAGCCTATGACGGGCAGAGAGAGGAGCAGCGGGGTGGGGAGCAGCAGTTTGGGACACAGGTAAATGTTGTGTCCAGCTGTCCTGAGTTGTGGCTGATGTGAGCAGCAGTTTGGGACACAGGTAAATGTTGTGTCCGGCTGTCCTGAGACGTGGCTGACAGGAGCAGCAGTTTGGGACACAGGTAAATGTTGTGTCCAGCTGTCCTGAGACGTGGCTGACAGGAGCAGCAGTTTGGGACACAGGTAAATGTTGTGTCCAGCTGTCCTGAGATGTGGCTGACAGGAGCAGCAGTTTGGGACACAGGTAAATGTTGTGTCCAGCTGTCCTGAGATGTGGCTGATGTGAGCAGCAGTTTGGGACACAGGTAAATGTTGTGTCCGGCTGTCCTGAGATGTGGCTGACAGGAGCAGCAGTTTGGGACACAGGTAAATGTTGTGTCCAGCTGTCCTGAGTTGAGGCTGACAGAAGCAGCAGTTTGGGACACAGGTAAATGTTGTGTCCAGCTGTCCTGAGACGTGGCTGACAGGAGCAGCAGTTTGGGACACAGGTAAATGTTGTGTCCGGCTGTCCTGAGACGTGGCTGACAGGAGCAGCAGTTTGGGACACAGGTAAATGTTGTGTCCGGCTGTCCTGAGTTGTGGCTGACAGGAGCAGCAGTTTGGGACACAGGTAAATGTTGTGTCCAGCTGTCCTGAGTTGTGGCTGACAGGAGCAGCAGTTTGGGACACAGGTAAATGTTGTGTCCGGCTGTCCTAAGTCGTGGCTGACAGGAGTAGCAGTTTGGGACACAGGTAAATGTTGTGTCCGGCTGTCCTGAGTTGTGGCTGACAGGAGCAGCAGTTTGGGACACAGGTAAATGTTGTGTCCAGCTGTCCTGAGACGTGGCTGGTGTGAGCAGCAGTTTGGGACACAGGTAGATGTTGTGTCCAGCTGTCCTGAGACGTGGCTGACAGGAGCAGCAGTTTGGGACACAGGTAAATGTTGTGTCCAGCTGTCCTGAGACGTGGCTGATGTGAGCAGCAGTTTGGGACACAGGTAAATGTTGTGTCCGGCTGTCCTGAGACGTGGCTGACAGGAGCAGCAGTTTGGGACACAGGTAAATGTTGTGTCCAGCTGTCCTGAGACATGGCTGACAGGAGCAGCAGTTTCCCTGCTGAGTTGTGTGGTAGAGCCATCCTGCCCTGCGGTTCAGAGCCAGGGAGTGACTGAGGGTGGAAAAGGCCTCTAAGAGCTTCAGGTCCAACCATTCCCCCAGCACTGCCAGGCCAACCACCAAACCATGTGCCACATCTGCATGTCTTTAAATCCCTCTAGGTGACTGCACCATTTCCCAGGTGAATCTGGACCAATGTCTGACAACCTTTTCCATGAAGAAACTTTTCCTAATATCCAATCTAAACCTCCTCCAGTGCAACTTGAGGCTTATTCCTCCAGTCCTATCACTTGTTACTTGGGAGAAAAGAGCAACCCCCACCTTTCTCCTTTTGCGTAGTTTTCTAGCATTGTTCTGGTAAGGGAATTAATGAGATCACTGATCCATATCAAAGAGACACATATTTGCTAGAGATAGTGCAAGTGATAGTATAGCTGAGACTAAGGAAGTGCGTGGCACTGGGTGGGCTTTTAGCAGTAATATAATTTTTAAAAAATAGTCTAAAAAGTATCAAATCTATAGAAGTTTTAAGATGTTAGTACGCATCTATAGCTAGCCAGCTTGTTAAGAAATTATTTCAGCTGAGCCTCAAGTATTAAGCTATAAGAAAGTGAGATCTTGTACTAGAAGGTACAAATCTCATAAAGAATTTGAGTTCAACACTACTGAATAAACAAACCTGGTGACTAATTTGATGAAGTTATCAATAATACGTTATGACATTATGTGCAGCTACATTATGAAAGTCTTGGTAGGTTCTTTACTCTGGGCGAAGTAAATGTCAGCCATGCATGGGCAATGCCTTCTGCAGGGCTCCAGGCCCTGTTGTGCAATTGCTTACAAAGAAAATGACCTAACAGTGATCCCTGTCTTATATCTTACTTTTTTCTTTCCACTTTCTGAAGGCAACAAAAGAAAGTCCTGCAGTCCTTCCCTGGGTCATACAGAATCCCTCCCAAACCCCTGGCTGTTGCAGCATTGCGAAACTTCCTCACAGAACGTTGTGTGCACTTCCTCCTTGTTTTTTTTTTTAATTTTGGTGGAGGTTTACTTGTTTGGGTTTGTTTTATTTTTGAATTTCCTTTAAGACAGTCTCCACCCTCCCCTCAGAAATGCTTCTGATGTGGAAATGCTGTCAGCAAGCTGCAAGAGCGGAACATCTTTTCCCAGCTGTCAGGAAGCACGTGTGAAAGTGCAGCTGTCAGGGGGAGGACAGGGCTGTTTGTGCATTTTTTCTGTTGTGGGAGCCTGCTTTTGTCAGAAACCTTCACAAACAGCCTGCAGGAGCCTTGGCTGCTGGTGCTCACCCTCAACCCAGAGTTTTTTCTCAGAAGCTGCTTCGTTTTGTGTGTGGGTAAAGGGGAATAGTTACACAGCAAAGGAGCTGTGAATTTGGCCATACCTTTTTAAAAATAGAAGTTTATTTGTCCCCAGAATCTCTCGTGTACAGCAGCTTTAATGGTGTGCAGGTTGCCTCAGGATGAGTGTTCAGGGAAGACAAGTGCTGGTCCAAACTCCTGGTCTCTGGAAGTGAGAAGTTTGCTGCCATGTGGATTGTTTTTCAGGCAGAGCCGGCTGTTGCCTTTGGACTAAAAGGATGTTGGTTTTTTCAGCATGTGTACAGAGAGTTTTATAGCAGCAGTAAATACTGTGTGAGCTTGGAGTTCCCTTTTTGTTAGATTTGCAAATTTCCTGCCTGGGTGTTGTACATATAAGGAGAACAATAAATTTGAAAAAGAATAATCAGCAGAACATTGGAGAACAGAGCAGAAGAAAGAAGTTAAAATGTCAGAAAGGAAATATGTATCACTTGATGCTGTGACAATATTTTGCCTCAAGCGAGCAGGTGGAAGGGAATAAGCCAAACTGAGCTCTCATTCACGAGGTCAGTTCTTTAACTTGAGGATGAAAATAGTGTGGTAGTGTTCTGTAGTAAGGCTGTGATGGCATCAAACTGTGTTCTGTCACAGGCTTCCAAGGAAATCCGTGTATTTCAGCAGAATTAGAAGGATTATTATATATAGTTATTCCCAGTCCCAGTTTCTCATCCTCAGAGGTAGAGATTTCTGGTTTGCCAGAAATCACAAGGACTGACAGTTATGTCTGGTGATGAATTAAATCGAGGCTTCTGTTTTGTCTGCAAAAAGGTTTTACTGATATAGGTAGGTCACTGAGTACTGGATATTTTCACTCCTACTCAAAAAGGCTGTGGGGGCAAATCTTCTGTTTATTTCATGTACGTGAGGTTTGATTGTGAGAGTATTGTTTTTCTGGAGGACAAGAAAGAGAAGAAGAGGAAAGGATCTCTTTTCTATGCATATTTAAGGTAGCTTTCAATTTCTTCTGGTTATGAATGAGATTTTCGACATAGTGAATGCTTTTCAATTGACTGTACATTGCAAAGAACTTGTCAGGGGGTGAAAGGAATTTTAGGGTACTCAATTTGATAAACCTAGCAGCTCCCAAATCCCCCAAAGATGAAATTTTAAAATGTTACGTATGTCCTCTGAATCATCTCCCAACAATTGAAAAAGAAAGGAAAAAAAAACCTGATGAAACACTAAAATCTGGGGTTACTAATGCATTTCTCTTGGGATAAATTCAAACATCACTGCATGAAAAGTGTTCCAGACAAACGTTTTCAGGAAGTGCTGTAAGAATGCAGGATAGAGTGCTCTGTTAGCTTAATCACTCAGCTTACTCACAGATGTAATTTTAACTTTTTTCTGGTTCCTAACCTCTGATAAAAGTTAAACTTCCCCCCTCCGCCCAATGCTTAACATATTTAATGGAAAAAAAGCGGTTTTAGAAAGAACACATATTCCTGGACTGACTATATCTATTTTTCAGCCTTTTTCAAGCTTTATTTGGTGTACTCTGAGGTGTGAGTGAGGAGTATCTGCCCCTCTGTGCAGTCATCCATCAGTTATATGGAACAACAATGGCTGGCTGTGTGTGGGCACCTGCAGCAGATCAGGAGCAAATCAATTCTGCCTCTTGGTTTGCACAGACTGCTGAAAGATTTTCTGTCAACTTGGATCAGCTTGTTGAGTCACTACCAACTGAATTTTACTCATGAAACCGATGTGGAATAATGCCTGGGGAACCATCAAGCAGTATTAAAATAATGGTAAGAAAAGGAAAAATATTTCCAGGGTTAATTCCCTCTGCAGCCAGAAGTTACTGACCTCTCCTCTGCCACTGCTCGTACTCTGATGGATATTGCTGCAGAGCTTGAGGCTGTTTTCCAGCTGCATCTGGAAATGCTGGATGTTAATCAAAACCAGCGCAGATCCTGGTCCATTGCCAGTACAGGGCACTGTGTGACAGTGACAGGCTGTGATGTGTGTTCCTGAACTGAGGAACTTGTTCATCCAGTAGTGGACAGCAGCTAAAAATGTCCTTGAGGAGCTCAATCAGTCACATGCTACTGGCACAGAGTAAGTTTGAGGTGTTACCACAGTCCATGATGATATTGTAATCATCAATTGATTTCACATCTCTGAAAGAATTTCTAAGGTACTTGGAGGTGTGTGCAGTGTGAAATACAAGTCAGGACAGATTTCTAGTGCTCTTTTCAGTGTTGCTCTCTATCAGTAAGGAAGCCTAAAACCAAAAAGTGATAATTAGCTCCTGTTGTATTAAAAGTAGAAGTTCCAGGGTGGAAGCCTCAGTGATGTGATGTCATTATCAGCCTTCTGGTTCCTTTAGTTACTTTTCCAGGCTTAATTTATGTTGCCATTTGGAAGAGGTGTTGGATATCAGTCGTCCTAGGTTTAATTGTGAAAGGGGGCGGTGAGGGAAGCCCAGTGTGCTCCACTGCCCTGCTCATCTCCCAGCAGATGGTGCCATTGTGAAACGTAATTTATACCCAGCCAAACTGGGCAGTCCAGAGTTTCTGTAAACTCTGAATTGTAGAACTTCCAGACACTTCAAAAAAAGGCAATGATAATTTCTTTAATGTTCTGGTAAATATTCAAATCCATGGAGGAAATTTAATTTTTTATTTTTCTCTAGGGAAGTACAAAGAGATTGCTTTTAAAGCAAAAATAATTGATGCAAATGTCCCACTTACAAGAGAAGGCAATATGCCCTGAAAATGTATGTAGAAAGAACTTGTTTCATTCCCAGCTCACCAGGGATTTGTCTAGGCTTGTGAAAACAGCAGTGTTGTTATAGTTCTATTATCTGTGAGTATACTGAAACAGGAATTGATAAGTAAGCAAAACAGTTCACAGCTGTAAGGAATCAAAGCAGTTAAACCATTATATGTGTCAGGAATTTAGGGATTAGAAATCAGAGCTGTTCTTGATTTAGTTACTGGAAAACTTGTGTTGACTTCAGTGTAGATAGACATCGATTTCTGAATTTTTAAAATTTTAAAAATAAAATTTAGAAGAATCCTAAATGTTTGTAGATACACCTCTATAGCAATCAACTGTATTTAAAATCAGTGAACCTACACACGAAATTATGTGGAACCTCCATTACCAGTGACAAGATTTCTGAGCCCAAAAATGTTTAATCAATAAATCAGTGAATTAGAACTGAAAGGCAACACACACAAAGCCTTCATGTTTCATGAAGAAAGTGAAACTGTCATCAGGAATGGGCATTTTGAGACCAGGAGACCGAATCTGGGGCCCCCAGAAGTTTGCTGGACTTGGTGTGTGAGATGTGAGATGATGTGAGATGTGAGATGATGTGAGATGTGAGATGATGTGAGATGTGAGATGATGTGAGATGTGAGATGATGTGAGATGTCCGTGCTGGAGCTCGGCACCGCGGCTGCTCTCTGCTGAGAGCACATGGAAACAAACAGCTGCAATGTGCTGGGAACTCCGAGCTCCCTTTCCTGTAAGGGACTGGCTGAAAACACTCTATTTGCAGAGGGAAAAATTTGAAAATCTTATTCAGCATTTTTCCCTCAGTTAGGGAAGTAGACTTTGCCTCTCATTTCAGCAAAGCTCTGTTCAGTTGCCAGAGCTGGTGGCTCTTAGGAAATGTCACATGTGAGCGAGTAACAGAGGTTCCAGCCAGTAGAAACAGGGATTGTGAATTCCCAGATGAGGTTTGTTTAGTGTGTAAGGGTCCAATTCATTGGCAGTAGATTAAATGTGATGATTCCCATGGGTTTCAAAGGGCATTCAGTCAGATTATAATGGCTGTTCTGGCTGCTTCAGAAGGTGTGTTGTATTTCTGAGGTCAATCCTGCTTTTCCTACAGATATAAAAGGGATTGAATAGAGCTCTTTATATGATGTGTTTCAGAATAAATTTGATCTTACATAGTTCAGAAATATGTATCTTTAGAGATGACAATAAAATGACAGTAAAATTATGGCTGTTAGGATAAAATGCATTTGTGTTACTGGCACAGGTACTTTAAGTTTACATCCTTTTGGTCAATGTGGTTTCTAGTTTAATCTTGGAAGATGATCTCAAAATGTTCTTGCATGTTTGAAATGTTTTCCTCTCAAGTTTCATGTTATTTTGGCCTAAATTCCTGCAGCAGAATCTAATTCTTGGGGTTTGGTCAACAGCAGCTTGATTTTCCTCTCCAAGACAATGTTGAGGCTTGTCAGGAATGTCAGTTTAATTGGCCTGTAGAATCTTGTGAAATGGACTTCACTTGGGAGTGACATCTGGCAACAGCCTCGGGTTCTGGCACCATTAAACCTTAATCCTGAGCTATTCCTGAAGCTGGCCTTTCCACTTGAGCCTGAGACTAGCCTGGCTCTGACCTGAGCCCAGCTGGCCCCCTCTGAGGGATGTTGGCCCACCCTCACCCTCCTTCCCCCGCCGGGGCTCAGGGGAACCTTTGTCCCCCCCGTGGGAAAGACTGGTGTGGTTTTGCTGAGCTTTTTATGGCCTGCTGAATTCTTTTACGGGGAAAGGGGGAAGGGGAAAATCTCCTTCCTTCCTATTTTTTTTTTTGTTACCAATAGCAAAAGTTGATCTACCTTTGTTCTCCACCTGCCACGTGTCCTCCTGCTCTTTTCCTTTACCTGTCTCAGGGGACCGTGGTTGGCAGCTGGCCAAGCCACCAGCCTTTTGTTGGTGGTTGTTTCAAACAGCCTGGGCTGAGCAGGACAAACACTATTGCTAGTTAACAGCTCGCTCTTAATTGCTGTGACTATTGTACCATTCTGTAAAGCAGCCCCTCGTTCATGCAGCCCGTACATTGTTAAATAGATGTGTGTTTTCCTTCTGTTTCCTTTTGTAAAATTCCACGCTGAGGTGGGTAATACAATCATTGAAGTAGACTCATAGCTTTAAAATACTGGTTTTGGGGGGGGAAACTACAGCTTTCATTCACCCCAGGAGGAAAGAAAAGGATTTCATATGAACAGTGGAGCTTATGAGAACTGTCTGTCTCATTTATGGACTTCTGTGAATGTATTTTGTATTGTTTTATGCAGTGTTTTAACAAGCCTGGAAAATGTTGCTGGAATTAAAGGAAAGCATTGACTCTGTCCATAGGGAAAAGAACAAAGAGATTAAGAGTTGAGCACTCAGTTTTCAAGAATAACTAAACCACTGCTTGGGGAGTTCTGGGTCACACAACTTGAGAAACACTTTCTGAAGGGCTTGGTTTCAACTCATTTTGGCAGGACTCTAGGTTTCACTCAGTATCAGGGCTGGAGGGAATGGCTTAAGTCTGACTTAAAAGTAGGCTGATATACTGAGAGGAATATCCTGGACAGCAGAAGTGTTCTCTGTTTCAGATTGTGTCAGTGCTGCTGCATATTTCTGCTGAGAATTGAAACTCCACCGGGTTCTTTTACTGAAGAGTTTTAAGGTTTGTGATTGTGTGTCCTTTGCACTGTCCTAAATGCATAAAATAAAATCCGGTGCAGATCCATGGTTTTGATGTGTGATGGTGGTATGAGAGATCCACCTGCCAGTATTCTAATCTCACTCCACAGTACCTCTGCTTTTGAGATAATTTGAATTTATTTAATTTTTTTACTTTATTTATTTATTTACAGTCTGTGTAACCTATAGTAAAGGTGTTCTTTGCCACAGCAAAAATGGGAGACCTAGAAATGGAGGTAAAGGGGGAAAATGAGTAATTATGTACATCTATTCTCTGAAAGAGTCCTCTGTTAGGATGAAGGGAAATAAAACACTTGCTCAGCTATCTGCTGAACTAGCAAAGGTTATTTGTGTTCCTAAATGGTTAATGGTGACTTAAAAATACCCATATTGACAGGAACTGCAGGATAATGTCATTGGAACTTCTTGTTTTTTTAATACACCTTAAGAAATTAAACAAAGCAAATGCATTTGGTAGCGCCCTCAGGAAAAGTCCAGTCACTTCCTGACCAGTAATCTGCCTGGGAGCAGCAGATACATTCTCATTGTTTGCCATTTCCAGTTTCCAGTAATGGGAACGATTACTTGATCCAGCCAGTTTCTGCTGAAGATCTGGGAAAACGTACAAATTTTAATGGCAATTTTTTATCAGTTTCCATAAAACAGCAAGGGCAAAAAACATAACGTGGTTTCGGTACCTGGAGGCATCACCTCTGATAATGAATATTGTTTTATTTTGGAATTAAAGTGTCTGTTCTTCAGGAACGAGATGTATCTTGCTCTTCTGGTGATTTTCTTGCAGTGTAAGTTTGAGAACTACATCTCTGTGTGGGTACATGTGTTTCTGGTTTGTCTGGGGTTGGTTGAGGCTTTTTACAGTTTTGCATTACTGTGTCTCAATCTGTGGGCTTTGAAAATAACATTTCATCTCTTTTTTTTTCCCCCCCAGGTTCAGAATTTCATGCACAGAGGAAAGGTAGGGAATGGTAGATTTTTGCTGTTTTGTTGGTGTTTTTTATGTACAAATATAATATAACAAATTAATGTATTAATTTGATATAATTTAATGAATTCTTTGGTTGTGGGTATGCATCCATAACAGAGTTTATTTGGATTTGCTATACAGTAGCTCAGTATGAAATTTGGCTATATGAAAAAAACAAAAAGGGTTTAATGGGAGTGTTTCTTGGTATAGTGTTTATATCAGAGATGTGCTACTCATACCTTAATAAAGGTTTTGGTGAAATCTTTTCTAGAGTAATTTGCTTTACTGAGTCACAAGAGAGGTAGGGGAGAAAAATTAGCATTTGGTATTGATATGTAAAAATCCCTCTCATGCCCACAAGGAAGGAGAGAGAATAAAATTATAGAATATAAGTTAAGGGCACTCTCTCCTGGTTTTGCAAAAGAATTGATGATGTCTGAGCAGAGTTCAGAAATTGTTTACCTTTTATCTTATCCTCCTCCTGGCTCCCAGCATGTACATTCTGCATGCTTCCTTTTTTCAATCACCTGCGAGAAATGTTTGCTCCTTGCTGTCAGGTGGTCTATTCACATGCAAAAAAAAAAATCAGTTTTTCACTGATTTTATGCCCTGGACTCTCTCTAGCAAGGACACATTATAAATAGCTGGGAGCTGTGCAGGACAAGGGACTTCTTTAGATGCAGGAAAGTTTTTCTATTTGCACAGCAATTTCTAATACAAATCCTGACCAAAATTGGCATAGCCCAAAAATGTAAGTTCTAAAGGAAGAGAAAGTGAATGAACTAATACATCTTTCTCTATACTTTTTCCTCAAGATGTGAGAATATAAGTATCAATTATACCAGGAGCTTAACAGCTGTAACATTTAAACTACAAACTATTTTTCTTGCTGTGGTTATAAAAACAGAATATATTTCTATGTGCATACATTTCTATACACATATACATATTTATATAAATACTACCATGAACTTCATTTCTAAAAGCACTTATCAATTTAAATTCCTGTCAAATGAAATGTAAATTTTTAATTTTTGTAACTTAAACGTAGCGGCTTGAGATAACTGTGTTATGTTGGACCAATTTAAAAGAAATATACCTTTTTCTTTTTTATTTTCTATCAAGTTTTTACTTTCAACAAAGTTGAAATCAGGGTTCAGCCGTCCGTCAAAGTGAAGAATGGAGCTCCAATGTCAATCATCTGCCACGCTGATATTAGCAAAAATACCGATTTCCAACTGAAGCATAATTTTACAATTTTTAAGGATGGGAAGCTTGTGTTTATGACTGTATCAGACAAAGAAGATGCATACTATGAAATACCTGTGGCCAAATCCTCAGATACAGGAGACTATGAATGTACTGTGAAAGCAGATGGAAAGCTGGGTTTCAGTAACTCCGTCTATGTTTGGGTAGCAGGTGAGTGTTCTGTCAGACGTGGCAGATGAGATGCAAAGAGAGAACAACCTTACAGGGAAGCAATAGTAGTCAGTGCTAAACAGGGTATCTTGCAAAGTGTGTTTTATCCTTGACATCACAGTATTTGATGAGATTTTGGTGGTATGTTAAGGCACAGCAATGATCTCAGGACCCCAAGGCTCCAGGACAGATCAGTGCTAGTCAGGAACACAGTCTGTGCCACCATCCCCACTATCCTGAGCCTTTCTCTGTTCCCTGGACTAGAGAAAGCATTATTTGTGAAAGTTGTGCCCACCCCAATAACCATGATTTGGGCAGATTCCTGGAAGTGCTGGAAATAACATCCAGGGATGCTCGGGGTGTGAGAGCATCACCAAAGGCAACACCAGCCATAGGCTGCTTTTGTAGACAACGTTGTATCAGTCTTGTTCTTTCATCTCTTCTGAGAACAGAGGCCACCTCCATCTGTGCACTTCCTAGATGTGTTCTTGACTGCAGGTGACATTTTCCCCTTGGAAAAGCATCTTGGAAAGAATTTGTCAGCACTGAGTAGTTACCTGGTCATCTTTTGGTTCTTGCGAACTATTTGTATCTGTTAATCAGTATAAATCGTTCCCACATTCATCAGAGATACTCTTTATTTCAGGATTACGCAATGTTCTGTTTCTTTTCTTGTTTTCTGTTGTAAGGAATGACCAAGCCGATCCTGACTGCTGACAAAAAAGAAGTTTTGGAGGGTGAAGTAGTGAAATTACGTTGTGAGCTGCCAGAAGAAGCACCTCCTTTAGAGTTCTTTTTCCGGAAGATAAAGACAAATTCAGCACCTAAAGAAAAACGTGTACCTGAACAAACCCAAAATTTTTCTGAAGTGGAATATTATGTTGAAGAGGGAGATAATATTTTACAATTTGATTGCTTTGGCAAGAGACAAGTAAGATCTGGATGGGAAAGCTCACAACACAGCAACAAAACACTTGTTACAGTCAAGGGCAAGTTGCTTAACTTTTCTTTTTACATTTCTTTGCTTGCTACAGATAAAAATTGGGTCAAATACATATATTTATATGTATATCTATCTATCTGTATGTTTATATGTATTCTCTTGCAGAACCATTTATAAAGCCCAGTCTGATCACCAAGCCCTCCAGAAATGTTACAGAAGGAGACCAAATAGAATTTGAATGCTCAACTGTTGTAGCTCAAATTCGTGACATTGAAATCATCTTCCAGAAGAACAGAACAATACTGAACAGTGTACGAGATAAGAAATTTTTGAAATACTCTACAATAGCTACTCAGGAGGACAGTGGTGAATACCTGTGTAAGGTGGAGCAAGGAGCAGTGTCTAAAACCACCAAACTGAATGTCTTTGTGTCAGGTAAAACTTCTGTTCGTCTAAGATTTTACTCAAAGTATTAATATTTAAATTTAAAGTTGGCAGAACTCAAGATCCCAGTGTAACCTCCAGATCAAAGTGTAAATTCTCTGTAAGTTAAAGGCTAGTTCGATTTTAGTTTCTGATTTTTGCCCACCCTATACTTCCCACCTAAAATAATATCCTCAAACAACCTGTGAAAAGTGGTTTCAAGCAATTGCTAAGTTTTCCCTATTTTTTAATTGAAACTGTTTCTCCCTGAAAATTGCTGTTTTCCCTGAAAGTACAATAATATTAAAATAACACGATTGTTTTGTTCCCAAATTATAAACTATCAGTATGTCCTTCATTCTGTATACTTTGAGATAAGTAGTCACATTCTTCCAGGCTTACTTTGAATGAATCAGCTCTCTTTTTATCTTGCAGAATTATTCCCCAAGCCAACGCTGTCTGCTTCTATGACTAAGTTGGATGAAAGTAAAGATTTAATTTTGAGTTGCAACATTAATGGTTTTCCAAGAGCCAACTTCTCTATAGTACGGAAAAGTTCCAGCGGAGACATCCTGTTGAAAAAATCTAGAGTCTTCTTAACTAAAGTTAATGTGAATGATACTGGATCTTACACCTGCAAAGCTGAAGTAAAAGGAATAGTCAAGGAGAGCAAACCTGTAAGGATAAGTGTTTATGGTGAGTTGATGCAGAGGCTTAGAACCACCAGGGTGGGGGGAGGATCTAAACCAGAAGCTTATTTGTAAGGACATCTGTTTACAGAATCGGTCTCTAGTCCGTGAACTAGCAGGGTGTCTGTTAGTTCTTGGAACGTGAATTTCTGGGGGATGTGCTTTAGCTGCAGAGGATTTGGTGCATTGTGATAGAATCAAGTCATACTTTCCAGGGCTGGCCCTCGGAGAAGGGAGTTGGAATGGTTTCCTGCTGGTCCCTAGGTTCTGCTAGGGACCAGATAAACTCTCATTCGTTATTATTTGCAGGAGCCAGAATGTTCTGCAAAACTTTCACTTTGATCTCAAGTTCTGTCAGTGCCTGCCTTGACCTGACCCTCCAGGCAGAAAAAGCCAGGAGAGCCAGAGGTCATCTTGTTGGTTCTGCTCTAGAAAAGCCAAGGGTTCATTGCTACAAACACAGCCCCCTCCCCAGCTCACCAACTGTGAATACTCCAGCTCTGTTCCCTCTCATGGAACAGGCACAGTGGTTCTCCAGGCTGTCAAAGGGATGGACTGGATTGTTCCCCGTGCTGCTGGAACGGGGCGCTCAGAAGGAGCAGTGTGATCCCTCTCAGGTCACCCATGGAGCAGGCTTGTTCCTTGGGTCAGAACTACTTTTGGAGTTTGGATGATCCACAGCTGTGTCACTGATCCTTTCCTTGTTTTGCTTCACATTGTCCCTGTTTGCTGCTTTATTCAGTCACGTATGTTCTATTATCTATGCTACGGATTTGTTCAAGTCCCCCATTTCCATTCTGTCGATGAGGAAGAGCTTCCCCAAAACAGACTGTAGGTGCAAACTAGCTAAATATTGTATATTTATATTTTCTACAAAATAATATTGTGTCTTTTGTCCTTATGCAGTGTAATTGGAAACAATTTCTTTTTTTTATTCACCTTTTAGCTCCAGTCTCTAAGCCAACTCTTTCCGTTGTCAGCGGTTCACCAGAGGTGATATTAGGGAAGCCTCTACAATTAATCTGTCAGTCAGTGATGGGAACACCACCAATAACATTCACATTCTACAAAGGGGATGAAATTAAGAAAAATGTAACTAATGACACCTATGCTACATTCTTGGATGAAGATATTGGACTAAATGACAATGGAGGATACAAATGTGATGCTAGAAACAATCACTCCAGTGGTGTGAAAACTAGCAATATTCTAAATGTCACAGTGATAGGTAAGTCTGTTTAATTCTTCTTGTCTAATGTCATATTTAGAGTTTTGAAGCTGTAGCTGCAAATGGTAGACTAAGCAAAATGGATGTGAAATGTTTACAGGTTCTTGCTCACTTGACTTAAAATAGTTGCCTATCACAGCACAGTAGTCCAGGACCAGAGCAGAAGTCCGTTCTTGATCTTTGAAAAAGAAGAGGTGATTTCTCTCTGCTAAGGAGTTTTCAGTTTTACATCCTGGTTTAAACCCAAATTGTGTTGGTCTTAATAAGATAAACTTGTGGTTAATAGGCTGTTTTACTTTGGAGTTTTGACACTGAGTTGTGTACGGCTAGAACAGATAAATCCAGAAATGTTGCATTTCTTCTGAGTCAGCTGGATTATTGCACACTCTCCACTTGCTGAGTTCCCAGGCAGGGCTTTTAATACAGTATTTGCATTCACTCAGACTACAGCACCTTAGAACTCACCTTAAATTCATCAGTTCCACCGTTTACTAACAGTAGAGAGAAGCTGAATGATAAAACTCTTCTGAGTTTTATCCAGGGAGATTTAAAGTCAAGGTATTTTGAAATAACAAGGTATAAATAAACAAACACAAAGCATAATCTTAGTCCATTAACAAGTGGGTATTTCTTTGCTGGAACTGGTGTATCCTAGCTGTCAGAGCTGTGGTTTGGGATATATTGTGACACTGTTTAGAAGTTCTGAAGAGAAGGTCATTTTTTGGAGCCTGGTGAGCCTGTCTTCCACAGAACGCTGCCGGTGTGGTGGTGACTTCAAATTCTCTGTATTCTGTCCTTTCTCTCTGTACCAGAACTGGAAAAGGACTTATGTTTTCCAGAGCAATTCTCTCTGTCAGGGCTCAGTTGTAGTAACCCATGTCTTTTATCTAAATCTGCTTCCTAATACAAATACAGCTTTCATGACCAGCATCTTTTCGTATCAAATCTGGTTTCCTTTCTCTGCTTCTGTACCAGTGTTGCCTTAATGATTCCTTCTTTACATCTGCCTTGTGTTATCTGTAGCCCTTCTCAAACACATTTATAATATTTCCAGAGAATTTTTCTTTGGGAATTTTAGCAAAACATGCTTCATATCCCAAACATTTTGCAAAGCTCCTGACACTACATGTCTTGCATCACACAATGTATGTCCATTTTCTCCCCCTGTAATTACAAAGGCTGAAGCTCATCTGCTCCTAGGCTAGCTCTGTGTATGCTCATATGCTTCCTTTGTAAACCAGCAGACTTAAAAGCTAAAAAACTGTTCTTACAACTTGTTCAAATGCAAACTAACTTCTCTCCTTGTGTTTGCTGTATTCTGTAACCACTGACATTAGGGATTTGCTTATGCCTTTGGAGAACTCGATCAGTTAGCTCCTGACACCCTCCATTGTATATTAAAAGTTACAAGAATACCCTTACCACAGAGTTAGCATAAAACAGCGTAACTCGACATAACTATGAAAGCAGAACTACACAAATTGTACCATTATCCATTGTACCAGTTCCACAATGGAACTGCTGAGTGTATTAATTCTGGAAATTAAATCATTTGTAGGCTGGGGCCAGAGAGGCATCCAAAGGATTTTAAGGAAAGAGACTGACTGACCTCTGTGGAATGGATATAATTTCTTCCTGTGTCTGCTTTGTTTCTTTATCGTGCCCTCTCTATTTCTGGGTGTATAAAAATACTTACTAGAGGATGCTGTCTGGCAGAGACTGTTCAGAAAGATTATTACTGTGCATTCAGTCTCTGTTTAACTAAGCATTAAAGCAAGCATTTCTACAATACAATATTTTGTCATCAGAGTTATTTCTAATTGTGCTAATATTTGTTTTCTTTGTGCCTTCCTCTGTAGTACCAATCAGGGATGCCAGTTTGGGCAGCGTTCCGTATGGAGAAGTAGAAGTTGGCAGTGACGCTGCTTTCCTCTGCTCTGTGAAAGAAGGATCTTGGCCAATTGACTTCAAGTTTTTTAAAAAAGCTGATCATGAAGTTCTTCTGCATGAAGTCAGGGAATATTCAGACAGAACCATATGGCACAAAAAAACAATGAAGAGGAAAGACACGGGGACCTATTATTGCATGGCTTCAAACCGAGCCAGCGTGGACGTGAGGAGCCGTCCAATAACCATCAGTGGTGAGCTCATTAATGAGAAGCTGCCTATTCTGTCACCTTTATAGGTGAGGGCATCTGATTTGAGATGCTCCTCAGTATAACTCCCTCACTGGAGTGGTTAATGGCACCTTACTGGTGGGTTTTGTTCCACCACTGTCAAGTTAAACAGAGAGATGTCTTTATAAACCGAGATTGTTTATGTAGAAGTATTTAGGGGATATCCAAAAGCCAAAGGAGCAAGATGCAAACTAAAACCAAGCTGCTGATCTACTGAGCTTTTGGTCACAAAGGAGAGGCTCACTAGAGAACGTGGCACACGAGTCTCTTCCAAGATCTTCCCCAGTGTGTAAGAGGGTTGATGTGTAGTAAAATGAAAGGTCGGGAACTGCAGAATTTGGTAATGTTGACCTATCACTGTAACTACTCTCTGAAATGTGTTTTTCTTTTTTGCAGTCATCTTAGCAGTTTGGCAGAAAGGAGTCATTGCTGCATTTGTCCTAACAGCCATGGCAGGAGTAGTTGCAGTCGCTTTATGGTGGTTTTTGCGTAAGAAGAAAAAGGGTAATGAATGGTTCCCTTCTCTTTGTTTGGGGACAAATGTATTACAGTTAAACTTGCATTTGTCTCAGCAGCAAAGGCTTGTGGGGGTGAGGCTTCAAAGATGACTAAACACAGATAAAGAATCTACTTAGAAATGCCAGGTGACCCAAACTGGGCTGCAAACGTGCTGAAGGTTTCTGAGCATATTGGGCAAAACATAAAACTAATAGTGCTGAGCAGGCACTAGGGGAGCAAAGGTTATCAAATATAGGCCAGAATTACACTGTTCCCATGCAGTCCTAGGTCTGAAATTCAGCCTCAGGCAATGTAGACGCAGACAGGGCCTGAGGAGGTTTCTGATCCCTTATAGAGCTATAACAATTTGATTTGGGATCCCAACTCAGGTGTAACTGAGCTTCTTCTCTAGTCCTCATGAAGCAAATTTTGATTATTAGTTTATGGGATTAGGTTTTTTTTCTTCCGCTCTGTAATACAATTTCATTTAGGGATTTGTCTTTTATCATTTAGGTATTGTTTTAGATCTAGTTATTTCAGAAAATAAGTAAATCTGATTTATCCTGTGATATCCTGTACGTGGCAAATTATTTGGGAAAATTTGGAGCATTTGGATGTCCCAGATTGCTTAAACTGACTAGGTTAAGATCTGGGGTTTGGGGTCTAGGGTTCTTTGAAAGAGAGATTTAAGAGACCTGGGAGATAAACAGGATGTAAGACATGAGGTAATTAATTTTGTGACAGCCAGGAGAAGTTATTCTGACAGGAGCAGACAATCACTATATCTTTGTTTTTCATTTTTACTTTTAAATTCTTTACTTGTACATTTATACAATATTATCTATTAATAGATGTTTTTGTTTTTCTCTGTCAAGCTAAAGGACCGTCCATGGAGATGTCTGGGTAAGATGCCTTCCTGTCTGGGTTTCGGCTGGGATAGAGCTAATTTTCCTCTTAGTAGCTGGTACAGTGCTGTGTTTTGCATTTAGTGTGAGAATAATGTTGATAACACTGCTGTTTTGGTTAAGTAGTGCTTACACTAAGTCAAGGACTTTTCAGTTTCCCATGCTCTGCCAGTGAGCAGGGGCACAAGAAACCAGGCAGGATCGTGGCCAGGGCAGTTGACCCAAACTGTCAAAGGGATTTTCCACACCATAGAGTGTCATTCCCAGTAGAGAAACTGGGGGGAAATTGTCTGGGAGGCACTGGTCAGTGCTCAGGGCTGGGCTGGGCATCGGTCAGCGGGTGCTGAGCAATTGTATTGAGCATCACTTGTTTTTCTTGAGTTTTACTCCTCTCTCTCTCTCCTTCTGTTATTATTATTATTAATTATTATTATTTCTATTATTATATTTTACTTTATTTCAATCATTAAACTGTTCTTATCTCAACTGTTCTTACCTGGGTTTTACCTTTCTCCAGTCCTTCTCCTTGTCCCACTGGGGGTGGGGTGGATGAGGGAGGGTGCTTAGTTACCAGCTGGGGTTAAACCACAACAGCCCTTTTTGGCACCCAAGGTGGGACTCGAAGTTAACAACAGATCTGACCAGTGCATGTTGAAACAACTTTGTTCCAAACATTCCTTGTGGTTGAACAGCCACTGGTCACGGTGTTGATTTGTTTGCTCTCAGAGCTGTGCTCTCCAGCACCGTGCTGGCACCACTGCTCCCTGTTGTGTTTGTTGCCTTCGGGCCAGGGCTGAGGGTATTGTTTAACTCACCTGGTCGGGTCTCAGCGCTGCAATCACCTGTGCGTGGGGAGACACCTGTTGGGAATTATTCACAACTACATCTTTTACCCCATTCCTCAAACAACCAGCCTATGGAGGAGAGACATCTTCCCACAGCCTCCCTTTCTTCTCCAGCCTAATTACCAGAGCATTTGAGAATTAGGAAAATTTTGAATACACTTGGGATGTTGGAACCAACACGGTCCTATTGGTAGGAACCAGCAAGTGGCTGAATGTGGATCAGCTCTTGTTTAGGGTCAAAAAATTATTTGCAGCAACTCCAAGCCCCACGACAGGCACAGTGGGCACTCAATCTCCAGTGACAGGCACTCAAACCCTGGCAGCAAGCAATGTGATCACTCACCCCAGGGGTGTGATCAACCTCTGGCTTGTTTAATAAAGAAGGACAAAACAGGGTCATAACAAGAACAGGAGGAAGAGGCACAACAAGAGGCACTTGATTCCTATCCCTGAGTGAGCTGCAGGATATGCAAAAGGATTTCAGCCATCATCCAGGTGAGCACGTTATCACCTGGCTGCTCTGAGGCTGGGATGATGGGGCTGGTGGTGTGGGATTAGAAGGTAAGGAAGCCAAGCAGCTGTGATCATTTTCATCAGTTGACAAAGTGATTGGAAGAGTAACACGAGTCCTCAGCCTCTGGAGGCAGCTCTTGTCAAGGAAAGGTATCTCTTCAAGGAAGATGTTCTGTTTCACCCAGGCAAGTGGATCATAATGGAGAGAGGTACTCAGTACAGGAAGGAATTAGCCATGCTTAGAGGCAGATAATTTATTATGACCCAAACAATACACGGTCACTCACAGATCCAGATGAAGTCTAACGTGCTCAAACCATGTATCAGAAGCGTGTACCCCAGAGTTCACCATCATGGTACACCAACTCACTGGCAGCGTTGTCTGGAGACACAGAGAGGCACCAGTGGTGGAGGCAGTGGCTCTCCAGCTCTAGCAGTACACTGGAAAAGCTCCTCCTCCCTTGTCCCTGCTGTGGAGAAACTGGTTGAGCAGCTCAAAGAGGATATAAATTCTCCTCCTCACATGCACGGTCTGGAATCTCAGCTGGTGACAGAAAGCAGTGTTTGGTCAAGGGAGGATATTGAGGGTACACACCAGGGGAGATCCTGTTTTTCCTGCAGGCCTACAGAGATAACATGAGAAAGGGCTGGAAATTCTACTTCAGTCCTACATGAATTGCGAGGAGAAATAATCACAAGAGCGGGTTCTTCCAGGAAGGTTGCCGCTGCGGTCTGCAGTGCGCAGTTCCTCAGACGGAATGGAAGGGCTGATCTTACTCCTGATCCTATAGAAAGGAATTCTACTCCATTTTCACGAGAAGTGAGTTGGATAAACCTGTGAGCAAGACTAGAGGGGCTCTGCCTGCAGCCATGTGGAAGAGAGGGACAGCCTTGTTTACTGGACTGCGTGGATCACGTGGCCCACAACGTCAGCCCCCCAGGAGTATAAGGCTGTAGCAGATACGGGTGCACTGTGTTCCCTGATGCAGCCAGGCTGTGAAGGGGCAGAACCTACTTGTGCTTCTGGAGGGGGATTCCAAGAGCTGACTGCTGGAGGTTAAAATCAGCCTGACTGGGAATGTGTGGCAGAAATCCCCAGTGGGACTGGCACAGACCATCTCAGGAGTGGGTACTTCAAGGACCCAGAAGAATCCCGATGGGCTTTCAGTATAGCAGCCTTGGAGATGGAGGAAATGAAGCAGTTGCCTGGTCCCACCTCTTGGAAGACCCTTCTGTTGTGGGGTTACTGAAGGCTGAATAAAGTGGGTGCTGGTCGCTATCACGGCACAGCCCCGGCGGCAAAACCGCGCCGAGCCTGGGACTGCGGCAGGTGCTGATCGCTGCTCAGGGCATCCCTTGTCTTCCTTGGGGTTTCTCTCTCTCTCTCCATTTCATTGCTGTTAGTATTATTAACTTTATTTGAATTATTAAACTGTTCTTATCTGAATCCATGGAGTTTATCTTTTCCCAATCCCCCTCCCCATCCTTCTGTGGCAGGGAAGGAGGGAAAGCGAGTGCGTGTGTGATGTTTAGCTGCCATCTGGGGTTAAACCACGACACCTGCTTTATGATAGTGCTGCAGCATTTCTGTGTATATAGGGCTTAAGCCTTGCTTCACATGAATATAACTTGTTACAGTGCACACCTGCAGACAATAGATGGTTGGGCTCCGTGTGCCACCTGCTAACACAACAACAGGATGAGGAAATACTCTAAAAATAGAAAAAAAAGCCAGCTAAGTGAAATACAAGAATGTCAGGTCTGTATCTGAATTGAAAATACAGATGTCTTAAAGAAGAATAATGCAATAGGGAACATTTTTGACCTTAAAGTTTCCTTGTGCTCCTCCTAAAGCAAAGGCAAAATTTTCATTAGTTTCAGTGGTTAAGAATATGTGGTAGTCAGCAGAGATAGTGACTGATCTTTGCACAGAATCATGTTGTTTGTTTTATTGACTGGTTTTGGATAATTACATCGAATTTTATTGGTTTATATTTCAGTTCTGCCTTGGCTCCAAACTTGACAAATGAAAAGCTACCAAGACAGTCCAGTGATGGGAACTACTATTCAGGTAGGATATTTTGCTATAAGTCTGTCAGTAAGCTGGTTTAATTAAACATTTGTTTAAAGTTTTGGATTTTGTAGTTATTGTTTGGATGGGGCCCAATGTTTTGGGAATACAGAGGGATACCAAAAACATTGTCCAAGGTATCTTCTGTCATTTTGTCTTTGTACAGTTTTTATGAGCACGTCTTACACAGATTCGTTTATAAGTCTGCTCAGACATTTCTCCCAGGCAATCAATTGACAATATCACAGATGGAGAAATCATGGTAAAAGAAAATTACTTTCTGCTTTTGACAGAGCTGCAAGAAAATTATTTCAGAGAGGAAATTTGAGCTGTGGCTCGTGGTGCTGTGATGTGGCCACTATAGAGATGTTAACTTGCCCAGGCACTTTTCATTGCAGGATCTCAGTGCACTTGACAATGACAGGTGGACATGATGTTTAGAGTACCTGACATAGACAAACTTGCTCCTTGGGTGTTTGTTAGCTGATTACTTTAAAAGCCACATTCTTCCCACCTGAATGTCTTAGATAGGATCTAATCTGAAAGTAGAATGTGTTATATAGAAATGCAGATAATGACAGTAGGAACTGCAGCTGTGTAACTCATTTATTTCATTGGTTACAACAGATACTTTATCAGCTCAGCTTTGGCTTTCTTATTTTAGGATCAGGTTACATTGAAGATAATGAAAACCACATGAAATCAACAGATGAGAGTAAAGGTAATTCCATACTTAAACAATAGATTTTAAATTATTTTATAATAGAAAGTCTCAATGTTTTCTAATGGTAGTAGTGAGGTAGGAATGATAGGGCCATCCCTTTTTTCCCCATGTCCAAAATGACTCCGATTGGACCTTTTATCAATTGCATAATGGAGTGTAATTAGATGTGCTGGATCCTAGGCCATCTAATAATGGATGATATAAAAATACAACTTATACTCAAAATATTAAGTTTTATATAACAAATATTCAGATTTGTTTAAAACCCAAGATTTTATACAGATTGCTGCTGCTTTTACTTCTCTGTCCTTTCTTCACTTCTCTGGATCTTGAAATATTTAAGAATTAAATCTAAAAACAACCTGCTATGAAATCTGAATAAAACAATCTGCCAAAATCAGTTCTGCAGGATTTCAGTCTGAATGATTGTTGTGGTTCCTTCCAGCTCTTACAGAAATGTGGTAGAAAACCGTTCCTACCCTAAGAAAAACAGAGTAGAAAGCAAAACTGTTTCTTGTGTCTCTTGTACCCAGGTATCCAAAACCTGTCAGCCAGTGGTCTTAGTAAGTCAGATGGCTGATCAGTGCCAGGCTTTCTGTGGGTATTGTGGCAGAGAAGCATTTTGAAGAGGAAGATGGGTTCCACTCCAAATGTTTTATGGGGGCTTGGAGGCTGCTTAGGAGAAAAGTGCTAAAACTGGCTAATTGGCAAAGTGGAGATCTGGAGAATGAGAGGTGATGAGGGAGGCCATGAAAGACATAAAGATGGCTTGAAATGTGAGGAGAGTGGAGAATGGGGAGTGTCCTGCCATAGCAGCCACAGAAAATGAGAAATAATGGCAGGGAGAGAAAGGGAGGAGCAGCTGGAGCAGGAATATGGGAGACACCATGGTCATTCCCAACTCCATTTTGTGTTGTGCTACTTTTGAAGGTGTTACATTGCAAGTAACAGATTTAGGCACAATTTGCATGTCCCACAGTTTCAGAAATCTGCCTTTAGCTGGTCTTCTGCCTTTTAGAGCGGGACAACCCTCAGGAATGGGCTGGCCTGACAACTTAGCAGAGTGACTCCCATCTGCCATCAGTAGGGCCTGGTCCTGCACATCTCAAAGTCAATTGGGACTTGTCCATTAATTTCATTGGCAGCAGGGTCAGGCCCACAGCTCAAACAAAGCATGCAGTCCTACAAAGAAACATCTTCTTGATATTTTTGGGGCAGGACCTGACCTTGAGAGTGCTGAGGTGGATTACACTGAAGTTGAAGTCTCCACGCTTGATCCTCACAGAGGTAATAAACTGTCCAGCCTCTATGGTTTATGTTTGGGAGCAACTCGGGGGCTGTTGCTGCTCCCTGATGCTGGCCTGGTATTGGCACCTGGGAATGCTTTGTGTGCTACCAGTGCTCCTAAACCCTAACCCTAACTGAATGAGTAGTGCTCCTAAACCTGGCTGATGCTCCTGTGCTGCTGTTCTTGCAGTCCTTCCCGTGGGATCATTCCCATTTACAGGAGGTCTGTGTGGAGCAAGGCTCCCAGCTGGAGCTGTGCCTCTGAGCAGAGGGCAGCCTGCTGTGAAATATCTGTGTTAAAGAGACCAAATTCACTGAGAGCCACTTGAGGTTGCCACAGGGTAAGATAATGAAGAGAACAGAAACCAGTGGAATTTCCTCCTTTGCAAAGGAACTGGTTGAAGGGTCAAAGCTGTAATTCACTTGTGATAGAGAAGGGAGACCAGTGTTGATTTAGTCTCTTAGTCTGGAGAGGCCTGGAGACCATCCTGGCTTTTGTGGCACCTTAAACAGAGAAATGAGGATGTTTATGCCCAGATAACTTTGTCCTCCTCCCTGCAGTAACCAGATCTCAAAGCGTGGGACTGCGGTAAACATCTGCATCCTTGAAAGAGAAATGTCCATGGAAATTTATTCACCACCTAAATGCTCATTTCAAGCATTCTGTGTCATCTGGAGAACTCTGATGCCATTATGGCCTTGTGTTGAAAGCTGTTAGACCTTTCAGAAATGTGCAAAAAAGCTCCAAGTAGCTGAGAGTGAATAAACCCTGCAAGAGAAATTTATGCTCTGCTCTTGCTTCTTTGCTTCAGCTGAATGAGAAGCAGACTGAGGAAGAAATGGATAAATTTCCTTCTTCCTGGTAGGAAGGACTAGTCACTTATTTCAGAGACCAAAGACATGATTGTTTAAGTGGTAGCACAGATGTTTGGGCACGAGTGCTCACTCCTCAAGCTTGGCAGCCAAGCCCTGCCGGAACAGCCAGTCCTCCTGTCCTTTCTGTTCTCACTTCCTGGTATCACAGACTCTTCCCTGTGTTTTAAGCAGGGAATTTACCCACCTCTGCTAAATTCTGCACTGAAGGACCAGAGTTGTTGTACTCTTCTGAAGAATAGGGCTCATAATTGTTGCAACTGTTTCTGAGTGTGCACTGCAATTCTACAGTGCTGGTGTGCACACCACTCTACAATGGTGTGGAATAGTAAGATATGATAGTGCATTATTTATTAATTAAAAGCCCTATTAAGTTCAAGATCAACATCTATCAAAACAGCATTTTCATCCATTCCTGATATGTAACACTATTCCTGTATATCAGAATAAGTAAAGAGATAGTATCTATGCTCTGTAGACAGAACCTCATTAAACCTCAGAATAATGTTTACTATGGTGTGTAAACGAGATCAGATTATTTTAATTGAGTGCTGCCTTATGCTACAGACCTATGCATGGCACACAGAACTGATAGATTCTGTAAGACTGAACTGTGCTTGAGAATACAGAGCCATGAACAGTTCCCTGATTGATTTCCTTTGTTGCCTCAGGACACAGTGGAGTGCTTTGGTTATGGAAATGGAAACCACACTGAAAGTATTTAATGTGTTCCTCTCTGAGAGCATCCTGGGGATGCTGCTTAAATAGAAGGGGTTGGATGAAACCAAGTTATTTCTTGAGCTCTGCACTGCCTATCACAATGAAAACAGGATGAGATTTACTTGGGAAAGGAGAAGCAAAGCCAAGTTTCTTAATATTCCCTTGTAATAATCATGTACACCCACAGAGAGAATTTGGCCACAGCACTGCTACTGATACTTCTGCTAGATTGGTGTTATTGTAAGGTTTTGTTTCCAGTCATAATATTCTTTCATGTCTGTCTGTGGGCATGACCAGCCCTTCCTAGGGAACAGAACTTTCAGATTATCACCTCGTTCCAAATCCCTTTTCTGCCTCTTTTGATTCCTCCTATTTCATTCCTCTGAATGAAGACAAAGCAAATGATATTTACCTTTTCTCTGGGCACACATTGCTCATCCAGCAGCTACACATAGAGTCTGATTCCTTCTGCTTTTTGAGGAACTGCAGATTTCTTTGATCTCCCTGGCTTAACCTCAATTTAATTTATCTTTCCAACCATTTGTTCCTCCTGCCACTGTTGTCAATGTCAATACTAATCTTCTCAGGAGCAGGAGAATCATATTTTGTGTACTGTGAAAGGCTACTGCAATAAATGCTGCAGTATCTAAGCTGTGACAGTTGCCTTTATGTCACTTCTGGGAATTGGGATTGATTGAATGTCACTTCAAAACAAGTTGAAATTATTGTAGAAGGATGTACAGCTTGTCTTTATCAGTAAAGAATTACTTACATTTGAAAACACAGTTTTACCTTGTTTTTCAAGTCATGTCTGAGCTATCTGATCATTTCTGATCAGATTCTGGAATTATTAAATTCAATACTTACCAAGTTTGCATGCTTGACAAAAATACAGTGCTTGTCTTTTCTAAAGCTTAGGTGAGAAAAAAGATGGCACGGTGATTTAGACCCTTCATTGTGAATCTGGGCAAAAGCAAAAGCAGGGGCTAAAGTCATCAGGAAATATCACAAGGCAGAAACTGCTAAGCATGGCTGAGTAAGAATGTTCTCCTTATTTTACTTTTATATCTGGTTAGTTATCAGCAGGGTGGCAACATTATAAAATTAGCGGGAACAAAATGTCAAATCATCCAAGTCATTTCTCCTGGCACATTTTTTTCAGTGCCAAAACGATTTTTGGAAGATTGACAAAGGAAATAACAGGGCAGTGGCATTATATCACAATATAATGAAATGGGTATGATAAAAAAATAAAAAAGCAAACTAAGGAAATGCCTCAAACCAAGTCTTTGCACAGAGTCAGGAGTAGATTTAGGACTGTAACCTGCTAAAAAAGAGTCCTAAACAAAATGAGCTACCTTTTATTAAAATTCCAAGAAGATTAATTCTTACTTCACTGGAAACTGAATTGATCATTTAAGCAGTAGTCCATAAGCATTTGAAATATGCCTTGAGGTCTTCAAATTATTTTGCAAAGAAAGTTCATGGCCAAGCTGCAAGTTTGAAAGCTGTGATTAGACACTTTGGGAAGTGTAGCTGCTATTGTTTAAATTAATAGCAGTTTTGCAACTCCATTCTGATGTGTAGCTCATGGCATTTAAAGGATGCAGAACAGAATTAAAAAAAGAAAAATTAGCTTTGGGAAATCAGAATGTGGTGCCAGAGAAAATTTGGTTCTTCAGGGCAATGCAGAACAGTAACAGTCCTGACTCTGAGTCTGCAAATCATTATGTCAGAATTCTTTAAATGTTGGAGGTTTTTAATAGTTAAAGCACAGGAGAGACTGTATCCAGTTTTGTGATTTTTTTAAAAAAATTTATTTTTTAATTTTTTTTTTTTAACTTTAACTAGAAAAATTTAACTTCTTAGTTTGTTGAAGGTCCACAGAAACTGGAGGTGATACTGGTAGAATTCTGAGGTTTTCTAGGAGACTCTAACTGAAATGAATGACTGTTTCTGAAACTCATTCATTGAATTGCTTTGAGATCCTTGAGCAGCTAACTCCTGTACCCTGCCATCACAGACCTTTACAGCATGTGAAGAAAGTGGTTTTAATTAAATGCGCAGTTCTGGAGCACTTTGATTGCCTAGGGATTTTTAAACTACAGCCATACAATAAATCCAGGAGATAGTTCTAACCTCCTACTAGCCAGAAGTTTATGCTGTCCACAGAGAAAATGATTCTTGTTATTTTCAGGCCTTTAGACAAGGCTCTGTCCAAAAGGAGACCTTTCCCAGATAGCACTAAATGGAAGTGTGCAGTGTGGAATCTGCAAATATTCTTCTGAGACATTTCACAAAGCACAGCAATTGAAATTCTTTTTTGTGCCCTTAAGATTTAATCAGGCTAGTTGCCAAAAGGGTTTGTAGTTGGTCTTCCAAGTGATAGATTTCCTCAGGGCTAGGATCCCTAAATCCTCAGGACAAATGGAAGAAGCTCTTCAAAGTGATCCAGAGAAAGTGTTCTCTAGTGGTAGATGTCTCTGTGAAATTACAGCAGTATTGGTTCAAGTTCAGAAGAAGATTGTTAGAATGTTGAAGTCAAATTTAGAAAGGGAGGCAGATTTTCATCATCATTTGTATTTAGAAGGAGATATCCTTCTCTCAAAGCCTCACAGGCTGTGTTTGGGGAGGGGGTTGTGCTTGCATTTCCACACAGACTCCACGGGCTCATTGCTGCTTATGTATCTGCTTCTTCTGCAAGTAAAAAAGTGTGTTCTGTTTGTTTGAGGAGCTTTTCATAAGGCAAGCAGAAAACACCAAAACAAGCAAACAAAAAAAAAAAAAAAAAAAGAAAAGAAATTTATTCTGTGCCAATACATTTTCCAGCTCCTGAACAGAAGGGGACTGAAACAGTTTATAGTGAAATCAGAAAAACTAATAATGGTAAGTAAGCTAGTGAAAAATGAAACACTTTAAGGAAGCGTGTGTGTAGAGGTTGGAGATAAATTTGTGACTGAGCATTTTATAAGATAATATTTAGACTGAATATTTAGAACATAAGTGCCATAATAAAGACGAGCTGAAAGTCACACAGGATAGGAACCTATCAAAGTGCAACTGCGAAATCTCAGAAGTTGACAAATTGCATGACATCTCCACGGCTCCTCATAAATCAGTTATATTAATATTTGTAACATCTACTTACTTCATCAGCCCATTTGTGCTGGAACTGTGGAATATTTGGGCCATAACATCTGGATCTGAATCTAGGTCCCCGTTAGGGATCAGGATTCTACGTCCTGTTATCTCAAACTGCTCGAGAGAAACATTTGTCTCTTAATTGAGCATGTTTGTCCCATGCTACAAAATATTCCATTTGCTTTGGGCGGAACTCCAGCAAATATCTATAAAGCCTCCCACACCAGACTCTAAAAGCCTTTAAAGCAATATGATCATTTCAGCAGCTCCTCAAACACAGAGGTGTGTGGGCAGTAGCAGCTTGCTGGCAATTACTGTCTATAAATGCTCTGCCACTAATGAGCTCAGAGACAGTGGGTTAAAAGAAGGTTATTTCATCATAGTTTGTCAAAGTCTAAATCGGAAAGGATTTCCTCTCCTCTCTTTGTGTTAGGAAGTCTAGATTTGTAAATATTAGGGCTGCTAACTGTTCACATTTTGTCCCCATTCAGGCTTTGTTGTGTGCTATTTTTAATTTTTGGTTGTTGTGCTTTAATTTTCTATTTTTTCTATAAGGCATTTCCCACCTCTGACACAATATTCTGTGTCTGGGGAATCTTATGTGAGGGTCTCCAAGTACTTTAGAAAACATTACTTAATTTTCCCTTGTTACATGGCAATTTTTATCTCCATTTTACAGATAAAAATGACAGATTTTACAGCTGAATAAACAGAGAGATTAGGTCATCCATTTAAGGCAAAGTGTTTAGGGAGTGACAACAGTAGCAAAGGAATTTCTGAATCCTTTGCTGTGCCTGTGTGTTGCACTCGTTTTTCACAGCCTTGCAGTGAAAATCAGAATATCTTTCACACTTAAGAGCGTGGCCAGGCACTTCATGCAGGACCACCAAGAGATTAAACACAGTTTATTTTAGGGCTGAGCCCCAAGGCTACAAATGTTCTGAAATGTTCTCCAGTGAGTGTGAACTGGATCTATATAAAGCTGCAGGAGCTGCTGTTTAAGGCTCCCCTGCTCTGCCCAGGTGTGAGGGTGACTGTCACACCACTCACCAGCCCTGCTTTTGGCACAACAGAGTGTGTTATGGAGCAGAAGGATGTGAACAACAGGTTGGTACAGCAGAGCTGAAATTCAAGAGCCCTTAAAAGGCTGTAATACCATAAGGTGGGAACTGCAATAAAATATGATTGAGCTGAATTAGCCAGAGGATCTGCAAACACCCCTTAATCTTGCAGTCCACCTGCTCGTTCATGCATAACATTCTACGGTTTCAGTTATTCTTGGAAACACGGCCCCAGTTTATTGTTTCAATCACGTCTGTTTTTCCTGACTGATGCACAGGAAAAGTGTTTCAATTAGATAAGCAGTGCATCACCCAGCAGTGCAGTGCTAGCTACAGTTAATGCAACGCCGACGTGGATTTTTGATAGGTTGTGTGATTGCGAGGTGGCAAAACGTGAATGCAGTGGAGGATCCCTATGAAATACTCTGTCTACTTTGATTTATTAATATTAGATATTAATATAAGTCTGGTAAATGATGCCAATTGTGAAAGATGTTGAACATGAATAGTGGGTACAGAATTTGGTTTACCATTCTATTCTTTGATATTTTTGAGCAAAAGCCCAAGAGTACAACCTACTTCAGGAAGGCAATGATTCAGCCAAAGTGTCTTTGGGGAGATCACATGAGTTTAGGACTTGGTGTCAGCTACACAGCTTGACAGATTTAACCCCTAAGACCTATGTAACATTTTATTATTATTTGTTTGTAGGTAACTATTGTGGTTTGATTAGAATTGAGTGCTTCAAAAGCAGTTTTGTCTTATGAAGGGGTTGTCTGTGCATTCCAGAAATGGTGTGCACTAGAGAGGAAGCTGAAGAACAGTCAGTAGTTGTTATGTCTGATGCAATTCTTTGTGACTGTGCTAAAACATTTTTCCTCTTCATTTTTCTGACAACTCTCACTGCTATCCCCAGTGAGCCAGATGCCACAGAAGTAACCAACTTTGGTATTTTGAGTTCTTCAGCTGTTGCTTGTTCTTAGTCAAAATCTGCACCATGAATCCATAGTGCTGATAATGCTCTGAGCTTTTCCAAGCCCCAGGCCATTGGCAGAGTGCTGAGCATCTGTCATCGTTCCTTTGCTTTTTATTTTTCTGGTGCCAGCTATGTTATCTCCTGCTTCTGCCATTTGAGTGCCTCCACCACACTGTGGATAAGACTCCCCATCCTCCCTGCTGTGCTGTTTTTCTCATTCTGAGTGCCAACACTCAGGAGGTGGTTTTACATTAGAGATGGACAGAAACAAACTGTCAAATGCACATTTCAAATCCCAGAAGACCTGCACGTGGTTAACTACAGTTAACTCATTTGCAGTGGGAAAAGCAGGTAATTTGTGAAATTCCATTCTAGTCAGGTATGTTTTGATTGAAAGTCAAATAATGTCAGTCTCTGGTTGGTTGGAAGCTGGATTTCCCCTGCTGTAATGAGAGTTTAAGGAGGATGCTGCTCACTTTGTCTCCGCACGCAACTGCGAGATAAGAAGTTGTCCTTGCATTGTTATTGAGAGATTAGTTTAATTCAGAAACATGTTTAGTGTTCAGGATGTTCCCTGGGTGTTGCTTTAAAGCCTTTTCTAGAGCATTGGGCTGTTACTTTCGTATTTCACATAAAATACCAAAAACTTCAGGCCTCAGCTTTAAATCAGACCTTACATCCAAATGGCAGTTTGGGGAATGGTCACAGTTAGTGCCATTCAGGTCAGTAACACCTTTGTGTAAAAGTCCTTCAGGCTCACCAGGATGAAATAATTTCCTTAAAATCCCTCTTTCTCTGCTTGCTCTGTGGAAAGGCCAAAGCATGTTGTGAGTCAGGAATATCCAACCTAGTCTCAAAGCTGCTGCTTTTTGTTCAGAAAGACGTGATAATAGTCCAAAACTTAAGCCAAAGAGGTAATTGCCTAAATCAAGAGGCTGCCAGGAACGATAAAACGGCTGTGGCCCTGCTGCCTCCCCTGCCTGTGCTGGTGTCCAGCAGTCCAGGCTGGCAGCTCTTCCTGAGGGAGGGTCAGGATGTGTTCACATGAGTGCAGCTGCCTGGGTGGAGGCTCTTTCAGGCATGATTTATTTCCATCACACCTTTCATCTCCCCAAGAGGCAGTAGGGGCAGGAAGCCCAAGCATCTTCATGCTGGTTCTTTATCTCAGCTCCAGCCCTTCCCTCAATGTCGACCCCAGTTCTTGGGGTAGCACAGTCCTGTTCGTGTCGCTGAGAAGAGTTAGAGCCAACTCCAGCTCACAGATTTCCTCACGTTTTTCCAGGACGCTTCCTGTGGAAGATGATGTTATTGGTACATTCTTGCTCCTTCAGTGAACTCTGTCTTTGCTGTGTGTCAAGCCCAAAGCTCCCAGACACCAGTGACAGGCTTTGCACTGATCTTACGTGCACTGGACTGAGCTCATTGTGGCTTATTGCAAGATAGCAATTCCCAATTTCTTATTGGGAAAGTGGAAATCCAGCAAACAAAATGCAGAGCCAGCCTTTATGCTGCTAAGGCTGGAAAAATGAATTGGTCACTTGGAAGCAATTGTAGCAGCGAGACAGGAAATTCTAAGAGTCCTACAGCAACCAACAATGTACTGTGGAAAAATAAATATATCCCAGTGGAAAGAGGCATGAGAAATCCCCTTTGCATTCAGAGGTTTGGAACAAATCTATTTGAAATCAGCTCTAGCAATCAGGAAATCTGCTCAAATACTTTCCTGCTACTGAGCCTCGGGCTTAACACCTACATCTTAGCCAGAATTTCCCACCGAATCCTTTTCCAGCACAGAAAGAACTCACAGGGCCTGGGGATTCATTGTGTTGTTCAGAACTCAGATATTACGAGCTCATGAGAGTTGCAGGCAGTCCAACCCCACGCAAATAGCTTGTCCTCTCTCTAATATAAAAACTCTTTGGATCTTTAGGTTTCTAGGCTAAGGCCTGGCTCTGTGAGACTTTGATTCTGGAGCCAAATGCTTACAATAGCTTCAGCCAAAAATCAGGCAAAGCCAGATGATTTCAGTAAGGCACAAATACGCAGGGAGCTTCTGACCTTGCTTGAACCTCGAGTGCAGAGCTGGATTACGTGCATGCTCCGTGTCAGAGCCGTTCCCAAGCTGCCTGCCAAGATCCCCTGATGGAAGCTCCTGCTCCAGTAAAGGCCTTGGCAGAACGCTGTGTGTGTCTGCAGCTCAGCACCTTTGGTTCATAGCCTGACATCTTGGCTTGCAGCAGGCCTGGAGGTGGCTTGGGGGTGGATTGACAATTGCAGCTGCTTAGGCACATATTCTCCTCTCCATAACCTCTAGCAACAAGAAATGGTGGAGCAGGTGGGGGTGACAGTGTCTTGAATTCCTGCTATATGTAAAAATGTGTTCTCTGAATTTAAAATCCCATCAAGCAGAAGCAATAGCAAGAGTTTGGATCCATCAGAAGTCCATAAAACCACCTATGTTTTTTAGACTTGGGAATATTTTAGCAATCACCAGTATCAGACCTTCAGCTTTGATTCCTTTCACCAAACATGGAGCTTCTACAGAAGCTTAACCAATTTTTCTGTGTGTCTAGAATCCAGCATTTCTCAATTCCCCATTTCTGGCAGTAAGGGAAAGTCAAGTGTTACAAAAAATCTCTCAGTTCTACAGTAAAACTAGTAAAAAAGTAAAACCACCCTTTTTTTAATTTTTTTTTTTTTTTTAGACAAAAATGAAATGAAAAGATTGACATAGTAAAGAATCAGCAAAAGCACTGTATCTTTGTGCCTTTGTTAGTGGGTACCTGCTGGCTGTCCTGAGAGGTACCTGGTAGAAATCACCCAGGCTTCCAGCAGCACTTTCCTGGACAGAGTGTGACATTTCCTGGCAGAGCTGTGACACTCAGATGTGGGTGACAGGTAACAAGGAGTAGGGATCGCTGTCACTGTGACCTCCAAGCTCCGGGTAGCCAACATCCCGTTGTTTGAAGTCTGGAATTTACACAAAATTTCTCATTTCCTCCTTCCTGTGAGAACAATACGTTGTGACAGAGACTAAACGACAGCTTGTTAATGCCTCACTTCATAAACCTTATGTATGGTTTTGTCCACTTAAAGCCAGGCTTTGATGTAGCACTGGGTCAGCAGTGGTTCTATTCAATTCTGTTGGCTTTCAGGACACAAAAATGCTTTTGTGGGTGTTCTGTGGATCAGTCTTGCCAAACACTGAGATCAATTTTATACTGAAATTGAGTTCACGCACTGCAGTAAGGTGCCGTGGTCACCTCAGTTTTTAATCCTTTGCTTAGGCTAAAAGTTCTGGGTAAAAAACTCTGAATGTACCATGCCAGAGACCTTCAGCTGTGTTCAGTATCCTTGTTACTTCTGCTGGCTTACAAGGGAGTTTCTAAAAGACTTTTATTAAGGTCTAATAATGGTAGTAGTACTCTGCATAATGTTCTTCATTTAGTGATTTCAGGGAACATTTACATAACTGTAAGCTTATGGAAGACTGATTTTTAAATTTGCTATTAAAAAATATATATATATAATTAGAAAAAGCATCAATTCAGAAGCAAACCCCCATTTATATTAAAAATGCTGGGAAGATTAACCCAAAGGCCCAGTCCAACCCCTGTGTTTTGAACATTAGATGAATTTCCTTCACCCAGCCTCTCTCCAGTGAATCTGATACACTTTCCATGAAAATACCCTTCAAGATTCAGCCCTTGCTTTTGTCACATGTGAAATATCTCAACAGAACATACAGATGAGCACTTTTAACCAGACTTGAAGTCCTCTCCTACAACTGGAGGTACTTCGAGAGGGGAAAGAAATATTTATGTTTTGGTATTTGAATGTATTCTGTGAAACTTCTGAATAGCTAAATCCACTTTTTTAATTAAAAAAAGGCTATGATCCAATCTTAAAGTTCACTGACCCTTAAAGGAAAGAGCTTGCTAGTCTTCAGGTTTTTCACTGGGAACAAGCAACGTTTTATTAATAAAATGTCAGGTGTCTTTGCAAGATGTTATTTTTGCCCTGAAAATTATATCTTTTACTGGATTTCTGCAATACATTATTTTCCTGGCAAGGAATTGGATTAGGAAGTAAAATGCTGATGAGAACTTGCCTCTAAAAGGAAGACTCTCTTGTCCAGTAACAGATTGTGCCCTCAGTGGAGACTTCTGCTCTAGCACATGATCAGGAAAGCTGCCAAACAGGTCCTGTACAATGTGGGCTTTGAAATGGCTGGTCTCAACCTTGTACTTGGATTAAACTAGAACTTGGATACTCCTTAAAGCCAGAGCTTTAACCTTAGATGTAGGGAGGAACTTTCCATCATTGCAAAGTGAACAAAAAAGTCAAAGTACCTACACCTGTATTTTCTGGAACAAAAAACTGGTCACTCTGCAATGTGCCATTTCATAATTTATACACTGTATTTTATTTTGCAGATTCTATGGAAAACAGGCATTCTGTAAGTATACATTTCATGCAAGCAGTTCAATATAGTGACATGGGTTGAGATGATGGTGCATCTGGTGAGGTGGTGTTCAAGTGTTGATGTGGTTTATTTGTTGCTCAGGACATTTACAGGACAGATTTGGGGCAATCCCTTTGTATATATTTTTCCAAATCAGGCTTTCAATGCTTTGTTTAGAGAATGGTCAGTTTTAGGAATCTGTGGAAGGGGCTGGAGTCTGGTGGTGCTGGTGCACAGATGATGATCTCCCAGGAGTTTGTGTGGAGCACCTGCACAGCTTTGGGTCTGTGCCACAAACGCTGGCAGGATGGCACGAGGTGAGGGATGGAGATGGCTGCTGGGGCACGGGGGATTGCACAGGGAAACCGCTCACCTGGCAAAACATCACTGGGGACAGAGCTGCTGTTGCAGTCCCATCTGGCAGTCCCCAGGCTGTGCAGCGCCAGGGGATGTGCTTGGGATGTGCCTGTTCACACACACATCCTGTGAGTGGAATGCACGGAGGTGAGCTCCTTCCCCAGGTGTTTGCAGCTGAACCAAGCAGGGATGGGGATCAGCCCAACTTGCAGAAGTCCCTTCTATTCACTCTCTGTGCCTCTTTCCTCCTGGGTTTGTTTTCATCCACTGGTAGAGCAGGTGGGGTGACTCCAAGGGCTGGCAGTAACCTGAGACCTTGTAAGAAATTTTGAAGGGAAACAGTTCTTCTTGCGGAGTACAAAGCTGGGTCACAGCTATGCTGTTCTAACCAAGAAGTGGGAATAGTACTACCCATATATGGAGGATCTCAACTTAAAATGTGGAGTTTTGTGAAGGTTCTGTAGGTGGTGAACAGCTTCATAGTGCTAAGAAGCCAGTGACAAAATATGGAATTTTTTAAAATAGAAGAAATATGTTGAAGGAGCTGTTACTCTGCTCTCAGGAGATCTGAGAGGCAGGGAACTCACATTTCAGGAGTACTTTTATGCATGTTAGATACCCTAATCAAATCTGACTCAGACTAAGCAAAAGGTTGTTTTTTCTGCCACCCACTTTGTGACTTTGGAGCTTGTACTTAAAAAGAAAAAAAAGGAGAGACTAATAAATAAGAATCACAATAGCAGAGTCTACGTCAGCTTATGGCATCCATTTGAGTTTTGAAAGGCTCCATCAGCACTCCCATCCCCATGGGATACACAGGCAGCCCATTGTATTATTTACAGACACTGGCAGTGCACTGAAGGTCACAGATTGTGTTACAATAAACAGACTCATATTAACACAGGCCAGGAGGGTTTATAGTGTCATTGTCTCTCTTAGTTTAAAGGTTTGTTTTTATTCTTTGCTCTCAGCTTTCTAAAAATATGTTGAGCTGAACCCTCCCCTGGGTTACACCAGGCATTCCTTAGAGAGTCATGCAGAAGAGAGTTTGTCCCTGTCCAACACAAAAGAAAAAATGGTCAAGGGTGGCTGTGACAGATACGAGGTACAAGCTCAGGGAAGAGGTTTGGTCTTTTTTCCACAGCCTACGTAATTTCTAATGGATATGAAGGTGTTTTTTGTTTTCCTGAGGCCAAAAAGTGAGTAAAATATCTCTCCATGGAAGTATAATAAAAAGTCAGTGACTGGCACACTGACTGCCCTGTGCAAATAATTTTTGTAATTAATTTGGCTATTAAAGCTTGCTAAAACAGACAACCTATGAAGTAATGTCAGCTGAGGGCAGTGTTTTCTTTGTGTTTCTTTTATTACTCTCTAGCAGTAGAAGGGTAATAAAAGTAGTATTCTGTAAAACTAATCTCATTTTCAGAAACACCCTAGAGCAAAGTCAGTTTTATAACACTTGCACATCTTGCTTGATTTTCCTAGAAGTTGTCTTATTCAGTTAATTTCCGAGGCATTGTCCCCTCCTTAGTAAACTGTTCATGTATTAACATAGTAACTGTTCTTTTTTTAAAAATTATTATTGCTTTAAAGGACGTAGCAAAAGAACAGAGCCTTGTCTTCTGCTTCTTAAATTCCTGCTTCTGTTCCCAATAAAGCCTGTGACAAAAGCAGCACCTCCCTCTCCAAAGAAGTGACCTAAAATTGGACTGGACAGATGAATTTCCTCACAGATTTTCCATTCCCTCTGTTTGCCTCTCAACACTGTACAGGCCACACAGATGAACGCAGAAGAGGCAGGGAGCTACTATGGTGCTTTTTATCATCATTTTCTTGCAGATTTTTTTTTTTTTTCTTTCAGTAGCTCATTTTCACACATGCTTAACTGTGATGTATCTCAGAGGTTTGGGCCAAATGAGGAGTTGTTGATCCTACTCGTGAAAAGGAAAATGCTCCTTATAAAGTGATCAAGTGGCCTAAACTTCCTCCTCAGCTGTTCTGCATCTTGATAGCCAAATGAAGTGTTTGGCTGAGAGGTGAAGCTGCATTTGATCTGCTGCTCCCTTCTTTGTGAGTGGAAGGGACCTTCAGGAGCCCGGCTGGTCAGCTGGCATCTGAACCACAGGGAATGCCCGATGGTCACTGAGCTGGGGTGGCCTGTCACAAAGCTTCAGTAGAATTCAGCTCTGTTTAGAAAGTAATAGATGTTCCAGAAGTGTGAGACAAAGGAGCACAGCAGAGAGGAGTATGCTAAGAGCTCTGTTTTCAGGGAAAACACGCAGCCTTTTTATTTCAGTAATGGTGGTGGAGATTCATCAGATCCTGATGTCCTTTCAGCTCCTGAAATTCCAATAACGTGCATTCCACTGCTCAGATAAAGTCTGTTAACGTTCAGTTCTGCATTGCTCTTCCAGATGTCACAGGCAGAACAGAAAACTGCACTGTGGAGAAGGAAGATGTAGCAAATCATTTTAATGGTTGCTAGTCCTGCTTTTGTGCATTAGCCCCTACATAGATCTGTCAGAATAAATACAATCCAGCAGCGAAATTTAGGAACTTTGCTTCTTCTCCACCGAGAGACCATCACAACATTGAGTTTGGGCTTTTAGTAAACACTGTGCTCTAACACAGGTGCATTGAAAATGTTTGTATTATCTCAAGAAAGGTGGTGGATTAAAAAAAAATCAGTTTGATTTACTTGAATTATATAAAGACTCAGCTGCATTACAGGTTGTGACTGATTTGCAGTCCAGAGTACCTTGAACCTGAATGTCTTGGATTTTTAGGTCATTTAGAAAGGAACCTGAAGTTTATGTTAGGGGTTTCTTCCCTCCATCTCCTGTGTTTCAGAAATTTCTATCTTAAAGGCAATCCATAGGAAGTATTTGCAAAAGAAATGAATTACTTAGAGAGGAACTGGGAGGAGGTTTCCTTCCTGAAATCAGAGCTGGCAATCTTTCTAAGTTATTTAATGGTCCCAGTTTCTGAAAACATATTGAAGGAAATATCTTGACAATGAGATAGCCACTTCGCCAAGCACTAATTGGTATTGTGTCAAATTTACCTCAGCAGTACGTTCTGACTTCATATCTCCTCCTCTCCTGCTACCTCCTAGATGTGTTTGTGTATTTGTTTGTTTGGTTCTGTCCTAGGGGTTCAGGAGGACTGGCAGTACACGAGGACATTGTGTACTTTTCGCTGCTTTTTTGTCCAGCCTCAGCATGTGCCCTCTGAGACAGAAACCTGTACAATTTACATCTCTTTGGAGGAACTTCTAGGTGTTATTCAGCTACTTTCTCCTCTTACTCAAGTGATCCCAAAAGTATTTTCTCAGTGTTAAGGGAATTAACACCAAAGGAGGACCTGGCCTGTGTTTAACTGTGCCCAGTAACATAGCACAATAGTTTCAGACAGGAAAGGAAGATGAAGGATGTGTCCAGTTAAAACTGGGGGGGGGTGATTTCAGACAGTCAGGATATGAAAAACAAGGTGATACTCTGAAATAAACACTGAATTATAAGCCAGGAATTCCTCTGACTCATGGGGCAAATCCTTTGGGGGTAAGTCCACAAAAGGAATTAGGCGCCTCGGTGCTGACAGACTGATCTGTTAGGTCAGAGGCCACCATGTACCCTGAGCAGAAATTTGTTGGAGGGACACTTACTTTGGCAACCGATATCAGGAAAGACTTGACAGTTGCGAATCCCCAGTGGGCAGAATTATTTCTGTCATATCATGTGAAAACAATGAAGTTTGGGCTCTGTCTGTGCCCATTCCCACTGGCTGATGTAGAGGACTGCTCTGTCTGCCCTCTGTGCTTGCCAGTGCCAGGATTCTGCCCCTGCTGTGGGCTGGAGATGACCCTGGCACGGCTCCTGCAGGAACACAGTGTCCAGAAGCTGGATGCTGCATATCTGCCTGTGACATACCAGCCCTTAGGGAAAGGTTTTCATTCTCCTGGGACTGAACCTGGGGTCTAACTGAACATCTCCTAGTAAATAAGGGATCTGACTTCCAGGTGTGTTAAGTGCCAGCAGTTCCCTTAAAAATCCAACTTTTATCAGTAAGCACCCACTTACAGATGTTGGTGATTAACAGTTTTGGGGTCTAGCTTGTAATTGTTACTCTAAATCTCCCACTGTCTTGTTTCTTTTTCTCTCTGATGAAGATAATACCAACGTCTCCCCAGAGACCGGTGTGTATTTATTGGCTCACTGTGGAGGGTTCTAAGGAATATGTTACAGGACAGAGGGTAGGGGCACAGCTATACTCACACCTTGGGTTTTTTTCTCTTTTGCTCTTTTTGCCAGCAGAGAATATATGGGCATCCTGATGCTACCTAGAACAGTCACCTCAAAGATCAGCTGGGAGAGGAAAACAAGCCAAGATGGAAGATGTTGCAAGTGTTTCAAAGGCTTTGCAGCAGTTATTTATGAGTTTGCCAGACTCGTCTTTTCAAAGTTTATTTCCTTAGGAGGAACAATAGAGATGTTCCTAAAGCATTTAATGGAAAAAAAAATTACAAATAAAAATTCTCATAGGAAAGTGGCTCTAGAAACCACTGACCCAGGTTCTCATCTGTAATTTCCCCTGCTAATGCAATTTTGCCTTTTTTTGCCTCCAATTCATCATGCTCTAAGGAAACAAAGGGGGAGCTACAGCTGAGGAAGTACATTTCTACAATGCAGCAGCTACTGTGATACCAGTAGGACACAGAAATATCTAAGCTTGCTTTAAACTCGCTAAATTGGTTATCAGTGCCACCACTGTGGCAGAACAGAGCTCAGCACAGCCTGGCCAGCTATGGATGATCTTGCAGCTTGTGCTGAGCTCCCTGTGCTGCAGCAGCTGGACTGCTACCAGGCTTGGAGCCAGCTCAGTTATAGCTCACAGGGATGTGACACTGCAGGGAGAGCCTGAGGGAAGTGTGAGCTCTGGGCTCCCTAAAAGCTTGAATAACTGTTCAGAGATTCAGACTTCACCAAGTGCTTTTATCAGAGGCACAGACAGTCTTTGTTCTTCGCTAAATTGCTTTTCCCCTTTAAAAGTGTTCTGATGCTTGTTGGTTAATTTGATGTGATGGTTCTTCGAGGAATGATTGTCCATCACAGTTATTTTGGATGATTCTATGGTAAGTCTTCATTGAGTGGATATAATACATCCAGATCAGTGAGTTTGTACCTGAAAATCCTGCTATGTGTCCTTATATTCCAAAGAAATAAGGAATCCTTTTTCCTTTGATTTTAGGAGAGAGCTGAAGTTGTACTAGTGCCCAGTTTGTCCAGTATGGAATTCCATACCTATCCTTTTTCTGTGTAGTATGATAAACCTCTAACACAGATCTACTTTGGACACAGATCTAATCCTGCAGCCCATGTTTATCTCAGCTGCATTAGTTTAAAAAAAGTACACCAACAAAAAAAAAGAGAGAGAGAAAAAATACTGTCCCCAACCCCTTAATCAGCTGTCCTTTGACATTTCAGTTGCTCTCTTCTTCTTACTGCAAATTAAATTCCTACAGCATCTAGGCCACAGGTAAGAAGATTCTAATTTAATTAGAAAATAGTGAAAAAGAGGTCATGGGTTTGTATATAAATATATAATTATTGCTTTAAGTATTGCATCAAAGGTGTAAAACCAGCAAGAAACACAAAAGGGGTTTATATCCTCCATTCTAAATGTTTAAAATTTCAAGCTCCAGTTACTGATTAATATCTCTAATTTATTGTTTCCTGTGCAAATGTTGTTTGTATCATGAGCCTGTCACAACTGACTGACTTCATAGCTCTCTTCTGTTGACAAATGTTCTTTCAGCATCCCATGAGTGTCCTTGCAAATGCGTTAGTATAAGAAATGTGAAAAGGTATTTTAATAAAGAAAACTCTGAATTGAACTTTGCACTGGATCTTGCACGTTCGTGTTGCAATGAATGCCTGTGAAGTTTGTTATTCGTGATGAGCCACAAGATCCATCATATGGATTGGCATTAGGAAGAAGCCATCTCTGCAACAGATTCCAGGCACTTAGATCTGGAGTCAGGAAGCCATTTAACAGCAGGTAAATGCACTAAATTGCTTTGAAGTCTGAGTGGGTGAGTGCTTGTATTCACGAGTCTTTTACTAAATTACAAATGTAAAGGTTCCTCCGCAAACCCTTCCCAGCCTTTGGCAAAGCTTGGGAAAACACTGGGGTTTGGAAAGCTTCAGAATATCATCTGGGCACGATGGAGGAGCAGTGGAAGAATTCGTTGCTTGCTTTCAGCTTGTCTCTCGTCTGGAATAATCCTAAATTTTTTTGGATTTAGTTATCTAATACAAGTTGTTTGCCCTACTGAAACGTGTGAACTGTCCATTTCTCAGAGTGCTGAGTGCTTCTTTGAGCTCCTCTGTTTTGTCTTGCAGATAACCAAAGTATTTCAGAGTATGGGACAATAATCAGCAGATGTCACCAGTGAAGACGAGGTAAATGGGCCCATGAGTAAACAACTACACAAGGAATCCTGATATGAGCATGTGCCAAACAAGCCTCATGATCCCATTGGAACTATTTGGGAAATAAGTTTTGAACCTGTTACCAAACAAATCAAAGCTCATATCGGAGATCAAACAATACATTATTGAAAACAACAACAACAACAACAAAGAGATTTCTGTGTTGTCACCAAGTTGAGCTCAGCAAATAGAAAATGAGGTGTGTTAGCAAATATTTACTTTTCAAGTAAAGGGATGGCACATGCCCACATCCCTCGTGCTGTTTCCTATCCGAGCAGTTCCCCCACATCCTGTTTCCACTCTTGTTCGGAAAGAGCCTTACCCACCCCCAGGTGGGGGTAACTTTGAAATATTTTTCCTCTTGCAGAGCAGAGGCTTTAGAGCTGACACACAGAAATGCCTGAATCAAGTCCCCTCCTCCTCTCCACAGATACTTTCCTTTTCTATTCGCAGACAAGTGGCACCCCAAGTTTCCCGGTGTAACACCCGTTTCCCTCAGTAACATGAGTTTCCCGGTGTAACACGAGTTTCTCAGTGTAATGGCTTGTTTCCCAGTGTAATGCCTTGTTTCCCAGTGTAACACGAGTTTCCCGGTGTAATGCCTGTTTCCTGGTGTAACGTGAGTATCCTGGTGTAACGCAAATTTTCCAGTGTAACGCCTGTTTCCTGCTGTAACTCCCGTTTCCCAGTATAACACCCTTTTCCCTGTGTAACGCCTGTTTCCTGGTGTAATGCAAGTTTCTCTGTGTAACTTCCGTTTCCCGGTATAACACCCTTTTCCCAGTGTAATGCAGGTTTCTCTGTGTAACGCACCGTTTCCCGGTGTTAACTCCCGTTTCCCGGTGTAACACCTGTTTCCCTGTGTAACCCGCGTTTCCCGGTGTAACGCAGGTATCTGTGTAACTCCCGTTTCCCGGTGTAATGCCTGTTTCCCAGTGTAACCCCCATTTCCCGGTATAACCCCAGTTTCCCGGTGTAACTCCCGTTTCCCACGGTAACGCCGTTTTCCGCTGTAACCCCCGTTTCCTGCGGTAACGCCATTTCCTGCGGTAACGCTGTTTCCCGCAGTAACGCCGTTTCCCGGTATAACCCCCATTTCCCAGTGTAACCCCGTTTCCCGGTATAACCCCCGTTTCCTGCTGTAACCCCCGTTTCCCGCTGTAACCCCCGTTTCCCAGTGTAACGCCATTTCCCGCGGTAACGCCGTTTCCTGCTGTAACCCCCGTTTCCCGCTGTAACGCCGTTTCCCATGGTAACCCCCGTTTCCCAGTGTAACCCCCGTTTCCCAGTGTAACCCCCGTTTCCCGGTATAACCCCCGTTTCCCGCTGTAACCCCTGTTTCCCGGTATAACCCCCGTTTCCCAGTGTAACCCCCGTTTCCCGCTGTAACCCCCGTTTCCCAGTGTAACCCCCGTTTCCCGGTGTAATGCCATTTCCCGGTATAACCCCCGTTTCCCAGTGTAACCCCCGTTTCCCAGTGTAACGCCGTTTCCCGCTGTAACCCCCGTTTCCCGCTGTAACCCCCGTTTCCCGGTATAACGCCCGTTTCCCGCTGTAACCCCCGTTTCCCGCTGTAACGCCGTTTCCCGGTATAACGCCCGTTTCCCGCTGTAACCCCCGTTTCCCGGTGTAACGCCGTTTCCCGGTATAACCCCCGTTTCCCAGTGTAACCCCCGTTTCCCGCTGTAACCCCCGTTTCCCGGTATAACCCCCGTTTCCCGCGGTAACGCCCGTTTCCCGCGGTAACGCCGTTTCCCGCGGTAACGCGGATCTAACGCGAGCTCCGTGCGCGCTCCGCGGGGCCGGGCGGGGCCGGGGCCGCCCGCGGGGTCCCGCAGCCGCGGCCGGTGCCGGGCTGACCCCTGGTGGGCTGCGGGGGCACTGCAGGGACACAGCGCCGGGCTGGGCCCCGTCCGGCCCTATTCCATCGAGCAATAAATTGGAGCCGGCGGAATTTTTTGTTCCTACAGCGCTCGCCCGCCTCTTCCCGGCCTCCGCCACTCTTCAAGATCGGTGACCTAAATGCAGTGTAAACCTGCCCACCGTGGCTTCTTCCCTTCTCCCGCAGGGTACTGAATTGTTTGTGAATATTGGGGCACTGCTTTGAGCAGTTCCTGATAAACCTCAGCATTTATTTGCTTTTCTGCGGTGTTGTTCCACCTGCTGCTTTGTGAGCTTGGTTCCGCTCAAGTTCTTGGTGTTGCAGTTCACCACTGGGCTGTCTTGAGCCCCAGCTTTTGGGGGAAGGGGAGGTGACACTGTCAAACCGAGTACAGCCCATCTCGTGCAGGGAGAGGGCAGGCACAGGGAAAAGAAACAAAGCTTGAGAAAAACAGAGGTATCAAATGGAAAAAAACAACAAAAACAAACCACCAATTAAACTAGAAATCAAACTGAATGCAATAAAGTATCAGTACAGATTTAAAATGCTAGCACATTTTGTTGTTCAGCATTTCAAGGCCTTTCTGAATAGGTGAAAGCAGAATAAACATCACTTCTGCTGTTATTTGGGAGGTAATAAGCAATTTGACATATCTAAGGAATCACAAAAAGTGGGGCTTATTGCCTTCATGCTATTAAATGTTCCCCTGTAAATCACAAGTGCTCCCATTAGAGAGTTGAGCAGTCATGAGAATGTAGCTTGCATAGGAGGTTTCAGCTAAATGTGAGCATTTATATTTATATAGGTAATTTATTTTCTCACCAGCCACAAACACGCTGAGTGGGAAGGCTGAAAAAAATAATTCTCACCATTGCAGGAAACAATCACTGTAATCAAATTTTAAATGTAATTGCAAAAGAAATCACAGTTTCCTTGGGGAAGGAATCACTGCAAAGTCTGATGACAGAACAGCAGCATGCAGCTGAAATGAAGGATTGAGCACAAAGCAGTGAAGGGCAAGGCTGTCACTGCAAAGGCTCTGCCCCCATCAGCCTGGATCTGGACTGTGTGTGAAGCTCTAATGGTGATGGTTAGAAATGGACCTCATGCTGTTTGGACCACATTCCCATGGTTAAGAGGAATTCAGATCCAACAGGTATTGTCTGGGGAGAAATTCCACAACTAAACTGTTAGTCATAGTAAAGACGGATTCTGCCTCTGAAATGAATAGATTAGCAATATATGTCTGTGTAATCCTGAAAGTGTAAGAGTGGGAGATGGAATCAGGGTCTCCTTTGGGGCAATGATAAAAAATACAACAATTTTTTCACTGAATGGAAACCAGAAGTGACCAGTGTGACAGTCCATTGTCCTCTGGTTACTGCTCTGATTTTTCTGTAGTTGTCTTTTTGTTTTAATGTTTTACTCAGGAGATAAAAGGAGATCTTGGCATGAAGGCTAATTACAGTGAAGAAAGAAAATTAAAAGAAGATGAAAGGAAAGACAGAGGGGAATGAGCAGGGCTGGTGGAGAGAAACGCTCCAGATTGTGGCAGGTTTGGAAGAAAATGCATCAGTCCAGTCCCCCTGACAGCCCCACACTTCATGGTGTTGGTGCTGCTCTGGGGAACGTGCTGTGACAGAATCAGTGTTGTGGAGGTGGCATGTCCCAAACATTCCTGTGTTTATCATTGGCAGGTGACCACTAGGAGAAGCAGAAAATGTATGTGTTAACAAAAAGCCCAGTTGCAGATAATGGCACCACTGACCCAGGTTTCTGCTGCTCCCAGTGTGTCAGTCCTGGATGGGGATGTGTAGTCCTGAGGCACCAAGGGTCAGTGTGATGCACCAGCCTGGGAATGTGTGCTTCAAAAGAAAACATGCTGTTACACTGTTATGCAGCTGGCATAATCCAAGTCCTGCTGAGTGCTTGCAGAGGAGCTGTGGCTGCTGAAATCACCTCTTTCCACAAAGCACTGTCAGCTCTGCGTAGGGAGAGCTTGGATTTAAATCCTCTGCAATGCCTTGTTGTTTATTCATTTTTTAACTACATGCAGAGCCAAGTCTCCACTGTGACTGACACAATTTCACTTTGCAAATCAATGAGACAGCACTACAAGGGCAGAAGAGTCTTTCCTGAGAATTTGTGTTGCTCAGAGCCCTGAGTGAGTGCAGTCCTCATGGAATTAACCTGCGCCAAACTCCTGAGCTCCCTGGGGCTCTCACCACCCTCCCAGCCTGTCTTGGACCTTCTGGAGTGGTTCAAGCTCCAGCCAGCTTAGGAAACTCTGCCTTTTGTGGGAGGAGTGTTTCCAATGTAGTGATTAAGAGGGCTGCTGGTCTGTCCCAAGAGCAGATGAATGGGACAGAGATGAGAGCTTTGTCTTAAGTGGGCTGAATCATGGTATTACTGGAAGGGGTGAACTTGGCATCTCTGCTTGATAATAGGCTGTGAGAGTGTAACAGGAGAAAAAATTGTCAAGTGTATTAAGATGCGGTCAGAGTGTAAGTCAATTAATGAAATTTACAGCCACACGGGTTATTAATTTAACATGAGATTGTCAATAGGAAATATAGATTGCTTTTGAATAATTTTAAATTATTTAAAGCCTGATAAAAATCTCAGTCTCCCGTAATGCAGAGCTTAGGTTTGATTTTTTAAATATTTTTGTTTCTACTTCATGCTGATTAAAGGAACAGGAGTTTTAAAGAGCATTTCATTAGGAATGCTGAGGGCTGCAGGTGTGTTAGGAGGCAGAAGCTCAGGGGTGGCTGGAGGTGAGCTGTGAATCTGCAGTGTGACCCACAGCAGAGCTGGAAGCACAGAAAGCCAAGGGCGTCTGAATGCAGTCCTTGTACACAGTGGTGGGTCACATTTTCTAGGCACTTCCTCAGGGCTGCGAGAACCACTCTAAATGGGCTTACAGCACACATTGGCACTGTTGAAAACCTGGTTCCACCTGTGAATGCTGAGTCTGAAACAGCCTCCAGGTGATCTGTCTGCCGTGGCCAGGAGTCAGGGAACTTCAGGCAGCAGAGAGGGGGAATTTGCAGCCTTCTGAAGAGAGATTCACGTTCCTCCCAGGGAGCTCGGGGACCACTTGATCTCTGCAGAGGGATGGTATGTTCAGCATGACTGAAGGTATTAGCTGGCTCAGCCCTGGAGCCTCAGAACATTGTGTACACGGCGGAAATCCAGTGTAGTCATTGCTGGAGGGAGCTATGGGCTGGTTAGAAACAACCTGACACGCACCTGTGCTTTGTCAAACAAGAAACACTGAAAGGGATGTCTTTAATTATCATTTCCTCTTCCTTTATTTTTTCTTGAAGCTGATCTTTTCCCACTGAGTTGCTTCCTTTCTGACTGCTCCAGAATGAATCACACAGCCCTACGTGTCTATTTGTCTGCCCAAGGGGACTGTAGAAAAGCAAACCTGGCTAATGTCCCCTGCAAGGAGAAAATTATAATTTATGCTTTTTAATTACAAGTTTCCTGCATTATGGTCTAGTTTTTCAGCTTATAATCATTAACAGTATAATAGAGACTTAAGTAAATTGTTGCCTTTTCCTCTCTTGTAGCATATGTAGGTCAGATTTTCATGTGTAAGAGTTATTATCTCTGACACACTAATGAGTGCACTGGCTGCTGACAAAGGTCACATCTGTGTTTTCTTCGTTGCATACAAAGATGGAGAGGGCTGTGTGCTCCTCATTGCTGGGTCTTCTAGAGTCGTTTCACTGGTCCAAAAATCACTTGGTGCTTTTCACAAATCACAAAGCTGCTTTACACCTGCTTTGTACTTCTGTCAGTGAAAGATGAGGCTGAGGGCAGAGGAGTGTCAGCATCATCGTGTCCCCAGCACATGTCTCCTTCATGCACCCTTGGCTTTTCAAGCTCTGTGCACTTGCAGTCAAAGGGATGAAGTTGCTGCCTTTCCATGAGGAAATGAATGGAGCTTTTATGTCCTGTCTTTGACCAAAGCACTTAAAAGGTTTTGTGCCCAGCAGATTGTTTCTAATAGCAGGGAAAATTGATCACTCAGGTACTTTGATGCAGCCCTTTTATTTACAAAGAAAGTACAAAATTCTCTTTCCTCTAAAATCAGAGGAATCAGACAATATTCTCTTTCTCTGCATGCAATTTCAATCCTTTCAGCCAGCACTTATCCAGAAGCACTTCTTTATTCTCAAAGTCGTTCTTGTAGGATTCATCTGGTGCTGCCTGGTTTGGAGAGAAGGCTGCTCCCCTAGGAGCTGGGAGCTCCCTGTCACCCCAAGCACTGCCCTCCTCCCTGCATCTTCCAAGTCTGCTTTCCAGCTCACACAAACCTTGAATGCACCAACTTCTGCTCCAGATTTGCCCTTCTGCCTTCTTAGGGTGGCTATTCCTCTTTCAGCTCCTTGCTTGTGTATGAGAACTTGGTTGTTTCTTATGCAAAAAATATCCAGTGAAAGGCAACATTAAACCTGTTTGGGTCCCATAAGCTTTTGCCTGACTCTGTGTCAATTGGAGTTACACACTCAGCATGTGGCATTGTGCTGATGAAGGGTAAGATCTTTGCACACTTATTGCCAGCAACAAGGAGCAGAAGAAGTGATGGAATTGGGGCAGGATGAGATTCTCACTGCCCTAGTGTTTTTACTCCCTACTCCCCTTCTGACTAGAGAGAAATACCCCTTTGACCAATGAGCAGGATGCATTGCTGATACCCATTTGAATTGCTCTGCATTCCTTGCCCTATTTATCATATTTAACCTTGGATTTATTTGTAGAGAACTGCTCAGAGAGTCTTGTTTAACACAGGAAGAAACCGGAAGAAAGCCTGGACAGTGGTGTGTTTTCTTGCAATATTGCCCTGGACAGTTTCCAATCTGTTAATGGTTGAACACTGACATCTAAACCATCCCCAGGGGAGGTTCAAGATCCATCTGACTTCAGTAAGAGGTTCCTAAATAGCTGTAACAAACCTATACTTTAAGAGAAATAAATTTTGCTATTTTTAAAACATGCAGGTTTTGGAAAGCTTTGAATATCAAGATTAATTCTCTGTCTAAATGCAGTGGAAGACAGCACTGACTGGTGAGTCTCACTCAAATCTGGAAGGTTTTAATATTGTCTGGAACCTGGATTTGATGTTCTAAAAGCTTAGAAGTGTTTAGTTTACTTTTTATTCCAGCACAGACTCTGCATGTACATATCAGATTCCTTAGTATATCTCATTGGATTTATGCAGATAACATATTACATTATCCATCAGCACTTGGAATTTTGACGCAGGAATTCTTGCTGGATAGATTACTGAGCAAAATTTAATCGAAAGTTTTAATGGCACTTCGAGAAAACCCCAAGGTCACATGGAGACAGATGCTGCTCTGCTCAATGTGATGCTTTTTTGCAGAAAGTGGCAATAGGAGGTGGCTGTGGGAGCTGGACAGAAGGGTCAGGGCACCAGGGCAGGTTTGGAGACTGGATTATGTATCAGGTCATGAAAATTACACAGGGAAGGCGAGCAGAATATCCTCAGTGCCTCATGAGACACTTACCTGGCATGTCTGCTCTCCAGTGCTGCCACTGAGAATCCTGTTTGGAACCTGTCCCTTTTCATTGCCTATAACAGGTATCCTAAGGAGCACAGGTTCCTTGTTTAGGCACCTGAATGATTAACACAGTGAGATGTTATTTAACATATCTCTGTGCTGAGATCTTCCTCCTAAAGTGCTAAAGGAGAATGTGACACCCAGAACAAGAATCCAGTTGTGGAGGCACTGAGAACTTTTGGCTTTGGAGGCTGGGTCAGGATCTGTTGGAGAAATGGGCCAGGATGGAGCTGCCATTGGTGTGTGGCTGTAGGGAGATCAGGGAAGGATTGAATCTTGGCTATGGTCATTTTGTGTGACTGGACAGGCACTGAGTGCTCTGTCAGAGGCAGTTCTTTACCTGGGAAAACTCCAACCCTGTGTTTGCCTTCAAAGCTGGGCTCTTGTTTGTTCTGGCGTGACTGCACCTTCATGTTCCCATTGTTTAAGCCCAGCCTCCCCAGCAAAGCTCAGCTGAAAAAGAAGATGTGCAGATTTGGGCCACAAGTGGAAGGTTACAAGTTACTGTCATAGAGACAGCAGTTCCTCACACCTCCACGAAGTTCATGTGAATAAAGGTTCTGGCAACATTCAGGCTTGAAATTACACTGTCTAGAATTGTACAACAGCCTAAATTATATCAGCCTTATGAAAACAATGCATATTTTTTACACCTTCAGAACGTGGAAATGACCCTGACACCTATGCATGTTCTCCATCTCAGCTGGAGAAACTAAAGTCAGTCCTTTTCCCCTCTATTTTAACTAAGAGTTCACTTCATGCTGCCATGTCTGATGCCATTTCAGCAGGTATACATTCAGCTCTGGGTCTGGTGTTAATGCTCCCAGAACAAAGACATCTAAGCAAGATGTGGCTATTTTTATGATAGTGATGTTTTGATCTCATGCCAGCACAATCGAGGAACAATTCCCATTAAGGCTATTGATTGGAGTCTTTCCTTGAAGGGGACACTCAGGAAACCTGAGCTGAATTATATTTCAAAGTAGATTAGTTAAATTCTATTAAAGCCTCTGCAGATATTCATATTCAGAATTAAGTGGCATTAATCTGATTTAGTGTACTTTACTTGGAAAATGAAGAAAGCTAAATCAAATTAAGGCCACTTTAACTCTGGGTAACAAAACTCAGTGGGGTAACTTTCAAGTCACAGGTGTTATTAATTCAGATTAATTTTTCTGACTTTCTCTGTGAAGACAAGGAGCAATAAAATCACCAGAGACGGCTGACCATATGTTCTTTAGTCCCCAAGAAAACATTACGGACCAGCTGACAGCTGGTCTGGACTTGTGGATCTAAAGGCTGCTGTTCATCTCTAGTCTATAGCCAATGCTCTTTTCCCTTAACTAACCATTTAAATTACAGCCATCAGTGTAGAACCATAGCATCAGTCCAGGCAGGAGCAGGAGGGTGCTCTGCCTGTGTTAATGCTCCTGTGCATGTGGAAAAATTGCAGTGTATGTGCCTGATTTAAACATGTATCTTCAGCTGTTCTGTAATGTCAGAACTAAATTTACTTGTAGATTTAAAATAGGTGAATGATTTGGCAGCTGAAAGGTCACGGCGCACTGTTTATTTTGTGCTTTGCTTTTCCTGATTACGGGAAAATTGTCTGTAGCATCTGACATTATTGTCAAGGCCTTGTGGTGCAATACCTGCACAGACAAACTGCAGCCTTAGTGCTGCTGTGTCCCCCAAACTTCCCCCAGCTTTGGATTTTGCCACAGTTGCACTTTGGAGCGCTCCAGCACTCAGCCACAATATCCTACCTCACCAAGGTCTCTGTGGAGGGAGGAGTATTGACTTCTGCACCATGTGTAGATCAGATTTCAGGCTTTTAGAGTTTTGTACATTTGCCAGGTACACTGAAATACAGATAGCAGCTCGTACAACCTTGCTGTGACTTTGGCAGCAGGCACGTGGCTATTCTGGGTGGCCCAGGGACTTGCCCCTTCCCCTGGTGGCATCGCTGCAGGTGTGCTCTGGCCATTTCCCCAGCCTGGATTCAGTGTCAGGGAGAGACAAACCCACCTGAGAACCATCCAGAATGTTTTGCAAGTCTGAGAGAAGCCAGTGCAAATTCCCAGCACTGAAACTGCCTGACCCAGGCTGCCTTGCAAAGCACCTTCCCTGGGAACCGCTCTGCCTGTGGGTGTCACCTTGGCAGCACCAGCACCCCTCCACAGGCTCTGCCTCTGCACACCTTGCTGGCCTTGTTTTAGCCTGTCCTGGGAATCCACCTGAGCTCCTGGCAGCCACCAGAGGCTGTGCTGGAGATGGGTGCAAGTTGGAACTCCTCTGGCTCTGGAAATGTGTCTTCTCTCAGTGCAAGGACTTGATGTGAGCAGTTGCATAGAGCTGTTTCTCCACAGATACTTGGCAGTCTAGAAGCCTTAAATCAGTCTTAAAAAAAAAAAGAGAGAGAGACAGAGAGAAAGAGAGAGAGAGAGAGAGGGAAATAGGAAGATCACAAGGGCAAATGAGGACTAAATTCCTGTAATTTTTTAATGTTGTTTCTCTCCACCATTCTTTTGGATATTTTGTTTCACAGCTGGATTTGAGACCTGCTTTTGTAATTGAGGAGTTATGAATGCTCTGACCTAGCTGACAAGGTGATGATCAGTCAAAGATTGGACTCAATAATCTTGGATGTGTTTTCCAACCTTAATGATTCTGTGATTCTGTGATCTCTCCTCAGCTCGGCCTTAAAAATGAAGCAGCAATAAGAAAACCCCAAACCCCAGAATAATGTGCTTTAGTACAGGAGGCAACAAGAGCTCAGAATTTCAGCAGTTCCCAGGGGGATTTTAGAAACAGAGAAGCAGAGTTGGAGCCAGGCTTGGGGAGCTGGCTGGGGAGGGTAAGACCAGGCTGTGCCCCTTTGTGCCAGCAAGGAGCCAGACCCAGGGGCTGGGAGGAGTGTAGGGAAAAGTGATGGGGTGAAGGACAGGATGGGAACACTCTCACTGGGGTGTTTGACAAGCAGAAGACAGGCCCACAAGTGCTGTGGAAGGAATGTGGCTTTCAGGAAGCTCATACTCCCCTCCATACCCACAATCAGAGGCAGCTGAAGCACTGGGAAGCCCCAGTGCTGCCAGTCCTTGTTGGGCTCTGTACACACTGGGTGGGCTGGAGCCTTGTTTGGCTTTTTTCATGCTAAGCCTCTTTCCATTTTATGTTATTTCCATTTAATGTTGCACTGGTAACAACCAAACAAACGGGCAGTAAAGCTGTCTCACACACACAGACCCGTGTTTGCCAAGATTCACACATTCAGGCTCAGCTGCTGCCTCATTCCTCTTAAAGCTTCTCAGCATAAAATTGCAAGCAGGGCTGTCCTGCAGCTCTCGGGTCTTCCCCAGGATCTGACTGCAACGGGATTTCTGAAAACCGTGTGGAACCCCAAAGCTCATGTAATGTTCTTTTCTCATGAAAGTAGAGGCTCTAAACGGCCCTGAGCTGTGAAATTCTGATGGGGGCATTATAGAGAAATGAACTGAGCCTCACAGTAGCTCTGGGGGAAAAATATTACCTATTCTTTTACAGCCTGCTCAAGCACTGCCTTTAAAGGTATTTAAATGTCCCCCTCACATATTCCAACAGATTAAAGTAATTCTTTTCAAAAGCAGCTCTTGACTGTAGATACCTGTTTAGAGCCTGCAGGCTGCTGTTTCTCAAAATGACTGTATATTTATACATGGGATACTGAAATGTTAGAAATAAATAAGCATTACTTTATTCTCTTGTCTTTTTGTAGGATAGGTGGAAGATAAATAATCCAACAAAAGGATTTACTCTTACAGCACTGACTGATTCAAATATTCTGAGATTTCTCCTTTTCCCCCCTCTTCCTGGGATTTGCCTTTAGAAGAGGATTTCTGTGAAGCCCAGGATTTCTGTGAAGCCAGCCTTTGCTTAGCACGTTCCATGCTATGGAAGAAGCCTCTGCTGAGGACCTAACTCCAGGTGCACAAATATTTATCTTGAGGTCAGGAGTTTTAGAGGGCAGAAAAAGCTTCAGAGACTCCAGTGAGTTGATTGTAGTTTAACACAGCCAAAACCAACCTGTCAGCCACAGTTTCAGCCATAGGCTCTGTTCCTGCAGGGAAAACCTGTCGTTAAGGAAACAACCACCATCTTATCTCCAGACTCTGGAAACATTAACATTGGCTTTGTAAAAGGATTCGAAGGTCTTCCTATATACAAGGACAGCCATGAATAGAAATGTGTCCTAGATTAATACATTTGTACCTGTATTTCAAATAGGATGTTGTCTTTTTCATTAAAAAAATTAAGATTGAATTGAGGTGCTGCAGTGATGCTCACACAATGCAGTCTTTTGCTGGGTTCCTTCAGTTCCTTCAGCCGCAAGCCTTAAGACTGCTGAGTTTAGTGCTTGGACATCCAACAGCTTGAAGGCTCTGACCATCCATTTCACGAGCTCAGGCCATTCCTCACTGAAACAGATTTTGGCAGGTGCTGGCTTCTCTCAGTAACTCTGGTTTTCCATTACATGCAGGAATCCTGCTTTTAAAAACAGAACTCAAGGATGCCTGTGAATAATTCACTTCCACAAGCACCGAACTGCCACCGCCATTTAATGAGAGAAGCAGTTCTGAGTGCTACCTGCACCTAGACTGCAACCCCTGGTACATTCCACATGTGTAATGCCTGGTGCAACAGCACCCCAGAGCTCAGCACAGCTATAGCTGCAGGTAACACAGGAAAGTGTTCGAAAATTAATAATTTATACTTAACTCTTCGCATTGGCTAGCTTGGAGCAATTCGAATTCTGCTCACATATCCCACTAAATGTTGGTTAGTAAATAAATTTTGTCACATCACCTCATAAAGAGTAAGTTTAAAGGGTGGGATGAAATAAAGAGACCGAAAGATCTTGCAGAATTCTTTATGTTTTAATTCAAACTGAAATTATTAAAGAGAAGATAATTGGCACAGACAAATTAACCCAAGGGTTGACTAAAGAAACCCGGTCAGTCAAGGCCAGCATCAGTCTGACCTGGTGTAATGCTGTAATGTCATCATTAAATGTCTTCAGAAGCAAGAGCAATTAAGTAAAGGGTAAAAGCAGTAGAAAGACTATAATTTATTGCATAAGACCATTATTGAGAAAACAACCTTCTGACATAGAGAAATTTTTTTTTGTCTCTCTGTGCACTGCAAATTGGGAAATATGAAGGGTAAATACAATGACCTCTGCCAGGGCACGTTTCCTGGGAGAAGTGCCTGCTCGGTTAGAGAGCCGATAATTTCTGGCCATTTCCGAAACGTTCAGATACCAACCAGCTTCTCTGTGCCTGGCCGCGCACACGCTTCCTGCCGCAGCCGCTCCCTCAGCGGTGCCAGCGGCGAACCCCGCGCTGAGCCGGTGACACAAACCCGCACCGAGAGCCGCCCTCCTGGAACCGCCGGATTATCGGGGCGTCCCGCACGGGGCTCGGGAGGCTCGACACGCCCGGCAGCGGCTGGAAACGGGAGCGGCCGGAGCTCCGCACCCGCGCCGGCCGCGGGCCCGAGCGGCTCCTCGCCCCGGGGGCCGTTCCGAGCGTCAGCACCACCGGCCGCTGGAACACCGGCTGCGCCCGAGGGACAGCGCCGCTCCTGCTGCCCAGGGTCCCTCAGTCCCCGTCCCTTTCCTCGTCCCCGTCCCTTTCCTCGTCCCCGTCCCCGTCCCCGCCCGCCCCGCTCCGTCCCGCCCCGTCCCGCCCCTCGGGCCGGCGCTGCGGCGGCTCGGGCAGGCCCGTCCCCCCGCGGGGCCCGGATTGGCGGCGCCGCCGCCTCCCCGCCGCTGCCGCCGCCCGGCGCGGGCAGGAGCGGGCCAGTGCCATGAGCCGCGGCTGAGGTGAGGGGTCGGGGCAGCGTCGAGAGCCGCGGCTGAGGTGAGGGGCCGGGGCAGTGCCGAGAGCTGAGGGAGCCGGGCAGTGCCCGGAGCCGCGGCTGAGGTGAGGGGGCCGGGCGGTGCCGTGAGGGCGGCCCCGCGCCGGCAGCGCCCGCCGGTCCCCGCGGGCTGCGGGCAGGGAGGAGCGCGGGGGCCGAGGGCGGCGGTCGGGCCGGGCCGCGGGCGGCTCCCGGGGCCGGGCGGGGCGGATGGCGGCCGGGGGCGAGCCGGGAGTCGGCGGGGAGCGGGGCCGGGCCCGGCCGGTGCGGGGCTGGGCTGGGCGGGATGGAGCCGCTTCCCCTCGGCGCGGGAGCGGCGTTTGCCGTGCCGGGGTGCAGCTGGGCAGGAGCTGCCGGAGTACGAGCGACACCTTAAAAACAAGCGACAGAGGAGGCGGCAGCGGTCGCTCCTGCTGGAGCCAGGGGAGAATTTTTCGGTTGGCTTTTAACACCAAAGGCGAGAGGTTTCCTGTCTAGTAAAAGTGTTTCCTCTCTCTTGCCCTAGCTGTCGGCTCCTTGGTTTCTGCTTCTCTTAATTTTCAGCGTCATCTGTGTTATCTTCATCGCTGTTCAGGGGCTGAACCCGCGTGCCGTGTCTCGTCAGCGTGTGCTAAAGTTCCTGCTAAATGTTTGTGCTCAACTTCTTGGTGATTTTTATCTGTCAGCAAATGTCTGGAGGAACTCCTGACTGTAGTTTTGGGAAATGAAGTACACAGTGGAGGTTAATTTAAACTTTTGTATGCCACTTAAGTACTATAACCATAAGATAAATTAGCCTAAGTCTTCAGTGCTGTAAGATTATCTTCTGTTAAGATGCTTTGTCATACTCCTCTTTCAAGATGATACTGCCTGTTTAACTCAGGAAAAATGAGACATGCTCACAATTTCAGGGGTATATATTTTTAGAAGAAGATGTTGTCTTTTTAGTGCGAAAATAACTCAATACTACTAAATTGAATAAAATTCAGGCAGAGTGAGTACCCCGTTTTGATTTTCTTGGAACTGAAAATGTGCTACATGAGAGGTAAAAGCACTTTGCCTTAAGCGTAAAAGGGTAAACTAGTGATTTGGGATGTTAAAATTGACTTTTAAAGACTCTGACATCGTGCTGTTTTATGATTTATGGGAGGTTAGTGTTCTGTCTAACTTCAAAGCTGATCCAACAAGGTGCTGTGTTGTGGGTGGCATATTAATTATGCTCCAGGTAGGTGCTGAGGCTTGAGCTAGTGTTTCTAAAGCAGCGCAGGTTGTTTTCTCCCTTGAATAAAAGACCAAGGAGTTGATTCTGTACTCAAAGATGTCTTGGAGTTTGCTGGGCTATGGTATGGCCTGGGAGTTGTACTGGCAAGATAAACGCTTCTCTTGTGGACAGCACTTCTGGTCCATGCAAAGAACTTAGTGAAATTACCTATTTCAGAAAAAAAAAAAAAATTGAATAAAATCCAAAGTTAAAACTTGAAGGACGTGGCCCAACAATGAGTATTAATTGCATAGTCTTAGGACTTCCAGCTTTTAATACCAAATGCTTGGTTGTTTCTAACTAAAGAACTTCTAAACCAGCTGCTTTTCAGAGTAAAGAATGTGGAGCAGGAAGCGTGGACGTAAAGCGTAGCGCCAGTAATTTCTCTGTTGTGGTAGGTGTGTAAACAAAGTAATGGGAGATGCAGAAACTTACTTAGCAAATAAATGGCTGATATAACCGAAATAACATTTGAAGTCTTGCAGCTAGAGGACTGAGGATGCATTGTTGCACTCAAACAGCTTTTTAGTTGATTGATTTGGGGATTGTGCTGCTCTACCCCTACCTTCTGTGCCAACTCAACCAGTTCCATATGATGAAATCAGAAGGTTTCTCTTGTAGCGCACCTGGAAGGCCACCAGAGTTACCTTGTGTGGGTGAAGGTGACCAGTCACGGGTGTGGCAGTGGGCATGGGTAGGGACATGTTCCCCTGTCCTGCTCTGGAGGACTGAGCTTTAGCCAGTTTTGCCTGGGAGATGAATAAATTGTGGCGCTCAGTGTGCAGAGTGTGACTGACACCTGCCTGGGTTGAAGAAAAATAAAGGCTGTGTATTAGGATAAACTGTAAACCTACAAAAGAATGGAAGGCAGGGTAAGTGAATTCTAGTTTTAAACACAGTCTTGGAGCTTGGAAAAGTCCCTGAAATCTCTGGATTTTTATTCTTTTTCTTTGGTAAGCTAGAAATGGTGGTATCAGGTGTCCACAGTAGTAATGCTAATTCAGTGTGCTCTAAAACATTTATCCATGAATAAAGGTCTTGTGTTCTAGAAACCCTTACTGCCCTAAATGAAACAATCAGATTACAATGTATACTGGAAAATGAGAGCATAATGTAGGCTTAGAGATTAGAGAAATAAAGACAAGAGTTAACGTTGTGAGCTGTCATGAGTGTGTACTTTGTATTAGAAGAGATGTATTCAGAGCAGAAACCAACTCTGGAAGGGCACAAGGGTGCCACATGTGCCTGATGAAGGGCATGAACATTTTTAAGTAATGCAAAGTGGACACGTGAAAGGATGTGTTGTGCTTTCAAGGCGGAGGAGAGTAGAACATCGAGCTACTGAGAGAACAATACAATGTCATCTGTTGATACTGAAAAAAGTGTACTACTCCTCATTGTAGAGGATTGTGCTTAATGGTTCAGATCCACAGTTTGGTTGGGAGGGGTGTTGTACTGCAAGTGGTTGAATTAATCATCTTTTCTGGACAAAAACCCCAGTTATTGTGTCATAAAAATGTATGATCAGCTGTTCTTGACAGAATTGTGAATTATCTCTTCTTGGAGGTTGGCTTCTATAAAGCTTCTGTTAACATGGCAAGCACAGAAGTCTGAAGGTGGAAATAATTGATGAAAATCCCATTTCCAGCTTCCTAGAACAAGACCTGAAGGTTGTGCATTGGCTGGGAGGGTTTAACCTCACCCAGCAGCCTCGGCCCCGGCATTGTGAGGGATGAGGTTTGACCTGCTGCGGAGATAGCACTGAGGCAGTGTCCTCTTCAGAAGAGCTGTAAGTTAATTGATTTGCTTGGATTTGGGCCAAGCTTTGTGTACCACAGGTCCTGAAGTATTTGTGTACTTGAAAAATGGAATTTTAAATCTTTGAAGGTGATTTTTACATTCTTTCACACATTTCCTTATTGGAGTTTCGCACTGGAGGCTGCTGACTGCTAACTTGGTTTCATGAGTTTGAGTCTGTATAGAGCAAAATCACGTCTCTTTGGTCAGCTCAGTAACAGTACAAGCAACGTAGTGCAGGACTCCCAGTCAGACCAGTTTGGTAATGCAGAATCTGCCTCTTTCATAATTCCCTTTAATGGACTCCTTGATGACCATTATCTCTGAAAAATAAAAACCAAGTGTCTTAAGTTGAAATTGCTCAATGAAAGTATCTGAGAGGCATTGCTTGAAGACTTCCTGTGTTAACCAAGGCCAGTCTTGCTTCTGTTGGAAATGCTGAGAGAAAGGAAGCAGGAGGAGCAAGTTTTGATGGTAGAGTAAGTTAGAGTGGCTGAGCTGTCGGCAGTGTGCAGTAATCCCTGTAAGTTTTGCTTGTGTTTTTTCTTTCTGTTTCACCCTCTGGGGGTAGAGGAGTTCCAAGCTGTTGTGTTATTTACCAGTCATATTTATTCTCTGGGTACTGTTGTCTCTGTTGAAGCCAATTGTTACTGTCTTTGGAGAGACATGGGAATACAATGATAAAAAAAGTTTTATTCTCTGATCTTGCCTTTCTGGCTCCTCAAAACTCCTACTCCTCTGTTTGTTGTCTTTCCTACTTGTTTTAACTCTCTCCTCCCCTGACAGTAAGGTGTGTTACTCTGCTATGTAAAGTCTAAATCAATACCTAGGGCAGCTGGGGTTCTAAAAAGGAAGAGGACTGATGGACAGCGGATAGCAGGAGATCAATAAACATGGTAAACAGTGGTGTTTTCCCATAAAGGCCAGGAGGGCAGCGGAAATGAATCGTCGTGTGAACCAGGCTTTAATATTCATTACCTGGTGTCTCAGTGGTTTATAAAGTGTTGTGATCTCTGACCCGGCTGGTGTTGGGTGACAGGAATATTGCAGAATGTGCTGTGACTGTATTGCATGTCCTGCAGGATTGTTATCCTGGAGCTGTGAGACGGTGGGATGGTCAAGCTTAGAACAGGATCCCTTTTAAGAGTACGAAAATGGTTATTCAGGCATTGGAGTGCTCTTTTAAAGGATCTATTTGAGCCAAAAAATTGCTATATTGGGGTTTAATAGTGGAACTACAGGAGCTACAAGGCTTTAGATCTTACTCTGGATTTAATGTGTTTTGTTTAAATTACATTTCACGGTGACACTTCAGTTGTAATATAGGACTGCAAAATTATAAGCATGAGGGTATGGACTCCTATGATACTGGGAATTCCAAAGCAGATGGCAGAGGAGTGAAATGTGAATGTGACCTGTCATGAGGTGCAGTGAAGTTCTGATCTGAAATTAAACAGATGTAAAAAACATTCTGTTTCCCTGGAAGTCAGGATTAAGACTGAGAAGAGAAAAAGGTTTGTTTTTATGAGCCCAGACAGGCTCAAAGAATGGGGGTTCTGTGCGGGGAAGGAGGTGGTGGTGCTCACACGCCTGTGTTGTGGGAGCTTGGGTAGGAAATGTCGCTGAACATGTGACATGGAGAGACAGTGGAAGTTGTTTGGGTTGTGCTCGCTGTCTCCTGCCTGCGAGCTGCAGCATGTTCTGCTTCCTTGTCTTCTGAAACCCCAAGTATCCAGAGCCTGCCTGCACCAGGCTCTGCCAGGGATCCATCCCCGACTCCTCTGCCTGAGGCCAGGAGCGATGGATGCCCTTGCAAGAGCAGAGCATTGCAGAGCATTCCCACAGCCCTGCCTGCTGTCACCTCCCACTTCTTGTTCCCACTTCCCTGCCCCACTGTGGCCAGGGTAAGATGAAGATTTCTCTCTGGATGCTTTCCAAGCTGGGCATTACCATTCTGCTTGCTTAATACGTATCCGTCATCCCTATTGCCCAAAGGGGCTTCACTTTCTTTCCCAGTACTCTTGTGTAATGCTTGGGCTTGGTCACATAAATAAATGTACTTCGCTAGGAAATGAAAGTGATCTGTACAACTCTTGTCTTGTTTGGAGCTGCTGTGACGTTTGATAAGGCTTATCTTTGTAGGACCTCCTCAGTAGCATTTCTTTTTGTCTAATCACTTCCACACTTCTTCCTTTTCAACTTGACTTGAAGTATTAAACAAAGGAATTGGGAGAAGTGGAAAGAACTGAGGGGGAGATAATCCTGAACAATTGTCAACTCAGAAGCGTGCTGGTTAATAAATGCTCTGCCAGGTTTTGAATAAACCTTCTGAGCAAAAGCATGAAAACTTTACAGAAGTATTTTTATAGAAAAGAAAAATGTGTTATTCTTCTATTTATATGTTATTTTTAGTGAGTAGCAAGAGATATGGATGGAGAACGGACCAGCTGTGCATACAAACTTTCTCCCATTTTGTAATTCCCTTTATTCCCTTTTATCATTCCCTTTACGACAACAGGCTGAGTGTTCCCAGAAGCCTTAACTCTGCTGAGAGATTTCAGGCAAGCTGAAAGCAGTGCTTGACAGTTTCAGAAAACTCTGTGAATGTCTGAAAAGATGCACTAAGAGGTGTGTTGTATTTAAGAGTATAAATATTTAGTTGTGTGGCTCTCCATTTCTTTTATCATGCAGCTTTGAGATGTGGATTGGCAATGTTTTTTGAGTATTAAACAGATTTTATGAACCCTTGCTTTTCTGATGAGTTGGGCCAACTTCCCAGTTTTACTTTTAAATCCTGTCTAGGTAGCTATCATTCTTTCTACCAAGTTAAAACTTCACAATTGAAATCATAAAAATGAGTAAATCGTGGTGCTGCCCCATGAGTGGTTTTGCTTTCTCAGTATATATTTTTTTAATCCGCTTCTTCCATCCAGCTGCCCTAAGCGCTGCATTTACCAATGAAAATACCATGGGCTGACTGTTTTGCAAACTTCTTTGTAGACACAAATGGGTGAGGTGTGAACATTGGCTTTTCCAGCCTCCTCCTCTGGAAACCCCAGCCAGATCATTGCTGGTTTGTGTGATCTGTTCAGGTCTCAGGCTGCTGAAGAAGGGATTATTTGTTGGCATAACACTTCTGATCCTTCCCAGAGCTGGGAGAACTTCTGAGGGGGTGTGGAGGCTGCTTCTCGTTTTCACAGAGAGGAGCTTGTCTCGCGGGGTGGTGACGAATGGAGGTGAGAGATTTCCATCCCATGTGTGCATTTCCACTTGCACTGTTCGGTTTCCCAAAAGAGTGACCAATGTTGTATCTAAAGCCTTCGTTGTACAGAGCAGGCAGAGGTGGCTCTGCAGGGATGGGAGCAGCTTCCTCACCGTTCAGTCCTCACTATTTTGTCACCTTATCCAGGAAGACAACCTGAGCTGGCACTCCTGCTTGGCTTCTCTGCCCTGACCTCTCTGAGCAATTAAAAGCCTCGTTTACACACCCACACCCTGCTGAGTATGTGCTGTGCGTACCCACAAACCTACTCACGGTGCTTGTAATTCAGAGCTTGACTCTTTGATAAACAAATGCCTGGTGAATGAATTAAGCATGGATATAGGAACATTGCCCTATGCCTGAAATTAGACTTGCCTGCACAATTCTGTAATTGGACAAGGCAGGATATGGCTCAAAGACACTTATTTCCCTTTGCCCTTTTGAATCCATCTGGTGGCTTTTGCTGTTCTTTTATCTCCCTGCAAATCAAGATCTTAAAAAAAAATGATGACCTCAAATTAATTTCCTTGAAGCTGCTTTAATGACACTTCTCTTTCTGTGCATGTGTGTGCACAAGATGTGACCCATATAGAGGGATGTGCATTCACCCTTAACTGTTTAACTGATTGAGACTATAGAAATTATTTCTGAGTGCAGTAGTAGAAACTTCTTTGGTGTTGAAGGCATTTCCTGGACAAACATTACACTGATGATACCTGTTTATTGAATAGCAAATATAGGATAGGAAAGGGAAGACTTTTGCTCTTTTTTACAAAGAACTAACTGCAAAAGAGAATGACAGTAGAGAGTTTGCATTAATACAGCTTGGATGTAAAGTAGAACTGGAGTTCTTAAAAATTCATTAATTTTTTTTAAGCCATTCATATTGCACTGTGAATTCAGCAGGTAACTGATGAATTTTGGGATGTATTGCTACAAGACACCCACCTGCTGACGTTTTTACTTTTCAGCTAGTGGGGTTGTCAGATGAAATTCCTGGAGACAATCATGCTCATTAATGTTCTCACAAGTGAGATCTGTGTGTGTGTTTTATAGCTCCCTGTGTAGCTGGTCAAAATTTAGTATGTGCCTCTCTGAAATAGAGTTCTGGAGGAGTGATTTTATTTACTGAATTGTACTGGTCTACCTGAGGTTTGCCTTCCACTAAGTTAAGGACCTGTGTCTGTGTGCTATAACTGAATTATACCATAGAGGAGCAAAGGTTGAAAGAAAATGCGTAATGGGTGAGAACACTTCTCAAGGAGTGCTGAAAAGTTCAGAAAACCTTTAATGAACTTAAACCTTTAAAGGAAAATTTTATTTTTTCTTAATTTCACACTGATGGCCTGATTCACGCAGGGAAAGACCACTTTGGGGTAGATCCATGCTGCTGAAAAAAGAAGAGAGGAGAGCTCTGTTTATGTTTTTCCCAATCTTGTTTTGTTTGCCTTTTTTTTTTTTTTGAGCATTCACATGACAAATTATCCTTCCTATCTTATCAGTACCACATTTTGAGAGAGAAAAACAGAGTAGGAAGGATCTCCATATGCGCAAGGACCTCACTTTACCCACTCAGTGTACTGGATTTCTTTCTCCTTATGAGCAATGCCTTTACTTTCCTGTGAAATGATAATTTAAATTCACAATGCCAGCAAAGTTGGGTTGTTTTTTTCTCATATATCTACCTCCCATGGTTTCTTAGCAATTAGGCATTAAAAAATATGTTGTGGGAGGTGCTCGTCATTTTCTGACTCAGTTGGTTTCAATGGGAGTCAGGCCTGTAAAGCAGCTGTTAAGGTCAAGCAATCTGTAATTGACCTGTCAGATCTTGCAATTACAGTGTATTGCAGCTGTTAGAAATAGGAGTTACCTCCATTGCTCCTGAAAAATAACCAAAAAAAAACCCAAACCCAAACCACCGGAAAGCTTTAATCTATTTCACTGATTCATTAAGTACCGCTCTCTTCTGTGTGTAATGCAAGAAACAGAGGGGAATGCAGATGGAGCTGCTGCCTTTGATTTCAGTGTTGTTTGTGGCAAGGCTTCTTTCATGTTCTGAATAACAAAGTTCGGGGAAAATTCTTGCCAATGTCTGTCAATTAATAAGTTTTCACCTTGAAATGCTAAGAGTTATAAATACTATGGGAAAAATAAGAAAATGTGTTTACATAAAAACACGTGTGGGAATGCTTTTGCTGCGTAGTGTTTTTTGCCTTAATGCTTTTGTGGATTTTGTGAAATATTAGAATGTACTGTAATAGAATAACTATGTATATATGTATAGTTGTTTCAGCTCTTGTAGTTGCCTGAGTGAGTGTTTTTTTGTCTGTCTCATAGTCCAGTATTTTTAATCATAAAATGCTTAAGCCACTCTTTAATTCAAAATTAGGCATTGCAAGATGATACTGAAATGGATGTAATAGTTGCAAGGCTCTAGAAGCTTTTGACAAGCTGAAAAGCTCCCCACAGCCCTTATCTCATGACAGCCAATTGGGAAGCTGGGGAGGTCTGGGTTATCTGTCCTAGTGTTTTCATTGAGCCTCACTTAATAGCTTTGTTCATTGAGGGTCAGCGGTGTTTGCGTGTTGTGTTTGCTTGGGTTTTGGCTTTTTTTAATAAGCAAAATGCTTTGTCTGTAGCACAGTAAAAATTCAGGTCGTTCGGGGCCATCTGGGTTCCATTTCAGTGTCTTGGATGTTGTCCTGTTCTCGTCACTCTGTGTCCTCCTGCTGGAACGCCACAGTGCTGCTGAACTTTTGCAGTTTAGTTTCTAGGTATCTGAGTTGAACATAAATCTGAATGAGATGAGTGTTGCCTTAAGCAGAGAGAAATGTCTGGCACTCACCAATTCCAAAGCTGAATTTTATTTTCTGGCTATTTTTAGGACAAGGATTCATTAGAGTTTGTTTTGTTAACCTGTGGATCTTTCTGTGAATTAAAGTATTTTAAGTACAGAAACTGTTCATCAGTAGTTTATGATCTCTGCACGGTTCTTGCTAGAATATTTGTAATTCTCAAACTGCATTAGTGTGGTTCTTGGTCTTTGCTGTTGCTGGTTTAAGGTGTTAGTGACCCTTTATGATCTTACTTCTTGCATAATCTGTGTGAACACTGCTCTTCAGTCAGGTAAGTTAAAGCAAAATTTTTCTCATTCTCCTAATGATACTGAAACTAAAAATAACATGATTACCTGCACAGGACTTTTAGAGAAGTCTGGAATTCTAGTCCATTTTCTTCCAAAAAATGAGATCACAAAGAGCTTTTCTGTTCATGTGGTGCTGATTTATGGGGTTTTTTGCGGTTTCCAGGCAGCAGGAAATGGTGGTAATACCTTTCTCCATTAATTTTTTCATGGAATCCAGTGACAGCAGAGATCACTCATTGCACGGCATGGAGTGATTGGCAGAACTGCCTTTCTTAGGTGCTGGGAACAATTATTTTAAAGAAACTTTGCAGAAAAGTTTTGACTTTTGAGTTGAGTTCCTTTTGTCCTGCCACTTCTCAAACTTGATGGCAGCTCTGAAAAGACTTGCATGTTTTGAAGTCCTGTTTATTGTCCTTTTCCTAACCTTTTCTGTCCTTTGAACCCTTTGGGGATTACGCTTGCAGAAGCTTCTGAGGAATCTGTCGTAAATGCATTTTCTGCATTTATCAAAGACACTTTTCCTTGGGTTGATGAGATGCAAGGAGGTGAACAACTGTAATCAATGTGCCCTCCAACTGCAGTTCCCTATGCTAATATTTGCAGCTTGCTCTTCAGATGCCTTAAGATAACTCATTTTCATGTGTTAAGTACAACTGCCTTTCTAGTTAGGTATGAATACTTTATTTGTATTAAATGTAAATGCAGCCCTCTTCCCTTCCCTAGACAATTTAAGCTTTCTGAAAATAGCCTTGCTTTGCTTAGTCTTGTTTCAATTTGTGCCAGCTGCCTGGTCTGTAGATCTTTGCCTGTTTTTTTCTAATGGTTTATTTTATTTGAAGAGTTATTACCTTGCTTCTTAGGAATGTGCTAGGTCGAAAACGAAATTCTTCTAAGTATTAAATGCTTTAGTCCTATTTAATAATACCAGAGAATATCCCCTTCTGTAATTTTGAAAATATCTCTGAGACCTAAAGAAACCATGATTGTGTACTATGTTCTGTCCTGTCAGGTTAAAAAGCCATAAAGCACCTGGCATGCTAATCCCCTGCAGAACATGAAATTAAAATGAAGGCTGTACGTAAGAAATATGAATTTTGATCGATCATTAAAAATCCCCTGAAAAAAAGAGATATCTTCAGATACCTATGGGTAAATCTGTAGATTTCATTCCTTTTTTAATAATTTCTCTCATAACTACATTTTACATGGGGACCTAGAGTTTGAGTTACTAATTGGTGCTGCTCCTCTGTTTATCTGAGTTTAGCCTCACGTGGACAAGCCTTTTTATTTTTAGCACCTTTTCATATGAAGATGTGTGATGGTCGTTTTACCTTGGCAGGGACTGTGACTATTGATGGAATTTTTTTGTTAGGGAAATGAATGTAAATATAAGTCCTTGAATCTCACTTGCTACCTGTAGGCAGTTTTACCTCTTGATGTGTATTTGCACTGGGAAAAAAGACAATTCTGATAAGCCCTTTTTAATTTAGGATTCAGGGCACCTTGTTTTACTTAATTTTGGAAACATGCTTTTCTCTAAGTCATTCGGTCAAAATTTCCCCTAAAGATTTCATAGTGACCTTTAATTTCATCGGAGATGTGGGCAGTTTTCAGCTGTGGACTAATCCACAGAGGTTTTAGATAATCTTTTATCAGATTAATAAGGAGGTGATTTCTTTTTTCCCACCGAGATAAGAGGGCGAGTTACAATTCTGTACAGTTTTACCTCACTATTTACCCTTTCCACAAGATGTAAATTTTTTTATGTGTAAGCTTTTGATGATTTATTATCGCAGAAATCCAACATGTTCTGTTGAGGTGCAGACCTCATGCACCGCCAGAAGATTCTGATGTAGACTCTCCTCCCTTTTAAAAGAGAGCAAATGCAGCAGTTATATATTTATTGCTCAGAATTTTAAGGCTGGGCTTTTTTTGCTCTCCTTTGACGTGCCAGGGTGACTGAAAAGTGGGAAAAGCTGGCTTTGGGCTGGCTCTGAGTTAGCCCTTGTTTTAATGTGTCCATTTCCGAATCCCTTGCTGCAGACACTTCAGATTTAGGTCTGTAAACTCTTCTTTTTCTGGGGCATTTCTCTTCCCAATTGTGGCCACGTTAGTTTTTTAGGTAATTTTGATGCTAGCAACCAGCTACCTGGAAAAAACATATATTTTAACATGATGATAAAGACAGCAATATATGTTATAGGAAATGACTAAAACCCCAAAATCCGTGATGGAGGGTGAGCGGGGAGGATATGTATTTTGTTTTGTTCTGGGAACTAATAAAAGGTCCCTTTGAACTGTTGAATATGAGTGTTTTGGAAGGAAAAGGTGCTACATGTTACTTGCAATTACAAGTGATAAACAAGAATATAGTTCATAGGAGGAGAATGCGTGAATGGAGAAAGTGCTAATGTATGTACTAGAATTTTTATTCATTCTTATTGTGCCAACTGGGAGTAAATGTTCTTTAATATAATTACACTCTGGTGCAGTTTGAATCTATTCCAAAGACCAGAGCTTTGCCTAAAAACTTCTTTTATTTCTTCTGTTAGGGAAAATTTTGGATGTCTTAAAATTACTGCTTCACTTCAACCTTCAGAAAAGTATTAGATAAGAAGAAATCAGATTTTTCTGAGTTTCTGGAGAACCTTTAACTGCTTAGCTTTTTGTGTTTGTTAAAATGGGACTGTAGTGCAGCTTTTTAAGTTTTTGGTAAGTGGTGTGTCATGGAAGGAGAATAGGAAATAGTAATTATTCTTTATCAGTAAAGGCAGAGGAACTAATGTGGTAGCTGACCTTTCTTAGCTCTTTGGGGAAAATGTTAATATAGAATACACTTGCTTAGCTAACATGAAACAACTTTTGGTTGATTATTTTTGAAGTGTTGTAAAGACAAGCTTGGGAACATCAGCAGCAGCAACAAAATTCCAGTAATTTTGAAGACTCCTTATTTGCCATTGCAATTTTACTTGACTTTTCTGACCTGGACTTAAGATGACTCTTACTCATCTCTTTGATAGGTATATAAGTTCATTCGAAGTGTAATCTCATTGACAAGACTTTAAAATCTTTCCTAGGATCTTCTTTTTAAGTATCCCTAAGCATGCTTAAATGCTGATTATTTAACTTAAATTGTTCTGAACTTAAAAGCATTTGCACAAAGATGTTTGGGTTTTTTTAAATGATGCTCAGAGAATTCCTGCTGGAGGTGTTTTACCCCTCACCCAGCTTAGTTGTGCTGAGCTGGGTTACTCTGTCAGGGGTATGTGCTTTGTGTGTGTATTTTGATTTATACTGGGTGGCACCATCCATTTTGACCATGATTTGGGATTGGCTTCTGCTCAACACATTTGACTACAGTCTTTTAATAGTCGATATTGATATTTAATAATTGATATTGATATAAACTTTATCATTTCTGCCCTTGGAATTAAGGTTTTGTTGGGTTTTTTCCCCCCTCTTCCCCCCACCTCTGTATTTCAAATCCAGTTGCATGAACTTGGAAAGTGAAGCAGAACTTCCTTCTTGCTCCTGATGGAAACTGATGTTAAAAGCCTTATCTCCAGGCTGGGTAACTGGATCCCTGACAGGAAAGTTTCACAGGGCTATTGTGTGATAGTAATTACCAACCCTGGCTCTGTAGTTCATTTAAAAGTAATGACTAGTGGATGTAAAAGGAACAATAGATGTTAACTGTGGAATACATTAACTCATGGAGATGCCAGGGGAATTTAATTGATGATAATTAGAAATTTGAATGGGGATAGGAAAGAACGTTGAATTTTGCATTTTGTATCCCCCCCCCCCTTTTTTAAATTTTTTTTTTGGTCTTTTATGGTATAGATCTGCTGAATGAGCTGAAATCCATGTGACAGATAATGTCTCAGCAGCTGTGCTCTCTGCTTCGGGGAGGGCATTCTGGGCTAAATGGGAATTGGCTTTCTAGGCTACTTCTCTGGCAAAGTAGTACTTTTTACTAATATTGTACTTCATTTTGAAGGACCTGAAATGAAGACTTCTCAGCAGAAAATTTTGTCTGATGCTGAGAACTCTGTTACTTATTTAAAATACGTATAAAGAACTGCAGCAGTTCTCCCACATATCTGTGTTGGAAGGCAGATACGGGTTGAATCTCTAGTAAATCAAACACAATCTACAACTTCTGAGAGCAAATACGAATTTCAGATCATATTGGCTTGTGAAAGTGTTCCCAGTCTGGGAAAGATTTAATGTGCTGCTGGCCTGGTTTGGAACATGGCTGTGATATGTTAGTGGGATCATGTTCCTGTTAATATAAAATCTGTCACTCCACATGGAGGCTGCAAAGATTGTCTAAAACAAATATATCACTTCTCTTTCCTGCCAAATGGAGGGTAGATTTAGAGTATGAAGTGTCTACATGTTTTGAGTCTGACACTTGAAAATTACTATCATGTAACCCAAAATGACAAAAAAAGGCCCCATGAATCCTAAAGAACAGCGTTTTTTTTTTCCAGTCTGCCAAAGCAGGAGCTGTCTGTTGGACGAGTGCTGGCCCAGAAGGGTTACTGGGGAAAGCAGAGGTACAACCAGTGAGAACATCTTTCCCTGGGAACAGCTGTGGCAATCTGCATGGAGTTGAATTGTAGCATTATCAGTAATCAATGTAGTTGTTTCCTGAACAGCATTTAGGACTTGTTCTTCTGGTGCAACTGACAGATACAGGGGAAAGTATTGCAGTGCTGTTTAATCACCTGTAAGGCTTTTCCCTTACTTAGGAGAAAGGGAATTTCTGTTTTGTAGAAAACACTTTTTTTGGTCTGTGTTTAGTAGCAACAAAAATACAAGTGTTGAACCTTGCCCATTTTTCTGAAAGTGTTTTGCTACTACTGTGTGCTGTGCACCCTTTTCCCCTCATGAAGATGTTGCAACAAGTAATAGCAGCATGATTGGAGTAGTTGGCTGCTGCAAAATGTGTGACTTTAGTTACCCAATCCAGCCTGTTTCTCCAACTGAATGGTTGTGACTAAGTGTGGTATATGCAACTTTGACCTTTTAAGTTAGTTCCTGGTTTGCTGCTTTGTTGTTTGAATCGCTTTCTAAATTGTTGATGTGAAGATAATTGCTTTGCTGTATAAAGCTGGTGGTATAATTTTCCAAGGCTCTTGGATGGGGCTGTGTGTTTTCTCAGGGCTGTGAACAGGTGCTTTCTGGGGCTGGGGAAGGGTGGGGTGTGTTTGTGCGCTGCAGGGGAGAGGAACAGGAGGGTGTTTATGCTGCTGGGCAGAAGGACACATTGCTGGGTGCTTGGCTCTTCCAGTGGACTCCCAGCTAGTCATTGCTGGGGAGGAGCGCCTTACAAGAGGTGTCATGGCCTAACCCATCCCTGGCTGTTGGGGAGGAGGAAGCCAAAAAACCCTATAAATATGATTGCCTATATTCTGAGAATGAGAAACCTGTAGGTGAGATAGAATTGAAAGTAAGTTTTGATGTTTGAGATGTATTAGATACTGGATGTCTGGGAAAGCAGTTATGTGACCATCTGAAGGTTACCTGCAGCCAGACCCAGAGGTCAAATGGAATGTTCTGTCTCACCCCTCAATGTATGGTTCATCCCACACCTGTACCCCTCCCCTGAAGTATCAGGTATCTGTAACCCCATTGGCACAAGTCTGTTCCAGCCCACCTCGAGACCCCTTATAAGGGGGCTGCGAAGGTGGCTCGGCCTCTTTGCTCTCTCTTTGCTTGCACCCTCCCCGAGGACTTTCCTCTCTTGGAATTTCCTCTCCCTACTTCTCCCTTCCCCCACTTTCCTAGGCCTTGCCACGAGCTGCAGCCTGGCAGCTCAGAGCAAGGCCCCCACATCCCTTACAATAAACCTCATCTTCTAAAACCTAACTTCAGAGATCTCTCGTCTACATTTATCTACACCGTCCTGGAGTCCTCAGCAGCAGGAGGAAGCAATTTCTACACCTGGCCTCTCCCTGGGTGTCCCTGTTTGTCACCAGATGCATCACAGCGTGTGGAGACGTCGTCACCCAGGCAGAAGCATCCTCAGCTCCAGCACTGCTGCCCTGCTGCTCCTAGGAAGGGGCGGTGAGGAGTGTTGTGTGTCCCAGGCTGCTGCGTTCCCTCTTTGCCAGGCTCAGGGTTTGCTCTTGTTGGAGCTTTAGAAGCAATGCTGTAGGTGAGGATTACAAACTGCTCTTCTGTGGGAGATGGGGATGCAGTGCCTTGAGGTCAGAAGTGGAAAAGGCAGCAGCGTGTTGGCAGCTATCTCATTCCACCCTGCAACAGCATCCAAAGTTCAAACCTTTAGGGGAAAGGAATTATTTTCTGAAGAGCATTCTTCCCTTCCGGGTAAAAATTCATGTTTTGAATCATTTGAAGCCTCTTACTCAGATCTGCCTGCCACATAAATAAAACTGATACCTTGCATCCTTCAGAGTCAACACCAGAAAAACCCTGAAGAGGCAACCAGAGAATGGGGAGCAGTGTGGCCTTTAAAGAAGGACCAATGAAAACCTGTGTTTCTGAAAATACCAATATAATATGCAAACAATCAGTTTGGAATTGTGCCACTTCAGATGGTGAGGCTGGAACATCAGGTCTTCAAACAGCTGAGAGAAGAGCTGAGCAGTAAGGGAAGGAAATGATTGAGGAAAATGTAGTCAGAAATGAGTAAGAAGTGAATCTGTTAAAATGATTTAAGGGGTAGAAATGTATAGTTGAAGAGCCTGATGAAATAGCTTTACCAAAACCTACACCTACTGAAAGAGCTGTCAAGGAAAAAAATTCTCAGCATCTACTTTGGGAAGGAAAAACAAAATGAATGCCCAAATCTTCCACAATAAAACAGAGTTTGTGTTCAGGAATGGACTGAAACATGTCCTTTTATATGACATAATTCGTGGTACAGTAACCTGCTTAATGTAGGCAAATGCTGGCTAATCAAGAATTTCCTTCTTTTCTCTGTTAAGTTTATCATGATGTTAAATTCTTGCTTGTTCAGTAAGCAGTAAAATCTCTTTTCAGTACGTTTGGTGTGTGCAAGTGAAGTTCATCTGTTTCAGGTCATTAGCACTGCATTAGCACAGCATGGCAACTGGTGTTTAAACACGAGCTAATTAATGTTCAGTGTAAACACAGTGTGTTAAAGAGCTATCCAAACCCAGGAAGTTCTAGCTGATACAAAATGCCACAGTGAAAAGGCTGTTCGCTGAGTTTTCACTGGGGGGGGTGGAGGGGGGGGAAAACTTGCTAATCTTTTTCTCCTGCTTTCCTAGATTATTGATAAATGGTTAATGCTGAACAGCAGAAGAGAAAGGGTCAAGCTGATGTCAACAGCATTGTGTGCAAGGGGGGGATTTTGTTATTATATTTGTGGGGGTATGATTATTGTTTGTTTTTTCCTTCCTTAGTGTATAGTGTTGTGATGGCTCAGTGACCTGGAAAATGTGTAGGGTTTTTGTACTTTCGAATTTTGGTGTGTTAGTTTTGCAGTTTCACAACTGGGCCAAAATATTAAACAGGTGATAGCTGTTGGCCTAGCACTGTGAAAATGAAGTTGGATGTATATCTTGTCCAGTAGTATTTTTTCCCCTCTCCAAAATAATTTTAGGTGGTTTTGTCCAAAAGATCTGGTAATCTGCAGTCTGAACTATGTGAAATGGAGCCATGTCCCTGGTGGACAGCAGACAGAAGCAGGGATTCTGTCTGCTGGTGGTTCCCAGGTGTGCTAATCCAGCAGGGAAATGAGAGAGCAGATTTCTTACAAATCTTGGCACTCACCAACTTACACATACAGGTGGCTGATAAGTGTATATGTAAACTCAGGTATCTTAGAGTTCTTAATTATTTGGATAAGTAACTACTTGATCCACAGGGGTAGTAAGAAAGGTAACAACCTGCTGAGCCCCAGGTGGGCTGGAGGCACATCTCCATCACTGAAAGTTCTCTGTTAATGCTTCTACTTGCATGGGTCAGATGGATTTTGGGGAGGACAAAAGAAAACTGTTCCATGGTAAAAGATGAAGTCAGAAGTGATCTTTAGGAAGAATTTTTGTCTCCTAATCAGTCGTCAGAGCGAGGGTGAGATGTCAAGTGAAAACTTGACCAGGATCTGAATGTTTTTTTTGGTGTTTTGAATTCAAACTGGCTCCCTGTCATATGCAGCAGAAATGAGTCTTAAAAAATAACAACCAAACCCTTAAAATGCAATTTCTGGAGGCTTTGTATGAAGCAGGATAACATGCAGCCCCTTCTGTACAGCCTGCTTGGGAAGTTCACAAATGCTGGAAGAAGCAAGGAATTGTCAGCAATTTAGGAGCCATAAAATGGACAACTATAGTGTGTAGGAAGTTGTGGACAGATACTCGCTCTGAATAAGCTGTGTAGCAAAGATCTGCTGTTTTAAAATGTTTAACCCAGCTTAGTTTAGTGACAGGTTAAAAAATGTTTACATGAATAGCTCTGCTAGGAAGTAGAAAAGGCTACAGCCTTTAGTAGGATGATGATGCAGAACAGGTGGCGCTGGCTTGCTGGATAATACAACCTGGTATCACAACTGTTTGTGAAGTGCAATTTCTTCACCACCACATAATCATTCTTCTGAACTGCTCTTTAAACGTCAGCAAAGGCCTCGCATTAATTCAGCTTGACAGTTTGATTACAGCATTTTAACAGCTTCTGAAGAATAATTCCGTTACCAAAGTGGTAAACTCGCTGTCGTGGCAGTGGAGATAAAGTGCTGCCTCCCAGCTGGAGAGGCAGAGCTAATCTTGTCATTCCTGGTTCATCTCTGTGTATGGTCACCAGTGCCTTGGTTTAAATGCATGCTATTTCCTTCCCATGTAAATATATGCTAAATTCACTTTCATGAATCAATAAAATCATGAGTCAGTAAAATGCTTAAATAATGTGCTTCCCACATGATGACCTTTATGTATTTCTGACCTTGCTTTGAGTTTCAAATTTTCTTTATTTATAAGGTATAAAGCATTAAGTGTTGCATGCAGAAGGGACTGAGAGTTAGGAGTGAAGAATTTCAGTGTGTTGGGGTGGGATGGGGCTCTGTAAGTCAGAGGTACATCTGGCAGGGAAAATAGAAGGATGATGCTTCAGAGATGGACTGTAATTTCAGGGCACTTGAAGATAATTTTAACAGCCTGGTGTGCTTTAATATTGCCATTTTATGGTATGTGGAAATATGTTAAGTAGCACACAGTAACCTAGATCTGTAATTTTGAGCATAAGTATCTCCTGTTTCTTGTTTTTTAGTTGGTGTGAGTTGGTTTGGGATTTTTTTTTTTCTCTGCGTAAAATTGTGTTTGGCTTAATGCTTGAAAATAAGGGTGTTTGAAGTGGGGGAGAATGCATTTAACGTGTGTTATGTTTTCTTCCCAGTCTCTGACACATCTCTGGAACCTGCAATGACAAGTCGGAACAGTAGCCATGCAGAGAAAACTGGTGAAATGTCCTCAAAGCAGTCAACGCCAAAAGTGCAGGTCCAACGATCTGTCTCCCGAGAAACCATCACTATTCATTTCTCTGCATTTGGGAAGGAGGAAGAAGAGGAGGAAGAGGAGTTTAAAGAGTTTCTTGATGAGGAACTAGATGACCAAAGCATTGTAACAGCACTTGAAGCCAAGGAAGACCTCTGCTTTGAGCATACCGGCCATGACCTCTTTGGTCCAGCTACCTCGCTTAACATGGCCAACTCTGCATCACCGCTGTCCTCATCGCCTGCAGTTCTGCCAACTGCAGAAACTGTAAAGCTGTTGGACTCTCCTTCCCCATCCCAAATACTCAGTGCAGTGCCACCAGTCCTGTCTCCATCGTCACACTCATGTCACACATTTGGCTCGTCAGGTGCAGCAGCACCACCTGTGGAACAGAAATCCAGTCTGTCTTCCCCATCCTCATCCCCTTCCAGATCAGTTGTCTGCTCTAGCGGCTCATCCACAGTTTCTAGTTCAAAGCCTTTTAAGGGGTTAGTCAAGTCCTTTTCAACAGAAGTGGAACCAAAAGAACCCACCCCACCGATGCGCCATCGACAGTTAATGAAAACCTTGGTGAAATCTCTATCTACAGACACTTCTAAGCAGGAGTCTGAGGCTGTGTCTTACAGGCCACCCGACTCAAAACTGAACTTGCATCTGTTCAAACAGTTCACTCAACCTCGAGCTACAGGTGGTGATTCTAAAACTGCCCCCTCCTCTCCATTAACATCCCCCTCTGACACTCGTTCCTTTTTTAAAGTACCTGAAATGGAGGCTAAAATTGAAGATACAAAACGACGCCTTTCTGAGGTGATCTATGAGCCTCTTCAGCTGCTCAGTAAAATAATGGGTGATGAAAGTAGTAGCCACAGGCCCAAAGCCTTATCTTCAAGTGCTTCAGAACTCTCAAACCTTTCCAGTTTGAATGGCCATTTGGAAAGCAATAACAACTACAGCATTAAGGAAGAGGAGTGTGATTCGGAAGGGGATTTCTTTGGGGGTGACTTTAACCTGACTAAGAGTGATCAGTCAAGAGGGGCAGAAGAAAATGCAAAAGAGATGGAGACCAAAAGCTCTCAGTCTGCAAGCACAAAGGATGTGGGGTCAAAACCTTCACTCGTACTTGAAAAATGTTCGTTGTCTGCACTAGTGAGCAGGGAGGATGAGGAGTTTTGTGAACTGTATTCTGAAGACTTTTTCTTGCTAGAGGAGGAAAGCAAAACTGATAAACCTGCTGAAACTGTGGTCAGTCCTGAGATGACTGAGGAAACTGTTACTATGCTCAGTAGTGAAGATGAAAATAATGTGGATGTGCAACAGCCCAAAATACCAGTGAAAACTTTATACTTGTTAATACTGTTAGTCTATGCTTACCTTACTATCCCTCTCCCTGGCTATTTAAGTGGACTTTTACTTGGAATGGCCCTTGGATTTATGGTAGCTGTCTGTGTGATTTGGCTTCTTACTCCACGTACCCATGAGTATCTCAAATTGCATAAAAGCATGAAAAAGCGATGGAATACAGGAGCTCTAGACATCAAAGAACCTGAAATACTGAAGGTGAGGTTATGGCATTCTGTGTGTGTGTGTGCATTATTTTGGCTAAAAGGAGTAAGCTAGATTTATCCTGAGGGTGTAAATGAGCTGAAATGTCCCCATTTGTAAATAGTTTTTTAGGGTCAACTCACTTTGGCAGGGGCACAAATGGCTCAGTATCCAAGAATATATAAGACTTCAGTGTTTTTGGGGATATGTAGAAAATGGAATTTCTTCAAAAGTAAAAGGGCAAATGGCTTTGCTGATAGATTTGAAACGATCCAGCTGAACTACTGAGAGCAAGTAGTGTCAAAGTTTAGTGTGTAAAATAATGTTTGTGCTTGAAGCTGCATTTTGGGGGATGTATTTTGTTTCTGGAATATTTTGCTGTCTAGGCAATAATTTGTTTGTCTGGTCTGTTCATAAGCAGAGACAAAAGCATTGTGTTCAAGCAGAGATAGGGAGTTGGAGAGCATGTGGGTCCTCCTCAGGCATGAGCTAATTGAGATGGGAGGAGGAATTACAGTTCAGCAAATGTCTGAGAGCTGGGTTTAAATGAAAGTTTGTCCTTCCTCTTCTCGGCCCTCCAGTTGTTGCTGAGATATTGCAAGTTGCTGTCACTTTGTGTGTCGCTTTGCTGCCTGTCCAGCTGTGATCCATCCAACCCCTCTGTTCCTTTATTGCCTCTAGTCCCTGTCCTGCCCTTCTGATCTCCATCTGTGATGAATTAAAATCAAATTTTCCCAATTGAAGAATTCTGCATAGTAAGACATCTACAGGTTTCTGAAGTGCAGCAGAAGCTATTCTGAGAGCCGATGGTGTAACCTTCACTTGATATCACATGCTTATCAGAGTGTTTGTGAAGGCATTTTTTATATTTGTGTAAATATTAAATTGAGCTTTTTGAAGGTGCGTCTCCAATTGCAACAGCACAAAGGTTTAATGAATTTAAATTCAGATATATACTGCATGTACTGTAGAATCTACAGTGTATTGATGGCTAATTTCATGTGTCTTTAGATAACTGAAAAGATAGAGAAACATAATATAAAACTCTACTTTTCTTGCATAAAGGTGGCAATTGCATGTCTAGCCCTTATTCTACCTTGGTGTTCCCTTTTTTTGTGAATGATAGGAGTTGTGGTTATTATTTGCTGTAGTGAATTCAGACTGAGCACTCCTGTCTGCCCAATTGCATTACCTGCTGCTCCAGGTACAAATTGTTACAAACTTTCAGTTCAGTCCTTGTTGTTTGGAGCCAAGACCCTTCCTGGGTGCCTGAAGGCTGGTGAAAACCCTGGTGTTCATTATTGGCTGGTGTTAGGCTGTCTCTGAGATGTCAGCTTTTAGTCAGGAACCTTTAAACTATATTTTAATGCTTTTATTGAGGAGTTACATCTTAGGAAAATGGCTGTAGGCAAGAAACGAGCAGTGTGAAGTCTGTATAAATGCAGATTAATGGTTTTTATGACCTGATGAGTATTTCTTGTGCTCATAACACGCAAAGTAATTGTCTTTAATATGTACATGCTTCAGGAATTTAAAAACCAGCTCAGTGCCCATATTGTAGTGGAACATAATGTAATATGATTTAGCAGATTGCAAGTTATTATTCCCGCTTCATATAACTATTTTCTATTTGCATCTGTCAAAATGAGTATTGGACAGCTTAGATCCTTTGAAAAGGCAGCTAAAGACTTAATCTTTAACAAAACTCAGGGGAATATAGGCAAATCAAACTTGAGGCTCTTGCATGAAGATGTTCTCTTCAGAACTTGTTGGTCTGGTATTCTGGCCTGGACTGCTGTCCTGCAATTATGATAAATGCTCCAAGTAAGATCTTCTCATATGGGGCTCAAGGAGCTGGGATTCTGCCAAACTGCTGTCAGGCTATTTTTGTACAAGTGTGCATTCTCCCCCGTGTAAACGTTGTTTGAGAAGTTGGCATTTCCCAGGTTTAGAAAACTAGTGCAGAATTCCCCTCAGCAATTGCTGAAATACTTGAACAGGTTATTGTCTCCCACAAAACTGTTCCTTGGCAGTGGGAAAAGGTAAATTTCTGTTGTGCTGGTGTGTGTTTCTATAGGTGTCTGTACTTATTTCAGTCAAATGTCCTTGGTTCTGGGGGATAACATCCCCCCAACCAGAAAATGCATAAAACCTCTGCATCTTCATTGCATGTTTTTGTGTCTGCCTATTCCCTTAGTTTTCAGTTCTCTGGCTTCCTTCTTATCTTTTTTTTTGTTTTCTCTGCCCACATTTTTTCCTTTAATCCATTAGTCTTTTCTAACTTCCTTCTTGGCCTTTCAGCTGCGCATTCTCTTGTGTTGTGCTGGCTGATATGAAAGGTTTTAAGTAACAGCTAAAATGGAAAATATAAGTTTACCTTTTCCATTAGAAAGAACTTTTAGACAGTGGCAGTGTGCCTGCTGGAGAAATGGAGGTTTTGAGCCACAGCTGTACAGAAAGAGGAGGCTTTTTATCAGTGTGCTGTTCCTGAGTACTGTCCAAGGGATTTCATGTTTGATAGTGGCCTCTGGCAGACAATTGGGTTTTTTTCCAGTTAAGGTGATGGTTGCTTCTCCTACCTCAGATCTTTTTGTGTCTTTGGATTCCCTGTGAATGAAGCTCAAAAAATGCATTATATTTTCCCCTCATTTAAGGAGCAAACTACTATTGAAGTATTATAAAGTAGTGGTAATAAGAGGGATACTAAGACAATTAGTGTGATTTGAGTGATCAGTAGTCTTGAAAAAATTTTGGTGCTAAAGCATTTGTTTATATAATTTAATAATAATGGCTGTTAACCAGTTAATATCACTAAGGAACTTCAGGGACAGTTTTAATCCAGATTCTGGCTTGTATTGTGAAAGTGGCTTTTGCTGATGTTTTTATGTATCTGAAGATATCATAAGTAATGATTTTAATTTATTTTTACCCACTGACCTGGTCTGTGCCCCTCAGCCCTCTGGGTCCTTCGTAAGGATCTTTTGCAGTTCTCCCCATCCTCTCCTCTCAGGTTATGGTGTAACACACCTCAGACCTTAAACAAGTAACACTAAATGTTGGTCCCTACAAAGCCTGACTGTGCAGTTCCTACATGAATTACTCTGTTGAACTGCAGTCTGAATAAAAAAGCTGGGGCCCAGAGTCAGGAAAGAGGAGGATCAAACTGGGGGTGTGGGGGTTTTTGAAGCTGTTTTTTTACAGGTGGCCGTGTCCCACGGAGCCCAGCGTTCCCAGGGCTGGAGCAGTGGCTGCAGCTGTGCTTGTGGCTGTGACCCGAGCCAGCTCCGTGTTCAGGGTGGCTCCCAGCCTGGTGGCCAGGGACATTCTCCTGCTTCCAGCTGGGAGCGTGGAGCAACTGCTGACCTTTAGAAATGGAGATCACAGGATCAGTGCAAATGGCCAGCAGCTGCACAGCGGCATATGACTATGGTCATTGTCCTCCCAGAATTACTAAATTTCTTATTTTCACAACTTCTCTGGAACAGAGAAGACCTATCCTGCAGTCACTCCTCTCCTACACAAGGAAATCCATTGTTGCTTCAGTAGTTTGGGAGGATTTTTCTGTTGCTAGCACGTTATGGTAACACAACTTCTCTGTTTGGGACCATTGCAAAACGGTTTCTGTGGGCTGTGAATCTTTTGTTCCACTTCGGTTTTGCAAAAAGAGAGGCAGAGGTATTTCTGCTGAAATAGTTTACAAAGTGCAGGATTTTTGGAGTGACTTTAGGGCCTTCTTGGATAACCTCCTCAGTGTTTTTTAAGCTAGGTGAAACAATTTACAGAACTGAAGATCACTGAGGTGAGAAAGCAGGTGGTGTTGTTTAACACTGTTAGATAAAATTCCTGCAGCTGCCACACATTTTCAGATTCATTATTAGGGTGAAGCATCATCCTTTAGTGAAGCATTAACGTTTTACTGTCAGCCACGCAGTGTACCTCTGTAACAAAGAAAACTGAGGGAAAAGAAGAAACTTCATCCTTAGAAATCAGAAAACTAAAATTTTATATACAAAGAGGGTTTGTAGGAATGTGCTCTTTCATCCCAACTGTTGTCTGCAATTAAAACCCCAAATGCTTAAACCTAAACTTGGTTCTCAGTTGCTGTTAACCTGGTGGTTGTGCTGTGTTTGCACTTCTCTTGGGCTATGGCTGAGCAGGGGAGGCACTACAGGGTGGGAATTGTGTGTTTGGCATATTGTACAGCTAATGTGTTTGTTTGAACTGGAAAGCCTGGGCACACGGTAGGGATCAGAACAACAGGAGGGATTTTTACTTCTTTCTTTGGCACAGGGAAGTCAAGATTCCGATGAGTGAATCACTCCTTGTTTTCATCACAGCTCCGTCTCGAGCAGGCTGTTAAAGGAATGTCAGGTGCACTCTGACCTTCCTCCCTGGGTACCACATGTACCCAGAAGTTTCCAACCTTTCTACTGAAAATAGAAAACTTGTTAGACTTAGAGAAAGGGCTCATGTGACTAAGCTTTCTGTAATGACCCAGTCTCCAAGCAGCCCTTTCTCTCTGTGCCAGCTGGTGCGGTGTTGGCTCGGCGGCCTTCCAGAAGAAGGCAAGAGACTTGTGAGGCAGCAAATTCCCATCTGTACGTTTGCCTGGCTGCAGGCTCCAGACTTGGAGCTAGAAATAGCTTGGAGCTCTGATGGGGGGCAGGTGGGAGTTGCTCCAGAGATCTGTGGCCATCTGGATATTCCATTTCCCGCACACGGTGGCTTTGGGCAACTCACGGGATGTTCTTGTGCTTCAGTAAGTGCAGCTGGAATGGCTGAAAATTAATTGCTGTCTGCTCGGAGATATCCTGGCTAAATAATTCCTAGGAAGGAGATGGGATGTGCCTCAAACCTACGTCAGCCCTGCTGTGCAGAGTTTGATGGCTAATAGAAAACTCTTCCTCGTGCATTGTATTTCCTATAGGGGAGTCATGTATAACTCAGTGTAAGAAAAAAACACCCATAAAGCTTCTTCAAAGGGTGTGTCCTGGTATAGGCATTCCTATTAAGAAAAAACATTATCTGCTTTGGAGCTGAGCAAAGATGAATGACTTCATCTTTCCTGAACATAAAAGAAATGCTAATTTATCTAGGTTTTTCAGGGTTTGTGGTGAAAATGGAGCGAGATGTTGGAGTAAGCAAAGCAGATATCACTGTTACTGTGGCACCTAAGAAAGTGTGTGCTGTCTACTGTGGGAAATTGTGGCGCTGAAACGGAAGAAAATGAGCATAAAAGTAAATTTTGCATTTCTGTGGAAACTTCTTTAATAAGTTGAAATCTTGCAGTAATTTTTGGGATGCTTTGCATAAGGTAGTTATAATTTTTTGTTTTGAGAAACGCTGGGGTGCTCATTCAGCTCTCCCCACTTCCCCCCACAGAGGTGTTTGCAAAGGTGCCATTTGACTTTCTGCTCCCCTTCACTTTCTGTTGACATTGATTAACGTTGACTATGCTGAATTTAAGGTTCTGATGTGCATATAAAAACAATGATCAAAGAATGTTGTATGGCAGGTTAAGAGAAGGAAAGCTTCTCCTTGAATGAGTTTCCTGCCTATCTTCTACCCCATTTATCATCTGCATTTCTGTAATCAGATATTGGAGAAAGGAGCAGCGTCATCCCCATGGTCAGAGTCAGCACTTAGAGGCTTGTTCCAGCAGGACTGGCTGGTTTGTTGTGTGCTTCTTTTACAGCACAAGAATTAAATGAATTAATCCACATGTATGACTCCTGTGTTGTAGCTGGGCAGTTACACAACGTGTTAAGTGATCTCCAACGGTGATGGTGCGTGAAAGCAAACTCCATTGTGGTTCTTCCAGCGAGTCCTTAATTGTGGTGATTGCAATGTCAGTGCTGTCTGTGAGCAGACAGGCTGTTTGCTTTGCCTGGGCTCTGGGTGATTAAAGTGTCTGAGCTTGCTGGGAGCAGAGGAGCTGCAGTGCTGCTCAGCCCTCCTGCCCCGTGGCTTTTCCTGGCCTCCTGTGTCTGCAGATCCCACCGTGGCTCCTGAGGATGAGGTGAGAGCACGCTGTGCTGCTTATACAGTGTCTGAATCAGAAAAAACACTGTGTGCTGACATCTCATCCTCATGTTCTGTTCGTGTGGTGCCACCTCACTTAGGGCATTTATTGCCTCGTTCTGTTTGTGCACTAAGTGCAATAACTTTGGCAAAATAATAATTTAAAGTTTTTAGGCACATGCTGTTCTTGGTTTTCCAGCAGCTTAAAAGCCTGTTAACAGTGTCTTCTTCTCTAGGGATGGATGAATGAAATTTATAATTATGATCCAGAAACATACCATGCTACATTGACTCACTCTGTCTATGTGCGACTCGAAGGCAGCACCCTACGACTTTCAAAGCCCAATAAAAATATTTCTAGAAGAGCTGTGTACAATGAGCCAAAGCATGAAGTCACATATGTCAGTCAAAAAATTTATGAACTAACAGACAGCAAGGTGAGTGTCTTACTTATATCTGATTTTAACAAAGAATACTGTGCAAATTTTTTTTTCACTCCTCTATTTTCACATTCTGTCATTATTTAAACAAAACTGTTGTCGTGACTAACTTGCAAAAGATTGTGCTGGGGAGGAAGATTGAGCGGGATTTGGAAGAATCCTTTTTTGCACAATAAGGGAAAGGCACTGCTGATTTTCCTCTGGCACTTGAGAGCAGAGTTAACTCCTGGGAGCTCCGAGACTCGTTCCCGGTGCCTGAGATGACTGCAGGGCTGTTCTGAGGGTTACACCAAAATGCCTCATCTTTGATTGTCTCTACCTCAGGGCAGCTGAGACACTGTTTGCATTTCACTCAGAGAGAACGTACATCCATGGGGAATGTGAAAGAGGTGTCTGGAACGTGACCTGCTCTAGGTACCCCCAGTCTGGGGAAGGAGATGGGGATTTTTGCAGTTGGAAAATGCCTCAACAGTAACGCTAGGACAGTTTTCCGATGTGTTGTTTGCCTCCATCACATATATCAAGAGTTGCCACGTGAAGTTGAATTCCACTGGCATTGTTTTAAATAATACATCAATACCTAATTATTAAGGGAATGGATTTTTTTAATGTGCTGCATCCCTCGGCAGTACAGATGTAGGAGGAAGCCACGCTTCACTTGACTGGAAGTGAGAGGGAGAGAGGGACCAAGGCAACAGTGAGGAAAATCTCCCTCCTTTTCTCTGAGTCTCTGTAGGAAAGGAGTGTGTGGAAGCTCTGCCTTCCATTAAAGGAAGACAGTGAAAAAGATAGAACAAAAGCTTTAATACCTGCCTTTTGCAAATTTGTTTTCCCATCATGAAGACAAAGCTGTCACGTACTGTGGGAGCACTTGACTGATGGTGGTACTCCATGGAATCTTAGAAAAATTTCCAGTACTCCCCCTGCCCAGCCCCAACTGATTACAGGAGTGCCAAGTGCCCTGGCTGTAATAAACAAATGTATTTGTGGGTATTTGCCCACAGTTTTTGGAGAACACTGCTGAGTTTAGACCCCACATAAGAATTTTTACCTCTTTTTTTTAAACCACTCTTCTGAACACTTGCATTGTTTTAATTCATTATAAATATACTGAGTTTAGAATACAGTTATCTGCAAATTAGTCTTGTGGCTTGACTGTTACGTATTTGATGTGGCTGTCACCAACTGCAAATGCTCAGTTTCATAACAAAATTGAAAAGTTCTGTTCAAAACTCAGTTTGGACTCAGATTATTTTATCTCCTAATCTGTTTATCTCCCCATGGTCCCAGAAGTAAAGTTCTTGGTTTTTCTATTTTTTCTGCAAATCCATGAGAATAAGATGATCTAAATGAAAACAGAGTTTCTAATCCACATGGTATAATCTGCCTAAATGGTCTTTGTCTCAATTCCAAGGCTTGGCTCACCAAAGATGTAGTGATAGCAGTGGGCTGGACATCCACCAGCAATTTTGAGTCAGTTAAACTGGCAGATCCAGTGTGGGATCTTTATCTCTTGCATTCCTGTCTTCTTTACTTGAGTATAGAAACAGAGAGGATACAAATGAAAAATAAGTTCATTTAACCCTTTCGTATATCCTTCAGATCTCCCTGGTTCCCAAGAGTCTGGCACGGAAACGGATTTGGAATAAGAAATACCCTATTTGCATTGAGCTCGCCAAACAGGATGACTTCATGGCCAAGGCCCAGACTGAGAAGGAGGCTGCAGAGGAAAAGTTGCCTGCTGAAAAAGTGGACTCAAACAGTGAGGAATCCAAGAAGCCTCAGGATGGAGCAAAGTACACCTGCCAAAAGGAACAAGTGCTTTATCTCTTTGGAAGGACGGGTAGGGAGAAGGAGGAGTGGTTCAGAAGGTTCCTTCTCGCATCAAAGCTCAAGTCTGAAGCGAAGAAGCCACCCAGTTTGTGTGGGAGCAAGCCAGGTACTCAGATTTTGTATTCTTGTAGAAGTCTGTTAAAAAAAACCAAACCAAAGTTATGTTTTGGTGGTGCCACAGTGATCTTTACAAGCAAAAAATAACAATACCAAACATACTCTTCTCCTTACCTTGGCCTCTCATTGCCACCTTACCCCCATATTTTTCCCTCTTGGCTCCATGCTTTCAAATATTATTACTATTTTTAGACTATTTTATTTGAATACACTGTTTTTCAGTGGCTGTAATAACTCCTGTCATAGTTGTAAGGCTTAATTGTTCAGTCTCTACTTTTTCTGTATGTTAGAACTGATGTCAATATTTGCAGTATTAGACTCAATTCTCTTATTATTTGTTTTTCCTCCTCCATCCCTCCTTCTTCTCTAGTTTTCTGTAAAGAATAGAGCTTTCTCAGGGTTAGTGTCACAAGCAAACACATTTCTCTGTTTAAATCCTGTACTAATATATCTATGAATATATCTATATATATATCTGAAGCAACAAACATTAGTCTATCATATTGATCAATTGTTGGAAATACTAATTTAAACCCATCTTCTGAAACAATTTTAAACCTGAATGACTCATGCTTTTCTGTCTTTATTCTCTAAGAAGCTTTTTCAAAAATTAGTTAATGTTGTTGCTTCTGGCATATAACTTCTTGAAATGCAAATGCAAAATTAATAGCTAATTAAAATTCTAATAGTTACATGCTTTTGACAGTCCTAATTGTAACTGCCTATGATTGGATTAGGAAAAAAAGAAACAAACAACTTCAGTCATAGGTGCATTTCAATCACCTGACTTTTATTTTAGGCATTCCCCAGCAGGGCTGTTGGGCATTCTGCCATGTGTTATACATGTGTGAGTGTCCATATTTAAATATGCTATTGATCAGCTGACTCCTCCAGTCCCACACCCTGCTGAGTGCTGAATCATAGCAAATACTGGCTAATTTGGGTATAGGACCAACTAAACACACAGCAGTAGAATTTACTTTTAGCCTTTGCAATAAAGTATCACGCTGGTCTTTTTTCAGGAGAAATATTTGTGGAATAAATTTGTTCCTTTAAAGTTTGATGATGGTGTTTGTGGTATTTGGCTGTCAGATTTGTTCTCTGTTAAACAGAGAACAAATTATTCTTTTATTATTCTTTATTCCTTTGAATTTTAGGGGTGCTGCCAGCACACAGTAGAACTGACAGTCAGTCTGGAGTTCTCACACACAGCCGGAACAGCAGCAAGGGGAGTGCAGAAGAAATCACATCCCAGCCAAAGCACAAGGACCTGGCTGGCAACGTGAGGCAGAAAATGCTTCTGGACTACAATATTTATATGGCAAAGTGTGTTCCACAAGAAAAGAAAAGCCCTTCAGGTAGTCCAGTCCTCAGTGCAGACAGCAGCCCTACAGCTGGGAAAAAGGTAATGCTTGTGCTCCAAGGGAACAGTGAACGGTGTCTGTAGCGCTTACTAATCCTTCGGCCTCCTGGACTGCATTTGAGTCACTCTTAGTGAATAGAACCTTAATAATAATTACAACACTCATAATAAACACATCTTTAATGTTAAGCATGTCCTCTGTTTGTTTAAAGCTGTAATTCATATCATCATCTTTGTTTCCAGACTTCCATACAATACCCAGAAAAGAGAATAGGAGGCCGTGGTGTAGTGAATGAATAAGCACTTCTTGTGTTCCCCCAGGAAAAAATGTCCTAGCCCCCAGCCACTCCTGAAGCTGTGATGGATTTGCTGCTGAATCTGGCACGTGTCAGGAGTCATTCTATAAATAGATGAGCAGTGCTGGCAGGAACCTGCGTCACAGCAGAGGCTCCTCACCAGGCGTCCCGGCAGAGCCAGGCTGCAGCCCTTGCAAGCAGTGGCTGCCAGGAGATGATGTTCAGAGCTGCAGCATCTACCTGCCTGTCTTAGAAAGCACTGCCTTTCTGCTAGCTGCAGGAGTTCTGCCTGGAATGATGGAGGGTGGTGAATTATTCTGTCATTGCAGGCACTTCATATGTTGTGTTTCCTTCATGGAAACTTCCTGTTTTGTTGTGGTAGTGTGCGTACACACCCAGAATTATTTCAGCTGCCTTGGCTTTTGTGTGTGTAGTCAGTGATGCAGCATCTGAAGGTATAATATTTCCAGGTGTTTTGAGATGGTTCTCAAGGAAACCAAGACAGAATTCTCTTGGACTGTAAACAAAACCTTCAGTGCAGCAGAGGGAAAAACACAGTTTCCTGAATCCTATATGCAAACACTGCAAGGAGGAGTGTGATTCCCTGTACTGTGTTTATCATCTATTTCTGAACTGGATGTAAGGTTCTAATTTTTTGATAAAACAAAGGAAGAGTGGAGTACCTGTTCTTCCAGATCTGGCAAGAGAGAGTATCTCTTACTGCAAACACATGTATAAGTCTACCCACTCTGGGTTTATCTGCTTTTTCTGCCAGAGGTTAAATTACATACAACTTTCTCATTTCATTGCCAGAGGTCAATCTATATCTGTGTGGTCTCATTCCCTCTGCTGCATGTCAGGACGATGACAGGCTCGTGGCAGCCCAGCTGATGTGTTTGTAAAGCTGCTCCCTGGGCTGAGCATTTGGTGTTCTGAGCTGACCCAGGCTCTTAACACTGAACTTCCTGTATAAGTCAGGCCTTTTCTGCCCTTATTTTATCGAATTGAAAGAGCTGAATAATCTACTTTATATTTTCAGTTGCCAGATGCCAATGTGGAAGCTGAAGAAGAAGAACAGGAGGCCTGGGTGAATGCTCTGCTTGGAAGAATATTTTGGGATTTTTTGGGAGAGAAGTATTGGTCTGATCTAGTGTCAAAGAAGATCCAAATGAAACTTAGCAAAATAAAGGTACTTGATCTGGAGGCTTGCATTATACATTCCTTGTGGAGGAAATGAAACACAGTCTTTGAGTTTTAAAATAGTACAAGAAAGACTTACTTCACATTTACATGTAAAAGGCAATAAATGTGCTACGGAATGGCAGTTCCGTTTCTGATGGATCTCAGCGTGTTAACTTTGCTGCTTCTGTTTAAAATGAACTACAGCTGGATTGGCTATTTGTATCTGTCAAATTTTTATGTAAAAATTACAGTAGTATTTAATGTAAAGTATTTACATTAGGGATGAGTAGAACTGCATATAAATGAGGAAATCTGAAAAACCGTAGATTGCTTTTAAGGTAGAGGACATCAGGGAGCCACAACTGTAATGTGTTCCTGTTAACTTCAGACATAAACTACTTGCAGGAGGTCGGTGGGGAGCAATAGTTATGGAAAAAGCTCTGTGGGGTGACAGGACACAGCTTCCATCAGCTGCACCATCTCAGGTGTGGTGCTTTTGAGTGACTTGGCAGTTCCCTTTCTGTAACCCTTCTGAGCAGCAGCAGATCATCACAGGCCTTCAGCTCCTGATGTCTGGGGAGGAGTTTGCCTGTTCCTAAAGGCAAAGGAGGTTGTTGTCTTGCTGACAAAAGCTTGGAAATTTAGCTGCCAGCACCAGCTGTGAGATAGTGCTGCCTTTGCTCTGGGAAATAATCAGTAGCCTAATTCTGCCCCGTCTGCTTCCACAATTGTGACAGCAGGGTACCCAGACATCTTCAGTGGAAAGACTGGGACTGGGGGCTGGATGTATTTTTTGCTGTGTCAAAGCAGTGTCAGTTCACAGGAGATACGTCTCCTGTCAATCAGAAATATTTAATAGATACCCAAATCGTGATTCTGTGCCTCTGTTTTTCTAAAACTATGATACAGGTTTAAAAGATAATGTTCCATGAAAGAATTTGCCAAAGATAAAAGAAGCTGAGACACTGATAAAAACATCAGTGATAAAATATATGACTGAAGTTAAAATTCAAAGAAGTCTTTGGTTTTTATTCACAGTGAAATGGGATTTACACTTCATTCTTGAGCTTTTTACATACTTTGACTAAAAAGCATGCTGATGGTTTAAGGTCAGCATCTAAACTTCAGCATCAATTTAAAAACAAGTTCAGATGCCCAATCTCTCCTTAAAAAGTTTTGAAACTGGCAGCTGTGAAATTCAAGAATAGTAAGACATTTGTGCAATTTCTTTTGTGTTCTTTCACTGGTGACAATGCAGCTCAGTCCATTCCTTAAGTTTAATGAGCTTTCTTCTCTCAGGAAACTTGTTTAGTTCCATAACATGTATTAGATTTTTTTATATTCTGTCCTTCTAGCTGCCCTACTTCATGAATGAGCTGACTCTGACTGAGCTTGACATGGGGATAGCAGTGCCCAAGATCCTTCAAGCCTTCAAACCTTCTGTTGATCACAGAGGTAAAATACAAAAAACCTGCTGGTGTTGCCTTTGTGTCTGGGGAGAACAAAATGTTGATCTGTTTATCTTGTGCATGTTTTAGGTATGTGGGATAAGATAGTTCTGAGATACTCAGGGGTCTTTATCTCAGGCTCAGTGTAAATGTAATTTTTTATATATGGAATTGTTATCATGTCTTTCCATAGGAGATAATTACTGAACTAAACTAAAATTTGCATGCAGCAGAGATGCAGACATCTGATAGTGTCACGGACTGCAGAGAGCAATGCACATCTCCTTGAGACAGATCTGCTTCTGTAGCATAGGAGAAAACAGGTTGGCTCTCCAAGAGAAGCTGTTCTGAAAATAGGGATTCAGAAAATATAGTTGTAATAACTTAGAATGCAAGCATACAGTGTTGCTTTGAAAATAAACTTCAAAATACAGGATCATTTTATCTCCTTAGTATTAAATACAGCTTTTTCTTTAAAGCTGGATGACTTTCATACTGCTGCTTTATGAGTTAGAACTGTTTGTTTTCTGTTCCTTCTGGCTTGCATATGATCACTCATAATTAAGTAACATGAGTATCACTCATAGGATACTCATGTTGCTTAATTAGTCTTGCGAAAAAGAAAAACTTGGAATAATGCTTTTTAGCTTCAAAAGCATTTGTTCTACACATTGAGGAGAGCTAGATGCCGTCTAAGATACAATCAGAGCAGTTTTTAATTCAAATTGTATCAGAGTTTCTCCACTCAATGTGGAGAAAATTCCAATTGGCCTAAAGAGAGATATTTCCTTGGAAGATTTGGTGTGGTGTCGCCTGACCTTTGCAAAAATACCAGATGTGTGGACTTTAGGAGGAGATTAATAATCTTTAATGCTAAAAACTTCGTGCCACTAACTAAAAGCATAAGGACAGTAAGTGCTAACCTTTCCCTCATAAAACTGAACAAAACAGACTTTGGGGGAGGAATAAAATCCTCTTGGACATGCATTAGTTAACTCTGCCTTTTGTATCCAAATACTATTGTTTGCCCTTATCTGCTTGAGACTTGAAACTCTTTGGGGAAAAGCCTTATCTATAACACACTGGGTGCTTTGCTCTCAACTTTTCCAAAGAATATTTTCCACTGAGCTTTATAAACAAAGCGTGTTTGAAAAGAGCAAACTGTTTGGTCATCATGAGGAACAAAATCTGTCTTTTTAAGAGAAATAAGAGTTGAATAGATGGAATAAGCTGGAGTGCAGTCGGTATTTGGGGAACTAAAGCACATTGCTGCTGCTTCTTATGCTTCATGTGTGGGACAGCAGGTTCTGCACAGTGCTTGGGAAGTCCTCCACTGTTCTCAGTTCAGTGGTTGCACCATTGGTGGAAGTTTGGAGTTACAGAACAAAGGAAAACTTAAAAAAATCTTTACATGAGTGACGCTTGTGAAGTGGTTTCGTAGTTTCTTTTCAATCAGGCTTTCCTTTCAGGGTTCTTGTCAGTGTGTTTCCCTTCGCCTTCATTTAAACGTTTTGTGAATTCCTTTCTCTCTTCCCATAACTTCAGTTGTAACCAAGAGCTGTAGTTCTAAATCATGAGATGGGATTTAGGAGCCACTGAACACCTGGCTTCAATTAATTGCTGAAACAGCAATGAGATCAATTAGTTCCTTCAGTTTCTTATTCAGTTAAACTGTGACAAGCAAACATTTATGGTAGGATTTCTGATTCTTTTAACTTCTTCCATACTGTTGAATGATGTGTGAACTCTTAGGGCTTTTAGGAGCTTGCAGTGAGTAATTACTGGAATAGCTTGTTCTGTTTTTATACTTAAAAGGACATAAACAAGGGGTTGATAATTAGAAATGCTTCTTTTCATAAAATTAAATGTATTTCTTGGTAAGTTGGCCTGTGGGTAAATGCCTTGGTCTGTTGGGGAATGTGGGGAAAAAAGCCCCTATAGTTTCAGGGCAGTATCCAGAATGAACACTTCTAAGTTTTGGGGGTTTTTAGTAAGTGTTTGAGGCCATCATTTGAAGTAGCCTTTTGTGAGGCTTTAAAGCTTTCACAGTAATGAATTCTGATGTGCTTTGTTTCATCTATACTTTTTTTTTTTTTTAACCAATGCTTGATTACAAAGAAAGTACTTTTTTTATTATATGTCTATTCTAATTAACTAAATTTGTTAACAGACAATGTTGGAAAAAAATCTTGTTTCTGTTAATACAGTCCTGCTTGGGTGACAGCATATGCTGTGGCCTTTACTGTAATTTTGTCAAGGGTAGAGAACCAGAAAATGGAATAAATTGTACCATCTGCCCAATTCTTCACTCCCTCTCCCGCCCTATTTTCCCCCCTGGAAAAAGTGTACAAACATCTTCTGGTCAGAAGGAATTTTCCCTCTCAGTAATGGCATCCTTTACTTAATTTGATCTGCTGTTAAAATGATATTGATGATTGAGTTCTGCTGACTCATTGATTATCCAAAAAGTCTCTTAAGCTGTTTTCATGTGTTTTATGATCTTACTGATACTTTCCTAACTGTAAAGAGAAAAAAAAAAAAATCCTTATAAGCTTGTGTTTGAGTTCTTGTGTTTGGTTTTTAGAACAGTGTCAGAAAAAATGTGATGGAGAAAGAGTTATTTGGGTTTGGAAAGCACCAACTTGCCTTCATCCTGCTTCCAGCATGGAACCTCACAGGGTGCTGGTGACCAGGTCTTTGGGAGCTGCCTGGATTTCTGTTACCACAAATGGGTGGGATTATGATAAGGATATGGTTTTGCAGAAAAGAAAACAGTAGTTCTTTATAACTGATAAAGTGTGACTTTTCTAGAACAATAAAACACAAAGAGTAGTTACCATTTGTCCTGGTTTCAGTTTTATTCACCATTAATCGCTTCCAAATAAGTAAATAAAAGTGGAATGGGTCAGTGGTTGATGTGCCAGGTACTGGTGAGGGACTGTTGTGTGCAGCTGCAATATCTGGAAATGGAAGATGTATAATGTTGTTTAGTGGTGTCTGTTTTCTAACCTCTGGATGACAAATACCCACAGCTTTGGTGCAGCCTGTCATTTAAAAGGCTTGAGCTAATCTTAAGGTATTCCCAGGACAATTCTTCCGGAGATTGCAAAAAGCAAATAGTTTGCACAGACAATAGGATTTAACTTAATATTGCACATCTAGAATTGTCTAGGTAATGACCCTGTTTACACTGAATCATAAAAGAATGCCTGTAGCTCAGTTACTGAGGGAACCCTCTCATAGATCTTCAGTACACCGCTGGCAGAACAAGAGGCAGCAGGTTGTGGTGTGAGAAGCAGCATTGCTCTGGGATTTCAGGTTGTGCTTCACTTGGACAGCATCAGTGATGTAGAGGAGCGTCCCCATCGCTGCTTGGCTCGGAGCAATGCTGTAAATAGTTTTGAAGTGAATCCCTGAGGGTATTCTATTTCCTTTATCTCATTTCACATCTCTGAAGCAGTTTAGGTGTGTGTAAATCACAGTGCTTTTTTTTAGACCATTAGCTGCACTCACTGCTCCCTTTCAGAGTGTGGCTTGGATTTATATCTGGCTTTGTTCCACGAGCTTAATGTGATCAGAAAACTGGCTTTGTGATTGCTGGCTTTGTGATTGCTCTTCAAGTGACATCTTTTCTGTTGTTTATTGTAGGACTGTGGGTTGATTTGGAAATGTCCTACAATGGATCTTTTCTAATGACCCTGGAGACCAAGATGAACTTGACCAAACTTGGTAAAGAGCCGCTTGGGGAAGCGTTTAAGGTTGGCGAGATCGGCAGGGAAGGGTAAGGGATGGCAATGGTGCTTTCGCTGTGAAAAGCTGGGATTTTCCTTGTGTATTTGCAGCTCTGGCTCTGCAGTAGAGTGAAAGGAGTTTTGGGGTTGTTTCACACAAGTGGGTGTGGAAACATGGCTTTTCTGTGCAACTTTGTTTGGTTATACTATTGATAATAATTTTAATAAAAGGCTTCCGTGGAACAATTATCTTACATATATATATTTTTTAGTTGGGTTTTAAAATGCCCTGTGACTAAAATTTAGTTTTGTCTTATGCCTGATTCGGGGTTTATCCACATAAAACTCAGACACTGGAGATACACACATGCAGAAATAAACAGGTGTAACAGGCTACTGCAGCATGGTACAGCTGCAGCTGGAAACCATGGAGTAGTAAACAATGTGGAAGGTAAACAGGCTCTAATTGTTATGTAAAGACTTTTTCAAAAGCTTTATTGCATCGTGGCAGTAATCACATCCCCGTTTTAGTCTCTGTTCTTCCTCATAGCCGTCTTCTGTTTGCCTGCTATGCCTAAGTGAAATGCCTTAAGTAGATGAACTAATTAGCAGACACCACACAGTACCTTACCTCCTTGGTGTTTGTGCTTTCCCTCTCATTTTTGCCATGTTTGGATGTCATCCATCTGTCCATTTGTATTAACCCAGTGAGTGGCACCTATCAAACATCCATCCCTGGATGGATCCTCTCCCAGCTCTGGAGTCCATTTTTTTTTTTGTGCTGTTTTCTCTTTGTACTTAAGAAATCTACAGGTCCTGAACAGTAGGTGGTCTCTGATTTAATGTACAACCACTACAAATCAAGGAAATAGCTTCTAAATCTGGTCATTTGTTCAGCTATGAACAAAACAGTATGGTCTTTCACAATTAAGATACTCGATGCTCTGTGTACTCACGTTGTAGCTCTGACCATTTATTCTGGGATATCTTGAAGTAATACTTAGAGCAGCTCTATATTTCTGTGCAGTCATGACAAGAAAATAAATGTGAACAAAACTAATGGCTGAATGATCTCATATACTGGTAGAAATTCAGAGGATTTAAATTTGACCTAGATTCTCGTTGTCGCTGCTTGAAATAAGTATTTCTGAATTTACATCACTATAACTGGTAGGTGTGAATTTTTCAAAATCCCTTTAATCCTGCCTCCCCAAAAAATGGGGGCTAGAGGAGGAAACATCTACACAAATCAAATTCTTGCTTTTTTTCCTCACCCCTTCAGGATTTTCTTTGTGTATTTTCCTATCTGTTCAGTGCAGGAACAGCCTCAGAAATAATTAGTGAACACTCTGATTCATATACAAAAATCAGGTTGCTGCTGGCTGAGCAATAGGCCTCCAGCAAAGCAGATTTAAGTGCCTGTAGCCAAGCAACCAATTACTTGAAGGTATCAGCATTTACTGCATTGCTCCCTGCACAGGGCTGGGATGTTCCAAAGCCCAGGACCAGGTAGCACCTTTACATAAAGAGCAGTCTAATATATTCTAGTTTGGATGAGGGTTCTTTCATTGCTTGTTTGGTTTTTTTTCCCTTAAAAAACGTGCATATTAAATAAATTAAGGACTGAAAAGTATAGAACAGTTTGATTCTCATCTGTGCCTTCCAGTGTGTTAATTTTAATTCCGCTGGCTTTTTAAATTATCAGTTGACAATCGCTGTGACAAATCAAATTACTCCGCATGTGCTTGCATCCACGGTCACGTTGTCAGTGATGCATGTTGGCTGCTGAGCTCATTTCTGGCCCTTACAAGCTCAGAACAAACCATCTCTTGAGTTGCAATAACCACAAAGCGGTGTGAGAAAGGCACCTACTCATCCAGAGAGAGGGGACTGGGGGGAACAGCTCTGGGTTTAACTGTGCCTCTTGTCAGTGTAAAGCAAGACAAACGGGTCACTGTTGCACTTGCTGTTTGAAATGGAAGTGAAGTGTGCTGAGACACAGTCTGGTAGTGCTGTCTTGTGTGCCCTCCCAGGAAAATGCTGCTCTCAGAAAGGGTAGGAAACGATTTAATTGCCAGTTTTATAAAATAAATACATTATAGTTTCTGCTAAATAGGAGATGAGGCAAAAGCAGGCGGGTTCATCCAAAGTTAGTGCAGCTTCATCACCTATCAGTCCTTTTGGCTTTGTTGAACCACATAAAAACAAACTGACAAATGGCAATTCATAAAATAGTGTGCAATCTTTACAGGAACGATCCAGTAGCTCCAAAGTGATTTTTTTTTTTTCTGCCAATGTTTGTGCCATATAAATGGTCCATTGTATACAGAGCTCCCCTGAAATCTCACTCAAGCTTATGTATTGTTGTTTTGTTTAATGCGAGGAAATCCTGTGGTCTGAGCCACTTGGTGCTTGTGAGGCACTTCAGAGGACCCCTTCAACTAGGAAATAAAACATCTTCTTGTGAGAAGGTGACACCTTGGAAAGACCCGAGAATGCCCTGAAACACTTAGAGCTGGGTGCTACAACGTGCACAGGAAAGAGAAGTGAGGTCACACCCTGGTGTAGTTCGAATCTGACCTAAAAATGTGAATTTCTGTGAGGAGCAGCTCCAGCACTGCTATTTGGGGCAGTGACAGGCACCACCCACCACCCCCACGTCCCTGGGGAGGTGGCTCCGTTTGCTTTGCTCCTTCACTCCTCTGCAGGTACAAAATGCTGCTCTGCATAGGAAGAGCTTTGTGATTCTGATTCCACAGCCTGGGTAGGAAATGCTTTGGTGTGGGCAGGTCCTGGGATCACTGCTCCAGTGGGGAAGGAATCTTGTGCACTCTGAGCTGCACCTGAGCTGTCCCTTTGCATTAGGACTTCAAGCAGCAACCCCCAGTTTGTCGTGTGTACAGAATAACAGGCAGTGGCCTCAGTCCATGCCCTGTGTGGTTATTAATGCTTCAAATACATTTCCAAGAACACACAAAAAGAAAGAAGACACAGCTATAAAGTGTATTCTGAACTTGCTGTAGAGTATTATATTCCTGGGTATAGTCCCTAGGGCTAAAGCCATATGCTTTTGGAGCCTGTGTTGTGTAACTGTTTCAGGCTCTTGCATTCAGTAGCGATCTGTTAATTCTGAAGTGTAGCCACTGTATCCTTCTCTCATTTAAATCCGTTTAAAAGATTTGAAATTTTTCTCGTGATTGTTTATGTAAAATCTTCCACAGTTTAAGTCTAGGAATTAGCCACTACTATGTGGTATTTTGTACCCGAAGGGCAACATTTGTTTATTACTTCACTTTTTTCCCCCACAACGTTCAAACAAAATGATTTGTGCAACCCTAATTCTGCTCAACTCATGGAAAACCATGAGCAGCAACAGAGATGCTTCCAAATGCATTTAGAATAATCTCCACATTTGATTTGAATATGTAGAATAGCCACCCCCGTGCCAGCCTCTTTCATGAAGGATTATGTTCCACTGGGGAAAACAGAATTCTGTTTTGAAAGCTGGTTCTGCCAGAATGGCTTCAGAGTGGTTTTGGTTTTGTTCTTTTAGATGGCATTTATAAAAGAGGAGAGGGGGCAGTTCAGAAACTTGTCATGTCAGCCAAAGCTGTACAGGATGAATGGCTATTTAAGGATATTACATTTGACCTGGAAATTGCATTGTTTCAGTTTCAGGCCAAGGGCGTATTGTCTTGCAGACAGCGATGAGGAATCCTCCAGCGCTGGCTCTTCGGAGGAAGACGATGCTCCTGAGCTGGCAGGAGAGAAGCAGGTGACCCCAGGAGCAGAAGGGTGAGCTGTTTGTTAATCCTTCCCTCCCCCCACGCCTGCTCCCTGGTGCCAGTCCCCCAGAATGGCAGAGTGTGAGTGTGTCCAAGCAATCCCAGTCGCCCTTTGCCAGGGCAGAGGGCAGCAGTGGAGCCCTGTTCAGCCCAGCCCTGCAGGGACTGCTCCCAGCTGCCCTGGGCACCTCCCAGCCCCTTCTCTGCTGGGTTGCTGGGGGGCCAGAGCAGCTCTGGGGACCTTCCCCCGTGTGTCCTACCTGGTAGCAGAGCCAAGAACAGGATTTTGTGTGAGAACTTGAAACCCTCTCTATGCAGTATTACCCCTACACTGATCCTGCCAATGCCTTATTTCCAGGGTTCCATTTTCTTTAAGAAAACAACTGTTACTCAAGCCTGGTTTTCTTGCTCACTTCTGTGTTCTTGGTTTTGTTGTTTTGTTTTTTTTTTTTTCCTTGAGGGCTTCATGTGTCTGAGCTGTGCAATACTGCCCTCTGATGCTGTGCATGGATCTCAGAGAAAATTTCCCGACATCAGTGATGCCACATCGTTTCTTGTTTTGGCTACAGCTCTGATTTTTTGCTTTCTGCATCTGATTGCAATTCTGCCCTGCAATGAGAAAGCTGAATGTCTGAGACAATCACAATGGTTTTTATGTCTGAACATATCTTAAGTGATTTTTACAGTGAATATACCAGAAGACTCATGACTTATTCAAAATGTTCCAGAGAATTTTGGTATTTTACTCTTGAACACTTTGGAAAATTGTGTGGAGTTGTTTGAATTACTGCAATTGATGCATTCCATATCTTCTTGAAATTCATAGATTGTATAAAGAATTCTTTATCAAGAGGACAGAGGGAGAGTGAAGAATCTTAATGTAAAATACTGAAAGAACTTTCTTACACCTGTTAAAAATCTGCATTACTACCACTATAGAATCTGATGGGAGAACATCTTCTTTCTCTGAGTAAAGATACAGCTAGTATAAAATCCCAAAGTCGAATTTTATTTACCTTTTTTATACCAGCTGAACAGGTTTTTGTCTTACGTTGTGCTAAGGACAAAACTGTAGAAGTTTGTGTAAGAATAATTTTATTTTTTTCCCAGGATAGGAAAATGTCATTTCCTTAGGAAGGTTATCTCTGCTACATAACACCAAGAGCCACAATTAGACATGATATAGTGTGTGGAAAATACCAAATGTGCTATTTTTGGAGTGTGTGTTTCCAACATGAGATAGGGGTAAGAAAATACATATTTAGCCCTTAAAGCGTCTGCTTCAAAAGCCAGGAATGCTGTCTGACACAATTGCCAGGAAAAACCCACTTTCTGCAGACACACTTAACCATTTTTGGAATATCATTCCACCCACTGCCAAAAATGTTTTCCTCTTCTTTTTCAGCATCCTTATACTTGGAAATGCTACAGTACCTTAAAATTAAACCATTTTTGTTCAGCACACACAGGTCAGTAATTAGACACAATGGTTCAGCCTTCTGTGCTGATGATTTGTGCACATCTTGATGCATCAGTGTCTTGACAGTTTTTTTGGAATGGCGGTAGACAAGTTGTCACTTCTCATGCCAGTTCGCTGGCACAAATGATCTAAGTGTATTTGCAGTTTTAAAAAATGCTGTGTTTCCAGTGCCATCTGGGAAGGAGCGTTCAGACTGAAGAGTTTCAAACAGACACTTGTAGCTGACAGAATACAGCTGCTGGGTGCAGGCCCTGGGACATACTGCTTGGCCACGTATCTGTTCAGAATTTTTATATCAAAAACTTTAATGGATTTTCTATTTAAATCATGTCTTTCTTAGCAAATGATCTTCTTAAACCTATTTTGATGTCCTTTTTCTGTTCTCTATCTAAAGGTATGTTGGAGGACATCGGACAAGTAAAATCATGAGAATTGTGGATAAAATTACAAAGTCAAAATACTTTCAGAAAGCAACAGAGACTGAGTTTATTAAGAAGAAAATTGAAGAGGTCTCCAATACTCCACTGCTGCTAACAGTTGAAGTACAGGAGTGCAGAGGAACACTAGTGATTAACATTCCACCTCCACCCACTGACAGAATATGGTAAGAGGAGCTCAGAGCAGAGCTGGGCACTGTTTCAGGTGTGCTACACAAGGGATTGTGGTTAAGAAAATGGTAAAAGCCTGGCTCAGGTGGGTGCTGGGCAAGGTGCAGTTCAAATTAATTGTAACTGAGGTAGGAACTGTTACTAAGAGAAAATTGTTACAGGTTTATGTTTACTTTGTTGGGGTGTCTGTAATAAATGCTGCTCTGTGTTCTTTCCCAAGGTACGGCTTCCGAAGGCCTCCCTACCTGGAGTTAAAAGCACGGCCAAAACTTGGGGAGAGAGAAGTGACTCTGGTTCATGTAACAGATTGGATAGCAAGGAAACTGGAACAGGAGTTCCAGGTGTGTTTCCTTTACCTTCTCCTTTCATTGATGGGTGTTTAATTTTCACATGTCCCCTGTTTCATTTATAACTAATGTCCTCCACTGCTCCCGGCCAGTGGGATGGATGTTGAGAACTCAGCTGAAACTGATTGCTGGGATGGTCTCAAGACTCATGTGTAGACTTGGGTGGAAATCTGTTTTAGAGATGAAAATGACATTTCTTTCAAATAGGTACCGTAGTAAAACTTGTAGTACTCAAATAAGAACATGATCCTACATGTTCTTAGATGATAGGGGGCCAAACTGTCGCCTAAAATTAAGAACAGATAAGGCTCTATTTCCTCTTACTGCTTCCTTTAAAGTAATTTTTAAAAACTGACCATAGTGCAAAAAGGAAGAAGCCCCCTTCAAATAAATGTAGGATTTGGAATAGTGACCAGCTTGATTCTGGACCCCAACCTGTACAGTCAAGCAGAAATCAAAACCAGTTATTTTTTATTAAGTGCATTTTGAAAGTATATGGATGGGTAAGAGCTGAGAAAACAATTAGGAAAAGTTGGTGATGTTTCCTGCAGCGTCATTTTAATTGAATGAAATATGCAGAGGTATTCATATTTCTGAGTTTCATTTAGAACTGTAACACAACAGAATGGTTAGTTAATGGCCACTGCACTGACTCAGACAATGCTGAGCTTGAGAACCTTTTCTCTGTAAATGTGTTGCATTTTTTAAATTAAAATGGAAAACTAATGTTTCAAGTGATGTATGTAATATAACTTCATTTCATTGCATCTTTTTCCTAGAAAATCTTTGTCATGCCAAACATGGATGATGTCTATATTCCTTTAATGCACTCAGCCATGGATCCCCGCTCCTCCACATGCCCTCCTCAAGATCTGAGCACAGAGGCCTCTGATCAACCATGACATGTGAAGACTCTTTGCAGTTTACAGTATTATAAAAGTTACTCTCATGGTTTTATAAACTGTGCTGTAGTTCTCATCCTTAACTTGTGCCACTTTCCCCCCCTCCCAAGGACTGCCTGTCCCCTTCCTGTGTGCTTACTTGCCTGGTTATTGTTCCCGTGTACTTCAGCGACATGAAGTTCCATTCCATTAAGCCGTTGATTTATTTTTCTACTGGCTGCCATCAGGATTTTAACTGGGAGGCTGAGGTGACCTGTTCTTAGTGGGGACGGAGGAGGAACTCAAATGTAACAGATCAAGGAGCTTGTTGATGCACCTTTTGTTCAGCTTGTTTTCATGCTATGTTAATGTGCATTAAAGCACTGAAAAGTTGTTTGGCAGCAAAGGAACTGCGTGCCAAATGGAAAAAATCCTAAATAAGGAATGAATTTATAAAACTGGAAGAATATTTTTCTTTCTCAGGCAGTTGGAGGTGTAAAATGAACTGTTTTATGTTCTTTCACTTCTGCAGTCAATAGCTTGTGTCAAGCAATCGAAATACGAAATGCTTTCAGGATAAAAGAATGTAAATTGGATGTATAAGTAATATTGTGATTCAATGTGCTGTATACACATTACTTTTTTCATACAGAACTTGTGCTTTTTTTGGGGGGGAAGCAATTAGCCATAAAACACACAACTATCAGTGAAGGTGGGACTGTCAGATTTTTGTAAATGAGGAAAAAAAGTTGGTAAAGCCATGAGACCAAACCATAGCAAGCCGCCTTATAGTGAGATACAATCACCTTGGTTCCTGATTAATTCTGAATGTTTATAGACATGAGCACACACACCAAGTGTCAACACTGCACATCTCCAAGAGTAGTGACCTAACTGTGCACAGAGCCTCTTGCTGTGATGGAACACCGAGTTCTTTCTGACAGGACTGAGTTGCTGTGGGTTTACACCCAAAGCATGGGCCCAGATCCTCAGCCACAGCCCCAGAGCTGACAGCACCTGGTGCTTCTGGAAGCAGCTGTGGCTGACAGATTTTGACCCCCATGCATTGGTTTCTTGGACTTTGGGGCATAGAAGTTCAAGCATTGCAGTTGTTTGAGCCGATCATGATTAAAGACTCTTTCTGCTAATTAGTGGCCAAAATAAAAGGGGATGGGGAAACTGCCTTTTATTTGTCAGGTGTAATGAATCAAGGCTAAATGTATGCAGTAAATTCTAGGTTTGAACACTACATATCCACTCCTTAACACACGTAATATTTTTCTGATACTCAGTGTTGCCAACTGTTCATGGATGTCAGAAAATGTTTTAGTTTACAAAGAAGGTGAGTTTGGGCTCTCCTTTTATAACATGATTTTTTTTTTTTTTTTAAGTAATTTTTTAAGAAATTTTTTGTACGTTGTGTTGTCACATTTGATGTAAATCAAAATTTCCATGTATAACTTGATGATTTACCATCTCTAAATGAAACTATTATATTGAAGGTTTTTTAAACAGCACCTTGCCTGAAACAAAAGAAAACTAGCATTTAATAGATTTAAAATTAATTCTATATTTGAACACCTATTTTGGTTACTTTAATTGAAATATTAGTAGTTATATTTGTTATCTGAACTCCTCCTTGACCATTCCAGGCTGTGTAGATTCTGGGGTTTGCTGATTCTGTAGGCATTATTTGCCTTTCATGAAGTCTGCATGTGTTGTACGCAGGTCTTTTATAAGAGTTAATTTCTATGTGCAATAACTAAAGTCAAAGGACTAGATGCACTAATGTGTAAACAGATTTAGAGTTATTACACAAGATAGTCATATTGCACTTCATAAACTGTGGGTAACTACAATCTGCTTGCTTTGTTTTATTAAATAAATTTATCCCATGTCAAACTATTCAGTACATTTTATTTCTACAGCTTTGAACCACCAGCTAGTGCAACTTGTTTAAAAAACTTCATTAGAAAGGCAGCTTCCTAATGTGAGTGTGCCCTGTGCTTTTGCAGGCTTATATTATAAACATGTACTTGGGTGGTTGTGGTATGACAGCTTCAGGGTCAACCAGGGCTGAGCTCTAAAAAGAAAAGCTAAATTTAATGTTACTGTCATGAAACTAAGGTTCATCACAGCAGTTACTATTCATATGAGGAACATGCTTTAAGAACACATTTGCATACCTGGTAAAGCTGTGAAAGGATCACCAGTGGTTACAGAACAGAGCAGACACGCATGCACTTCTGCCATCTCAAAGAGCCTCGAGGAGCTTTATTATCCCTTACAGGCTGCCTAAACTCTGCCCCATTTCTGTGTGGGTACAGATCTTTTGTACCGACAGAAAATGCTTTACTTCCCGGTATTAGCATGCATTAAAAAAAGTGGCCCTTTAAAAAGCTGCAGCTTAGGGCAGTCAGATGCCGATTTTGTTTTGCGCCACGTGCACAGATGACCCCAAGCCCTGGATGCATTTCTCCTGCTTCCAAGCTGGTTCACTCAGCTGCTCTACTCCTGCAACAGCTAGGCAGGAATCCTAGACTCTTTGTTCCTTTTCTGAAAGTCCTTTTTACAACTGAACCCTGAACTACTAAAAGAAAACTACAACCGTCGCCTCGGCTGGGAACCGCGACCGCTGACCCGGCTCTGCTTCGGCCTCGCACCGCCCTCCCGGCGAGACGCGGCTCCCCTCGCAGGAAGGGCAGGCAGCAGGATCAGGAACAACCCGCGAGGGTGCCACACACTGGCAAACAAATGTCACTTGCTTTTAAAAGCACCGCCCGGGTAGGGCCGAGCAGCACCAGTTATGAACAAGCACTTCGATATAGCACCGCTGCTTGGCCGGCGGCGCCAGGCGGGCACCGCCGGGTCAAAGGCAGTGCGGGCACGCGCGGAAGAACCAGCCGGACACGTTCTGGGTGACACAGCTTTATTTACCGCAGCTCCCGGCCGCCGGTCGCCGCACAGGCCCTGCAAAACACCGAGAGAAAATGGGAGGTTACTGATGCGGAACACCCCGGCCGCCCCGCAGGGTGGACGCAGCCGGGGCGCTCAGCAGTAGTTTTGCTTCACGTATATCAGCAGTCTAACACGTGCCAAAAGACATCACCGCGGCCCGGCCTATCCCCGCCCGCTCGCTCCACTACCGCCATTGCTCTCACCTCGCTGGCCACGCCGAAGAAAGGACCCAGAAACCGCTGCGCTCTCTTTTATAGAGGGGTAAACCCCGCCCTCTTCGTTTCGTCCAATAGAATTGGGGCGTGGGGGCACGTGCTGATCTGGGTGCTATTGCGCGAGAGGGGGCGGGGCCGCGTGAGGGCGGTGGGCGGGGCGGGGCGGGGCGAGGTCAAGCCGAGGGTCTGAGGGACCTTAGTGGTTTCGTGTAGTCCCCCCCGCCGTAGGAGGTAGCTTTTTGCCTTTTCAGGAACAGTAGTGCTTTTCTCTTTCCAGTTTGTTCTAGGACTTTGTTACTGTGAAGAACAGCGCTCAGTATTAAAAATACAAAAGCTCAGGCCCCGGTCAGATCTGTCCCGGCAGAGCGCGTTCTGAGGTGGTTCCTGAGGGGAGCAGCTGGGAGCTGAGGGTGCTCACAACACTCGGCTCCCCTCCTACATCAGCCGTTTTTTTGTTTGGTTGTTTTTTTTTCCTTATCTTCTGTGAGGCCATGGGAGACACTCGTATGAAATAACTCCAGTTTGGATCTGGCACACTACAGCCTTTATACAGCAACTGATAAATTCCTCCTGTAATGTAGCAGGGTGCTGCTGCCACAGCACACACGGTGTGTTTACGGGTTTGCTTGTTCTCACATGGCACAATTTCTTAAAAGTCAAGGCCACCATAAAGAAATGCACCAGAGAACTGGAATCACAGTGCGGTTTGTAGTTCCAGCATATTTTTATGTATTCAGACTTACAGGTAATTTGTACAAGGCTCTGAGGCACTGGGTGGGATTGTTGGGGTGCCGGAGTTGAACTCAATGATCCTCGGCCCCTTCCATGTCAGGATATTCTGTGATTCTGGGTGATTATTACATCTCCTGCCCACCATCAAAGGCACTGTGGGAGCTGGTGTGTGCATATAGCATGCCCAGAACTCCGTGTGCCCTGCAGCTCCATTAGTGATATCACTGTTAAAAAGCAAACAATATGTACAAGGACAAAGTGGCTTTGTTATACAAATAGATGGCCGAACACTGGGCCTTTGCCAGGCACTCCAAAGTTACTCTCTTCTGTTTAAAGCCTCTTCCATTTGGTTCAGTACTTTTTGTGTTTCTTTTTATCTGTTCAGAGAATCCTGGACCTGCTTTTTTGTTCAAAGGGGTGTGTTGGGGCTTTTTTGCATTTATTTAAGGCCTTGCATGGCACAAGGTTAACAAGGAGCTATGCCAAATACATTTGGCATGATCTGTTCTGAAAGTACAAAATCAGTAGGAAAACAAGAATCGCAGTCATCAAGGTTGGAAGAGACCTTTAAGATCATCAAGTCCAATTGTCCAACCAGCACTACCACTGTGGCCCACAAACCATTACATATCACTCAGAGCCACATCCGGATGCCTCAAACACCTCCAGGTATGGTGACTCCACCACCCCCCTGGGGCAGCCCCTTCCAACGCCTGACCACCCAATTATTCCAGGCACGGTGGTGCGGGGGGAGGGAGGCAACTGATTGCCGCTGCCTGAATTTAGAGTTTTTTAATAAAAACAAAGCAGCAGTAGCCAGCTGCCAGCGCACCCTGCGGCTCCCCATGGGGCTGCCAGCCGAGCCCCCGAGCGAGCGGCGGCTCGGTCGGCGCTCACACGAACGGGGAGGCTCCGGCAGCAGCGCGCAGCCACGGAGCACCTCCGGCCGCCCCCGGGCCCCGGCCCCGCGGCCCCGCGGCCGCCCGGGCGGTCCCTGAGCGCGGTTCCCGGCGCGGCCCGTCCGCCCGCGGGTGACGTGCGTGTCCCGGCCGGGCGGTCCCTGAGCCCGCCCCGCCCGCCGCGGGGAGCGCCGGACGCGCCGCTCCGGAGGCAGCGCCGTGCGGGGGGTGCGGCCCCGCGGTGCAGCCATGGAGCCGCTCCGCCGCCTCCTCCTCAGCCTGGCCGCGCTGCTGCTGCTGCTGCTCCCGCCGAGGCTCGCGGTAAGCCCGGGCCCGCTGGGCCGGGGAAGGGCAGGGGCAGCCGGGGCACGGGGAGGGCCGCGGGAGGGGTGCTGGGGGGTGCTCCCGTAGGGGTTAGCGAAGGTTTGCCGGGGGTGCCCGCAGCTCGGAGGTGTCCGCAGAGCCAACACAGCTCCTGGTCCCCTGTCGCTAATGCCCTGTGCCTGTGTGCGCGCAGGCGAGGGGCTGCAGCCCCACAGGCTGACCCGGCACAACAGCCGTGTACCTGCAGCTGTGCCCCACCCGGCATGTGACCTGGACGTGTGTTATCATAATCCTCGCAATGTAAAAATACAGTTATTTTCCCACGAGGCAGTTGTAAAAAGTAGCACAGATAAACTTTTGAAACAGCAGTACAAAGAAAAAGAAACTTTTGTAAACTGAAACTATATAGATGGGTCGGGAACCAGTGATTGGTGCTGGAAGGTCTGCTCTGTCCCTTAATAAGTGAGAGGGTTTGGTTTGGTTTTTTTTTTTCTGGAAGAAAACCCACACATTGTATATGTATTGATAACCAAATACATGTGACTGGCTGTATACTCTCTATACTGTCACGGCACTTTGATAATTCTATTTCTAGAGCAAATGCAGCAATGTGCATTAAGGTACATGTAGTTGGTTGGGTTCCAAACCCACAGTTTTAAATTCAAAGGTGAAAGGCAAAGTGCACGAGTCACTGCCCTACAAAACCTCTTAAGAAATAACCGGGTGGGTTATAAGGTATTGCAATAGTGGAGCAATAAAAGTGCATGGAATAGGGAAACTGGTGCAAAGCAGATGGAATGCTGAGCAGATTATTTTTACAGAGGTCATAATTTTAAACAGTGTACTTTACAGTGGGTTCTGTCTGCTGTGTGTACTGAGGTGGATAGCTAACTTCAAAAAATCGCTTCTGAAAGGTGTGCTTGTTAGCAGGTTCTCTAGATCAGGAAACAATGAAAAGGCCATCTGGCATTCACTGTTTCCATTATAGTCAAGTGTAGCACAAGAAAGCTTTAGGTTATGTTCTTTGATGGATTGGTCATTGTTACCTGAAAAAGCTGCTGTAATATATGGAGTTCTAGTTCAGGTTAAGCAAAGCTGAAGGCTTTGTTTTTCACCTGGGATATAATAGCTCCACTCCCCTTCTTTAGAAGTAAAGTAAACACATTAGTAGTTAAGCTGGTAACTTACCTAGTCTTGTTACTTCATTAGGAAACTAGAAAAAAAATAAATGCAGGCTGTCAACAAAAATTACTTTACAATCTTTATTGTAGAGTGCTAATGTGTTTGTCTTAGACTGGACTGTAAGGCTTGACTGAGGTCTTTTCCTGGTCCTCACAAGTCTGGGTTTCAGATTTTGCAAGGAAAATACTGATATGCAACTCACTGAGTTTTAAAAACAGTCTTGAATAAGAACATTAAGAAATATTTTTAAATACCTAAAATATTTTTAAATCAACAGATTATTACTAAATTTTATATCCTTTTTCTTGCATAGTCACAAAAAACTGACTCATGCCCTGGTGGAATTCAGCCCAATTTTTTCTCTAGATTTCCCTCTTCCCTTGGTTTCCCTGGCCTCCCATCTCACCTCGAGATCAGTGACTGAACCATTTCTGTTTCTTATCTTGGCTCTTACCCTGGTCTTTTTGCTCTGCCAGCTTAGATCCCCACCATGACTTCCAAGCTGAAATCTATTCTGTACTTCAGTCACTTTTCAAAACTAGTTTTCATTTCTGTGAACTCAGTCATGTCACCTGTGAATAACCGATTTAGCTGTGGAGGCTTATTTAAAACTATTCATGTAGCTTGAGTAATAAACTCCCATGAGAAAGACTGGCATTCAATTTTGGTGTTGAGGTAACTTGAAAACACAAGGTTGCCTAAAGATTTTGCAGGTTGTTTTTTCTGTAGATTTCTTCTGAGAGTAGAGGTGGTGATCTGCTGTTCTGTAACTTCTTTGGCTGATAAAATGTGCTCTTGGTTAATATCTCACCTCTGTAGTGGGTTTTTTTAGTTTGTATGAGTTCATACAAAGTCTTCCTTTCCTGACTGTTCCTTACAGACAGAAATGCTGTTTCTTGCTATTTGGGTGACACAGTTTACTGCTCGTCCAACGCCCTCCAATGCATGGGAGCACATTAAAAAGGGTGAAATCTCAGAGCAATGAGAAATGCAGTAGAGCTACCAGTAAATTACAGTTGCCACCAGTATTACAGAGTAATGATTTACAGCTCTCTTTCAAGTGAAAAATCCCTTGTTTTTATGAGCCTTGGGATGTTCCAAACTGTGCTTGTTTCTCTTTTAACGTGGAGTCAGTGCAACTGAAAAACACAACCTCCCTGGGATTAAAGTGGGATTTGGAACATGGGTCTGCCCCCGCCTGCAGCCGGTGGGATGGGTTTCAGTGCTGGCTTACACTGTATAGGCAGCACCTGACATGGAAAAACCCTGGCCTCAGCCAGGTGTTGTTTCTTCTGGTGTGTTCTTTATCTCAGTGTGAGGTGTTTGGCCAGGGAACTGATAAGTGTGAAAACCCATGTGAGACAGCAGAAGGTTTATAGAGGACATGTTCAAGCACTGAGTTAATAAACACGTTTTATTTGAGCTGCAGATCTCTTTGGTTGCTCAAAAAAAATAGTAAAATAGGGTTTAGAGGTTTCTTTATCATGGACAACTCTGTCCTGGAGGATAAATTCATCTGTTTATGACTCTGCTGTCATTTGGGTTGTTAGTGTTCTTGTGGTTGTTGAAATACACTTGGGTTTTACACAGAGAATCAAATGTGAAAGCTCAGCTGGAAGTTCCTGGTGGAGAGACCACTCCAAGGTGGGTCCAGGCAGGGAGTAGGTGGAGTGGACCTCCCGTACTGCTCAGTTTTTCCATCGCAGGGTGAATGGGTGTAGGAATGAGAACTCACTGAACTGGGTTACAGTGTGATTAGAAATTAACAAAGACTTGTTAGAATTCAGGTTAAGATTAAAAGAACTGTAGATTTGATTTCGCTTTCTAAAGAAGATAAAAGATATTTTTTGTCAACTCTCTTTCATATGTTAACTTCATTTTTAGCTATACTGGAAAACTCCCCTTAGTAGTTTACTGAATTTTACAAAGACTTTTTTCATGGCCCGGTTTTATCATGCACAGGGAGTTTTAGCCTGTAGCCTGGCAGTGTAATGAGATAGCTGTCAAAACCAGGGTAAATGATTCATAGGCTATCTGTGATGAGTATGCCAAGTGCTTGCAGTGTGTCCTAATGTCTAAAAATATTTTGCTTTGCATTCTTATTGGTTTACCAGCTGTGGTTCCAGCATAAATTATGATATAGGCCTTTTGTTATTGTGAGGATAGTGTCTGGTGCTGTCAATGCTGAAGTTGGTTTTTAGTAGTTTTTGAGTAAAATGCGAATACATGGCCTGGTGTAAATGAGGCTAAGTATGGAGTGAGGAATATTGGGGGTTTTTTTGGGTTTTTTTTTTTCCCTTGAGTGATAATTTGTATATTGTCAACATTTTGGTTTGGTAAGCCAGGCATTATCAAAGAAATTAGAGGGCTGTTATAGTTAGCAAACCATCCATCCTTTATCATCCACCAGCCCAACACTTTAAGTTTGGTGCATATGTATTCCTACTTCAGACTCAGAAAAGAGAAAATTATTTCCCTGCTAAGATACAGGACTGATTTGTTTACGTGTGAGCACACTATTATTTCTATGAAATCAGTAACAGTTCTTGAAATCAGCACACACTGTCACCCATCCGGGGTCACTGGGAGGTGTTTTCCTGTTCTTTATTCATACTTTAAGAACCTCTTGTGTTATCACCCCCACTGCAAAACATATTTCAGGGTTGAAGAGCTGTAACCTCAAGGAACTCAGTGGCCTGGTTTTCTATCTGCTTTTTCCACTGACTTCAGTGGGATTTGTGCCTACATGGTGACCTTCAAAAATGGTTGTTTTAAGCAGATGAATTAGTAGACAAAATTATTGCTGTGGGGATCTGGTTTTTTTCTAACCCAATAAAACAACCAAAGGCACTGCTTTGCTAACCTTTAGAAAATTTTAAGCTGTTGGGGTGAAAGGAGATTTTATCGCCTTCGACACTGAAGTGCACCACACACACACACACACACACACACACCAGAACTTGTTCTACAGCTTTCACTGACCTTCGCTTGGCTGCCAGGACCTTCAGAATTGTTTTGAGTAATTTTGTTACTTGGATTTCTAAAACATTTTATCTAACGATGTGGTAGATCTAGACTGAGATTCTTATGGGAGACTTGACTAGTATATATAAAGTTAATTTCTTTTACTAAGTATATTTCTATTCTAGCTTAAAAATGCTGTTTTCTGCTTAGTCACAAATTTTAGGTTGTTATGGATTATTAGCAGTCAGCTTTAAAACTTATGTCAAATTTGAATCCAACGAGAGCTTGAAAATTTGTCTTTTGAATTAAATTATTAAAATTAATTCTAAATCAGTCCCCAAGTAATTTCAAAATATTGTAAATCGTTAACCTTATATTGCAGTTGATGTGGAAGATTGTTTTAAGTACAGACTGTCAAGGCAGTACAAGCTCTTACTGAATTCCAAAGAGGGTATGTGTTAAAATAGATGTTGCAGTTTCAGATTAAATGAAAGAAGAACCAAACCAGGTTTTCCTTCTGTCTCATTTTCTTTGTTCACTAAATTAACTTCTCTTTGCTTGATTGCTTCATGTCCTGACATATTTTTCTTGGATTCAGTTGTTGTATCTTCCTAGAAATAAAATTGCAATATCAAGTAAAAGTCTCTTAAGAATTTGCATTGCATCACAACAGTTGGGACCTCACCCTTGCAGGGAGGGAGGACAGGATCTGTGTTACCAGTTGTAGAGTCTGTCTCAGGACTGAGATTATGATGTCTTTTTGTGGTGGAGGAAGCTCTTACATACTTCACAGAAAAATGAAAACAAGTATGTCTTGGGTTTTTTTAATATATATTTTTTGTAGCTTTTTGTGCAGTGCTAATCCCAGGCTTTAATTAATCCATTTATCAATTAATTGCAAAACTTTGTGGTCAAAATAAAATCTATTCAATATTTGCAACTTTGATACTTCATTGTCTAGCCACTGATAAAAGTCATGAATAAAATAAAGAGAAAGAATTTTTAATTTCTCAGTCTGGGTGTAACACAAGTAATTATTTAAATAATCTGTTCAATTTTGTATCTATTGCTTGATGCAATTTGAAAGAATAAAACCTTATTTCCATAGAATTATACTAACTCCCTTCTCCGAGTGACTACCATAGATACTGAACAAAATAAATGAGTAAGATTGCATAGCAAAATCTGCAGAGTCATTGGGTGTTTTTTATATTTAGGTCAAATGCTTCACCAGGGTCACTGTGCTACTGAGCTGGGTAATGCGAACTGCATGATACCGTGTGCTTTGAAAATTATGAGTGAATGGAAGAGTTTTAATAGTGGCACTTTTATGTATTTCATCCGTGTTCAAATACAAATTTAGAAGAAAGGAAGAACTAATGAAATCTGCCCTATATTCAGTCTTTCCCCCAAAGGAGATGGTATCTTCAGCACACAGGGTTGCAGTGACCACATCAATGTGACTTTGATGGTTGAATATAAAAACGCCCTTCAGAAGCAGTGAAACTTTAACATAGACTTGGGGGCAGGTGAGGGAAAACATCAGAAAAGCTGTGTATTTTACAGGGAAACGATGCACGCCTGTGGCAGGATCTCCTTGTCCGAGGAGTCCCAGTGCCTCCGTGCTGGTTTCGCTCTCAGTGAAACTCCTTGGGCAGGGGGCAGAACAGGGCCCAGAGCAGGTGGGTTCCTGGCTGGAGAGACCTAGTGGCTCTTCCAGGGTACCGTTCCCGTGGTGCCTCTGTGAATGCCCCAAGTCCTTCCGTGCCAGGAAGGTTCACATCTCCCTGGTAACCAAGTCAGGCACCATGGGATGGTAGCTGGGAGTGGTGCTTTTCCTCTCCCATGCCAAGGGTCCTTCACTGAAAAGCTTAGAAAAAGCTGTTATGATTTCATAAATCTTGGTCATATCTGAGAACTTTCTGAGAACTATCTAGAACTGTCTAAGCAGCAATCAGGTGTTCATCTGGTTTTCCACTGAAACCTGCATGAATGCTTCTTCAGCTACAGTTTTCTTTCTCTGTTGTTCAGCTTGTGACTGGAGGGAATTATAGAAATGTTTTCCAACTTTGAGTGCGGTGTGCAGAGGAACCCTTTGCATGTTTGTACTTTCTGTTCGGTCCCAAGTCCTAGGAACCTGCTAAAATGCCAATAATCTGGAAGACAGCGCTGGTTACTGATGTTTTGATCAGAATTTCAGAGCTCACATTTAATTTCTGTATCCTTGATGCCACAATAATAGATATTCAAGTGTTAAATATGGTGTTAAACCTACAGTCTGCAACAAGTACTATTTTACACACTGTGTATTCATGATACGTGATACCCAACCATACTCATGGTGGTTATTTTACAGGCAGGTTTTTTAGTGAAAATGTTACATGCATTTATTTCTTTATCAGAAGACAGGAAGAGGACATGGTTTATGAAGAATATACTGATTCTGTAAGATAAGAAGATAAAAGATAAGACTTTACAGAGAATAAGAGGTAGAAAAACAATCTTAAGTCTGTATACACAGAAGATGTGGTGGCTTTGCTGTATGTTGTATTTTATTTGCAACTAAACTTCAACGCTAGTCATTATATTCTGGGTGTCAAATTCCCACCTGCAATTTAAAGGAACTTGAGTAGTTTTAATTTCCTGTCTTTAACAGTTGTATTTTCTTGCTCAACTTACTCTGTTTCACTCTAGGTGCAGTTTCACTGTGTTCACTAAACTGAGCCCCACAATCAGGTGGTTTTCAGCCCTGAAGGATTGTAATAGTAGAGTGTGGGTTGTGTCTACCCACTCTGGTTGCAGTGAATCTGTCTTTTTAAATGCTGATTTAAGGACTGGACTAATGATAAATGAACTACACCATCCTAAGATGTTTGGGGAATTTGTATATGTAAAGACCTAATGGACAAAATTTTCATGAATTACTTTGATACAGTGGCTACAATAGTTTAACAAAAGTAATAATACAAATTACTGAGTTCTCATAACTTTACAACAGAGCCCCTCTTTGCTCTTAAACCCAATGAGGTTGTTAGGCTTGAAAGGTACTGTGAGTTCAGTTCTGATCAGTCACATCTTGAGCTGCATTTTTACAGGGCAGCGTGAGAGGAACTGTTATACACTATCCCTGTTTGAACAAACACTGCAAAGTGTAATCCCAGATACAAATATTTTATTTAAGTGCAGATGGCTGTGCAGCCTGCATAATTTAACAATGTCAGGTAATGAATATTTTATTTATCTGTTAAGACACTTCTCCCATTTTCTTCTGGCCTTCCAGCAATTATTTCTGATCTATGGTTTGTGTACTGTTGACTTGTACTTTCATTTTTTTCTGCACTGTGTGTTTTACCATTGTCTGCTCCAGCTGATTATGGCTGGAAAGAAGCATGGACAATATTTATAAATGCAACCTGAGTGTTGGCTCGTTAGTACTGAGTTATATTATCCTTTTAGCTCTGTGCTTTGCCTGAAAGTATAATGCTTTCGTTGGATTGCACTAAAATGTATAGTTGTTCCAAGAAAGTTCTTCCTTGTATTTTAATTTGGCAATTAAGTATTTTGGTTTGCAGTAATTCTAACGTGACCACTAATTGTTTTTTACCATAGAAGTCATTGAAGACATTACTAATTATGTAAAATGAATACATTTTCATTTTGTGTGGTAGGTTAAGAACTATATTTAACTGTGAAACTTTGAAACGTGGCAGGTGTTGCGCAGATGAGCAATACGGTCTGCAAATGAAAAGTTACTTGAGTGAAAGCTTGAGCCCTGAGAGATGGAAACGGGTCAGTCTTAGGATGTCTGAGATCTTTAGGCAGGAAGAGAAGAGCAGGCATTAAATTAACACGCTTATTCTGCTTTTTGTGATGGAACACCTTGGACTTAGCCTCAGTTTTCACAATAACTGCATAGTTCTGAGTCCTCTGTGTGTGTGTGATGTCCTTTTAATAAAATTCCTTGTTCTGCAAAGGCCAGGCTCAAAAGCTGCTTGGGCTGGAGGAAGGACAGTGACACCATGCTGCTCCGCAGGGGCAGAATGAATTGGAATGAGACATGGAGGTTTGAACCCTGCAGCCAGCTGCTTTCTTAGAGGTGCCCGTGGATGTGCTCATACTTCTGGGTCACATTCCTTAAACAGCCTTATTTACTGTGTACTGCAAAAAGGCAATATTGGGAAGCATGAGGTATAAAAACACAATTAAGAGGTTTAACAGTATGGATCTTCTCCAGCCTTTAAGCTGCATCTATCCTCAATATAATAAGCTGCCTTACTCAGAGACAGCTGACAATGCTTGCAGCTCCATCTCTCGCAGCCACAGTAGAATATTGATCATTGTTCAGTTGTTTTTATCCAGGTGCCACCCAGCCAGTGTCTTCATTTCTAGGGGATTGAACCTGGCAGAGGTTGTTCTGTATACCTCGGAGGAGAATGGGTTTCACGTTGACATTGGGTTCCATGAGCTACTCTGAACTTCCTTACTCTTCATAACTTATTTCATGATCTTTTTGTCAGTCCTTTCCTAGGTCAGCCCTGTCTCTGGTCTCTCCTAACTCTAGTCCAAGAAGACTTTGATATCACATTGAAAATGGAAGTGGAGTTAAATCTTATCCCATTCTGTTTCTAGAGGAACTTAGCGCAGTAAGGTCCTCAGTGTTAACAGCAAACTAAACCAAACCAAAAAATCACTGAATTCAAAGGGGCAAGAAAATTGTCGAGTCTGTGCATTTAAAAGAAGGGATGTTCTAGCCCGTGTGCTGTCTGACAGTTATGGGTAAACTCTGTAGTTTTCATATTCATCATACGGGTTTTTCTGTTCCAGAACACCAGCTCAGTAACCGTGCCAGAAACACTGTTGTTTGTTTCAACCCTGGATGGAAGTTTGCATGCTGTCAGCAAGAGGACAGGAGCAATCAAGTGGACTTTAAAAGAAGGTGAGCAGGAGGTGTCTTGATGCCCTCTACTCAGTAGCAGAAATAACAGTCAGATTAATTGGCAATTCCAGCTGTTGTAGGATCTGGTAAATATTTTCTTTTCTTTTTTAATTTTACTCTTGTTCTAAAATTAAGCTACAGTGTTTCTAGAGTCGTGTTCATCTTCATAATTTCACCTGTAGGTATTTTCCGGGTTTATGTGAGTTATTTTTAGGTTTGTGGGGGGGGTTGTTTGGGTTCTTTTTGTTTATTCTTTTTTCCCCTGGGTGTTTAGGCTGTAGTGGTATAATTGGTAGGTATCGTGTTTTATGGGAATGAGTGCAATATTAGCAAGCATAGAGCAGAATAGATGTGTCAGCTTGTGGAGCTGATGGCAAAGGGATTGCATGATTCTGTCTCTGGAATACCCTACATTCACTGATGCAGTGCATATCGTGCAAACCTCGGGGATTTTTCTATAACAGATGTTTAGGAACAGCGCAGTTTTTTAAATAAAAGAACTGCATTTGGGTAAAGGAATTTAATATTGTTCAGTGACTGGAAGTGAATATTGTAGTTTTAATTACTGAGTAGAGCTAGCTCTGTCTTCATGAAAAATTTAGTACTTGATGCAAATTTTGTTTAGTGGGACTCTGATTATGTATGGCAGAGGTGACAGTAGCACCCTCACTTCTGGAAATAAATTAGAGGGTCAAATGGAAGGAGTCAACGACTGCATCATTCCGTTCTCTGTTTTTAAACCTGTCAATTTAGCAGGTGAGCTGGAGTGGTGGGAAATGGATTGCGCATATCTGGTGTCTGCGTTCCAACCAGTTGTTTTCCTTTGTGAAGCCATCTGTATTTGAAGGCAGATCTATCAGACAAAAGGTTAACTTTATAAATGAGCTAAGAAGGCTTTTGTAGCTCTTCTTAGAGTAGCAAGGGCTAAGCCAAGTATTTTGTTGAAGGATCTTGGTTTTCTCCCATCTCCTGTTTAAATTTAGACCCCTCCTTTTCCTGAACAGCCCTGCCTAAAAGCAAGTTGTCAGGTTCCTCAGTTAGTATTGCCATAGGGTAAGAAAAACTCGCTGGTGTCTTTGTCATTCCACTGATACAAACATACCCTGCCTAGTCCTAGTCTAGAAGGGTATCACAACTGGCATTGCTTTGCAGCCACACTCAGCAAGGGGCAAGAGGTTTTTTGAAGAACACACTTCAGTTAAGAAAAGGATCTTGATCAGAGGTGTTGCTCAAGGAACTTCCTTTGTTTAAAAAAAAAAAAAAAAGTTGCAAAACTTTTGTTGGTTCTGTAGAACTGCCAGACTGGCTAGTCTAGTTTTATGGGACTTCTTGTTTTCTCTCTGCTGCTAACTTCTGCATCTTAGGTACATGAGTTGTGCTCACTTGATTTTTGCAAAGCACTTACTGCTCCTTAGTTTATTTCTGTGCAATAGGGCAACACACAAGGGTGAGTGAAAGAAAAATTAATGGTAGGTATCAGTGTTTCAAGATGTCTCCTGAGTTAACTGAGTTAAGTAGACATGGAACAAGGGCCTGTACATATAAATTGGTGAATTAATTTGTAATGGGGGGAGGTTTATTTCTTTTTGCAAATCTATATTTGTTGGCGGTCACCCTGTGGGAGGGAGGCCCAACAGAAGATAGTGTTGGAAACAAATGAAAACCTGTTCAGCTTTCTGTGCTGAATCCCTGGAGAGACCTAATATTGCAGAATTCATTATTAATATTAGTGTATAAACGCAGTAGTTGGGTACACTCTGTCTGTCAGCAGCATGCTGGTGCTGTTACAGAGGTTACCTGGCAGGAAGCTGCCTGCACTCCAAGCACTGCTCTTGCAGGTGCCATTTTACCAATCGCAGCAGATGAACCATGTGCCGTAGCTCAGGTGCTTTGAGTAGTTGTGCAGTGAAGCACTGCAGTGGCACTCAGGAAGGGAACATTTTATTACTGCACTTGAGCAGCAAGGTATTTATAAAAGGGCCATCCAGGTACATTTTATTTTCATTAGGGAAAAAAAAAACAAGGCCGTGTTTGTTATCAGGCAGTGCTTAAACAAACATGAATATCTTGCCATGTGTGGCTTGTTTTAATTTAGCACTGAAGCTTATCTTAGATGTGTGGAGTAAATGAGCCAATGATTATCACAACATGTTTGGGTTTCCTGCCTCCATGGAGTGCTTACAAGAAAGGCAGTCAGAATACTTGTGCTGCCTATAAAGCAGGCAAAAAGTAGGTTAGTTAGAAATAGGACTTTCCACTCTCAGAAATAATCTATGTCCCTGCGGTTACATGTGATGAGACTCTGAACTTACTTGTTGAGGGTGCTTAAAATCTTCATTTCCTGTTGGCTTCGATGGGTCCTGCTCTCTGGCAGCTCTCGGGATTTTTCAGTGAGCGGGTAGGTGATGCTGCTCATTTCCTGGGCCTTGGAAAGCTGGCAGATGGTTGGAAAGTTTAGAGAAAAACCCATATTTCTCCTCCCTTGTAATTTCTGAGAGGAACCTTTGCTTCTGCTGTGACCCCACACGAACAGCTGGTGTTGAGGGTGCCTTTTGGAAGGGTTGTGGTTCACATTTCACATCAGGAGCTGAATGAGGCTCTTGGTGCCAGCCCTGATCAATCTGAGGAGCTGTCAGCCCTGAGTGACAGTGGGACAGGCTCCTGTAGGCTCCCACGTTTGCTGCACTTGCACTAGCAAGATACTTAGGCAGCATCCTCGGTAAGGTTCCTTAGGATGAAACCTCTTTCCCCAAACTGATGGAAATAAAACAACTTCTGTCACTTCCTACAGACCTCTTTGAAACGAAAAGAGGTTCAGCACTTTGGATTTATGTCTACATGCAAGTGAACAGAGAAAGAGGTGGTCATGAGAAATGTTGGCAAGGCAGAATCTGGAGAAAGCTTTCCTCCTTGCTTTCAGACTTTATTTCACAGTTCTGGTTTCAGTGTGAGCTTTAAGAGTGAGATTTTAAGACTGCTGTTCCTCACATCTTTGTAAAACCCACCTTGTATGTCTCTGTTAACTCAAGAGTTTGGTTTATTGAACACAATATTGAATTTGAGATGCTAAGGCTGCAGTGTTTCAAGTTGTACTCTTGGGCAGGCTGTTTCTCTGTTCTCTCTGTCCTGTTGTACTATTCAAAGGGATTTTTTGGGGTTTTTTTTAATTCACCAGCTCCTTAAAAGCTTTCCCTTAAGAACTAATTCAAAGTATTTTGCCAGAAGAACATTTAATATATGCAGGTTTGGATCCTCCTTTAGAGCCAGGTAGAAATTTTGTTACGATCTTCAGTTCTCTGTAGTAGTCAAAAAATGATGGCCCACAGTCAATTTAAAAGGTTTTGATTTCCAACACCTCACTCATAACCTGTAGACTTTGGGGGCTCTTATGATAAGACAAAGATATAAAGATTGTATCTATTTATGGGATCCAATATACAGATTTTAAAGGGCAAATCTGTAGGTCCTGCTTTAGTAACAGTGGGGTTTTTTTCCCACACAAGAAATAATATCTTTGTGCACAGATGCAAATTAATAAGGATTGTCAGAACAAAACAGTTGTAGAACAGTTCTGTTTTCAGCAATTCCAGAGCACAGTTGGTGTGTCTAGCCTCATGTGCTGTCCCTGCAGCAGCAGCAGAGGATGATGTGGGTTTAAATTGGCCCGTTAGCCCAAACATTGTGGTGGGGCCTCAGGGCAGGAAACCGTTTTTTCCAGCTCATTCCAGTGGGGCAGTGACTTATTATTCACTGTTTCAGTCACCCACTTCCCCTTTTCAGTCATTGGCTCTAAGGGTACATTACAGTGATGGCAACATGCAACTTTATCTATGCATTAAAAATACTCAGAGTTTCGTCAAAGGGCAATTTTATCTTACAATGTATTTGTGAAATATGGATTATATTTAGTGTATGGGTACAGTTTCATAAAGCTTTTTTTCCATATAGGTATGCAAAGTGTGGGTCAGAACCATCTGAAACGTGTCATATACTTCTGCCCAGTCACAAATATATTCTGGCCATGATGCAACCAAAACTGGATTGGGACATCTGCCTGCTGCCAGGCCAAAAGGTTCATTTTGGGGAAGTGTAATAGAGCCAAATAATTTGCCAAATTACTGGACAGACATTATGGTTAACAGGTTTCTAATAGCTGCTGTACTTGTGAATAAACTCTTGGAGTTCTAGAATAAATCTTTCTAGTGTAGGATCAATCTTCTTTAATATTTTTTTATCTTAACAAAGTTATTTTACAATTATTTTTTTTGCTAACAGAGGCTGTGTTACCAGTTCAGAAAGCCAAAGCTGGTGTGTGCTGAACTGTAGGTTTTTAATGTAGAAATCAGTAACATAATCTGTCTTAATGGAGGCCCCAGGGAAAAAAAAAATTAGAAACCCATGGAAATATCTACAGAGAACTCAATCTTCTCTCCAGCACTGGAGGTATTTACAGGATGGTGTCCTGCTTCCTAACTTACCCCCACCATGCTCCAGAGTTGTTCTGACATCTGTTTTCTCAGTCTAGAAAGTGGAAAAAGCTTTCTGTAGGACCTTGCAAGAATTTGGAATGGAAGCTTGAGGGAGATGTAGTTTTCAGTTTTATCACCTTTGCTGCCCAGCTTTCATTCCAGTACAGAACAGTTGCTGCTTTGTTCAGTGGTTGTCACCACTGCTGTTGGTTTTGGGACAGATCAGGCCTCTTAGAGGCACTTACCCAATTACAGGGAATTTTGAAAGCAAAGTCCCAGCACATCAACACTTGAGTGGGGAGCAGCTGGAGAGGAGGGAAGGGCTCAGTGCTCTGACTTTTGCAAGAACTTTATATGTTTGACCCCTTGTGGAGAAAAAGGTGACTTCAGTCACAAGAGGGCTCATTCTTTTACTGGTCTGTGTTCAAGTTTTCAATGTGAAAACTATTGACGTGGCGACAATTAATTGAACTTTAGATTCTTTTTTTATCTCAGAGCAAGTTCTTATTTCAGAACATACTTTGAAATAGAGATTGGAACGGGTCCCAAACCACATGAAAGTGAGTGTGAAGAGTTTATTGTCTGTCTTCAAAGGATCTCTGCAGAGCCGCAACCTGGGTTCAAGATCATGAAAGTGTTACGAAAATGAGAAAATTTCTATCACCTCAGTAGCTAAAAATGTGGAGAAATGTTTTTCCACAGCTTGTCTTTCCAGGTGGATGGTGCTAGTAGTGACAGGAGAATTCCTTCCACTTTAGAAAACTAACTCCTCTATTGAGAAGAGCCTCATGCGTGGAAATTTATCAGAAATCTGTAAACGCTTTATAACAATTCATACACAACACTTCAGTGTGCAGGAAGCCATCAGAATAATCAGTGTTTTGGTTCATGTGCCACTAAGTACTAAAAAAAATCCTGCTGCTTTGTCATAACTTCTTAATCTGCGCTATCACTTTTTATCTTTGCTCATAAATCAAGTTTCAGTTACTAAGAAATCAAGTAAAAACAGGGGTTTTGGGTTTTTTTTCATTTCTGATGAAGTATGTGATGTTGGAAGACATGGGACTAAAGAGAAGTTCAAGGACTTTCATGACAATGCTTCTGTACACACTGAACAGTTTGGGATTTGCCACAAGACTCATTCATGTCCTCTGATAGGCAGGAGTGCTTCAGAAAAACACTGCAAATCATAGAGACAGTCATGAGACTTCTGGCATTGTTTATTAAAGTGTAGAGGACATTTATTGATGGCATTGGAAACTGTTTTAAGTCACATTTTCCCAGCAGCTTTCAGAAATACAAGCTGAGGGATAAAAAGCTCAATGCAAGTAATTATTGGACATGGATATGTGTGTGTGTCCTTTCACTGTTGTGGTACTGTGGGGTCAATAAAACCAGGCAAAAATTCTCAGATCTTTAGGATAACTGGAGCAGAGGGGAGCACTTTATTTTGGTTGATAAAAACAGATTGCCCGGTCTTAGAAAATAAAGTGGAAACAAGCTCTTAGCCCAAAAATGCTTTGCTGTATTACTACTCTCCACTGTATTTTCAGGACAGAGAGGGAGATCTGGGGAAGCATTACTAACCAGACTCTTCTGCAAGTATCATGGACAAACCAGCATCAGTTGCTAGAAGCCATAATCTACCTTGGAAATTTCCTGTAATTGTTCATGTTTTCCTAAGCATTGTTTGAAAAAACCCTGAAGTACTGAGGTGTCTGAGGCAATGCCACTCTGTGTTGTTCTGCTGAAGTGTCCTGTCAGTAACAGTGCAGTTAGCAAAGCTGGAGATTGATTCAGTTTGTAGTAGTTTTACACTGTACTTTCATATAACAGCTTCACACCACCACTTAATTCAGAGAAGAAACAGTGCTTTTATTAAAATTAAGTTTCTGAAGATTATTCTGACAAGAAGCTATTTATGTTAGTTCTTACGTTTTGCCCAGGTTCACTAGAAAGAGATTTTATAGAAAATCTGCGTTGCTGTACTTAAACCATAAATATGCAGTCAGTTGTCACTTGTCAGAAAAAATTTGTGTGACTTTGTTACTCCTAGTGATCATTTGAGGGGATTTTTAGGAATAGGACAGAGTTGCCCCAGTGCTACTGGTGAAACTGCTGTTGTCACAATAGTCACAGTCACCACAGGTGGGAGTTTATTTTCTTACCAAGTAAGACACTCTCTGTGTAATCAGTTCATTAAGAGACTTAAAAAGCTGATTTGGCTTTTGCCTTTAGCAATGCTTGTAGCATTTGCATTAAATCTTACTTCACTGAGCCAGGTGTCACTTGTTCTGATTCATGATGCGGTTTCTTTCACAAAACTGAGCATTCCCTTCCCATGAAGCATTTGTGATTTCAAAACCTCTTGCCTTTGGTCTTTAATGTCTCTCTTCTTTTAGGTCATGTCAGCCAGACTTAGGGATACCCTGAGTCCATCAACTTGGTTTTAGTTTGCTTTTAGTAGCTCAACCCAGCAGCTCAGCTCAAGTCAATGCACTTTATGTGATGGGCAGCAAATGCTTTTTTCTTGCTTTTCCCTAGAGGTGGAGAGCTGATGATGTAAGTCACCACGTGTTGTATTAGATACTATAAAGCTTGTGGAGTACTTGAAGCAAACACTGAGAAATAATTGACATATAATCAATGAGAGAGGAGTCCCTCCCAACGTGTACTGAAACCAGTTTCTTCACACAAGGGGCAGAAATGAATTGCTTGGTGTAGTTAATGCAATAAAAATCTGACTAAGCAGCCTGGTCTGTAGAGACAGATAGAGAAGATGAGTCACTAAGCTCCTTTGTTTGAATGTTAATTATTAGGACCTTTGATGTGTGTTTGGGTTCTCAGTGAATTCAATGGAGTTTATTTTGACACCTTTGGGAGTGTATCCTGGAGCATTTTTTAGGCTTAAAAAGAAAAAATTACATGTAGTTATGTTTTGAACGAAGCTGCTCTGAGAGTGTTTCCTGTTGTAAGAAGAAATCAATGAAATAAAGATAACTGTACTGTTATCCCTCATATCCTCCTTTTTTTCTGTCTCTGGCATTAAATGTCCTTTGAGTGGCTGCTGCTTTTAGCTGTGTCTGCTTGGGTAGGGGGTTATGTTTTTTAATCCAAGTAAAACCAGGTCATCCTTGCAGGCCATTGCCATCAAACACAGCAGCTGCTGTGGTGCCATGCTCTGCAGAGTGGTTCAGACTCTGTAAGCCCCGGAGACTGAACCCTGAATTTCCTGTTCTTGCCTTGCTTAGCTCTGCAGATATCCCAGTACACTCAGGCTGCCCAGAATCTGTGCCAGTTTCCCAGGGAAAGGCTGTCAAGAACAAAAACATTGATGTTCTGTTTCCTTCCTGTTGCATCATGATGTTTGCATGGAGACAAAAGAGGTGAAAAACAGTGTTTGCTTGGTCATGTTTCGTCCTCTTACTCAGACTCATTCCAGTGGAGTTTGATTTTCCCTGTGGAAGTGGAGATACTGTAGAGGATTGCATCTGCTTGGCTTCTGCAGTATTTTCTGCCAGTATACCCATTAATAAGCACATGTTTGCCTTGGAAATTGTAGAGTGTGTCTTATAAATCAGGATACTTCTATGGTATTGGCATCAGGAGTGAAAATCTCATGATTCGGGATTTTGTAAGCTCTCAGTAATTTTGATGTATTTAGTGTTGGTAAAACCGAGCAAAGGACTTAAATGATTTTTCTCAAGTGCTTTATAGTTTCCCATTTTATGAACCAAGTTCCAGGAACAAGAGGAGGCTGCTGAGAATTTACTTCCAAACTGTGCATCAGCCTTTCTGAAAGGAGCAGGATGTTGCATGCCTGATATAATCCTGTATCTGGTGAGTTCCAGGGATTGAATTGCTAGTATTTTGACTTGTTCTTTTTCTGTGTGTGCAGATCCTGTCCTCCAGGTGCCGATCCATGTGGAAGAGTAAGTCTGTTTCCTTCATGTCATTCACAGATTGTTTGATTTTCATTGACATCTTGAAATTTGATTTAATTTGAACCAAATCCATCTGTGTTCTAGACAAGCTGCACACCTTGCAGAGGGCAATTTAAGGTGGTTTGGGTAACAGATAAAAGGATAGAATTAGCTACATATAATAGCTAAGAAGAAACATTTCTGTCTGGAGCCCTTGCTGGATTTGGGCATCAGGTGTGAACTGACAGAGCCAGGACTGGTTCTGGGTTCTGTACTCACCCCCCTCAAACAGAGACTAAAACCAGTGAAACACAGGGAACTCCAACCACCACCACCACCAGAATCTTCAAATGACATCCTCGAGCTGTAACTTCAGATTGGTCCCTGCAGCAGCCTCACATTTAGCTAGAAAATTTGGGGCTTTAACTTTATCTCTGAAGTCAGTGGTGACAGCCTTTCATTTTTTGATCATAGAACCATAGACATGAGGGTGTGAGTTTGTTTGGGGGTCTTGGTGTAGTTTGTGTGTAGGGTTCCCTTTGCCTCTCAAATTTACTTAATTCTGGCAACTCTTTTGTTGTTTCTTGCCTTCCTTACGCTCTCTGTTTTTGTTTATTTGTTTGGCTTTGTTCTAAATCTGTATCATTTTAAGAGTATGTAGGTTTAGTTTAAAAGCTTTCACCTGAGTCATTGCCTGCCACATTTGGATCTTTGTGTATTCAAATACATTAGTGGTCTTATGTTTTATCAATTCTGAAACTTCCTTATATTTTTTTAATTTTCACCATTAATGAATGAAACTTCAAAAAATTTAATGTCAGATGAACTTGTCTGTAAAGCCAGTGCTGAGCACAGTTTCTTTCCTATTCTCTGAAAAGCACAGCATTTTTATATATATATATATATATATTTTAGCATTTATAATTTCTGCTTAAATCCTAGGCCAGCATTTCTTCCAGACCCAAATGATGGCAGTTTGTACACGCTTGGTGGCAAGAACAGTGAAGGTTTGACTGTAAGTATATTTTAAAATTCTCTCCTAAAAAGTGCCCCAGTCAACCTCATGCCTGTGTAGAAGGAAAACATATTTTGTTAGAGCAGAATGTTGCCACCTTGTGATTGTCAGGAAGTGATTTCTACTTGAAAATATCAACACCACGTCTTGTCCCCATGTGTGACTTACCTGTAACTTGCTAAAATAATGATAATTACAAATAACATTTATGCTTTGTTCTCCACATTCTGAATAATCTCTGTGTGATTTGATGGGAAAGGTGTACCCCAAAATAACACCAATCAGATGTCTCACTCTCCCCAAATCCTTACATTTCTAAAACCATCTGCCAGAAGCAGGATTAATACATAGCTCTGTGCTAACCCCTTTAGAAGGTCTTTATAGGATTTAGTAAGCAAACAAAAATGCTGAACCTTTCAGATTAGTCACCAATCCACATCGGCCACAGCGACTGTCTAATGCTTGACTTTAATTTTTAAACTTTGTGATGATACTCAGATAAAATGTTTTGCTTCCTACAAGAATTTTTTCCTCAGCTGCTATGATTTCCCTCAGGAACTCCAGTATTGTTAAATATTTTTGTATTTACTCTGTCTGAATTATCAGGTATTATAATAATAGAAATAACCAGTAAAATTATTGTTTGTTTGTTTTTCCCCTAGAAACTTCCATTTACTATCCCAGAGCTGGTGCAGGCATCTCCCTGTCGCAGTTCTGATGGGATCCTGTACATGGGTGAGCTCAAATTTTATCTCTTTTAGACTGTAAGATGTTCAGCAACTACAAAATGTAGAGACTCCCAGACAGACTGAAGGAAATAGGCCTTATTTTTGGGATTAATTATGGTTTTTCATATATCTTTCTGATGACAGAAAATCTGAATAATATAGACTACAGTTACTGTGTAATGATTAAAAACCAACTGCTTTTCCTGAAGGAGAAAGTACCTTTTCTAAGCAGTGAAATGCCTGTATGGGGATTTTTGGTTTCTCGAGATGCAGTCTCTCAACAAAATACGACTTCTGCTTAAAATCTTCTTATGATTATAAATGTCATTGATTGCCTGATAATTAGGATAAAATTAGAAATCCCATTGCACCACAGTTAGACATCCTCCATTGTCTGAGGTACAATCAGTTCATTTATAGGACAAATAATAAATGTATTGCTCACTGTCCTGACTCATTCTAATTGCAGCTGGATTTGGAGAGGAAGGACAGTTATTACTTATCACAAAAGTAAATTATGTGAAGATCACAGTGAGCTTAGTACTGGGGATTTTAAATCTCCTGAAGGGCCAATGCTCCTTCTTGTTCCCTGCTTCATATCTTGCCAGTAAATGAGAGAAAAATGCTTATTTGAAGCTTCTAAGCATGACATACATGTATTAACTTCAAAGAAATTCTTAAGGCCATGGCTCCCATAGCCTAAAGTGAGATGTCTGGATTACAATCCTAGAACAATTTGAAAGGTGTAGACCCTCAATTTTTTTTTCCATCTCCTGTCTTTCACCATGAGCACTTCAGTCTCCTCATCTGAGAGCTCCTGGGATCTGCTGCACTCAGAGCTGTTAGGTTTTATGTGTGAAAAAATCATTCAGCCAATGGTTCTTACTGTTCTAAACATTGTATTTGGGCTTGGGGTTTGTGGTCAGTATTTGGGATTGGCCAGTAGTGCTAAATGATGAAACTAAGCCTGACTGTGAAAAGCTGTTTTATTAAAAATGCTTTATTTGTGCTAAGTCCATGAGCCTACTAAAGAAAAAAGAAGACTGAAAAGCTGAATGAAAGTGCAGTTTTTCCAACTGAATGGTAATGTGGCTTAAATTATGATTTCAGGTAAAAAGCAGGATATTTGGTACGTGGTTGACCTCATGACTGGGGAGAAACAGCAGACCTTGACTTCCTCTTTTGCAGAAAGTCTTTGCCCATCAACATCCCTCCTGTATCTTGGGAGAACAGGTCATATGGGGTTTTTTTCCTATAGTTTAAAAGAAAATTCCATTTTTAAAAGTTCAGGTTCATAACAAATGACCCTGTGGTCAGTTCAGGTTTTCAGGTGTATCTCTTGGAAAAACTTCTGTGAATTATGATTTTAGACTGTACACAGATAAATTATTAACTTTAGCAGCAGTAAGATACTGTTTTTAAACTTTGGCAGTAGTTTCATTATTCTTGTTGTTGACTAAGTGGCATTTGTATTGTAATTAGTGCATTCCAGTACCAGCTGTGAACTGTTCTGTAACATACAGCTTTTAAAAAACTCTTTAAGGAGGTGGAAATAGAGCAGATCCACTGCCATCACAAGTGCAGTGTGCTAAATAACAGGTAAAGTCAGACCAGCACCATGGAGGTATTGACTAAAACAGGAATAAGTGTTACAGGCTCATTCTTTAACATCTCTGTCAATGTGTTCTTTAAGTGGGGTGGTGTTGGGAAAATGAAATGTTGACAGCAGTGAGTGCTGTGTGGTGTTTGAGGAGCGTCTCAGATTTGGGAAGATTGATTCTATTCTCTCATAGGTTTTTTTGCTTCACAGACTGTATATTTTTTAACAGAGTACACGATCACAATGTATGACACCAAAAAGAAGGAGCTGCGATGGAATGCCACCTATTTCGATTATGCAGCTACTTTGCCTGACGAAGACATAAAATACAGTAAGAATTTAATTGCTGTCTCCCTCCTGCAGTGGAGTTTTGTATATAGGCAAAAATCCTCTCATTTTTTTGTGCGGTGCCTGTGCTTCTGCCCATTTTTATCCCTCACATACTGCAACATCTAAAGCCTGTTAGACAGTGTCCTGGTTTGGGACAAATTTGGGAGAAAACCCCTGGAGAGGATCCCTCTAAGGAAGCAAACCTAAGTGGCCCCTCCCTCCAACCGGTCCGGTAAAAAAAAAACCAAACCCTTTGGAGAAAAGTGGAAAAAACTATTTTACTAAACAAATGAAGTGCATACAAGTATAAAGAATGAATAATATGAAACAATAAAACCTCTCGTTCTGGAGTGAGATGGCAAATTGAGAAAGTCCTTGCTGTGGGTGTAGCTCGGCTCTCTCTCAGTCTCTCATCAGTCCCAGTCCCTCCGGCGCTGCTGGAAAATGCCAAGGTCCAGGCCCTGGTGGGCCGCAGGTGCAGCCCCCAGTGCTCCCCTGGGTTTTCAGTCTAGAGCAGGTTTAAACAGTTCCAAGAAAAAGGGAAAAAAACCAGTCCAGGGAACTTCTCTGCCCTAGCTAGCTGAAACTAACTAAAAGCAAAAAAGATCTCTGTCCTGCCGTCTCTCCAAGCCTCCGCCGAACACGCTGTCCGCAGCAGAATGTGGAGGAGTCAGGCAGTTTTCTCAAAACAAACTCCGCGCTTCTCCTTGCTCTTAGAACCAGTCTTAAAGGCACAGGACTCAATATACAGCACAAACAGAACAGACGATTGGGGATACAGGCATCATAAAGTTACCCTAGGACAGACAGCTTCAGGTAAATTGAATCCAGAAGGGTGCAGCTCTTGAAGGTGCGATTCCCTAAAATCGGTGAGAAACGTCAGGAGAGGCAACAAATCTGAGCTGTGGTGCACAACGCTCCTGAATGGCAGCTGGGCTCGTGTCAGCCCAGTTCTGGCCGAGGCTTTGCTGCTCAGCTGCCGTGCAGGGACAGGCGCGGCGGCGACGGCGCGTGCTGCAGGCAGAACCGTTCCGTGCACGACGAAAGCTGCAGAACCCGGGTAACCCCCGCACGTTTGCGCTCCGCAGAAATGTCGCACTTCGTGTCCAACGGGGACGGGCTGGTGGTGACCGTGGACAGCGAGTCCGGGGACGTGCTGTGGATCCAGAACTACGCGTCCCCCGTGGTGGCGTTTTACATCTGGCAGCGAGAGGGGCTGAGGAAAGTCCTGCACACCAACGTGGGCATCGAGACCCTGCGCTACCTGACCTTCATGTCCGGGGAGGTCGGACACATCACCAAGTGGAAATATCCCTTCCCAAAGGAAACAGAGACCAAGAGCAAACTAACGTGAGCCAGAGATTCTGCTGTTCTCGCGGGCCGTCCGACAGCTTGGTCGTTAAACAGAACAGTTAAGGGTTGTGCTGCAAGTTGCAACGTGGTGAAACGAATGCATAAAAGCATTTCTAGTAGCCCAGGTGTTCTTTAATATAATATTTGATTTTTTAGTGCGTGAAGTCAGAGGCCAAACCAAAAAACTTACAAACGTAGGAAGTGTATATTCCTAAATTTTATCAGATGTTCTGTGTTGAACAGTTTCTCATAATGTGGAATTAAATTGGTTTTCCTCATGTGAAGCCTTTCACACCATAAAAATGGAAAAAAAGGCTTCATAGTACAGCAGTGCTTCAAATAATTTTACAGATAAGTCTTTTCAAGATACAGATTCAAGATTTGGGAAACTCCTGTGCTGGTTCTGCAGTGTTGTGCTGCGCAGGTTTTAGCTGAGATGGTAACACTTCCATTTGCCTGCTGCTAACAGTGCCTGTGTTTCTGCAGCCCAACCCTGTACGTGGGGAAATACTCCACAAGTTTGTACGCGTCGCCCTCCATGGTGCACGAGGGAGTCACTGTTGTGGTAAGTGGGGAGAAGTGCCTTTATGGAATTAGTGCTGTCCTGGGCTTGGAAGAAAGGCTGAAATGGAATCACGCATAAAATTATATTAAATTAAAATAGAAAATAAAACACTTAGGACTGTACATCTACAGAAATTTGAGGGATTTGAGATTTTTTTTAAGAAAGGCATAGCAAATTAAGCATTTCCTGGAACAATTAACAACCATAGAATGCATGACCATACTTCTGGAATCATTTCCAATGCTGCAAAGCAGTAACTGCAGCTCCCCAGGAACTGTGCCAGGCAGGCTTAGCAGGAGCAGACCTGAGGTTACTGCTATTGTTGGTGCTTTGTGGTTCATGGTAAAATTGCTGGTTTGTTCATCAAAGTTGCTCCCCACAGACAGGAAACTGCATCCTAGTTCTGTTTTGCTCATTGTGGCTGCCAGGTAGGAAATACAGATCCTGCTTAACTTCAGGGGAAAACAAAAAAAAAAAAGGAGTAATCTCATCTCGTAGGCAACGTGTCCCTGAAAAGGTCCAATGTCCAAGGCTGTGGAAGCAGCTGCTAAAAAGGGCATAATGGCCATGTTTACTCCAAGTGACTTCGCTGCCAGTAACCTTTGCTTGCCCACCTATTTTGACCTCCAGATTTTAAATTTAGTTGCCTATTTAAATATTCTGAGGTCACAGTAACTGTAACACTGATCTCTCTGCAGCCCCGGGGCAGTGCCATTCCCTTGCTGGAGGGTCCAAAAACGGAAGGAGTGACCATTGAAGACAACGGCGAGTGTGTGATCACACCTAGCACCGATGTGAAGTTTTCAGGCAGGCTGAAGGAAAAGCACAAGCTCAACTACTGGAATGACTGGCTGCTGATAGGTGTGGGAGGCCTGCCTGGCCATAATTCCTGAATTCTAGAAATAGTGTCTATTTCATCCTCATTTGCATATAAAATAATGTGTCACATATCCACTTGCCTTGTTCTGTGATGAGGTGAAGTGCTCCATGTGTGGAAAGTTATTTATTGCTCATTTGCCCCCTCCCTCGGAGAGGGGTGTAGTAATTTATTATTTACTGTAAATATTGTATTTGAGTCCATTTGGATTTTTTCATTGTGCATGCTGTTATCCTAATTCTCATCACATGGATTAGACAATCATGTTTTCTCCATTTTGTAAATGGATTAAAACACAGAGGCTGAAGATAATGTTTATTAATTGTCAGCCTGTCCTGTGTGTCCCAAGTCCCTGAATTTTGGAATTGACTTTTTAGTGCATTTACAGTTTTGCTTCAAAAATGAGGAACTGTCTGAGGTTCAGTTTTAAGTGATGACTGGTGATAATTGAGTCATGTATGTGACAGGAGCTCTGGGCAGGGACAGTGTGCAGCTTTCAGCTTTTTAAAGTGCCATCTTCCTCTTCCCATGATCCCTTTCCTTGTTCATACTCTCTCTCCTGCCGTATGTCAGGCACTTCCCTGAAACAGTTCATGTTCCTCTGCAGCTCTCAGTGACCTCTGCCCTCCATTTTCCCTCTTCTTTCTCTTTCCTGCCCTATACGTGAGCATCATGTTTTGTGATGTTCTCGCTTTTCAGCAAAGGTGCTGCAATCAAGGATATTTTTCATAAAAAAGGACAACTTTCTGTTTCAACAAATGTGTTTTATTTAAAGGGCACCATGAAACACCATTATCTGCCCCCACAAAGATCCTGGAGAAATTCCCAAGCAACTTACCAAAGAGGCCTGAAAATGTGATTCCAGCTGACTCTGAGAAAGCCACAATCGAAGAGGTTTGTGATGAGAATAATTCTCTTACTGCATGAGAGAAGAATCTAAAGGAGTGGAAGTTGGGGAAGGACACAGAAGGAAAACTGCATGGAATTACTTCACTTTTTTTGTGTCAGATGTTTGTGTACTTAACACGTGAATCACCGGTATGAGGAGGTGTCAGTCCTTGTTTCACAATTGAGGCTTTCCACTGTTTTGGGGTTTTTTTGCCACATGCAAAACTTTGACTTTGGTAGGTTTAGAAATGACTAAAAGTGATAGAGCAGAAAGGCTGGCTATGAATGCCTCATTACCCACAGAGGTGCTGAGCTAACAGAGCTTTCTTTGCCTCAGGTCATTGGCATTGTTGAAGGTTCCTCAACAGAGGGGCCTCCAGCTGCTCCGAAGGATATCGAGGAGACTCCTGCTCGGCCCATCCTGCGGCCAGAGGCTCCGGTGGACTCCATGCTGAAGGACATGGCCACCATCATCCTCAGCACTTTCCTGCTTGTGGGCTGGGTGGCTTTTATCATCACCTACCCAATGGTAACGCTGGCCTGCCTTAATGTGCCTTTGGGTGTTGGGAGCATCAGGAACATTGTAGAGCTCAGAAATGATACAGGAGTTAGTGACACACTCCAGGGACAGATGTGCACTGGGGAGCAAAGGCACAACTTTGACTTAGCAGGGATTTCTCTGGCCATATGTGCCCGCTCTGGAGAGGTTTTCTTTTCCATCCACCGGTTGTGGTTTTTGTAGGTATTACTCTTTTTGGATATGATCTCAGCACTATTGGCTTCACTCCTCTCTTCCTTGTTTGAACCACTGTGAGGTTTTCCAGGTTTTGGATCAAAGTCTTTATCCTTTTATGGTTTAAAGACACCTGGTCAACCTACTAACAACTTTTTTTACCAAGCCATGTGATTTCTCATCTTGGCAATGGAAGTCCAGAATGAAATAGAAATTGTGAGTGAACGTTCCCAACCTGTGTGGTTGGCAGGGACAGGGCAGCAGAGTTCGGCTCCTACCTTTTAGAAGTAGCTCCCCACTCGCTGTAGAGTTCCCTTGTATAACCTGATTGCCAAAACTTCACAGAGTGTCCACCAGCAGCAGCAGAGGCAGCATCAGCTGGAAGAGAAGATCCATCTCTTGCAGCAGCAGAAGCTGCCCTTTGGTGCTCCCGGTGAGCTCCCGCCCGAGGCAGATTTCCTGGACACGTCGTACGGCCGGACGGAGAGCTCAGCTGCCAGCACCCCAAACCTGTCCCCCAGAGCATCAAACCACTCTGCCTATTCCAACATCTCCACATCTGACGTTGGGAGCTGCTTCTCCACCGAGCAAGAAGAGGGAGGTAAAGTTGACTCCGTGTGGTTTATTGTGTCTCTGTTTCCCCAGCCTGTGTGATGGTACAGTGGAATAGTTATTGATGATACTTCATAGCACAACAAGGTGGAAAGAGCCATTGTCCTCATTCAGGCTGAGCTCTGCCCCTCAGCAGGATTATTGCTGTTGAGGGCTTGTGCTGCCCAGGGCAGCGTGTTCCTGTCACTTGCAGCCATTCCATGAGATACTAATTTAAAAAAAACCCCACATATTAAGATGACTGATTGGACTCAGGAAACGGGGATTAGGCATCATCATCTTCCTGCCTGATCTTCCTGTGCACTCATTTGTCCATTCAAAGTCTATTAAACACACTTCCACAACTGTCAGTCAGCATTTCCTAAATTCAGTGTCTGTAAACTTTTAGAAAGAGTTTGGCTACTGAGAACCACTCGTATCTCACATCCATGAGCCATAAGGTGTGTGTAAATGTGTTTTGATTCTTGATGTTGGCTCATTGGGTCACCACAGACAATTTGCCTACTGAGGGTAAGTACCGACGTGGACACGTTCATTTCTTTTGATCATATGTGTGTTAAATTTAAACATGAGCTAAAACACTTTTACAGGCTGGCCCCAAAGTCTGTGCAGTTTTAAAAGGCTGCCTTGCCCCATCCTAAACCAGTGCTTGTTTTTCTTTTCTTGTTCAGATGAAGAAGCAAACCGAGTGATTGTTGGCAAGATTTCATTTAACCCTAAAGATGTACTGGGACATGGTGCTGAAGGAACAATTGTTTACAGGTAAAAGAGAATGTGTGCATTGAACAGACCAATGTTGTGTTTGTATTAGGTCCTTTTAATTTGTTTTTTCATAAAAGCCCTCACATTTACTATAAACAGAAATGAAACTTTTTGCACGTGTCTGGAATATTTTCATGCATTTTTTTCCCTAACAAATAAGTACTTTACTTCCCTCAGAAGTGTTTACTGGCCAAATGTACCTGTTTCCAGCATAGGAAATGCTTTCCTTGGCCTCTGCAGTGGCTTCTGTTGTCACATTTCCTGTACATGCTCTGGCTCCAGCCTGTGAGGGGTTGTTGTGGTTTCCCTCCCTGGCTGCAGGGGCTCCTTTGATAACCGAGATGTGGCAGTGAAGAGGATTCTCCCCGAGTGCTTCAGCTTCGCAGACCGGGAGGTGCAGCTGCTGCGCGAGTCCGACGAGCACCCGAACGTGATCCGCTACTTCTGCACGGAGCGGGACCGGCAGTTCCAGTACATCGCCATCGAGCTGTGCGCTGCCACCCTGCAGGAGGTGACCTGCCGGGCTGGGAGCGTCCCCTCCCTGGGAGGCCTTAAGTTGCTCCCACTGTCACCTCTGTGACAATTCCATGTTCCTACAACAGGGGTGTTTTCAGACCTGTAGAAAGATATCCCTAACCCTGGACTGATCTATGATCAGAAGCTGTTGTCCTTTGATTTTTAACTTCTTGGGAAGGACTCCCTTCTAGTCATCCTTCCCCTCCTACCAGACTTTAAAGATTGTTCTTCTTTCTGGAGCACAGTACTGTACAGAATTCTAGCTCTGAATGAGACTTTAGAGATCATTACCTTCAGCCAAAAAAAGGCTCTTTGCTGTGGGCTACCAGCTAGCACAATTTATCCAGGCCCATCTCTTTTGAGGGGTGAAGTGCATGGATTTATTATTTATGCAGCTTCTGTGCAGTGCTGTGGCTGATTCTGTGGGTTCTCTGTTGCAGTATGTTGAGCAGAAGGCCTTCAGCCACCACGGCTTACAGCCCATCACTCTCCTGCAGCAGACAACGTCTGGGCTGGCTTACCTGCACTCCCTGAGTATTGGTAAGAATGCCTCTCCTTTCAGGACTGGATGGAGGACTACGTTTTCTTAGCTGGGAAATAAAGAGAAACTGGTCTGGTACTGGTCTGTTCACCTGGCCTATTAGAAGGTGTCCCTGCCTATGGCAGGGGAGTTGGAGTGAGATGATCTTTAAAGGTCCCTTTGGACCCAAACCATTCTGTGGTTCTAGGATTTAATGTTGGCCTTGTCCCTGCAACATTCTGCAGCCCCAGAGTACTAAAGCGAGTTCTTGCTGTTGGTGCAGGGTGCTGAAGTTTTTAGATAGGAGTTGTATAAAACACGGTGGAATAAAATAAATGAAATTCCCGATGAAAATCATTTGAAGTTAAGACTTCGGTTTAATGAATGCTGGGTCAGCTTTGTGAAAGGTCCACTTAAAAATTTGCAATGATTGTTGGGACTGCCTGAGTGGATAAGCAGGTGTTTGTAACAGTCCACAGGGACCTGAAGCCCCACAACATCCTCATCTCGATGCCCAACGCTCACGGGAAAGTCAAAGCCATGATTTCAGACTTCGGGCTGTGCAAGAAGCTGGCAGTGGGCAGGCACAGCTTCAGCCGCCGCTCGGGCGTGCCGGGCACCGAGGGCTGGATCGCCCCGGAGATGCTGAGTGAAGACTGCAAAGAGAACCCTGTGAGTCCTGGCCCTTCCCAGGCTGCCTGGGACCAGGCCAGACCCTAAAAGAGGCAGCTCCCGGTGCCTGGGCCTCCAGGCTGCCTTGCAGCTCAAATCTGCGAGTCAGAAAATTTCCTTCTGCTCCCAGATGCAAAATAACCACCCTGTGAGAATCAGAGCTTTCAGGGGGAAAAGATGTCGCTGCTACTGGAGGCTGTTTCTTTGCAGACGTACACCGTGGACATCTTTTCAGCTGGCTGCGTCTTCTATTACGTGGTGTCCGAAGGCGGCCATCCCTTTGGCAAGTCCCTGCAGCGGCAAGCCAACATCCTGCTGGGAGCCTACAGCCTGGAGGCTCTGGATGCAGGGAGGCACGGTAAGGACTGCGCTGCAGGGAGCATTCCAGGCTGCTAAACACCAACACCAGTGACAGAACCAAGGCCCACAGTTACTTGCAGCCTGGCAGAGAGGAAGGTTGTACTCCTCAGGTCCTCCTGAAGTAAAGTGCCTAAAGTTCTTGGAGTTAGTACGCCAGAGCAACTCTGGAACACACAATTTTGAACCCTGCAATCTTGACTGTGAAGTTACTTCCTGTATTTAAAGGGTGGGAGAGAGCTGAACTTTGATATTCTTGGTCTTTGATATTTTTTTCTCTTGGTTGTCCAGCACTTCTGTACTTGAACTAGCAGGATAGGAGGAAGTAAAAAATCCCATAATGAATTTCTGAAGCACAAAATATTATAAAATTTAAAAATTCTACATTTCACTCAGAACGTAAAGAAAATAAAAGAAGTAAATTTCCTTGCACGCTCTTCCTTGCAGAAGACATTGTTGCTCGTGATTTAATAGAGCAGATGATAAACATGGACCCTCAGAAACGGCCATCTGCCAGCTGTGTGCTCAAACACCCCTTCTTTTGGAGTCTAGAGAAACAGCTCCAGTTCTTTCAGGTTTGTGATGACCTTTTCTCAGTTCTCAGGGCTCCTGTAGACTGTTTCAGGTCTTGAATTCAGGCTCTCTCTTGTGGCTGAGCTCACAGAATCCACAGCCTCACTGTGAGGAGAGAGGCAGCCCAATGGTAAAACCTGGGTGGAGCTCCTAAGCAATGGCTTAGTCTTAGAGCAGATCTTTCAGAGCTGAAGTTACCAAGGTCAGTGGGTGGGAGGAAAGTCTCCTCTAGCAGCTCCAGTACCCACAGAGAACAGGGCCAGGAGGGTTTTCAAGAGTGAGCACGCACTGAATCCTGATGTGGGGTGGGAAGTGGCTGAGGGCTTGAGATCCTTTCCAGCCTTATCTTCTCCTCTTTAAAGAGGCTTTAGCAGAGGGTGAAACAAATAATCTCAGAAACCTCTGCATCCTGTTCCCAAGAACTGTCATGGACTGAAGTGGAATTCTAACTTTATCACCAGGACAGGCATTAATTGGCCAGAAGCAGCAGTTTGAAAATATTGGGAAAAACTTGGAAATAAAACTAGAAATAACCTGAATGTCTTTTCCAGGATGTTAGTGACCGGATAGAGAAAGAATCGTTAGACGGTCCAATAGTCAAGCAGTTAGAAAGAGGTGGAAGAGAAGTGGTGAAATTGGACTGGAGAGAGCACATCACTGTTCCTCTTCAGACAGGTAATGGATAGCATTTTATCAGAGTGGGAATTACCTGCTGTTCCCAGTTCCCTGGGACAGGAACATAAGGCTAACACTGTCTCAGTTTTGGCACATCGCTATTACTTGCCAGTGAAGTGTTTCAAATGCAAATACATATTTATGTACTGAAACACACCTGCAAGGATCTGTGGCTGCAGGCACACACCCCAGCACCTAAAATTGCATCACAACACACACACAAAAAAATTGTTTCTCTTGCAGATCTTCGAAAATTCAGATCCTATAAAGGTGGCTCCGTCCGGGACCTTCTGAGGGCGATGAGAAATAAGGTAAAGCAGTCATTTCCTGGTGCACTCCAGGCTCCTCCCTCCAGCTGCTGTTGTTGCCCGCCTGTGTGAGACCCTGATTTAGGTACTGAGCGCCTTTACAGGAGCCCAGTAGGAGGTTACTGTGTCCAGGATCACCAACAGCTCTGTTTTCAAGAGGCTTCTGAACAAACACACTGACTGAGCTTTTCCCTCTTCTGTTTTCCTCCACAGAAGCACCATTACAGGGAACTGCCTCCCGAAGTGCAGGAGACCCTGGGCTCCATCCCAGATGAGTTTGTGTGTTACTTCACAGCCCGTTTCCCTCGCCTGCTCCTGCACACCTACCACGCCATGCACATCTGCTGCCAAGAAAGACTCTTCCAGCATTACTATGCTGAGGACTCTGCAGAGCTGAGCCTTACAGGAGAGACAGTTTGAGAGGAGAGGGAGGGATGGAGCTTTCTTCTCTGGGACCAACATTCCAAGCACAGGCCTACCCTTACAGGAAAAAGTGGGATCAAAGAGCTGAATTCTCTCTCTTTGAAGAAACCAAGCTTCCAAAAAGTGCCTTGTACCTGTGCCTGTGCTGGAGCAGGAGATGGTGGAGCCCAGGGCATGAGTGGTAAAGCAGTGAACCCTGGAGATGGAGTTACTGACTGCGAGGCAGTTTTCAATGGAAATTTTCCATTTCAGTGGAAATGAAGAGCAAAAGCTGGATATAACCATCAGCCAATATCCCTGTACTGTATGTGATTTTGTAACTGATGTGTTTCGCTACAAAAAAAAAAAAATTCAGATTCAGTGATTGAAATCATAAAATTACTCGGGACTGGGATGTGCACAAAGAGCCCTTTGGTTGTAGCAAATAATCCAAACCTGCCCTTGCACTACTGCCACATTAGGCATTAGGCACACACACAGTGTTTGTAAAGGGAATCATTCATGATTATCCAAAAAAATGGTATGAAAGTACCATTTCTGTTGTATCAGTACTAGCCTGGAAAATAAGTCGCTCATACCTGAGCAGAAACAGTTTTAAAAAATACTGACTTGAAACATCAATTCAAGGTTTGCCTAACTCTGAAAATAATAAGCCTTTATTGTTTAATATGAACCAGTATTGACAGAAGAGGTTGAAGAGTCCTCGACTCACAGTATGAGAACAGATTGCTCAAGTACCTGCAGCAAACACTGATGGCAGCTGGGAGCTGCCTGTGGCTCATCAGCTGCAAATGTTCCTCAGGGGCTGAGAAAAGGCCACGGAGCCAGGGCTGAGATGAGTCCTGGGAAAAAGAGCTAAACAGGAATCAAGAGCTGATCGGAGCAGTGAAAGCTGGGCAGTGTTGGAGGGGTCACAGAGCTGTAGAACCTCATTTCCTCTGTGTGTGGGCTGGTAATTCCTTCCACAGGAGCCTGTGTGGTTAAAGATGCAGTATTTCTTTACACTGGTCCTGAAGCTGTGACAAAGTGTCACGTGCGCTAGGATGAAGAAATGCTGAATTCTAATGTAACTGGGGTGTTCTTTTACAATATATTTATTTAATGTATTTATATTTATTTAATTTTTACTACAAAGTGGTATCAAATCCAAGTGGTACAAGTATGAAGCATGCCAAATCAGTCTTAATCAGTTTTGTGTTTATATTTAATCAGCCTAACAACTGGAAGAGGAAAGTGACACTGCACCTGTCAGTAGAATTAATTAAAGGAGAAATTACAATGTGAGAATTTGTATGACTGTGCCATTTAGTCTTAAATAAATTACTGCCAGTAATATCTATGATGGGGTACATACAGCTACTTTACTGGAGATACTTTACAGGATTTTCCCCCCTACTTTTACAATGTGTGAGAGCAATTTACCTAAGATGCCAAAATTTGCAGGTTACATGTTTCTAAAGCTTGAAAAAACAATGAATGGTCATTTTACCTAAAAATATTCAAAGCCTATTTCATATTTTTGTATTTTTAATGTAAAGGTCTTTTATAAATCTACTAAATAAATACTTGTACTCAGATTAAAACCCTGTGGTTTTTAGTGCCAGTGTGTGCCCAGGGAACCCAGCAGGCCTGGTGCTGGCAGAGCTGTCAGAACTGAGCTGACAGGGAAGGGGCCAAGGCCTGCAGCAGCCCTGTCCTGCCCCCTCGGGAAGGGACACGTGCCTGGGTTTTGAGCCTGCTCAAACCATTGCCTGCTGATCCGACAGAGGATGCAGGAATTGTTCAGATGGGGGGAGCACTGACCCTCCCTGAAGGCCCAGGAGCCTCATTTGTTACCAGCCCACTCCAGCCTGGTGCCTGAAGCAGGTGCACAGGTGAGATAAAAATGGCAGGAATTTGTGGTGCTGTGTGATAAAGAAATAACCCATAAATAAATGGTTTTGGGGAGACTGAGCTGATAACTGATCACGTGCTTTACAGGAAACAGCCACTAAGTTCTGCTGCAGCACAGCTTCCTGGGCCCCCCAATGGCACCGAGGGCTGGGATGAGGAGCCTCTCGTGCTCGCTGACCCTGCCAGCCTCTCCACTACTTACCTGGTGAGGGGGCCTGGAGTGAGTAAGTAGCTCATACATACATACATATATATATATAAATAAAAGCAGTAAGTGAAATGGATCTGAAAAATACAAAAGCATAAATATATCCCTCAACCCATCCTGTCACTTAGCTGGTTTTGGTGGCGATAAGGCTGCTGGATTGTAACAACAGAACCACCCAGCAACAGCACTGCTGCGGAGGGGGTGGAGACTTGATGCCTCACCTCAGGAATGTTTGGCTAAAGCAGTTTCCCCTTTTTATTTCCGGACTAGTTTATAAGAGACCTGCAGGACCTGCAGAACTGCTCAGACTGCTGCCCGTGCAGAGCCTGGCAGGTGTTGGAGCATCTCTTCCTCCTGTGGAAACCCTTTCCCTGCAGGCAGACAGCGCTGGAGACTCGGTCACCGCGGGCTCTGCAAGGTAAGCCCTCGGTCGTTCTCGGCCTGGCGGGGTGCTTTACTGATAGCAGGTTTAGCCAGAAGTGAGGATGTCCCTGCAGTGCCACCCGCCCAGCTCTGTCTCCCGGCCCCACTGAGGTGGGAGCTGTTCGGCAGCGCCACGGGACTGTCGGAGCAGCTCGGAGTGGTGGGAGCGGGGCGCACACAGCTCTGCCCGCAGCCCCTCGGCTGCAGCCCCGAGCAGCCCGAGCCCACCGGAGCACAAGCCGATAGCTCCTAGAGCCAGGAGGGCTCAGGGACCCGCGGGCCCCCTCGGCCGCGCTTCCCCAGCCCTACCCCCGCTCTGCTCAGCCTCCCTTTCAGTTTCGATTCTCCGGGCAAAAGCTCTTTACTCCGAAACGCTTTCTGACATCAGCTGTCACAGCGGGCGGGGGCGGAGACACAAGGGCGGGACCGGACTCACCGCAAACCGACCCGTTGTAAAAGCCCAGCCCTGGGAGGTGGCCGGAGGCACGAAAAGACCACTATTTCAGGGACACGTTTAGCCTCCTTTCTCGGAGAAGGGTGCAAAGTGTCAGTGGAATTCCTTCTCGCACCATTTTCATAACCAACCTGTTCACACTTAGGCTGAGGGATGCCTTACACCTACAGCACATCAGGGCAGTCCCGTAACAGGCTCCCCCCTCAGAGGCCCCTGCTCACCACAACGCTCCAGCCAGGCTGGTGCCAGCCAAGCTTCCCACAAGGCTGACCAGATGCAGAAAGGGTAAATGTGCACTTGTTTTCCGGCATACCCTCTTCTCTCAGAACCAGCATCTCCCCAAACCACGCCCTTCTGCTGAACTTACCCCCTGCCGAGCCGTGGTCCCGGGGAGTGAACGCCCTTCTCCTTCCCTTAGTCACCACTCAGACACCTGCAGATATTGTGGGGACCTTGAGCAGCTGCACTGGTGGCTGCTCCTTCTACACTTGCTGTTTAGCACCACGAGCTGCAGGGGTGGAGCGGGCTGAGCTCCTGCCTCTGCTGAACCAGAGCTGAGCCTCCACACCACAGTAAGAGAAGAAACCCCACCACAGTGCACCTTTTACTGTGACCCTGGTGACCGGGCCATGGCTGGTTACTCCTGACTGCGAAGGTCTCCTGTCTCTGCAGTCACACTGAGCAGGTGTGTTTAACCCATTCCTCCTGCAGTACAGAACAGGCTGTCCCTGCTGCCACCCCTCTCTGAACCCCTGGAATGGAGGCTGGCCACGGGAAGGATGTCATGACTCCGGCGAGGACACCCCACTAAACAGAAAACCTTCTGCTGGTTTGGGCAGTGAGTCAAACTTCTTGGAAATTTTGGTAAGCACTAGAACAGATGTGGGAAAAGAGAAGGAGCAGGAGTGAGTACAGCCACCAAAGAAGGGAGGGGAAAAAGCAAGTGTGAAGGAGCAAAGGTAGGTAAAGTAAGAAAAAGCAGTAAGAAGAGACAGCAACTGAGATACAGTGGTAGGGGGCCTCATTTTCTCCAAGATATAACAGAAGGAACTGTTGGGCTCAGCTGTCAGCACAAGCTTCTCCAGCAACCCCGTTTCTTTCACATCCATGTGTGTGTCAGAGGCAGGAGCAGCTGCCTTCACACAGGCACACAGAAGCAGTGTAGCTGGCAAGAACAGGCTTTCAGAGGTACAGAAATTACCTTAGATCAGGAAGGTGGGGAGGAAGTTGGGGAAACAGGACACCAAAGTCAGCTTGAACTGTCACAGAAACATGAACTGTAAATCTGAAGTTACTTTTTCCCCCCCCCAGGATTTTGTTCATTAACAGCAGGATATTCCTCACCAAAGACAATGGGTATGTATTGCTTTCAGAAAATTTCTTATTTGTACGTAGCAATTTGCTTTTTAATATCTGCATTTGAAGGATTAATCTCTAGTGGGGAACTAATCAGTACTCCTATCACCACCTTAGGGTTTGTATTGATGCTATCCTAATTTAGCAGAAAATAATCAGACTCAAGTGGGTGAATGATCTACCCAAACCTGTTTAGGGAATCCAGCCCTGTCAATTCCCATCAACCTTATCACATCATCCCCTGCAATGAGGATCATATTTCCAAGTCTTCTTCCTATTTTCTTGCTTTGTTGATTTCTTAATCTTGCACCATTGTTCAGAACTGCTTCTGACTAAGGTTATGGATATGTGAGAAGTTAAGACATGCTCCCTCACTGTCACTGGTAGAAACAAAATCTTCTAACACTGTGGCCAAACAAACATTTGTTTGTATTAGTAATATGTGATTTTAACTTCTAGATTACAAAACATTACCTGTGAATGAATGGGTTGAGAACCATGTCAAATGTTGGCTGGAATCTACTGGAATCAAGAAGGAGTATGTAGACAAACTATATGCAGAAGAAGTGACGGGTCCAGCACTAATGGAACTGGATGAGTCTTTCCTCAAAGACATAGGAATGAAGAAAGGCCAAATCCAGATCTTAATCCATAAGAGAGATGAACTTTTGCGGCTCCAGGACAATGCACAGCAAGCTGAGGATTCGAGCAGCAAAACACCCGAGAGAACAGATGCAGAGAGAGGCCCAGCCAAAGCCGGCAACGCCCCTGCTCAGGGCAAAGCGAGTGGAGGCAGCTCTCTGGGTACAACCAGCAGCGAGAACACAGCTCCTACTTCTGGCAAGAAGCGAAAAAGCAGCAAGAAATCCCAGCTTCAAGATGCTGATGAAGTTTTAGAGCTCGGAAACTGTCGGCCATTTAGAAGTCAGGATACAGAGTTCAAATATGTGAAAGACACAGTTCTTCCTCCAGAATCGGGAGTGAATGATTTAATTATTCCTTGCCACGAATACAAATCTTTTGCCATTGCTGCAGAACTGAACAAACTTCAACTGCAATCCAAATTTGCCTCTGAAGTGATACGATTTGCTTCAGCCTGCATGAACACTCGAACAAACGGCACCATCCATTTTGGTGTCATGGACAGCATTGAGGACAAGGGCTGGAAACACGGACAGGTCGTTGGCATGAGGGTCAAAAACCGAGAAGACTTTGTTGATGCACTGGATTATATAGAAAAGTGCTTTTGCAGTGATTTACAAGAAATTGCAAGGAAATGTATTCACCCACCTGTGTTTGTTGAAGTGATTTCAAAAGATTCTCAGGAACAAAGATTTGTAGTGGAGGTTGACATTGAGCCAACATTCAGCTTGGTAAAGAACAAGTGTTTTGAAGTGTATTTGCCAAAATACAATGAAAGCAGTCAGAAGGTGATCCTGACCAAAGAACCAGCTCTCTACCAGAGATTAGGAGCAAAGTCTGAACCTGTGCAGCGCAACAAACTCACTCCTTTCATTCAAGCTGTGCAAGACAGGGATGCTCAAAGAGAAAAAGCTGAGCTCTCCAGCACACAAGTACCTACAGAAATACCTCAAGATTTAGGAAGAAAGTTATCAATTCTATTAAATGATGGCAAAAACTACATGGATGATTCCCTACGGTACATCCTAGTCACAAACAGATGTGAACAGGACAATCTGAACTACATCAACTTTTTAATGCACTTGAACATTTTCTGTGTCTTTGACTTTGATGAACATTCCAATGTATCAGGGCTGTACAGCAAATACAAAGAACACCATGAAACAAGTTCTTATTTTTTACAGGATTTTTTCAAAGAAATTAAGACTGATAATAGCCCCTCTCAGAAACTGTTTGATCAGACCAGCTGGATATTCTGCAATGGGCGCAGTGACTTCCTTGGGGATGAAAAATCTTGTGATGAAAATACGTGGATTAGAACCAAAAAAAAATACCTGAAGAAAGTAATTACTTGCATCTGTGAGGAAATTCTGCCAGAGCGCTCTTTCACCGTGCTTTTTCTATTGCTGTCATCGGTGCAGAAACCACTTGTGGACACTTTTCAGGAATTCTATACAGAGATGAATGGCATAGAGTACATCATCTGCATTTCAGAGTCCAAAGAAAATTACAGGAAGTGGGCTAATCTAGCTCAGGCATCCTGCAGCATTAAAACCCTAGAACAATGCAGTATTGTGGGTATGAAGCTCAGTCACGTGGATGCCACCATCCAATCAATGCTGCCTTCTACAGCCCAACCCAGACACCTGCCAGCTTCCACTGGAGGTGTGTGTACACTTCCCTTGCGAGAAGAAGAGAAACTGTATTCCCTAGAAATCCTTTGTGCTGACCAATGCGATGATATCAAGTTAAATCTTTGGACTGATAAACAAAAACAAGAAATAGAACAAAATTTTTACCGTGGGAAAAAAATCATGTGGGAAAACTTGTGGCTCGCTGATGAAAAACTCTGTGGAGATATCATCGAACGTGAAGCATGCACGGAGGCAAGTAAACTCTTGGATGGCATTTTACGAGGAAGTGGACAAAATTATTCTATGGCTAAACTAAAGATATTTCACCATCCTGGGAGTGGTGGAAGCACAATAGCACGGCAAGTTCTATGGAAAAACAGAAAGCGTTTTAGATGTGCTGTTATAAAGACCTCATATCCACATTCAACTGTTTGTAAGCATGTGCTCGCCCTCAGAGATTATGAAGAAAGAGAAATCACTCACTGTTTTCCTGTGCTGCTCCTGATAGAAGATTACGATGATGAGTACTTTGAAGAACTACAGAATGATTTCATGGAGGCTATAGCAACCAGGAAAATGAATACTTCCAGGCCTTACTTCATCTTCATATGCTGCAGACGATGCAATAACCCTGAAAGGCTTTGCAAGGCTTCACCACTGGACACAGTTGCTGTCACTCACAAACTGACAGAGTCAGAGAAAAATCTGTTCAATACTAAACTTACAAACCTGCAGCAGAAATATGCCGAGCCAGAATTCATCCTTACGTTTGTGCTGATGTGTGAGGAGTTCAATAAAACATACGTGTCAGACACAGTAGAGCACATACTGCAAGGCATCGACCCTTCCTCTCGTGACACCTGCTTGATGCGTTACGTGGCTCTGCTCAACTGCTATGTACCCGATTCATATATTTCACTGTCACACTGTGAGGCTTTCCTGGGGCTGGGGGCATATACAGAGAGTAAAGCAAGAGCATACGACTTCAAACATCACTTGAGTGAACAAGTAAGAATGATTTTTATTGAGCTAAGGGAAAGTACCACTTACATTTCATCTGTTCGGATAATACACTGCCTGGTTGCAAAAGAAATTCTGCATCAGCTTTCAGGGAATCAATCGCTAAGTCAACTTGCAACAGCTCTTCTTCAGGAAAAGGCACTCTTTGAAAACAGATTTGGACGAGAAGAATTCATAAAGTTTATCAGACATCTGTTTATTCGACGTGGTAAAAGAAGCAGGGGTGACAATACTGATACTCTCTTCTCCCCATTCATTGAACATGTCTGTGAAGCTGAAGACTGTGAAAAAGCCATTGCTGTTTTAAAAGCTGCATATGAACTCCTTGGAAAAGATCCTTTTTTTGCCCAGCAGCTTGCCAGACTAAATTACAGCAACGAAAAATTTGAAGATGCAAAATACTGGGCAGAGGTCGCAAAATCGCATTTGCCAACTGATTCTTTTATTTTGGATACAGAAGGTCAAGTCTACAGGAGATGGTTTAGTTTCACTGTGGATAAAATGACAGAGGAGGACACCCCTGAAAGGATCACTGAGAAGGTAAAGATTGCTCTTAAAGCTATGAAATGCTTCAGGGCTGCACAGTGCGCAGCAAAGGAAGAACGTGAAAGTATGAACAACGCTGGCTACTTTGGAGAAGTAGAAGTAGGTTGTCGCCTTCTTCGATTTTTGTCCACGCTGCCTGTATTCCACAGAAGTCCAGAGGGAGAACATACTGAGCTTGTGAGGTATCTCACGACAGATTACGTTCCTGAAGACATAAAAAAACCATGGGGAACACTTCATTCCCGCTTAAAAGGCTTGCGCCAGAACCTGTATAATGCTCTGGAGTGGATTTCAGAAGAACTAAGTTATTTCCAAACAGATAAAAACCAAGAGAAGGATGATGAAAATGATGATAAGGAAGAACAGATTTATAATCCCAGAAAATGGCTGCGACACCAGTCAGCGGTATATGCTAAATTCTTCATCTCAGCATCACTTACTGATGACAGCAACAATGGTCCTGACACTCAGTTCATGAGACGCATGAATATTTATAGGAGTGGTGGAGGAAATGTCACCAATATCCTGTCATTCCTAACAGACAAGAAAGAGAACAGGTCAGCCGAAAAGCTAGAAAGGATCCTTAGTTTCTATCCAGAAAACCCGCTGAGGAACAAGCTGGAGGACAATGATTTGATCAATTTTATTTTGTGCCACATCACATTAGCCTGCTTATCACCAGGATCAGCCAAACTCCTTCCACTGCCAACTCTTCGTGAGCTCAGTTTAAGATTCTTCAAAGGAAAAAGAGCATTTCCAGCAAGCGCCTTTTTTTTGGTCACTTTGCTGTACTGGCCAGATGACGCATTAGACAAAGAGCCTAATCCTGATAAAGATGAAATTTTAACTTCAGCCCTTCAAACCCTGAAACGCTTATATGACATCAAAATGAAAGATGTTCCTACCAGAAAGAAAAGAATCTACACCCATTTTTTTCTCGGAAAAGGTTATGGCTTAAATAAGATTGTGCACAAAACTAAAATTGACAAGTTGATGGCGGGGTCCTTAGATGAGAAGAGAATGAAGTGGCTGCATGGAACTGTATGGAATATCTCCATAATTCGTGACAATCTCAAAAGAGTTTCTGGCTGGACCAAGGACAGAAATTTATTTATACGCGGTCACGTGAAGGAGCTCCGTATCTTGCCACTCCATCAGGAATCAGTGCCTGCTGGAAATGAAAATGTGACCTTTTATTTAGGCTTTTCATTTAATGGTCTTGTTGCTTTCAATATTGAGGTTGAAAATGATCCAGCCATCAGAAGAACGTAAGGTATGCAAGTACAGTACTGTATGGACTGTGCTCTTAGAAGGTACAGCACTGGAAGTATCCAGTATCACATTTAAAACTAAAAGTGGACTGCCCTGGGTAACTACCAGGCAACAAGAAAATCAGAATTAACAACTATAACAGTGACCAAATAACTAAAAAAAAAAATTGAAACTACCAGTAAAATGAACTCTGAGTCAAGCCTTTGATAGTTTTGGACTCACAGAAAGCAAGATTTCAAACCAAAGACAGCAATCAATCCCTTTTTTCTTATCCCACAGGTTAGGATTTTAAGTTAATTTCAGCGTAGTCTTGATCAGTAAAAGAACTGTCCGGGGGAACTACTCTTTTCTTCCTGAATCAGCAACAGAAAAGTGAACTCAAACTACATATACTGCTCTCTGACATGTACCACGTATGAAACAACTACCAACTGCAAAGCCAGTGTCAACAGAAACAATTTTAAAGCTGACTTCACAACCAGGACTGGTAAAAAACAGGTCTCAAATTCTGAATAACTCCTGCATTGCTTCTCTGTGTAAATATTACTAGACATATCTGTATCTGGGGTGGGGTGCAGAGACTTGAGCAGAGTCATGGGTGACAAAGAAGATTATTTGTAACCAATTAACCAATTATGTGTTCATAGTCCAAACAATTCCTGTACTTGGTGAAATGATTCTGCGTTATCATCCAGGGAATGCCACAGAATGCAGAATTTGTCTAGATCATACATCCATGACATGAAAAATGCAAAGGCGTTTGCAATCATGTGACTTTCAGCTTCTAGTAACAAAAGCCGTTGTTGGTTTCACATTGGTATGTAACTAAAATTGCCAAAACCTGTCATGTAACTACTTGTCTTAATCCAATAAATATCTTTTATGAAAAAGATTACCATTTCTGTGAGAGCTTTATCACTCTACCTGAGGATGTTATTTCCAACACTAGCTAGGTATGATTTGCTTTTCCATCTGCAGACAAGACCAGGGCATAGCCAAAAACTGTAAAACAAACTACAAGCCATGGTGAATTCAGAAGGAAGATGGAAGAGTATTGTCTAGCCCAAGCCTTCCATTCTGGCCTCAGAAACAATTGCCAGAGACAAGACAGCTGGAGGAGAAACAAGAGAGCTGGAGGGCCAGAGAAATTCCCCTCTGCTCCCCAGCCCCAATGCAGGGGGACAGGAGTATGTTTGAGAAGGTAACTGGGCAAAGGCAGCTTCCCCAAGTCTAGCATGGGGAATTAAAATGGCTTAATTCCAGAGTAGAAATAGGATATGTAAACTTACTTAAAAGGAGTTAGAAGCAAAGCATTGACTGTTCACAACCTGCTCAAATGCTGTGGCACAATTACAGACTTTGTTTTTGAAAAGGAACTGTTACCATGATGAAAAATTACAGCCAGCTTGGCCCAGGGGGTCTGTCTTGTAACTTGTTTTCTGCCTGCACACATCCAACTCGACTCTACAGACAGCAGTACTTTGCCCTGCAGCCTACACTACTGCACAAGCTTGAGTCTTGTCTTTGAGGTATAAAGAGAGGTCTTGCTTTTCAAATATGCCCACTTCTACCTTTCAAAAAATTAAGTTTAGATTCAAACTCTTTACTTCACCCACCCCATCCCCACAGGGAAGGAAAGGAAAAAAAACCAACAAAACAAAACACCCAAAAACCCCCCAAACAAACAAAAAACAACAAAAAACCCGACGAAACAAGTTTTAGAGAAAAAGTGTAAACTTACAGATTAACTCTTGGGGTCCCACGCTGCCAAGAACAACCAGCTGAGGATCACACAGCAGCAAGTACAGATCCACCCTTCCTAGCAGTCATGTTCACACTGCGAGGGCTTTCACCTGCCAGGCAACACACAGCTGCCCTTGCTCCAACCAGCTCTTAGAACAAAGCAGTTCCCAAATGTCCCTCAGAATCTGCCTGGAGCTGAAAGGCTCAGAGGACAAATGCCCATTAAGAGCTCCTGCATAGCAGCAGGGCTCCCTTGAAGGGTTCTCTACTGCATCTCCTTGTCACAAATACCCAATTCAAAATGCCTCCAACTTGTCCATATCATAGCATTAAAATATCAATTTATCTTCCCTTTAGCACCTGTCAGAAATTAACCTATGAGTGAACAGTGCTAGCTAAATAAGACCAACCAGCCTAGCACAGTAAGTAACCCATTCTTATCCCATACACAGGAGGTGCAAGGATACCCATCTCCCAAGCTACCTCATCTCTCCAGCACTTTGCTCAAAAAAGGTTTAGAACAGAGCCTCTCCCAGCATGTCCATGCCATCAACTTTTACGAAAATGTCAGAAACCTCTCCTTCACATTCTGACTCTTCCAACTTCAATAGCTTTGTACAGTTCCAACTTCAATAGCTTTGTACAGTACATGTAGCAGGACAGCGGATCAACAGCAAAAGGAGTTACAAGTTAGAAGCTAGGATTTGTCTCCACTCTAAGTCAGAGCTCACACAAATGAGTCTCTACAGCTTAGAGAGAATCAAAAGCTGGTACCTAGTTATTCCCACCATAATAATTTGCAATAATTTAAATAGGCTTTCAAGAGGAGAAAAAAATACACAGAAACAGTGGTTCACTTCTGTTTAATCAGAGACTGTTACAAAAGGATCACACATTACAGATATGTGCAATGAGACCCATTCCTGAAGAACAGTTCAGAGAAGGTTCCCAGTGGATGCAAATGACGTTAGCTCCGTTCTTTTACTCTTCTTTGTAAACTGAATGCTACAAAATTAAGCTTGTTATTGTTACTATTATTTGCATGCATTAAAGTGCACATACTTACCAGTCTCTCACTTTCTTGAATTAAATTCAACATCAGTATTTTGCCATCACCTGTCTTTTGAGAAAGATCAGTAATCCCAGCCCTTTCATAACACTTAACACAAAAGAAGTATCAAGTTATAGAAAAAAAACCCTTCCACAACACACTAACTTCTGTGGCATACTGCTACCGAGAGGGGACACTATTCACTCGTGTGCTTAAAGGTCCTTTATGAAGGTACTAAAACTAGCTTGGGGTTTGCTTGTTTTGGGTTTGCTGCACAGTGACCAGAAAGTCTAAAAGGGCAACTGGGAGTCAGCAAGGAGTCTAAGGAAATAGTGGCAAATGACAAACTGTTCCAAACACACAGTACCAGAACTGGGAGGGAAGACAGCTGAAGCACTTTACAATGGTCAGCTGCTCTGATGGTGTGTCCGAAGTTGAGCTACAATTTAACACTGCTCACCTGGTAATCAAAGTTCAAATTTCCAGTATTGTTTCAGTCCTACCTCAAAAGAAAATAGACTTGATTCTACCAAAAAGTACCGTAAGTAATTGCCATTTAAAGTTTCACAAAGAGATGATGTTCTACCAGAGTTCTACTACAATCTATCCTGGAGAAATGCACTTTTTTTTGTTAAGACACTAAGGAACACACTCTGCCCTTTAGTTACCCCACTGACTGCCAGGCTGGTGTACAAGTAGTGTAGGTCTGCATCCAACCACTGCCAAAACCAGGACTTGGTAAGGTAATTGAGGAGCCAAAAGCAGTTACTGCCTCCAACTTCCGTTTGGAGCATTGCATTAAGTATCAGCGAGGGTCAACCACAGAGGGTGTAAAGTATGGATACATTTTGTTAACAGGGTAATGGCCTCAGAACAAGGTATCCCTTTTATTCTTGTACACCTGCAATTAAGGTTAAGCAAACAGAGATAAATCTAAATTACAAATATTGATGTACAACTTCCCTTTTTTTTTTTTCCCTTCTAGGAAGAAAAACCTATGGAACATCTGTCAGAAATCTGCCTGTAGCTCATTTTGAAGGCAAAGCAATTTAGTGCAAATTACCAAGAACTGATGTAGGGAAGACAGCAGGCAATGGGCTGCAAGTCCAACTATTCTAAAACCTGGAACGACACAATTGCCTTGAAACTGTGTTTTTATGATGAATTCTGCAGCACCATTTAAGATTTCAGAACCCTAAAACAAGCAATTCTGCTGGAAGTGGCAAGTCACTCATAAACCCACTCTAGACCCTTCAAATGAGCTGGCAAAACTGAGTGTCTGTTTAGCTACCACCTAACTATGACCTTCCCAGTACAAACTAATAATCCATCAGTGACGTCAAAAGCCCCTCAAATTCAGAGTGGGACATCATGGCCTTAAAAAGAGAATTAAAGCACTGTCTTACAGCCCATCCAGTCCTGGATCTCTGTGCTGTGCTACAGCACAGAAAAAGTTTTCATCTCTTCGTGCTGATAGGCAGAGATGAGATATACAAAGTCTAAATAGAAATAAGTGTATGCAGCCATTCCAGAGAAAGCTGAATCTTTTATCCATTCACAAAGAATCTTTCCTATTTTAAAGTATAAAATATTCTATACAACAGAAATAAAATACCAGTATTTCTGGGAATATGGATTAGGGCAGAATTAAAAGAGAGGCAGAGCAGTAACTCTGGAGTATAAAACAGTTGGACAAAACCACATTTGTAGGTAGCCTCTGAAGTGCTGAAATGAACTAACAGAAGTAATAAATACATAATTTAAAAAACATACATGAACAATCTCCTGGCTTACTGGCCTAGAGTAAAAAATCTGTGGGTGAAAAGGGTAATTAGCAATAGCTAAAGAAAATGGAAGATTACAAACTGCTATGGATTCTTACAAATGCTTAAGCAGAAATGCTTAATCCCCAACACAACAAACACAGGATCCTGTTGGTTTGCCGATAAAAAACAGCCTCATTAATATTAGCATGTTACCACAGTGATTTCAGATTTTCACACTCTTCAGTAACATCAAAGGCTGCTTGTCAAGATTCTGTATTAAATTTTCCTTAAAGGTGCTTGCAGTATTTTTTTACCTGTCCACAAACACAGTTAAATCAATTACAGATCTTCCAAAAAAAGTCTAGTCTGTTCCCTCACTACTGGAATGAGTAGAAGGTAACAATCACAGTTCAGAGACCAAAATTCCCCTCAGGTATTTATGTGGTATCATTTGAACAAATTATTTCAAATAGGAACATCAGGTACTTACAGATTAAACTAACCTGTACTGGCAGTTCTGTGGAATTTTTCTTCTCTACCAGTAAGTAGCAAATGCTGAAATTCTGCTGCTAGTTAACAGAAACACAAATTGTATTAAACCAAGGTGTTTAACCCATAATTTAGATTAAAAAAAAAAAAAAGAAAAAGAAAAAAAAAAGAAAAAAAAAAAAGAAAAAAAGCTGCCAAACTTCAATTACTGCTATTTGTTGCTTAAGAAAAGCATATGAAGTAAAGGCAACTATAAAACTACTTCTTTCAATCTGCCCTGATTTTTCATACATAACCTCTAAGTTTAACAAGGTCACCTGTTGCCTACTAAAAACATAAAGGAAATTACAATACTTACATTGCCAGGTTCCTTCATTAAAGTCTTAACGTGTGTTTTCTTATTCTGAACTTTACAAGTGAAAGAGCAAAATGTATTTTTTCCCACTTAAATTTATGAGAAAGAAGCTAAAATTCAATGCAAGTAACTCAATGAAAAAAAAGAGAAAAGAAAAAAAGCCCTACATGACATCTTTATCTCAAAGCATTACGTAACTTTTTTAGCTGGGAGATGGTGAAATAGCTTCCTTTGGTTGTACTGCATTCATTTCTGGTAATTAAAATTGCTGTTAGCAAAAACCAGTTATACATATTCGTTACTCAGAGCAGCAGAAGCTGAAATTCTACAACCCATGCCCCCTTTCTGAATATAGTACCTGGGAATATGGTAGACTTTTAGACAAAATTTACGGGAAAAAAGTTTAAGATGTTAGAAGCTTGAACCTTGTATAAGGCAGTTAGCCATCAGAGAGATAAACTTTAACCGCTAACAAGAGAATTTGTAAGGAAGATTTCATGCTCTCAATGTCATGTGCTTCTCTGCTTTTAGTTAAGATGATATTGGCATTAAAATTCTACTATTTTCTCAAAACTGTCACTTCTTTATGTCCTTAAGAAAAATCTTAAGGCAAGTAAGCTCAAGACAATATTTCTGCAGAAGTCAAATTCACTGCCATTATAACAGCAGTGTTGCTGACTGTCCCTACTGCAAGAAGAGGTTACTGTAAACTTGTCCCGAAGGTGCAAGGGCCTCACTATTCACAAGTGTCCAGGTACATAAATACCAAGCCTCACAATTATTCATACCAGGAACAGTCAAAACTGACTCGGTGAGATGCCAGGAACAAACAGCTTAGGATAACACCCTGGATCCCGTGCTTCAGGACAGGATATGGCTGGCTGCCAAAGCAGCAGGCTCCAGTGCTCAGCCCCCTCAGCCACACCTTCCTACAACTGCAGTAAAACTGCATTTCTTTTAACAGAGCCTTACTGGCAAAATTGATTGCTCTGGCAGTAAGACTGCACTAAGCTGTTGCTTACAGTGTGTCAGAAATCTCTCACCAAGTGTTTTTCAGAACTTCAGAAAGAACCTTTATTTACCTCATTTTACAAACACTTTGATTCATCCTGATCCCTTAATTGGCTGTCCCTAAACTTTATTTCCTCTAAACTACCTCCAACCTAGCCCAACCATGACAGACAACACAGCAGTCACAGGCAGCTGCATTCTTACAGAACCCAGTCACTACCACTGTTTCCCTGGTCTGATTGTTTTGATTGCAAGCACACATATTTTTTTAAAGTACATACTGCGCACAAAGAACTTTTATTTACCCCATCTCTGAGTTACTTTTCTTGTTTGATAGATCAGTTGCCAATTTACCCAATTTAGCAGAGTATCAGTAACCCTGGCTCCTTAAAAAAAGTTATGTGCCCCCTACTTAAGGTTAAAAAAACTGAACTCCAAGACCTCATGTTGTTAAATTCTATAAAAGTCATGTCACTGAAATACTGTCACCTTTAGTAAAGAAATTTCACTAACAAAAAGATGTACAACTTCGTGATACATGAGCTGCGGCAATGAGAGCTGCAATACTGGAATGTAACTAAGAACACACTTCATCCCTCAAAATAAAGAGGCATTTGAAATTTGCCTATTTTTTATTTTCAGACTCTTAAGAGATTCAGATACTTAAAGCAAGAAGTACAAGCTCCACGATGTATTATTTTGGGTTAAACAGTTTCCTTAGACATTCCAGGGAAATAAGAACTAAGCCAAATGCTCCTATAAATTAAGTGAAAGAAATACTAGTTGCAGTCATCTCTCTTGAAGAGTTATTCCCATCTTCACTGTTATCAGGGGGAACACCACAGATGAATTAGCAAAGACCATGCTCAATAACCATTCTTAAACAGTTAACAAGGATATGTTAACTTTCCAGTCAGACAGGGATTCTGGGGGCCCTTCTCCAGGAAAAATGCAAAGGGCAGAGTACAAACAAAGAAGGGTACAACAGCAATGTGCAATCCAATCTTAAGTTTATTACAATTCTATCCTTGAATTAAAATGACTTGAAATCCTGTAAGGGATCATATGGCAAAATCTTGAAGAAAAGAAACAGAGCCTGTGCTCATAAAAAAGCCTCACTGCCAACTTTAAAAATATCTCAAAGAACCAAAAAAAAAGGTCAAACCAGACTCCTACATTTGTTTATTTAGTATTTCACTACTGATATGCTGCAAGACCTCCTTGGGCAAAACCTGCTGTTCTGAAGCTGAAGTCGTCTTTAAGCAACCTCAAGCATTCACAACCAATGGATCTGGAACAGAATAAGCACTTTTTTCTTCACAAAGGGCAGAAATTTTTGTTAGTCATTGTGTGAAAGAAGGAACTTCAAATAAAGCAAATTTTGAATATGCAACAGAATTTCACAAGGTTTCAAAAAACAGTATTTCAACTCTTACTATTGTTGCAATAGTCAAAATATTCTCAAATTTGACGTATTTGAGAGATTGAGGAAAAGGTTCTCCCAGAAACCAGCAAACTGAAAAATCTGCAGCTTTGATTTCTCACTCTTCTGTTCTGTGTTACCATGCTGGATCTGATCTCTACTTCTTCGCAGGGCTCTACATTAATATTTGTTGAGGTGCAGCTGACACACAGAGCAGTATTAACAGCTCAGTCTTCTTCAAAGAAACTATATTCTCTAATTTGGGCTACACAATTTTGTAGCAATTAACTTACTAGTTCAAACCTATTTTAAGCTTTTCAATAGATGCATCTCCTCAGAAGAGAACAAATTAATAATTGGTATTTACATGCCACTAATTCAGAGACTACACAAAATCAACACTACCAAACCCAAAAACAAATACAGCACAAATGCAATGCAGAAAAAGATGGGGAGGGGCAGTGTGGCTTAAGGACTACCTGAGCAGCCTTGAAGAAAATGCACTCCTTTAAGAGAAAAGGCACCCACACATCTTAAAACAGGTTCCCTCCCCTTAAGACTCTTAAAAACACAGTGATAATAAAAAGATAAATATTAATATAGAGCCCATCTACCAAAAGAGAATAAAAAACCTAAATTAAAATAAATTTAGGGGCCTTCACCAAACTTGCTGCAAGTTTGGGGACATAAATATCCAACAGCCATAAAGCTGTGAAAGCCCCCAGAATGAATAAAATAAATCCCACTTGCCTCAGACTGAACAGGGCAACACTGAGACTCTGCCTCAGCCTGTCCTATGGCAGGGCTATAGGAAGAAGAAAAATTTAAATTTTAGAAAAAACATGACCCAATTAAGTGAAAGACATGCATTCAAAATTTACAAAATTCCAGTGATCAAGCAAACAAAAGAAAATTACTGCTATAGCACCTCTTTTCCTAGGCCCAAACAGTATTTTTTGGAGTTGGTAGCTATGTCTGAATTGGACAGCTTGTTTTGCTTTGCATCTTGATCAATGGAACATCAGTCAGTTGTCTTGGGGCATTTTTCCCGTAACTGATAGTATTTGTTGTTCTAGTTCATGAAAAGATTCCACCAGCCACTGAAAATGTTCACCTTTGCCTTAAGTGTTCATGTAGAAACTAGACCAGTACAATTATTAAGACATTCACTAGGAAGTGTCATTAGTTACCATTTCAAATTGTGGCCCCAGCTCATGGACTGGTGTATCAGTCTCAATTTAACTGAAGGTCATAATGCCCTTCCTGCTGTGCATAAAACTGAAGTAATCTTGGTATTTTAGTTTTCATCCTGTATCCAGAGTTCTTTGATTCCTATGAAATAACTGCAGGTTATCTATCCCATTCAATTTCATCCACATTTTAAGATATTAAGTTATCCAGTTCTATGTCAGTACTGCTCAAGTGTTCCACAGACTACAATACTGGCAGAAAGAAGATGCAGCTGTGTGTTTCTAGAAGCTTCTTTTTACACTGTCCCATGCATGCACAGAGCGAGGAATAGTTATCCACTGTTACTAGATAAACAGCCCAGCCTCAAATTTATTATCAGCACCTAAAATCTCACCTGTGGAAGAAAAAGAAAAGCAATCCAAAGGTTTCAGAAATTTTCAGTCTACATCAGCCAGCTAAGTAGTATTTTATTTAAAGCAACTTCGCCAATGGCAGAAGGCTATTCTAGTGGCAGTATGGAAGAGTTATATAAAGACTTCTAACAAACTAACCCAGGCTTTTTCAAGGTTCTTTCATGCCAGTCTCATCCACTGTGCCCTCAAGATCAGCTGCTTATTACGATATTGTGAGACCATGCATAAAATAATTGAGAACCTTCTACATACACAGTCCTAGATGCTATAAATTCTGGCTTTTGTGGTTGTTGTTAAACCTATTTTCCCACCTATGTCTGAAATTTTCTGGTAGTTTAGTTTTTTGTATTCAACATTTGCATTATACTGCAATTTCAAGACTAGTCAAAATGCACTTGGCAAGTGTAAAAAAAATTTACTGCAAGATCTGCCATGGCAAATTTAGGCAACAACTAAAAAGCAAAGCTTCTGTCTATGTAATTACATCACTAGGGTCCTACAACAGCTATAAAATATATGCCTTTCTGTAATCATAAAGGCTTCTGCAATCTCTTTCCAGGAAGATATCAGCTAAAGCAAAACCCTGTTTTCACAGCTGCATTACATCAGGGATTTTGCTGGCAGAGCTATGTTATTATACTTGGTACTGTAAACCAAGTATTTGTCTTTATATAACTATTACATTCAAAGTAGTTTTACTGGTTTCAGGTAAATGCACCATAAATCCAACTCTCTGAACATTAAGAAGCAGTATCCAAAGAAATGAAGGTAGGGACCAACAGACAACACAGGCACTGAGACACCTGCCTGTTTACAGAAGAATCACACAAGAGACAAGAGTAACTGAAGACTAAAGGCAGCCACATCACAGCTCTTATTGCACAGGAATGACAGGAGCAGGAAAGTATCCATGTGAAAATCATGGAAAAACTGTTCACCTGCTTGTATGCAAGTACCAATGAAATACATGTGGCAGTACGCACTCAAGGGATTTTCATAACATTACTAGCAAGAAAAGATCATTCTCAAAATGCATTCAAGCTTGAAGTCTATGCAGTATTAGCTACAAAATGGCACCATTGTAAGAATGAGACATTCACCATTTAAAAGAGTGAAAATTAATACAACCTGCAGAATATGCTGAGTTAACAGTGCATGCAATAAGGTTTTATCCCAGGAAAAGTAGGGGTCTGAAAACAACATAAGGAAAATTATAGAAGGACATCAAAGGGAGAAGGAATTTCCTTGACTGGGGCAGAAGGGCAAAGCATCCTTAGAGCACCAATGAGATATTCAGAAAAAGCAGGAAGTTTTATAGTTTTACAAGCAGTAGTTACTATCACTTTATAATGAATGAATTTTATGTGTAATATTATAAAATGGACAACTGTAAGACCTTGTAAAAATCTCCTCAGCGTTTCATAATTTTCCTAATTAGGTAAACAGAAGAAACCCAGATTATCAAAGCGCTGCGTCAGCAAAACAAGTTTTATCTGTTAGATTAATGTCTAAAGCAAGATGAAGAGCTAACAAAAGAACTGACATCAAGGCGCACTCAGCACATTTGCAAGGCAAATACTGCACATCTGACAGGTGATCAGTAGGTACCAGTGATCAGAGAGAACTGCTTCTCAACAGAGGCTTGGAGTTATGGTCTTAAAACTGCTGAACACTTCAGAAAAAAGTGCCTGGCAATTCTTAATGGTTAAACGGAGGCCATTCAGCTGTAACTAGACTGCACTGGATTCTCTAGTGCTTTTGAGACATTCTGTGACCACAGGTCAGAAGCTGAGACAATGTAGTATTTTAGCTGTACTGTATTTTTGTACTTTTAAGAGACAGTACAGAATAAAGCCACATGAAGTACTTCAGTGCAGCTAAAAAAACTCAAGACTTCCAAGAAACAGAGCCAATAATGCTCAGTATTATAATTAAGTGAAAAACTTCCGCCATCTAGAAAAACATCTATGAATAACACAAAAATGCTGATGATCCCTACCCTAAAGAAGAGATATATCCCCATTAATTAAACTGCAGATAAGGCTTGAGGCTGGAACATGTATTTAAAGTTGACCTGCAAATGAAAAATTCACCATTTTTTTCCCCGTTGAGAAGAGGCCAGAGAGGCTCTCACTTCCCTCCCCTCCAAAGTCTCCCTTCTACATTCTGAGCAGAGATACAACCCAGGAACACATCTGACTTAATTACTACCTTAACAGGAACTTGCCACTCAACTCTTATAAACAAGAGAAATAACTAATTCATAGCGTGAAGACCTCTCTGATAAAAAGGTCTTTTACTCCAAAAACTTTCACTGAATGGGTCAAGAAAACTCAGACATTTCATCATAGGACACAACAGATGGTTACAGATGGCTCACCTTTCAGAGACTGCCAAAACATGAAATTCTGAACTTCTGAAGTAAAAACACATCATACAACACATTACTCTTGCCCGCTTTGCCTCTTCTATGCATTAAGAGGGTTAAGCTACCATTTCTCTTTTGCAGGTCAACTTCAATACATCAACTGGAAGTCACTCACCCATGTGCCATGCACCTAAGCTTCTAGAAATCTTCACCTAAAAGGCTCCTAAAATTCACCTCCATTCGCACGTTAAAAAGTGTCAGTTGCAGAGTGAATTAATGGGACATACCATGGCACTAGGATGTACTCAGAGCACTTTCACATCCTACAAACAAGTGCCAGGACTAGAAATCATTTAAAATTTATTGAGGACAAAAAAAATCACAAATAAAAAAACATAAGCATTAAGAGAAGTTACAACCAAGAGTTAGGATGTGCCTCCTGCAGCCTCAGTTTTGAGGGGTCAGTTAATAAGTGTACAGGTCTTTGTCTCCTCGGATGTACAGCTAAGGAGTGACTTTTTAGAACAAGGAATTCAGTCAGACTTTACCAAAACAGCACCAATAATTGTGTTCATTACACCAACGACTACCAAGGCATGCATCTGTACAAACCTTTCAGGCAGTTGTCCACGGCTGGTCACGAATAAAAAGGCATATAAATTTTTCTCCTCTTTTATTACAATGAAGTTTATAACAGTACAGAAAAGTCACATGACCTTAGTGGGTCAATTTACTTAAACCCTGGAACAGGAGGAACTCTAAATACATTAAATATTGTTACAAGTTCAGACTTTCATGTACAAGTAGTTGGGAACAGTTACAGCCCTCACCAAACTATGTTGGGGACATGAAGTCCAACAGCACTTGAAGCGCTGTGAAGGCATAATTTCACAAATAGCAACGTAACATTACAGAACTTGCCTTTAAGGTGGTATGTTCATGTAATTCCAGCGCCTTCACAATTTAACGAACCATATTTACTATACTTCACTTCTAAAAACCTAGATGAAACATGAAAAAGAAGCCATACAGTATAAATTGCAACATCAGGAAAAGTTCCTGTTATTATTCCAAATAATTTTTCCCATGTAAAATAAGAATGTCCAATAGCTCCTTGCATGTGGGAAGATACTTATTTTTTTTAAAGTCACAATGAAGCCTTAATTGACGGAAGCTCGGCTATATTAACAGCACAAGATGAGAAAAGGTTTAATCTCCAAACCTATTAGAGTGTGAGTAGGAGCATCAGTAGCGGCCACCTTGCGACATTACGGGCGGTCTCATTCCCATCGGAGGGCGAGGAGGTCCACTCTGGTACGGGGGCACCATCGGGGGTCCCTGACCGTATGGAGGCATTGCTCCAGGAAGATATCCTGGCATGCCCTGGTGATGAGCACCATACTGACCTATAAACAGAACAGTTAAGATGCAAAGAATAATTTTTAATTTTTTTTTTTTAAATAGTGAGAAGTGCATTTTGTGAAAAGCTTCACCCCTCCCTGCTAGCATAGGCAACCTCACAAATCTTTTCAAAAGCAGGAAGTTGGGAAACTTATGATTACCATGAGGTGGCATGGGAGGTCTCATTCCTTGTTGTTGTGGAGGAATTCCTGGTTGTGGTGGCATCATACCTCCAATTGGTCCAACTGGTGGATTACCCAGGGCAGCCTGGCCTGGTCGAGGAAGATTGCGCTGGTATTTAGGCAACTGTGCCCTTCTCTCTTCCTAAAACCAGAAGAGACAACCACAACCCACTGTGTTAAAACTCACCAAAACCAAAGTAAATAGAGGTGCAACAAAGTAGATTAGTAAACTATTTTAACTACTTTACAAATTCAAAGACTACAAATAACATTACGTAGCAGCAGTAGGGGCTGCAGACTTTCTTCCTTAATACAGACCAATTTGAGCATGGAACTCAAATTCTCCCCTTCCCCCAGTTAAAATACAGCCTTTTCTAAAGATCTCTGAACTGTAATTAATGTTCATTCGTTTTATCCATAAATTCCGTATTTCTAACTGCTGTAATAGCACCAAAATAACTTCTAACTGTTCAGTCTTTTGTTCTACACTTATTACCCAGACCTAGTTAGCTTCAAGTTTAAGACACATGCAGTAGAAGTCCAAACTGTATTTTGGGTACAGAGATTTCCCACCACCACCAAAACTAAGGCTTAGTCTGCAGCACGATCATTGCAATATGCCACTCATCACTTTGCAATCAAAGTGAAGTTCCCTCAGTTACATTTCTTCTATTACTAAAATACACATAATGCAGAGCACAGATGAAATTCCATTTAACCTGCTATATCATCACAAATCGCATTTTTCAGTAGGACAATGAAAACGTACTAACTTACCAGTGATATATCCTCATCTGGATGGATCAACTTACTGGTTGCACTGGTTGTTGTGAGGGTAGCAGGCTTACTTGTGATAGATGTAGCTGCTTTAGCTGCAGTGCTGTTTGTCGTGCTAGTGGTTGAGGCTGTAGACTGTGTATAAGCAGGGAATGTTGGTTTGGGGGGTTCCGTTGTTGTTGCAGGTGTGGAATTCAAAGGTTTGAAATCAGTACCAACTGGCCCTGGCACAGCTGCTGCAGCCTGTGAAACACAGAGACAGCTCAATATTTGTTTCTCAAAGCAGAAGAAAACTTAAATGATGACTGTTAGACCTCTGAAAGCTTCCAGTGAGATACATAATTATAACAAGCTTGACAAAAGTAAAGTTCAGCCTTACTGCGTACTAGAGCAACTGAAACCGAGACAAAATAAACCCCAGTACGTACACATATACACACACACACTGGAAAGTCTAAAATTTGCAGGTAAAAAGCCACAACAACAAAGGAACAACAAAGAAAAAAACAGCCCACTATTTTATCTCAAACACTGAATCTGGCAAATGGGTACATCTTGTATAAATTCATATTCTTTCCTTAAATTCACATTTTTTAGCAACCATTAGTTTAGAGTACAGCTCAAAGAGCTAGTATTCATTAAAATAAGGTACTTAAGAAATATTTTAATCAAACATTTAAGAAAGCTCTGTTGTGTCAGGGCTTTAAGTGTTCTCTGAAAACACACTGCAGTACTTTCACAAAGTACTTTGTCTATCTACAGAACTTTAATCTTATTTGTGAATGAAGAATTAATAGAAGCCGGTAAGAGGTCACTAGAGATTCTAACACTTATCTCTCCTACACTTCTGTTACAAAAACCCTGTAGAAGTCTGTTTCGCAAAGCTGTCTCAAAAGACACAACAATCTCCAAAGTAAACCTCAGTTATGAGAGAATGCTTTTGTTTCTAGCCACTGCATATTTACAATTATCTGAACCCCCAATAAAAAAAAAATTAACATTTTGCACATAATGCAAGTTTAAAATTCCCTACATTATGATGTGCCTTATTAAACAACATAAACTAAAAAGCCTTCACCATGCATCAAGCTAACCACTGCCCACTAAAATGCATTAAACTGCTTTCATGCTCTTTTAACCCTTTAGAACCAGGATGTAACATTTCATTCTTTCACACTAAGAAAAATTGGGCACTTTGACATGCTATTTCTGGCAAGATGCAACTCATCATCAAGGACTCGGCAGTTTTACCAGCTAAACATAATCAGGAATATAACACAAAATATCTGAAGATGTTTAGTCAATTTTAGATTTTACAGAACGGTTCAAAGGGTTAAGTTGCAAAGCAATTTGTTTGAAACTGTGACTTCCTGCGTACTTGTGCTGTGCTAGGAAACAGAGCGTTAGAAGATGCTGAGAGACTTTCTGAATTGGAGGAAGCTGTACTTGAGCTTGTGACAGGTGTCCCCATCTGTAGCATAAAAGAAAGGAAACAGTGAAAAGTCTCCAAACAAATGGGTGGAAAGTATCCAGATGAAAGGATTTCTTATACTAAGCCCTTTCTTATGAAAGGACTATTTTTGTACACATGTCTTCCCTGCAGAAGCCCAAAATGCAAACAGCACCTTACAAAGGCTTCTGCAATGTACTTGAAAGCAAGCAAAAACTTCAGGACCTACGAACAAGTGCATTTCAAGGGAAGAGGTCACAAGCCACTATCGATTCCCCACTTCCCTCCCCAAAACATTTAAATTAACTTTTCACTACACTGATGTACTCCTAAACTTTCTGAAGTAAAAAACACCCTCCTAACTCAGGCAATGTTTAACCAGTTTAACCAGACTACAGAATAAGTTCATCCATTTATCACTAGAGAGCCCATTATGAGAACAGCTGAGAACAAGTCATGTCAAGATTTTTAATTTGGAAATTTTAGGGAGAGTGCCATGCAATCAGATTCCTGTAGCTAACACATCTCTTCACCCACCCGAAGTTCCCTTATAAACAACAAACTAAAGGTGTTTAAGAGTGTTCTGCCTACTTCTTTCTTCCCAGTGCTTACAGAACTGTCTGGTTTCACAGCTGTTTCAAGACAAACAAATCTTTTAAAATTCATTCAAGCACTACACTGAATTAAACTTAAACATGAACTCAAGCAAAAACCTGAACCAGTCATTTCTTCCACCTCCTCAGTAAAAAACAGGTACTATTGACATGGTGGCAATTAGAGAAATATAACAAGAGATTCCAGGCTCTGGGATACCTTACCTGCCCTGCGCTTGGGAAGAGTGGTTTAGTAACTGGAGGTTGTGGGGTGGGTGCCGTTGCAGCAGGAGCTGGAGGCCGGTTCAGAATGCCTGGGGCTGTAACAGGCTGTGCTTGTGTCATTGGAGGCATGCCAGGCCGAGGCCCAACTGGTGGGGGCATCCCTACAAACCACAAACAACGGGCGACGGATCAGGCTCCAGGAAACACAAATATTCCTTTAGACAATCCCGTTCCCAGTGTTCCTTAGAACAAAGTTTCCCACTACAAGATGTATCTTTAAGGCAACAGTAAAATAGAACATGATGAAGGGTAATGCCAGCAGTCACCAGTCAATGATCAAACACTTCAGAGCAATGCTGGATTAAGTTGTTTTTCACTAAAGCCACAGTGATGAAGTTCATGCTCTCAATAAACCCATACAATTAATGAAGCAACTGTTTCTGACACACTGCACCCGCACTGCTAAAAACATGGATGACACTGTTACAAAATCTTAGAGAGACTAAACCGTTTCTGAACAGTACCAGAACTGTGACCTTTGCTGGGGTCATCAGTAAAGTGGACTGGGACATTATGTAGTGTCACCACAACACCTGCATTTGGTGTGTGTGGAGCTCTAGGAGAGGGTCAGTGGGAAGTTAACAGCTCCCATGGGTTCCATCAAGCCAACCAGCAAATCTCAGGTTCATTAATTACCACACAGCTACAGGTCAGGTGGAACACCCAGGGAACTCAGGGCTGCTTAAGAGCTGCACAAGTTCAAGAAACATATTTTCTAGCTATGGTGGTAAGAGACCATAATTTCAGTAAAGTTTCTTCACACGGCAGGCTCATTAGTTGGGTAAACCACCAACACTATTCCCCACTTTCCACATTTTCAGTCATTACTATTTTCCAACTGCAGCCACAAACATTAATTTACAAAAGGTACGAAGAGAGACCAGGCAACACAACAGTGTGAGAAAGTGCAATAAAACCTCAAAACTGTATTCTATTTTTTACTTTAACAATGGCATATAATACTCAAATGATTATTTATAATCAGAAGCTATAATCAACCACCTCTGCACAAGACTGGCTTCTCTGGCAATCCAACCACATCAAGGTGGTGGGTGGTGGCATAAGTCTGTTCTTTACATAAATCCTACATCTTAGAGGAAATAAATAAATATAATTAAACTCTCACCATAGTACGAGTTCGACAACCCTGACCTACCTGGTGGCATACCAGGCATAAGAGGTGGGATTCCTGGCCCAGGAGGCATCATTCCACCCATTGGCATCATCCTATTGAACAGAAAACAAGCACTGGTATAAACACTCATGATAAAGCACTAAGACAATTGGCACATCCCTGTATTAGATAAAAAATAATGGTAAATAATTTCAGGCAGCTCTCAAGAGAGGCAATTCCAAACCAACTGACTCCACAAGAACAAAACCACAACATAACCCAGCACCCAAAACCCCAAATACTTATTTGAACTTTAATTTCTCAAGATCTCACTTCCTCTATTATGCGATTTCCAGAACTAGTGTCTCTTGAAATCTCTCTCAGACTAGGAGCTGCAGCAGAGTGTTCCAAGAACCTGATCTCAGTACCCTCATGGAATCTGAATGTAGGAAAACCAGCTAGCTGCAATCACACTACACTCACTGTACATCTGCTATTACTCCTCTTTGACACTGACTGGCAGATAACCCAAAGCTGTAGAACTACCAAAAAATACTGACAAAAGCAGAGCAGACAGGGCAAGAAAGCTTCCTGAGTTTCAGTTCCAGGAAACACCCCATACACTAATGATAAAGTGGGATTTTGGTTTTTTAATATGAGAAGTCCTCACTGTAACGTATTTTTCCTCCATATTAAAAATGGGTTTGGTTTCTTTTCCTAGATGACTATGTATGAGCCCTTCACAGGGAACAAACAAGTGTAGCTTAAGTTTGCTTCATTCTTGGCAGACATTCAAAAAGGGATTAGGGAAACAAAATAAAGGAACATTTACTGTTTAGTGAGTAAGAGAAGCTGAAAAACCAAAACCCCACTAAGTACAAACCAAAACCCCACCAAGAAGCAGTTTTTGTTTGTATGACACAGTCAAGACACCTTCACCATTGCTGCTTTCAGACCAAATCCCATGAGCAGGTGAGCATTCATTCTGGCAAGTCTGATTTCTGCTCTCAACTCATCTATCACTGCTACACAGGGAACAAGCACTGCAGAAGCAGCAATGACTGGGAACACAGACCCATCATCCCTTTTTTGGCTGGAGAAGGTTAACGTGTGTCCTGCCCCCCAGCAAACATCAAAACAAGTGCTGGATGCTCAGTGCCTGCTGCCCCAGAAGAATGTCTTTATGAGAAACTGCATCGTGCTAGAACTGGTGTCACACTAAAACTGAAGTTGCTTCCTGTCTCCTAATTCTTTGGTCATTTTTAAACAAAAGTTAATCAGGTTAAGTAAGCAGTATTTTATATCAGAGTAGACAAAAACATAATGCAACACCACCCTCTCCTCCCAAAATGAAATGCAGTGATGTTTTGGCAAATTCATTTGTGTTTTTAGGGTGACATAACATTCACCTGAAGTTAACAAGAAATTTCACCAGGACTATCAGACAACCTGATTAAATTCTGTTGAGTTTCCACCCAGAAAAGCTGAAGTTCTGATGAGCATCCACACCATGTTTAACTATGGTATGATTTTTAAATTCAAAGACTGTTAAAACAAAATTTATGTCTCAGAAGAGAATGAGCTTTCACCTCAGTGAATATAAAGTTTAGATTAAAGTGAGCTCCTGCAGAATGTCCTGCAGTGTGAAGGATCGAGCACACAGAGCTGTTCAAGCTCTGGTTCAAGAGAGGCTTTAAGTCTCTAAGGGTCTATTTGGTTACTGTTTTGTGGAATGCACTTCACATACAGTTTTGTAATATTAATTTACACAAAAGCATAAAGCCTTCACGTACTATACAGTAACAAAACCTAACCAGACACCTTCCCCAAATTCTTAGGCAATACTCAAAGATTTTCAGTAATACAATTTCCAGCTTATCAAAAACATGACATAAAATGGCATAATGAATGAACCTAGAATTACATTAATGAGATGCTTACATGTTTCCACCACAAAATGACTGCATGTATTTTCTCTGTTGATGTAATCTGTGAAAATTTATGACAAAATCAAAAATCTAACTGTGAATTTCCAAACACATTGTGATAGGGTATGGTGTCAACCCCAAACAAGCATAAAAACCAACATCTTTTGCCCAAAACACAAGAAAAATAAACACTATCCATTACTTTTCTCCTGTTATGTTGATGACTGATAATCAGACGCACAACATATGTGCAATACACAAAGGAACCGTGGCTCACAGAAGGCTCTAAACCAACACAACAGAATTTTATATTAATATACTATTACATAACAATTATTAAGTCAGGAGAGAGGTAAGATACTTTATACATACACTCAGTTTGGCCGTATTTTACATGTTGGTTTACAGCCATCGAGCTCTTTGGTCAGTCTTAGTATTTAGGTTACGTATTCCACAATTCCCTATGTACGTTTTTTTTATTTAGCTTTACTTTTTCTGTGACAACTTAAAATGCAGTATGAACATGTAATAATAAATCTTTCTTGTACTCACCCAGGTGGCATTCCAGGCATAACTGGAGGCATTCCAGGCATCATAGGTGGAACACCTGCCATTAATGGGGGTATACCTTAAAAAAAAATACAAATTTTCAACAACTCTGACAACATACAGTTGCTAACAAATGTCATCTAGTAAGTTTACATTGGATAAATACTTTACAGAAAGTTTTAAAGGACCGGGTTTTAAAATTTTGCTTACAAACAGCACAATATAAATACTATCTGCAAATCTGACTTTGACTGATTGTCCTCAGCCCTGCGCGATTGTGAATTTTTTAGCAGTCTCCAAAGAAGACATCTCGTTACAAGAAGAGACCATTCTTCACTCACTGATCAGAATTCTTTCCTCACTTTATCTGTGGCCTGCACATAAACGGCCTGTTCTGTGTTAGCAGTCTCCAGATACACAGCAGATACTTTCTGCCCTGTTTCCAAAACCTTATATAACACCATGAACAAGCATCACTGGTAGACTTCTGTTTGAAGCACTAACCTGTCTCACTACCACATGCCTCCAATCTACATGGCAGCATTAGGTACCTGAATCTAGACCTCCAAGGAAGACATGCTCGTGCAAACAGGGGAAGAAAGTAAGAAACTGCAAATCTGCACCTTCCAGAACTATTCTGTGACCGCAGCATTAAAAGGGCAGATTATTACTCGTGTATACAAGCAGCAATTCATGTTTCTACTGAGGTTTTCAGCAACTAGCTAACACACCCTCTCACCTGGAGGCATCCCTGGTGCACCTGGCACAGGAGGCAAACCTGGCTGTGCCATTGGGGGAATGTACCCCTGCTGTGGCTGAACTTGCTGGGGTTGAAATGAAGTTGAAGCTGCAGATTCATCATCTTCATACTCATCAGAATCATCCTGCTGTTTCTTTTTCTGGCTCTCTGCAGACAGTACAATGCATATGGTCAAACAACACAAATTATATTCTACAAAATTAATAGCAAAATTCAAACCCTGTCAGTGTTCAGAAAGTCACAGAAATACAAAGAAAATGCTGTGTGAGCCCATCTACAGCCACAAATAAAGGGAAGGAACATGACTCACACTGCCACGACCCTGAACATACAGAGAGATCTGCCCTCGTGTCAATGTCATGCTGTCCAACATAAACCAAAGCAGCTCAACCAAAGGCATGTCTGAACAGCAAAGAAACTGACACATTTGGGAATCAGGATAGTTTTACCTCTAGCCTTTCCTTCCCTTATCCTCACAAATAAATTACCATGCCCATATTCATTATGTAATTGTTGTAGCTGTTCTGGCAGGAACAACAACAAAAAAATCCCTCCCAGCCTCCCACATGGCTGGCAAATTGCTGTCAGAGAACACATTAAATCCCACCCTCACTAAGTGCCACAGCTGGGTAAGGAACACACCAGGGAAATAACAGACAATCAGCCACATTACACCTTACCCTGAGTTTTTTGTTCAAGTAACCGCCTCCGTTCCTCCATATCTTTTTCTGGAATGCCTTCCATTCCATAGATTTCCAGTTCAATGTCTGTTCTTCCAGGAATAGCATTTGGAACAGCATCTATTGTTTCTTTATGTACCTAATGAAAAAAAAACAAAAAAACACACACATAAACCCTGCTGACCACAATTCAGGGTAAATTCTCTGTGTTCTTCAGGAAGTTTCAAGACAGAAATGGATTATCCTTAATAGGAATAATCTCTCTGGTGAAGCATTTTCTTGATCTGTGCTTCCTAATCTCTAGTAACTACTATTACCCCTAAAACCAACTTACATAAACTTAGAAAAACCAAGACAGCACAATTCCTTCACTCTTACAAAACTCCTGGCCAGAACCTCTACTGCACAGTGGCTGTTTTACTGCTGACACAGCTGGACTCCTTTGCTGCAAACAGGTCATTGCTGTCTTTTTCTCATCAGTTTTAAAGACTCTGGAAGCCCTGAACCCCCACCTTCTTAAGGACACTTCATTTAAATGTTAGATACTGTAAAGAAAAGCTCATGTAAATCTGAAACTCCTTACCTGCATGCAGTGTATAGCTAAACCAGGTCCTGTATACAGTTTCTTATGACATATATGGCATTTAAAGTGCTTTGCTTTTTGATGCTGTATAAGAATTTTCTCATCATCAAAATCCCTATTACAATACCTAGTAAAGACTGTTAAGGAAACATTTAATACTGGAAGTGACCTTTTAGATAGGACTAAGGTAATTAGCACCAGTGTGATTTTTCCTGAAGCAAAAGAAAGGCACAAGAAGCATTTCTGAGCATTCAAAGGGTGACAAGTATTTCATGGATGTCTGAAACCAAACACCCTTGTTGGATTCAGCACACCCCTCTTTACACAGGTATCAAAGTGGGAAGGTGTCTGCACGCAGTCAGAATCATCACTTGATTCCATATTGTTTGACTCATGGTTTTCAAGTCCTACCTATTTTTCCTTTCCTTTCAGGGGTGTGAACGCTGCTACAGCATTAAAGGAGAAACAGGCTTGAAATCAGCAGAAGGAAAATTATGCAAATGACTCAGAAGTGCCTCTTTAATCAACTACTAGCAACTAACAATCATTAAAGAGAACAAAGGTTTTAGTTAAAAATGCCCTTCCTCTTCCAGTTATCCAGCTATCAGTTTTTATGACACATCATAATTTGCTGCAGTAACTGAAAAATCCTCTTTTATAAAGAAATATTTTAAGCAAAAAACTGTTTGGACATCTATGTAACCAAACAGGCAAACTGCATTTCCTTTCTGTGGGTCATCATTGATATTTCAGCAAACACTCCACACATTTTCTTAGGTGAGACAAATACACGTTTGCTATTTATTATTAAAAAAATGTTAACACTGCTAGCACAATGTGTGCCTTGCTTCCACCAAAACGTGAAACAAATCAATGTCTCAAACAAGCACAGATGTCTTCCAAGACAAAATGGTAAAATAGCTCAGAGCACCTTTTAAATTCCTTTATTAAACAACCCTAAAGGACAGAAGCGTAAGAGAAAAAGTAAATGTGTAATCAGTCCACAAAGGTGAGCACATTCTGAACGGGCGATCAAATGAAAATCCACCAGTATTTCAGGACACTGAAAAATTAAACCTGATCATGATGCAGCAATTACAAATTGAAAGCTCCCCTCTTCACGAAGAAAAAAGTTATAAAAAATTCTATTTTACCCACATCCCCAACCACCCCCCACCCCGTGAATAAATGTATTTATTAGCAGCAGGATTTTCTCCCTTTAATATCCTCCCTCGCGAGGGATAAAGACCCTTTTTCATTTCCCGCCGTCCCGGCTTCAGGCATCGGAGGGGAGGCCGCGGCCTCGGCGAGGGCGACGGCAGCGGGCCTGAGGCCGCGCGGGGAATGGGGAGCACAGGAAGGGCACGGACCAGGCCCCGTCCCGAGGAGCACAGTGCTGGAACAGGGCCAAGCACCGAGACAAACCGTAACGAGCGTGGGGAGAACGGCTGAGTCCCATCTCGGGACGAGACGGGACGAGACGGGACGGGACCGAGCCCCAACCGCGCCAGGCCGCGCCGCTCCGCTCCCCTCCCCCACCCAGCTCTACACAGCCGCCGCGTCCTACACAAAAGGATACCAGCACCAAGGCTTCAGCTGCTTCTTCTTCTTACGGCCCATGGCGGCGTCACCTCGACCTACAGAGCAGGAGAGCCAACCGCTCCGTCAGAGCCGCAGCGCCCGCGCGGCCGCCCCGCACCGAGCGAGAGGCACAAAATGGCGACCGAGCTCCCTCAGGCGCCGCGGCGGCCTCCGAACTCCCAGCACACACCGCGCCAGCAGGCGGGGGGGCGCCCACGTAACGCGCTCGCGGTCGCCCCCAGCGGGCTGTCCCGTGACGCCTCACGGCGCCGCCGCCATTTTGTCCTGTCGGGGCCATGGGTGTTCCGCCTGAGGCACCTGAGTGTGTCACGGAAACACCCACGGAGGGGTTTGGGTTGGGAGGCGCCTTAAAGCCCATCTGGTTCACACCTCTGCCATGGGCAGGGACTCCTTCCACTAGACCGGGTTGCTCCAAGCCCTGTCCAACCTGACCTTGAACACTTCAGGGATGGGGCAGCCACAACCTCTCTCTATCAGCATTCTCAGAACAAAGAGCTTAATCTTAATCTAAACTGTTGCTTGTCTTCATGTTTAATGTCACAGAGAACCTGTGTTTTCCCCACTAAATGTTACTGGGCAAGAAGCTGGCTGCTCTGTGCAGTGTTCTGGTACTGGCTGTGCCTGTATTGCTGGGTGCTGACAGTGAGGCCATGGCATGTGGGGGAGCCCATCACCTCGAGAACACAGTAAAACCGAGTAAAATGTGTTGAGCTATCACTATCCTCAGTTACCTGCACCTGGATGGGGACTGGTCCCTCTGTTACAGTGATAATCCATCGGGATGTGTGTCTGTTACCCCCATGGCTCTCCAGCTCACCACAGGTCCACCAGGTGCTTAGAAGAGAATCACAGAATCATTAAGGTGGAAAAGACCTGCAAGATCAAGTCCAGTTATCAGCCACATCCAGCCCTTTGCCGTGGTCCTGCTGCAGCTGAGGGTCACAGCTGCTCCCTACGAGGCTTGTCTGCAAAAGGAGATTGTGGAGCCTCCCCCTCTGGAGACATTCCAAACCCATCTGGATGTGTTCCTGTGTCACCTGCTCCAGGTGACCCTGCCTTGGCAGGATCTCTGGAGGTCCCTTCCAACCCCAACCATTCTGTGATTGTGATTCTGTTACTACCCAGTAGCCACAAGGTCGAGTTAATAAATGTGCTGTTTCAACACGGAAAAAGTATTTCAGAAGCAGAACTTTTTAACAGCAGACAGCATGGCTAATCCTGCCAAATCTCCTTCCAATCCGAACCATTCTGTGATTCTAAGATGTGATTTGAGCAGGTCCTGCCGTTAAGTGACCGGCTTTTGAAGCATTACTCGTACTGACACAGGCACTGCGGCGCCTGCGTTGCATTTTTTTGTGCATTACACAAACGGAGAAGCTTCAGCAGCCGGAGCCGTTTCAGCACGACTCGGTACCGCCCTCCGTGGGGTGAGGACACGGCCCGTGCGCTCCGAAGGCTCCTCCCAGCGCCGGGCCCCGGGGCGGGTTCACGGCACAGCCGGCGGGGCGGGGCGGCGGCGGGGCCCGGTGGCTCCCCGCGGCTCCCCGCGGCACGGGCGGGGCCGGGGCCGCGATGCTGCCGGCGCTGCCGGACGGCGATGAGCGGGAGCTGGAGAGCAGCGAGGAGGGCGGCGGAGCGGGCGAGGAGCGGCGGCCGGAGCGGCACGGCTGCACCTACCACGGCCTCTATGGCTACCGCAGGTGAGGCTCCGGATTCCCCCGCGGGGAGGCCGTGCTCAGGCCTTGGCCGTTCCCAGCTCCCTGAATTCCCTTTATTTCCCCCACCCCCGCCTCTCTCTCCCCAATGAGATTCTTTCCCTCCCATAATGCACCGATTCCCCGCTCTTGCTTTTATTCGCCCTCGGGCCGTGCCTTTTCCCTGCCGCAGCCTGTGCTCCCTGTTGCGTGTCACGGCTGTAAACTTACTCCGGGAATCCCTTGGGTTCCAGGTCCGCGCAGCAGGGAGCCGCCGGCGGGGATGGCAGTGCCGGCAGCGCCGTGGCACACACACCCTCCACCGAAGACTTCAGGTAAAGCTGAGCTGCAGAGCAGCAGGATCACGGCAGTACGCCGATTTGAAGTCTTTGCCGTATTGCTGTCAGATCACCGTTTGGTCCTCTGCAGTCCTTTCTAAGCACAACCCCCTGTGAAAGCATTCTGGAGTTCCCAGGGCACTTCTTCTGGAATACCTGGGGAATGGACACATATAGGAGCTCAAGTAATTATTAAACAGAAGCTATCATCCTTGAGTTTGAACACTTTTTTTTTTTTTTTTTTTGCTACTGGTACTTGACATTGCTGTACTGACTTAGTTTTACACGTAGGTTACATACAACAAAAATTTATTCATTTTCAATGGACGTCTTCCATAAGCTCTGTGTTACAGTTGAAGAAACATAAGAACAAAGAGGGCAGTGTCTTGTCGGTAGCTGCTGGGAAGGTCAGCAAGTCAGCATGAGCTGACACCACATCTCCAGACTCCTGATGAGTGGGCAAACCACTGACTGCTCATGATGGGCCGAAAGTCACAGAACTGCCTTAGCTGTCACCTGAGAGAGATCTCAGGGACCCTCCTGCCAGAGGCAGGTTCTACACATGCTGAGAGAACAAAACAATAACGTTTGCCTTTTGGTAACGATATCTTCTGTTTTTTAAAGCCTCTCCTTGCTGGACACCAACTTACCAGCTGAAGCGGAGACGGAGCTGCGCAGTTTCATTGCTAAGCGTCTCACTAAAGGAGCGCTGTTTGAAGGAATGGGGAATGTAGCATCAGTGGGGCTGAGGTAAATTTTTGAAATTCTTGGTGAATGAGGACTGTAAGGAACATTAGTACATCTTGCCTACCTGCTGCTGCACTTAGGTTTAATCCTGATTCTATGTTCTCAATCTACTGCTGCTGTTAATAATGGCCTTACACAATGGAACTTCCTTTTTTTAGGTAACTTTGAGAAAAATATTGTTTTAAGTAATTTACTCGTTTAATACTTTAAAAATACTAGAGGTATTATTATTTCCTTTTAAACTACTCTGATCACACAGAAGAAAAAAGAGAAGGCCTAAGAGCTGCACCTATGGTTGCACCTACCATGGCTGTAGGAGCCACCAGTGCTAACTACTAAAATTACCTCAGAAATCATGTATGTCTGCTTTTTGCACTTATTTATTGTGTTGTATCTGGAAGAAAATGATTGTTTTGTTTTGTTTTTCTTTTCTCATAGCATACCAGAAGGTAAAGTTGGTTGCTACTACTGTCGTTTCCAACAAGAAAGCGTTCTGGAAACAGCAACACTGGAATCAGACATTAATGCTCCAGAATACGTGGTTTGTTTCTTAGGTGGCTCAGAGAAAGGTCTGGAACTATATCCTTACCTTTAACTTTCTTTACCTGTATGGAGAGGGAGATGATGTAAAAATTATCTTGTCATTTTGGCTGTTTCTGCTTGAAATCAGCTTGTTTGTGCACACCTTCCAGTAACTGAAAATGTCAGTAACAGCCATATACTGAAAGGAAAAAATACAGGGCTTAGCTGATGCATCTTATTTTCCTTAAGAAGATACTTTCAGACTTGAGCTGGACAAATACGTTCAAAATCTGAAGATAAACCTTGTTTTGGAGGTAAAGCCTAACTTTTTTTTTTTTTTTTTTTTTAAGTGGCGAAAATTAGTATTTATGCAGATTAATTCCTAAAACCATTTGGAAGATCTGATCTGTAGAGAAAAAATACGTGTTTCAAGTACCAATATGAAACACTGGGAGAGATACTTGGCTCACTGTAATACAATGAATGTCTAAGGTGCTATCAGCCACACAAGTCAAAAGGAAAAAAAGAATGTGGGGACCTTTTTGTGTCAGTCATACATCTCTTAAAGGTCACTTACAGTTAAATTTGGAGAGAAGAATGACTGACAAAAGGTAATGGTCTACAAGGAACTTATCAATGTCCACCTTGAGTCTTACCAGTTCTGAATGTCAAGAAAGGACATTTGTGGGTTTCTTGTCACATTGTTCTAGTGGAAGCCCTGCATTTTAAGGCTGTCATTCCATCTGCTGTTGCATGGTCTTCACTCAATATATACCATAATACTGCAGTTCTGGATATTTCTTAAAATGCAAAGCCTCTCATTGCTGATAAAGTGAGGCTTTAAATGTCAAACTCATTATTTTAGTTCACTGTGGTTTGAGATTAAGAAGGTTCCAACATCCAATTATCTTAGGCTGAGTAGATTATTAATAGGCTCTAATAATATTTCTATTGGTGTAGAAATCTGATTTGTAGTTAAAGTTTTAATGTTTCAATGTGTTACAGCAAAAAAATTTGGAGGCCTGTGTTAGCCCCTACCTGAGGAGCTGGTTTGAGGATGCCATCTGCCCTATCCAGAGGGTGGTGCAGCTCTTCCAGGACAAACTTGCCTCTCTGCTACATGCTGTAAGTGTATTTAAAACTGGCGAGCTAAAAAACCTCCAGCAGGTATCTCAGTGACTCCAGCATGGTTAAAATGTTTCTTGCATTTGCTTTCCTAGCAGGAGGAAATGAAAAACCCTTCTTTTTGTTGTTGCAGAGCAAGTACTTTTCCCCTGCTTATTGCTAAAGAGGCACGTAACAATTTCTTATCACTTAAAAAATTACCTTATGGTGTCCATGCTGAAAGTAGAGGAAGAAAATCAGAAATAGCATGAGCAGGCTGTCTGTGCCATAATTGCTCTGAATGAAAAGGGGTGTTATATTGTGTGTGTGCCTTGTGTAATTCACTGGAAACAGAAAAGAGACTAATCCTAGCTCTAGTCCCTGAGTTTGAGGAGGCTCTGGATGGAATAGCTAACAGTATAACTGCTGAATTTCTTCTGAGTGCAGAACCAGCTGCAATGGCAATAATACAGAGTACTGCCTCGACAAGAACAAATTTTAAAGTACCACATTATGTATTTATTGCTCAGCACTGCAATATAGCAACAAAAGTAATACTGAAGTTGCATCCAGCTTTTTCCTTTTATTTTCATTTTGTTTCTTTTTTTAAGGCTCTGAGTTACACACCTGTAGAAGTCAAAAATGCAGATGAAAGTACAGAAAAGGACATCAGCAGGTAAAGATACTTTGAGCCCAAGGAACCTTTGAGTAACTTGGCTACTTGACAGTCACTTGGTGTCTAGGAGTTGTAAAGGAGCAAGCAGTTGACAAGAGCTTTTTGTGTCAGGTTCCTGGCAGCTGCCAGCCTCCAAGGACTTGTCCAGGAAGGCACAATGACCTCCCTGTGCATTGCCATGACAGAGGAACAGCACAAGTCCATGGTTATAGACTGTAGTGGACCTCAGCCCCAGCTGCATAATGCAGGTGAGATTACATGTTACAACATTACATTACAACTTCATGTTGCTCCCTTGGATCCATCAGCTGCTGTGAGCTGTGACATTAGAAGCTCATAGGCTCCTCCCAGAAAGTTTGGGTTCCGTTTTCCTATGAGGTACCAGAGTATTTTGTTACACTAGACACACTGGAACTCTGGGTTGAAAATGCTTGGTAATAAAATCCACAGTACATTTAGTTTGTGGACCATGAAAATATGACTTGTACAATTCAGGGAATCTGCAAAACTTTCTTTCCCTGTAGTGGTTTTGACAAGTGTTGGGAAAAGGGATTCAACAATCTGAACACAGTCATGTGTAATCACTGTAGCTGTGTTTGCTTTTCTTTTCCACGTGTATTGTTTACTGTTAAGACTCATTTCCTGGCCCAGGTATATTGCTATCACTTGTTATGTGACAGTGATTAGACCAGGTGAACGCAGCTGTATATGTGGAGCTCATTTGCTTTTTCTTATCTCTTCTCTGTGTTCCTGAACTTTTAACAGGAAGCAACAGATTCTGTGAGGACTGGATGCAAGCTTTTGTGAATGGTGCTGAAGGTGGAAATCCATTCCTCTTCCGGCAGATTTTGGAAAACTTTAAATTGAAGGTACCTGTTCAGATATGTTAAAGACTTGAAGAAGATATTTGGGTTACTGAGGGAGCAAATACTATATGCAAAATATTATTTTGTAATGAATAAAAGTTTTAGGTTATTATGATGTCTCTATGTCATTAACTGATTAACTCTGAAGCTTAATTTGAGGGCTGGCTTACTGTAGTTGACAAGAACAGCTGTAAATTAGTGTGAAAGTTTCTTCAGTGAATGCTTCAAAGGTGCTTTCTCAGATTTAAAGACCCACCTTCTTTGTTGCTGTTGTTTTCTTCAAGTACTGTTAATCTGAGCCTTAAAAACACAATCTCATGCAACCGGTAACGTGGCTTCAGGAGCTATCACTTCTTAAGTGAGCTGCCATAATAGAATTCTTGCTACAAGTGGGACACATCATGTTGCGTCCACACATTTTGCATAATTACAGTAAAATTTATAATATACATCCAAGACAATATTCATTTCTTATATTACTCTTAAATAGCAATACAAAGTTTCTATTGGAAATGCTTTTGCTTTTCCTGCTATTTGTCCTTTATTTTCCACGACAGTGTGGTTTTGTTCCATGTAGGAGGAGAAGAACATGCTCTGTTACTCTTTCCCCAGGCTATCCAGGACATCAACAACCTGAAGAGGTTTATCCGCCAGGCTGAAATGAACCACTACGCCTTGTTCAAGTGCTACCTGTTCCTAAAGAACTGTGGCAGCGGAGACATCCTGCTGAAGATTGTCAAAGTAGAACATGCAGAAATGCCAGAAGCCAGGAATGTAGTGACTGTCCTGGAGGAATTCATGAGAGAAACATCAGTGGCTTAAAATTATCTTATGTATAAATCATTAATTTCTTCTGTGCAGCTATTGCAGGATTTTAATTTATATTTAAAAGTATTGCCCCAGTCAAACCTTAGTTGCAGTTTCACCTGCCTTTTCTTGTTTTTTAGACAAAGCACTATGAGCTTTTTTAATGTGTAAATATCAGATAATACAAACTCCTGGAGAGTTTTCAGATTCTCCAACTGACTTGCTTCTGTTCTGAGGAAATCATGCCATTTGATTTTTATAGTCATTGCAAAACCAAACCCAAATCCCTTACCTGGCAAGCATTTCACTATTTTAAATATTTCAAATATCTTTAAAATCATTTAGATCTGGTTACTTTGTTTAAGTAAAGAAGCACAAACATCTGGATAGATCTAGATAATGAATTAATCAGTTTAGTTTAGAGAAGAGAACCTAGGTACCAAGTCTGTAGCTGGTTTCTGCTTTCAAACTGCGGGTTTGTTCTGCTGCCACTGGATAAACAAGTGGGTAATTGCTATGAAAAACAGCTGCCCTAAGTTGCAGTGATCAGTTTGTGTGTGCCTGTATGTGTGCATCTTCTGAAATTCCCAGGCTATTTGATGTATCCCCTTTTTCCTTAGTCTGAGATGTGATCAAGATCTTTGTGTGTTCTTACATTACAGTTTTGCATAACTGTAAATAGTCATGTTTTTCAATCATGAGGAAACTAAAAAAAAAAAAAAAAAAAATCCACATTTAATATTAAAACTTCTTCAGAATTTGAAGTAAATGAACTTCCTAAATTAATTCCTCAGACTTTAAAACATTTCACTGTATCAGCAGTGGATTCTTACCCACATTGTGGGACATACAGGGGGCAGAATACCTGAAGGAAATGTTTGGCTACAGCTGGAATTAAAAGTCATGGCATCTCTGGGTAACCTCATAAAGAGGGTGATCTCTGCAAACCTGACACAAGCAGAATTCCCTGTTGGTTCCCTTTGCAGCAGAGGGTGTTTGAACACCCCCTGAAACAGCGCCTGTAACTAACGTGGTTCAGTGTGACTTGTGCTGCTGCTCTGTACTGTGAGGGCAGGAGTTGCTGCTTTCCTGTGACACCACCATGTTGAACCTGTAATAAGGCTGACAATAAAACACATTGAAATCCTCAATAGTGTGCCTATAAATTGTCAATGAGTGTGGTCCTTGATGTCTCCTGTTCAATGCAGAGGAGCTGCAAGTGTGGCATTAACAGCCAAGGTGGCATATAATGTATTTGGGCAGGTCAGAGAAGAAAAGTAGTGTGAAAGGAAACAAACCCCTCATTCAGTCATTTGCAGGAGCTCTGAGAAGTAACAAGTGTTTTCCTTCATGAGTGAGTACAGCAGCACCACTCAATAAAATGTGTCACCCTTTGTTGCTCCCGTACATTTCTAACAAAGTTGGAGCACTGATTGTTCAGTTTTTTGGCTGATCAGGACACAAGAAAGAGCTCAGTGTTTAAGTAAGTTGGATGTGAAGAACAGCACGAAAACGTATGGTGCTAGTAGGCTGTAACACCTTTTGTATTAATTGACAAAAGCTGACAAAACCCACCTTACCTTCATGCTGAAAATCCTCAGCTCACGAGTAGAGAGGTTTGAGTGTCTCGGGAAGTTTAGTTCAGTGCAGAGGAGTGACAGCAAGAGCTCAGTCCCACACATGGTAGCAGTGATCTGCCTCTCTTAGGAGTAGCACATCTGACAGGAGCTGCTCCTCCATACATCTTCATTCCTAGAAATTACACTTTAACCCAGTGTTTCCCAACAAAAACACAATTTATTTTTCAAAATAAGCCTCCCCCTTCCACACTGATAGAAGGATTTTTATTTTAATCACTTGGGTGTTTACTGCAGAACTTCCTGGATATGTTGTTTCCACTCTTGATTCAGGAGATGAGTGTTGGCTCTCAGATTTGAAAACATTCAGTAGAGCCTGATGTTAAAAGAGTATAACCCTCCTCCCCAGGAACAAAATTTACTCAAATCTAAAAAAATGTAAAAAAAATTACTTGAATGTCGTCAACTTCCTTGGAGTTCTGAGGTCACTGCAATGAAGGGACAGCTGCCAAAAGGTGGGACAACACCTGAATTTCCATACAAGTCCCAAGCCAGTTCTTCATTAGATCTTGTGGAGAAATGAAGCTGCAGTTCACTATCCCCTTTATCTGTTAGACAGACATAAAAATGAATTACCAATGTCATTATTAGAAGATCGCATGGCAGAGCTCCAAACCAAGGGCTCTTCTGTTAAATACCATGTTAACTGCAGACAAACTTACAAAACTGTCCTTGAAAGTTCTTTTTTGGTCGTTTTTTTTGGTATGTGATATAGAACAACTCAATTTTATTAAAAAAGAAAAAAGGAAAAAGAAACAGAAAACAAAAACCACAAAAAAAATTTAATGGATTCTGTGCTCAAATAATATTGTCACAACAAAAATATACAGAATGTACACAATACAAAAATATCTGGAAACATACAATAGCATCTTACCTTGCAAATATCACTTTGTTTTACAAGCCCTTCACAGGGAAAGTACTATTTGTTCAGTATTTTAAGGCAGAAAATTACATCGTTTAGTGCTTTGTGTTTAACACTTGGATGTGTTGTTAGCATTAGTAGTGTAAGCAAAAGAAAAGCTGCATAAATCTGGCTTTATTTGCAAACTGAACAGACACTGTGGGAGTCAGGAGAGAGTCAGTGACAACGTTGTCTATCAAGCTTGCTGAAAATAAGGTACTTTAGCTGCTTAAATCATAGGGAATATTTTGTGCTCTTGTTGTAAAGTACCCTGAAACATAAATTTTCTGTACTCCTACTGGCCTATTAGAAAGCTTCTTCCAATTAAAAGCCAATGATTAATGGTGACATTAAAATACATTTGCTTTTAAATAAGGTTGGTTTCTGTCTTAGGTGTGGTTCTTTTTCTCAAAATGCACTGCGCTTGTTTATAACCAGCTCTTGGCATCGGTGGTTAGAGAAGGGATCTGAGTTCCACCACACAAAGCACTGCAGAGGAGCAGGGCAGCAGCAACATTCCGAGGTGCTGGCCTGGGCTCCTGGTGCAGGTCCAGCTTGTCCCCAGAGGTGGCTGGTGCTGAACTGCCCTGTCCCCATTCTCTAGTTCCACTTCGGGCAAAGCCATCTCATGGGTGCTCCATAGCAACTGGGCTGAGCTTGAATCTTTGTGACCTGGAGCTCTTTACTCACTGAAGGATGTGTGAAAGTCCTACCCACCATTCTGTGAGACTAAATATTGGGAGAGAACAGAAACTGCCTCGTAAGGTCAGCAGTCAGCTGTCATGTCAGTACCAGCTCTGAACATGTCAGATTCCATCCTCCATAGCCCAGTTGAAACTGAAAAGGCCCAACCTGATCTAAAACACATGGGCAGTATAATCCATCAGAAGCAGCAAGATATTGGGATACAGAATCCCTGAGCTTTATTTCTAGTAACAATTTCTCTGTTGATAACATACTTCCCACTGCCAAAGAAGCAAGTAGTGAAAAAGCACAATATGCCACGTAAGTGCTAAGATTCCTCATCAACCGACAGGAAAACAGCGACACAAGATGTTGTCTTAAAAACTCAGCAAAAGTAAATTCATCAGCATTTTTATGACTGCTACGCCTCACTCGGAGATTGTTTCTGGAAACCTCCTCTCCCACCACTGCTTGGCAACTCTCTCCCTTCCTCCTATCTGTGTTATTACCGCTGTGTGTAAAACTAATCTTTACCAGTCTCCAAGCATTTAGGAACCAAAGGTGCCATTTGCAGTCCCCGCGGGCTCTCACCCGCCCGGTTCTCCTCTCCCGTCCTGCGCAGGGCTGCGGGAGCCCCTGTCCCGCCTGCGGCCGGCAGATGTCCCCGGCAGCTCCGCATGCAGCGCCGCCCGCTCCGCCCGCCGCGCTCACGGACCGCCGCCGCAACGAACTCCCTGCCAGGCAAATCCACCACACAGGCGGCGGCTTTTTGTCTTTTCTCCCTCAGGTGTTCTGTCCTCACTCGAGGACACAGCGTGAAATAACTTGCTCCGAGGTGCTCTGTCCAAACCTGTGCGCTGGTGACGGTCCTCGCCTTCTGCTCTAGCACTGCACACTCCTAAGGTTCAATGGATTCACGTTTTATCTGACTGATGGAAAATCCTGGCAGTAGCTGAAATAAAACCACATCAAATCACTGAAACCAGTCCCTCAGTGGATGCTCCTTCAGGAACATTCTGCTGACTGTGACAGGTTGGAACCACAAATGAACAGGATGGAGAATATTACATCTCCAACATGAGCCAGCAGCTTCAAGGACATCTGGAGGTAACAGAAAAGCCTGGTTGCTGTTAGCTCTGTGGTGCTGCAGCACTGTGGCACTCCTGAGTGTGTTAGAAAATAACATAACTGGAATTCATGATACTCTGTATAAACATAGCAAGTTTTCACACTGTAGTTTTGATGATTAAAAAAATAATTAAAAAGCTTAAGCACTTTGTGCTGGTTCTGGCTCCATGAGCTGATTGATTCTTAGCAGAAAACAGGCTCTGTGCACAAACTGCTCCATGAATGGGGGAAGATTTCAGCTCTGATGGACAGGAATGTGAGAGGGTTTCATTCCTTCAACTACAATAAATCTAACACTGCCTGAAAATCTGGCCTTTCTGATCCCCAGGGTTGTTTGTAGACTTGCTCAGGCAGGATATGGGGACACAGAATGAAGTCAGAAAGATGAACAACAGTTTAAAAGAACAAGTCATAACACCAACTTCAGAGCTGTTTTCAACCAATTCATGTAAACTAGACTCATCTATGGAAAAAGGACCAAGGAAGGCTGTCTGCATTACTCCGTTCAGCTCCCTCCCACTCCTGAGCTGAGTAAAGACATTTTGGGCATAATCAAGGTAATCAAGAGACCGGTGGCTCTTGAACTTTTGTCCTGCTGCTTCACCTCAGAGCACACGCTGACAGGTGCTGACACCTTTACTGGTAAGAAACTCATGGGCAGTAAGTAGCTTTCAGCTGAGAAAACAAAAATAAAAGTCAGTTGGTGCACATTGCACTCTGGTAAATTATAGGCAAAATAATCTGGGTTTTCTTGCAATTGAAATTTTCTACCAAAGTTTTAAAAGCTTTCCTAAGATTTCAGGAGAACTCCCATTCCTGGTCACCTCTGTTTTCAAGGCATCTGTAATGAGCAAGGCTTAGCAATAGGTGAGGGAAGGAATGTCCTCCATACTTGTTAACCACGTCAGAGCTCTCCTAGCTCCCACCCTCCTTCCTGCCTGCTCCCAGGGGGATCCACAGCTACAACACTCACTGGGCCAGCACCTGCAACAATCTGTGAGAACTCTTGTGGCTGCTGGGATCTGGACCCAAAGTGCAGAGGTAAAATGGCTCGGGGAACCAATCCCTTCTCCAAAACGATCACAGCTCTGGCCCTTATCCCTTCCTCTTGGTCCTTGATGAGGGCCCATGAGCAATGTACTGGCCATGCAGAACAACAAAAGTGCAATTGCCCTCAGAAATCCCATTTCTGTGCACAAAGGTGGCAAAATTTGGTTCTTTTGCAGATAAGGCTTATTCCAGGCTGTAGAAACACTTATTTTCTCTCCCCTCCTTCTGAGGTAACAGAAGATTTATGAGTGCATCTGCTGGGAGAATACTTCACCCCTCAACCCAGAGTTATTTTTCTGTAAGAGGCAAAGAAGAGGGCAGCTGATAAGCTCTTGTGGATGTCCCCTCTAGAAGGACAGGCTCCTACTAGCTTGTGGCAGCATGGACAGCACAGCTGAGAGAATAAAGCCCACAACACAGTTTTCTACAGAGCAAACACAACTGCTACAGTGCCCATGGGATGTGCTGTGAAAGACTCCGGTGGCTGTGCCTGGGCACCAGCAGGAAATAGAAAAAAGGAAGAGAGGAGCTTGTCTGGAGAGACTCTTATGGCTGCTTTGTCCAGGCTGTTGAACAGGTGGGTAAAGGGCAGAGAAAAGGAGGAAACCCATATTTCTGGACTGGAATTTGGCAGCTCTCTAAAGTGACAAGCAACATAAGCACCTTACAGAGAGGAGTACCTAGAAGTTCTGCTTGGGCTACAGATGTCCTCGTGGGGTCCCCAGGTCTGTGCAGGCACAGGCTGCATGAACTGTGTATGAACTGTGCCACAGCCCACTTACACATTGCCCGAGCTGGGCTTGAACGAAGTTAAAGAAAAAGGCATCATTGCAACTAACCATTGTTTGGAGCTCCTGAACATCCATTGCCTCAGGAAGAGGCAGCCTCAAAGCTTAGAAGTCATATTAAAACCAGTTTTATCCATTTCACAATGATCACGGTAGCAAACAACACCCTCTCCACTTCATTGGGAAACCAGTGCTACATAAAAACTGATTTAACTCCACTGCCTTCAGTGGACTTGGCCCCAAATGGACTGTATGGCTGTAAAGACTGGATAGATCCCACCCTGGGCTGCTGAAGGAGATCATGGGCCCACTTTCCTAAGTAAGAACCTGCTGGAAGAGTTGAGATCCTTGCTAGGAGCTCACTGCAGACCAGGTGTTAGGTCAGTGTGGGCAGAAATAAAAGCAAGAAGAAAACAGCACCTGATTGTCGTCTGATAAAACCACAAATGAACATTTGCCCTCCTTTTCTTCATTCCTCAAAAAAAAACCCAAAAAACAAACCCAAAAAATGAAACAACCCAGCCACACCCTCTAGCCACAGTAGGCTGGGGAGGGGGGGAATAATTAATTAAAATCAAGTGAAACATGCACAGTTCAAGTCCCCTCTGGCTGGGTGTCCACAACACTCTAAGATTCCCAGTGTTTATAGTGCAATTTCATTTGACCTGTAGTTGAAGATCAGTCTCCATCACTTTGTGTGATCAAGTTCTGCCGATTCCTTTGAAAGTTGTGCAAGTCAAGTTTCAGCATAGGCTAAAATACCTTAGGAACCATTCAAGTAATTAGACAGTGGCACTGGTATGGCTGAACAGTCAGACGTGTCCAAAGAAACCAGACTCAAGCTGCCTTGTGAGTACCATTTGAGTCTCTAATTAGTAAATGTCTGCTCTTTTTCCCTTTTAGTGTTCAGTAACATTGAGGAAATTCACTGAACAATTGGCCATAATTCCAGCACTGACCTGGAAGATACAAATATCTCCTAGAAAATATTGATGTGTGATAACAAGCCAAGCAGTCAGTGCCCAGGTGCAGGGCAGAAACTGCAGGGCACGGCCAGCCAGAGTTACAGAACCTGCTGGATCTGTGAACAAACTGATCAACCCATTCTTTCATGAGATCTTGAAGTACCTCCTCCAGCACACTCGTGTGTTCAGAAGAATCGTCCTCCCCTAAGTTAAATACAAAAATAGATCCTCCATCTTCATTCGTTTAACACAGCTGACAGATGACTTCTGCTCTCCAGTTTTCTGTCCCGTGTTTTCAAGGAGGGGGAGGTAGCTTTAGATCCAACAGACTGTAGGCAAAAATATTCCAGAATATGGCAAACAAGACAAAAATGACATAAATAGAAAGGAAGATCCACCATAAAGTCTGATCTTGGAGTCTCTGCTCATAGTTCCTCAGGATGATGACACCAAGGGTGATTCCAACCATCACCCCTCCCAGGTGAGCCATGAAGCTGGGGTGGGGGCACGGGGGGTAAGCGGAGGGGTGGAATCGCAGCCACACGGCTCTTCCAAATTCAAAGCTCACTGGAACAAAGAATAAAAAATAAATTAATTGTTTAGCTTTCTCCCTTCTTAAGTCCACACTGCGGGCAGCACTGCATCCCTGAGGAGACAGAGAGGGAGAAACTGCCTTGTATGGTGAGCACAGGAAAGCTGTGGCTATGTCAGGGCTGTGGCACACAGACATGAGGTCTCTCCAGTGGCTGGAAAGTGGTCTGGGTTTGTCAGAGTGTAGATAGGTTGGGGAATATTCACCTTCTGAAATTTATACCAAAACCATAACAAACATAGTTAGAATTTGAAGACAGTTTGTCTGTGATGAACACACAGTTTAGTTTCCCTGATTGTGCCTCCCTAGGCATGGGGCTGGAAGTGAATTAATCAGTGTGGGTACAGTACTGCTGCCACCTCAGATAGGACATGCCCTAGGAAACCCAAGTATTATCATGACGAAAGCATTCCATGTTTGAGACTGCAAAGAGATGATGTTTAAGTCCTACTCCTTCACAAACACCACAAGCCACAGATGCTGGCTAATGACAAATCCTTGTTTACAAATGCTTGTGTTGAAAGCCAAAATCTGCAGTGGAGAGCAATGTGGTTCCTGCTGCCAGAAGGTCCAGCTGCAAGCTCCTACCCAAACTGCTGCAAAGTCAAAACCCTCTGAATCAGCATGAACTATTATGACAAGGACAAACAAAACAGGACTGGCTGCACGTGTGCCAAGCATTGTGTGGTACTTACTACAGATCAAGGCAACAGCCATGCGCAGCAGCTTGAATTGGCACTTCATTCCTGACCAGTTCTGGAAAAGAGACAAGGAAAACAGAGTAATGCTGCACACAAACCTGAAGGGATATTACATTTAGATCTGTCACTTGTCAGCCAACTTCTCCGTGCATTCAAGCCCTACTGTGCTTTTTCAAGGCTACTTTCTGTGCCTCAGGCTCCCTGAAATTCAGCCGCTCTGATCTTTGGCAGAGCATAGAGAAACAATAAAGACTTCAATAAAAGCATATCAAGGAAATGGTGCCATAAGAAAGCCTGGACTTGGTCTCCTCTGTCTTCAGGCTTGGTTATTAAGCAATACAGTGGAATAAAAATCTCTGAATGATAATCAGAAATCATGGAGGAAATATTAAAATTCCTCCTTTTCCACTTGCACATGATTTTAAAGCAGGAAAAGAGATCATGTCTTGAGAAACTCAGGTGTATGACAACATTATCATTGTTACTGTTAATATTATTATTTATTATGTAACAAAATGAACATTTCTTTATTGAAGACACACTGAGATACCAAGATCATCAGAATTTCTTGTGAAATGCTTCCTATTTATCACACTGAAGAAATAAAAAGAATGCTTGTAAACTTTTCGACTATCTCTAATGGCATTTGGGATGGCAAAAGTGCAACTTCCACAAAATAAGTAACTGATTTTCTCTCTCCACAGAGAGACCTAACCAAGTCAGAAAGCTCTGAGCTCATGCTGATGAATACTGTGCTGCCTCCTTCACTTTTCATTTCCATGCAGCTGCTTTGAATCCCTCCCCTCACTCTTTTCCTTGGGGTGACACGCTTTATTGCTTCCCCCTGTTGGTTATTTTATGCATTTAATTCCAATAATATTTATTTTTCCAAGCAGGAATGTTTCCATTTCCTTTGGTTACCAGGAGGCACGAGGGAACAGAAGATTCCAGAGACCCTCCCTGCCACAGTCCCTGCTCTCCCCAGCTGTGCCAGCAAACAGCCAGCGTGTCTTTCAGCGTGCAGGAGCATCGAATCTGGATAACAAATGAGCACAGAGAGACAATGGGGGGAAAAGAAAGTAAAAAAACCCTCCACCAGAACTGGAAAGGCAGCAAAAATAATTTCAGATGAGAAGAGAGTCAGGGGATAATGGAGAAATGAAGATGCTAAGGTAGAAATCGCTCAATAGATTTGGCGAAGGCCAATGAGCAGTGAAATTACAGATCACTTCGTGATGCTCTAAGTCTGGGAAGGTAACTGCTAAAGGCTCTCTACACACCTCTGGAAAAGCCTCTTCCTCTAATGCAGACCAAAATTTCCTCCAATGCCCCCTCTAACTCTGTGAATTGTGGTGTTTAAAGACCCTGTGTTTGTGTTACCACCATGAAAGACAGAGGAAGCTCCCTCCTGCTTCCCTTGGCACAGTGGCAGGGAACACAAATCAACTGAACATAATTGTTGGTGGGGATGCAATTCCCCAGCAGAAACCCTGTGCTATAGGGGTCGCCCCTCTCCTCCACTCCTGACCTCTCTGCCAGCCACTCAACTGTCTAATTTGGGCAACAGCTCATTCATGCTCTGAAAAGCTTGAGGAGGGTGAAGGAGACCAGTTCTGCTCAGGATCTCACTTTCCAGCTGTTACAAAGCTGTCTGGAGCAGCACCACCGTGGGTCACAGCTGGAGCCTGCTGACTTTACTGCAGACAAGCATCAAGTACAACATTTTCTTTTAGGCTTGACTCCAACACCACCACACACACACATCTTCCAGCACCCATATAACAGATCTTGTGTCTCTACTGCAGCCACCTCACGTTATCTTCCCACTCAGATCCAGGGGAGAAGCCTTATCCTCATTTTTATGGTCATTCTACTCTGATATTGCTGGTACAGGACAGACATGCCACCACACAAGGATCTTCTATCAGCAAAGCCTTTTTTGCTTGGTGTCAGCTGAGGAGTGCCCCGGGCAGCTGTGCTGGGCTTTGCCACCACCTAGCTGGGGATGAGCTCCTGTGGGCCTGACATTTCTAAGGCTGAAGAGACTTTAGCCTGCTAGCAGTGCTACCTGTTTCCCAAGGGAAAAGTTCTTGAGAAAGCCTCTTCTCAAAACAATCTGGGCAAAACAACTCTCCTTTCCCAAAAAAATCTTTCTCCAGGTGGTGTTTTGCTGTTTCTCTAGTTTCAACAATGGAATTAGAGAAGCGTCATTCCTAATTACCAATCATGTTAAGTCTGTATCAGAACACCTTGTAAAAGGTGGTAAGAACTGGACAATAATGCCTTCTGAAATATTTGGAGTCTTTTGTCTTTCTTTCACATCCAATAGCGACAAGCTCCTGTTTCCAGCCTTAGAAGAATGACAATGCTGGCATTTGTTCACCTTTGTAAAGTATTTCATGAGGTGAAACAGCAAAAAGATGCATCACTAGATCACCCAGGATTCAGCTTCAGTCTGGGTTTTACAAATGGAGATAAGGAATATTCTGCACATGAATCCATCGAATGCTAAATTTCCTTAGACACCCACTAAAATTACATGGCACATGCAGACAAAAACAGTTCTGCCACTTCTGCACAGCCAGTCTGCTTTTCAAACATTTGTCAGCCCTTGCATGGAGAGCTGCTAGCCTGGAGAACACTGATAAATCTAGGATTACCAACATCTCGGTGTTGTCCTGGCAAACTGCCAGCCATCAGGGTACCAAGCCACCAAGTGCAGGGTAATATTTCCATTCCAGGACCCCACCACTGAGACAAGACTCTGAATGACCAACAGCTGGCTCAGGCCTTACTTCCAGCCCCTTTGGGCCACCAGAGGTGGCTCACTCTGAGGTCAGACGGTCACTCTGGTACTCACCATCACAATATTGGCCAGGTGAGCGGAGACAAGAGCGTACACACCTCCAGAGGAGCCCACCACCGGCGCCCTCATGTCAGCCACTGACACTGCCAGGGACCCTGGGGGAAACAACAAGGCTTTGTGACAATTGCCCACCAAATAAAAACACTCTCTCCTACCCTACAGCCCTGCTACGGCCTGTTTGTGCTAATTGCTGCAGGTCAGGAACACAGAAGGAGAAGGAGGGGGAAATTGATTGACTCGTGAAGCCAACTCAGTCCTGTCCAGGCAGTGACTGATTGATTCCTCTGCACCTACTTTAAAAGCAGCCAAGCAAGGCAGCAATGTGTCTTTAAACTTGTGCTGCAAAAAGGCATTTATTCCCTGATTGAAGGAACAAGGAAGCAGGAGACAGACAAATGTCTGTGTTTGTTTCTCACCTGAAGATAAAATAGAAGTAGCTCCCATGTTGGCAAGAAAAATATTAGCACAGGGAGAAGGAACTAGGGACCTGTGACTTAGCGCAGGGCTCTGATCGAAGCACAGCTTATTACCTGTAAAACTTCAGAGTAAAACTAGTCAAAAATAAGATGGATGGAGGCAGTAGGGCACATGACAGCAAAATGACAGGTCAAGTACATAAAGGCACCACTAATAACAACTCAGCCAAACACAGACATTGCTTCTTCTTATCCTAGTTGGAGGCTTGGATCTGCTCAAAGCTCCTTTCATTGCCGACTTAAGAATAATTTAGGGAAAAAGAAAATAGAAGGAAAGGCAGATTTGCTGTCACAAGGAAGGGATAATGAAGATCTTTGTGATGAGGGGGAATGGGAAAAAGACATATTGGCAAATCCTGAGAGAGTCCTTGGTAGTACAGAATCTAATGAACCTTTTTGTTAATTGCCCAACTGATTCCAGGTCAAGAAAGTGCTGAACTTCCACCACCAGCCAACTCTGCTGGTAGCTCCCTCCTTCCTTGTATGGCCCTGAGACTTCTCAGCTCTTCAACACTGCCATTAAGGAAAACGTTAATGAGAAATAAAGGAAGGAGTAATAAGAATTTGCAGTTAAGTCCTCAGACACTGCACTGAGTGCCTCAATTTCCAGTCTTAATGTGTCTTCTTAGTAAAGCCAGACAAATGAGAAAGAACCATAGAAGTTGTGGCCTAACTACATTTTACTGTCTATTCCTGATTATTTAGGAGCTGAGTTATCTATATATTGCCTCAGCATGAATATACCCATTTCCCTCTCTCCTGGCACATGACAAAGGATAAAGGATGTTTCATAACTGGCTAAGATATCAGTGAAGCCCCGAGGTTTGGTAGGTGTATCTGCATAGAAAAACTGTGGCTGGAAATTGCAAATTGGGCCCCACTTTTGTTAGTGCTTGTTAAGATAACAGTCAGGGGACAGTGGAGCTGCTCTGCTAACTCCTTTCTCTGTATTAAATACCGTTGGTGTTTGTACCATGCCTAGTCCTGTGTCCTAGTCCAATTATTCTCTCCACAGTCTCTCTTCCGGAATGCAGGATTTATTAGTACCCAATGCAGCCCATGCCACAAAGGGTTTATCTGCTTTTTGTGGAAAAAAAAATAGTTATGTGGCTGGAAAAAACCAAACACACACCATAAATCTTGAACTAAGGCAGGCAATCGCTGTCTGAGTTCCACTGTAAAGCTCTTGGTTGTTTTCACACCCACCTCCTGTTTTAATTAGATGTTGATCTATTGTCAGCTAACTTCCATCACCTCCAAACTGCCGGAAATTCCAAACATAAATAAAAGCAATTCAGCACAAACTAAAAATCAATCAGACCCCAGGGCTTAATGATGAAATGAATTTTCCAGGTTTCTGTGCACAGCTCACAGTCTATGACCAAATACTTCTTGCTTACTTAGGCTGTAGAAAGGTGACAGACAGGACAAATGGAAGAAGAACTGGCACAGGACCAGCATGACTCCACATTCAGGAAGATCACCTAAAGCAAGGCTATTTTAAAATAACAGGTAATTGGTGCATTTTTAGCAGGTCCCCTGAACACAGAGTCTATGGCTACATAGAAATAGATGTCAAGTTGTACCATATTTTCTATGTCCAGCCTCAAAAGGATTTCAATGCACAGAAGATCAGTGAATGCTCCTCTCCTAATCCCAAATATCACAAAACATTTCTCCAACTCAAAAGCCAGCACAGATCATTTTCACTGCTTCTCCATCTGGGGCATGCAGAGGTGTCACCTACCTGCCACAACTCCTGCAACGTACACAAAACTGATCCTCGCAGCTCCGTGCACCATTTCCAGAGGAACCCCAACCAAGAGCTGAAGGACAACATTGAGCCCAAGGTGTTCTATCCTGCAGCAAGGAAAAACAACAGTTGTCCTCTTTTCCAACTCTTCATCTCCTTTCTCTACCACTGAGATGCAGATATCTTGAAATGAAAATCAAATAGCACCTGATTTACATAAGTGGGCTAATGCTGGGAAAAACAGTGGTTCCAGAAAAAATCAGACCCAGAGTTGCAATGTTTCTTCCTTGCTTGCTGCTTTTATCTTTATCCACACAGGTCCTTTCAGCCAAAGACATTGTACAACGTTTGGTTCTTAGTCAGACTTTTTTTTTTTTTTTTTTTCTTTTCCTTGAAGAAATTAAATGACTTGTCAAAAAAAAAAAAAAAAAAAAAAAGGCAAGATGGCAGCAGAGGCTGGAAGAGGAGCCAGAAATTTTACCTGCTCCTCTCTTCTCCTCAATTCTTCTAATGATTCCACTTTTCCCTGCACACATCACACTGCCCTGATGGGGAGTGGTTGTTAAGAACAAGGTGAGCGTAGAAGTTCCAAGAGAGCTGCAATTTCCTGGTGCTGTAATGCTGCTGTCTGACCCTCACCCTTTTCTGCTGTGCCTGCTTCAGTGGTCACAATGGGAAGATCTCTGCTCAGGTGCCCATGTGTACTCACTGATGCTGTCTTTTCACCCACGCTTGTTCCTATTACAGTCAAGAGCAAAATTCCTGTTGAACACCCAGGAAGAAGCTGGGCTGAGGGAACTCTTGCAGAAAGCCCCAGTATCACACTGTGCAGCACCTCCTGCAGCCTGCAGGCAGCGTGTGACAGCTCAGATCTGCATATTGGGTAAAGGCTCCAGTGCAGCAGATTTCCCCTGAGCTGAATCAATGGCTTCAAGCAATCAATGGCTTCTCTGTTGCTTTAATCAATACTATTAACAAACCTGTCCTGCCACTTTTCAAAGCTCCATACAGATACTCATCTGTAGGATCTTCCAGTGAGGTGATAACAGCACCAGGCCCTGAAGAGGGTCCTCAGCACTCTGCTAGTGACTGAGATATACCCTGGGCTCACAGGACTGTGGCCTCACTGAATGGTGACATCCCACTGGAGCCAAGGGTATCCTGCTTTTTGTATGAAGAGAACCTCACAAAACAAATGGATCTAAATGACACAGTGGTACTCTTAACACAGAAGGCCAGCATCTTTTGAGGAAGAGAGAGCAAAGTACCTAACGCCTTGAAAATATACATCCCATTTTATATAAGAAAAGGGTTGCTCACAGGCAGGTACTAGCAAACTTTGGTTTAAGTTATATGCATTTCCACTGTTCTGATCTTTTTCATGTTACCATAGCAATTTCCCATATACAGCAGAGAAAAACACTGACGGTGAGATGCAGAAATGACAGAACTGTCTCATAAATGAGAATTTAAAGCTGAACTGCAAAAAGGTGCTTGAAATGATACCACAGAAAACAGACCTTGCCTGATATTTTAATAAGTTTGTTTCCATTGAATTGCTCTCCAAAGATGAATTTCCCTCCTCACAACACACTCAGCGCTGCAATTTTTCATCATGGGAAACTGCTGCTTGTAGCTGGGTTCTTTTATTACCTTCCTCAAGCCTTTTGAAGCCACTGGGCATGGGCAGCACTCACCCTGATCCCACATGCTCACAGAACACAGGGCATTAAATTAGGAGCAAGCAGCAAAGGTCCAACCAAGATCACTGAGATGAGTCAATACACCCAAGTGCCCTTTCACAGAGGGGAGGGAAGAAGCTTTGGCTGGCACACAGTCAACATCATGAGGTGGCACCTGACATTTCCACACAGAGCACCGAGTCTTATTTTTTGAAGGAAGCTTTTGTAAGAGTTCAGCAAAGTTTATCCTGGACTCTGAAGTGACTGCTCTGATTCACAGCTGTTCTTAAAAGACTTCCCAGGAGCAACCCCATTCACTTCTCTTCCCATCACGCTAAGAGCTTTGAAGGCACCAGAGTCAATAAGAACCCATAAAATATAATTACCCTTTGCCAGTGCTGAATGTGTCATTCTCAAAATGACAATTTCATTGATTTATTAAGGACTTTCTCCTTCCCTGGGACCAAACAAATGGGACTGAGCATCAATGCAAGTCATTAGTTATGGCAGTGATACAAATGTGTGGGCTTCAGATATCAAGGTCTGCTTTCCATGAAAACAGAAGCGCAGAATTTACAACTTTGCCTTTTCAGCCCTTGACAAAGCTCCCTCCATCAGAACCAACACACAGCCTGTACATTTTTGGAATCTTTTTAGAGGCACAGCCAGCCAAGCCTTAGCAACTGCTGCCTTCTCAAACACCTTCCAGCTGCCACTTGCTCTTCAAAAAAAGACAGAGTGCACTAAATTAGGGAGCAGTCCACATTACCATTTAAAAGTCTCAGCTGGAAGCAGGGTAACAATAGACCCATGGCATTGTGTTATCCTCTCATTTGAAAATGAGAGGAGAATGATGAGCATCCACTAAAAAACATTATTACCTTTCCAAGATTTATCTGTTTTCCTCACAAGAAAGGAGCTTAACACAGAGAAGTTAGAAATAAAGGAACATTTAGCTTAACTCCCCATACTATAGATAAATCACAAGGTTTATTGCTCCAGTGGGACTCTCCATTGTTTTAAAGGCTGTGCAGTGGAAGGACTTGTGGAATCCATCATGATGAGTCCCCCCACTCACCACCTTCCATCGTTCCTCTCTGAGCCAGCCAGAGGTGAAATAAACCTGAGGGATTTTTGGGTCAGTGAGTGTGAAGAATGCCAGGGAACTGCCTGCTACAAGGGTGACCTGGCACAGGTTAGGAAAGCATGCCACAGAAAGGCATTTAATGCTGCAAAATGGTCCTTGGGCAGGTGTTTCTCCTCCAATGTATCCTAAAGCAATCTGTAGTCATAGAGGCAATTCGGTAAAACACCACCACCATCAAAAGAAAGCCCAAATACAAATTAACTGACATTAGTTAAAATCAAATGTTTCTTTCTTTTACAAGCCCAGTTTTCCCCATATTTTCAGTGATGGAAATTTCCACTTCTCATATATTAGTAACCAGCCTCATGTCTAAGCCCAGTAGTCCCCACTTGCAGGATGAAATGTGGGCTCTTTGGAGGGATTCAGCACACAGAGGACAGATGTTGCCACATTCAGAAGTTTCTTCTAAAAACTTTTCCCTACTCTTCCCTTGGGTGGAGTCTGTTTTTATCCAGGGATCTGGGGTACATCTTGTGCTCCAGGGCAATTACACACCAAGGAAATTATTCCATGGCAGGGAAGAGACATCAGCATGTCTTCCATCAGAGACATGGAAAAAGGCAAAGATCAACTTGATCTTTCTGGCCTTTCATAGAAGAACATTGACTGATGGAAATACAGGCTTTCTATTTAAGAACAAAGGGTCCTTATGCAATTTCAAACTCTACATTACTGCTAAAAGGCTTGTTGCTGTCATTTTTCAATGACAGAATTAAAGAAAATTGCAATTATCTGCCAGGAATGTGTGAAGATAATGATCTCAGAAACTGCTCAGAGGGGGTAGAATGTTTTGTACAGGGATGAACTTTCCAGTGACACTTACTCATCACCATGGCATCACAAACATCACACAATTAAGTCTATTTGAATTTTGTGAGGGCTAGCACAGCTGAGAAGAACAGAACTAGAATCCCCACACCTTGTATATTCTTCCCTAGTCTGCTACCTACCTCCCATGGGATGAATGAAGATTCATTTTACTGTGCACCTTCACTGTGCATGAGATGGACCATTCTCTGTCCATCTGGTCACTCGAGATTGTCAGCTCTTCAGGAACACTGGTGTTTGCCCAGTGTGTACAAAATGGGAGTTCAGGCTTGACACAGCCTTCTAGGCATTATCTCAGTCCCTACCGAAGGGACCAACATTACTGACTGATGACATATCCCAAGCACAGGGAAGTGAACTGACTTTTCTAACATCCTGTCGTTTTCAAATACCAGTCCAGCATCTTTGCAGACTTGTTCTACCACCTGCACAGCTCCTTCAGTGGAACACTGGGCTTTGACCTGGTTTCAGAAAGTGCACAGTAAGAAAAAAGTGTGGTCCCAACACTGCTGGGGAGAAGAGAAGCATCTGTTAAGTTCCTTTTGTTGCCTTGTCCGTTCAGAGAGCTGTGAAGGTTTGCACTTCATTGCACAACACTCCACAACACCTTCAGATTTTTACACACAATTTATAATTGAGTTTTAAAAATTTAATTCGGAGCTGATTCTGTCACTCCCTCTATCTCTCTGGGGAACCTGAACTGTTTGTAAGTACTCACCCTGCATGCATGAATATGTAGGTTAGGTACCTCCAAGCCTGGGCCCGAAGCTGAGGATGGTACAGTAATGCATTCTTCAGGTACAAGGGGTGGCTGACTTGCAGCACAAATCTGTCTAAGACCACTCCATTGTAAAGAAAAAAGGCAACCTAGGAGAGCAGAGAGATTCATTGGTTAGCAAATGCCTTTTCTCACCAGAAAGTACCTTTTACCTCAAAATAATGGAGAAAAAAAGTAATATATACAAAAGCTTTTCTCCCATTTGACAGCTTCACACAGCATGAGAATTCCCTGTTCTGAGCAACCTGCAACACATTGATATAACTGTACCTGTGGCCTTCTATAACACAGCCCCTGAGTCAGAGGAACCTGCTCCCAGTCAGCACCCTACTATCAGTGTCATATCCCACTCTGTACTTACTCGAGTACATTACTCAGCAAATGTGCAAAAATCTCATTTGAGCAATACATGAGCAGGTCAGAATATTTAACCCAGAAGTTCTCTCCCGTCCTTCTTCTCTCCACTCATAGAACAGAGGTAGCTGTATAGAAATTTCTAATTCCATTGACTTATCCATTTCTCTAGGACTGTCCTGATTTCACGCCTCAGTTTTGCTCTGGTTTCCCAAACTGTGTAGTCCCATATACAAATGGTTCCAACGACAAGATCACAGTCTCCACTAAAACACACCCCAAGAGGCAACCAAAACGGCCACCAGCTTCACGTCTGTCCCTGTCCAGGTCTGAACGAGTCCCTCTCTAGCCCGCGGTTGTGTCCAGCAGAGCCCCAGGCGGTGTGGGAGGTTCCCAGCGAGGGTACTTGCCTCTACAATAGTGATGGTGATCATGAACCAGGGCGGGGGGCAGCAGGTGTAGCTGTCGTAGTACCACTTGCGGTCGATCTCCCGCGGCAGGGTCTCGTAGGCCACGTGCCGGATCAGCCTCTGCGAGAGGCTCAGCCCCGTCTCCTCCAGCAGCGCTTTGCTGCACAGCCTCCTGTTCCCCTGCAGGATGGCTTGGCGGAAACTGTTCGACCTTTTGTTGCTCATCTGGCAAAGGGAACGGAAGAAAACATGAGTACAAAGCAAGGCCAGGCACAATCATCAGGGAGAAAAGCGCCAGATCCAGGCAGGCAGGAAAGCCACCAGCAGGCTGAGCTTTGGGAACCGAGTCTTGGGACAATGACAGGGTGACCTACTTGGGGTGCAAGGAAAACCAGCACCACGGTCTGCCGTTATGAGGCCAATAAATGAGATCAGGGCAGAACTCTGGCAAGGCTCAGTGTTACCCTGGCTTTTCTGAGTTTCTTTATTAGCCTTTTGATTTTCATAAATGGAGTCAGATCTTTTAGTTACTGTAGAATATTAGAGCAGTTTTCTACCTTTCCCACAGAAGTAATATAAACAAATCCTTTGTTTTTCATTCTCTGTCCTTTGTTTGCCTATTTCTAACCTGAAAACAATTGTAACTGACAATTCGTCTGGCCACTGAGGCTGAGGGGTGGAAACCCCAAAAAGCCAATCTTCTGCTAGACCCACAAATGTATAAAAAGTAAAAGAATAAACAAAGGGCTCTCTTCCTCTCTCGGTTTTCAGCTGTGAGCTGGGATCAGAAGGACCTCTGCCTTGCGAAATCTCGTCTGCGTGTGACTGCTTTGTGTGTCTCTGTGACAGCTCAGCAGAGGCTGAGCTCTATGGCCCATTCTCCAGCACTCCATGCATTGTCTTCACCATTGGTTATCACAGTCCATATTCCTGTGTCCTCCTTCCCTCTGCTCCCCCTGCTCCACCACACTTCCCTGCAGTCTTGGGACAGAAAATTCCTCAAATGTAGCAGAAGGCACTTTCACAGCACATCTAACCCTTGTGGCAGGAGTTAGCTCTGAGCAAAGAAAATTACCTCTTTGTGTAAAACAAAACTGCCTGAGCAACAGCAACAAACAGCAAATTAATCAGCTGTACAGGCCATCTTAGCTCCTGTAAGTTTGCAAGTCTTCTTCCAGAAGTTATCCTCAGAGGGGGCAGGTTCTGAGATGGCACAGGCTTACAGTTAATTTGTATATGCATTATCACCTTACATGCATAGATTTAGCCATCTTTTTGAGCATACACTTTCCCAGTTTGGATGTATAATTAAAGCAATTGCATTTGCAAATTAGGCAGATGGAATCTTATGCTTAGCTTGCTGGGGGTGGGGGAACAAACCAGGACTGAAAGAGCTTGCTCCAAGATTTGTGTAATTGTTAATTAGCCCTGATGTCAAACAAACCTGCTGCATTAGAGCCACTGTCTGTACTGGCTGAATCTTTGGCAGGGAGCTCCAAAAGCTCACTGTGTACACAGGCTGCTGCAGGGGGACCTTCTACTGTAGCAGGCAGCAAAGCAAACACAACAGCCTGGTCCTTCTTCTGAGAGAACTGCTAACTGCTCAAACCATCAGCACCTCCAGCCTCCCAGAAACAAGTAAGAGATGATACTCAACAGCATTGGCTTCCAATTGTCCTGGATCATGCTGGTTTCAGCTGATATACCAAAGCCAGCAAAGCACAGAGCTGGTGCTCCCAGTGCTCAGGCAGTCAGGAAATTGCTCCAAGCTGGACCAAGCTGCTTAAACACAGTAATCATTGCAGGGAAGCACCTCCTGTTAATCACTGGAGGAAGGCAAAGGGCCATCTGAGGTGATGGCACTGCGACCCACTCTGCCCGTCCCTCCTTAGCCTTCATTTGTAGCCTGTCCCTCCAACACAGAGGAGCATTGACCCTCAATTAATGCTCTTATATTTTTTTAAAACTGGGGAAAAATTTGTTGTTGTTGTTCTCTTCGAGTTGTTTCAGTGAGATGTTTTACCCTAACAACTCTCTCCATTTTGGTATTTCTCCTTTGCTCTCTCTTTCTGTCGTTCATTCAGAAAACACTTGTAAAAGAACAGTTCAGGAAAAAAAAAAGCAGAAAAACAAACAAGAAAAAAAATGTCCACAAAGTCTTTCTTTCAGTCTTCTCAAGTGTATCATCCAAAAGCCTGTATCTAAAACTAGAGAAGTTGAGGGGAAAATTTTTTTTGTGGTCCTCTGTTGCATTAAGAAAGCCTGCTCATACTGAAAGACAATATTTTCATAGAGAGACATTCAACAGGTACCAGGCTTTCCTTGCATGTGTGAGGTACCTTTTGGTAGGTAAGAGATGTACCTCTGTTTCAAAGATACTTTTAGGGACCTAATGCCCTCATTGTGTCCACAGAAGAAAGCTTCGCTCCAGGTTAGTTCAGAACAGCCTTTCAGAGATGTTCTGCATGTGCTCCCTCACAAAGTTCATTCTTTTCTCTCTGGCTTTGCCCCTCTTATGGGAAAGAATAAATTCAGACTGAAACTATAAACTTGCCTGAAGATACCAGACAGTTGACTGGAGTGACTAATCTGCTTATTCCAGTTAGAGTGATAAGTGCATTTCCTGTCTACCACAAAACAGTCAGTGCTTTTTCACTGCTGCAGCACTTCAGTGGGAAAATATAATCATTTCCAGAGTCAAGGAGAATCATCATTTCAGTTCAGCATCAAGAAGTGCTGGCCACCCTCAGCGGATGATCACCTCATCAGTGCAGAGACTGCTGAGGGAGATGGGCAGGAAACTCCAAAGGCTGCTGATGCTCATGGTTAGGCTCATAATAAAGATTTCCTCGCATCTGTTGAGCAGAGGATCCTAAGAGAGGCACCCCTGAACTCGTCTGTTTCTGTTGAATACGACACAAGGGAATGGCTCAGTTCAGTCACCTGAACTCAGCACCATCAGTCCAGTGTCCTCTCTGCAATAATGCTTGTGCTGCCCATGGAGCCCAGAAAACAGCCAGGGCACAGCAAATTCATCACCATGACCTTTTTGAAGGTGTTTCTCAACATACTAAAAACAAAACAGAAGCGAAAGGTCTTCTTAGATTTAAGTGCAAAATATTGCAGGATCACTGTAAGTCGTAGCTCAGATGACCAAAGCCTCCACTGGCTCTCCTGAGGAGGTGAGAAACTGGAGTAGTGCCCAGCAGAAAGCTCTGCCTTCCTCTTTCCAGAGAGCAAAATAAATCACAGGACCTTTCACACCCCAAACAGAAGCTAACATGGAAGGGACATGAAAATATTTGCCAGACCTTCTTTAGAGCAAAGGATATGGAAAGAAGGTCCAAGTTCCCTCTCCATGCTGCAGTCTTGGAGTGGTTTTACACCCTGATGAGGCAGGGACACAGTGTCAGAAGTGTGCCAGATGTGCTGAAAAGCCCCCACGATCCCACAAGATGTGCATGAATGGATGTACTGAGCCCTTGTTGAAATCAGGCCTCTCAGGAAGGAGACATCCTGCTGTTCTCCACCTGCACACATTGCCCACGGCACCAAGGAGATGATCTCCAATGAGATAGCACGGCTGACTGCCAGGGCTCAAGCAAACACAGCAGTCCTGCCCCTACTTACACAACCCCACAGGCCATTGGATCAAGCTAGGAGGAGATGGGCACGAAGAGAGACAGAGGATTAAGTCACTATTGCTGCTCTCACCAGTTCTTGATGAGAAGTCTATTTTGTTCCTCAGACTGACTTTGGAAGACTCAAATCTTCCCAGAGTCTCACATATGGTCACAATTTGCTGACTTGATTTTGGAATTACATAATATTGGTATTTATGAGCCAAGTATTTAATCATCAGTGACAGAACACTAGGCCCATTGTTGGCCTGCACATTATCACGGCTCCAGGAGCCCAGGGCAGCCCACCACACTTCTCTTCATGCAATTGATCTAAGACTTCTTTAATAAGTGTGATATTAAAGCTGCAATTAGATGGGTACAGCAAACAGTATGCGGAGAGAGAAGGCAGCAGTGGGGAACAACATATTCCCTTAGTCCTTCCTGCCTGCAAAATTATGCAGAGAGAAAGAAATTTCCCTTGCAGAAGAGCCAAGCTGAGCTGATGGGTACTCAGGTGCTGCCACCTCCACCCTTTGGTATCACCCTGCCAAAACAAACCAAGGCTTAGTGCTAGAGCTCTGCTCAAGGGCTGGGTTTGATACTTCTGTGCAAAAGGAAAATTTTTTCCTGCTTAAATCTGAGCCTGTTTTCAACACTGAAAACATCAACATTTAGGATGAGTCTTTGCCATCAAGAGTAGCACAGTGACAAACTTTGATGAAGTACAAAGCCCTGCTTTTGTTTAGCACACATGGCACTCTGAAATTACTGAGATTATCTGGGATAATCTGCAACTTGCAAAGGAAGTTGTCCATCCCCTGGATGGAAACTGGCAGACCAGTTTCTCTTTGTTCCTTGGATACCTGTAGTACTGGAGCTACCTCACATAATCAATAGCCAAGTCATGTAGCATTTCCCCATCTCCAATTTCAGGGCTTGTGTGGGGCACAGTACCCTTTTTATGGTTTTATTCAGCCTCACTCAGGTTTTGAAAAACACGGATTTCTGCCCATTACGTATTGGCATCTTTGAGACTGGTCTCGAGCTATTTTTAAACACATGCAGCTCTGTGACAGGCAATGCATTCAGCTCTCCAGCTCTGATCCTCCAAGACACAGACACTAAATCAGAAGTTAGCACAAGCTTTTTAAAAGCCTCTGCCAGCTCCAGTTTTATAGCCCACTTTACTTACAAATGCAACCTCTCCAATCAATTTTGCTTTCAAGATTCACATTTATTTCCTTCCCTCTGCCCACACTTCTACAAAATGCTAATGTGGGTAGAGACAGCTTCTCCTAAAATGCATATCTCAGCATTAGGTTTATCTGTCACAGATGTTTGCATACTCTGAGCCAACCTGGTAGCACTTTCTCAGCCAGTATCAAAGGGGAAAGAACCCAAATGCCAAATACCAACATTCTGATCTGGTTTGGCCAAGCAGTGGTTTAGGGATTCAAAGAAAGAGGCAGTAGAGACAAAAAAAAAATTATCCCTGCTCAAGGTTTTGCCTGATTCCTATTAAATGTGCCAGGCTTAGGCCTGCCAGCACTTCCAATAGAGAAGGTAAAACACTTTCAAATTTCAAAGTTACTTGAAAGAACATTGCTTGCAGGACAAGACTAACGTTGTGGTTCAACTAACATTGTTACACAGTACTTCAAAACTACCTGTTCACATTAAAAATTAGGTAGAATTAACCTGTCCCTAGAAGCCAGCAAGGCCAGGGAAAGCAAAGCAGGTGGTGATTCTTGATCCGGAAAATAAAGGATGTGCATTAATTAGTTAATATATTTTGCTCATTACTGAGATGCTACATCAGCATCAAGTTTCTACAAGCCACAGCTAAACATTTCTGTTGGAAGCAGCAGTGTTTTGTTTTTCCCAAGTCACATGAACTCTGTCTTAGACTTTACTACTTACTGCAAGCTCTATTACAGTTCACAGGATATTATGTGAAGTAATCCAGGACTGCCAACAGCAACTGCTGTTTAGCAAGAATCCCAGCAAATAACATCTCAAGTATAATTACCTCCTGGCTTGCCTCTTCTCTAAAAGTAGCAAAGTTAGTAAAACACCTTGGTTCATTATCTCCTCCTGTGGCCCATGCTGTTCATAGCCAGAATTTTCTCTGTGCATCTCTTTCCACAATGCTGCAAAGCAACCAGACAGCAGAGATGCAGGAGATGTCTCCACCTGTACAGGAAACTCTTTTGTTACACTGCACTGTCTCTGACACAGCATAAGAAACCCCATCTGAAACTGCTCTCTGCGTTACTATAAACCACAGTGCAGGAACAGAAATGAGTATGATTGCAGCATTGTGTTTTACAACAACATGAGCTGAATTTCATACACACAGAGGAGAAGCAATTTCCAGTGAGTTGCCTATCAGATCCTTTTGAACCTTTTCTGTTTGCAGATCACGCCAGGAGTTTTCATCTTCGCTGAATTTATTCATTTCTCAATTTATTTCCTGAGTGCTTTCTGGGGTCTAGTCACATATTTTAAAACTTTCAGTTTCACAAATTTAAGTTGCTCTGCTGAGTTGAGAGCAGGCACAGGTATGGATGTTGTTATTAAGGTGAGAAGTTCTGTAATTAGATTTTTGATGTATCTAGAAGTTCACAAAACATTTTGGACGTCAGAGGATAACAGCTTTGCTCAATAGCAGTCCTCTAGCTAGGGATCACAATGTCTGAGAGAGCAGGCAGAGTTCTTGGTGCTCATAATGATGCTGGAGAAAAGGAAAACCATACATACAGAGAACAATGCTTGCAAAGCCTCTGGTTTAGTAAAAGGTCAGCCTTTCCATCCCTACACCCAGCACCATCATTTTTGGCAGGTCAACTCTTGCTGAGCTACTGAAACAGACAAATTAACCTGAGCCTAAAGCAGAGAGGGCTAATGACCGTCAAGCACAAACATGCAGTTAAACACCACCACACTGAGGATTGACAACTAGGAGGTGAAGGAAATCCCTAATTTCACAGTGATTCTCTATCAACCGTGCTGTTTCTTTCCATCAGGAAGTTCAGAAGAAAGTTTAGAAGGCAGGGAAAAGAAAAGGAGTCCTAAAAAACGTTTGGATGTTGGAAATCAATAGAAACTAGAGGAGAAGTGAGAAGAGAGATGTTACTTGTAAGTAGTTTAATGTTTTGGCATTTGCATTGCCTATTGATTAGAAGGCGCAAAAAATGCAGACAAGGATAGAGGGGCTGATGACAGGAAAAATCAATGGCTCCTTTATAGGAGTCATTCAATAGTAGTGAAGGAAATTTGCCGTTTTGCAGAAACCACATCAGTTAGGTGTGAGCTGCCATGGCTTCCTACTCCCAAAGGAGAACAATGTCCAAGCATTTCACCTCCCACCTGCCTCTCATTAGCTCGTGCTGTTCCTGAGCCCTGTGGAGCGAGGAGAGAGGAAAAAGCCCCAGTTCTATTCCTGAGCCTGTTGCCAATGTGTTGGCTGGCCCTAGGCCATCATTTCCGTAAAAGAAATTCGATGATGCCTCTTCCTGCTACCTAAGTGTTGTGCAGCCCAATTAGTGAATGCTTGCAGGGTACTTTGAATATCCCCAACTGTGGAACAAGCAGCTGTTACTATAAATACTCCGCTGATCACAGGACCACACTGTTTGTTATGCTGGAGCTGAGGAAAACTTCACACTGAGTGATCTGTTTAAGAGTTGCTGCACTTATTTTACTGTGTACCTAGACACAGGCAAGGGGCTTACAAAACAGCCTGGTTAGATACAGCAGGTTTATGTCATTCTAACAAAGTAACTTCACCTTGACACTGCCCACAGCCTGATGGAAGTCACGACCTGGGTCCTTGACGGCTGGGCTATGTTACCATACTTTCGGATTAATGTGAAAACAAGGCATATGCAAGACACTTTCTTTCTAAACCAAGAACACGTGCGTGAGTGACCATGACAAATGAAGGGATCAAATCCCCACGTTGCTTGCAGAACACACAGAGATGCAAATTACTGTACTCTGCATCAAGGACACATCCAGAGAAACCTCAATGTGTCACCAACTTCCATTCCTCTTTGACTTTGTCACCCAGGCTTGTATTAATATTGCATAAAATCTGCTGGGATTCAGATGTTCAGTGACAGAGCAAGAACAAGGCAAAGCCCCTGAGTGGCCAGTGTCCAAGATATCTTGCAAACAACGTTTCTAAGCCATCCTGGGCACCTGACAACACGTCTACAATTGTGTTGACTCAACAAACTGCCTTGACAAGAAACAGAGTAATCCCTTCACTAATTGACTCATTAGCAGAGATAGAGAGGCATCCAGATCATGACTCATGCACTCTGAGACACCTCACCTGGGATAAAACTAACGTGACCTAGAAACTCTTTATCCATGTTGCTGTTGATGCCTCCAGCAGTGCAATATGACTCCACCTAGCACGTCAACACAACATTATCTATATATTTTTGTCTGGAAGTGGTGAAATCTCTAGATAAAACAGGAGACATCCAGACTGACAGACCTCTGCTTGCAAACAAATGGTTCATTATAGCAGCTAGCAACTGAAATTGAGAGCAAAATCCTCTAAACCAGCAGCAGCCATTTCTTCATGATCTTACTCCAGCTCCCACCGTTTCTTCCCATGCAAATTTGTTTCCCTGGAAAAATCAGAAACAATTTGACTCTTGCTAAAGCATTCAGTCAGCATTGAATGCCTCAGCAAGTCCATGCAGGATGTGATGCAGCAAACACTGGTGTTAATAAAGGGAGGGAAAGGGGGAGACACTGTCCCTCGACAGCCCATGTTCTAAGCAGAGCCAAGGACCGACAGGCCCTGCCAGCCAGAGCACTCACCAGGTTGACGAAGTCCTGGTAGCAGATCCTCCCCTCAGAGTTGCTGTCTGCCAGGGCTAGCAGGACCTCCAGCTTGTGGGGGTCCAGCTCCGAGCCGTGTCTCTGGAGAAGGGAGCGAAACTTCTCAGTGCTGATGTAGCCAGTGTTGTCAGGATCAAACTGGGACAGGAGGGGAGAGTGCCACAATTAACAATCCCATGTTACACACAACTCTGTCCTCCTATGCATTCATCACCCACTGCAGACCCACAGGGACCCAGGGGCTGCTCTAAGCTTTGGCGACACTGCCCTGCAATCACCCAGGGACTGGAAAGCACCCTGCTGCAGAGAGGGGTGAGTCCTAGCACCATCATCCACACACCATCGCATCTCCACCCAAGCTTCAGCTACGTCAGCTCCCTTCACCTTCCTTCCCTCTGCATCGTGATTTCTCTTGTCTATCTTTTATGTCCCTTTCTATCTGGAACATCAAGCAAATCAGAGATGCAGATTGTGAGATAAAATGCACTGAAAACAGTTTTACTCCTCTATTTCCTAACACAATTGCACCACAGGAATATGCCATCCCTCCTCAAGCCCTTCCCGTGCTCGGCATTTCTGATAGTCACCTTTCCAGATCATCCCTACAGATGTCTTCACTATGGTAAGAGCTATTTTAAGACAGTTGGGAAAGAAAATCTTTGGACAGGGAGCAAAGCAAATGAACACCATGTCAAAGCAAAAGTGACAAGGAAGGCACATGCCACTTTGAGAACGTAAAGCAGAGTCACTAGAAGGCAAGTCCCAGGTGAGACCTGGAGTGAATCCCACTCTGACCAAAAAACATCACTGTTCTCCCTAAGTGGCTAATCTAGAAATGCCACTGATGAAAAGAGACACCTTTACAAGGCTGTCCAAACTTCTGACTGTTCCAGTGGCCTCTAGGGCACTCTGTGAGGGGCTGCCAGCTCACAGGGCACAGCCTCAGCCCTGACAAAGCCAGTGCTGGCACCACACCAAGAACGTTTCTGATGTGCTTGGAAAACTAGGAGCTGCAAGCTGCCAGACCAGCCTGCACTAGCCTTAGTGCAGTCTGATCTCTACCAGTTCTCTGTTGCCGGGAGATTTTGCCTTTGATTTCCCAAACTTGGCTGTGAGGACCCTGGTGCTCGCTGGCCTCCTTTTGTAGATAATGATATCAAGCTTGTTGGCCGGATTGAATGGCTGTCAGGGGGCACGGTGGTCAGGAGGGAGCCTTTTCATGAAAACATTTGGGACATAATAGGGCCTTGGCAGAGCCAAAAAGGTCCTGACAATTCTCACTCTTTCCTAATGGAAAACAAAAGTTGAACAGGCGCCGGGCCTTCGATCAGACACAGCGGAGTAAAGGCTGCCTTGGCAAGGGAAGAGGTGGCAAGGAAGATGTGGCAGAGGAGGATGCCTGCCAGCAGCAGGGCTGGCACAGCTCTGCAGTGAGCAGAACAGCTATAAAACTGATCAGCCTCAGGCACGGGCTGCTTGTTTAGAGGCTGCAGTGCCCATGTGCAAGGATCTGGTCCATCTTCTTCTGGCCTGAACACCTTTGTCATGTTGCTCTGCTCTCCCCAGCTGCTTGGCTGACGAGGAGCTGTCTAACCTGAGCAGGGAGGTCACAGCTTCTTGCTGGATTATGGCTGACTGCCTTTGGTCAAAGCAGCAGCCCCTCTGTGAAGAAGCTGCTGGGGCAAGTGGATTACACAAAACAAGATAAACCAAGTGACCTGCAGACAGTCAGAGCTGGGCACTCTCTCCTGTTCTCTGCCAAAGGTTGTCCTGCCCTTGTGAGGTGGCCTGGATGTAACGTCCCTGACAGATGGGACCCAGAGCCAAAGGTGGATTTCATCAGCTGTTTACTGTTAAACAAAGGCTTAATATTAATCCCTGGAGAAGTTTAGCTCCCCTACTCCAGCCCGCTATAATGCTTTGAGTTAACAGATCAAACTCTAAAACCAACCACAAAAGTCAGGGCTTCTGCACTCGGGCTCAGCTCTGATGAGTTTTGGCTCCTGCTGTGACTCTCAGCCAGCCTGTTTGTGGTGCCCAATCCCAGACACATACCCAGGAAATAAAGTATTATTAGCACAATACCTGGGATGACCTTTCTCAAGGGGAATTTGTAGGAGCTGGGAGATGAGTCATTCAGTGAACGGATCTACGACCTGCAACCACATAGATCCGTTCATCCTTGTTTCCAAAAAACATTTGACCTAACCAACATCTTACTTAAATGCATCATTTTAACTGCATCTTGATATTTAAAATGTCAGAACCTAGCTTGCCTAGGACAAAATCATTTGATCCTTGAAGGCTTAAGTACCTCTCTACTTTGAGGGTCAGGGTCAACACCCAAAGTGTGGGACTCTCCCCATGCCGTGTGCTCACTGACTTTGTAGGAAGGAGCAAGGGCTGCAGCCCCAGGGGACATGGCTATTCCTTCAAAGGACAGATGAGATACAGAGCTGAAGCACACAGGCCCCCAGAGAACAAAAGAACTGCTGAGATCACAAACCACTTTTCCCAGACTTTGTTCTGCTTTAAAACCTACCAAAAAGAAGCATTTTGTAACCAAGAACAGAAATTACACAACGGCTTCAGAGCTTCAAACCAGCCCTCAAGGACACCCTAATGACTTCAGACTCTAGAGCTGGAGCTGATACATCCTGTCACTCAGGATGTTGCTGTTACTGCCTTCCAAAGGCACAGCTGAAGCTGTAGCTGTCTGCTGGCTACAAGTGAATCTGCTTCTTTCTCACACCAATAGGCACCAGCATTCCTCCTTCAGCTCACTGAAGTCTTGCTGCTTGCTCCACAAAAATCAAAGCAGTGGTAGAAGGTAGCTGGTGTTTTCTGTAGTGTAATCTGGCTATCGAGTTTCTTCTCGTCTTCCATGTTATTATATATAATAATCTTTTGGCACCATGTTAATGATAATAATTAGAAATAAGTTTAAAGCAAAACAGTGGATCTGTACAATGTGAGAGTAAGAGATGAACAATGAACAACTGACATCTAAACTCAAATACCTCAGAGCAGAGTCAGAGCACAGATTCCACAACTTGGAGCAGATCGTTTTACTGTCACCCCCAGCTGTAAGGAAGTCCTCTCACTTATGCTTAAACAATTTTTAAATTGTGTAACATTTCTCTATTAAAAACATAAAAAGATCTCATCTGTCACCACTCAAAGTCTACACCAATACTTCAAACGGCTTCAAACCCTGTTTCTGGTATCACAGCTATCCACAGATTCAAGGGGTTGAGCAGGTCCTGCATATCCTGTGTCCCTACACATGGCAAATCATAGAATCATAGACTGTGCAGAGTTAGAATGGACCCATCAGGATCATCGAGTCCTCCGTGCTCCATCCAGCTCCTCGCCCTATGCAGGACAGCCCAAGAATCCCATCATGTGCCCAAAAACGTTGTCCAAACGTTTCCTGAACTCAGATAGGCTCAGTGCTGCGACCACAGCCCTGAGGAGCCTGCTCCAGCACACAACCACCCTTAGATATCTGACCTAAACCTCTCCCTGACTCAGCTCTAGCCGCTTCCTTGAGTCCTTTCACTGGTTGTAAGAGCGAAGAGATCAGAACCTACCCCTTCACTGCCCCCCATGAGCATGTTGAAGACCACAGTGAGGTAGGTCTCTCCTCAATCTCCTCTTCTCCAGGCCGAACAAGTGACCTCAGCCACTCCTCACACAGCTTCCCCTCAAGACCCTGCATGATCCTTTTGGCCTCCTTAGGACATTCTCTAACAGCTCCTTGTCTTTTTCACAGTGTGATGCCCAAAACTACACACAGCACTCCAGGTGACGCTGCGCCAGTGCAAAAACATGTGACAGCAGACTCAAAACGCTCAGCTCCATCAATAATAAAAGAGGCAACTGACCTTTGCTAGCCGCTTCATGCATTTATCCATGACGATCTCCTTCGGGGCCAATTGTTCCACTAGCCCAGCCGAGCACGGGGGCCTCACCCGAGGACAGACAGCGCCCGCAGGCAGCAGCAGGGCTGCGCTGAGCCCGGCTCCAGCCCCACGGGGAGCAAAGCTCCCACAGCACCGGCACCACGGCGCCTTCCCTCCGCGCGGCTCCTTCTGCCTGCCCACGAACCCGGCAGACAAGTGATCAGGGATGAGGAAGCTGTTTTCCCCCCTCGTCCCCCCAGACAATAGAACACTAACGGCAATTTCATGCAAGGTTTCCTCCGCATTTCAATGACAATCACCCTTAACTCCCTTGATCCTCAACCAGGCTCTTAAGCAAAAATGTAAATATGTTAATGACCATAGCAGCCATCTGACCCAGGATCTTAATTCCCCGGCCCAAAACAAACTGGTTTTCTCCTGTTTCTTCCTTATATTAGAGGAGACACACCACAGATTAAAGGTCCCACTGAAAAACTCCAAGACGAAGGTGAGGAGGCCTCACAAACTGTGATAAAAATAGGAAATTCGGTTGAGGAAAGAAAATGAAATCTCAAATTGTTCCTCTTCTTTAATTAAAGACACATCAGCCACGGTTGAGTGAGCAAGTAGGGTGGAGGCTGGTGCTGCAGCCAGACAATGAGTATCTTGGGAAAACTCAGACATTTCACAGAGCGCAGCCAGCTGCTCCTCTCCCCATGGCAAACAGCCCCCAGGGGCATGGGGGCAGCTGGAGAGCCAACAGCTGAACTGGGCACAACGGGAGGATCCTTTAGGATTGCAGGAACACAGTTTGCTACTGCCCAGAGTTTCCTCATTGAAGGGCTTTGTCTCAAAATCACCAAAGATACAGTTGTCTTTCCAGTGGGCAAGGCTCCAAGTAACTTCATCTAATTTGGAAACTGGCCTTGCGTTGGACCTGTTCCTTAAATCTGAATCATTCTGAGGGCCGGTGGTGTCTTCACTTTTGGGAGAGACTGGCCTGGCAGTGTCAGGCCTCCTGGCACTGACCCCAGCTCTGCTCCAGACTAGGAGATTCTGCAAAAAAAAGTGCCCCGAGCTTTAACTTCTCCTCCCTATTATATTGAAATGACAACTCCTGATTCATTTCCCACCAGAAAGGAGCTCTCCACAGTTGGCCTGTTTGTTATTTACGTGTAGGCCTTTTTCCACTGGAAAAGGGGAGTCAATTGCATGCAACATCTTTTCATCTCCAAAGATTTCAGAAACCACTCTGAGCTTTGCTGGGTAACACTTAGATGTCAGATGGCATAGTCTCTGCAATCTAGGGATGCTTAATGATCCTACTCTCTCTCCCAAAGGTGAGAATTGCGTGTGAGGAGCCCTGATCCAGTAGAGAAGGCAGCCAGCCAGAGGTAAATGCATATCCCTCCAACCTGAAATCCAGTTTCTCACCATTTAAAGTCACCTCAGCTGAGCTGCCTGAACACACGTGGTAAAACATTACTGCTGGCTCCAGTGACGCACACTCGCCTCCCCTGTAAATAATGAATTTACTCACTACTGCCCAGACAATATAAAGTGATTAAGGGCTGTCCAGCAGTCCTTTTAGGGCATGTTAGATTGCTTTGACCTGAGGTGAACCCGAGGGCTGGGAACATCATCCAGCTCTCAAAAGCCAGATTGCTTTTAAGCACAGAGGATATTCCCTCACCAAGCAGTGCCCCCAGACACACCTGCTCCCCAGGAAAGCTGCAGTGAGAGCACGGAGCTGCCCAGCTGAGTACTCACCTAGGCCACGAGGCATTCCAGAGAAGAGGGCCTGTCACCTGGATTTAGGTAATTGTGTCTCTGCATGCAGCACATGGCAAAGTGGAGATGGAGGGGGCTGGTATAAGATTGCCTTCTCCCTGAAGAGCAGAATGGCCTGAAAGACCAGGTTCCTGAGCTGCTTGGCCAATCTATAGAGGCATTTCTGTTCTAATTTATGTTCTCCTACTGTCTTAGGCATAAAGACAAGGAAGGGACCTACATTACCACCATCTGCTGTTACCTTCTGCAGAAGCATTTCATCTAAACAGACAGTGGAAGCACAGATTCAACAAGAATGAGAGAATCACAAGATTCAGGAGTGTGCCACTACTCAGTTCAGAGGCAGACAGGAAGGAGGGCTTGGAGCCAGATTTGACTCTTGGCATTGCCAAGATGGCTGGAGTGAGCCCACAGACTTGTGTGGTGTTGTGACTTCCACATCCACATCTACAGGGCACAAGCACCACACCTGTGTTTGTGTGATCCAGCACAGTGAGGGCTGTGCAGAACTCAGAGTGTGGCTGTATGGTGGCTGCAAAGGCAAAGGGCAATTGCCAAGCCACCAGACCAAGCAGCACGGGGACACTGTGAACACAGATGGCCTCCTGGGGAGGTTTCAGCTGCAGAAACCCATCAAACTTTCCAAAGCCAGCTGGACACCACACTGAACTTCTTGACTTTACAAAGGTCATACCCCTGGTCCATAACAACCATAGGCCAAGCAAATCCTACATTTGGAGACTCCAGTAATTTCTGACCCACAGCTTGCAGGGGAAGCCTATCATGCTCAGCCAGGTACCCAAATTCATGTTTCTGTCTCCACACTCTTTTTAATACAACTCTCTTCCTTATCCGTCCTCTGCCTGTGGGTTTCTTGCTGCAAGTCCTTGCTAAGACACTAAGAGAGGACAGAGCTGAGAGGAGCTCACAGGACTCACTGAGTGGGCTTTCAGTCCTCGTCCAGCTCGACATCCCACCACTCTGACCAATCCCACTGCCTCTCTCCAAATCAACCCCCTGGCAGAATACTTCCAGAAATCAGCCTCTAGTCTCAGCTGGGGAATTACAGACAGTGTTCAAGCCACCCAGAACTAAATTATTCAAAATATACCACTGTGCTGGCTTTGAAACCAGAGCTGCTCCCCAGAAGGCAGCCAGGGTAAATAGAAGCTCCATTACCAGCAGCAGTGACAGGCAAGGAGACGCAGCACTGAAAGTGAGGGAGATAATTACATGATTAACGAGACAGCATGGGTGGCAGGAGATGCCCTCCATTACGCCACAAGGCTTAATGCAAAGAGACATGTTTATAGACTGAGCCTTCTCCAGCTCTGCTTCTTCCTGTTTTATTATTTATGGCAGTGCATTAAGACTAATGGAAAGAAGCTGAGGCACTCTAAAAAGTCACAGGTGGGTTTTTTTAGGGAAAATATTATTTTTAATCTTGATCCAGCATTGGCCATGTTGCACATTCCTACTTGGGTAGTTGTCTCAGCTGCAGTAACAGGCTGGGCAGGCTGTGACCCACACTGGTGAGCCATGCATCCAACAGCACCAGCCCAAGCTCTGGTGCTATCTCTCATTCCTGAGATTGTGGACAAGATGAAGCCAACAAGAGACCACCTAGTGATTGGTGTGACCAAACTCACCTGAACAGTTAAAATCTTTTCTTAAATCCTGAGACAAGGGGTTTATAACTTTGCAGAACTGCTTGTCAGCACTGGCCCCAACATTCTTAATGCACAAATGCCCAATCTCTTGCTCTCCCTTTTGAATTCCCCCAGTTTTTAGGCCTCTACAATCTCCTGAAGCAATGAGTTCTGCAGTCTAGATAAAATAAACCCCACTTTTCATCTGGATGGTGTAAGGCATTAAATATCAAAAGCTGAAAACAGCAATATCTATAGGATCATAAGACATGTGATATCCTCATTCACCACCACATAATTATTGTTTATGTGGTTTTAGACATATCTGATTGGAAAATCTCAACATTCTCTCTTAATATTAATGACATCTCTCAGGGCTTCTACATCATGAGGGGATATAATATGTAAGTTACTTCATTCACATCCAAAACGCAACACACTGGGTGAGATGCTGCATTGATTTGGATTACATAACCCACCAGAAGACATAAGCATGCACAGTCAGTCTCACAACCGGGAGACAGACAGGCTCTAATCACTACTGCTAGGAAGAAAATAATAATAAAACCCAAAGCAAACCAGAAACTGATGCACAACAGTGAGAAGAGCGGTTCAGTAGGGGCTGTATTTCAGGCCAAATTCCTGCAGTCAGATCCTTTCTTACCCCTGCGTCAAGTAATTATACACAAGATTTCTGTAAAATTCACTGCTATGGATAATGTCTCCTGTCACAGCTGCATCTATGCTAGTACAGATGAGGCAGCTGAGTCTTCTCATTCAAAACAAGTTTTTGGTCTGATATTATCTGGGAAAAGTTGCATAGGTGATATCACTGTGAAAGAGTCAGTGGAGTTGAAATGTTTCTGTTCTGTATGTGGACAAAAGCCCAATGAATTATCTCTATCACATGATGATGATGATGCACTTTCTGTCCCAGCAGTAACTCTGGAGAACGTTACACAGCAGCTGCTGAAGTTAGTTTTGAATCAGCAGGTCAAGGTAACTTTCATCCAAAAGGTTTTAAAAAGTCATTACAAATACTGATTTTCTGCAAGTCTGGGAACACTGGAAGAACATCAAGATCTGCTTGCTCCCTTTCTTCCAGTTTTGAATCAGCAGTACAGCCCTTCCAACCATGGCTCCAAAACTCCTGTGCAATCACAGTGACAGGCACACACCCCACTTCCTAAACTGTCCAGCAAAAATTTAGTGGGATACAGCAGATCTTGTTGGTCTAACAGCAACCCACAGCAAAGGAACAAATGACTGATATTGAGTAATGCACACTGCACGGAGGATTGGTCTAATATCAGTCAGAATATGCCATAGAAAACACATTATGTCCAGTTGATATTATCTGGATGAGAACACAAACTGGGTGCAGATCATAAGCCAAGGTTGCTGGTATGACTGATTTCTGCAGGGCATCTGACATCACCAGACAAACCTGAGTCTGAGGATTTACTGTGACACAAAGTCAGGCTGTCACACATTCAACATGCTGAAATCTGACTATTTGACAGGTCTCAAAAATAAATCTAAGCCAGAGAACCACAATCATGTGGCAATGCCACTAATGGGGTCCCATGAGAATTCATTCTTCCTCCTACAGAATTCTCATTAGTGACTGGAGCAAACGAAAGAAAGTCTGTACCATGCTCACAGATTAAATAAAGCAGAAACTTACTGAGCATCAGCAAGGTCTTTTGGTAAATCTGGGTACTTGCAAACAATATATATTACATTTAAAAATAAACAGAAAGCCATCTGGACAGGAGCCAGGAATGCCAACGAGTGTACAGGGTGGGAAATGCCATCTTCGGCAGCAGCCACTCCTGGTAGGGGAAAAAACCCCTTGCTTGTTATAAGGAGTGCTCTCAGGGTAACACTGCCTGCAAAAAAGGAACCGTGACCTGCAGGTTTGTAAATGAGGTGACATTACCTCTTTGGCACCTACTTACTGGTACAGTCCGACTGGCTGCACTGACAGGCTCAATTCATTATCTTGTAAAAGGGAAGGGTAAGCAATGACTTGATCGCTGTCCAGAGGAACAGAAATTTGGCAGTACAGGAATCTCCAGCAAGACAAAGGTATAATCACATCTAGGGTCTAGATGTCAAACTGGGCAGCCCTGGATTAGAGAAAGTTGATTATTTTTGCTATTAACAAGTGAAACATCTCACTAACTTCACCAGAAGTTTTACAATTGAATTGCAAGTTCTCCTAGGAGATGAGGTATGGTTGAGGTCAAGCAGAAGATCACTTAGAAAACCTTCTTGCCTACATTCAGAGAGACTAGATGATGCCAAGAGTTCTCTTCCAACCTGACAGCTATTAGGGTTCAGAAAAGCTCAAGGTAAACAGATGCATTTAAAGCTCCAGCTAACAAGTGCCATAGCACACATGCAGCCAAAATGACCCACCTGTACTGCAATTCAAACTACACTTCTGGTTAGAGCAAAAACCATGGAGCAAATGTCCTGCCAAACAGACTGGGAAAGGTATGTAACTCATACCGGTCTTACAGCTGGCTTTGCTCAGTCATGGGGACTAGAAGCTACTAAAGAAACTCTGCTTTCCAAGCTAAACTGGAGCAGAAGTTTATGTCAGCCTTGTGAAGAGGAGACAGAAGTATCACATGATTCCCTGCAATGCCTTGTAGGCACTGGCATTACACTGCAACGACATAACCATCTCAAAGGTACTGCAGACAGGCTGGTTCCAAATACAGCCTGGAGCTGGGAGCATTAATTATTCTCTAACTTCTACCATTTAAATGCTTGAGAGCAAGAAATCCTGACTTGCATCTTTCCAGGGTGATCACAGGAGTTATAGCTTCAGGAAGGAGCCAGACTGCTGGAAGCTGTGGTGGTTTGCATTGTTTCTTAGGTGACCTATCCAAATCATTCCTGAATGACCCCGAAACTTCAGGTTCTATACATTGAACTGCAATAGTAATTTCTGCAGTGTTTGCACTTTACCAGTGTCTGCTATGTTGAATATGCTTTGGTTTAAGGGTAGAAGAGATTTGTCCAAGTGCCAAAGTTGCAAAACCATGAATCGGAAAAATCAAGCTGTGTTTTGGATTCCTACAGGCTCTTATTGGATACAAGGGACAATGTTTCCAGAGCTCTCTCTGTCACAAGTTTTCAAACAGAAAGAAAATGTGTCTGACATCTTAAAGCAAATCATAACTCCACAACAGGAATGCAACTAACTTCATAGGAAGAAGTGTTGTTGTGCAGCATTCCCAGTCCAAGCCTTGCTGGAGCAGAGACTTCTGCCTGCAGGAGACAAGATGCAGGGCTGGCCTGGGGCTAGATGTGCCCTGCCAGGTTCAATGTCTCTGTGGGGCACAAGCACAATGAATGGGGAATCTCTTTTACACACTCACCAGCCTGGCAACAAAACACAGCAGCTTTTGAAACCCCACTTTGAAACAGTTATCGGGGAAAGGGTCCTTCTGAGAGAATTGACAAGTCCTCCCAGAGCCTGGCCCTGCCAGGCTGTATCAGGGGCTCCTTTTAGCCTCAAGAGACAGCAGTGGATGGTCCTTTCACAGTCTCCCACACAACAGACAGCTCGTCCTGTCAGTCGAGCCTGCACACAGTCACTGAGCTCCTCTCCTTGCCTGTCTCCACCTCATTTCTGCCTCCATTACTGAACTGATCAGACTTCCCACAGGCACAGGGTGCACACGAGCTTTCAGAGCACCTGCTTCCTCCAAGCCTATCCACTCTTCCCAAGCTCTACTACTCCCCTTTTATTTGACCAGACTGGCTTGAGTGCAGTTTAACCACTCAAAGCTGAAGCCCCCCGTGGGCACCCACAGGCCAGCAGACCTCCCACTTTTTTCCTGCCACACTGCAGCAGAGATCTGCTCCTTCAGTACCATGGGATGATGTCTGCACACTGCTGGCACTGTGGGAGCTCCAGGGGACCAGGTGCTCAGCAAGCTGGAAAATCTTTGGCAGAAACTGTGGTCCATATTTCCTGTCTGCACCACAAGCACAGGGTCGTGGCTGCATTGAGACCCAGAAACAACGAGCCCTGGCTAATACAATTCACAAGCTCTGTTTCCTGGGAACACCTAAAACACACATTGAAGTGCAGAAATGGCTTAACAAATCTGATACAGCCTCCAAGTAGCTGATTTAAAAGAAGGAAGCAGAGAAGACACAGGCAATAACCATAATCACAGAGCCAACATAATTAAGACAATTCATGGTATGTTCCTCAGGAATGAGGAAATCCAAACAACCTCCCAAAGAGCCACCTGAGAGCTGCAACTGCTGCAAACAAAGGGGAAACAAGCCAGGAGGGAGAGACAGAAAGACCAGACTGAACAGGAAGGTTAGGACATTATAATACACTTCCTGTTCATGCATCATGCTGCATCTCCCAGAAGTGGGGGGAAAAAAGCCTTCTCACCTGCAGGGTAACTTGCAGAGAGACAAATCCACTCAAAACAGTCCCACCAGGCTTCCACTGAGGATTAATCTGCTCATCAGCTGGGGCCAGCTTCTAGAAGAGCATCCTCACAGGGCACACTGCAGACTGCTGGGCTTTGGATGGCCACGGAGAAGAGAGTGCAAAGACACAAAAGGAGGACTGTGGAAGGGGCAGGAGGAGAGGGCAGCCCAGACTGGCTGAGGGGAAGCCCAGATGAATGGAGAAAGGAAAGCAGGGAGGTGAATGAGCAAGAGGTGATGAATGGTAGGGAGGGCATGGAACTTTTACACAGGGCAGAGAGCAAAGACAGACCTTGAATGGGGAAGACTGAAAGATGCCTCTTGAATGGAAGGGGAAAGAGGGAGGAGAAATGAGGCAGGGAGAGAGCTGAGCAGCACAAAGTGAAATAGCGCAGACAGAACAGCTTCCCACATGGACTTGACAAGGCCTTAGAGAGACAGACAAGTAACACTGTGAACTTTAATCCAGGAGCAGACAAGCTGCCTCGAGCAGACAGTGCCACCATCGTCTGTCCCTGTATAATCCCTCCACCATTGGACACCTCCTTTGCCCCCAGCCAACAATTCTCATGAACCCAGAGCAAATCAAACAGCAGCCACCAAAGGTCAGACTGCCCCCATCAAAGGGAGCTGTAGCAAATCTGAACCAGTGACATGGAAAGGGCCAATAGGATAAAGCACCAGGATAATTACAAGCAGCAGCCTAAGAGATGCAAGTGTAACACTGCTCCAAGGGCGGGACAAGATGCAGTTTATATGCATGATATTCTTTATCAGCAATGTTATTTGCGGGGCTTTTCTCCCACTTACAAAGCATGGATAATTTTTTTCAAAACAAAACTTTTCCAAGCAAAGAGATTTCCTGAGATTTCAGTCATGCCAAGACTTTCCTGAGAATTTGCCTTAGATTTGAATACTGATTGTTTAGAAGTTCCTTCAGATTCTAAAACGCCAAAGCACTGGACATTGCCATTTTCAAAATGTGTCCTTAAAAAATGTCATTTACATTCCTATTCAGGCTGCCCAGATGGTTCAGCTCAAATAAAATTAAATATTTTGCCTGAAAAGGAAAAAAACAGTGTTTCCCCCAGCCTTTTGGTGAATTTCAAACAAAACAAAACAAAACAAAAAAATGCTCTCTGTATTATTATTCATCCACCTCCTCCCTTTGCACAGCTGGAGAAAGCAAAGCATTTTAAAAGGGCACATCTTATTATTTGAACCTCACTGGCAGAACTGAAAACTGGATGCCCTCCCATCCTTTTTGGGTGCCCCGTGTCCCTGTTTTCCTCCTGGGTCTATCAATTCATCCTGCATGAACATGTGCCAAAGCTATTTTCCCAATGCAAAGCAAAAGACACAGTGACTCAGCTTAAAAGGGATAGATATAAGGCCTTAAATCATAGTATTTCACTTCATATTTATTAGGAACAACCATTTAAAAGCTAATTCAGTGTCTGGAGCACAAGTTTTCTTGCTCATAAATAGACCCCACTAACAAATAAGCTAAAATGAGAGGTCACAGAAATGTAGTAGAAGGTAGGATGCTCCCTGTAAAAAAAAACCACAATGGAAAGAACCCAGATTTAAATGTAAGATTTGACCCTGCTTTGCCTTTTCAACACATCAGGGAAGTCAAACATACAAACTGGCTTTTAAAGGGTTGCTAGAGGAACCATGAGGGGCCCATCTGTGCCCCAACTTGAGACTCTGTTCTGCCCCTTTCTTTTTTGATGTTCCTTGCACTAAGCAAATATAACAATACCAATGTGGGTCATTTCAGGCAAAAAATGTGAGTGTCCTGGTGTCAGAGCACAAGCAGCATCTCATCTGAGAAAACACGTAAGGATTTCTTTCCCTGCTCCATGTCCTGCCAAAGAAAGAACAAAAGAATTCCTGAGAAATCTGGGCAGGATCATCAATCCCTCTCAGAGAGGTCCAAAAATATAAGGACAGAGACTTGAGATCTGCTGTTAGCAATCAGGTCTCTAGGACATAGTACATTTTGAAATGATAATTTGTGCTCCTTATGATTCACAGTAGTATCACTTCATAAAGAGTTCCACTTTTGAACTGGGAAACAGGCAAAGTAATTCACCCAAGTAATTACCAAATTACCAAAGTAATTTGCAGAGACAAAATAATTCACCCAGGGATCCAAGAGGCTTAAAATACTACTGTAGCTGAGATGAGCTGCCTGTGCTTCAGCCACCTCCATGACACACTCCTGTATTGTCACCTAATAACTAACCAATAAAAATTTAAAATTGCCAAATACTAGGGGGTGGATTTTGAAGGATGGGGTAAGATGGAATAAAGCCAAAGCACCTCCTTGAAGCCTGGTGATATCCATGAGCAACAAGCAACGAGGAAAGATGTCCAAGAGTGAGAGTCTCTCCTGGAAGCAGCAGGGAGATGAAGACATGGATGTGGGTCTGTGCAGGCACACACACAGCAGGGATGGGGGACAAAGGCTGCTCTGCCAAAGCTCACAAGCTTGAACATTGCAGCTTCACAGGCCAGTTGAGCCCATGAAGAACCATTACTGCAAACAGAAGAGAGTCTTGGGCCTGGGCACAGGGAGATCACATTACATGTGGCACTGGGGGGAAGGGAGAGAATATGAATCATTCTCAATCTGGTGAGAGGAGCGAGAGCTGTGCAGCTGCTGCAGCGCAAGCAAGTCCTACCAGCACTAGCTATTGTTTTGGATCAAGAGATCATACCATTTCAGCCTCCTTCCTAACTTCTGCTCCATCCCAGCTGCTTTCCTCTTGCTTTAGTGCCTGCCTGCAGGAACAGCTACCTTTCTGGAAAAAGGAGAGGTTACAGGTGCCTGAGGGAAGTGACAAACACAAGGCAGGTCACTGCCTAGTCTAAAAGCATTTGAGCAGGGTCAACTGACAAAAAAACAGATAAATACACACTGACAAAAAAAAAAAAGGTAAATACACACACACCATGCAGGGGAAGGATTTACTCTTATGGGACAGCCAGATGCTCAGGCACGCTTGGGGTACCTGGGATCTGCATCTTTGCGAAGCTAGCAGCTCTCACATCTGAATCAGACATGGTCAGGGACTTGCAGTGCCTGAGATCTGACAAGTTATCCTCCTTCCAGGAAGGGCTGCTGTAGCACCCATGCATGTAGGGACCAAAACAGCCCCCTTCTCCCCATCCCACATCCAGCCTGGGCATTCCAGTTCTTTCCTGCTTCCCAAATGACAGTGTCCCATATCAGACAGCCAAGGCAGTACCACTGCCACAGGCTGGTCAATCTTCTTATGCAAATGAAATCAGGGTAATTGGGACACTTACAATGAGTCCCTGACAATGTTTGCCTCTGTGCACACCAATAGTAAATATAGACTGAGCTGCTTTCTAAGGATGGGGTGGGGGGAGAGCTGCACCCAGGGACAGCCGCTCAGCTTCTCACAGGGACGATGAAGAAGTAAGCGCTGCTGAAACACAACAATGCTCTCAAAACTGTTGGCCTGATAGTAAGGAAAGAGGCAGATGCTGCAAATAAAAGTCACTGGCTGGAAGTCTCAGAAATACTCAGGGAAGCATAGCCACTGTGGCAGGGCTGTGGAGCCACAATGTCCCCCTGGCACCCTAAGCCTCATTCTACAGACAGAACACTTCCAGAGCATCCATCCCACCACGGATCTGAGCCCACAAGAGTCAGAGCACCCACCAGAGCCACAACTGGACATGGTACAAACACCCCAGCCAGAGCAACTGCTGACAGTCTCCAGGCTGCAAGAGCACAGTGGCTGGTCAGGCTCAGTCACTCCTGCACTGACAGCTTTGCTTCAGCCCCATGAATCTCATAATATAAGCTCTACTTTTGTTGTAGCCCTCCAGGGCCCATTGCAGCAGCAGTGGAAGAAACCTAAACAAAAAGCAATGGCCCCCTGAAATCCTGTCATGCAAACAAGACTCTTCCCACCCCTTGCCAAAGGACCTGAATGGAAAGGGACTGAACACCCCACACCCACCCCTGCCTGGTGGTCTTTGTGTCTCGTGACCTTCCCCACACAAACACAACCCCACAACAATCAGACAGGCAACATAATGCGCCAGCGCTGGCTTTCCCAGCCCTTCAAGGCAAGCTGGGGAGGGAAGGGGGGAGAGCTGGGGAGAGCTGAAAGGAGCTGGGGATGAAGAACAGATAGGATGGGCAAGGAAATACCAAGCAGTGTTTTAATCTCTACTTGTACCCATGAACCGGGATAAAAATATTTTTAATGAAAGAAACAAAAGAAATGTCATCTCATATGGCTTAAAAGGGACATGGGAATACCAGCCAGTGAGATTTCCATACCAAAAAAAAAAATAAAATCCAACAATGCTTCTAAATGCTCTGAACATCTCTTGACATCCCCTTCAAGAAGCCAACAAAATTGAGCTCTTTGGTGCAAACTCTGCTGGTTTTACTCAGTTATCTTTAAGATTTAGAGTCTGAGATGAATTAGATACAAAGGCTTCCCTCTCGACTGGGAGAAGACTTTTTAGCAACTGCTGTGGCTGTAAAATGCATCAACACACATGGAAACCCTCCCTAGTGTGATGGCTTCAAAGCACAGAAAGTTTCTGCCAGTCTGTCCTGAATATGGAGAAAGTGAGTCGTCACCTGTGCTACTGACAGCCAGCAGCCATTGTGCCTCCAGGCCCCAGGATGCCCTTGCAAGGTAACAGATACCTTTTGGTTACTGCAGGACACATACCACCTCTGGCAAAAAGCAACAAGGGTTTCCAAGGGCTTCCAGGAGCAGACTGAGAGACAACCAGGTAAGGGGAAACTCCTAACCTGAAATGCCATGGGATACTTCCATACTCTCTGTGCAGACACAGGAAGAAATACAGACTCCATGGGAAAAAAAACTGATAAAACAAGATGAAATATAATCTCTCAGAGCTTGGATTCAGTGATCTTAGCAGAGCCCTCAGCTGTGCTTCGGGGCACTGGAAATGCATACCAAGTACCTTTACAGGGAAAGGAGGCCATGCTTTTGCCACAAGTTGAGATCTGTGTCTCATGAAATCCTGGCAGCTATGGCAGTAGCAGAAAGCAAAGCCACGGGAAAGCACTTGTGTGATTTACAGACACATTAACCACCTGGGGAGCATGACATGGTAAGAAATGACATCTCAACTCCCCCTGCCAGCACTCCCACTACTCTGCAAGCATTCTCACTGCATTGATTAAGGCCCGTTGGCCACACAGTGGTCCACACCTGACCAGGTGTGAAATCACCTCCATGGGATGGTGCAGCTGATGTAAACAGACAGAAAGTCTCCTTGAAGGCCATGTGCAGCAGCTGGGTGCAGGAGGCCTCTCCCAAACCCAGATCAGACCATGTCTGGCCTGATGTACTGGCCAGAGGTCATGGAGCTGCAATTGGCCATGTCCAGATATGAGCTAGAATAACTGGAAGAGCAGCAGCACCAATCTTGCACACATCTGGCAAACTCCCCACAGCAAGGATACTGTCTCCTGCCAGCCCACTCCAGCCTTAATCCACCATGGAAAGATCCCTGCACTGTGCCAAGAGGCAATCTTTCATGCCAGACACGAACAATAACAATTAACAATAGTGAAGATGATGGAGAAAGAGACAGATGGAGAACAGATATAACCAGGCTCTGCTCATCACACTGACTTGGAGGAGCTGGACAGGAGATACAGACAGGAGTTTTAGTTTTGGTTGATCCTCAGTAAAGTACTACACATCAGCATGCTTGGGCTAGCTAGAAAACAAGCCCATGGCCATCACCCTCTACTCTCAGCATTTCTATGCTAGAAAATCTCACTGCATAGAAAAATGTTCATTGTAGCAAGTAAGGAAGTACAACAGACTGGTTGCTTAGCTGAGATTAATTCCTGTCCTATTTTATTGCATGAAAAAATTAATTATACCATACATTTGTCTTTATTATGTCAATTAAAATAATATAGCCATTTTAATTGACCAGTATTGCTTGCTCTGGTTCTCAACTCTACAGATTTTGGAGGCTGCTAAAGTAAAAATTGTTTCAGAAATTGCCACCTGGCATCACCAGAAGTGTTGGAGTCCAAGGCAAAGGAGCCCCCGACACAGAAGAAGCAGGTCCTCGTGAGTAGCTTCTCCATCCACTCCTCCATTCCCAGGCCTTGTGGCCCTGCTCTCAGACAAGCTGATGTGAGAACCCCTCATACACCAAGGAAAAGGAATGTTCTAGATAACTTTGATCTGTGGGGGGGTGCTGATGAGGAAGGTGGGAAATGTCTTGAGGTAATCTTCAGCCCTCACATTTCACAGTTCCTTCCCCCTTGAGCGCCAGAGCTGTGAGCTCAGGCAGCACAAGCCGGGGCTCCGTGCCACCAGAGCTGAGTGGCACAGAGCTGGTGGTCACAGTGACCTGTCCACAGTGCAGTGCTGCCTTCTGCAGCCCCAAGGAGTGAGGGGTACCCAAAGCTGCCAAATTCCTTCAGCTGCCACTGAACTCATGGACTTTAGAAAAGACCCAAGAGAATCTTATTTGGGAGACCAAGCCTCCAGAAAAAAGCAGCTGAGGTTTGCCTACATACTCACTGATGTCCTTCAAGGAATCACAGCAGGTTTCTTACAAGATGAAAGCTGTATTTACACTAACCCAGAGCAGGCTGCAGATCCCTGCAATCACAACTTGCCAGCTTCAGAGCCAAGACATCATAACCAGGTACCCCTACTTGCCTCTGGGGGAGATTTTTCAAATGCCATAATGAGAGAAAGAAATGTCATGGAGGTGCCACCCACAGTCTCAGCCACTCCACACTGGTACTTCATCCTGGTTCTATTCCTGCTGCCCACACAGCAAATCTGGTACTTTCAATGGCCTTCTCAGAAACACAGCAAATCACGATCATTTCCTCAGGCTGCAAAACTGAGACACTGCTCAGTCTAACCCTGCCACACATCCCTTGAGAACAGACCAGTACCCACAGAGCAGCACATTAGGACAGCAGTGAGAGACTTTCCACAGCCAAACTCTGCTGAAATCACCATTATCTGCAGCAGTGGTGGCCAAGGAAGGCACAAGTAAAAGACATTTTGCCTGACATGAAAGATACTGGCTGGTAGCAAAGATCCAGCAGTTCATCTTAGAAAATATTAAAATAAATCACAAAAGCCTCAGGGGAAGGGATCATTTGAGCCTGAATATTCCTTTCACCTTGGCACAACTTTATGGTGCATATAACAATATTCTCCCTGAATATTTGCTACTGTCCCTTCAGCCCTGGCATGTGGAAGTGATGAAAAGATGAAGTATTTGTCTCACAGTGCTAAAGGGAAAAACAAGGAGCACCAATGTTTTCAGAGGGTAGCTCTGCAATATCTGAGGGATCATCACCACCTCATGTGTTTGTAAAATGCAATTTATCACACAAATGCTCTGCCATGAAAGGGGCTCAGAGCTTCCTTTAATGAAATACTCAGCAAAAGAAATTGAACATTTCAATGTCTGCATGCTAAAAGAAATACTGTAAAATTAAAATCAGTGGAAGTCCTTACCCTTCTGAAGCCAGCAATGAAACTAACATGGGGCCCAAAGGAAGCAAGTGAGGCCCCTTCCGAGAGGCCAGGATTTCATTTTGTGTTTAAAACCCCACAGTGGAAGATCTGTATTTATTTTAATGACACACCAAATCTTTTTAGTCATCTGTATCCCTCAATGAAAGCCTGATAATGAAAAATTATCTATTAAAATTTGACTTTTCCAGGAAAATAATATTTGATCAGATCTCCAAAGACAGCTATTTCTGTGGACGCAATGAATTTGACTGCAGTGTTTTATTTTCAGATATCATTACATTCCCACTTTCACAGCTTGCTTGGAATAATATTTGACACAGAAAAAAGTGAAGTGATACTCACAGACAACAGAACAGCCAGCCCTCAGAAACCACAGGGCCTCTCCATTTGTATTGCTCTCTGTAACAAATACAGCCAGAGCAACAGAATTCCAAATAAGAGATCCTCAGGAGACTTAAAAATTCAGGCAAACCATTGCTGTGCAACATTAAATGCATTCATTTCATGAGCATCAAATTCCACCTATTAACAGATCAGTCATCCTCTGCAGCTACCAATTTACATAGCCAGCCTGCGAGCTGCCGAGGGGCCAGTGCACACAAAATACATGAATGCATGAAATCTGAAAAAGGAAAGTAATGTCCATTATAACTCAACTTCCTGATCATATGTTTTCTTTAGGAGCAGCAGCAGTGCCCGTGCCTGACAACCACACACCCTGCAAAGGCACCCCAGGTGCCAAGAAGCACTGAACCCTCTGCTGTGAGACTGTGACTGTGCTGCACGCAGTGTTCACAAATTAATTACATTCAAGCCCTGTACAGAGAAGGAATTCCTTGGAGCTACCTTCTTAGCAAGTCACTAAAACCCTTGCTCTTGTACATGGACTAAATTCAAAGGCCTGAGCCTCACTGTGGAAGACAGTTTATCTGAGTATACATTAAAACCCTGGAACGCTTTGTCAGGCTTTTGCCAAGCCAGGCAGTATTACCAGCTTTAATGTAACAGCACTTTTGATCTTGTAACAGCCAAATTGTTGCTGGTACATCTATTATTCCTCCTAGAACAGAACTGTGGCCTGATATCACAGCTACAATTCACTCTTTGTGCACAGCTGTCTAGAAACAGATGTAAGAGAGAGCTTCTCAGCAGCCTGTACCCCTCCATCACCTCTCCAGTGCCCAATCCAGCACCAACTACAGTTATGGCAAGTAAAAAAACTTCTATTTTAAGCTTCTTGTAAAGGAAACTGAGTGCTGCAGGCAGAATAATAGACATGGGGGAAAAGACTCCTCTAAACTGTTTCTCCTTTTTTTCAATTGGGCACCACACAGGTAGAAAACGCCTTGAGGAATTAGAGGCAAATCCTCAATCAAATGGATTAAATTCCTTTTTTAGGTCTGGAGCAGACAGTTCCCCATTGTAACAGAATATGATTACTGATCTCATTATTCCATTTCCTCACCTATGAAACTAAATGAACTGATAGTGGAGAACCAGCTTTGAAGCCCTGGAAGAAGAAGTGCTATTGCAGTGCTGAATAAGGCAAATTCCCTACAACCCACAGCCACTGTGGTGATATATGCAAAAACCCTGAGGTGCAGAAGAATCAGGCCCTGAAGGAAACTAAAAAGCACGGACAAAAGATGAAAGAAACTGAACATGGAAAGTTAATACTGCTTTGAACATTTACTGAGCAGAAATCCTTCCCTGAAGTGACAGAACCACAGTTACCAATGAGGGACTCTGGGTTCAGGCAAAGCCCACACCTCCCAAGAGATCTGACTGCAGGACTTACTCAAAGCCATCTCACAGGCATCAGCTACAGCAGTATCTTAGAAAGGAAGGGCAGGAGCTGTTAGCTGAGCAGTGGGGAAGAAGCAAACCCTGCTTGTTTATTCACAAGTCTTGCTACTCACTCTTGTTGCTTCCATCAGATATCACAGTGATGAGTACCTGTTTAAGAAAAAATCAGGAACAAGAGCAAAACCACCCCCCTGCAGCTAATCCAATTAAGACACAGGATAAAGTTGTAGAGGTTAATCAGGTCCGAGGCACTGGGTCTCTCTCTGCTGCTGTTCAGTGACATATCTGGTGAGCAACACCAGCAAGAGGATGGCCAGGCAGAAACACCAATGACCCAGCCAGCCCTGAGAGACAACTGCTGCTCCTCCCTTTTCTGCTCCCTCAGGCAGAAAAGGGAGGAGCACATTGCAGGGCAGCTCCGTGGGAGAGCTGCTGTGCTCAGAGCTGGGCTGCTCCCCTAAGCCTCATCAGGTGCCAGGATGCTGTGACTGATGGGCTGGGTTAGACACCCCTTGCAAAGACCAGAGTTGTGCCTACAACGTGCTGCCAGGTGCAAACCAGCGTGGAAATTTACTTGGCACGGAAAAGCCCATTCAACTGCAGGGAACACCTCTTACTTTGTGTTTCATTAGCTGTAATTTTGTGTAAAAAGGCTGCAGCTGGGCAGGTGAGAGCTGTTGTAGTTCGAGGAGTACCAGCACAGAGACCATTTGGACTGTCACAAACAGCCCCTTCAGCACTGGGAGCCAGAAAAAAGCTGAGCTGGGCTTTGCACTGAAGCAGCTCCATCAGTGTCAGCTCAGTGCTGACATGGGAACGATGCTCCTGTTGCATCCAAGGTTTCCTGCCTACTGCCTGGCCTGAAGTCCTGACCTAAAGCTACCTTGAAAAACTGGGCACTCCACTGTTCCCCAACTCAAGCCTTCCTGTACAGTCAGATCTGCTCTGCCTCTCCCCCTCTTCCTCCCTGTAGAGCAAAAAGAAGCCAGCGGCCTCAGCCGTTACTGCTGAGACCGGCATCGGCACCCTGGTAACAACTTGCTATCCCATTCCCACACCCCTGGGTGCAGGACACTCAGCATGGAAGGATGGACCTGCTCTGGAGAGTGACTCCCCCTTTGGCCCATCAGACAGGGCTCAGGCACAGAAGGGCACACTCAGTGGGGAAAGGAGGAAACTTTTTCTACATCCATTTCTTCTCGGCAGAGACTGCATTTGGACCAGAAGTTAATTTTCTCTCCTGGACAATACATGCCAGCCTTTCCAGAGGACAGATTAAGCAGGCACTCCAGCAGGATGGCAGAACTGTACTGACAGCAAGAAAATGATGAAATGTTTGCAAGCACCGTTCTGACAGTGATGCCAATCTCTCTGGTTGCCAGAAATACTGTTTCCTAATGATTCCTAACCCAGTGATTGTCATCTTCCCCCCTGGAAGGGAGCTGGGTCTTTTGATACCACTCTACCACACAAGACTTTTGTTTGTCTCCTCTGATAAATTGGTCCTCCTTCTTGGTAAATTCTTTAATAGTAGGACAGTGACTGCCACTGTTTTTCCGTTTGTCAAAGGAACTAAAATCTCTAACTCCCAAAATCAGAACTTCTGCCCTTCCTGAAAGAAGTTTTATCCTTCCTTTATAGATGAGAAGCTTTATAGCAATAATCCGTGAAACTTGTCAGGAGAAAAACTACATTTTCATACTCTGGACTCAAGACACAGAACATTTCAGATTAAAAATAGCTCCCTTTTTCACTGTCTGCCAGATTTGGAAGGGAGGTGAAAATCCACAGGGACTTGATTTGATGCGTGAAAACCAGAATTCTACAGCAGTGAGTATGCACACACACTTATTTTAGGTTAATAGTATCTCTGCAATAATACTTAGCTTTGTGGAGAAAACTAAAGCTGGGAATAGACCCATGCTGGCTGGTGCTCTGGTACTGACTACCATGACAACTTGAGCACATTCATCAGAAAGAGAATAAATAGTTTTTTTAAATCTTGTCATATCACAGTTTTCATGCTTTTAAGATGTTCAGATTCCAAATACCTGCTCCCGTATCAGCAATCATGACAAGTATCTTGGCTAAACTGATAGAGCCTAGGAAAGGACAATAGGAATCATCAGCTTTGCATCTAACAACACAGAGTTAAACATCCAGTATCTACTGAGTAATGCAGCAGTGAGGGGACCGCAGGAGGGTTCCCGTAGTAATTTGATTAAGGGAGAACAGCCAGTCATTCCCTCCCTCTGAACTGGTGTCAGATGACAGAGGCTGGATCATCTATACAGTGTTGGTAAGTGCATTGCCACCGGCGAGCAACACAACACCAGGGCACTCGGATATATCTTTGCCCTGATGTCAACATCACAGCTGGCACACACAGAGCATCCCCACCGCAGGAGACAGGTCCTCAGCAGGGCTGACTCTTCTGCTAGCATCAGAAAAACTCCTTGGTGTTCCCGCAGAGAAAGAGCTCATTCACCTACATCTGACGAGCAGAGAATGACCTCAGAAAGACTACAGTACTCACACTGCAGAGAGCATCTTTCCTTGAATGAACTGCAGCAGCTCAGCGTAATTCAGGCTGGTTTAGACTACAAGAAACCATCCAATGCAGCTTTGTGTCAAACCTCCACCCGCATATCAGCTACATAATTAATAAGGATGAAAGAGAACAATATCCCGAGCTGGTATTCAGAGCCTCAGTGATCAGTAAAGCTCTGCTCAGCTTTGGAAGTCAGCAAAAGGAACATCCTTCACACATTGCACTACATGTTTGGTCATTAAACACAGGTTTATAAACACATAAAGTCACTGTTGCTTGCAAGTGTGGAGTATTTTTGCATGATCTTATTTGTTTTGCGGTAGGCAAAAAAGTTAATTAGTTTTCACAGTTTTATTACTCCACATGGTCAAATAACAGTCTGGAGCTTCCAGTCAGCTGGAACTACATAAGGCCCAGAAAATTCTTACTGTGCTTTTCAGGACTGTTCACTAGGGTCATAAATCAGCAGCTGGCAAATGACTTTCTGTCTCTTCTTGGTCACCAGTACCAACACTAAAAGATCCCATAAATCAGTGCAGCAATGGCAGCTCTCAGGTCATGGAGCACAGGGGGAATAAAGATGGAAAACATTGTTTCAGACACATTAAAACAATTCTTTGGGAGGAATTTTGGCTATCACTACCTTTGGTTCTTTAAGCCCCAGAGGAGACAACACCAGAATATTTAACATGTCAAAGGCACATCCTGCACACAACACATATGCACAAGACCTGCCCAAACAGTTCCCAGGGCTGGCAAGTCCAAGTGTGATAAAACAAACTTACAGTTTAATAAAAATTCTTTAGACACTTTATTTAGGTTGGAAGGAAGTTACTCCTCCAGCCATGGTGTCCAGGCACAGCTCAGAGACCAAGGACAGCAGCAGGACCATCTCCCATGTTCTCCACATCAGTCTCCCCAAAAGGGCTGCTTAAATGCACAAATCCATGCAAAAATAAACATATTTCCCCAAGACCTAAATGCTGTTGTCAGAGGACATATGAAGAAAAAATGTTTGTGCCTTCCCTGTTGACAGGGTGAATAACAACCCAGAGAGAGAAATCCAGTGATTGCAGGACTCTGTGCAAAAGCAACTCCTCAATCAGCAACCAAGAGGGAGTAGCTGAGGGAAGAGACAGCAGTTCAAACGGAAGGAGGAACCACAATAAACACTTTGATTTTCCTCCCCAGAGCAAAAGACAAGGCTAAAAACCAACATCATTCCACGGAGGCCACTGCCTGCAGTGAGAAAAGATGATCAAGTCCTAATTCCCATTATTTCTCAGTGTGAGGATAAATATGAGAGGAGTGGCAGGAAGACAAGCATCTGGCTCTGTCTTAGAGCCAAGGGGCAGAACTAAAACCCCACTTTGCTCTCTTAATTCCTTAGGGCACACCCCATTCTGATACCAACCCCGGCAAAACATACAGTTTATGTCAGACACAAACAATCCAGGACGATTGGCACACTTGTTTTCAAGTGCTTTGCTGAAGCAAGTCAGAGCATTCAGGATCGGGTCCTCCAATAGTTTTTGTGACACTTCCGGTTTTTCACCTTCTATAATACTGACCTTTTCTCTGCCAAGAGACAAACAAGGCTACACCTCACTGGCTGCAGGCTGCCATCAACACTTCCACTAGCACTGTACATCAAAGCCAAGTATGCAATGCAGACCAGGGACTCCATCATCACTGGCACCTATTTGTGAAGGATCACTGAGGCAGAGATGTTTCCTCAGGAACACTGCCCTGAGAAGTGCATCAGACCAGAGGTTTGATGATAGTCACAAACAGCTCTGCCTCCAGCTGTCTCATTCATCTTTCCTTCGCGCAACTCAGGAGACTCCAGAGCATTTGCTACTTTAAAAGTACATCAAGTATCAAAGAACATGAAGAACAGTTCCTAGGGGTAAGATTGATCTTGCTTATTTGACATCAGTTTCATACATCATTACTCTTCTCACCAACAACACAGGGTCACTGCAGATAGCTGTTCCTAAGCAACAGGAACGGACACTAAGAACACATAAAGTCTCTGTCTTTCTAGTGTGGGGTTTTACTTTTAAAGTTGAAAGAATTCAAGGTCCAAGTGAGACTCAGAGGGCTCACAAACATTCAGGACTTTCACTTCACTTTTCATCAAGAAATATTTTCTCTAGTGAACGGAATATTCGCTGTGTCACCCTAAGCAGACAAATTTGGGTTAATGCCCCCACTCAGAAGACTGGGAGAGGGAAAGAAGTGCTGCACCTCGAGCAGGCAAACACAAGGTTTGAATCACACAAAAATCCAGGGCATTCAGAGATCAGCTTTCCTCAGGAGCCTGTATATACAATGGTGCAGAAGAACAGCCCATCAGCTGAATCCCATCAACTTTGTCTCATGGTCTGTTGGTACTTAACTGATTTCAGACCAACATATAGTACAACACCTAGTGAGGAGGCAGAAAGAGATCACAGCTTCCTTGGCTGCTGTCAAACTCAAACACTCCCACTGCTGCATTTAATTTGCAAGTGTGCCCCAGTACTTTGCACTGACTGCAAATACCAGAAAGCAATGGGATCATACTTCCTACTGAAGAGTGAAAACATTTGTTTTCCAGCTCTGGTAGAGAGTAACTTTAAAAGTCCTGAAAATGTTACAGGCATAAGTGATGACGGTGTAGAAAAGCACCTCCGCACTGTTACCACTTGCTAAGCAGCTGGCTTGTTCCTCTGGAGATGAGATGATCTCTTCCCCTTCTCTGTCATGACAGCATACAGCCACAGAGCACAATGCACCAGCTGATTTGCAAAACAGCATCAATCCACTCTGTGTTTATGGCTTTTTCTCCTCTTTCTTTCTAAACACGCAAGCTTAAATGTTTTTATTGCTTCAGTGATTTTCTATGGGCAAGACAGGATTTGAGAACAATGCATTAGCAAGGATCTATGTGCCTAAATCCCATCCCGCACATTCAGCTGAAACAGCAGAGCAGAGATTCCAAAGCCCCCCGCTGCAGCTGGGATCAGGAAGCAGCAGAGACACACGGCTCTGGACACAGCTCAACATCCCTCTTGGACACTGCACTCCAATGTGCAGCTTTCTAGGCTCAGACGTGGAAGGTACACAAATGTGTAATGAGTAGGAAGACTCCTGAGGCTTTTTACAAATCTAGAGACATCAAGCTGCCAGTAACTCATGAGCTGTGTAAGACTGACTCAGCCCCCATGTGTTTTTTGGTGTGTTTGTTATGACTCTTTGAAACATTTCAGGAGATGCCTGATTTATTTTACTGGCACAAGCTTAAGAGTGCTGTGTTTGCTATGCCGCCAATATCTGGTTGATATTGATGGCTTCTACTCCCAACTTTTTGCACTAGTCAAAGTCAACAATCTGTGTACAGGCTGGTGGGATTGGAGAGAGGAGTGTCCAAATAGCCAGGGAAAGGAGAAATGAGACAGCTGATCACAAACCCTTCACGCTGTAGGGAAGGTGTAAATACAATCTCAGAGATCCACATTCAATGTAAGGGCTGCCTGGTGCTCTGTATACAGAGGCACTAGAAGGTTAAGGGACATTTTTGCTGTTCATCTTGCAAGGGGCAGGAAGATCATTAATGACTTCCATGTGGCATTTTCATGCTGAGCCATCACTCCAGGGTATTGTGCCAAATCTGGGTATAAGCCTTGAAGTGCTGGGAGATTGCCATCCTCTGTAACAACACTGGAGATGGACACAGGCTTATCCAGGCATGGTAAAAGACACTATCCTGCAGAGGGAATAGTCTCTTGGACATGTATTTGCTGCTCAATGCCTCAGTTTCCCTCCTTTACTTAGGGAAGGATAAACTCCCCTCTCCTTTCCCAGGCAGTATTCAAAAAAGACTCTGCATGAAAACAGTGAGGAACTGATAATCCAGAAGGCATCAGCAAACCAATCTCCTTTAGCAAAAACAGATTCTCTCCTACTAGCCCTTTCTTCCCTTCAAGGCTATCCACAGGGTAATGAATTTGAACGGATTCTTTTTTTTTTTCCCCCCCAACCTCACAACCCAAAGTGGAGGAGTCAAAGGGTTAATGCTGCATGACAAAGGTCAGCCCAGTTTGGGGAGAGAGGAGAAAGGGAAGCATTGTGGCCACAGACAGCAGCTCGATGCGACCACAACACCACTTGAGAAATGTGAAGTGATGGTGTTGCTCAGAGAAAAGGCCTGAGAGCCCAGCCTAAATCCCAGGGCTTTATCACTCACAAAAGCTCAGCCCCTTGAGTCATTAATCGTGTGCTCCATGGCTGGGTGCCTCAAAGAGCAGCAGATGACACATGTCCAGCTGCTACTGCCGCCCCTCCTCAAGGTAGCGGGGCAGAGGCAGGTGCACTCCCAGTGCCCTCTGCTCCACACTAATCTATTCTCCCTCCCTGTCCTCTGCCTTTCATCTCCTCCAGCAGCCCACGCTGACAACTGGAAATGAGATTAGACTTCAAGGCGTGGGGCAGATGCAGAACCCCTCTGTGCATTGCCAAAAGATCCTTGTAGATTTTAAAATGTCTCTCCTCTTTGCAATGCACAGAAGTGTCTGATATGGCAGACAAGGCAGATGCTGGTTTGGGGCCTGGATGCTAATCTGTTATTGCCATGGACAGTCCTCCCACCAGCACTTCTGATTTCCCAGTCACCTTAGCAGAGGAAGTAACAAATTGATTACTATTTCCTAATTGCAGTTCCCATAGCTTCCTATCTGCAGCACCACTCCATTTAGATGTGGACAGATGTCCCAATGAACACTAAAAAGGCGGCAATAGTCCAAAATTCAGGCAAGGACTTGAAGGTCACACACAACCCTGGGCTCAACCCCCCCTTCCTATACTGCTGCTATCACTGCCATCATTTCCTATTTTTTATAATACAGTTTGTGCTCCACCTGTTCCCAGCGATTCAACAAACCAGCAGTGAGGCACAAGTTGTTTGTTAGAGAAAGAGGTGAAATCTTAAGGCACAAACTACTGCCTACAGCTCAGTGAGGCCTGCCTGGAGAGGTCTTGCACCCACAGCTAGCAGGGGTTTGCCAGCAACAATAGGCAGGGAAATTTTTCAAAGTGAAGGGTCACGTTTATCTCAACACTGCCCCAGTAAATAAACTGGAATTTCTTTTTCAGCGTGTGAAATAGCCTGTGCTAAAGGCTACCCAGAGAAAGGGGACAGTTAACACAAAAGATCATTAAGTTCAAAATAATTCCCTTCCTCAGTTACCACCAACCATGATAATAGCTGCCCCAATTTTATGGATTGCTCTGCAATTTCAATTGTGCAGGAACCAGCCCTGGATTTAAGGCAGCTGCAAAGTCAGCATCTTTTAAAGCATATTTTAATGCTTTATGAGACCATGGCAGAGCAGGTTCAGCTGCACCCACTGCTGGTAGTGTCAGCAACTGAAGTCTTCCTGGCAAATACATGTCTACAGTCTTGTTTCTGAGCTCAAGTTTTCCATTAGCTGCCTACACAGACTGGGTAACTTGGCATCTCTCTGAATTCCCCATAAACTCTGCTCATCTGTTGCCATCACACCCACGTACAAGTCTCAGGGAGGAATAATCTAGGCTTTCTAAAGCAGCTGCAACAAAAACACAGCCTGGATTGACAAGTGATAGGATCAAGGTGTTGGGCCAGTGAGGAGGGTCTTTTTGGAGGGTTTTGCGTGTGTCTATTTAAAACAAGTTTGTTGTCATGACTACAAACCAGGGTATGGGTGAGAAGAAGCGAGAACTCCAAGATGAGGGCTGATAATGCTAATTCACCCTCAAAATCTCAGCAGCATAGGGATGGAGAAACAGAGAAGATGACACAAGCTCTTGGCACCTAACAAAGTTAAAAGCCACCTTTAGAAGGCAGGTCTGTCCCAAGAGCAAACACTGCTGTCCTAGATAGGCCCTTTCACCCAGCCCAGCCAAGGGCTGGATAACACCAAGGAGCTGCAGTCATTGCCAAAGCAGGGGCACTGGGGACATGGAGGCAAAGAACTGCGCCCGAGGTCCTAGAGAGGACATAGCAAAGCAGGAACAGGCCCTCAGGACACTCATCTGCAGACTCATTCTCAACCATCAGGCAACTTGGCTTCAGCAAGGACTGGGAGATGTTCTCATGTCTGAGTACAAGGCAATTAACAGATCTTATTAGCACAGAGAAGCATGAAACTGTCAGCAGCTGCTCCTGGGATTGTCGCATTTTCAGCTTTAACAGAAGATTAACAAAAAAGTGGGGCTTTGGCCACTGAAGAACAAATGAAGAAAACCCCAAGTGACTGCAGAGGGATGAAGAGAGCTTGCTCTGCTCAGAGCTCAGATTCTTCATGGAGACAGCAGGGAGCACGCAGCGATGGTGCAGGCTCTGCAGAAGGCAGCAGATGCGGAGCTAATGTGTGTGTGGGGGTGGAGGGTGTTTATGAGCACAATAAATAAATGTATGAATCCCTATAAAAGTTCCCATATAAAAGTGAGTTAGAGCTGCCTGAGGGCCATGGCCTTGTAATAAAAACCACATCTTGCAAGCACAGTATGAGGCAGCAGCTGAACTGCAACTGTCTGGCTGCAGCACTGAAGAGCTGTGAGTCTGCCTGTTCCCAAACTCTTGGGTGAAGTGCTGACCCCACTAAATTGAGGAGGAATTTTGCTATTTGCTTCAGTGTAGTCAGGATTTTGTCCTGGGAGGGGCTTCTTTGAACCTCAAAGCATAGGAAGCAGTTCTGGGTCTGACTTTTTGTCACATTTAAGCTCCTTTACTTGTTAAAATAACCAGGCAAAAAGCATTGCTTTATGGCTGAGCAGCAATTTCTCCATCAAGAAGTTTTGAATTCTTAATTTAAACTGGGGAGGGGGGGGAATCATAAAAAACCCAAACCTCTCAAATTTTGTATGTCTAAACAGAAACCTGCTGCTTTGTTTTGTCAGTAAACTTAAATAAAAGTTTTAAAAATACCTCCTCAGAGGAAAAGAAAAAAACAAACAAGCATTAGTAATAATTTCTTTCCCCTCTCAAAGGCTGTGTGTTTGTGTGCTGATTTCTCCTTCACAGTTTTCTGGGATGACAGAGTATAACAGCAACAAGGCACTCGCAGACTACTGGCCTGCAAATTCCCAACGACTCTTAACACTTTCTCCAGAGCCTTCTCTTGCTCCCCCGGGAGCTGAAGGGAAGAGGTCCACGTGTCTCACCTGAGAGGGTGGCTCTCAAGCCTCAGTCCCAGCCCATGAGTAACAAACACACCCTGGGCCACCCATTTCCAGCCCAAGTACACACACAGCCAGGTCCTGACTCCCAGGGAGAGCTGCAACTGTTCCCAGTGTCAACACACGGGCTTTCTCTAGTTATTAAGACTGTCTTCATGTTTCCCATGGATGCCAATCAGAGCTAAACAAAGTGCTCCCCTCCCTTCCTAGCACATTGCTGCTGGGAAATAGCAACCTTGTTCCATGACAAACAGCATCTTGCTGCAGGACTAATTGCATTGCTTTGCTCATATAATGCTCCAGGAAGACGTCAGCTTTACCCACAGGCAACAAGGACATTTTTGATTTATTCAGGACTTACGTGTAGTTGTCACAGGTTGCATTCTCTTTGGTAATAAAGCCTTATAGACTAGATTTAAAATTCAACTGCAGCTCTAATTGAAACATAGCTAATTATTGAAGGTCTGCCTTTACAGCCTGTTTCATTGTTACTGGCCTAATGTTTCGTACAGCCAACAGTCAAACTCTCTCTTCCCTTAAAAAGAAAAAAAAAAAGAAGGAAAAAAATCCCATCTACTATTCAAGCAAGTCCAATGGGAAATTACAGATTCCTCTCTTTGAGCTCGAGGTAGCTACCAGCCAACAGCCCTGTCCCACAAGGACTCAATGACTTCAAAGGATGCTTGTAGAATAAGACTCCAAATTAGGGCCAGTGTTGGAGACAGGAGAATTCAAAGTGGCTGGAACAAACATTCAGCCCAGACCACAAGCAATTTATTGTGCATCCACCTTTTCAGTGGCAGCATCCCCTATGAGCCCCAGCGAATTCAAACGCACCACACAATTTAGGTGTGAGCAACCATCATAATGCCCAGCTCCCATCCGCCAGCTGACTGTGCCACAGCCAACTTGCTGCAGTCCAGACACGTGGATTAGCAGTTGGTCACGGCTAACGGGGCATAAATGAGCACTCAGGCAGCCTCAGTTAATAGCTGAATGATAACAGGACCCCCAGGGTACCAAGGACATCCTTTCGAAGGCTGCACCACAGCTTCTGGCTTTGTAGTTCAGCCAGACACAGAGGCAAGATTATCGCCTCATAAAGCAGGGATGAAATCCCATCCGAACTTTATTGCCAGGATGATGCCAGCGTCAGAGCAAGCTCCCTTACAGAAGGTGACATTTACATGCACACACAACAGCACAAAAGTTTACGATATCAAGAGAGCGCTGCAGTTTAGAAGCAAATCAACCCTAGAAAAATCCTTCTGTTTATAGCTGCTACACATTTCAACCTGGCAGGTGGACGGGATACCACAAAGCAAACGTGTCAGTTAAAGCAGCTAAAAGCGCAATTTACAAACCAGAACCCACAACCCCAAATCTCAGCAGCCATAGTTAGGAGCTCTTCAGAGCTGTGCTGACTTCAGCCAGCTACAGATCTGACCCAAGGCATTTACCTGACACAACCACAGTCTTTGGTACAAAAGCAGATTCTTTGCTAATCCTGTGCAAGTTTAGAGCAGCAGGTCCTGCCTGGATGATGTAACCCTGCAGAAGTCAGTTTAGCAGCTGGGGAGCCATTTCAAAGAACATAGTGCTGGTTTTACAGGTCTTAGTCTGACTGCCTGAAGAGTAGAAGATCCTTTAATCCACAAGCAAGGTCAGCACAACTGGCAGCAAAGAGAGCACCTGCTGCAGCACCTTGGCTCAGCCCCTGTGCTGCCAGCGATGGGCTCGCTCCTGTCCCTCAAGACTCTGAAAAGGAACTGACTGAAAGGCCCAAAGCAGCTGTGATAATTATGACTTGCACACCAGCATCCTGAGAACTGGGAGCATGCAGCACATTACTCCCAGGCTGTATTTTAAATGCAGGGAAAAGCCAGTAGAGAGGAAATTAACCAGAGGTTAGGCTCTTTGCTCACAAGACAGAGAGAATATATCAGCTGTTCACATACCTGATCAAATAGGGCTTTCCAGTGCTGAGAGGCAGCATAAGGGAGGAAAAAGAATAAAAAGGTATAAGAGCAACGACATTAACATGCAGTAAACTGTAGAAGTATATTCTAACAATGAAATAACCAAATGATTTAATGCCATTTCCAACATATTTCTTCACCCCAGAATCACCTACCCTTCCGGAGGATGAGGCAGGGGAATCTACCAAACACAGGGAGAACAGTTTTCATTAACAAATCCAGATTAGGATGACCTCAAAACATTCACGTGTTAATTCTGTTTTCTCCACTTTATCTATTTGCAGGCAAGCAAGGAAAAAAGGGGCTTTTACTCACAGACATCAAGAAAGCTCTGTGTATACTGAGGGAAGGGACAAATTAGCAATGTTTTTCTAGATCACCCTCTGAGATCCTGTGGCCCAACACTGACCCATCAATTGCTTTGCTGGGTTGTCAGAGCCCTGTCTACTGCTTGCTTTTAACTCTGGCTTTCTGCAGGCTTTTTGAAAACCCATCAGTTCTCTGAACCTCACATGTCCACATCTGAAAAACAGATAATTCCTCTTGTGCAAGGTGGGAGGGGGGAAGGCTGGAGAGAGCCCACTGCAAGGATTTACCCCACATCTTTTCTTCTATCAGATCTGCCTTAAAAATGCTGTATAGGAGGAAGCTGCACTTGAATGTTCACAACCATGTGAACACTCCACAAGTCCTTGTCACTTAGAAACGGAAAAAATAAGCTGGAAACAGGCTCTGATTTATGCTTTGTAGAGAGACTGATGTCAACTCACCTCCCTGACCCAGACTTGCTGCCTCACTGTCCCATGAAACAGAGTTTCATGGATTGTTTAAGGCTCTAATCTATCCTGGATTTAGGGGCCAGTTGAGAAGACAGCAGCTTCCATGGGGCAGCAGTGGGGTAACCACTGGCTTAGGATCCCCAGAAACATTTGCACCTTTCCAGCTCTGTTGTCGGAAGTGCTGTTCAGCACATTTTTTTTCTGCCTCATTCGCTCTCCCAGAAAAAAAACAAATGAAGTAAAACAACAAATATCAGACTCCTAGAAGCAAATCTCCTCACAGTGCTACTAGCAAAGCAGAAATCTGGTGCGAGTCTTATCTAGTCCTGGAAGAACACTTCCTTTCACATAGTAGGCAAATGTAAAGCAGAATTGACTGGGGATACAGTGGGGTATCAGGCCACTGAATTCCTTTTCATTAGTTAAGTTGTTGGCTCCCCTCCTCCCCATGTCTCTCTCCATTTATAAACTCCCATTTATCATCATAAATCAGCCCAGCACTTTAAACAGAACACTTTGGGACTGCCTGAATCCTGGCTTTAAGGAATGCTGCTCTGAGAGCTACAATGACATCACAGCTGAGCTGTTAGACACTGTCAAGGCTGTGACAGCCAAACCTCCATTGTGTTATATGTTTGTGGTTAATAACACATAAAGAACTGATCTTGTGTCAGTTCTTGCTCACCAAGCCAGAGAACTTCCATCAGACTTTCAGATGTAATAGCAACAACACAAAATCAACCCCCAGTTAGGTCTCAGGGGGCACAGAGGAGCACAGAGCAGGTGAAATCTTCAGAGATGATGCTCTGAAGCTTGCTTATTTCAGCAGGAAGTCTTAGTGGAGTAGAAGGAGGGCATTTACACCGTTTCCTGCTTTTCTGACTTGCAGATGATACATGATACCTCAAGCTTCTGTCTATTCTATCTATTGCCAAGTCTCAGCAGCTTCCCATAACAAGCGCAGCTGCAGGCTTTAGTTTTGTTGATTAGAGAAAACAAGGTACCAGAGTCAAATAACAACGCAAGTAATGGTGAGACACTGCAAGCTGGATCTGACCCAAGATGTCTTACCTCAAGGTCAAGCAGCAAGGCAGCAGTGGAACTGGGATGAGAATCTAGACTTCATCAGGGACAGCTCCTGTCCCAGGAGCCCAATCCTGCCAGGCACTCAGCATTTCAGCATCTCCTGGGTCCCCTGGCAGGATTGAATTGTTAATGGCTGTGTTTGTGGAGAGGCTGGAGCAACTCCAAGGGGCCCACGTGTATCACAACAGGAAATCTTTCTTGTAGGACCATCCAGACAAGCACAAAATTTGTCAGAGAAGAAAAGGTCACAGGCTGACGTAAGCAAGCACTGGGATTTGGAAATCTGGACTGTGAAAGCTCCTGGAAAGCCACCCTTTCCAAGTCAAAGCAACACGCGTCCCGAGTCAGGCATCTCCTCTTAGAACTGTCTGGCAGTGCTGTAGCAGAGGTCGAACTGCATCACACGCTCTCTCCTGACTGCACTGTGCTCAGGAACACAGACTGGGGAATGCAGCTCCAGCAAGCAACTGCACTTCCTCCGCTACCCTCTGGGAGGAAAATCCAACAGCAACTGAACTCTAGGTGATTCAGAAGGAAGGGCTGAGGGGTGAAGAGCAGGCTCTGTCCTTTAAGCATGCCTGGGCGGCTTCCTCCAACAGCATCAAAAAGGTAGAGAGAGGGTCGAGGGGATGCACCATTGCTGCAGGTTCAGCTCCCAAGCATCTCTTTTATAATGATGCAAGACGCGAGCCAGAGCCCGCTCCAGAAAGACATTTAGTATCTCTGCTCGACGCCTGACAGGCTGGAACAGACCCTGCACTTACCGCTGCAGACTGAGCAGACACTTTGCAGTCCTCATCCCAGCCGAGTTTGCTGGGAAGGAGAGCTGTGAGCAGTCCTGGGATGCACCAGGAATGCAGGATCTCGTTCACTCCCTCCCAGACAGGTGCACGGCCAGCTCCTGCCTCCGGGTCCGGCAGATGCAGAACAACTGCCTCAGCTCTGCAGGCGCTGCCGGTCAGCACGGCAGGAGCAGATCTGGAGTGCGCAGGACCCCTTCGCGTCCTTCTGGGCTGGGTGAGCAGAGAGCCAGTGCCAAGTTATCCCACCCTCACGTGCCATCTGAGCTCGGAGGGTGGAGAGAAGCCATCAGCTCTGTCGAGCCGAGGAGAAAACTTACTCGAATGTTTGTTGCTCGGGGGCTGGAAGAGGGAGCAGCTCCCGAGAGGGGGAGCGTTTTGTATCTGTCGCCCTCCGGGTGGCTGTGACTCTGGAGAAGCTCTCTGTCCCCTGGCAGCCCCTCGAGCCAAGTCGTCAGCCCCTCTCCAGGCTCCTCCGTGCGCAGTCCGCTGCCCCTGCCCGGCCAGCCGCCACCCACCGGCATCTCCCCACCGGACCGCGGGCACCCGGCGAACCGGGAGCCTGTCCGGGCCGCCGGGGCTTGGAGCGACGGAAGCCGCGGCCCCGGGGACGGAGCCAGCCCGGCGGCTGCTGGAACCCGCAGACACACAGCGACGGGAGGCACGTAGGGCGGCGGGAGGGCGGCGGGGACGGCGGCTTTCCCTGGTCCCGCAGGGTCACCGGCCCCGCTCCTGTGCCCATCCCGGGCTTCAGCTATGAATAGCTTGAGCCGATTATCCCGGCCCGGGGGAGAGGGGGGAAGATACCGAGCACAGGAAACTTACATCCTCCGCAGCCATAGGTAGGACATCCTCGGAGTCCAGCACCTCGATTTCTTCCGCCTCCGAGCCGGCAGCCACAGCAGGGGAAGAGCTGGCGTGAGGCTCCGGCAGCTTGTCTCCCATGCTTGGAAACGGTCCCCCTCCAGCCCCCGCCCCCCTTCTCCCTAGATCCTTAAAGAAATTAAACCTAGCTGCTGGTTGGCAAACTTTCAAGCGCAGCCGAGCCTGCCTTCATGACTCCCGCAGCCGGGAGGGGAGGAAATCCTCCATCCGCGGAGCATCCAATTAGCGCGGGCAGCGCCGGCGGGCGGCATCCCGGCGGCCGAGCTCCGGCCGGGGCAGTGACCCCTCCCCGCCTCCCGCCCCTGCGGCCGGGCGGTGCCCCCGGCCCGGGCACGGCCGGCGCCTCCCCCGAGCCATCGCCCGGGGACGGGGGTCCGCCCTTCCCAGCGCGGGGGGAGCCCCGGGGGCTCTCGGAGGCAGAGCCCGGACCTGCGACACGTCCGAGGATGCGGGCTGGGCGGCGGCGGGGGAGCAGCGCCCGGTGGCCCCAGCCCGCGGCCGGCACCGCCTCCCACGGGGAGCCTCGGCCGTGGCCCGCACCGGGCAGCCCCTGCGGCGGGGCCCGGCCGGTTCCAGCCCTGCCCTCCTGCCCGCGGACAGGTGACCAGACGTGCCGGTTCATCGGGGCTCTCCGCAGGCCGCTTCTCTGTCCCAGAGTCTCACCGTGAGGGGCTGGTGTGGGGTTTTATACCTTTTACCATAATTATTTGTTCCTGTATGTCAGGATGGGCAACTTAACCATCTGGAGCCTGGATTAGGAACTTGAGGAATGCCTTGACTGCCGGCAAAAATCCAGCAGTTTTAGCTTCTTGCAATCAAGTACAGAAATAGCAGGTTGGCAAGGGGGAAGGGCGAGCAGAGCCAAGCTGATACGCTTGGTGCCAGTGCCTCTGCTTTCTGCTAAAAGCCAGACAGAGCACAGTCGGAGCAGAGTCCAGCACCACAGGCCATGCTTTCTTGATGGAAAGGTCCAGTACCAGATCAAACACGCCTCAGCCATGAGAACAGAACCAAGCTGTGAGTCCCTCTTTTCTCTACAATGTTTAAAAATCAGCTAACCACAAAAACAAAAAGTAAAACAAATCCAGCTAAAATACCTCTGGAAAAGGAGTAGGATCTTCCATCCTGCAGTAGCAGAGCACACAGCAGAGCAGTAAAAACCAGGACCCTCAAACCTGAACAGAACTTTTCTATCTCAGGATTCAGGTAGGAAAATTACAACAAAATGAAAGCTCTTCTGAGGTCTTCAGTGCAACTGATGAACAGGAGGGCTTCTGTCTCCTTAATGACATCAGTGAAACAGAGCAGACCTTCTGCACATTCAAAGGCAATTCCTTGAGCCATTTCTCTCTGGTCTAGAGCCTGTCCAGCCTGCTCTCCTGAAGCATAAGGGCAGGATTCCAAATCCAGCCCTTCTGAGAAGCACTAACCCACTTCACTCATACACCACCACTCCTACCAAAATATTCCAGGCACTAAACAGCGATTATACAAACAATCTCTTTTTGATTGAAAAACTAAACCTCATCAAAACTTCAAAACAGATGGATAAGCAAAAATATGCTACGCCAACAGAAAGAAACAGCAGTCATTTAAAGATGTCTGTAGGGAGGAGGGAAGCAAGTTTTTAGAGTAAAGAGAGAATAACTGAGCTGAATTTCAGGGGTAACAGGTTCCACTCAGTTGGGGACTGTATCATCTCTGATTCCAGATGCTAGTGGGAAAATGCCAACTGTGAAGTCTAACACAAATGCAATCAACAACAGGGAGAACCCCCAAAACTCCTTACCTTAACACCAAAGTACCACTAAATTGGGAAATTGCTGCAAAATTACAAGTTCATTTTTCTCCTCTAAGGACTGTTTTTCACTAGTGATGATAGTTTTGTTGGGGTTTTTTTTCAGGGAAATATCTCTGCACATTGCACATATGAGCTACTGCTGTGCTATAATTGTCACAGAAAGGAAATTAACAGTATTCTAATGAGGAGTTTTGTTACAGACAAATTATCATCTTGCAAGTGTGTGAGAGTCTCTTAATTTAGAATGTCATTTCTCCCCACTGCATACCCTGATGACTCTACCTTGGAAGACAGTAATTGCTAGATAAACTGGGGGGTTTGTGGGCCACCCCAGAGCAGATGCAGACAGAAGGAGTGGCTTCAGAAGAAATGCAGACAGAAAGGACTTGAGATAATAAACCCCAATCCATTTTCATACGCAGTCATATAGGCAACTTTTATATTCTAAATACTGCAAACAAAATGTAGATGTACATCCTCCCTGCATTGGAATTGGCTCAAAAGATCAGCTCATGAATATGCAATAAACCCCCCTCAAAGCAGGGACCCAGCCAACATCTGTTAGCTCTGGATCAAATCTAAACAGTTTGTTCACCAGTCCTTTCCCCACCCAAAGTAGCCCCAAAGGGCTTTTACAAAACTTCCCAATTCTGACCATTGGCACAATGTGGAGAAACATACCTAGCCTGATTTCCATACGAGAGCTCAGCCAGCTGGCCGGACTTGGGAGGTAACTTTGGAAGGAAAAAGCAGCATTTTGGATCAAAACCCAAAATGCTGCACACAAACACAGCCTTAGGAAGAAATTAGATAGCACAGACAGAGCTGGGACTACATCAGACCTGTCATATTAACTAACCTCTTCAGAATCATGAAAACAGCTAAAAACCTCTAAGGACAACAGATGGTTTGATACAGGGGCTTAAACTCAAGTCCAAAAGGTAACAGTGGTAAAAAACTCTTTGAGCATCATACTCCTTGTGCTGGGACAATACAAGTTTACCTTTCAGAACCAACATGAATTAGACTACAGGTGCTACCGTTTGGCTTCCCACTCAGTACTCATGGGTACTGTCCCTCCTGAAGTGAAGGAATAGTGGGAAAAAATAAAGTCCAGTCTCTTCTGTGATTTCTAACTCGTGTTGAAAGACCATCCTCCTGACCCTCCCTATTCCATGTTGCACTTAGAACTTTTTAAGTCCAGCACTGAAAAAGCATGCTAATCTTTCCACCTGCAGCCCTCTTCTGCCACAGTAACTGTTATTGGTTGCAGCTGGTTCGAGTTGTCTTTTTGGTTATAATTAGGGAGATAATTAAATCTGCTATTAGCCCTTTCTGGGGCAGTTGTCTCAAAAGGGAGATCTCCTATCAGGTCAGCCTTGTGGTATTTTAAGACACGTCTGCTTGTTTTTACCTGTCACCTATTGGGATCACAGCACAGGTTCATTCCTAAACAAAAGAATTTATTTGAAATGGAAACCAATTAGTAACTCAAGGTTAATTTCCAACATAAAATCAAGTCTTGCTTACTATTAATCCTGAACTGACAAGCTTTCGGACAAGAGGTCAAAGCTGAGGGTGAAGCAAAGGTGAAGGATGTGTCTCCAAGGAAGATGAATCAATGTCTTTGTCCTCTAAGTGACATTATACCATGGTCAGGCAACTCATGCATCAGACTGAGCAGGAAGAAACTGAATCTGGTTGTGAAAAATACAATGAAAGGAGTTGTTAGAAAACTGACAGCACCAGAAGAAAGAAAACAAATTACTGTCGAGAATAAGTGGAGTGGAATGCTGTTCCTTTTCCCCAGCGCTTAATTGCAGTAGCTAACCTTTGGACATTCTTCATTATATACTCCATGAGAAGAAGAATTTCCCCTCACGGTAACTCTAATCCTCAGAGGATCCAGGAGGGCTTGGTCAGTGTCTCCCTCAGGGAACACCGACGACCTGCCTGGATGAGGCCACAGCAGAACTGGATACCAAGACTTGTATGCTCTTCCCTAAGAAAACTCCTGTCCCCAAACCACTGTGGAAGGCCTGTTTTATAGAAGCAAGCAGCGATCCGCTCTGTCCCTCACCTGCGCTGACCGCCTCGGGCCGTGAGGGCGGGCAGGCAGCGCCTCAGGGCAGGGGCGCTTCCCTCAGGGGGGCGGCAGAACCCGCACGGAGCAACCGCTCCCGCCGGGCCGGGCTAACGGGGCCATTCCCCACAGGGACAGCCGCTCCCGCCGGGCCGGGCTAACGGGGCCTTTCCCCACAGAACAGCCGCTCCCGCCGGGCCGGGCTGACGGGGCCATTCCCCACAGGAACAGCCGCTCCCGCCGGGCCGGGCTAACGGGGCCATTCCCCACAGGGACAGCCGCTCCCGCCGGGCCGGGCTGACGGGGCCATTCCCCACAGGAACAGCCGCTCCCGCCGGGCCGGGCTAACGGGGCCATGCCCCACAGGGACAGCCGCTCCCGCCGGGCCAGGCTAACGGGGCCATTCCCCACAGGGACAGCCGCTCCCGCCGGGCCGGGCTAACGGGGCCATTCCCCACAGGGACAGCCGCTCCCGCCGGGCCGGGCTGACGGGGCCATTCCCCACAGGAACAGCCGCTCCCGCCGGGCCGGGCTAACGGGGCCATTCCACACCGGAACAGCCGCTCCCGCCGGGCCGGGCTAACGGGGCCATTCCACACCGGAACAGCCGCTCCCGCCGGGCCGGGCTAACGGGGCCATTCCCCACAGGAACAGCCGCTCCCGCCGGGCCGGGCTGACGGGGCCATTCCCCACAGGAACAGCCGCTCCCGCCGGGCCAGGATGACAGGGCCATTCCCCACAGCAACAGCCGCTCCCGCCGGGCCGGGCTAACGGGGCCGTTCCTCACGGGATCTCCTGTTCCCGCCGGGCCGGGCTGACGGGGCTGTTCCACACGGGATCTCCCGCTCCCGCCGGGCCGGGCTGACGGGACCGTTCCACACGGGATCTCCCGCTCCCGCCGGGCCGGGCTGACGGGACCGTTCCACACGGGATCTCCCGCTCCCGCCGGGCCGGGCTGACAGGACCGTTCCACACGGGATCTCCCGCTCCCGCCGGGCCGGGCTGACGGGACCGTTCCATGCAGGATCTCCCGCTCCCGCCGGGCCGGGCTGACAGGACCGTTCCACACGGGATCTCCCGCTCCCGCCGGGCCGGGCTGACGGGGCCGTTCCTCACGGGATCTCCTGTTCCCACCGGGCCGGGCTGACGGGGCTGTTCCACACGGGATCTCCCGCTCCCGCCGGGCCGGGCTGACAGGACCGTTCCACACGGGATCTCCCGCTCCCGCCGGGCCGGGCTGACGGGACCGTTCCATGCAGGATCTCCCGTTCCCGCCAGTGCCGGGCTCAGCGCGGCCCCGTGAGCTCGGCGGCAGCGCCCCCTGGCGGCCGCGGCGGGGCGGGCCGGGGTCCCCCGGGGGATCCCTCGGGAGCATCCCGGGACTCCGCACAGCTCCCCGGGAACGCCGCGCTGCTGGAGGCTGTTTAATCAACACCAAAACATTCACCAATTCACTGCCCACAGCTTCCTAAACCCCACTGAACTATTTGGTCTTTTCTCCCAGTCTTTGTCCTTAACAGTAAATACAAAGTTCATGGTAGATTATTTGCATTTCTGCTTTGTAGTATCATAGAAGGCACTTTGGCCTTCTGATATAAATCAAAAATAAACTTCTAATGGAAGCATGAGAGAAACTGCACTGCCAAGATATGTAACCTCCTACATGTGAGGGCACCGGCAGCATTCATTCACATAAAGCACAAAGTTTTGTTAAACTCCACGTTTTGGGACACAGGAAAGTAAGAAAAAGAAGAAAAACACAGACACAGTACACAGTTATTTTATTGAAATACTTGAAAAGGCCAGCAATGGAAAAATAGGTTTGTCATGAGGAATTTAACGTTTGGTTTACTTGATCGTTAAAAAAGCTGTGTCTATAGGTAATTCTAGCCCATTGCAGAATGTACTGTGATCCATGCAACTTATATACTACAGTAGAATAGGCACTGTGTACTATTGTAGTTTTCTCTTAAACACAGCTTTCAATGAGTATGACTGACAGATGTGAGAAATTAAATTGCAACACTTTCCAAATTATAACCGTTTATAACATACAAAATTTGCTTGTCTGATTCATGAGGGTTATAAAACACAACATAGTGAAAAATGAAAAACACGTTACACACAGCGTATGAAGTTGATCTGGCAGTTTTCAAAGTTTACTTTTTTTCCTTTTAAAATAAAGACCAAACTCTAAATATGTCACTGGTCAAGTAAAATACAAAATCATAGGCCAGGACAGCAAAGGTGACTCTCTCCTGAAATACATGATTTAGAGGGGCAAATTTGTTCATCAGTTAAAAATATGAATGAAAATCACAAATTCGGCCTGGTATAGCTTATAGTCCAAAAAGATAAAGTCACTTCAGATGAATGTGAAATAAATAAGCAATCCTTGAGAAAGTATGATCCTTGAGTTGAGTCTACTCTACTGAAAATGAATTTCACCTATACGCTAGAATGTCACCATGGTGAACATCTAAGAACAGTATTTTGAATAGGTTTTTTGGGAAGCAATGTCTTACTTGCTTTAATATATACAGGTTATTTACAACAAATTCCCTTTTGGCCTCAGGTTGAGCCATTTTAGCTGGCTGTTAAGATGCAATTCCTTTTTTTCTCCACACATTACGCAATACTGTAGTTAGAGCTATAATTTAAAATAATCTTATGCATGAATTACAAATATTAATAAAGTAACTCTGCATATATAAATATTTCTAGCAGAATTTAAAGCATTCAGAATGTACATAAAAGTGGTTTTTTATTTATTTATTTGGTAGGGCCAGATGTGCTTCTTCTCAGATCATCGCTGCTTTAGTAGTGCTTTGTACATGGCAAAACCCAAAACTGCAAACACGGTAGCACCAAAACTTGCTCGGAGCCAGAACGTTGAGCTCTTGAGGTCCGCTTGTGTCACATGCCTGAAATTTAACACACATACAAAGCCAGGTTAATTCCATGACAGGGACTCCAGACAGCTTGTGCTAAACTACTCTGCTTTTGGAAATTCATCACTACACTTGTCACAGGCAAACAGCTCACAATTCAGCCTTACGAGCGCTTCAGAGTCATTTTGCTTTTCTTAAAGCTCAGGATTTGATCTGCAGCCCTGACCACATCCGATCTCCCTGAAGTCAGAGCGCTCACATGGCTGAGGAGAAATGCAGGAGCAGATCATTACTCATGGATGTGGGGAGGGCAGGGTGTCTCCTTTGAGAGTACCAGCAAGCATTCAGGAAAGGAAAACAAAAATAGCTACCAATAATTAATAATTCATAGTGAGAACAACTCTGTCCAGCAAAATCCTTTTTTTCCTTTATTTTATAAATGTTCAATTTAATATTTCTGCTTTTCCATGAAAAACTTCCCAGTTCTGTTGAATGTCTACTTATTCTATCCCCTAAAAGAGTTTACTGACAAGTAGCAAGTAATATTTTTCCAAAAGCTAGAATCACACCATTTTTAAATCCCTTTCTTCCCAGTAGTCACAAGAAGAGCAACAGAAACAGTCATCCAACACCAAGCTGAAAGCTAAGAGAGAGTGTGAGTGAAACAAGCAGTGACTATGGCACCAACAGAAAAAGACAGTATGGAGTGACTGTATGACAGAAAAAGCCACATCTCACATGACAGTGGAGACAGGCAATGACCCAACTCTCCCAAATATTGCAAGAAGTCTGTGAACATGCTCAGTTTAACACCCTCGACAGCAGTCTGAAGTATGACAGCTTACCAGAAAGCAGGAGCTACCATTTAAAACAAGTTATCATAAATGACATAATTCAAAGCACAGGAAGTTCCTAAATGATAGTAAAGTTGATTTTTTTTTGTTTGTTTGCTTTAGAGATATAATTTAGAACAGAACTTCACTAGCCTACATATTTTAGCCTGTGTTAATCACCATGGGTTACTCAGTGAAGCTGCAGGAAGGTTAAGTAAAGGAGCACAGAGATCCTAAGCACACACAGGAGTTCAGAGAGTGAAAACGGCAGAGCTGTAGCTCACAAGCTGTTTAATAGAGCAGGAATTGCTACTTGCTATCAAAACACACAAAACCAGCTTTGGATATGCTTTAGTAGACATTTGCAGGAGCCACATCAGCCAGATAGTTAATCAGAGTTCTGCCATACCACGTGCTGAAGAACAGGCTCTTTGATGCACACATGGCTGCTCTTTAGTCTAAAAAATCCTGATCTTATTTAAGAATGTCTTGCTGGGTTATAGAACAGACCAAAACCAAGAATTCCTGCAAGCGTTAGTTCTTCTACAGCTAGTTTTGACAAAGTCTCTGCAAACTGAATGTCAAGTGGCTTGCTGAGGGGAAGAAAGGGAAAAGGCAATGGCAAGGTCACCTGGGTTTGGCTGTTGTTACCTGTCTTCAAGCAAACGTGGACCAAGAGATGACTCCATGAAGATGGAATCTTCTACAGAGTGGACGGCGTGCACCTGCTGCATAATCCTGCTCTCCTCGTCTGCTAACAGCATGGCCCCCACCTCAGCTAGGTAGGCTCTTAACCTTTTCACACACATGCACAGTGCAGTTCATTGCATGGCTCAACAACAGCAACCCTCTCAAATCAAAAAGCCCAGAGAATTTCCGATTTATAGCCTCCTAACCCCTGATTTTTGTGCAGTTGTTAAAAACTTAGTGCTTGGGGAAAATCAGAAACAAATTGAGTTTGTGCCTTAATAAGCTAAGTAAAATGTTTGATTTCATGTAGCTAAATGCCATTGCTTTGAGGACAAAGAAACCTGTTAAGGAAACTGGATTTCTCTTTCCACTCATCTCCACAGCCTCAACTTCCATGTGTCCCACGGGACACTGCAATACCCCTGCACCATACACATACGAGCCATAAAACTGATGAGATCCCACTACTGTTGAGAACTCAAAGACTATTTTACCACTACAGGGTAGTCTGGGGTCATTTCTTAGTAAAAGGCTGTAAAATCCTTGTCTTCAGATCTGTGAATCTGTGAATTATAGAACTAATCTGTGTATGTAAAATGAATCACTTATAGGCAACATGGTTTTACTAGATTACATGCCAAGCTCCTTTGGATAGTACACAGAGCCTATTTTACTGCTGGATGAGTATTTGTGTAGCTAACAAGTCTCCAGTTTAATTTGGTTAAATCAAATGCCCAACTATTTTAAAACCCCGTCCCTTTGAATATGCAAATCAATGTTTAAATTGCAAATTAATGCTTTTGCATAGCCTCATAAAGCACTATCTCTCAAATCTAGATTTTCTGATTCCTATCTATAATTCCCCTTGTTTTGCACATGCCCATATTTAATAGTATGCAATAAACTTGCTGAGCACGCTTCATCCTTCTAAAAACAATTAATATGTTCTCAGCCATGATAAAATGCTCTTGTAATGTCTAAAGGGAGACTAAATTGGCTTTGATCTCTTTTCTAAGCCTAACAATAGCAGACTCTTTCATTTAAATAAGGAACTAATTCGAGTCAGGGACTTGTCTTACAACCTCAAGGAAATCTACTTTGATTGTCTCGGCCTGAAAATCCAAAGTTCAAAATGCTAACTGAAATTCAGGACATTATGGATGTCTAACTGCTTTACAACTTCATAAATGTCCAATTTTTCTTCTTTCCATGTTCCTTATGCTGTCATAAAATCCATTTTTACAACTTCAATCTCTAATATTGTTTAGCTGCCATTAAAGGAACAAAAAAAAAAATCTGAGATAATAAAAAAGGATCAATATTTTTTTCTAGTGCAGGTTCTTTGACATGAAGGTGGCTATAATGCACAAAAACCTTTTTCAATACACACTGAGAAATTCTACCTTTTCAAAAAATAACATTCAACATTTATTTCAGTCTAGTTGTGCTTATGAAACTAATTTTCACCAGTGGTGGAAATTATTACTGCCTTGTTAGTAAGAGAGTAACCCTGAAATAGAAAAAATATTCTCTCCAAGGGTAAAACATCTAAATAGATGTGCACTTATACACAGAGAGAGAGTAGTAGTCAGGATTCCATAAATAAAGCCGTATTTAAAACTCTTGCTTATTAATAATAAGAATGATGTTTCAAACTTTCCAGATAGGCTGCTGTGTGTACTTAATCATATATTTAGTTCCACAAATATACAAAAGTCTAGAAATTCTGCCTTTGGAACAAAATTCAGATTTTAATACACATTTTGGAAAGAAAAAGAAAAAAAGGCATATTTTTATTCAACCTACTTTTAACAGTGAATCAAGTACCTCATCACTTGTTGAATAAGATCTTTGAAATCTGAACACTTTTTTTTCAGGAGACTTTAACAACTCACAAGAAATTTGTCACATGCACTTGCTGAGGAGTTAACTGAGCATGCCTGCCATGGGTACACACGGAAAACTGCTGAGTTATGGGCTGATGCTGACACTTTTCCCTAGGTCAGCAGCAGAGGAATTCCCAGGTCTGGGAAGGTTTATCCTTAAATACAGAAGTTCAAAAACATTCTTATAGTAACTTCCAAAGCATTTTAAAAGCACAGTGCTGAGGCCAACAGGCTGCTCACATGGCTACTCACAGCAGAACTCGAAGCAAGTTCATGCAGCAGCCTGTTCTGACAAAGGTTCTTAGCATTAAATATAAGCAACTGAATTCCAAAAGCATCACGTAACCTGCATGAGCTGCTGCAGCTTCCCTTCAGGCACATATTTTCCTAGGATGCAATCTAAGTCAAGCAGTTAGAGTTTTCCTCCATGCATTAGTCATCTAAAATGTGAAAAGCTCCAAATGCATTTTATTATCCACAAAACCTAAAAATGGATGTAAAATGCCACTTCATTACATTCTGTTTAGAAAGAAAGCAGGGGACACAGCTTTGCGAATTTCTATGCAGTCTGGGGCATCAAACAGCTTAGAAAAGGAGGAAAATAAATTAGCAATTTCTAATGTCCTAATGTCATTTTGGGGATGTCACATAGCAATGTCCTAATTTGGGGGACACCTAAGTGTAGAGATAGATTTTTGCAATTAGATTTAATGGCAATATACAAGTTTTGAAAAAAACCCAAAACTGCATACACTGCACATAGTGAAAGATATATCCTGGGCTATACTCCTGGAACTTTCCCATTATTACAGGAAAATACAATAATACTGTATTGTCTTTAATTTCACAAAAAGAAGGTTGTCACAGAAAGCAAAACCTTACTAATAATTCCTGAAACAACCAGGTTTCATATGAAAGTAAAATTTCACTTCAATTCCGCAATGTTTTAAAAACTTTAGAAGAAAAACATCCTCCAAGAATTCTCCTGAACAACACAATTCTCATGCATTGGGATCTTCTTATTTTGAAATGAACTTAGCTGACAGAAAAATGCCACTACTGTACAAGCAAAAGGCAACATGGATGATTTAAAACCAAGGGAAAAAAAAGACAAAAATCCAAGCTCATCATTAAAGAAAGGGTTAGAATGACAAAAGCAGAAATCCTGCTTTTGGTAAAACAATGTAGTAAAAAGAGATTAGGTGCCAGGCAGCCAAACACAAGTGAACACCTAAAGGAAAGAACAAATTAAAACTAGAAGAATACTACAGGATATTAGCAAGTCTCATACATGCATGTCCAGTGCTTTGAATGCTGGGCCCCCCTCCTCAAAAAACCAATGAAATGTGACCCTGGGTAGTTCAAACCAACACTGAATTGCCTTTGTGACAGCCTGCAACCCTCCGGGGAGCCCCTGAAGTTTGTGCATGGAAGACAAGCTGAGGGGGCGTGAACAGGTTTCTCAGTTCCACAGAGGCAATGTTCTTCCTTTAATTACTATGGTGGGAATATTCAAATGTGATTTTATATCATGCCTTGGTAACAGCGTTTAGAGGTTACTTAGCAACGAAGGACACAGGAAGGGGTCCAGTGTGAAAAACTTCCATTTTACCTGAAAGCTTCCACAGCCTAAGGGAATAGGAGGGGATCAGGAGAATAAAGTACTCATGAGAAACCTTCTTCCCCCATCAGTTATCTAACTTTTCCCCAGATATCTGACCTAATGGTAAGCACTTGTGAAGGCAAAATAAGAAAAGTCATAGGAACTAACTGAATCACAAAGTCCTTCTTGATCCAAATGCTTTCTTTAATCTAATCACGTATCATTAGAAGTATGATTTTTTCTAAAACTAGAAATCCATCTCTACCCTCCTATGCCTACAACTGGGAGCTATTCCCTCTTGTTTACAGGTATCCCAGCTCTACCACATGTGCAGTTATGCAGCAGCTCATGAGCTGAATGGTAAATAACCTGCAGCAAGGTGTTTGGTTAGGGAGTTGGTGAGATGAAGTGAGCATGCTGGAAACCTGGAACAAACCCTAGTGACTGAGAGACAAGGGGATTCTAGAAAATAATTCTTTCTGGAGGGCAGTGTCTATGAGGAATTCACCTCACCTTGAATTACAGACTTTTTAGGCAACAGTGGATTCCTAGGTTTGTTCCAGACTCCTGAGTGATAAGGTGTGGAATGACAGCATCCCAAACCCCACTAAAATATTTCAGTACCCTGAAACCCTGACAGCACTTCAGAGGAACGAACTTCCCTGTCTAATGCAGGACTCAAAAAACCCCATACAACAGAGAAACAAACCACAACAGCAAATGGAGCAACCCATACCAGTTCCAAAAAATGAAGTGTTAGAGGTGATTTCAGCCTCAATAATGAAGGGCTGGGATTTTCTAGTAGTGATTGCTCAATGAAGTTTTAGTGACAATACGCAGAGATTGCTGTTACAAGGGATTTCTGTCTGTGGGATGACTGCTGTAGAAGAGATGCAGCATGAAGAGCCTCACTCATTCAGTCTTTTCCCAAGCTAATCAGTCTTTCACCCTTCCTTGAATTCTCACTCTGTGGTTAACACTCGTATCTTGGATTGAAGTGGTATTTGACAAGGAAAATGCTCAGTCCTGTAGGTGGGTGTATCAGCAGCCCCCCTCCACGTATGTCATTTGCATTTAAAGGAGACAGACACACTTCCATGGAGCAGCTACATCTGCAACCCGTAACAAGCAGTAACATCCACGGAGCAGCAGCGTGTCAGGACACTCCAAGCCTCCAAGAAGGCCATGGAGGATGGAACCACCGCAGTGCAACAGTTGTTTGGTTTGAACTCCCATTTCCTGGGGTGTGATGACAAATGCTGAGGTGTTAGTAAATCCTGTGTGTCAAACACTGCCTGCAGTACACACAGGACAAGCTATAGCACTGTTTTCAACACTGAAAACCAATTATCTCTCTTTACCAACTGTTTTTCCAAAAGTATCTGGAAATGCAAATGTTTAAGCATTTACCACTTCTTACATGTTGCATTTCATTCAGAGAGGAGCTAGATGTTAAAAGATCTGGATTATTTTTTAACACAAAATGCCCACTCTTCGTGTAAACCAAGCATAACACGCATACACACAGAAATTCTATGCACTCCCAAACATCAAATTAGCAATTATAAACATGTCATATGTTACATGATGCTGCTCTAAGTCAAGCTATGCCTTTATGAAAGTATCTGGGATCTAAAAGGCATTACCTCTAATCAATAACAAACAAACTTGTAATGTCTCAAGTGAGAAACATTACACAGATCAGCAGACAGTACTTAATGTCGGTTAGCAGTTCCCTAAAAACACAGTCCTAATTCCTGCACAGTATTTCTGCAATCACAAAGAGCCTGAATCAACAACCAAATTGGTAATGTTTCAGAAAAATGACTGAACTAAGCTCACAAGAACCTCCAAGTTAAACCGATTTTGATAATCCTATGACAATTATTAAAGTACTGGCCTCTTTAGTGGATATGGAGTGAAAAATCTGCAGTATATAAGGTTACCAATTGCTTTTTCAAAGACACCCTTTATTTCAAAAGCACACCTGGTACCTAGTAAATAAAGTTAAGGACCTGTTAAGAACTGCAGTGAAGAGTTTGTTCTTTACAGATTGCAGCAAGTCTGAGTTGAGGAAGTTCTGACAGATGCAAAATGTACACCTGTTGCAGGCGCACATACAGCGTAACCGGGCATGGCTGCGAAAACACACAGAAGGACAGGAGTTGAAATTCTTGCTCATCAAATCAGGTGCACATTAGGACTGTGCCACAACCAAGAGAGAGGTTTAGGAATAAAAGGTACATTTGAATGAGTAAGGAGAGGAGGAAAAAAAATACACTGGGGAAGAAAGGGTACAACTACAGCTGTGCAGAATGTAACGGTTAGAGTTTCTACGTCTTGAACATTTTGGCATCACCACCATATACAGATCTTAACAGCAAAGAACAAACATGAATGAAAATGTTTGTTGAATTTATACAAGTTTCCATAAAGGGAAGCATTTAAAGGCTTCTGAGTATGTCTGCACAGCAATAGGTAACACCCCTTTCTCAAAGGAAAGGAAGCCACATTTTCTACCACTTCGAATGCACTCTTTATGGGGCGAGCGTTGCCTCTATTTTTCCCACCCTGCCAAACACACATGCTTGGAAAGTAAGGGAGAAGCAGGAATATTGATATGACAGACATTTGGTCAGTGCTACACTTAAGTGGTTTCCCAGTATTCCAGTGCTACAAAATGAACACAAGATGAAAAAAAAAAAAAACCAAACCCAAAACCAAATTTAAAGCTTACAGACGTAATTCAGTAAATTCAGTTTCGAATAACTAAAAATACCCTATTATTTTGGGTGAAAATGACATTAGTTCTATTTATTTTAAAGCAAATGTCAGCTGTCATACTAGACTCCATCTGCTGTAATATTTATGTAGTTCATCACCATATTAAAAGCTTCACCCACCAAAAAAAAAAGATGCAAAGTGAGTTTAGCAACAGTGAGATGTGTAGTGGAGAATCTGAGCTTACGCGTTTTGTACCTGAGGGACAAAGATGTTTATAAAAAAATTCTATTAAAACTGATGTTTATTAAAAAATTCTATTAAAATTGTAAGTTTTGCAAGATGAATGAACTGAAGCACATAGTAATAAACACCCTGAAAACAAAAAGTACTTTAAGCAGTGCACTGGGGGAACAGTTGTGCACAAAGGTGCTGTTGATTGTAATCAGATGCCAAGTTGAGCTACCAACAAGGATTACAGTACAACTCACTCTCAAAAATACCAAGATATGAACACTGATATACTTTTTGTATGCCCACTGCAGACCAAACAGAACCCTGCTTGTTGGAATTTGCATCATGAGCTGGATGAACTAGGGCATTCTTCAAAAACACCTTAGCAACAATAGCTGAGATTGGTTTCTGTGTTGCATATACGCCAAGTTCCTCAATTTCAAATCGTTTCAAGATTCTACTCAGGCCATTCATGTCTCTCTGTTGCTAAAGCTCGGTGAGGCAGTTCCATCCTGTGGCTAACGATGGCATGCAGTGAGTGGTGCTGTGTGACCATGCACGTGGAAAACACAACAGCTCCGGTACTTACGGATACATTGCCATAGTTGTCAGCTTAACAAAGATATCCTTACTCGGCACATCAGCAGTATTACAAGTAAAGGCTTGGGGTGGAGGCATTTTGTGTTTTCTGCAGAATTCAGCAGGAGAAATACTATATTCCTGTCTAACTTCATGCAAGTCGGACTTGGCAGCTACCACTAAACATGGTATTCTGCTGTCCATGAAGTGCTGCTGCAAATTTAAAGAAAAAAAAAAAAAGTGAAAGAAACAGTCTGTGACACATTCAGCCTGGAACAGGCTGTACTGCACTGGTTGCAGCAGCATTAAGATATATTCATGGCCCTGAAGTCAGGCATTTCTAGAAGCAGAGTAGTTTACATAGAAAAGCAGATGTTTGCTTTGTATGAGTAACAACTGCACCACTGCTAAGGCATCCTTAATATATAACCAGCACTCAGAAATAAAATGTCTTTTAAGCACTAGAACCCGTGTATAGGTCAAGTAACTGCTACTGAACATTTAGTCAGTGAGAAGAAATATAAATGTAGAGGTTTGTAAATATAAACTCTACAAACCTTAAAAATCCTGGCACAGTACTCAAAGGATTTAGGATTACTGACATCATACACCAGGCAGACAGCATCGCATATGGTTTCAGCATCAGTTAAAAAGTCTGAGTCACTGACATCGTGTAGCTGGAAAAAAAGATGGTTGCAGAAGGAGAAAAGCTTGTCATTATGCAGTTAAAGGAATTTTGTAACTTGCCTCATAGTTTTTATGGCTTATTTTTATGTATCCTTCAAACTAATGGAATGACAATAGGCAGAATTAATGAAAAAGAACGGTAGGAATTTACCATGCAGCCAGCGTATGTGAGCTGTTAACGTCACATCTGCAGGCAATAACCATCCCAACATAAAAAGTGGTATTTACTTTAAAACAAAGGCTTAAGACACCCACAGAAATGGGCATTCATCCTACAGAGGAAAACCACTGAGCAGGACTAGATCTCAGAAAACAAAAAAGAGATTATATTATCATAAAGGAAAACCAGAATGGAACAAGCCTTAAAGAATTGATTTCTCCCACTGAATACTAATTTTAGCCATTATAATCACTCTGTGTGACAGATGCTTCTTATTGAATAGGTACTCTGACTTCTGATAATTTATCCCATGTTATAATTTGATAAGTTGCAGTGTAATCATAAAATGATTAGGCTTTGTACAACTCAGGTCAAGGTTTCAAAAATAACAGGTCTGACCAGGTTTGCCTAAATTATCAACAAAAAAACCCAGAAGTTATTTGGGACAGATAATAACTGGGCAGAATGCATGTTAAGAAAAGAGAATTAAAACAAGTTTGTTGCAGAAGGCTCTAAATAATTCACAGAATTTTAACATTAACCAGTCTTAAGCAAACAAGAACGAGGCAGCCTTACCAGCAAGTATTTTTCCTGTCCATATACATAGACTGTATTAATGGCATAGTAAGATTTGTGTTCTGCACGTATCTGCCTCTGTCTCTGAAAAGGCAGAATTTCATGTTAGACCACAGCATCTTTTCTCTTTAAGTTAAATTTGAACAGCTGGTTTACTCCATTTATTAATGAATTAAAATTATAGTAATTTGGGGGGGGGGGGGTTTGCAAGGAAATGCATAGCTATAATCTATGATGTACAAGTCATTATTGCATGCAATAGCCACTACCAAAAATAGAAGAAAAACAAAAAAACACCAAATTTCTCCTCAGTAATTCCATATTTCGCTGAAGAACTCTGCAAACTGAGCAATAAGCATTAAAACTCTAAGATCAATCACTTCTGTCTAATCTTAACTCAAGAGGTGAATATAGGCAATGTTTCTTACTATCAGATTTCTTCCAAGAAGAGCTTGAAGAACTCCACTTTTCCCACAGCCTTTCATTCCAACAACATTGCATCGGAAGACATTCCGCTGAGTCTGTTTTTTCTGGAGGTCTATCTTTTTATCTCTTGTCACTTTTGGCAAAACACAAATATTTTTCACAAGATATAAATGCAGGTGAAAACATGAAAACGCACACAAAACAATCTCTCAAAAATATTAAAGGTTTCACTTGAGCAGAAAATTTAAATTTCTGTGTTGTATCAAATTTTTAGTACCTGTAATTGCTGATGCTTGAGATTCTTGCTCGGCAAGTATGGAGTACCCTAAATAACCCAGATACTCCAGGCAACGCTGCACATCCAGGTATGTGGTTAGTCTGGCAGAGGGGACAAAAAGAACTTTCAGTTGTCACCATCCGGGGTACCAATTCATCACACAATCCTTATCTCCTATCTCCTGACTGACATGACAGAAACATTCCTGACACTGAGTACTGAAGGACAAAAGTCTCTGAGAATAAGTGGTGTAACTTCACCAGTCTTACTGGTCACCAGAACTCCATGAAGGCAGTACTCACTGAGGCCTATCAACTCACACTGTACTTTCTTATCTCCCCAAATAATGTTTTTCTCATTTTCTGTATTTTAAATTGGGAAAAAAAAAAAACAAACAAAAACTCGTTATTGAGCACCGTTTTTCAAACCATCTCTAAGGGGCAGAACAACAGCAATGACATTTCAATAGGGATTTCCACACTTTGAAGAGACCCTTCTTCATTGTTAGCACTAAATTCTGGCCAAATCCTGCCCAGGTTATAACAACAGTCTGAAGATCAGGCCACTGGATGGCTACAGAACCTTGGCTGCTTGGATCAATTCCCAACTATAAAACTTCTACTCTTCCCAACAGGTTTTTAGGAGGAATCTACAAACACATGCTCATACCCAAAGTTCTCAACCACTAAAATGTCCTGTACCACACTTACGTCCACTGCGAGAGAAACCCTTGGTATGTGATCCATCCTCTTTCGTTTGTACAAACTGTGTTGTTCACATCAGGTCCCCATGGCATGTAAGGGAAGACTTTGAACAAGTCTTTCAATTCATCAGGAGATAAAGCACAATCTCTATCCTGAAACAAAATACGGTATCAGACATAATTTAATTTGTGTCTATTCTAAACTGGTATTTTCTTGCTGTACACTTACAAGATTCGAGAAACGAAGCGAATTTCTTTTTAATCACTGTTCTTTCCTTGTTTTTAAATAAGATTAAATGTAAGAGCTAGTTAAAAACAATTTGGTACTACAGCTATAACTGCCAACTCTCCATGTAGACACTCATAAGCTGCAGGTCAGTTCTGACTCCATAGGTTAAGCTAAAGCCAGTTTCTGACTACAATGGCATCACGATAAAAACCACATTTTTGTTAGCAAAACTGCTGACAAACCAAGCATAAAGACAAACACACTCTCAAATAAAATCCTTACCAAATCATGTTTATCAAAAATACTTTGAAGAAACAAGTATGCATGATGATTTAGTTCTGTTGTGCAGTCAAGGGGAATTTTCAGACTGTTTATTGAAAACAAAAACAAATACAAGAAGCATTAATTGTTTATGACATATAGAATATCGAAACTCAAAATACATACTTTATGAATAATAACATTTAGTACCTGACCTTGGCACTTGAATAATTTATCTTCACATAGATCAAAGTGCATACTTTTTATTAGGAATTCTAAAATGATGACTGAGTGCCTTTATATTATTATATGATATATAGCTCTATAGTAATCGCATTTTTTGTTGGTTTGCTTTGTTTTTGTACTTTGGGGTTTTTAACAAAAAATGATGCAGGTACATTTTTTAATAGCCACAGAATTTGTAAATCTCTTAACTTTTTAATTTGGGGATTTTCAATAGGTCTCAAATGCTATGAAAATACTGACAAGTCTTTCAGAATTCAATGCCACATACAATAAGCAACTGCTCAGATTTATGTTCCAGTTTTGCACTGAGAGTCTCTTCTGCCACCTTCATTACGCAGAAAGAGAACAGAATATTGTCTAGCACAAGAGAGTTCTTCCTCCACGCTCAGTCACATGAAGGTTTTGGACAGGTGGTCATTTAGGGAGGTACTTGATGTACCAACACGTTAAATCAAATGCTGCATTAACTCTCTCCTCCTGCCAAAGCAGCAGCAGCACAGCTGATCTCCAGCTCAGAAAGCTGAAGTGGTACATACGGAGGGAACAGGTACTCTGGCGTAAGCTCTAAGTCATCGTCATAGCCAAAGCGACGCAAAACTGTCCAGGTTGTCTCGTGCCTTCCTCGCTGAATGAAAAGTGTGTGTAGAAAAAGAAAACCTAAAAATCAAAAATGGTGAAATCTTAAGGCCCTGAAGTGCTTTATCTGCTACAAGTGTTTTCAATAGAAACAGTATTAGACTTGGAAACAAAAAAGCTCAAAATACACATTAAGATTTTAAACCTCCTGGGTGATATTACAGCAGTATCTACATAGACTGAACATTCAGAAATCATGGTATTTGTAAAAGTGTTCTCCAGGGAACTGTTTCCTTCAAACAATCCCCTTGGTTTTCTGTTGTTGTTTGCTTTTTGCAGTACCAGCATTTTAGAGCTGCATGAAAATAAACCCAGTATTTTCAACAGTTTAAAACAGAAAGCCTGGAAGAGCCTGGAGAGGGGTCTCATGGAAGACTGCTTTTAGTTTTCTTGTATCAAAATAACCAAGAAGGATTTTTGTTTGGCACTTCCCAGGGCTTAATGAGATACCACTGTTTAGTAAGCCCAGCTCTTGCAGTCTGAAAACCAAGACAGAGATCACATTCCAAAAGACCACCTTTTTCATGTAAGAATGATTATTAACTGTATAAAGACACATCTCTTAAGAGTTAAGTAAGACTCACCTTTTAATGTCAATCCATTATCTGCAACTCCATCACTTAGGTTTTTCCTGACTACATTCTTTACGTCCTCCAAAGCCTGAGGTGCCAGTGGTGTATTAAAACAAATTCTCTAACACAAAACCCAAAAATAGCATGTTAGGACCACTGCTACAGAGCTGGACAAACAGCATGTCCTTTCTGAAATACAGCCTTAAACATTCTGCTAAGCTTTAAGGACACTCCAATACCTTAGTGGAAATAAAGGTGTACAAATTGCATTTTATTTTTAAATACATTAATAGATTTCTAAATTTTGCTCTTGAATTCAAACTTGAACAATGGTTAGAAATAAAGATAATTTTATTTCTGTTTTTACAAATCCATTCTTCTATGCTGAACTTGAGACCTAGTATTTAGGCCTGATTCCCTTACAGTTCAGCTTCCTATTATTTATTCAATACCAATCACTTGTTTTTCTAGAATTATATAGTTCACCTTTAAGCATGGTGGAAAGATAAGCAAGAGAGGTACCTGAAAGAAGTTGAGCTCTGCATCATTGAGAGTACCATCATTATCTTGATCAGAAATTCTAAAAATGCGAGTCAGTGCTTTAATACAGGCAGGTTTCATCTAAGGCATAAAAGGAAGTTCAGTATCTTTCTAGGCTCAAATATAAAAAGATTACACTGAATGACACCAGGCAGCTCAATCACGTGCAAACACACACAAGTCTTCATTTACAGTTTCAGAATAGAGACATTCATTCACATGTACACGTAAGTAAAAAGCAAGAGGAAATAAAAATTGATTTAGCATATTTATATCTGTAAATTTAAAGCAATTATCCCACATTAAATGTTTTTCTATTCAATTACAGGAAGAATCTCAGGCTGAAGGTGGCACTACTAAGTTATTAAAAAAATGAAACTCAGTTCTCTAAATTCAGTCTTACTGCTATAGAAAACTTTGAGAAACAACTAAATATTTTTTTTCCCCCCAAAACATTTTTTGGTGGGGGGAAAAAAAACCACCTTACAATCCCAATGGTTTGCAAAACTAAACAGGTCTAGAACTACAGCCAGCTCGCTTCAAACATCAAATACTGAAAACCTTCACAGGGCTCATTCAGCTACCAGGCAAAGCACTGAGCATATGGACTATCTCTAGGACAAAAGAACTGCTAGGATACCTTCCAGTGAAGGAAAACAGACACTGGTAATTCTCTCCCAACAACTACCGTGATGATGGACTCTTCTCTTCACAGAGGTCACATAGATTGCATAGAGATTGGTTTTGGAAAACCAAAAAGATTTCAGCACAACAATTTTATCACAACATTACTAACTCATATGGATGATTCTGATGGAAGAAATCAAAACAGGGTTATTCTCTGATTCTCTACTTAACAAAGTATTTACAGCTGAAGCAACGTTCCTACTTCCCAATACTAAATGGATACAATTAGAGGTTCTATTTGTATTTGCCCAGGAAATTATTAAAAAATAAAAAAAAACTCCTTCATAATACACTCAGCTAATCACTGGATACCTAAAAACCAGACTTGCCACTTTTTTTTAATCCCTTTTGCCAAAGTTTCACAAGATTCTCAGAAAAAAAAAAATCTCTTATATCAGGTCAAGTCTAGAGTGTTTTCTCCGAAATAAATGGAGTTCTGTGAAATGAACATCTAAAGGAGAACTGAATTGAAGACATAATTTGGGTCACATTACATTTGGCTCAAAGCCATTAGCAAAGCTTCTCATTTTACCCAGCAGTTCACACGGGCAACAAAAAACCGTCTCCACTGCTTTGAATGAAGAGAAAAGACAGGTGAGGTTCATACATCACAAAACAACCCCCGTGGCTCAGGGATGCAACGCCTGACATTGGGGGTGGGGTGCTGGTAACAACACACAGAGATGCAAAATCCACTGCAAAGGAAAGAACAGGAAAGTGATTCACTCCCCCCAAATGATTTGCTCTGAGAATCTATGGATAAATACCTCTTTCTCCTCTGGGCAATAAAGAGGACCTGTAGGATGTAGAACAGCTTTCTGTGCATAATAAAATAGCTCAGATATATTCTTCAAGTTTTTGGCTGAACACTGAAAGAGAAATCCTCACATTGATGAGCTAGTTTCTTGACAATTTGGCGATTTCTTCTGAAATTTAAGTAAGCATCAAATTTTTAAAGACTTAGTCCCCTCCTCTTGGTACAGGGCTGGTTTGGCAAAAAGACATCCAGCTCCTGTATCTGTTCAATTAATTAACAAATGAGGTTTCACTACAATTTACTGTCATACCAAGAACAGAAATCAAAAAGCTGTATCTACTTTGGGAAAAAAAAGGAAAAAGAAGAGACATAGCCACACATATTAAATCAATTTTGAATACTTTGCAGACATCTGTCTGGCTTAATATTAAATTGAAAACCCTTGTTAAAGGGAAGTATGTGAGGAGGCTCTAAATATTAGAATTTGACAGTAATGCTTGATTATAGAATAGTGTAAACTTCCCTAAGGAAAGATAACATATAAACTCACTACTATAATTATTCATGTGTGAAATATTTAGTTAGGAAAAAAATTCCCTTTTTCTACTATAAAGTTGCCATACATGCTTGGCAAGAATGTATTTTTTGTTACTTGCTTTAACTTCAGAGTATTGCATACCTCAACACACGTTTCTATCTCTGTATATTGATTCATAATGGGAAGGATAGTTTCCATACTGCTGTACTCCACTAGATCAGACTTGTTTCCAACTAATATAAGAGGAAGCCTAAAAACAAAAGAATATTAAGAGCTTCAAAGACAGATGGATAAAAATAAGTATTTTCATTTATCATTTTATGTCCCACCAGAAACCACTGTATTATTTTCATGATGAAATTAAATGCCACTGGAGGCAATGGGCAAAACTAAATGACAGCAGTTTAAATAAAGTGCTTTGATATACGCTTAGACAGAAATGTACTTTTTGCTGATTCGACCAAACCCACACATTTAAATACAATGGCAACTAATCATTGTTATTACCCAAACCAGCATCAGTAGAAAAGCTATACAGATGGTAGAGCCAAAGCCAGTGATACCATAGCAAATATAAACACACCTGGTAAAGCTGCCCAAGAAATTCAAAATAAATAATATTGCTGGCACATGTAACAGACCTACATACTTCAAATCTCTTGCTGCTTGGACTTCTTATATAAACTTTAAGTTTAGTATTTGATTTTCTTAAACAATTAACATCCTCAACACTTTTCATTGACAACCATCGATGTGCAGCCTAATTCACACTTCTCATCTTTACTTAAGCACCTGCTATCTTTGTCTGTCCTTTCATTGATGAGAGGAATCCATCGACTCGTTACCTAAAGTGGGATTAAAAAGAGACATGAAAAATACATATTCAAATTAAATATGACTCAACTATGCACAGGCTTCACTACAACTGCTACTGCTTCTTTCCCAAAAAGGCACATACTGACACGCAAAGGAGGAAATAAAAACTGGAGCTGATTAATAAGCAACTGTCTCAGACAAGTGAAATTACTAAAAACTCATATGTTGAAATGAAGTAGAAGCAAACCCACATCTGTTCATTCTCTTAACAACTGATCTCAAACTCCATCTCAGGCATTTGAAATGTGTACTCCATATTTCAGCTTGAGATCAATTAACAGTGCACAAGTTACATCTCAGTAATGGGATAAAATGTGTTACTGTACCTTATCAATAGAATTCTTGTTGTTAACAGCATAGACTATACAAATCACATTTGCCTGAAATGAAGAGAAAGGAAAGGCATGGAATTCCACTGCTCAGAAACCCCTGAGCAACACAGACAGTTAAAGACCATACATAACAACATCAGAGTAAACTCACTATAGAACTCTGTTCCTGGCTTGTTTAAGCTAATTGGAGCCTGAACAAGAAGATTAAAACAAAGAACTTATATGGTGAGAAGCGCCAAAAAGCCTGTCTTGCAGTGTGACAGTCACAGCTTGTGCCTGCAGAGACCTGTGCCACCAGGAAATCCAAACTGGAGTCATAATGTGCAGCCTCCACTGAAGCACCAAACGAAATGCCAGAAATGGAACACAACACCACGACAGACTGCGCAGAAAATGTGCAAAGGTGCTCAGAAAGAACTGAAAATAGGGATCAGAAGGGATGACAGTCACCAAGAATCCTGTGCTATTCATAAATGCAGGAGTACCACGTGACATAAGGAAGCAAAATGGATCTTTTCAGGGTAGAATCATTTATACAAAACTGGCTTGCTGATTAAAGGATATTTAGCTCTGTCCCTTCATTTGGAAGGACAAAGCTTAAGTTCAATTCACCAACACAGTGCCAATACCTACTATCTTTATTTAAGATTTCTTAAATAGATATATTTTTTCCTATAGCGTACGTCACAAAACAAAACAGAAAATGCCAAGCAAGAAAGGTTTTTTCCTTAAATTCAAACTGAAGCCCATCTAATGTAGAGAATTTCAAAGGAAAGACTTTTTCCTAAACTACTTTCTAGCAAACACTAAAATACACTTACCTGTGATATTTCATGGTAAAGCTGCTCATCACTTTGCTCTGCTTCTGCATTTGATAGAAGAAATTATGAATTAATACTAAAATGTTTGCAAACAAAATAAAAACAAACTTCTGAAACTGAACCAGGGTATTTCAGAATGCTCATGAGACAGCTTTGTCAAAGCCTTGTTATTTAAACTTCCTTTTTATAAAATATTCTAATGAGTGCTCCTTCCAAAACAGTAATTAAATTGGTCTATTAATTTGTAAGACAGCAACAGTCTGTTGCACATCAATTTAAAAGCTATTTTGAAGAGGAATAATTATATTTGTAGAGAGGTTCTCTTTGGAACAAGTCATAGTTTGCATCCTTCTATATTTCTCAACAGCCCCTTCCTTCTATAATGTAAACTTTTACATCAGAATATGACATATGCTGATTTTATTACAGTGATGATTTTTATAGTGATACCAAGCTTCTGTTAATTGAATCGACAAAAAATCCATTCAGTAGAAAGCAAACCTCACTCCACATAAATTTAAGATCAAGCCCAACAAAAACAACAGAAAAGCATTATTTCTTTTTCCAGGTGGTTAAACAGATCAAAGTCATTTCCTCAGCACTGATGAGAAAGAGAAGACAGGAAGGTCCCTGCTAACACGGCCTAACTCTTGGCTTGCACTGTGAATGGCAAAAGGGTTTTTCTAGTGTGCAACAGTTGCACAGATTAATGACAGCACATGAACCTCCACAGTCAATCTACTCATCTATCCAGTAATAAGATTAAAATAAATTAAAAAAAAAAAAAAAAAAAAAAAAACCACCACAAAAGAGCAAATTGACCCCAAATTATGAGGTATCCTTACTTAGAAATTCAGAAAGTTTCTACTTCACTCCAGGCTTCTCCCACCTGTAGCTCTGGTCCCAGACCTGACTGTGACAGGGGCTCTTGAGTCAGACAAACAATTCCAAATCAGTGATGGTAGCGAGCAGTCCCTACCTGAATAATCCACTATGTGTGTTGGCACTCTTTCAGGAGTGACATCAGCTGGAATGGTGATTTCTTCAGCTCGGGGTGGAACCTGGGGTTCAAAGAACAGCAAGAAAGAGACTTTCAAGATAATCCGGGGGTGAAAAAAGTCATATACAATAATACAGCTGCCATTTAATCAGCTTTAAACAGAGCAACTAATATTAGTTGTCCAAGTTGCTTAGTTATTTAAGTACTTTTGGTTTTTATTTGTTTGGTTTTCTTTTTTTAAAGTAGCGAAAGTCACTGCTACCTTCTCACTTTTTACCTGTCTAGTTACTGCATGTGGAACTTCCTGCATGCTTTGCAGAAAAGCAATGCTGTTAAGGATACTTTCAATGACTACTTCTATAAAACTCAAACCCACTCTACCCAACACCCAAACAAGCATGACAGATAAGATAAAAGTCTCAATTTTTACACAACTGTAACATCCTTGCTTTTGACAGCGCTGAACATTAAGTTCAAATATCCTGCAAAGCAAAACACAATGCTAAAAAAAGCTAATTCTGAATAATGCCGTAAACTCTGACAGTCCTTTTTTCCAAAGAACACTAATCCATATTCAGGAACAATCAACTTAAACCTAATTTTAATGAAAAATCTCCTGCACATCTATTTATTGCCTTCTACCTGTTGACACTGAACTTTGATGATACTTTACTTTTAGTAAAAGAAGGGGAAAAAAAAAAAAGGTCAATCACCACAAGAATGTCTCTGTAGAGCTTCAGGCTCTGCTCAGATCCTCCTCAAGGGTGAGTAGTGACAACACGGTGTAAATTAAACACTATTTCCAAGCCTGAAGTGCCTGTTAGACCCCATAATGTTGCCCTGATCTGCCTGACTGGCCTGAGGAACTGGGCAGGTCTCTTTCAGCAGCTTTTATAGGATACAGGATTTTTACAAATTTTTTTCTCTTATTCCAGGGAGATCTTGTATTATATTTAAATTATGCTTTTTCTCTACATGAGAATTCAGATGAATATTCTAGGTTACACTGGAGGAAGAAGCTGAGAAATGAGGAGAGAACTACAACTCACTAAATACAATAAGGAACTGGATCTCCTTTTTACCTGCAAGGTTAGGAACTAAATTGAATTATGTAAACAAAATTCAGTTATGTTTACAATCCAATCTTGGCTCCCCAACTGTGGTAACCTACTGATTTGCATTAAACCCAGAGCAGAGTAGATTCAAAGAGCAGCACATGACTGCTATTTTAAGACCTGTGATCAGAAGAAATAAACATTCATGTTTATATGTAAAAAGCTTAACTATTTGCAGCAGCTGTGGTTCTTTTTATGGTACAGAGAAAACTATGTGCTGCTTTTTAAAAGGAATAATATGTAGAAGTAGCTTTTTCTGCAGTTTTTACTTCAAGAATCAATAAAACATTCTTCAAAGACAGAAGTAAAGGCGAGGTCTTGCTTAGTTATAGAAAATGGCTAAGTATAAGTCCTACAATGTGACTTATAATTCCTCATTCTCAATCATTTTGCAATCTAATTGCTCTTTAAAGGCAACACCACTCCCCCCACCCCTCCAAATAATTGATGGCCTTGTCTCTTTCAGCACCTTCCCATTTATGTGTCTCTCATACTGAAATATACTGCCAGTTTGGACCAATTACAGCTCCTTAACAAACCTGCTATTCATCACATATAAAACAATTAGTTTAATTAACAATGTGAAAAATAAGAAAGGAGCTTAGATGAAACTTAAATTTCTAATCTTCATGCAGAGATATATTTAAACTAACTGACATCGCTCTTCCTGAAGTCATCTTTGCCATTTTAAACTTTATTTTGTTTTTAAACATTACTTCAGACTGGTCTATTATATGACTGGATAGAAATAAAACTTAGAAAACAAAAGTACTCTACCTCTTCTGGGAATTCCTCACTGACAAGAGACATAATTAGTGATGTCTTCCCAACTCTGGCTGCAAAAGCATTAAAAACAGATATTAGATAATATGTTTTGTTACACTTAACTGTTGCACACCATCTTAAACTGGGAAGATTTTAAAAACATTTTCCAATTCACCACATTAAAAGCTTTTAAGCTGTTGTTTAATCATATTAAATATGGATGACAGCAATTTTCTCACAATTCTTTTATATTGCAAAAACTTGAGCTCCATCTCCTACCCCTGTATTTCCTCCAGAAGGGAAGTGAATTCTGCTCTGCCTTACACAGAAGAACTGCCAGGTTTTAACCTTAACATAGAACACTTAACCAAATAATCAAAACAAACTAGAAATGCTTTAATACAAATTCAGAAATAGGAATGAAGAAAGCACAGAGAAAAGCATGCAGAAATTAACTATTTTTATAGAATTCTCGATACGATGATTGCACTTTAGTTCTGAAATACCAAGGATGAGAGCAGGACAAAAAGACATGAACAAAGTCTGCAGTACTTTGACTTTTAAAGTGCAAGAGCTTAACCCCTTTGATACAAATGAGCTGCCCCCCATTAAAAGTGAAAAATACCCCAAACCACCAACCCTTCTAAGGTCCCAGTGTTCCTAATCCAAGATGATCATCTCAGCTTCAGTAACCAACACCATTCAATCAAATAAATGACTTTGTTTACCTGCAAAGTTCAGAATTCTAATATCACAACTTAGTTGCCTGGTTTTGAGAAGCTCTAATGTGACCATTTAAAACCAAGAGTTGGTAACCTGTTTCGTGGTTCCATTCTCTCTAAATCCCTTCATCTGTGAATTTTCTGGTCCACTGGACGCCTTGTAAGACTATTACTGATTAATTTGGTTTTGAGACATTTCTTAAAAACCAAAATGTTCATCTTCAAATATCCTCTGGGACCATCTATTCCCAACAGCTCTCAATTCAAGCAAAACTCAATTTCACCCTGGCTGTAGCAGCACCTCTGCCAGCAGGAATGTGTTACCAACCAAGGCAGCGCTCACCACCAGTGAGAGCCTGTCACTGCTCCTACTGAAACCAAGAGATGTCACCAGGGACAGAAGGTGCTCAGCTGCATTTACACTTCTCAATGGAACTGTATAGAACTCTGAATATGGAAGACAAAGAGGTGTGATTGTACTGCTGGTTGATTTTGTGCAGGAATTGGTGTTGCTGAACTGATGAGCACTGATGAGCCAGTCAGAGTATACTCAACTTATCTAGGTCTATTTTTGGTAGAGTATTTTGGTACAGTAACATGTTCTGGCATCCAGAAATAAAATCTTCTCTTTGACTTACCATGATGAAGAGTAGTTGTAACAAAAATATGAAAAGTGAAGAAAGGCTTTTCTGAGGAGGAAGATTTCTGTCTTCCTTACAGAGAAGAGCTGTAAACTTTCCCCTGGTGGTACTCCCTGCAGAGCACCAGGTTGCAGGTTTCCCAACAGCAATGCAGCTGTGCTTCCATCAAAGACACTCAAATGAGCTAAAATCCTAACTTCAACTGTCAGGCATCCTCCTGCATCAACTCCATCTTATCTTTCATCCTGACAGAACTGAAAAGAGCTTCAGAAGCTCTCCTACTTCCACAGGGAAAAAAGATTAATACTTTCCTTATATGTAAGTAAAGTCACTAATTATTGAAAATAGTGACGTGCATTTTGCAGCTGACCAAGACAGCACTAACTTGAAACAGTGGCAAAACTGGTTTTGCAGATATAGAAACCCACTTCTTATGTCTGAAAATAGAAGATTATGTGCTACTGGTGAGTAAATATTCAGTATTTAGAAGTTCTTGATACACTTTCTAGTGAACTTGAGTTTTATGAAAATTCATAGGTTCTAGTGCAGAGATTTGGGTTATTTTGTTCAAATCTAGGTCAACCCTCCATCCTTCCCAATCTGTTTACAGTCTCAGAAATAACAGCCTAAACAGTATCAGCTGACTGGGACAAAGGAAAGCAGCACAGCACTTTATGATAATTAATTTATCTTTTTCCTCATATATAAGTCTTTTACATCATGCTGTGTAACATGCTGAACCATAATCTGAAATTTACTGGCTATTAAAAATTGATGTTTGCACTAAACCAACTTAAACCTAAACTGTGGACCAACAGAGATGAAAGAGGCTGAGTTTTAGAACAGCCTGCAATAAAGAGTTCTTGGCATATTTCAGATTCTGAACCTGATGGTCTGCTGTTTCCATCTAACAAGTTTTATATGGTCTGGACTAACTTGTGGTTTCAGACTAATAACTATATATGAGACACATACACAAAGCAGGACTGGCGCTATAACTGACAAGTTTTACCAATTTGTAAAACAAATTTCTCCCTCCTCCTCACTACAAGTCAAAGGTGTAACACAGATGCTCACAATCTCTGATGTGTGCCACGTACTACACATTGCTGTATTTAAGAAACCTGTATCTTTAATATGCCCATTTGGACACAGTGTGAACCTCGTTGCCAAAACAAAGCACCTGTTACACCTGTGCTGAAACCACTGCACAGAGCCAGCCCAGAACACAGCCCTGCCAAAGACAATGAGGTAAATCAGGAATGTATTCTAAAGAGGAATTAAACTCTGTATTCAAAGGCACCAATTCCTAAACACAGTCATGCAAAACTAACCAAATACAACCTTAATGAGTTAGCTCTTTCTGCACAGTGACAGCTCCCTCAAGACTCCTCTCCAGAAAAGTCACAGAGAGCCTTCTTATGCAGTACAGATAGAGCCAACCTGCACTATAAAACAACTAGATAAACTGCACTATAAATATATGTTAGGGCATTCAGTCCTCAGGAAAGCTTTGTTAGTAGTACCACGTTCATAGTATAACTAGGTAATTTTACTAATAACACTTGGTAATTACTCTGCATTCTTTCCCCTCAGGAACTTAAGCTCGCTTTGCAAACTAGCAGAACCTCCTTGCTGCTATTTATACCGATAAGAGGCTGAGCCTCTGCAAGCCCTGTCAATTATTGGGGTACCTAAGCGGAATTTCAGGACACAATTTTAGGAACACAGGAAAAAATCCAGACCCACAGTACCTCTGGCATGCACCTACGTGTGTGCTGTTCATCCAAGGTCACACAGAAAGTTAAAAGCAAAAAAAAAAGGGACCTGGGCTCCCTGGCCCCGTCCTGGCCACAAACCCACAACACCCGACCTATTAACCACTAGGAGCACATCGGGGCACTGACTTCCGAAATCAGTAAATGGGAAACGTACAAGTGTGATTTTCACACGCGTACAAAAGAAAAATGAACAAAAAAAAAAAAGGGGGAAAAAACCCCAAAACCCCCCAACCAAATAAACACACCCCCACCCCCCACCCCCCCCCCAAAAAAAAAAAAAAAAAGTTTAAAAAGGCCGTGGCCAAATACCAGGCAAGAATTTCACCCCGGTGTCATCTACAGGGACGAACGTCCAAGCCGCACAATTCCACCAAGTGCCGGCCGTGCTGGTGCCCAGAGCAGGGAGCCGAGGGGCTCCAGGCCGCGCTCCGAGCGGTCACGGCGAGCCCACCCCGCGGGGCCGGGGCTGCCCCGGGCTCCCCGCGCGGGCCGGGCTGAGCCCCGCGGCACCGGGGCGATGTGACAGCCGGCGGCCCCCACCCTTCCCCGGCCCTCCTGCCTCGGCACTCACGTTCTCCCACCAGCAGGATCCGCACGTCCTTCTTCATGGCCGCGCTCGCTGCCCCCGGCCCGGGGCCGCTCACATCGGGCGGGCGGGCGGCGGCGCCGCTGCGGCCTGGCCTTCCCGGGCTCCCCTCACGGAGCGGGGCGGGCGCGCTACGGCGGCTCGCGAGGGACCCGCCGCGATCGGCGGCTGCGCGGGGCGGCGGCCGCCCCTGAGGGCGCGGGAGGGAGGCGGCGGCTCCCCAGGGCCCGCCGTGAGCGCAGCGAGCGCTGAGGGACAGCCCGGGGCACTCGGAGCGCACCGGGATCACAGAATCAGAGAGGGTGGAAAAGACCTCCGAGATCGTCCCGTCCAACCTATGAGCCAACAGCACCGTGCCGACCAGACCGCGGCACCGAGTGCCATGTCCAGTTTTTCCTTAAACGGCCCTAGGGATGGTGACTCCAACCAATGTTTAATCACCTAATCAGGAAATTCTTCCCAATGTTCAAGTAGTGACACAGCGGGTTCCCATCTGCACTGTGTGTTCTGTGTTGTTGCTGTGATCCAAACCATAACAAATTGCTGCCCCTGGGACAACCACGGCACAACTCGTGTGTGTGGGAAATTAACGATGTGCGGTGAATTCATGCTCTAGCTATGGTTTTTCCAGGTGAACCAGCAAAGGACACCTCAATACTAACCAGGTAGTGGCTTTGGCTATCCCCGGATAGTTACCCCAACCTTGGAGATGCTGAAAGACACACCCCTGACATCATACGAACGTGCATTTAGTCCATCAGTATTCAGTGACAGCAGAAATTAACTGAAAATGAGCAGCAGTTCTTTCAGTTACTTTAGAAGCCAAGGAGCTCCATTCCACTAAACGCAACAGTTGAATCCCACACACTTTATTAACAATAAACTATTTTTTTTGACAATTCTGAAATGCTACAGTCTTCATGAAAAAGCTTTTGCTTCTTGGGAATGCTGTTTTCAGTTTGCCTGCACGAAGCAGTGGATCTCTCAGAAATCAAGCTGTCCATAGGTTTTGTGGCACCTCAGCTCTGGTCCCTTCACCCTCCACAGGCAACTGAGAACCTCTTGCTCTTTGTCAGGCTTGCTGACAAGACCAGATGTTCCTTCCCATGACAGAGTCCTGTTTGCAGACCCTTCAAAAGGGCAGTAAAGTGACCACATGATTTATTACCTGGTATAAACATACCTGAACATCTGCTTCCACAACCATGCCCATGGTCACAACCACCACCAGGATTGACAACCCTTTGGCCTGGGCAAGACTAAAATATGGTTCCAATGAGATCATGTTCCTCTGGGACACTTCCCTGAAGTGTCAGGTCCTCAAATCCAAAGCCTGTTTCCTAGTTAGTGCTGACCCTAAAGGGAAAGATTTACATACCTAAGATCAGTAACATTCTTGCCCTCTGAATGTTCCTTAATCAATCAGATCTGTCTAAAGAAAACTCACTTGACAGAAAGTAACAGCATAATCTGTTCTTCTGTATTTTTTATATCAAAGAAGGAATAATGAAGTCCATGAGAAAGGCTTATCCCCAACATTAGAGCTTCCTTAGTACATTTGTTCCCACAAATATCCTGGGACTATGTAAAGCTGCTTGAGAAATGCACCTGATTCCTACAGGGGTGGTTACGGCTTTTAGCATAGGCTGGAATTGCTTTAATGAAGTATGGCTAGACCAGAGCAGAGTGTGAGGAGAAGCAGAGCAGACAGAAGAATCAGTTACTGATTCCCAGGAAAGCCTGGGTAGTTATGCATTCATTCCTTGGTACACTCCTGTGCTAAACACTGAGGCTTTTATAGAAACTCTGCAGTCATTGGCAAAATTGTCCCTATTCTCTATAGGCTCTATCTCCTGTTTGGCTGACTTATAGTCAAAGATCCATTTCTTTCTAGAGTGTACAGCCAGAATGCAGGGTAGAGAGGATCTGAGGTACTGATTTCAAAGGTGTGCAAAAGCATTTCTTTGTCAGCGATGGAGTAAAATGACACAGTCTTCTTCTGTAGCTCCAGGAAAACTCCAACCTTCAGCGGTTTGTCCTTGTGTAATAACGTTTCTTGATCCTTATGCCATGCTGACAGCTGTTTTTTAGGACCCAGCCATTCTACACACCAGGAATGCTCAGTTCTTCCCAATTTGTCCCTTTTACCAATCATTTCATGAGCAACTCCAACAGCCCATCCATCACTGTCTTTGGTAATTACTTCCCAGTAGTGACACCCAGTAGAGAAGCCCTGTGAACACATCACTTGGCTGATGCAGAATCTTCTGGGTGATGGTTGGTAAGTGGTCAGGTGGCTGGAAACCATCACTCTCCTATTCTGGGCTGTAAGTGCCAAGCGCTCGTGTACTCTTCTAGGGTCCAAAGTCACATCTTCTGCCCCTGGAAGATAAAAAGGGAAATATTCTCACAGGCAGGCAACAGGAAGGCAGGTGCATCCCTGCTCCAGAATAGAAATGAAACCCAATGATCATACCATAAACCTGAATCAAAATTCCAGAACCCTCAACCAATCACTATCAACTGTATCCTGGGCATACTGAAACATTTAACAGGCACAAGTGTGGAATATATCCATGACAGACTCATATGCACTCCAGTGGAAAGGTGAGAGTACCTTGTACCCTACTGCAGGAGAAGGGAACACAGCTGACCTCGCCCCTGATAAGTAACTGTATTAATTACACAATAGAGTCTCACCCCCATGACTCACAGCTATATCAAATAAAGGTAAGTGTGATAAAAGGGAGGGGGTTAGCTGATGAGGAAGATCCTAAGGAGAGAGAATTCTGGCTGTGAGGTCAGTCTGGGTCTGCAGTTAGAGCCTCTTTTTAGAACCTGCAGTCAAAGTTTAGCAGGAAATACCCAGCAATCAGAGGCCACAAGGGAAACCTCCAGCAGGAGTTTGCTGCAGCCAGGGTCAGTGAGTAATTGGAGTCAGGATGGCTGAGCTGTAAAGAGGAATAAACCAGGACCCTTTTCATGCTGTGATAAACAAGAAGTCTGTGTCTCAGCTCATTTCTACCCTCTAACAAGAGGGATGCTGCAACACCCTACAAGATGGATTTTACTCCCAGACACAATCTTTCTTTAAAAAATTACTTTTTGGTCAATAATAAATAGGATGCTTACCTTAACAGAGCTTACAGCTGTCTGTTCACTGGGACAAGTTCTTACATATTATATCAGCAAAAACATTTGTTTTCTGTGTTAAGCTACAGGTGTAGTAGAATGTGTTGATTGCAAAAATGTTCCTGTCAAAATGATGCCAAATTCAAGTAACAGCTGGAGTAATTACAGCTTAACAGCAAAGATCATTGAGGTGCAGTAACTCCTGTATACCAGCTCAGACTGTAGCCAGCACAAGCTACCACACAGTTTACATGAAACAGGTTTCTTATCTCTTTTTTTTTATCTTACATCTGTACTCAGGTACAGTGTTACATTACATTGTAATCAGTCAGTAACTGATTACTTCATGGCAACTCCACTGTGTTTCCAAGCTTCAATAAACAGCCCCATCTCCTGCTGCTGTTGGCAAGGTCAGTTTTCTTCAGCAAATCCAGTCTCAGGGTCACCTGGATGTTGTTAAGAGTCCTGCTGGCTTGGATACTTACACTGAGAAAACTGGCTGGAGATGGCTGGTTCAGGACTTCCAGCTGCAGACTCTGGAGATGATGCGCTGACGCTTGGCTCCTGGTGGGAGTCTGGAGGCTGCACTAAATACAAAAATAAGTGCAGTGTTAAGGCACTTCTTCAAAATACACATAGGAAGGATTTAAACTTCTAAAGGAAAACACACCTTAAATAAACCCAGCTACTGGTTCCAGCACAAAACAAGGAGTTGCTTTTTTTGGTTGTATAAATTACAAAGGATGTGCAGGCAAACATTTTTACCCAAAATTAACAAAGCACTCTATGTTGGTGTGGTCAGAAGGGAACTGTCGGAAGAGTGAGATGGGTAAAGCAGTTTCTGTCTTAAAAAATTTTAGTGTTCTTTATTTTTTTGCTGAGTATCATGTTTCTTGTTTTATTTGCACATGCATTTCATAAGCACAAAGAAATTTTTTTACTCTATTTCCTAGATCCACTGCCTTTAAGAAAAAGATTTCAAAATAAGGGAAACTCACCTGGTGGGAGTTGCTGAGCATAATTCTCCAAGAGTAAAGTCTCCAATTTTCTCTTAAGATCTTCTACAGCACTTTTGACAACATTAAGCTTCTCAACAATTGTAATTTTATTAATTGTTAAAGCTGAGCCTTCATACCTCTGCCTCTCAGATAAGTCACTCTAATAATGACAAAGTGTCAAGGGAAAGATGTAAATAAAAACAGTTATTTCATCTCGCAGATCAATATAATATAAAGCCCCAGTGGAAAAAGAGCAGTGATCTCTCCAAGAATCTTATTATTTCTATCAAAAATTTCCTTTATAGGACAGTTACCTCAGCAAGCCAACCTGAAATCTTACAGAAAATAATGAAGTATATTCTTACTAAAAAAAAAAGTCTTTTCCCTAAGAAAACTGAAAATGTGACTAATTTTTCTTTTATATATATATATTACAATTCCCATAAGAATTCATATGAATACGAAAGTTACTCTTTTTAAACTTCCTTCTTCTAGAACTGAAACCAAAAGTTTGAAAATGGATTAGTGCCAAGAAAGGGTAAGCTTAGTTTGCCTTAATTTAGAATTTGCGGAAATCTACACCTGAAGTCGCTCTCTTTGTGTGTACAGTCTGTAGGAGGAAACAGCCTTTTGGAGGCTGGATTAATCTCCTCTGCAGGTGCATATCTCAAGCAGGCCAGATAACTCTGAACGCACCCATTTCTCCTCACTGCCTGTAACAGGACCCTGGATCAGGTGAATCCCAGTGTGGGCACCTGTGCCTGGGTCCTGGAAGTCCAATTCTGTCTCTTAAGGTGATACCTTAAGTTTTAACTTTCATATTTTTCAGATTCTGTGCTGCCTAGGTGTGTAGCTCTGAGCTTCATAAGCGTCAGTAAGTTCTCTTCACAGTGTAGGTAGACAAAACAATCTCGTTCCAGTTTGAGACCAAGGACAACCCCTACAAGCTTCAAGCCCAAAAGCATAAACAGACGGGAACTGAAGAGAGCAAACAAGGAGGATGGAACTTCATAACCTGAAGCTATAATTGGACAATTAACCCCAATATGCAAATGGACCAAAACTGACAAAAGTGTGAGACCTCGTGACCTGTTGTCCATTTTGTGACCATTTTGGGTCCATCTCGGGTGTAGCCCTGGCCAGGCTCTTGTCCTGCCCTGAAGGCCTTTCCATAAATACCGACTTTAACTCTGTCTAGTCTCTGTTGTAGGTCAGCCCTCAAGGCGTCAGCTCCACCCCAAATTCCTGCTGGCTAACTTGCATCACTCGGCATTGTTGTTTTCAACATCAAAACGGGCTCTGCACAATCTGAAGGGCTTTAGTTACATCCTTTGAGGGCCCTTGATGTGTTTTCCCCAAGAAAGTTGTTACAAAACATTTAATAACTCTGTGAGTTCTTTAACTTGCATACCTATGTGTAAATACAAATTCTGGAAAATAAAAAGATCATGAAAGATCTCGACTTTAGATTTGACTGAGGACTGGATTTCAGCAGTGCAGCTCACACTTCATTCCAGCTCACCAATATCCCTGGAAAAAATCTAGTTCTGAATTGGATTCCCAGCCCATGCTTTTTTCAGTAGTTTTTTTCCTCTGAATTCCTCACTCCAAACTCTCCCTGCTGACAGCAATGTCCATGGATTGGCACCATTGTCTCTATGAGGATGGGGCAGTGGGGCCCTCAAAGGTGCTCTGAACATATCCAGCTATCCCAGACATTGAGCTTGAGAGTTTCTACTCAGATTCTGCCACTTCATTTCATCACTTACAGGTTGGGCTTTGATGTCTGTGAGCTGGTGAATAATCTCTTCAATTTTCTGTTGAGCAGCTTTTTGCTCTTGTTCAATGAACACCAGTGTGTTTCTCTCCTGTCTTTCAACATATTCCTTCATGCAACAGAAATCTTTAGTAATCTGGCTTTTGATCTGAGATGTATATTCCTGAAAGGCAGAAAATATGGAGTCCATTGTGTGGCTAGGAAAGACGCACAGAATATGAAAATCAGTGCCCCATCTAACGTGTACTTTGACTGACCCCTGCAGACCAGAAAACTTTATTCAAAGGAAAAAAAGAAAAAAAAAATTGACACTATCCTGCATTACATGCAATGAAATTTGGGGCATGTTAAGGATCATGACTATTTTATGGCCAGTGGACTCTGCTTGACAACTCAGAAAGTTCAGTACTTCCTCTTCTGATTTGTAATTTGCATCTAAGTGTACCAGAAACACTCAGGCTACTCCTGGGATAACCAGAAAAATGCAACAATGCACAGCTCCAGTGGCCTTTGTGCCAGCCAAGACACAAATTAGTGCAGCCGATGCCATATATCCATCTTCATCAGTAAAAACAGAATTCTGACAGAAAAGGAAACAAAAAGGCAGATTCCTGCTCTGAGCTGGAAGGCAACCCTGCAGTCAGTCACATCTCCAGCCCAGAACAGTGGAAACAGAAAGTTACTGTAGATGATGAATATACAACGTGTACCTTTGTTTTACTGAGATCTTTCCTCAACAGGTGGATGGTCTCTGCAGTTATTTCTTGTTGCTTGGAGCTCTCCCATATCTCTTCCTCCTTTAAAGTGACACATTGGACTATTTACCTATATAAACCTCAGAGAAAGCATGACTAGGTAAAGCAGCAGGATAATAAAAATTCCCTATATCACTGACATTAGTTGAGCAATGGACTGGTTGAGGAAGTGCCTGAAAGACACAATTCTGAGTAGGAATAATCACAATTAAGTCAACAACAACAGCCAGCAATTAATTACATGTTCGACTGCGTGACTTAATTGTGAGCTTCGATATGCTCTTAGCTTGACTGAATAAGATACATACGTACTAAGATAATGAAGGTCAACACATTTTTCTCATCGCCTCCTTTGGGAGTCGTTTTAAGCAGAGACCTAGAACATGAACCTGTCCCATTTCGTGCCCTGAAGCTGGGTGGAGCTGTAGAACTGTCTAACAATGCTGTGTCCTTCCGGCAGTCTCCAATGCAATGCTGATGCAATAAATAACACCCAGCACAAACAAGTCACTTGTTACTATTCTGTATCAGCTGAGCATGTACAGGTATTAGTTCTTCTAATTCAGCTGTGCAGCTCTCAGTGTGTCAGACACCACCCATGAGCCCCGAGCACTGTGTTAGCCGAACGTGCTCACTGTGTAACTGTGCCGTGGGACGGAACCCGGGCTGGCCCGAGGGTGCCGCTGGGTGCTGTCCCAGAATGCCGCGGGCAGGAGTCCCTGGGTATCGGGGGATATCACCCCCGGAATGTGTCGCGGAGGAGCCGCGGGCTGTCGGGGGATAAAGCTCCTGGATGTCGGGGATGGAGCCCCGGGCTGCCTCCGGCCGTACCTTCTCCGCAGGTCTCCGCCCTGCCGAGCTCCGGTCGATGCAGGCAGCAGCTCCATAGGGTTCCGGCTCCTCCTGCGTTTCCAACTTTTCCTTCAGCTCCCGCGGGATGAGGCTGAGCAGCGCGGCCAGCTCGCGGTTGGGCCGCAGGTGCTGGAGCTCGAAGCCGCTGCGGCAGAGCGGGCAGGGGGCGCGGAGCCGCCCCGCGCGGTACTGGAGGATGCAGCCCCGGCAGAAGCTGTGGCCGCAGCCCGTGAGCCGCACCGGCTCCGCGAAGAGCTGCAGGCAGCAGGAGCATTGCAGCTCCAGGACGCCCTGCAGCCGCTCGAGCTCGATGACGACGGCCATGGCCGGGCCGGGGCGGAGCGCAGCGCAGCGCCCGCCGAGTTTCGGTTTCCCCGGGCGCCTCCTCCGGGGCCGGCAGCGCCGCGCCGCTTCTGCCCCGCTCTGTTCTCCTCTGCTCTTCTCACGTCCCTGGGCCGCAGGATTTGGGTTGTCGATGCAAATAGACTGTGACGCAGAACTCTCTAGGGCCTGGTCTTGACTTTCATTGACTGTCCAAAAAAGTCCCCGTTATCTGCACTATTTGCACCGTGAATTTCCCGATTTTGTAATAGTGAGAATTGCTGACATGGGCAATCTGCTGACGCAGCCGGATGAGCAGCGGCACAACACAGCACAGTGCCGACCCTGTCTGACTGAGGTCCAGGCTGCTGGGGGGACCAAAGCCTTCTGAGCTCATCCCCAGCTGCTCGGGTCATCTCAAAATAACAAGTAACAAATGAAGACTGACTATTCCTCGTATAAGTCAAAAGCTGCTTTCTGTTGAGTTCAGGAGCTGCAGGATTAGGCTGTTTAATAGAATTGCTGAACCACCATGTGAGCTAGAACGAATGGGGTGGTGCGGGGACAGAGCCTGGAACACAGGGGAAGTTCATGGGAGCAGATCAACGAGTAAAACTGCTGCACATTGCTCAGAGCTGCACGATGAGCTGGCTGAGAAAGGCAGAATGATGACCCAACTCAAATAATTCCTTTGTACTACTGGGCGAGTGGGGGTGGGGAGAAAGAAGAATTAGTACCACTAATTCCTGCAAGTATTGGCACTTCTCATTTCTGAAAAAAAGAACTATTTTGAGAATCTCAAGACCAGCTGGCAATTGTCAGCAGAAGGTGGAAGCCTCACCAGAAACTTGGTCTGCAAGACTTCCTCTTGATTTGTAAAATAAGGCTATTGTAAAGAAGAATTAAATGTGTGAATGACTTGCTGCTTGGTAGAACCAGATCTCACACTTTGTCTTGAGGCATGGAAACAGTGCTCCGTGTCAGCCAGTGTAATCTCCATCAGTTCCTGCACACAGTGGTACCTGATGAGAAGGCTCCCCTCCAACACTGAACACCAGTCCTCATTCGTGGAGTGTTTGCAAGCAAGTCACTGAAGAAAATACTTTTAAAACTTGTTTCTGCCTTTCAGTGTTCAGTCTAATCAAGCTCAGTAACCTTTGTCTGTTCTTAGGTGAGACAGATCAGTGTCTGTTCATCCTGTACATCCTGTGTTCACCGGGGCACCGTGTGGGGTTGTGCTCTGGAAAAAATTCACTGCATGTTGGATTTGCCATTCCCATAAAAGCCAAACAGTAGATACTGTTGAAAGCAAGGAACTGGGAGCATCTGTGTGATCCATTAGAGGAGTGATTCCATGACAGTATCCTCACAATTTAAACTTGGCTTATTTTTTTATTGTGCTGGAAATGTAGCACTGTAAGAAACATTCACCCCACTCTTAAAAACAACCCTGTCCCTGTGTGGCCAGAAGATGCATCCAGGTGGAATGTAGCTGCCTGCCTGCTCCTCCCTGTGGACATCACAGTTGGGTGATGACTCTGTTCAAGGCATCCATCCACTCCCTCTGCTTCCTGTCATTCTCACAGATAAACACAAACTCTCTCACTGGCGTGACCAGAGTGATCACTGGTTTTTTCTTCTTCACCCAGACTTTCTGGGGCAAATCATCTCGTACTTCATATCCCTCATCCCTCCTTCCGATGAAAACCTGGCCCTGTGCAAATGCATCCTGGAAAGAAGGAAGCAGAAGACAGCCATTAGCCAGCAGACAGCAGAGCTCCAGCAGACACTGCTCTGTCCTTTGACATGGAACAGGATCTGGGGATGCACAGAGGGAAGCTGAAGACACCGAGTGGTGACACCAGCAGGGAACACACAAAGGGGTATTCTGCACTCGGGCATTCCCAGGAGGAGACAGGGCCCCACCCTTACAGAGGTGGCTGGTGGGTGTTCAGAAGGGACAGGGAAGGACATTCCCATGGCTAAAGCAGTGCTAAGAAGCAGGATACAGGGGCTGTCAAGCTCCTGATACTGGAATATTGCACATCTTGGCTAAGGTTACAGACACAGAGGCACTAGGCCTGGGGGCCAGGGGGCATGAACACCACAGGCAGTAGCAGACACTTTTAAAAGATCTTCCTCACAGCCACTGTACAGGCCAGAGCTCCCACCCAGCTCAGCTTCAGAGACATCCTTTGGCAAGGGAGGTGAGCTCTTGAGGCTGGGCCTGCTCTAGTCTGGCCCAGCCACTGGAAAAGGTGGATGAGAACAGACTCTTCCTCCCCACCTGCTTCATGGAGGGGCTGTGGAACAAAGAACACTCCTCTTACCAGTGGATTTTTAAAGTATATCAGGTTCCTTTCTTGAGAATCCAAGCAGAACCAGCGTACCTTAAAGGCCTCCTTCTGCTGCAAGGAAATGGAAGAAATTCTTTAAAGACCCAAGTCTCAAAATGGACTTTGGTCTATTCAAATCCCAGGACCACTTAAATGACATGGAGCTGGAGCTCAGTTTCCTTCATCCCTACAACTTGTAACAGGACTGCTGTGTGCAGTTCTCAGCTCTCTATTTTCCCTGGGCTCAAACTGCATATTTACATTCAATGACAATCATTTGGTCAGGGAAGTAATCAAATTAACAGGATTAAGGAAGTTCCATGAAATGGATTGAAAGCACTGCAGAGAACAACCCCTGAGCCAGTGGTGATAGTGAAGAGAGTGAACAATCAATTTCAACAATCTGATCAGGAAGGTTTTCTCTAGAATTTTGAGTGTACAATACTAGTTGGGGTTTTTTAAGTGCTAATTCCATCAGCTACACTTACCTGACCATTCCTGAGCTATTAATTGCTCCAGGCTGAACTGAAGAGGCCTCTTCTAGGACTCAACTTAGTTTAAGCAGAATTTAGGCCTCAGGAAAAAACAAAATCTTTCATGCTCTGTGAAAGTACTTGCAGAAGAGGTGCTGAAACACTGGCACAAGCTGGGCCAAAACCCAGCATATTCAGTATCAGCACTGCACCACTGAACTTTATAATGGGACTTGGCTCATGGTTCACTCAGGAGAGCAAGAAGTGGCTGTGCTCAAGCAGGACTTCAGATCTTTATCTCCTCCTTCAGCAGTGCCCAAAACCTCACTCTTCTGTTCCAAGAGTACTGGCCCAAACAGTTCCCGCAATAAACCAAACCAAACTACTGGCTTCACTGTAGAGAAATTTGCTCAAATGACACTTTGCTGCTCTAAGTAGGTGTGATTTAAGTGCAACTGGCTAAGTGAAACCGAGAAGTAGGGGAGGTCAGCACGTCATGCTCTGCTGCGGCAGGAGCTGAAGTCAGCACATACAGCAATCCATGCTGTGTTGTGTAACAGCACTTTGCATGCCCATTGACAGCTAATCCACCTTGCTTACTCTTCAAGGATTCTTCTTCCCTATTTTACTTTCCACACAAAATAAAACATGGTCTCAAAGAACACAACAGACTTGAACAGTGTCTTTCATCAATGCAGGAAGCAGAGAGTCACTGAGCAAATCTTTTAGGAGTCAGCATCATTGAACTACCAAATATTTTCTATCTGGAATGATCCTGTTTGTGTAATGCCACGTATGCACTTACTTTTGGTCCTGTTTTCTCCATATATCCTTCTTTGGCAAAATTTCTTGTGATCCTGGGTATGAGCTAGGAGAACACAAACACAAAAAAGTCTGTGTCTGTCCCAACTGAAACCAGGACAGGCTGTCTCATTCAAGATTGCATTTCTGTTCTGTTTTTGTCAAAGTTAATCACCGCCAATTGTGGCTTTTGGGGTCTGGGATTTTTCTGGCTGCTTGGTAAAGGGAAGTCTGAAATAAGAAGGAACATAACGTTTTACAGGTTACACTGTATAAGGATCACATGGAGACTTTAAGGCCTTAAATACTAAGTTTTTGCATGTTATTCAGTGTGGCCTTTCCTTCTACCTCTTCTGTCCATTCCTTGGACCCAAGTGCTGCTTTTTAAGCACCACTCTGTCAGAAGTAAGGAAATGTTTTCCCATGCTATGTTTGGCTAGACTGCTTCAAGCCCTGTTCAGTTCTCACCTCAGGCTCAGGGACATTTGGGAAGGTTGTTTTGAGATAATGGTAACGTGCTGCCCGAATAGCGTTGAACCAGTCAACAATCTCCTGGGAAAAAAACAGCAAACACAAACATAAAGATTAACAAGCACTGCTTCTCCAAAATGCCCTTCTCCTTCCTTGTGACCTCGTTGTAAAGAGGTACTTTCTCCCCAAGGAGCAGAGAGAATCAGTGATTTGTCCCAGACACCTTGAAAATAATTTAAGAATGCCCCTCTTGGGAGGTCCAAGACATTCTCGGCACGGACAGTCACCCCAAGCCTCTATACACAGGTTTTTTTCAGTTGATTCAGTTATGGGTTGTTTAAAAACATCTGGAAAGGTTTCCCAATTGGAAAGACACAAAAACTCTGTTGAAGGAAGAAACAGAAGTCTAACAATATCTATAGAGATACTTTTTAAAAATTATCATTATTGGCTTGGAAATAGTGTAGAACAATATTCTGTATGTGTGCCAAGAATTTAACCAAGAAACTGTGTAAAGCCACAAGGCAGTTAACCTTACAGAGATTTTACATCCATGCACCACTTAAGACTATCCAAAGGGTGAGGTTGAATATATGCCCCAACAGAAAAGCAGCAAGATGCTGCAGTTAGGAGCATCAAATTCTGCAACTTCCTATATTCTACAAGTCTTAGTGATGCCAAGTAAAACCAGATGTTGCAGACACAGTAACTCTTCCCAAATACAGATCCAACATCTAAGCATCTTGCTCACTCCAGAATCTCCATTATATTCACCTTTCCACTTTCGTGATAGACAAAAAGGTTCCTTGTTTGACCGTCTGTGGTGTAGGTGATCTGCAGCCCATGACTGTGTCCTATTTTCTCCACCTGGAACATTGCATTCAGAGTCTCAATGCTGATAACGGCTTTTGGACCTTTGGACTGTGAAATGAAAAGCATCACTGTATTAAAGTGCTCTCAGGGAATGTACTGCAGGACAGATAAGTGTATGAGACCTAGATCCCTACCGAATAGAAAGAAGACATCCTAAAATAATCTGAATATTGGATAGACCTGAAACATAAAGCCTTAATTACATGCAACATAAAACCATTTGCAAAGATTCCTTGACAAATGCTGGGTCACTATTAAAGAGAGCTGGGTCTGCACTGCAAGGGATGGGTCTATCTCCAGCCTCCTAGTTTGAGAACAATTAGCTACAGTCTCTCACATTAAGGAGTTTTGTTGAGGACCCTGCTGCAGGAGCTGATGAGAGGACATTTTGATGATGTAAGAGTTATCAACTGCCAGCAGATCTTTCTTTCTCTTGCTATTCAACTGGCAGTATCCATTTCCTTTGTTCACTAAGCAAAAGGAGGCTGCAGGGTTGAGATAAGGGATGAGCAAAAGAACTACATCCAAAACTGTCCAATATACACATGTTTAATGGGAAAACATGTGGACTCCTCTAAGCACAAGCTGGCTGCAAAACTAGAGACAAAGCTACTTGTGCTGGGTTTCACCCACAAAGAGCAAGGTCTGGGAGTGGTGTTGACCTGCTACCTATGGCCAGCTCTGGCTGAAGAACTCACTTCTTTGCTGTAGTACTTCATCACCCCTTCCCTTGCTGATAGGAGGAACTGCCTCTTCTGGAACTGTCTGCGTCCCTTCCCAAGCTTCCAGAGGCATCCTTCACGGCTGCCTGCAGACCAGACAGGTAAGTGTCAGAGAAGGGTGGCACAAGGGCAGGACTGTTTAGCTAAGGGTGATGTGGCACAGTTTCAAGTCTCTTCTCCATCTAAGAATTTTCCCTCATATGAAAAAAATCAGTGGAGAAATAGAGAACTGTAAGATCTGAATATACCCTGGCACTCGTGTAAGCGCCTTTTCTTACGAGTTTCTTCTCAAAGCTACACTCAAAGCAGTGACTGCACATCCAGCAATTCAAATGTGACAAGTCAGCCTCAGAGGTCTCCAAAGCTGCCAACAGAACATGGTGCTGTTGGCCTTGAGGCTGAGACCTCCCTGACAATCCTTTTACCTGCAGAACAGGGATCTTGGCAGACTTGGGTGTCAAGAAATTCCCCACGCTCGTATTTAGCTCTAATCCACTGCTGTCTTAAAACCCTGAAAGAGGAAAACATGGATAAAGCTGATTGTCTCTACTCTAGTTTCAGCAGCCAGCAAAGGAGACCTGTAAAGGAAGCAGATGTAAAGGTCTGCAGCAGTGAATACACCATCAACTTACATGCAGTCATGGGACTTGGGGATGTAATAGTACGGAGGAACCTTCGCCTCAAATTTAGATTTGGCCCAGAGATTCCCGTGATTCCTCATAAACTGAAATACAGAATAAATTACGGTTAGGTGTGCCACTGCCAATCAACACCATGTCATGAACAAAAAATGAGACTTGTATCAAAGGGAGCACTGCACTTTTTGCTGAGTCTTGCTATAACTCTCAGTGTGTATTTACATACATTTATAATAAAATTCCCTTTGGTATTATGGTTTGCTATTTTTAGATGAATGCACCTTTTTCAGTATTTACAGTTCTGAACCATGTGTGAAGGAATACAAAACCGCGGTTGCTGATGAAAATTACAAAAGCAAATTAGGAGGAAATTTGTTTATGATCTCTCTATTCCTTCCTCTCCTCCTAGATATTAACTGTGATTGTATTATTAACACAATTCAACTGATGGTGAGAGGCTGAACCAATATTTAAGAAAAGTATGTTGCTTTCTTAATTGAACATACTACCAAGAAATATTTGTGGGTTTCTAAACCACAGTGAGAAGTTACTGTATATATAAAAATACACACCACAGACTGTTCGGACAATGGTCACCTATCAGTGTAATTTGATTGAGCAGGTCATAAAAAACCGCCCTGAAGTTACCCATGCAGTTAACTTGGCTCTGTGTGGCTCTGTAGCACTGTCGATAGTGGATGGCACAGGAATTACATGGCAGAAGAGGTTATGAAATGTGGAGAATTACTGCTTTTTCCTCTGTACCTCTATTAAATTGCTCTCCCAGAAGTCAAGTCGAAGGGATTTGACTCTGCTGATTTCAGGAAGATTGCGATGAATTCCAGAGCAATTCAAACAAATGAATATTCCAAGTTTGTAAGAAGCCCACTCTGGATCTAGATAAAAACACAAAGAATCAATTAATACAAATAAATACAAATAAATACAAATAAAATACAAATAAATACAAATAAAAAGAATCAATGTGCAAGAAAAGGCACAGCCACTGGCAAGGGTAAAACCCCACATCTGATGCAAAGCCCAGGCTTCACAGCTAATAAATTCCTCCAATCCCGCCCCATTGTTTATGGCTGTCACTTCACTGTGTTCAGGGGAACAATACCTGCTTTCCTCAGTGAACGATGTGGCCCCCCGTGTTTGTACATTCTTTTACTGCCTATATGCTTTAAAATTAAGGTGACTGTGCAGGCAGGTGAGTGGTGATGGAAAAGCTCAGGTAAGTATTAGTTCCGCATGAAAAGCTGCCGTTGCTGAATTAACAATAGAAGGCAGGTGCCGACAGCGTGCACTATTGAGAGTACAACAGAGTACAGCCACCCACAGCCAGGACTCTGTCCGCTGCCCTGAAGGTTCCTGCTCTTGCCTGCTGCTACATCCCCTGAAGCAGCTCTGACAGGTGCATCCCTACGGGCACTGAGTGTTGTGGCAGGACCATTTCCTCGGATTGCTCCACCGTCCCTTTCTCCCCAGCGCGCTGAACAGAAGCAACCTGACGCCTCCTTCAGCTCCTGCCGGCTGCCGCCCGACCCACCCGAACGGGCACTGGCGCCGGCCCGGCGCGGGGACCCCGGCGGCTTTTCCGGGCCTTTCTCTGCCCCAACCCTTGCGCAGGGATATTCCCTGAACTGGAGATCCACCCCACTCACCCTCCTCCTCCTGCAGCCTCGTGCCCTGTCCATAAATAACCCGGGGAAGCGCCTGGCGCTGAGGTCGTTTCCTGGCCCCTGCTGCGGTGCCCCGGTCCCACGGGCTTCCAGAGCCGTATCCCGGAGCGGGCAGCGCCCCTGAGGGACACGGAGCGAGGGGCGCGGCCGGTGTCCCGCAGGGACCGAGCGGACACCGCCGCGGACCGGGACGAGCAGCGCCCAGCCGGCGGCGGAGCCCGAGGGGCGGCCGGCCCCTCGTCACGGCCGCTGTCCGCTCGGTCCGGCGGCCGAGGGGCGCTGCCCGGCGGAGCCGCGTTACCTGGGTCCCCGCAGTCGGCGCAGCGATCGTTACCGGTCCCGGCCGCCCTCTGCAGCTCCAGCAGCAGCGCCTTGTTGCGCTCGTAGTCCATCGCCCCCGGGGCCCGGCGCGGAGCGTGCGGGAAGCTCGGCCCAGCGGGGAAATGAGGAACCGGAGCGGCCGCGGCGCCTGGGACACCCCGTCCCCTCCCGTGTCCCGGCGCCTCCTCCGACGGGCGGTTGGGGCGCGCGGCAGCCCCGGCCCGCCCTGACCCGGTCCCCGTCAGCTTTCCCGCAACGACAGTTCATTACTGAGGGGCCTGGGCCCGGGAGGGCTCGTCCGCGCACCTCCAAGTTTGTCTCAACCACGCGCCTTTAAAAAGTCACTTTACAAAGCTCGCTGCGTAACAGGAGAGCAGTCGCGCCGCAGACACCGAGCAGAGCGCCGGTACCGCCGGGACAGCCGAGTCCCACTGTCCCAGCGCAGACACCGAGCAGAGCGCCGGTACTGCCGGGACAGCGGAGTCCCATTGTCCCAGCGCAGACACCGAGCAGAGCGCCGGTACCGCCGGGTTCTGCTGTCCCAGCGCAGACACCGAGCAGAGCGCCGGTACCGCCGGGACAGCCGAGTCCCACTGTCCCAGCGCAGACACCGAGCAGAGCGCCGGTACCGCCGGGACAGCCGAGTCCCATTGTCCCAGCACAGACACCGAGCAGAGCGCCGGTACCGCCGGGACAGCCGAGTCCCATTGTCCCAGCGCAGACACCGAGCAGAGCGCCGGTACCGCCGGGACAGCCGAGTCCCATTGTCCCAGTGCAGACACCGAGCAGAGCGCCGGTACCGCCGGGTCCCACTGTCCCAGCGCAGACACCGAGCAGAGCGCCGGTACCGCCGGGTCCCATTGTCCCAGCGCAGACACCGAGCAGAGCGCCGGTACCGCCGGGACAGCCGAGTCCCACTGTCCCAGCGCAGACACCGAGCAGAGCGCCGGTACCGCCAGCGCAGCTCTGCCCCACTGCCAGTGCACGGCACAGGTTCTGAGGGAGCTCGGTGACACCAAGCAGTGCCAGAAAAACCCTGCCCACAGAGCTCAACACAGGGACAATAAAGCATTTCAACCTACAAAAAATGTTCCTCTTCCATGATAAAGCGAACGCCAAAATGTCTGTGACTTAATATTGTTTATCTAAGACAAAAGACAGAACAATCTGAGACAAAGATTTTCAGAAAGAAGGTTAATTAATTCAGAAAAAGATTAAGAGGTATTCAAATATTTTTCTAGTTTCAGGTTAAATTTAATTTGCATTGCTAATTTGCATTGCTATTGTGCAGTATAATATACAATGTTTCTTTAATAAAGTTTATCTTGTAAAAACACTAATTTTGTCGATGACTAAATACTACAGTAGACAGTATTAGCAGTTAAAAATACTGAAACCTTTTTTCCATCTTCTAGGTACTAAATAGTATTATGCCTTTTATTTATTTGTAAATATTGTGAAGTTATGAAATACACAGCAGCAGAATATCTGAAAAGTTGTTCACCTACCTACATAGAATCTCTTTTCAGTACTCACCCTCTAGGAACTGTTGCATACTGAAATGTAAATGTGGATTTAGTTTTCCCCGGGTAATCTTGCAAGCCAAACACCAAAGCGTTTTGCTAGCTTAATTTTTGTAGTGCTCTTACAACTCCTGTGGAATAAAAGGACCATTTTGAATGTCATTTGGAGAATGGTTATTTATATATATCTTTTACAAAGACTTGAGATTGAAGAGATCCTTGCCTCCTCCCACCTCTATTCTGCAGTAGCATTAACACAGTCTAAGCCTTTGGCTCGTTCTTGCAACCGTAATTGCTTTTTTCTATATTATTCATGGGAGGGTAGAATAATGTCACTCTCAAGCAATATTGGAATGACAGTAAAAAGAAAAAAAAAAAAGTTTGAAACTTGGTTGAGATTTCCCTTAGAATGAACAAGGTTGTTGGTTTTGGTTTTAAGTTGCTGTACACCTAATAACGGAGAGTCATTGTAGAACACCAGGGTTGTTTTACTTCTGATTTCAAGAGACAGAAGTTAGCTCAAAGGACAGTACATAAAGGACTAACCAGGGCCCAAACTATTGCAGGAAAATATTTTGTATCAAAAGCAGGCAAATTTCGCAGTACTGGAATGGAGCTTCTGAAGCATTTCCTTCTAAGCAGAGTTAATCAAAACCAGCCCTGGGTCCCTTTTCCTCAAGCCCATCCCTCCTGGAAATTTGCTTTATTGTAGCATACAAAAAGATGCTCATACCTGATACCTAGAAATCCAAAGGTGCTATTTTATCAGAGCTCAAATCATCAAATGCAGGTTATCTTGAGGTGATGTCATGTGGTAAATACCTGATCAAGAAGGGAAATACTTGAATTTCATCTTCCCTTGTGGATACCACAGCAGATTCTGTAAACAACTTCTTAAGGCAGTTATTAAAACCAGAGAGCTGACTTCAAAAGAAGGTAAATTGTCTCTCACTGCTTTCTAATTTGGGTCTTTCAAATTATCCCTGAATTTCCTAAAATACTACTACTTTATAGGACTTGTTTCTAATTTATGTAGGTCCTCACTGTAATCTAGTTAGATTGATAGTGCCTTCAGAAAGCAGTGAACACTTTTATTATTAAAAAAAAAAATTAAATGTGTATTTATTTATTTTTACAAATCATGCAGGAGAAGCATGGACTGTTGATACAAAAATATCAAGCGATGAAGATTTTAACAGCCACCACTATAATTTTTTGATAATTCTGCACTATGGAAAGAATAAACTATAAAGACCATCTACAATGCAGAAGCTTAAAATAATTTGTTTCCATAAATATTTCTAACTCCTGAACATCTTTAAGACATGAAACATGTAAGATGAGACCAGAACTAGCAAATGGCCTTCCTTATTTTTACAGAGACACTGAGGTAAGTGGAGCACCACTGCATGGCAGCAGTCTGACTCAGTTTGAGGAACAGGAACAGTCCAGCTGCAAAGAATAGGCAGAAAAGTACATGGTTGAACTAATTCCAATTTTAAAATCCTTTAGAAAATATGTTTCAGGGGTTTTACCTTTCATACAACAGAAACATTCAGACTGTAGCAAAATCTTACAAATTTATTATCGTATAAAAACGGATTCAATCACAAATAATTAGGCTGAAGTCTTGTCAAATACAAAAAGAGAAGCTTAAGAATAGAACACAATATACAAGACTAGAAGTAGTCAAATATTTCTGAACCCAAAGTAACACTGGGATAATTGCTATTTACAAAATCTTGCCTAAATTTCTTGAGAACATGTTGAGCTACAGTAATAATTTCTCTGCCTTTTTAAGAGATTAACATGCAGATGTGACAGCTGTAAACAATGAAAGGAATGTATACAAATATATGTACATTGAGGCATAGTGCTTTGTAAGGACTCCGTTCCCTGTGGTCAGAGTGAAGAGTTGGTTTTAGTCATTTAGACTTTGGAGGACATGTTGCATTCCCCTCTGTGCCCCCTCCCACCTCGAGTTATTTATCACTTTTACCTGCAAATTCAGAAACAAACTTACTTGCACAAAACAGTCTCCTCAGAAAACAGCAGCTTTGCTGTGGAAGTTGTGGCAGTTGGTTGCTACAAAAGGACTTCTTGCTATGGGATTCACAAATTACAGAGAAAGAGCAAGAAGTCCCCACTGAATAGTTTGTGCATTTAATATTATGAATGCCCTTACTGGACAAGCACCAAACAAACCCACATTTCAGCTGTGGAGAGCAGTATAATGACAATAGATATATACATTATTTTAAATACTTATAAAAATTTAATATACAAATGGCTCTGAATATACAATAATGTGGTAATTAAAAACAAACAATCAAAAAAACAGTGGTGAGAATACCACCATTAGGCACAAAGTATTTCTGGTGTTGGCAATTTTAAGGGAAGTCCAAAGACAGACCATTTATCGTTTGTCTGGGTATTTCAAGATGAATGCCTTCAAGATAATGCAAGAACCTATTAAAAAAAAAAAAAGTAAAAAATATTGTTAAGGGAACACAGTTATTTCCAAATATAAGGCAACACTTTCATTATTTTGAGAGACAAATGTTCGCCTTCCTTGCCTAGAATTATTTGACAAAATATATTTTTAAAATCATTAACTACCTTCTATAATGAAGTATAGCAAGATTTAGGAAAACCCAAACTTACCTTCTTTTAGTCTTCCCTTGCTCTTTAAGCTTCTCAGACCTACAGATACTGCGGAGAGTGGGGAGGTATTCCAGGGTACTGGCTTGCTTATTGCCCAGGTTAAAAGGACTTCTGGAAAATACAGTTTTGATGACAGCCAGCCTCTTCTGTGCTTTTTTGTGAGTGCTAAAACAGAGAATGAAGCTTTATTGTTTCTTACTCAAGAATGTGCAGTGATGATTTTTATTTCTTTAAGATTAAAGCCAGTGGTTTAAAACTCCATTAAGTTGATGTCCAGCACTGCATGCCAATGGCTCAGATGCCTGCAGCTTCTAACTGCTGCTGCTTACACAGCATCACAAAGCTGCACTTGGACACTTGGACAGAAACATTGTTTGGCCAATGCTCTTGTCTTAATCAGGGGTGTGATCTGGGGAGCTCTTCAGGCCAGATACAGATGTGAGGGTCAGTACAACCACAACCAAAAGCATCAGTGGTCTTCAAAACTAAAAAGCATTATGCAGTTGGTATTTGCCAGAATATGAGTGTCAGGTCCAGTGTACAACACGTTATATAAACCTGGCCACAGGATGCATGGTCACATCCATTCTGACATTGCTCCTCTGGGTGCTGACTTACAGAAGAAAGGCTCTAAGCCATTTTCCTGTTCAGACCCCTGAATGGGCTTTAATTGCCCATTGTGCCAATTTTGCCTATGATAACTTGTTAATGTTAAAAACAAGGTTTCATGCCCAGGTTTGATACTATTCTTTGGTATTTTACAATCAGGTATTAAAGGTTATCCTTTCTTAGCGTAACTTACTACAAAGAATTCACTTTGTATTTTGTTCAGTCTTCATCAAGCAATACCTACCATCACATTTAACAAATTTGCATGTTTGCTCCTTGCAGAATCCCATCTGTCTTGAAAAAGCCATTCCTTTAGGGATCTGTTATTCTTTTGGGGGTGGTGTTTGTCCATTTTTGAAGTAACTAGACTAAGGCCACCATTCCTTAACACCATTAGAGTCAGGCTGTTCAAGAAAAGTCACTTTTTTGCAGATTGACAGGAAGTTAACTTAAGGTTGTAAAAGCACAGCAAACAATGTATTGCAGTGTTTTAAGGCCCACTGACAGCAATCATAGTGGTATGAATACAGCAGTGTGTGTACCCCAAATCTGAAACAGTCCTCCACCCTGTGAAACGCTCTTCTTGACAAATAACTGCATTATACTCCAGAAACATTAACAGAGCCTTACCTTGAATTAGCTGCCTGACTGAAGGATATGGAACTCCTTGTGTTTGAGACAGGTAGAGTAAGTCCCTTCAGCTGATCACTTTCAGGTGTTTTACTGGTGCTCAAAAAGGATTCCAAGTTTTGTGAAATATTAACTGAAACTTTGGTGAAGCTGAGTGCTTCAATAGCTGCCTTTATTTCACTACAGCTCTGGGAACTCCACCAATCAGTATTTTCTATACTGAACTCATCACAAAGACCATTTCTGATTTTGGCATTTGTCCAAAGAAATTCTTCACTTTTAGAAAACTCCAGTGGTTCCCTGGTGTTCGAGTTTACACAGCAATCCAGGAAGGACATGTTTTCCACAAACTCAGTCAGTGAATCCAGACACTGAAAAACAATTGCAGACCTTTTTTCATTTGCTGAGGTTTTAGTTTTAACTTCTTTTTGTTCTTTATGCACCAACAATTTTGTTTCCTTTTTATTCATTTCAGCACATGATTTAGGACTGTCTGATGGCAAAGTTATGAATTCATCTGAATAGTTCAGCTCAGAATCAAATAAGTCACTATCATCCAATATCTCAAGCCTTTTCTGAGCTTTTGTCTTTTTAGACCTTTTTCCAGGGCTACTCTTCCCAGAGCAAGAACTCTTAGTAGATCTGTCCTTTGAAGAAACTATGGTAGTCCTTTCAAGTATAGACTTTGAGGTTTCAGATTGATTTGACAGAACTTGCACTGGTAAGGGAAGAATAAGTTCAAGATTATTATATAGAAAATCCACGTGCTTCATCTGGAATTCTGTGAGAAGCTGCATCAATTTATTCCATTCCTCCATGGTTGTGATTTTGTGCTGTAAAATAATAATAATGAAAGCGTTATCAATATATTAAAATACATTATTTTAATATATTATTTTAATATATTAAAGTACAGTATTTTTTAAAAATAAAAATGTTATTATAGAAAATCTCACACTCCTGGTTTTGTGCTTATGATGTGAGGGACTGTTTTGCTTGCAGGAGACCACCCCAGTTCAGATTGTACTTAATAACCATGGAATTCTCTAATTTCTACAACAAACCTTTTCAGAGATTTGCTTCTAAGATGCTGCTATTCCTGGTGATGGTTACACTCAATTGTCTGGCAATCATTCAAAGTATTACCAAGTCAACGACAAAAATACCTTAAGAAATGTAAACAAATCTTCTGAAGGCAACAGGATGTTCTTAAGGCCAAGCAATGTCTCTACCCCAGTTCAGATTGTACTTAATAACCATGGAATTCTCTAATTTCTACAACAAACCTTTTCAGAGATTTGCTTCTAAGATGATGCTATTCCTGGTGATGGTTACACTCAATTGTCTGGCAATCATTCAAAGTATTACCAAGTCAACGACAAAAATACCTTAAGAAATGTAAACAAATCTTCTGAAGGCAACAGGATGTTCTTAAGGCCAAGCAATGTCTCTACACAGCCTGTATCACATTTTGGAAACTCCTGAAGATGTGGCTCATCAGCTTGAGAAAAATCCACCTTGCAATCATTAGACTTTGCAGGATGAATGCCATTGTCTGCCTTCTTTGTCTCTTCTCCTGCACAGAGATAACAGGCTTTACTTGAAAGGGAACATCATGAAATCGATTTTCCAGCCCTTTGCCTCAACTCCTCACAAAGGATGCTGTAACTGTCACCTCATGCTGTGGTGCTGGAGGAACAGAGCAGCTGAAATGAGACATCCCCATGCTCACATCACTGCAGCCAGTGCTACCAACCCTCTCTCCTGCTTCCCAAGCAACCCTTGAAGGAGGCTGTGCCTCACTTGTCTCTTTCTGTCACTCCCTCACACCCCTAAACTCTTTCTGAATCTTTTGGGATCAAGTTCCTACTGCTGCCTGCTTGCCAGCTGTCCCGTTTTTACCCCTTTTTCAGCTCTGCTTCTTCTAGGTGAATTGCCTACAACCCAGCTACATGGATGAAGAACTGCAAACTGAGAAAAATTACTACTGGTTCCCTCCTTTGCCCAGTTTTGCTACTCAGAACATGAAAGGAAGATGGTAAGTACACAATGACAGGCAATAAACGCCTCAAAATTTAGTTCCTTATGCATTAATACAAGGCATTGAAGTAGCTAAAAAAAGCAGAAGCCCCCTCCCCCAATATTTAGGAGTCTTACAAGAAGTTACCATGTATTCATACATGTCTAAGAATGCTTCGGTTTAGTCAAATTCATATTTAGATGGATGCTTTTTCTAAGATCAAATTAAACCAACACACCATGAGGCGCCAAACGCTTCTCTTTCAAGCATCCACCTCCACTTCTAACCCAGAACTGTAAGTACAGGACACTTTGTCTGATATCACAGTTGTTTGTGGTCAGGAGAGCAGCCAAGTCTTTCTCATCTGTCCGTAGGTTCTCAGCCAGGCACAGAGCTTGGAGGTAGCTCACAGAGTTGATCTAAACAAGAGTTACACACACACACTGAGACAACTCCTGCCAATCTCACGGCAGCAAGTCACACAAGAGCAAGTTATTCTATTTATGCTTGCAATACATTTTGCCTTTTAATACAGAAGATGAGTTTATTTGATTAGATTACAGTTAAAACCTGTAATTAGATTAATTAGATAATAATAATAATAATAATAATAATAATAATAATAGATTAAAACCTGTAAAGAAAAGCAAACTAGCCAATCTGTGTAGCCTATGTCAGAGAATTAAGTCCAATTTAGAAATTGGTCTGAATAAAAACAAACACACAAACATATTCTGCTCACGGTCTTGAGGCTACCTACATCTTGTTTCGCATCACCAGTGATCAGCTTTTACTGAACTCTGTTAATTTTAAAGGTTTTTCTTGCATTCTTTCTTTTAACTTGGCAATTGCCTGAAGTCCAAGAGGTTTTCAGTTTCACATTAAGAAATTTCCCCATCTCAATAATTAAGTCCTTCCGATTCTCATTTATTTAGGTTTTTTATCTAATACATAGCTGCAAATAAAACTATTTGCTACACTGAACAGTAGTGTTTACATTAAAGGAACAACCTGTAATATTTCTAAAATAACTCCTGTACTGGCAAAACCAAACTTCAGGTCAGAGCTATCGGATATTTATCTAACTAAATTCTAAAAACTAAATGAAGTGATTACATTATGTTCTTATTGTAATTCTCAGCACCACTAAATTGTTTGGAAAATAAATCTTCATGCTAGTAAAACAGCTTCTACATGTAAAGATAAATATATCCTACATATCCTTACATAAACCCTAACGACACGTCTGTCTCTTATCAAACAAACATGTTACATCAGAAATACATAAACCTACCTCAACATTTAAATTTCAAACTGAAACTGGCTGACAAATACTTGCTTAGGATGCACCTGCATTTCCAGACACAGACTTACCAAGGAAGGGCTTTTAAAGTTGATCTCTTCAAAATAGCCATCAAACATTAAGCTGAATGTTGGATCTATAAAGAGAGATCAGTGAGCTGTCATGACATTATGTTCAAACCTAGTTATTTTCTTTCCCCATTAGAGCAGCCAGTACCTTTATTCAAACACTCAAATACTTGCTTTACAGTCTCCTCTCATTTAATTTTGCATTTAGGAGCAGTATTCAAACGTCACCATTTACAACCTCTAATTTAAGTGGCACTTCTGTCTGTAAAGCGTAATTACTGTCACAAACACTACTCACCATTGGTGGTAAGAATGACAGGTCTCTTTGCAGTTGCCATGAATGTCTTTATTGCACTTAGAAATCCTGCATCTTCATCAAATATTATATCCACCTAGAGAAAACAAACATAGGATCAATAGCTCGAGCAGCAGTTACAAGCTGTGAACAGTCACAGCACATTTCATGAGAATTTTACCTCTTCAAAAAGAATGAGTGATGTTGCACTTTTCCTGTTGTGTTCCCCTCCTTCTTCTTTGTTTATTGACTTAATTTCAGCATCTTTCTTTACTTCTAGTGAGTTCTGAGTATTTCCTGCAGATGGATGAATGATTGAGCAGGAAGGAAGAGTGAAACCATTTAATGCTTTCCAGGCACTGGCTTCCAAAATCCCCCCTGTATCAAATGCTTAAGAGAATCTGTTCTTTTCTCCACACAGCTCCACATACATGGTGCAGCATTTCCATCTCTAAAGGTAATTCATTATTAAAAAGCAATACCTACCTCCATTTTTTTCTTCAGATGTTGCTTCTCCATCAATACCTTTACGTTTGGTAGAAATTTTGAAGTAGTTTGCAAGTGTTTTAGAGGGCAAGCTTCGTTTTAATCCTGCTCCTTTTGGTGACAGTGGAGGTTTTCTTGGAGAAATAACTTTCTTTGGAGAATACATTTTTTCTGCAAGGTATGTTTTATATTAAACTTCGTTTGGAGATATAATGTCAAACTGATCTTTCTCAGACAAATTTAAAGTAAACCCCATTTTTTAATCTATGGCAAACGACAGGTTTACTGTGCTGATTTTTCCTTGTTTTCCTTTTCTCTCGTTATAGGAAAAGCTTTCTGTTCAACTTTCTAGTCAAATGCCACAGCACTTGCTCCACCACTGCAGAAATAACGTAATCAAGAGTCACTATTTTAATAAAGTCATTATTTAATTTGGTCTGTAGTTGTGTTAACCAAAAGACCAGTTCTTACTATCATGGCCAGGTAAGCTAAATCTGCTATCTTTTTAAAAACAACAGATATCTAAAATTTGTTTTGGGAATTCAGTCTTTAACAACCTCCTCCCCTTCATAAAACCTACCCCATAATTCAGACTGAACAAAGAACCCCAGATAAGAACCACATACTTACTTGGTGACTTGGAAGTGCTACAACTGTTAAAAAAGCAAGGCTTGTGTGCATTCACACCTTTTTTGTCCACTTGATGAGACTGAGTAGCTTCTTTCAGCTGGGACAGAATCTGCCTCCCACTACGCTGGCAAGAGGCATTGACTTCAAATATCTGCAATGGTATTTAATTTTAAAAAAAATTAAACTGTAGACATCTTGTATTACAAATGCTTTTGTATCATTAGTTTTAAGTCAGAAAATGCACTGAGGAAAGAAAGAACTCCACAAACCTTAAAGCCAAGCTCCTGGGCACAAGCATACACTGCAGCAGTTTTCCCCACTCCTGGTGGGCCAGTTATCAGAACTGTATTGCAAAGAGTTGTCTCTTCCTCAAGATCAGATTTACTATCTTTAAAGTCAAGGCTGCTTAAAGAATCTGTAGAATTATTAAAAAGAAAAGAAAGGATAACTGTTATTTTTTGCCAACTTTTAACATATTTTAATATTAGTTTTAATATTAATTCTGTCGGTACCTTCTTGCTCTTGGTCCTCCTTTTCCCTTTTCTGATTTCGTTTTTCTTCCAAATCAGCTCTCTTTTTCCATTCTTTTAACCAGCTATAAAAGGAAAGAACAAAACAAGGATAAAAATTGCTGGTGAATTAAGTGAACCAAATTAAGATGGAACAGAACATAAAACTAGGGGACATTAGCCACTGGTTTTCCCATAGAAACCTATCAAGACCTTTCAGATAAAAGCAAAAAAATGTCCAGGGTTTGATTTTTTAGTAGAAAAGGTTGCCTTTATCATTCTCCATTCTGTTAGCTGATTGGTATAAAAACAAGTCATTCGGTGAACTACTTATTCACTCCTAATTCAGTGTTGTTTTGTCAGATGGATCTTTAAATTCTGTGTAAGAGCCACACCAGTAACTTAAGCCCACACAGAAATTTAACTGAAAGTACGATGTGTTAGGTGGACTTCAGTGCTGAATTCCTATCAAAAACAGACAGAAACAGAAAGGTCAGATCAGGATGCTTGTAGGGAAATACAGACAAGTCCTGCTCTCTCAGTACTCAAGCATTATCAAGTTAACATGAGGTTTTGAGTTATTTTAGGAATGGATCCACGTTCCAACTTCTGACCTGTGTAGCCTTTCAATTCCTTTCTTGTTCCCTACAAGTTCACTGGAATCTTGAGGCTGGTATTTTTCTGTCCAGAGCATGTCTTCCTTTTCCACACCTACAGAAAAAATATTGTCCATTTTTAAACAGTTCTTCATGCAATGGAACTGATCAAATCTAGCAGAGTATTAGGACTAGATATGATTTTTGCATCCCAGTGGAAAGCTGACATACATCACACATGCACTTCCTCAATGCAAAGATTAAAATGAGACAGGAAATGCAGTTACCTGAAAGTGCACTTGGATCTGATAAACACCCAGTGTCTTCTCTCACACCATCTGGTTTCTGGGTCTTGTTTTTTCCCAAGCGTGTGGCTTGTCCTGTCTCTGCCTGTTTTTCTCCAGATATGGGTGGAATAAGGTTCCTGGAAACTCTTGATTTCGTTTCAGTCTCTATACCTTCACGTTGTTTTCTTCTTTTTGATTTGCGGTCTTCTGTTTCTTTCCTTTTCCTCTTTGTTTCCTTCCAGTTCTCAGGATGTTTCTCAATTACATCAAGATTTGCAGCGCCATCTCTGCTTTCTAAGGAAAAAAAAATGCATCCATTAAAAATTTCAGGCTATGTCCGTTACTACTGCACATTTGCTTCAGCCATATTTGAAGAATTTGGTCAAAATAACCTAAAATGTGAGGATCAATTTATTTCCAACACCAGTATTCCTCCAGTAACGTATTTTTTAAAATTCCCAGTTGTCTTTTAATGCCAGAGAGAGCGAGGGTGGTGTACTCCCTACACAGATTCCTAACCTTGTGTACTGTTTTCCAAAGCCAACCGTTCTGTTTGCTTTTTCAGGAACCTGGAGTAGTATTTTCTCACTGGAAACTGAGAATTAGAAGCCACAATCTCATCTAGCAAATCCTTCTTGAATGCATCAGGAAAAGCTGGTCGGTGGCCTGAAAGCTGGAATACACACATACAGAATTACTCAAAACCTTTACACAGAATGCTTTGCATAATTTAAACTGGTAGTATCTTGTTAAATTCAGAGATTAAGAGAAATGGTTAAGAACTGATGAGAACTGTCTAATAGTAAGATACAAAATCGGTAACTCACACACAGGGAAATTTAAAAAAACCCCAACAAATTACACGACAGAAACAAATTCAAACAAGAGGATTTATTAAAAACATAACTCCCAACAAACATCAAATCAGTTTGAATTTTAAAGTACTGACCACAGGTGCAGAACAATTTCCAGTTTGTTTTGGATTCACAGTGGAAAATTCCCCAAGTGAGAGAGTGATTTTTGTGATGTTGGTGACTTCAGTACTCAGTTCCCTCAGCTTAGTTAATAGAGGACATGATGGTGCCTGCAATTTCCACATTGGAGAACCTACAGAAGAACCACCAGCAAAACCAAAACAAAAGTTAACTTCTATTCCAGGGAAAAGAAACAGGCTGGTCATCTCTCTTTTGTGAAGTCTTTTGCCTCTGTCAGAAGGAAATGGTTTCTACCCAAATCAGTCCAACACAATCTTTATTCTCCAAATTGGAACTTAACAGATAAACTTTTTTGACTAAATATTGAGAATTTTGCATTTTACCCATGCATGTATAGACTACTATAGCATCAATATAACTTGTAAATTTTGTATTCAAAAACATCTCACTGGAAGCTTCTGAGTTTTGTTCTCTTACTGAGACACAAAACAAGGAAACTCTCACCTATTCCAGTCCTAAGCTGTTCAAATTCTTCTCCTGCACAGATTCCTCAGAAATTATTATGTGCATTTAAACAAAACCCAAATGCTTAACAAAAGCTTACAGTCATCCTTCTGCTGTACATGGACAACGGTCTTAAAACAGGAACTTGCAAGAGAGTATGCTTCCATTGCTGCTGCCTTCTTTGCAATCTGCCTTTTCAGTGACTCTGGCAATCCACTCATCAGGAATTCACGTTTTGCTCTGAATGGATCATCATCTTGAGAATTCTCAGATGCATCTTGGCTTTAATGAGAACAGAAAAGAAAAAGAAAGAAAGATAGAATTAGTGAAACTTCCAGCTATGCAAGGCTGAATTTAATCACATTCTCTTTCAAATGAGTTAAAAATAGTCTGTCAGAACTGCTCAAATTAATTTTAATGTAGTTAGTTTAAAATTAATTCTGTGTCAAAAAATTTAATCTAAAAAAAATTCTCTTTGGTCCTGTATTTTTATATGCAATTTGGGATTTCTTTTTAATCAGTCATCAACTATATTTCCAGACATCTAATATGGTTTTAAAATGGTTGAGGAACTCTCCAAGACACCCCTAAAATTTTTCAAGCAGATTAAAATATCAATCAGTATAAAAGTCATAAATATTTATAGCACATTTCAGTAAGAGTATTTAAATCTGTAAAATGAGAGAACGTTAAAGTAACCTTGAAATGTATTTTGATTTTTAAGCAACTGCACTCTTGACAACTGACCTGCTTTCATCAAAGATCACAATTGGTTCACCTGCAGAATTTTGAGCATTTTTACCTAGGCAGGAAGGTGGACATCCCAGTTTCCCTTTAAAAAGGTTAAAAAAAAAAATTAGATTAGCACTGATACAAGATTCTAACCTTGCTTCTGTGTTCACTACCTGTATGTTCCATTTAACATCATCAGAGAATCTCCTTTTCTTAATGGAAAGATTAGTATTTGAACAAAGTTCATTATAGCTTTATTTCTAATTATTTCTTCAGTATAGATGCTATTTTCTAAAATTAGGGGAAAAAATGAACAAAATACAAAACATGGTATACAATTGACAATTTTTCAAAGTTTTCCCCGAATGAAGAAAAAGCAAAACAACACATGTAAATAACCTCTGCACTATTAATTCATATAAAAAGGGAAGATATAAATTGTTGTATTATACCAGATAAATCAGAAGATTAATATGCTGCAAAGGCAGCTCTATGAAATAAAGTTACAATAGTCAATAATATAAAACGCTTCTGTAATAAAAAATAAACACCTTCAGTAAAACCCAATTACCATTGGAGTTCTTTGCAACCTTCAAGTTTTTAGACTTCTTCCCCAAAACATCATTTAAGCTCCGAAGTTTCTTTTCCTTCACACTCTGCTCTGTAGTAGTGACATTATCCATGCTTGAACCTAGAATTATTACTGATTCCTAGAGGAAAAGCAAATCAAGTAAGAAAGGAAGCCCAACTTTTCCTCCTTTACTAACAATGCATTACAGGTATCTACCTTAGCTTACAAACATTTCTTGGAGGAATCATTTGTGTTGCTTATATCAATCACAAATATGTAAGAATATTCCCCCTCAAAGTACAGCCTTACATCACTTTCTTCTAATTTCTTCTTCTCAGCACGAGCTCGCTGTCGAGATGAGCGCCTCACAGGAGCTGCTGAGTCTTCATTCACTTTTGATCTGTTCTGCTGTATAGCCTTCGCTTTTTCAATCAGCTGCTTTGCTTTGGATATGTTTTTAGAAGTGGAGTTTATCTGTTAACAAAGAACAAAACAAGAAATAGCAATTAAGAGCACTCTCTTCACTAAGTACTTTGCATATAAATATAATTTTTCCCTTTCATGGATGTATGAAATTGTTGCAAAATTTCATTGGTATCAAAAAGAAAATGAAATAATTGAAAGGACAACCAAACCAAGATGGTAGCAAGTTTTCAAAAGGGAGTGAGAGCCCCGCGAGGAGATCCCAATTTTTTCATGGAACAAATAAAATACGAGCAGTGACAAGCCTCAGCTGTTCTGCTGTGCCCAAACACTATCACAAATCACTGGATCATTTGGGTGAGAAAAGACCTCTGAGATCAAGTCAAACATCTGGCCAATCACCCCCGTGTTAAATAAACCACGCCACAAAGTGCAACATCCAGTCCTTCCTACAGCCCATCCTGAGAACCTGCAGCACAGGAGCATGCTATTTTATGGGATTTTTACTAATAAAACATGTTTTAAGATCTAAGGTACAAGAAACTATCTCAAATGTCATCGTAAATCAGAGTATATTCCCTTCCCACAGGGCAGCTGGGAGGTGTCCTATTGTATTACACTACATCATTACACAATACTGAACACACCACAATTGTACCCATAGAGGAAATGACAAAATACTGACACCAGTTGTCACATAAATTACCTTTGTGCTTTTGGAGTGAGACTCTTCATTTTTCATTGCTTCAGCTTTATTTGATTTTGTAGCTGCTTTGATACGTGTAAACCTCATTCTAATTAGGGAAAAAGTATTATGAAATTATTACTGGTTAATAAAGGGCAATGTTACTCTCAATCTCATTTTCAAAAGCCTTTAAAAATACAGTGCTGTAAACAGAAGCAACTCCCCAACCGGTGGTTGAGGTTTTTTTGTTGTTTGGTTGGGTTTTTTTGAGGGTTTTTTTTGATGTCTTTAGTACAAACACATTTATAGTCAGCTTTGGTTCCTCTGTATTTTTACCCACCATGATCAGCATCCATGCAACTTTGATATACAATCCATTTATAATTATGTCTTATTTTCAAAATACTTGCATACAATGAATGGGCAAAAAGATAGAATATCCTCTAAAAGGCTTACCTTATTGGGCTGTTTCCATCAAAGGGCACAGTAATCACCTCAGCTCTGTACATGTTGCTTTTCTTGCAGGATTGTCTGCGTGCTTTTGGGGTGGAAGTCTCTATTGGGCAGGCACTTAATTCATCTGCAGAACAGGCACTTCTAGCCCTGGGCTTTTTGGGTGTAACATTTGCTGATGTTTTGATCTTCTGCTGCCTTAAACTCCTCCTCAACTCACTCACTTCTGAACTTGATGAAATTATTACATCTAAGGTGTTTTCCACAATAACAACACTAGCACCTGAATCCTCTTCTCCAGTAAAATTTCTCGTGTTTGAGACATCAGTTTCCTTAGTTTCTGATGCCTTCTTTCTTCTGTTCCCTTTTTTCTGAACCTTCCTAGATCTTCTGGGTTTAGTTCTATTGCTTTTAGGTTTAGAATGTGTGCATTTGTCCACATGATCTTCTGGGATTCCCCTTTCTAATCCTTTATTTGAAGGAATGACACCTTCAGATCCTTCTTTTTCTTTTGAGGACTTTGTAGCAGCTTGCTTTTGTTTTCCAGGTGCCTTTTTAACTCCACTTTTTGTTACATCTGCTGTTGGTTGTCTAAAAGCTTTCATAAACTGATGCTTTTCTTCCAGAGTACATTTTGGCCTCAGAGAATCCAACCCTGGAGTCTCCAGTACAGCCAGCTCCAATTCTTCTTCCTCAATAACGACATTGGATTTTCTTTTCTGAGTCACCTGCTCGGTTTGCTCACTGTCCAAGAGGGCTGGGCTTTCTTTTTCCCCTGCACGTCCCTTCTGCTTCAAAAAAATGGAAGCTATTTTCCTAGAGCCTTTCTGCTCCTTATGTGAGGGAGGTAATTTGGGGGGAATGGAATGAACTTGTGCAAGGACAGTCACGGTTCTGAGTGGCAGCTGTTGGGATTCCTCACACTTTTCTGGGTCAGTAACACTATCACATTTGTCCATTTCATTTGCTGTACCAGAAGTGTCCATTGCTGGCTTTATATCTTCCTCAACATTATTTTCTCCCTGACTTCTCAAGAAGTCCTCAAATGACACTGTTATGATACCATTATTTACCTGGGATGTCCCATCATCCATATGAATCTCAAAACTGGAATCACCAATAGCAGCATCACACTCTGCTACTGTATTTGTCTTCTCTTCACTTTCCTTTTTACACGTTTCATTCATCTGGTTTTCTGATAAAGAGCTTTCAGACAAATCAATGTTTACTTTGTGCCTCCTTTTCCTTGATTTTCTTATCCTATTTTTTGATCCATTTGTTTCACAATCAAGGGTTATTGCATTTTTTCTGGAGGGGACAACGTTTGGGAAGTTCTCTCTTTGATCATTATCTTCTGCTAATTCTCTTACACATTTTTTGTCCACTAGAGTACAAGAAGCAAGAGAGTCATTACTGTCTTGTTGCAGTCCTGTAATTACTCTGCTGTCATCACTGCTGATTTCTATTTCAAAGTCATTCTCAGATTCTTTCATTTCTTTTGGCATATTATTTAAATTAACTTTCTTCGCTTTTCTCTTCCGCTTTAAAGATGGCTTGAAAGATGATTTACACTCTTTGTCATCAGCATCCAACACTGTTTTATTTTCTCCAGCTCCTATGGGGAATGCAGCATTCTCAGTTGCAGATGTCTTTTTAAAATAATCCAAGATATTGTTGGATTTTGGTGATGACAATGCTTTATCCACTGGTTTTGATAATGGTGAAAAATACCGTGTGATTGTTTTTGGAGAAGCATCTTCCTCCCGCCGCTTCTTGCATGGCTGTAAAAGGTACAACACGAATCTTAGTTTTAAAAAACCTAAGATGACTTATTTAGAATTTTTCACTCAGACTGGGCACACATCAACTATATCTCCATGTTTTCAAAGGCCATCTAAGCTTGAAATAAATATTCTGCTCAGATAAATAAAAATCCTGTTCTGAAACCTTGAGATGGTCAAAAGTCAAAGGGACCACAAGGTCTTCAGAACAGCTCTGCAGAGATTTCACAATACTGGAAGTCTGAAAGTCTAGGTCAATTCAGATGATCGACCTTGAGATACTGCCCAGAGCATGTGTGGAGCATTTAAGAGGGAATTCCAACATCACTTAAAAAGGCCTGATCCTACATCTGACATATCTTAGGAACACAAGAGAATTCTTATCGCGTATAATGATTCAAACCATAAAAGAGCATTTACTTCTACAGCTCCAAGAAAGACTTTAGCTCATAAAGACTTTTATAACTCCTGGTTTACCAGAAACTGAACTCCACTGAAATCGCGCCCTCTGAAGCAGAAAACGTCTCTTCCCAAAGCCCCTCGAGCGCGTTTAATGACAGTCCGGCCCGCGGGGCTGCGCCGACCGTCAGCAGCGCCTGGGAGCACGGCCCGGGGGCGGGCGGCCCCTCACACCCGCCCGGGTACACCGGACGGGCCGTGTCAGGGCAGACCGCCAAAGGGGCGAACGCCAAAGGGAGCGAACGCCAAAGCGGCGACCCCCGCCAGCCCGCAACCCCTCTCTCCGCCCTCACAGCGCGACTCCCGGCCCGCGTCCCCACCTGAACGTCGCCGTCGTTCCCGGGGAGGAGGGGAGAGGCGGCCGCCGCGGCCACGGCGACCCTGCCCACCATGCCCCGGCTGCTGCGGGCGCGGAGCCCTCCCGGATCGCTGGGGGCGGGGGAGCGCGGAGCCCTCGGCCCCGGGCGGTGCCTCAGGGGCGGGGGGCGCGCGCCGCCGCCATGGCCCCGATGGCGCCGCCTGACGGGCGCGCGCGCCGGGCGGGCGGTAAAAGCGCGCGCGGGACCAGATTCGGATCCTCCGCGCGGAAAGCGCGGGGCGGGGCCTCGGACCGCTCCCACGTGACCCGCGCGCTGCCCAACGGCCGCGCGCCGTCCAGATCACGTGACTCGAGCGAACCGGCGCGCGGTCGCCACGCCCCCTCCTGCTCCCACTCCCGCCTTCACCGCCGTCGGTCGGGTTTTCGCGCCGCGGCCGTGACGTCACGCGGCCGTCGCGTGCCCTGCCCGCCGCTGGCGTCACGCTTCGCTGACGTCACCGGCCGCCGGTCCGTGCCCCGGGGCCGCCTCCCGCTCCCGCTCCCGCCGCGCTTCCCGCCCCGCCCCGCGGCTGCGCGGCCCTTCCGGGGGCGAGGTCCCGCCGCCCCGCCCCGCCCCGCCCCGCCGCCTCCTCGCTGCCGCCGCGGCTGCCCATGGAGGCCGCCGGCGAGGCCGAGGTGCGGCTCCTCCTGCAGGAGGCTCGGGAGAGCATCGAGGCGGCGCGGAGCTACCGGCGGGAGCTGCAGCAGCGGCTGCGGGGGCTGCACCAGGCGCGGGAGCAGGTGGGGAAGCGGGGCGGGACGGCACCGGGCTCCCCGGAGCTGCCCCGGGAGGAGCGGCCTGAGCCCTGCCCGGTGCCCGGTGCGGGTGGCCGGTACCGGGGACCCCGTTGGGGCGGCGGCGGGCTGTGGCCGCTCCTCTCCCGGGGCCCGGTGTTCGTCAGTGGTTCCCGTCCGCCGGGAGAGCCGGGATGGGGCTCAGGTGTGGGGAGGATGGAGGACGGGGAGCCCCGCCGGACCGAGGGTGATGAGAGCCCGGGGACCGGCGTGTGGCCTCGGGGGGTGCCGGAGATGGATGGCGTGGGAATGGGCAGATGCGCGACGTGTCGGGGCAAAGGGATGCGAGCTGATCTGTTACTGAGCTGAACCTCATCTTCTGCGACCGTAGGGAGCTTCCCTACGGCAAGAATAAATACCTTAAAAAACGGCGTTATCCAAAGTAGCTGGGATGCTAAGTCTGGTTTAATAGGGAGCGTTATCCCCACCTGCACATCGGGTGCCTCCCTGAGCAAGCCGCTCCCTGCTTTGGGTGCCGTGCTGGTCTGCTGTCCCCATGCACCGCGGAGCCTGGGTCACGTCCCGTGGGTCAGGCAGGAGCGCTGCCAGCATTCCAGGTTAGCTGGTTTGTCCGCAGCTGTGCGCTGGAGCCAGGGCAGCGTTTCCATTGGGACTGTGACCCACCCGCCGGGAGATGCGGGAGGAGATTGGCAGAGCCGCAGTGCCGGGCTGGTTCCTCTGCTCAGGAGGGCTTTTGCAGGCTGGGAGTGATGCCTTGCTGTCTTTGATCCAGCTCTGCAAGAGGTAAATAAAAACCCGAACAAAACCAAACTTAGAGACTGTTTCTGTGGTGGCCTGTTAGTTTTTCTGAAGCAGATCCCGTTAGTGCAGAAACCTGCTGTAAATCTGCTGGGTGAGTATCCTGCTCCCAGTGTGTATGAGTGATCACTGGACATTTAATTAGTCAGCATTGAAACCACAGGCTGCTTAAGAAAATGAATTGTTCATGGCTGTCTTTCATCCAAACCTTGTCATCTCGAAGTGTTGCTTGACGATTCCAAGTGCAGTGAGTAGCAGCCCATGTGCCTTTGTGCAGTGAGTGTGTAGTTAGCTCACCTTTCCTTTTCCTCTCAGGGGCAATTTCTTTGCTGTGTGCATGTTTCTGTTTTCTCTCTTTCCATCTTCAGGACCACTTGCTGTTTTGTGCACATCCAAGAGTTCCCTGTGTTCCCAAAGTGCTGAGTGTGCTAGGCTGGGGTTTGTATAGTGGCAGCTTTATTATCTGAGGACTGATGTGATAGGACTGGATCACTTACGTTGCATCCTTTTCCTTTGGACCGGTGGGACATGATTTTCCACAAACTTCACACAGCTCTGTGTGTTCAGGGACTTGCATTTCCTCTTTTGCATGATGAGCAGTATCTAATTCTGGAGCTGAGCTGCTGAATTTTTATCTGCCTGTAATGGAGGTAGAGAGCTTGGAGAAGTGAGTGTTCTGCCTTCCTTTGCCCCACCCCTTCACAAAGCTAAATACTTCCTTCTTTTTCCTCAAGCATTGAAATTACAAGAAAAGGGAAACAGAGCTGTGGGGCAGCTGCAGAGCTTCATGAATATTTGTTGAAGAGGAAATTTATTTTACCTAACCAGAGAACTTCCTGTGTTGGTTGTCTGTGCTTCTAAAGATCTAGAAATTACGTGTAAGGCCGTGAATGTGTTGCAGCACTTCCTTGAGTGACTTAAAAACGTTGTTCACAGGGAGATGTTTACTTTTGATTTTTGCATCTTTAGCTCAGGGATGCTCAAGTGTGTTTTCTTCCCTAAAAGCCAGATTCAGCAAGTTTACAGACATTTTAATGAACACTTGTAGAACCTTCTGTGGTCGGGTTCTTCCGGACTCAAAACAGACTTGCTGTTCACCCTGTCCTGTCACCAAGGGTGGCTGTTTGAACAAAATTGAAAAGAAAGCAGTTTTATGAGGATTTAGAAAATCCAGTGAAGTGATACGGCTTGGAAAAGTGCTCCTAGATAGTCTTCTGGAAATATGTGAGGTTTTTGTTTGCAAGGAGAATTACCTGTGTATGATAGCAGAGTGGTTTTTGAGTAGGATTACAGCAGCGAGGGTTTTTTGAGGGGCAGCAGGGAGGAGATGAACAGAGCATTTGGATTTTTCTGATAAGAAAAATTCTTTGATTTAAAGCACCCATAATCCAAGTTGTATTTTCCTTAGTTAATATGCTCTTCCCCTCATCCAGGCTGGTTTCTTTGCTTCCTTCTTTGCTGTACATGTACTAAAAAGCCTTCACTAACTTGTTAACTGCCAGCAGTCGTTTTTTAAAGCAGACTCCACTCGCAGCTTTTCTCCAGCAAATGTGGATGAGATGCTTCAGAAAAATAAAAGACGTGCTCGGCCTTTGCCTTTATCCTGAATCTCTCTTTCCTGTTACCCGAATTCAGATCAAAGATAGTGCAACACTGACCAGAGATGTGCTTGAGCAGCATTTTAGCGATTTGAAAGGGACCCTAAAGAAGCTGCTGGACGAGCGACTGATGTCCCTGCTGCAGGAAGTGGATGTCATAGAGCAGGAGAGCATCAAGCCCCTGGATGAGTGCCAGAAGCTGATAGAGCACGGAGTCAGCACGGCCGATGATCTGCTCCGGGAAGGTGAGGCAGCACCTGGTGCTGAGTCTTAGCTCTGCCTTCCAGAGTGAGTCTGTCACAAGTCTGGAATGTTCCCATTTTTATCAGCGTGTTTGGCTCGTTTTGGACTTACCTCAAACTAAATGTTAAGAATTGGGTAGATGTAGTGAAGCACTGATCATTATTATCTCCTGCAGATCTGTATTTCAACATTTCACTCCAGTCCTAGGGTGTACACATGTCAGTGTAACCTCTCCTGAAGGGCAGGAAGTACCTGTTTGAGAATTACTTCACTGCAGAGACATTCTCTGCCTCTCTAGGCTAGACAGCAAAGTATATCAGGCTACTTTGAAATAAAATACATTGTGGGTACCACTACAGCAAAGCATCTGTTTTGGTGAAGTAAACGATGTCTGTCTTGCTGAAATAGTAGCTGAAATAAACACACTGTCCTGCTGAGTGTGATGATGTTTGCTGTTGGTGGGGAACATGAGGAGTAAAATGGCCACTGTATGGGGAAAATTTCTCTAAAAAGTCTGAAGATGAGGCAGACAGAAATGGACATGTGGAATATTACTGTAAGGGCCAGACTATACCCTGCTGATGCTAAATACCTCGGCAGAAAGGAATGTCACTCTTGCCTGTTTTCCCCAGGCTGGGGAACCTACGGGGAGCATGTCTGAGCCATGAGTGTGTTGGCAGTTTCCTTGCATTGTTCTCATGTCTCAACTTTAACTTTCTTTCAGCATGAGCTCAGTTCTGGGAGCTAAAGCACATTGAGCTGTGTCCCAGGGGTGGGAAAGCTCCCAATTCCTCCTCGGCCATGAGCTTTGTGCTGGCTTGGGAGCGCAGTGCCTCCTGCTCACAGGAGCAGTGACAGTGTTTAAGGATTAATTAGCTGGGTTTTTTCCTACCAACTCTGGGACAGCTGGTATTCACCTTATTTTTATTTTAAGTCTCAGGTTACTGAATCAGGGTGGTGGCAAAAGTTTTTTTTGTGTGAAATTCTGTGAGTCCCTGGGTCCCTCTGAGCAGGAGCATCACGGAGTGCTGTGGGCAGGACGAGCACACGCTGCAGCTGAGTCAGAAAGGAGTTAAGCCTCCGTGGTTATTAAATCTCCTGCTGCCAATTATGATGTGTGCTTTCCTTCAGAGATTTGTAATGTGTGTAATCCTCCACTTGGAAAAGGACTGAGCTTGCTGAAGTTGTAAATTACCCTGAAGTCAGCAGACAGGAGACTGGTGCATATGTCTCTGTAAGATGAAGTATGGGATGCTACTTTATATGGAAAGCTTAGGAAAATATTTGTATTTATCCCCACACTTCAGTGCATGGATTATTTCCTTCATTGTGACAATGGTACCATTTTCATTGTAGCAAACAGAACAATAATTGAAATGATCTCTTAAGTGCCTGCTTTTTTATTTTCAGATCAGTGAAGGTGCTTTGCTTTTTTTCATTTAAAGCAGGCGGAGAAAGGGATTAATAGTCCTGATTTTTGGCCTCTGAGCCCAGTTCTGCTCCTGTCTGAGACCCGAGGCAAATTATTACATCTGTTATGGGTGTGTCTACAGGTTTGAGAGCTTCAAAAATTTCTAGATAGGCTTTATATTGTTACCTGTAATTGTATTTTCTAGCTAAGACTAGCAAAAGCGCTGAGAGTGCTTCACATTTAATTGGTTTTTCATGTCAGAACTGGTTATTCTTTGAAGCAAAGAATGCCTTCTGTGGACGTTGTCTCAGGAATATTTTTACTGTTTGGTTGCAGGAGAGAGTGCAGTCGATGGAGATGTGGGACAACAGAATGAGAAACTTTGCAACTTTACAAAAAAAGCTTTACATATTCAGCTAGATAGGTAAGACACCAACATTCTGAGGTGATCTGAGGCAGTGACACGTGCACTTCTTTGTGGGGATCTTTTCTCCTTTGAAACAAAAACTTTCTGTTCCATTGCCTCAAAAGATTCATTTGAGGAGCTGCTGTCCTGTTTGTTTCACAGACTTTCACTGGGGCCGGCACTCACAACAGAGGGGGTTTCCACCCTCCATGTGTTCTGGGGGAACATAGGCTGTTTATTTGGGAAGGACGAAGCCACTCCCTGTAGAACAGCCTGTGTTTCAGAGGATTTGCTGACAAACAGTCTGGTTAGGGCTGAAGCACAATGTTTTCGGAGTCTTTTAAGTTTGGAGCAGCGCACGTGCCAATTTCTGCAGCTGTTCTCTCTTTGCAAACCTGCACAGATTCAAGAGTATGGATGAAATATGAATTTGTAGAAGCTGGCCCCTGTCATTAAAGCGAACTTTCCTTTCTCAGCTTACCAGAAGTGCCCTCCTTGGTTGACGTGCCTTGTTTATCTGCCCAGTTGGATGACTGCCTCCTTACTATATTGAAAAATCAAATATTCAGACATGGAACTGTGGCATCCCGCCCACCTGTACAGCTGGAGGAGTTTGTGGAAAAGCCTGGAGGTATTTTAGTCCGATGGTGTAAGGTAGGTAAAATACCCTGTGTGAAAATCCTTCAGACTTGAGTTTTTCCTAAAAGAACCCAAACCATCCACTTTCTTTCTGAATTCTCTACTGCCTTCCAAGGACTAGTCCACTCCAGCGTGGAGTTTAAAACCTGAGAAGAAGTTTTTATGGTGATGGTGGTATTTAAAGATCAGGTCATTCAGTGATGGTGTGTGGTTGGTGCTGGGGTTTGTGTCTGCCTGCAGTGACACTTGCTTTAGCAGACCCAGGGTGAGGCTGGACCTGCTTTTTCTCCTAAACACGTTTGTGTTCCTAGGGAGATGCAGTGGGTAGAAAAAGAAAATATTATTATATTATCTAGTCCAGTAGCTTTCTCTTCAGCCCACAAAAACTATTTTTGAGTAAACCACTGCTGTGGTCTGATGTGGTTTAGTTGTTCACGGGGAGCTCTGTGCTCCTTGGCAGCATCACACAAACCTTTGTTGTTCTAGCAACAGCCAGTGGTTGTTGGCCACCCTTCACTTGTAAAGGATGTGGACTCAGGTTTTTAAACCATGGGCACTGCTGTCAGGTGGGGGCTGATTTTCTGTGCTGTGCAGGAATTCCCTCAATTTGACTGTGTTCCCTGAATTTGGATGTGGGGATAATGGAGGGGTTTTTTTGAGGGGGAGTGTCTGTAAATATCTTTTGACTCAGAGATGTCAAAGAACTGGAAATCATTCCCTGGAACAGGTCATGAAGGACAACACTGATTTTCCCTTGCTGTTAAAAACCGGCACGGGATTTCTTCTGCAAAGTTGCTTTCAGCTTTTGGCTGAAGGATCTTTTTATATCTCTGCTAGAATGAACGGCCTTCTGTTAAATGTTTCTTCTTCTATAGATATTTTCTAACTGTGATAAAATAATTCTGATACATCTGGTTGGTTCAGATACGGATGTTACTTCCTACCAGGCACATTTTCTGCTCTGGAGTGCCCTGTGAGTCCGATCAGCTGCGGTGCCGTGCTGACTGTGCCCCTTCAGAGGGGAGAGGAGAAGCAGAGGGGTTCTTTTTGACGCAGGGACTGTTTCTGCAGGTGGATGATGATTTCGTCCCCCAGGACTACCGGCTGCAGTACCGCAAGAGCACCGCCAGCCACTTTGAGGACGTGTACGTGGGCTCAGAGACGGAGTTCATGGTGCTGCACATCGACCCCAACGTGGAGTACCAGTTCCGGGTGTGCGCGCGCGGGGACGGGCGGCAGGAGTGGAGCCCCTGGAGCGTCCCCCAGATCGGCCACACCACGCTGGTCCCCCACGGTACTGCTCCTCCTCAGTGTGGTGGGCTGCTCATCTTCTGTGTGATGGGCTGTCCTCACCTCCCGAGGGGCTGCAGCCTGTGTGATGGGCTGTCCTCACCTCCCATGGGGCTGCAGCCTGTGTGATGGGCTGTCCTCACCTCCCGAGGGGCTGCAGCCTGTGTGATGGGCTGTCCTCACCTCCCGAGGGGCTGCAGCCTGTGTGATGGGCTCCTCCTCACCTCCCGAGGGGCTGCAGCCTGTGTGATGGGCTGTTCTCACCTCCCGAGGGGCTGCAGCCTGTGTGATGGGCTGTGCTCACCTCCCGAGGGGCTGCAGCCTGTGTGATGGGCTGTCCTCACCTCCCATGGGGCTGCAGCCTGTGTGATGGGCTGTTCTCACCTCCCGAGGGGCTGCAGCCTGTGTGATGGGCTGTCCTCACCTCCCGAGGGGCTGCAGCCTGTGTGATGGGCTGTTCTCACCTCTGAGGGGCTGCAGCCTGTGTGATGGGCTGTCCTCACCTCCCGAGGGGCTGCAGCCTGTGTGATGGGCTGTGCTCACCTCCCGAGGGGCTGCAGCCTGTGTGATGGGCTGTTCTCACCTCCCGAGGGGCTGCAGCCTGTGTGATGGGCTGTGCTCACCTCCCAAGGGGCTGCAGCCTGTGTGATGGGCTGTGCTCACCTCCCGAGGGGCTGCAGCCTGTGTGATGGGCTGTGCTCACCTCCCATGGGGCTGCAGCCTGTGTGATGGGCTGTTCTCACCTCTGAGGGGCTGCAGCCTGTGTGATGGGCTGTCCTCACCTCCCGAGGGGCTGCAGCCTGTGTGATGGGGGTGTCCCTGGCTGTGGGGCTCTGTGTGACATGTGATGAGCTGTTCCTCCATCTTGGAATTCATTCTTGGCTTCCTGGGCTCGGGACACTCAGTGAACCTTTCACACATGCTCACTGTTTCCTTAGCCTTGGAAAGCACGTGAGCCAGAAGAAAAGCATTATTTTTTCTTCTCCCTCACCACAGCATAAGCATTTTTGATGACGTACAGCTCATAATAAGCTCTTATCTTGGAGAGAGGAAAACTTAAATTTTCTCTTCACTTACAAATTTTTAAGAGCAATGGTAATGAAGGCTTTCCTTTTCTTACAATAAGACTTGGCAGGGATTGCAGCAAAGAGTGAACTCCTGGTGAACTCTGAGCTGGAAAATACTTTTTGTAATTGCAGTTTATTTGAAAACCAAATCTTTCCATAAGAAAAAGGCAAAACCAGCCCCTGTTCTTAACATAGTTTAAGCTGCATGAGGTGGACTGAGTAGACATTGGCATTGGCTTGATTTTGCACAGACAGGACCAAGTTGAGGTTCACAATTTTCTTGCTTTTTTGTTTGTTTATTTTTTTGAAGAATGGACAACTGGTCTGGAGGGTTACAGCTTGAGCAGCCGAAGAAACATAGCGCTTCGGAATGATTCTCAGTCATGTGGTGTGCTCTACTCCAAAGCTCCTACTTATTTCTGTGGGCAGACATTAACATTCAGGCAAGTCCTTTTTGGGTGTCTGGTGCATCCCCTGTGAGCTGTCACGTCTGAATTGTGTGTAAACCTGAGGCATGTTTGAGTTTTAAATCAGCTCAGCTCCAGTCAAGGTAGCATCTCTGTGTGGCATCTGACCTTCCTTTAGTTCTGCTTCCTGGCTTTGGAGGAAAACACCTGATGTTTTTGTAGGACCTCCACTTAAGTAAAAAGAGAGGTGAGTGAACTCCTTAGGGATGGTAAAATATAGCTCATGCTGAGCAGATCCGTGGAATGTTGCACTTCCTGATGTTTTGTAGCAGCTGTTACTGGCTGAAGTCAGTGGAGCTTTTTGCCTCTAGTTCCTTTTAACCTTGGGTCAGGGGGTGCTTTCCTTCCCAGACGATTCACTGGCTCTGAAGTCTCTGGACACGAAAACACTGGTGTGCTGATGGGATGACAGTCTGGCAACAATGCCTTTAACATGTGAGATGATTAGTGCTGGTCAGGCTACTGCTTGAAACTGGCAGTGGAGAAGGGATCTTGTGAATTTCAAGCTTTCCATTTGACACAGAACATGATTAAAAACCTTGGTGGCTTTGCTGCCTGTCATCCCATCCTTGAGATGACGCTGTTTAACGGGCTGTGAGGAATGTCCTTGTGGATATGTCAGTTGTGATTACAGACCTCAGAGATGCTGAAGCTTTGTTTCATCTTTTCCCCAGGTAAATAAAACTACTTGCTGTGCAGCAGGCAGCCCCCAAAGGCAAATAAAAAGGGCTGTTCATGATACTTTCATGACTTATTCCATGGTGTTTCATGTATCCCTTCCTGATAATGGATTATGTTAACTTTAGATGGTTGTAGTGTGAGGATGTATTCAGTTACCCCATCTGAAGATGGATAAAAAGATCTAAAGCTTTCATTTGAAATCTACTGCTAGATTTAACTTCTCTTGGCTCAGCAAGGCCTGTGAAATTAAAGGCAGAACATTGAGGTTTCCCTTGGTTCTCTCTCAGTCCAGTGCTTTTTTTTGTTTTTTATTGGTAGCATATGAAAATGTTTTGCTTCACATTTTGGTTATGGACTTCTCTCCAAGAGGAGATTGTTTCAGGATGGCAGAGCTCCAACAAGCACGTGTCCACAAGAACTATCGTGACTCAAATCTTGAGATTGAAGACAACCTCAAAAATTGGTTTCGTTCCTCTTCCAAGGTCCAAGAGTAGCTTCTTGTTTGGAAGATGTGAGAGATTTTCCTGAGCTGGGAGATGAAGTACTTGGTGCTTGACTTTCTCCAGCTGTTGGAACACAAGTTATTACTCACAAGCAGCTCTGTGTTCAGGACCCAGGCACGGCTTGTCTGTGAGCAGTGAAGCTGTGATAAACACAGTGCTTTGTATCTACATTTTAAAGATAAACTGTGGCAGTTGTCCTGAGGTGAAGCATTTGGCCAAGCTGTAGGAAAACATCACTGCTTTAGGTCAAGTCTGCTGTTTCCTTGCAGCCTCCAGGGAGCTGCCCTTAGCGAAGGGAGCATTTCTCCACAGTGACCTGCTTTTCTTCCCCCTAAAGCTTTCTGTGCCCTGGGGAGCCACAGTCCTTGTGGCCAGGCTGGTGCTTTGGGCTCAGCCAGCAGATGCCCTGTGGTGCTCACACTGACTTTGGCAGGAGCTCAGCTCTGCTGACAGCTGATGCTGAGGCAGCGCCTGTGCTGCCCCACGGATGGAGCTGTCTGTGCTCTCAGGCAAATGGAAACTGGTGGTGGTTGATCAGGCTCAGTGTCTGGGCTGCAGAGACAAGGTTTTGTTGTGTACCAAAATGAATTTGAAATCTCCTTTAGAGTTGCTTTGGGAAAATGTGGTGGATCCCTTCCAAAGTAAAAGCAGCTTGGAGATTCAAATAATCGTTTTCCCTTTCCAGTGCAAGGCTATTGCTCTCCTAGGGGCATTCCCAGGGGACTGAAAAACCTAATGGAGTGTAAAAGTAAAACATGGTTCCAATTTTATTTTCCCTCAAAGAGTTAACCCATTGTGTGCCAGTCCACTGTCCCCTTTAATTGCTGGTTCCTGAAAGTTTTGCTGAAGTTTTCCTTTGTTTGCCAACAACTATGGATCAGTCTGTTCCTTCTCTCAAGCCGCAATGAAAATAACAACTGCTTTACTTTCTAGCAAAGACCGTCTGAATTTTCTGAGTCACTCAGGCTCTCTAAAGTTGGATTTGGCACCTTTGAGAGATGGCAGTACAAGAGAAAGGACTCAAGTCCAGAAAAGCCCTTCAATGTACAAACTGCAGCCTCACTCCTCTGCTGGGGCCCAAAGGGAACTGAGTCCCTGGTCATTTGCACAGCTTGTTTGCATTTTCTTCAGAGATTGTTTCCGCAGACTAAAATTCTAAATACAGCTGAACAGAAGCCAGACATGTAAATGCTCTTCTAGGCATCGCTTGGTTTGCACCAAGCTGATTTATTACGAAAGCTCAAACCAAACACACCCCAAAGGAGCACCCCATCCTCATCCCATTACAGCAGAACATGCCAGGATCCAAAAATAGTCATACTTATTAATTCCCTGCCAAAACCACAGCTGTCTTGCCATTATACAGGATGCTGACCAGTAGTGTGGTATAACTGATGGTCCAGCTGAGCATATTGTCTGCTTTGGACAACTGGAAATCATTTTGAAAGGTCATTTCTAAGCTGTGACACTGGAGAATTGTATTAAATAGCACTGGAAGTTTGCAGGAAGCAAAAGTTCGCTTCATATTTTGTACAGATTGATAGAGTATTGCTCAGTGGAGCTCTTGGGAAAGCTGGTAGGAATTTTGGTCATTCAGCAGGGATCTCCCAAAAAGTTTGGATGAATTTGTTGAGATCCCTGGAGCACAGTACAGGGGTCTGGAATGACTGTCTGGATTTCATGGTATGTTTTGATTTAAAGCTTCAAGTTTTGACTTAGCTTTTTTCTTGTTAGAATTGAGACGGTGGGGCAGCCAGACCGCCGGGACAGCCTGGGCGTGTGTGTGGAGCAGCGGAACGGCGACGACTCCCTGCAGCGGGACAAAGCCGTGTGCATCAGCACAAATGGTGAGTGAACCACGGAGTTCCTTCCCAAAACCACAGCTCCTGGCTCTTTAGATCCCTGTGTTACATGTGAGCAGCTTTCATGTACGTGCTGCTCATGCAGTTACAGCTGTGGTGAGATCACAGATCTCTTCCTGCTCGCAGTTATTGCAGCTTGTTCCATGTGACAAGAGAAATGCAGCAGGGTTACTTCCCTATTTGCCTGCAAAAAATACAGAGATGTGGTCTTGCACATTAATATGTACAGAAAATGAGAAATATTGTTAGATCTGCTGACTGTTTCAGGGGCAGTATTTGTAAATGGAAAAGAGATGACAAACCAGTTGCCTGCTGTTACTTCTGGCTCGACTGTGACATTTGACATGGAAGTTGTGCAGTTGGGACCCTGCAGCAACGAGGGAGGAAACTTCAAGCTTCGAGTAACCATCAGCTCTAACAACAGAGAAGTGGTCTTTGACTGGGTGCTTGATCAGTGCTGTGGCTCTTTGTATTTTGGATGTTCATTTTCATACCCAGGCTGGAAGGTTTTGGTCTTCTAGCAGTGAGTAAAGGGATTTTTTGTTCTTGCTGTAAAGTGTAATGTTAAAAGCTGAGTTTCCAGCTGTTTGACAACAATCTGGTAACAAACCCCTGTTCTATAGTACTTGAACTCCTCGATATTGTACTTCGTACTGGATTCATTTGAACAAGAATTGTGAAACATTGGATTTGTTACTCTGAAGAAAGCTAGAAACAAGCATTTGTGTAGGCAAATTAATTTAAGCAGTCCATCAGACCTTTCCCTTTTTTTCTCTAGACTTGATTTTTGTCAGTATTTCATTGTACTCGTCTCAGGGTACGCACGTTGTGTAGAATTAACTTTGCTTAAAGCTGCTGCTCTGTGAAAGAAGCGTTTTAGGGGTGGTAGTGGACCAAAGTTGTATTTATACCACTCAGAGCACAGTATTTAGAGCAGCCAGGTCCTGCTATGCTTCCTTGTGCACGCTGCTGCCTTAGGAGTGTGAGTGGGCAGTGGTGCCGCCTGTGGCAGCCGCTTCCTCCACGCACGGTACTGTTCATCCCTGAGCAGCAGGGATGTCTGAGCCAGCCTCCTCTGTCTCCCTTAAGTGCCTTATTTTGATACTTCTTGAACTGTTTTCTGTGTTGTCACTTGGGACCTTCTCTGGAGTAGCTGCATGGTGATGCTTACATCGCCCATGCTCGGCTGCCTCAAGCAGACCAAGAGGCAGAGCAGGATGTTCTCCTGAGCCTCTCCGAATGTCTTCCCTGGTTACAATTCACACCCAGGATGTGTCAGAGCACGTCTCAGTGATTTGGTACCTGAGCTCAACCTGTCTCTTGCTGTTTGACGACACAAGTGCTGTTGTGATGTGCAGGATTCCTGGCAAGCCCAAGTTGTACCTGGGGACGCGGGGCAGTCAGTGCAGGTGTTTGGCCCAAGCACTGCAGAGACTGCAGCTGCTGCTGGAGCTCCACCTGCAGTCAGGGAGATGGGCTTCAGGCAGACCCCACCTGCACAGATTTAACCTGCAGCAGTCAGAATTGAAAAGATGGTGATAATTAAACCGTCTCCTCCATAGGGTAGGATTGGATAAATAATAGTGTGACTTAAATGACTTGGAATTCAGAAGTTACATAAGGTTAGAAGTTACATAAAGTTACACCTTTTTCCTCTAAGGAGCAACTAAGATGGATAAGCTCAGTCTCAAAGAGAGCCTATCCCTGGTCAAAAGATTGCAATGCTACTGGATTTAAAAAATATTTAAAAGTAACATTCACTGAGGGGCTTCTTACCTCAAGTTCAATTAAAATTAAATATATTTTATCATGTTAGAATAGCACTATTTTTATAAAGCCTAGACAATCATACTTCCTTTCCTTCAGTGGCAATGTGCTACATTAGCCTTCTCTGCTACCATAATAAGCTTAAAGCATAAAAGCTTATTTTACAGTTAATTAACATTGCTGTTACTCACACTGTCAGTACAAAAAAGATCAGCCATCCTGCCTGAATTTTTCCCCCAGCAGCTGTGGCAGGGCTACAGAAACTTCAGACAAGGAGAATGGCTGTTGGTATTTATACCACTTACAAGAGCAAAAAACAACGTGTGTGGCTTTAGATGAGTGCAAAGAACCTGCACAGGGCAGAGTTAGGTTGGAACTGGCTGGAAGGCATGAAGTGAGGAAGACTCAACTGCTGCAGGTCAGATCAGCCACCATTAGCAACAAAGGGCCTGCAGTGCTCTTAGTTTTTCAAGCTCCACTAGTTCAGTGTTAGGGAAAAAGAGAATACTGGCGTATCCTGTGCTTTCAGTGTTACTTCAATTCTCCTGTGAAGAGTGTTTTCAGTACTTTTACAAAAAGGTTCAGTAGATGAAAGTGTCAGTCCTGCTCAGAGGGTTGGGCTGGCACTCCAGAGAGCAGCTGATTTAATCTTGCTCCATTGTAGTAGTGCTGGCAGTTCTACTTACACACTTCAGGTATCGGGTACTAGCTGTAACTTAGTACTTTTACCATGTGGAAACTAAAATTGTGAATATCCATACTTCTGAGGTACCAACGGGTCAGGTACCTTTTCGTCTGCTTTGGAGGGGCTGGTCAGGCTGTAGATTCTGCAGGATATTTACTTACATATTAGAAAATAATTCAGGTACTTCCAGAGGTGACAATGCCGTGTCAGGTTATTCAGAATATACGTAAAAGCAGCTGAAGATGACTGTGAAGGGCCATGAGAGGCCCCTACTGCTGCCCTGGGGAGGGCAAGAGAAGTTTTTTTGCCTTCAGGCTTTAGCTGTGTGTTGAACGAGGGCAGTTTGCCAATGGTTCTTTTGTTGTTATTGTGGTGGTTTTGGTTTTTATTTGAACTTGGCACAAGCCTCGCTGTCCAAATTGCAAATGAGGTACTTTCAGCCACCTCTTGGAGCTGCACCTTGTGAACAGGGGAGGAGTGAAGAGTCTCAGGGCAAGAGACCCGAGCACTAAAGGAACAAAGGATGCAAAGAAGCGGAAGAGGCTGGAACTGAAAGGTGTAAATTCTGTTCTTCCACAGCAGAGTTCGGCTGGATGGAAAACTTGACACTTCCTGTAAAATTTGCACCTCTAGCTCTTGGAGCCCTGCAAGCAAGAGTGTTAATGGCTTATGAAACCCAATGCTGAAAGTTGTTCTCCTAAGCTAGTACATTCACTTACCTCAACTAAGACTTATGTGTCAAGAGAAATTTGAATTTTTTTAAATAAAAGTTTTATCCCTCAATTGCGTATGGTCTAGAAAATTACTATTTTCGGCATAAAGCTGAGCAGCACAGCATACTAGCAATATAAGAAAATGCTTTCTAGAGCACTGCAGCCATTTTTAAGAGCTTCTCCCTATTTTTTTTCCCATTTAGTCTTGTCCCTCAGAAGTCCCAAGCAATTTATTTCCAGGTTGCCCACCTGTGCACTTACATTTATTTCCAAATTTTAACTGACATCTCTTACAAAAATATTTTTTCCCTTTTAATAAAATTTGCCACAGCATCTGTGAGCTACTTCCCTCAATATTCCATCACAGCCAATTTGTCTCGTCTCCATTTCACTGTTCCCATCTTACTGCTGCGTTCTGTGGTGCAACTCTCACACATCTGTAGTTTTTGGCCAGCAGAAGAGGTACTTAATCACTTTCAAATACAGTCCCTGTTGGACTAACACACAGCTTTACTTCATTCCCTTAGTTCTGCTTTACCTGGAGCCTGTTCCAGTTCTTTGGTCTCTTTTAAAGGAAAAACAGCTTGTGAAACCAGCAAGTGAAGTTGCTGACTTGGCAGCTTTCTCTCATAAATACTCCATTCACATGAGCTTTCTTCATGACAAGATGCCAAGTGTTTCTCTTCCAGTGCTGCAGCTTCACTCAAATTGAACAGCCTGAAAACTACAGGTCAGAGTCAGGAAAGGACTTACCTACTCCAAAGCCTTTATTTTCTTAGATGTGAAACCAGTCAGATTTGTAACGGGGAACACCTCCACTTGCTGATGATGGTACCAGACTTCTGTGAATTAAGAAATATTTAACTTGGAACAACACTGTTAAAATTGCCCTCACAGAATGCCTCCTGTATTCCCCCCAAAAATCAGATTTCTGGTTTGGGGGATTGTAGAGTTTGGGAGTTTTGTTTTGCTGATTAGATAAATAATCATAACAGTTCAAATCATGGGCGACTGCTTCATTCCAGGCAGTGAATCTTTACCCCACCCCCCCAAATTCAAGGGCTACATTCAAGACAAACTCCAAGCAATGTCCATTGAAGGTTAACAATTCATCTCCCACTTTTGAATATAGTATTTAATACACTGAATTAAATATTCAAATCATATTAAGTTCCAGATTGGGGTTCACAAACCTGTTGTGATCACCATGTACAAATCTTTACAAATCATTAAAACCTGCCATGAGCACACTGAAGGCCAGATTAGGAGGACTGGATGATGTTAGGGACAGGACCAGTCTGCAGAGCCCAGCTGGCACAACCTGCATTTCAGGATCTGAATCCTAACATGCAAAAAGGTTTCCAGTGTCTGCCATTCCACAGTCACTAACTGGGCAAGCAGTGCCATTCCTGACTTGTCCCACGGTACCTGGAGCATCCATCCTCTGCAATCCCAGGGAAATGGGACTTAAACCAACACCTATTTAAACTTTACTCCATGTAAGCCAAATACTTCGTAAAATGTCTGAAAAATTAATGACTTACATGTAAAAATGACACGAATCTTAGTTCTGTAACTGACAACACAAGTGATGTTTCATTTGCACTTCTATAAATTACAGTTCTGCACAGTAAAGCACAACTTAAACCCATCTCAGGTATTCAAGTTCTACCCCAAGAAAAAATGAAAGTTGCTATAATGTGGCTAAACCCCTGGAAATTCATGGAGATACCTTCAATTGAGCTGTGACAATCTGGCAAAGGAGAACACGTATCCAAATTTTAAGTCATGCAAGAGTTTATAGAGATGCTACTTGAGGTCTCTGCACATGGAATGACTGGACACCCATCATGGCAGATTTTGTATTACTGAACTTCATGTACAAAAGCTGATTTCAAATAAAACATTTAATGAAAAACAATGGTTCATTTAACAGCTGAACTCTGTTTAGGGTTTTTTTGGGGGGGGAGGATTTTCTTTTGTTTTTACAGCTACTGTACCGTTCAAATTCTTTTTAACCAGCCTACATGGCATCTTCGAAGGTACAAATAGAAAAGGCATCTTTATAAATAGAAAACAAGGGGATTTTTTCAGCTTTTATTATAAATTGACATGACATACAAAGTTTACTGAACAGAAGTAATTTCATTACTATTTTTGGGGGGATCACCAACTTTTTGTGCAAACAATGCTAGCCTTCTTTTAAGCATTAAGAGCATAACTGCTTAAGAAATGACATAAGCAATAATTCTAGAACTACATCTCCCCTAAAATAATCTATTTTTTTACATATGTGCACAGCTTTAGCAAATTAAAGCCAGAGAGAAATGCATGATGTACTATTCAGAGGCATAATTAAGAGTTTGCTAAAACTCAAGAGAGCTGGCAATTCAAGGAGTTTGTAATGAAAAGCTGCAGTTTCCCTCTTTCCTATTTTGTACACAAAATCAGTGACTAAGAACTTAATACTGGATGACGAATCACATCCACACCATTAGTTAAATAGTCTCACAGTTAAACACATCTTAAGGACCATCAAAATCAGTATTTACATTTTATAAATTTCTGAAGACACCATTAGAAAGCTTATATACCCCTTCAACAAATAGGGAACTGCATCTCATGGTGATGGAATGAAATAAAAAACAAAAAAATACCTGTATTTACAGCAGCATTGTTCCTTTATAAATAAAGAATATGAAAAATGAAATATTTTAAGGATAATAAAAAATTGAGGTGATGTCACTCAACCACAGTGCTTGCTGGAATAAAACCCTTCGGTGCTGATACTGTACCAGTAGTGAAACCACTTTCCATTGGAAAAAATCTGTAAACGTATGCATAAAATGTGTTAACAGCAGTGCAAAACTGCTCAAATATAGTTTAGTCAGCATCTTAGTATCTGTATTGAATACAATACATCACAGAATACTTACATAAGAAGTGCAACACATTTTCTGGTCCAATTTTACAGTGCATTTTTCCCTCAAGAGTGGCATCTCGAAAGCCAAAGCTAAGCCCAGGGCCTGGCCTTGCAGTCTGTGCTGAGGCGAGAACTTTGCGGGAGGTTGGCGACGCAGCGCCTGCAGACGGACGCGAGGCTCCGGCCTTAGCGTGGCACCCCAGGATGGGCGAGCCCAGGCACGCGGGGCTGCACCCAAATCCTCTCTGTAGCTGTGTAAATGTGTAATAAAAATATAAAGGAGCTAAATGTTCAAGTTTAAAATGGTACACTGGGCGATCGATACATCAGAATTATCCACAAAACCCAAACTGCTGGTTAAACCTCAAAAAGCCAAGGTGGTACTTCGCTGTGTCTGGAATGTGAAAAGCCAAGATCTTTCCAAACAGGCACAAGACAAAGGAAGTGCTAAGTTCGCCAACTTTGATAATTTTTAGTGTAGAAAAAAACCGATTTATAATTTATGCTCAATTGATAAATGATTTCAAATACAAGGATCAAGGTTAAACCGTAAATAGTCAGACGTTATTTTCACAAAAAGCTAACTGGAGAATTTCTAAATAAGAAAAGCAGAAACTGCATCCCAATTCCCTTTCCCTAATGTTTCACAACATGGTAGGAAAAACAGCCAGATACAGATGCAAAAATCTTAATATAAAAACGGTTTTACATATACTTAAATTATGTAAATTCCATAAAGTTCTTAAGACGCTAATTACTAAAATTACAAAAAGATTTTTATATTGCTCTTCATGCTCAAACTCTTAGAATATTGTCATTACATCACCAAAACCAATATACATGTAGTACTTGCATAAGTAACTGAATAAAAACCCTGTTTAAACAATATCCTTGTTGAAATCATTTATTTCCATCCAGCAGTGCCTGTTTGGAATCTCTGTATCTGTGTGTAATTCTTTATAGAGCTCATGCACCCTAGAATGTCACTTCAATGCTTGTCCGTTGAATGACAGTTGACTTTTGACTTCAGAGCTTCTGCTTCTTGCTCTGTTTCGTGACACCTGAGATGCTTTCCACGTCTGAAATCCTCTCTCTCATGGCATTTTCACTGTATCCATTTGCTGTCCCACTTTGCTCCTCAGAAGATTCCTCGTCCGTCGGGGAGGCCGATTCTCCTTTCTCCAGCTTCTGCTGCATTTCTCGGAGCCTGGCCACAGCTTTGTCTATGGACATGATGCTGATGAGGTTAAAGTCATGCATGCTGACCAGGTGGAGCATAAAGTTTCGACACAAGTTCTTCTTAATGATTTTTTGTCCATAATTTTCAACAAACAGCATACAGGCATGATTCATTTGATTGTCAGCAATAAACCTGTCAGGTAAGAAAGCCATCATTATGCAAGCAGAACATTTCGAAAACCAAAAAGACTCTACAACATGATTTATCAGTGTAACTGCAGGGAGCAGCTATTACACAGTCCAATATTTTTTTCTTTTCAAAGCCCATAAAGCTACTAGGCAGAAGAACTTCTTTAAAAGTTTAAGCTCTCAAAAGCTTATTACAAATGACCCTTTAATGACCCTTTCCTAAACAACTGAGTCAACTGAATTTTAAGTATTCAGTGAATTGCAATGCAAAATGATCAAATATATACTATAATTTATATGTATCAAAACTAAGCACAGTTACATACCCGTGCTTCATAACATGAAGATTCCATAATTTCATCACTTCTTTCTCTCCTTCGTTAACATCAGAAAATTCTTCAATTTGCTGGAGATTGGGAGAAAGTATAGGAAAAAAAACAAACACACCCATCAGAACTGCATACCTGCTGCCAAGTAGTGAGAACATACCCAAAAATTCAACTTACACACAAAAATATATATAGAAAATTCAGGCTCTGCAGTCAAAAAAGTTAGAAAAATGTCATTTGATGTAGAGACTTTTGATGATAAATTATATCCTTATTCTATACAGCCCAAACTGTGTGCTCCTGATTCCAGCATCTCCTCTTTGAAGGAAAAAAGCAGCCACAGACAATGAAAACTTGTTCGAACACAAAGGGGACTGAACTAAAGCCGTACTTGAAAAAACAAACTTTGATTCCATGAATTCCCATCAACAGTAGTTCAGCAAAATTTTCTGCTCCTAAAATGCAGAATTTTCACAACGTATGCCCGACTGTTCCCCAAAACGACTGCAGATCATCTTGTAAAAACCACGATCCACTTAAAAGAACTTTGTAGAAACGGAATAATTACAGTAATGGTTTTCTCCCGAAGCCACTCCGGGTCCTTCTCATCCTCGCTGTCCACCTCCATCTCCTGGGGGCGGAGGGGCAGGCAGGTGTCGCTGTGGAAGTAGAGCCGGTTGTGCCCGCTGCTGTACGTCCGCTGCTGCTCCACCTCTCCGTCCTCGGACTCCAGGAACTCGGACATGCTCGCTTTCGTGCGCTTTGGCCTGCCAAAGGAGAAGGCACTGCTGTCACCGGCACATCAGAGAGGCAAATACTGAGACCTGGCACTGATTAACACAAACTGCTTTAAGCTCTAGCTTGCAAAAAGGTTGGGAGGGGGAAAATCTCCAGCAATGAAATAATCCCCATTAAAAACCCAACAGCTCCTAACCCTCCAGCCCTCCAACTTCACCTTTTGGGGAAAAAAGAGTTTTAGGGTAAGGCAGTTAAAGAGAGCTACATTGTTATGAAGAGGTATCTCAACTGAAAAGATGTAGAAAAATCATGGGTGATGTTATCCTCCTTCAGTTACGTTCTATTTAGTCATAACAGTGAAATTTAGTGCTGTGTGTATGCATCTGCAGATTCACTAATCCCCACATTTCACAAATCTGGTTTATAGGTCAAAAAATTCTTTACAGAAAGGGTGGTTGGGCATTGGAATGGGCTGCCCAGGGAAATGGTGGAATCACCGTCCCTGGGGGTGTTGAAAAAAGACTGGATGTGGCACTCAATGCCATGTGTTGTTGACAAGGTGGGGTTAGGTCATGGGTTGGACTTGATCTCCGAGGTCTTTCCCAGCATAGCTGATTGGTGACCCACACACAGAGCTTGTTTGGCAGCTCCCTACCTGCAGACCAGGATGTGTGTGATTGGAGTCCTTTTGACGGGCCCGTTGCGGCTGAAGGCGAAGCCGGGCTGGCGATGGATGTCCTGGGGGTTCCCTGCGTAGGAGCCATCGTAGCACTCGTTGATGGACACGTCTATCCGAGCACCTTTTGGATGATACTGGAGCACAGTTGCAAATACTCAGCAGACAGCAATGACAATGCATCAAGAGGTTTAAACAAGTAACCTTTCAATTCTGAATACCTTAAATATCACCTATCAATAACCTTATTATAGCTATATACAGCTTTAAGTTTCCTTTCGCAACGCCCAAATAATTTCTAACCTCTAGAAGTAAATTACACTAAAGCTTCCTTGCTCTGTACTATTTCACTGTTTTATATAAAACCACTCAGAACTAATTAAAAAATATCAGCAAAAGATGGCTAGCAAGAATATTTCTATATTTCCTAGAGCTTCAAGAGACTTAAAACCTAATATAATTACATTGCTTTTTACATCAAAGAATACATTGATGCAAAAACAGTAGCTACATTTAGAATTCAGCCTCCAGTGGCCAGTATTATATATATATAAATATAAATAAATAAATAAATAAATAAAAATTAATCCTGCAATATTTCTGCTCCACACAAAGCAGCTTCTAACCTGTAGATACAGTCCTACAGCTTACTAAACTGGAAACAGAATCCCTGCATTTGTAGTATCTGTGACAGGCTGTACAGAGTTTCATAGTGCTGAACTACAAAATGATTACTTACAACATAATTAAAGATGAATCTGCTGTGGCAGAGTTTCAGATGTTTGAGTAAACTATAGAGTTTCCGACAGTTCAGTGTGCACCAGGGGCAGTGCAAGTCGTCGCGGGCCTCGGTCTGCTGCCTCGTGTTATTGTTGTAAAGGAACTGATGCAAAGGAACAGGCAGAGCAGAATTAGCACCAAATGAGTTTCATTCATTAACTTCCAACCCCCAAATCAAGTTGGACGTACTTACAGGAGACCTTGACAGCAATAGTTAGATCTTGGGAACACTGAATCAGGTCAGTGTATGGAAACACTGGTATTTCAAGGTATTTTTTTTTCCCCATTGGAGACCCACCTGTCCCCCTCCAGAAATCTAACAAGGAATGTTCTTTGTCTTTCAGAATACCAGATGTGCCTCCAGGAAGATTAGTTTTCTATAATGTTTCCATAAAGAGGAGTCTGTGGAATGGCCTTCAGTCTGTGATTCTGAGATTCTTTAAGGCATCCACTAAAACAGCAAATGGAAATTTCCACCCAGCTCCCAAGCACACAAAACATTTTAATTCCATGCAATATTTAGATTCTAGTTTTTCTCTCTAATGATTATTTTCAATACCTGGTAAAATATTCGCAACTTCTGTCGGGGTTCATTTAACACATCTCTCTCTTTTCTTGTTTGAAGGTCTGTAGGCAAAGATTCTTTCACAGCTGAAAAAAAACACATGTAGACACACATTTCTTTGGTGCAGAGGAGCAAACATTATTTCTTACCCAAGTATGGAAGTGCTGAGAAGGAACTGCTGCTGAGAAGTCTGCTGCTGAAGGAAACAGGCTACTTGAATGTCCTTTGACTTAAGTAGCTTCTACCAGCAACAAGCAAGTCTGGATGCTCAGCTTCCTTTACAAACCTACAGGCAAAGCCACTTCTAACACAAAATTATCACCAGTGTTGGAGAATCATTCAGAGAACTTAAAAATGGTCAGGTAAAAAGCAACATTTTTCTTACTCCATTTAAGCAGAGAATTTATTATGTAAAAGCTGAGAAATAAAAATCATCCCTGCATTCAGATTGCTGCATTCAAGCACCACTTAAATTCGATTTCAGAAGTCCCACAAGTCTCTTAACAGGCAGCAGAAATATAAGTAAATACAAAAAATATTTAACTGAAACTTTAACGCTTGGAATTTATTTCTATGTGTAATGGCACTGTTCAGTTGCTTCTGAGTCTCATCCATACACTTTAATCTATAACAGTACTTGATTTCATACAGTTAACGAGAAACCCCACATAACTAAGCAGGTTTATAAATCTGCCTTCAAGAGAAATTAAACAATGACCCTACTTGCTGCTGAATGGTGATAAAGATGGGGAAAAAAAAAGGCTCAGCTCTATTCACCTAACTTTTAGAAAATGCACTTATTTTGTATTTAATGTTTTGGAGAAGAAAGGAAATTTTATCTTCTTTCCATATGAAAAAGAAAGGAGGCCTGACACTTTAGCGTGCACCACATCAGAGAAATCCCAATTCCATCACTAGGATTTCAGTTACTTTCAGAACTTTGTAATTATAGCAAAGTTTAAGCTGCCATATATAGAAAGTCTTTGATGTTTTTATTCCACTGGTCTGCATTGGGAAATGTGCCAAAGTAAAATGACAACACCAAATTTATGTACCATTGGGAAAGATGTACTGGATTTTCATCAGAATCTCTGACAGAAGTTTTGCACAATTTTAACTCTCATGGTATTCAGACATTGCCAACAGCAGAACCATAACAAATACCCTACACTGCTGCACATTGCACTACAGTATAGTTGTGTATAAGAGTTGGCTGTACTATTTGGAAAGGTTAATTTACTGGAACATTTAGCTTTTCTGATGGAAGAAAAAATGGGTTCCAGGTTACACTGGTAATGCAGTCTCGCCATGTTCTTATTGTCTCTACATTTCTTACAGAAAACCACACACCTTCTGGAGTTAGTCAACTCAACTCTCATTTCTTTTGCAAGTCTGAGCATAAAACCTGCCTAACATTGACAATACAGGTCTCAAAGAAACTCTAAAGTACAAGGAAGCCTGGTACAAGGAAGTAAAGAGAAAGCAGAACCATTTCTACAGCAAAAGTTCAAGGACCTCCCACGTTCCGTTGGAATTACTTCATGTTTGTGTGCACTGTCAGCCATTCATCCTAATGGAAGAACCCCAACTGTCTGCAATCCCTAGCTCAGGTAAAATACTCAGTTCAGGAAACAGGTATTAGGCTTATTTAAATATTCTTGTACTCTGTCCAAAGAGAAAGGTGCCTCTAAGTTGGCATTCTAGACATTGGCTTCTGCACAGGTAGGGTGAAACTTTTCTTGCTCTCACTTATTTTATCTCACTAAAGCTCTAAAAGCAGCACAAAGAATCACCACTCTTAAAAAGACTCACCATTAAGTTTCTTAACATTTACTGTAACACAGTTGCATAAAAACCACAACTGGTAAAGCAGTGCTCTCCTCATAATTGTAATTTCCTTGCTGTCCTTGCTGTCACTACTCCATCTCCACAACATCACCAAACTCAGACTGAAATGCTATTTTAGACAAGATCTCCAAAGCACTATCAGCTCTTCACTAGTGGTGCCTCACTGCACACCCCAGAGCCTAAGCCTGTGGGCAGAACCACTGCACTCCCAGTGGTCACTTCTACAACAGGGACCTAGGAGATTCCTTCATCTCAATTTAGTTACAAGCTTGGAAATGCCGACTGCTCTGAAGTGAACTGGGTGCCAATCCAGAGTCTAGGTGTGTTCATAGGTGTTGAAACCACAGGTGCAGCCTGTTGTTCTCTGTACAACTAAAGTTTTCCAGATGTCCTTGAGCTTTACCTGCCAACACAAGTTTCTAATCCAAAGTCACCAACAACTGGGAGTGAGACAAAATAAAGGTGGCCTTTAGGCTAATTTTCCTCCTAGTTTCTACACTGAACATGGAGCCATACAGGCTGGGATATCCCTCTGGCCAGTCTGGGTCAGCTGTCCCAGCTGTGTCTCCTCCCAGCCCCTTGTGCTCCCTGGCCTCTTTGACGGTGGGGTGGGGTGAGAAGCTGCAAAATCCTTGACTTAGTCTAAGCACTGCTTAGCAACAACTAAAACATCAATGTTTTCAACATTATTCTCACCCTAAATCCAAAACACAACACTAAGCAGCCACTGAGAAGAAAATTAGCTTCAGTCCACCTGAAAACAGGGCACCTATAAATGCAGAAGCTTACAAAACACTCATAGGAGTGAGTAGGGCAAACCAGACAACCCCAGAAATCCTTGGGATGGATTTTCCCCAATGTATTTCACAGCAGGATTTACAAGCATTGTATATAATCACTTCAATGTTGTCCTGATGTTTAGCTTTTAACCTTAAAAAAAAAGTTTACAAAATATGGGATACAACACAGCCCACTCAGTTTTGATTTTTCCTGTTGAGAATTACCTGAAGCAGCTGCACCAGTGAGCCCTAAGCACACAAGGGGTTAAGCAGATGATTATTCAGCAGCAAAACCAAGGTTTGCTTACCTATAGTCTGAGTAGGTTTAACAGAATTGGGCTTGTTTTCTTGAGGGAGGCTTTCAGAATTCCGTGTTGCAAGAGGCTTAGCTATAGGAGCTGTAGATTTATCATTTGTGTCTCCTGTCCAACGAAGAGTAAACTGAAGCGTAGGTCCCTGAGAAAATGTTTCAAATGGAGGCAACCTCTGGAGAGTGGGAGAAATTAAAAAAAAACAGCAAAATAAGTGTCTTCCCAAAAACAATAATGAGAAAATATTCACAGAATGTAGACTGATGTAATTTATTTTAATGCATGTAAAGGCTGATCAGGATAGTTGAGCTTATAACTGTACTTTTACTATATAATTTGGATCATCTCTCCTTTTTTCATAATTATATGATCACATTGAAACAAAAATACTTTGCAACCATCTGGAATCTTCATGTTCTTCTCTTCAATCACTTAAAACTCATACTCTCCCAGGACATGTGAGAATGACTGTAATTACATACAGCATCACTGAGTGCTGATTCACCTCAGTCAACAACTTCTCTCTTCTCAACCCTTCCTCCTACACTGACACATTCTCTTCTTTTCATCCCTACATTGTATTAGCATCCTCTTAAGGTATGTACATAAGATCACACCTGTCTGGGTTCCTCTTGCTTCCCCTTAAATATTTTGCAGTTTGCTCCTTCTTGATATGTCCAGCTTGTTAGAATAGTATTTAAACTGCCTGATTTTCTAGGTCAGGAATTCAGAAGTCACTGGAAAGAGACAGCTGCCATACTTACAGTAGCTGACTTGTAATCTGTATTAATGATCCAGTGTTGCCAAAGCTTTCTAAACTGAGAGCTAAATTTAAAAGCATGTCCATACGTTCCCAAAGAGAATTATTTCCTGTGAAGACAGATCTTTTGGCCCCTAAAACAATCCATACCTTCCCATCCAGAATCGTTTCCCATGTTGCTCTTTTCTTGCTAATGGGACACTCTTCCATTTCCTGCATGGCCACTTCATACTCCCCATCCAGCAGCTGCAAGCGTCTGTCAAGACAAAATATGCATTATGTTTAAAAAAGCTCTTTTATTGTTGCTCTTTTACTGTTCGTCTATTAAAATGCACTATTTCACAGTCATCAATTCTCCATGAACCTAAAAGCATATTTGCAGGCAAATTTATTTGACTAACTAGGTCTAAATCTTAGGCAAACATCACCTGTAACAAATAAAAATGTTAAAGACTAAACCAAAAATATATACATTTTTATGCATGATTTAGTTTTGCTACAAATCAGTCTCATTAATACAACAGCATGCCTGAGAATGCCCTTGCTTATCATCACTACAAAACTATCTAATGGTTCATATTCTGTTTAGCATAATTTTGAAGCTCTCCAGAGGAATTAAGTAATAGAAAAGAACAAAATACTGTCACGATTTCTAAGATGATACAGATTAGAAAAGGACATTTCTTCAAAAACCAAACGCTTCTCAAAATATACTTCTAAAACCCTATTTGGATAAATAACCATTTTGTCAGAATTAGTTGGAGCTGGTTTAAGCAGCTTTTTCTTCAAGCTCCATTTTTACTGATAAAGAAATCATCTAAATACCTACCTCTACCTGGGACCTGCATTTGCCCTAGGAAGAACTCATATTTTCACGTACTGTATTTTGGCTGTTGGCACTATGATCCTTTGCAGCACAAACAGCCAAAATGTCCACCCATCAAAGGTCTGGTCCTTCATCTTTTGAACTGGATCTAGAGTGCTCTAAGCTACTGACACGTGAGTTCACCCCACTCCATCTTCTTTGAAATACATTAAGTAGTATCATGATAATAAATAATTAAACTACATGACAGAGTAAGCCTGTTACAATTTTAACTACTTGTTTGATTGTCCTGTAGTAACAGAGAGCTGCTGTCTTCTGTAGCTGTCAGCAGGATGAGACCAGTGACTACATCAGCAACAGTCTGGGCATGGAAAAAATTATGGCACCCAACAGAGCGTAAACAGTAAGGGTATTTCAGAGACCTTTTCTCTGTTTAACTTTTTAATTATGCTGCCACTGATCTTTAACAGGACCAGAGAAATTACATTTGTCAGAAATTGGCAAGGAACAGACAAATGAATGCAAATTAACAGGACAATATTCAAGTTCACAGATGGGAATTATTTACAGTAATCACTGAATCTCAGTATAAAATGTGTCATGAAACCTGTAGGTTATTTAAAAAAACATAGCAAGCCTAACTTCTTACTGTAAATAACAACTAAAATGCAGCCAAAGACAACCTACATTGTAACAAAGAACATACTAGGTTTATTATCCAATTTCTAATGATTAATAGAAGCTATATTTGTTTTTACAATATTACCTGTTTTTATCAAATACAGTCATTTGTGCTACAAATGTCTTTTCCCCATCTTCACGATTTGAAGAGTTTCTTTTTCTTCTAGCTGGAAGCTCCTCATTGACATCTGCACATAAGAAACATGGTATTCAATCATTATATAAGCAGAGATTCAAAAGATCCAACAGTCTCTATGCACTCACAAATGTAACTGGCTATTGATTGTGTCAGATGTGCCATACAACAGAGAAGGACAATGCAATAAAAGAGCACAGCTGAACTGTAACCATGTTTTAGGTATGTTCTTACGTATTTATAATTTCATTGTATTATTCTGTCAGCATAAAGAATTTGGGATTTGATGTTCCTCCTCCTGTGGCTATAAAATAGTGAGAAATGAAGTTTTTCATTCTACATGTGCTCTCCAAGTCTGTCACGTTTGTGCTGTAACACATCTCAATAGGATTAAGAAAACAGCTTTTAAAAATTGTTATTGAGTAATTTTTCTGTTGGCTTGCCATTTAGTTTTGCTGAGGAACACTGATAGCATCCACAGTGAGTCAGTAGTGACCAGTGTTGGTGGAGGAATGATGACACTGTCAGTGACCACAGGGCTCTCTTGCACTGTTCACCCTCTAACACTGTTGCCTCACACCTCCAGCGTCATGTCAGTAACAAGTGGGGTTAAATTTACACAAAACCAGAAGCACAATTTCTAGCTACCAGCTGAATTTCAGCCCCATCTCAAAAGAGACTGCAAACAAATAAAAGCTGAATCACTCAGTTATTACTGGCCCTTGTCACTGTGTGACCCACGCTGCTTATCAAGACAACTCCAAATGTGCCCACAAGATAAACCTTGCAAAATCAGATTTAAAGGTTGAAGTTACCAATGTTTTCATTAGTTTCGCCATTGATCAGTCCATTAAATTCTCTCCTTCCTGGGCGAGTGACTCTGAATAACAATGAGTAAGACTTCACCATATGGCTGTTGCTTGGCTCAAACTCATTGCTGGAAACTGCAAGTGATGGGAAGTTGCCTGGTTTTATTTGGCTGAGGTCTGGGTTTAAAGGCACCTGCTTTTTACCTGTAGGAACCTGTCTTATCGGACAACTGACATCCTGCAGCAAAACAAGAAACATAAGGTTCAGGTTTTGAGACTTCAAAGTAAAGACATTAAGTATTTAAATTGATGTCATTTCTGAACCGTATTTGTTCTGCCAGCTTTTGAAAATAAGCCTTATAATAAGCCTTGTAACAGGTATAAATAAAAATATCTGGATCCATCCCAGATTTTAAATGCAAACCCAGATATTTGTAAGTGTAAATCAAACTGGCATTCTATAACCCCTTCTGGCAGCAGCCATCTTTCTCTATATGACTAAAATAACTAATATGAGGCACTTAAAAAGATTGTAGAACAGTCATTAATACTAATTTAATTCTGTTTACCTGAAGAAATTAAATGTTTTGGTTATATATATATTTTTTTCCAAGGGCTTCCTATTTTCTCCTTGCAATATTCAAAGTGCACTTTGTGTTATCTGTGAGATAAAGAACCACTTACCCAGGATTTGCTATATTCAGCTACCTCTCAAAGAGATCATTGAACAATGTGTAGAATTGGGAAAACAAGACAAGATGGCCTAAATACGAAACTTGCAGCAAAGCATTTGGAATAACCATTAGCACCTCGTGATCTCACTACATTTATCCATATTATAACAATTAACAAAACTGGCTAGAAACAGTAGTAATTCTTAAAAACCTGTCAAATAGGCCTAGCATTAGGGAAGAACACACAGCTCTGACTGCAAACCTTTCTCTTTCTGGTTAAAATTTAAAGCATTACTGAGCCTCCCATATTCTCATAGTTGGGAAGGTAATTTACCAATTGATGTGAAATAAGCACAGCTAAAACTGCAAGCAAATTCAAAGATGCTTTAAAAATAAATATAAATTGCTTATGATTCACAGTAGCTGAAATCTGAAATAACTGTAATCAAAGTAAAAAACAGAAAAAAGCAAGGAAAAAGACAAGAATTGGCAGATGACTGATGAATTCAAAACAATTACAATTTGTTCCTTTCACTTCTAAATTCTGAAAGGCATAGGCTACTTTATCATTTTGGATTGCCTGGTTTCCTTAAGCCTCTGGACATCACAACAGATAGAATACTTCAATGATGTGACACACAAAAACTGAGGTAAAACCAGAAGTGGCTGAAATTCAAAATGAGAGGATGTGATTTACAAGCCAAATTCAATCAACAAAGTTGACTGCTTTTTAAAATTAATTTTTCATAAAGCAGTGCGAAATCCAATAGAAAACAACTTGAATACATTAGTTCTTAAATTTAAAGGCTAATTTCAGCAGAAGTATCACTATATGGCAGTGCTACTTATGTAGTCCAGAAGCAGGTAAACATTTTGCTGTAATGTATATTAATAATTTGTGAGATCATTTTTACCTTTCGTTTCTTGTGGCAAACTTTGACCAGCAGTACTTCCAGAGTTACAGAATTTTGTTCATTCTCTGAGTTTTGTGATGGCTTATCTAAACAGAAAAATATTTTAAGTTCTAAAAAAGTAAAGATCTATTCAATGATATAAGTCCATCTGTAATTACTTTTTAACCACAGGCATCTTCCAGGTACAAAAAAAAAAAAAAAAAAAAAAAAAAGCCATGTGCTTAGTTTCCACTCTCCACAAACTTACTACAGATTTCCACTTGAGAATATATCCTAATTATTCTCATATTAGCTGATTCATCAGCACAGCTGATCTCCAAAGTTTAAAAAAGCAAGCTTGTTACCTTTTTATAACAGACAAAAATGTTATGGGTGGATTTATGGACAGTTAGAATACACTAATTACAGATGAGTCAAATTATTTTTCCCAATTTTTTTTTCTTTACAGCTTGCAAACCTGAAATGTGGGTTCAAGATCCAGGTGCTATCAGATAGGGAAACAAAACAAAATTACGCCACCCACCCCTTAAATATTATGCAAGGCTAAATAAATGCACAATAGCTGTTAAAGGACTCTTGGACTAACTAAAAAAAAAAAAGTCTTAGAAAATAAGACTTTTTTTCAGAAGCTGCACAATAAATTTCTTAGCACCTGAAATCATCAAGGCAGCTGCTGCCAGCAGTGTGATCAGCAATGGCAACCAAAAAATTAGAAATATCATTTTTAATGGACAAACAGCTTTTGCTCTCAGAGCAACAGAACTCTTCATTCTGGTCAAGGAAGTCCAATATTCTGATACTAAGAGGCAAATCCTTATGTGATTGAAAGACACCATGGAATGACTTCAAGTCACTAAAACATGATTTCCATGGCTTTTATAATTGTTGACATGGACTTTCTTTCGTTTCTAGACTCAGCTTGACAAAATTGTTCTTCCACTTCTATTTTAAAGTAGAAGCGACTGAATCTTCCACCTATTTGAGGGTTATGGGTTTTTTTAAAGCTTCTTCAAACACCAAAGACACACTTCCAGAACATCAATTATTTGGGAAAGAATCACTTTCCTCAAGGTCTATTTCAGTTTGAGCGGATGATGGCTTGAAGTATTTCTCAAAATCACTGTTTTGACTAAAACCCTGAAGTTTTATCTTCTTAACATCACAATTACACTACAACATTTCTAAAGCACTACTGAATTATAAGCAATGAGACAGGCTGAACAAGTAAATTAAAACCTGCATCCAAACAGCGGAGAGTAAAAACACTCAAATATTCCCCTCAATAGATCTCCTAATTTCAAAGGCATTATACAAATTAACAGTGGAATTAATGAATTGGAAAACATACCATTTTTATGGAAGAACCCAGTAAATGTAAGTTGCAAATGAGCAGACAAGCTAAACAGAAGAAGAAAAAAAAGTTAGAACAAATAAGTGTTTTCTTCTCACAGCAACCACTTCACTGATGTTCAGTGCAGAACTCTAAGGATTCAGTCCATCCTTTTAACTCAGAAACTGCTGGGATACAGCAGTTGATGCAGAATTGAACACCAGTTTTCTCTTTACAGACTCATTCTCTCTGTGTACTCAAGGACCTGATACATAGAAAAAAAATTAAATATGCAGTAGAAAAACATTGCCTGAAGACAGGAGATCTTGCCTTCACAGGCAGGCAAACGCATTTTTTGGACAGTCAGCAGCAACAGTGTTCAGTTTTGGTGAAAATTCTCTAGAATTTCACCCTGAACCACAGGCCTGGGGTAGATTAAAAGAAAACCAAACCAACAAGGATTTTAAGCTCAGTAACAAGAATCTTTACAAGGGGGAACACGCACCTTTAGAAATAAAGACTATCAGTTACATCCAGTCCATATCATTCATAACACATGCAATCAAAATAATAATTGCATCTGTTTTGTTTCACAGACTAGACTATTCTGCTGACCACAGACCCATCTTATTTCAAATTGTAAAAATCAGGGCATATTTCCATTTAAAAACAAGTATTCATAAATCTGGATTAAAAAGGGTCTCAAAACCACATAGTATTTTTGAAGTACACATTGAAAAAAATATAATCTGTCCCACTACACCACCAGACACAAACTGCACCTTCACTTCTCAGGCAGATACAACCTGACACTCCACACTTATTTTTAAACACAAACATTCCCAAGAGCTCTGAAATGATCAACAGAAGTGCCCAACAGCTCAAGCATTCAAAGGACTCTCTACACCAACTTCCATCATTCATCCATGTTACTTTTCCACACTAAAGCATATTTTTCATAGTTTTGAAAGCACAAAAAAACAACACACAAATCAATACTCTATGTTGTTTCAACCAAGCAACTAACCACAATATATGGAGCAAAATATAATTAAGAAAAGTAATATATGGTAAATCCATAAAACCTCTTAGAACACAAAATTTGTAAGTTTGCTTCAGACTACACTGTATCTAGCACAGCTGCCTCTGGAGTAGTCTAAGGATTTGCAAACACCATGGGAAAAGAACAGGTTAAAAATAGCAAGTATACAACAACATAAACTCCAAGTAATAAAACTCCATGATATTTTCACAAATCCACTTCGTTTTTTTACTTTTAATTCCAACACACAAGAGATTACTTACTGACACACTTAGAAACAAAGTGAAGGCAAATACCTATCTGAGGTTTCTATACATGTTTTAAGAGATACCACAACAAATACAGAAAGTTTATCCCAATACTCCTTTTCTCCAAGTTAAGTGACCAGCATACATATATACATTTTAAGATTCTGGAAGCAACATTTCAAACAGCAACTGCCTTGCTTCGAGAAATGACTCTTTATCACTTGCACTTTATCAGTCAAAAGGACTTTTGATTCAGCCCATGCATGTACTCATTTGTACCCACATGCATAAATAATTATACAGCAGGACAGTACCTGTGAGATTCTTGCTCTCCCTTCATTTTCTCTACTTTCGATAACATGTCATCTACTTTGAATGTTTTCCTGTGAGGAAAAAGCAAAAAGAATAGTTTTACACAGCCACTATACCCACAACTTACAGCAAGAAAATGTATTCAGCCTGAATGTCAACTTTATTTTCCATCTAAAACTGTCTATATATGCCGTTTTAGCCTTCTCTTCAGAAAACACCCTTTAGACACATATAGACTTTTTTAGACCTAGTATCATGCCTGTGTTATAAGGGACACAACTGCTTCTCAAGTAGTATCAAAAATAATACAAGGAATTCAACCCAGACCTTGCAACAGTAATCCTACTGCTCCTAAGAAGCTTCATTTAACAGCAACATATTTAAACCCTTGCAATGAACATGTTTAGCCATATTTCAGCTTTGTCAAAGAAAATCTTCCTGGTTTACTGACACTTATACATACCAAGAATTGACATGTCAGCCCCTCCATCATCACTGTTTTAATCTTTATCATAATAATGGAAAACACTTAAAACCTTATAGGACAAAAGAGTTAAAAGCCTAATTACAACCCTTATTTCTCCACACGTTTCTATTAAATGGACACAATGCAAAGGGCAATGAATTTGGAAGCTCCCTCTGGAGCATACTCACAGGAAACGGGACAATGACAACCGATGACAACAACGTCATAGAGAATAATCACTTCAAATCTTTCCTCTCTGTAACTCTGACATCAGTCTGTTCACCCTCATATGTTCAGCCTGTTCTACCATACATACAGTCTCATGTTCATTGCTAAATAAAGCTCACTCATGAGCAGAAGCTATTCAACATGCTATAGAATAGTCTTTCCATTTTTTAAGGGCAAGTTAACAGGATCTAGATGCCCTCAAAACTGCACTTGCCTACAGTGACAATGCAAGAGTGTGAAGGCACCTTTCCTTTACATTCATACCTTAGAAAAATGGAGTAAGAAGAACATGAACGGTTGCCAAACACTGGATTTCTTGCAGAGGGAACAACACCATGCTCTGGGGAAGTGGGAAGCATTTGTCTAGAGAAATACCCTGACTGAAGAATCACTGATGTCACTCTGTCTGCAGTCAGCACGTAATGCTGGTGAATGATTGAATTACACATCACATGGTGATTAAACAGCAACACTGGGCAACAAAAACTATAGGGCTGCACTCAGATAACAAGGAGAAAAACAATTATGATTTGTGTAGTAAACAATCAGTGACTCAAAGCTCTACTCAGCCCAGGAGTCACACATATGACAGACTGAAGAACTGACTCACCTACACTAAAACGTGGGACTGTTAAAATGAACATTGCAGGCTCAATTTTAGAGCAGGAGATGTTAAAAACAGAGTAATTTGTTAAAAGTTTCAGATTCTAAGGCAACTGTTCTGCAGAACAGAAAGTTTAGAGGGCTTTCTCCAGACTGAGAATTTGCTTAAAACAGATTTAGAGCAAAGTTATGTCATGAGCACAATACAAGCGAAAAACCAGCTAAGAGACAAACATGATCCCAGAATGGGGAGAAGTAAACAATCTTTCATAAAATATACTAACATCTGACACAATCTGTATTTAGTATGTGACCATTATTGATCCATAAAGAACAGTGGCACAACCTTTGCTAAATCCAGACTCCGGTTAGCCAAAACAAGAGAGGCCTCCTAAAAAAATATCTTTCAGAGAAACTAAAAATAGCAACCAATAAATTTTTTTTTGCCTTTGAAGTTAACACAAAAGAGAAGAAATTCCTTTAAAAATAACTACTATTTATGTTACCATGTTCCCATGCAAAACAGACAAAATTAAGTTTTTGTAATAACCATCCCTCACACTAAGGATTTTCAAGACAGCATTTACTTGTGTAACAAGTATGTGCATCTTGTGCATTCCTTTCTCCACCCACTCTTATTCCAGACAAGAAAAGTAATAATTAGCAAAGTATTAGAAGTCACATCACAGCATGCCATTATTCTGCCAATAAAAAATATAATTATTCCTTTATCCAAATACTGTATGTGAAGCAATTTTATTAACAGTTAGTAACCTATTTCCAACACCATCATTTAGTCTAATAATATACTAACACCTGAAGACGGACCCAGAGACACAAAGTCCAGTTCAGCTCTCCATCAAGTATCAGCTGACCAAAGCCCATCCCTTCTCCAATAAGCAGCAGCTTCAACACCTTTTTAGCCCAGGTTGCCACATGCCCATTAACTATTCCCTATGACCATTCTCCCATGCTCTAAGCATTCTAGGTCTTCTAAACATTTTCTCAGTATTAAACATGTGGAGCAATTTCATTAGATAATTTCCTGGTAAAAATGCAGTTTTAGTTCCCTACCTCCACGTGATAAATCTGGCATTTTTCTCAGACTACCATAGAGCTGGAGGTAAAAGATGTAGAGCCGTAGTTACTATTCTTTAAGTAAGGTCTATTAAGTTTGGAGATTAGTTCTTTATGTTTTACTTATGACACTGTTTACTGAAATGGCAATCAAAACAATTACCAACGATTTAACAACGGCAACATTTGGGAGTTCCAGGGGAATAAATTAATGTACATGTATAGTCCACACAAGCAGGCTAACAGTGATGCAGTTCCATAAAAGACTTCTTTGCAAAGAGAATTCTACTAACACTTTCACTCTAGTGAAACAAGAGCATAGATTTTTTTCTTAATATAAACCTCAAGATGATCTTCTCTAGTTCACATATCTTCTCTCTTTTAAAGTGCCCGTTTCACCAAGACAAGACCATAGAACTTAATTATTTGTGCAGAATGAAGAATACTGATTCAGGTCTTGTGTATATCTGTAAGTATTTACCAGCACAGATCAGCAAACAAGGATCCTGCTAATCCCCTCATGAAGTGCAGTTCACACTCTTTTGCCAATCTCTAAATCCAAACTACCTTCAAATTACAACTTCTGTGGTTTTAAGTAGGCTGAAGAGAAGTGCCACAGTACCCATGGAAAGGGCAAAGGGAACCCAGGGGGAACACACTTCACAATTACTTTCTGGCTTTTTCCCCTTTCAACTATGCTGGTTCAATTCTGTTGCATTATTGTGTTTTTATAAAGAAAACATACGGAAATGTTTTATTTAATCTTCCCAGACCTAACTACAATAATGATTTCAGTAAGTCAGCATGGTCAGAACCGCTGAAAGAAGCAGCTGTTGATAGAACACCTCCCAACTAAACTCATGGTTCTGAAACAAAGTGTTAAGGGAACTGGTAAAATGTTTCAAACAGAAACCAAGCACTACTTGTGCAGCTAAATCAACTGGAATTTGGAACAGTGGGTAACAATGCACAGGCAAAAAATTGTCTCTTGCTTCCCAGCAAGTACAGCAGATATCTAACAGAACACTTTCAGGTAACATACACATTTCAATCAATAATGAATTAATCTAAGTTATAAGCAAGAACTTCCTGTAGTACAATTCTAGTTAGAAAAACCAAACAAAACTAAACCACAAAAACCAAAACAGCCTGAAAATAATTTCTTAAATGTTTGTTCTGACTCATTTTAAAATATGTAAAAAATTCATTCTGGTAACTTTTATAAGAAAAAAGTAAGCTGCAACTTCAAGCTTAAAAAAATAAATCTGATCATTATGCGTCTTAAGTACCTGAAGCTGTATGTTATGGATTCAGTTTCAAGGAAAAGTTATATTGTGGCATTAAAACTCATGGCAGGAACATTAAACAATATCCAAGAGATCCAATAATGCCATAAACAACTCCTTTAATTTAAATAAAAATATGCAAATTCTATTGATCAACAGATCACACAAATATTACCTCCCTTAGATATAAATACAAAGTTTAAACTAGAATTGTCTGCATAATCACATTTTGTTGCATATTTGCTGTACTTAAGTCCCACGGCAACTGTTTCTAAGCGATAAGAACTTCGGTGCTAAAATATTTTAAACTAAATGTTCAGGTTACAAAAGAAGTCTAAACTGTAACAAAGGATTTTCAGTGAAGGGGAAGTAACTGGAAGGGCCTTGTGATTCTGCTAATAAATAATGTACACTGCACTTGTCCCTCTGCAATGTTTCTGTGTTTTCAGGTCCATTGACAGGCAGCTGTAGCACCTCACATGACAGGAATGTGAATATTTGCAATATCAAAATTTGAATTTGCAATATCAAAACTGAAGCCCATCTCTCACATGTATCCAGTTCAAAGCAACCTTTTTAAAGTACGCTCAGGAGTTCTTCTAAAATACTATAAACAGACCTGCTTTGTTTTCCAGCTTTTAAAATAACTGCAGAAATTTTTACTGGATTTTTTTAAAGACTAATTAACAAAGTAATAGCTTTCTATTTGGGTTTTGTTTTCTTCCAAAAGCAAGTGCTTACGTTACAGTTTAAAATACAGTGATTCATGTGATTATGATTGAGCATCATTGATTAGAAGAGCTGAGATGTAATACAGTTTTGTTTGGTTGTTTTTTTTTTTAATAAGTTCTCCTCCAAAACAGAAAACAAACACAGGAAAATTAGTTAGGATTCTGCAGGTGGTTCTTCACGTTTGAATACTCCCAGTATCCACAGAAATCGCATGGAGAAAGCTACACATACACTTAACATTTAAAAAAAATCTCTTAGGTCTCGGAAATCAACTGTACACTGAAGTATGCATTTTAAAGTTCTTCAAAAAGAAAACAGGATGTCACCCTCCACTGTTTTTTGGACTTCTGCTACTTGGTGAACATTTTAGGATTACTTTACAAAAACAATTTTACCTTTTGATATTTGTTCGGGAGTTTCTGTGGGACATGTAAGTGAGAGTTCTGTGCAAAAATATTGGCTGCAGGGGGGAAAAAAAATAGAAAATGGTTATGCTTTAATTAAAAATTTCTACCAGTGCAAAGCAAAGGAGTGACAAAACCAATTACTCACTGCTATTAGATTCCGGGTACGTAGAAATCTGTATATCTGTGTTGGTTCTAAGAAAAAGGAACACGTGTTATCCAATAAAACTTACACCTCCAGAAAAACAGCCTTATTATGATAAAAAGTATCTAACTTAGTATGGCAATTACTTTGAAACAATTTTTACAAAAGGCATCAAGTGAACCATCACAATGTCCAAGTAACTCCAAGTTACCACATTCAAGGTTACTTCACCAACTCTGCAACACAAAGCAACTTCTTGTTCAAGGTGCCACAAATCAAGAGTCAACTCAACACTGCTCCTGCATTCCACAAAATGTGTTTCTCACAGGCTTTACACCATTAAAGGGCAGAAAAAGTAGCTCAACATATCATAACCTATGGTCATATAGGTAAGTTTTCTTCATGAAGGCAATGAACACATCTGCTACAATACCAAAATAGCACAATAAATTTACACAGTCAGACAATTTGGATTCTGATTGCTTTACAGTTCTGGCAAGTACCAAGGTCACTTACAGCAGGTACTGAAACAAGAACAGGAACTGTCAGTTAACTATGATCCATTATGGATCACTCTAAGGTGGGAAATAAATACTGTTTTTAGTAAAGCAACTACTGCTTCCAACTGCAAAAGGAGAGAAAATAATTCAATTGCTCTCAAAATGGACACTAAAGCATAGCATCATCTCAAACAGGTCTGAGAATCAATGTTCCAAAGATCAAAACTTGCCTACAGACAAGAGGAGGACCATCAGTTTAGTTTTAACCAATTAAGTTAAATCAAGACAAGAAGGGTTTTGTCTGGATCAGGTTATTTCTAACAAAAATTCCAAACTAAGCTGAAATACACCCTATTTAAGCTGAAATAAAAGCCAACTTCACTAAGTAACATCAGCAAAAAAACTTATGAATGACTTAATGATACACATCAAGAGGAGAGAAAAAGGAATAGACAATGTTTTGATGCCCAAGCTAAGGCTGGTAACACTGCTTCCATTCCCCACATAAAAAACCCCAAAGTTTATTTTTACAGAAATAGAAGATTTTCTTTTCATATGACTGCAAAGCATTGATTTCAAATAGCTGGAAACCTTATTGTGTGGAATTCTGCAATTAGAAGTAGAAAAGGACAGCTTTTTATATCCTTTACCCCTTTTTAAAGATATGATTCAGCCTTATTTCAACAGTTACAAACATAAGACCACATAGAACACATAATTAAAGAGATGTATTACTCTTAGAGAAGGAAATCTTAAAATGATCACAGTACTTCCTTTTAGAAGCCTGATGAAAGTCAATTAAAATCTACTTAATGCAAATTATCACAATAAAATCTGTATTTTTCAAATCAAGATAAAAGAAAAATTAAGATATGTGCACCCTGCTACAAAGTGAAATACAGAGTAGTCACAACTTTGAAAAAAACATCCCAGGTTTTTCAGACTCAAAAACCCCATGACATGATTATAATTCCTTAATGTATGAAAACATTAAGTTCCATTCACAAGGATGTAATTTAATTTAAAGGCAACACATTGCTACTTCAACATTAGTTTTCCCAGTGGAAAAATTCTGAAACACACTCTTCAACCTGCAGAGAGACATATGTCTCACAAGTCTGTATTACTCAGCAAAAGCTTAAAATAAATCTTTTATCTTTTCCTAGCATATGACCTTGAAAAGGGACAAAAACAGTCAGGAAGAATGTGATTCAATACTACACGTGTTAGGATTTTTTAAATCCAGTATTTATTTACTGCAGTTTTCCCATGATATTCGCACTACAGGGTCAACATACTATGCATATATGTGTGTATATCTACACTGTAGCTTCCTTCTGATCCTCACCTGCTCAGCCCTGTGCTTCCCTCGTCTGACACACTGAGCCACGGGCAGAAGAATTATTTCCACCTCGGGCACCGACACTGAGAAAAGCTCTTAAAACTCAAGTCTGCCACTTGACCCATTTGCAGCACAGTATTTACTGAACACAGAGTGTTGTTAAAAGCACGGAGACTCAAACGACCACATATTATTCGAGACTACACCAAAAACTCCAACACTGTCACCGTCGACAGCAAGTGTGAGTATTGACAGCACCAATCTCAAAAGAGGATCATGTCTTTAAGCAGGGCATTAAAAATTCCCTTTAAGTCCTGGAAACTGCAGAGAAATCTTTTAGTGCAACTTAAATTTACTGCTACACTGTGCTTTTAAACCAGATTTCCAAAAACAACTTTCTAGTGAATTCAGGAGGATTCTCCTACGTGGAAGTGCCACAGGGGGGATGCCTGGGTCGCAAAGGTCAATTTCCAATGGGAAACCTCGACTAAGTGAAAATTATTGCCAAACAAAGAAAAACCAAGTACAGTGAACTCTTAATCGCGTCCTACCCCTGAAAGGGGTTCAAACGGCAGAGGCCAAAGAGGAACGGGCCCCCTCGCCCCTCACTGCCCGGCGCCTCCAGGGGCTGCTGGAGGAGGGAAGGGAGCCAGCCGCCCCGAAAGCCTGATGGGAAGTGCTACTAAGAACCAAGTTCATCGCTGGGCGCGGGCACACACACACACACCCGCGCCCTCCGCCCCGCGGGCCCCGGGCGCCTCTCGCCTCCCTCCCGCACACCGGCCCCGCTCCCCGCGCTTCCGCCCGGGCCCCGCCGGCCCCCGCCTCCCCCGGCCCCGCTCCCTCCCTCCATCCCCCGACCGTGTTTACCCCCGGAAGCCCCTGCTCCCCACAGCCCTCCCCTCCTCCTCCCGCCCTTTCCGCGGCGGCCCGGGCCGGTCCCGCCGGCTCGGCCCCCACTTCCTCCGGCGACCCAGTGCTCACTCTCAAAGGCCTGAAGAAAGAGGTCGTGGTCGGCCTGGATCTGCTCCATCTTCGGCTTCTTCACGGGGGGCAGCGCCGCTGCCGACGCCGCCGCTGCCGAGGAGGCCGAGGAGCCGCCCGAGTACCCGCCGCCTCCTCCGCCGCCGCCGCCGCCCGCGGCACCGCCGGATTTGCCTCCGGGAGCCGCCGCCGCGGCGGAGCCCCCGAACCCGCCGCCTCCTCCGCCGCCACCTCCTCCTCCGGCGGCGCCGCCAGCGGAGCCCGAACTGGGCCCCGCTCCTCCACCGTGCTTCTGAGGAGCCATGGGGGTGGCCCCGGGCGGGCCCCGGCGGGACGGAGACCGAGCGGGGCGGGCAGGGCCGGCCGGGGCGGGTGCGTGAGGCGGGGGGGGGGACGCGCCGCGCTCCAACTCCGCCAAGTCTCCTCCGCCCCGCTCCCCTCACAGCGCCGCGGCCGCCGAGCCCGACCGCCGCCGCGCGCCCGCCCCCCGCGCGCGCCCATTGGCCGCGGGGATGGCGCCGCGCAGCTCCATTGGCCGGCGCCGGCCCCGCCCCCGCGTGACGCGCGGATGGTTCTGGAAGCGTTTGGTTGGTCCGCGCGCTCGGCGCGCGCCCCCCCCACTCCCCGCCTTTGAACTGAATTCGCGGGAAAGCGCCGCTCGCGCTCCGGCGCGGGGCACGATGGGTACGGGGGGGGGCCCCGCCGGCCTGAGGGGCCGCTCACCGGACCCCGCCCTCGCACCCCGCCGGCAGCGCTCCGCCGGCAGCGCTCCGCCCGAGCCCCCGGGCTGCCCCGGCACCGCCTCTCCGTGCCCCCCGTGCCCCCCGGCTCTGCGTGTACCCTCCCCGTGCTCTCCATGCCATCTCCCGCTGCCCCCGCGGCCGCACAGGTGGCCGATACCCCTCTCTCCTGAGGGGCCGCTCCGCTGTCCGCAGAGCTCGAGAGCTAAATTTGTCAAAATGGAAACTCAGGTATAAATCGGTATCGGTTTTGTGGTGGAAGTGGTTATACTGGGTCGGCCATGAGGTCCTGCTGCTGTCCCATAGCTTTAACCTTAGCTAACCGTGCGGGTCCCTCAGAGACACAAGAAGTTGCCCCATAGGTGTAGGGAGACTCGAATCCTGAGATGAAGCGTCTCTGGGTTCATCAGATCTTCCTCTGTCCCCAGGGAAGTAAGTGCAGGCTGTGCCGCTGTGGCCGGAGCCCTGACAGCACGGGCCGGGGCCGCTGTCAGGACAGCCCCTCGCTGAGAAAACACCGAGTCCGACCGCGCCGTGGGGAAATTCAACAGCGGCTCCATTTAATCACCTCCTTATCAGCAGCGCGGCAGCTCATACACAAAAGGCTTCGGCAGCCGTTCCATTCTGTTTGCTTTCCTTTGCAAAACTTCTCCGGAGTAATTGTACGGAGTAGGGTAAAAATGGTCTATGTGTGAAATACAGCCTTGAATTCTGATACCAGATACAGCTGTGGTGCTGGCAGCCCACCATCTCTGTTTATCTTCTAATTTCTAGCATTAAGAAAAATGAACTTAGTGATAAATATTAAGAGGAAAACCATATATCAAAGTTAGTCATGCTGTAAACGTGCCATACATTATCAGGCATAATAATTTATTATTATAAAGGGAAATTCTAAAGTGATGTCTCATTTGTCCCTTATTATGTTTAAAGAAATATTATAAATATATATACTCCAAACATTCAAATAAACAAGTCTTTGTTGACAATATCCCACTCTTTTTGGGTTTTTTCTGCTGTACAATTTATCTTTCATGTTCACTCTGGAAAAGATCTTTTCTTTCTTTATCTTTTATTTCCTCCCCTCCTTCCCGCATCAGGTATTGATGTTTTACCTGCAAGCTTTTCAATATTTTCCTTCAGCCTTGATTTCCTTACATTTTTATAAATTCATTGTTGTAACCACTTTAGCTAAGTTGTGTTTTCTTCCTCTAAAAAATACTGTTATATATTTTATCCTGCTTATCATAATTGTCTCTGCTTCGTATTCCAGCTTCATTATCTTTTATTTCCTACTCAATTTCTCTACAGCCACTTGTTGCTGAATGTTTCATTTCATGCCAGTCTCAGTCCTGGCAGCAGCAGTGTTTGATGCAGTGCACATTTTTGAGGACCTTATGTGTAATTTCTTTGCTCATAATCCCTGGGACTTCCTGGTGATGCTTCTGATGTTCGGTGTTTGGCAGGCTGTACTCAAAGGCTAGAGAGCAGCAGAATCCCAAATTATGGCTATCTTTAGGTGATCAGAGGTTGAGTTTGAGGCCGGTGACACCCTGTTACAAGTGACAAAATGTATCAATATTGAATGATGTGTGAGAAAGGCTTCTCAATGTTGTGTAACTGCAATTCATTCCTTGGAAGTTGTTGTCTAATTTATTCCTGTTTCCTCCCAGCTGCTTCCAAGCCTCTCTTGCTTCTGGTGGGTCATCCTTCTAAATTTCAGAACTGGGAGGAGACAGAGGGCAACCTTCCAAGCAGGAGTAAAAGATAGTTCAGCAATTAATAGCTGGCATTGGGTTGGATCTGCTTGTGAACAGAGAAACCAGGGCTGCGACTCCTGCCTTGAATAAGACAGGACAGTGCAACAGCCCATCTGTGTCTGAGCCCTCTGGAAATATAGGACTGGCTGCCAGACAGGAGTGCTTTGGTAGCTTGAGCCTGTTTTCCTTAGTTGGTAAAGAGACTCTTCATTTTTTAACTTGTTTACATTTGTTGCCCTGGGCTGTTCATATGTCCTTAAGGAGCACAGGGTATTCATGAGGCACAGTCCCCAAAAACTCTGAAATGTCATTCCACATCCCTGGGAGTGTTCAAGGCTGGGCTGGATGGGGCTTGGAACAACCTGGTCTAGTGGAAGGCATCCCTGCCCATGGCACAAGTTGGAAGGAGATGATCTTTAAGATCCTTTCCAACCCAATCCATTCTGCGAGTCTATGATTCATTCTATATTTGGGGCTTCACAGAATGCATGGCTAGAAAGAGCACAGGGCACAAAATAGCAAGTAACTATTATTTATTTTGCACTCTTAGAAGCAAGAAAAAGAAATAATTTCTTTTTAGAAAGGTGGACATCATAACAGTTTTTTCAGAACAAATGCGCTATGGTGTGAGACTGTTGTGTCCTTGACCTGCCTGGTAATATAGACCCCTATAGATTTTACAGATGCATTTATTAGAACCCAAAAAATTAAAATATTTTTCTTGTGTACATCTACATCAGATAACAGAAAGTTGGCCATATTTAGCAAATGATACTGAGAATATGTTTTCTAATAATGTAGTCCAAAAAAGATTTAGTGAAATAGAGTGTGCCTACCTGTAATTGACATAAACACATTAAATTAAAATAGTAGATTATGATACTGTATCTTTTTGCTATAAAGATAAAAAGTACCCTAACAGAATGGAGGGGAAAAAAGGCAATTTAATAAGTTTAAGATGATAAATGGAAGAAACAATCAATTGCAAACCAGGAGTGCTGTTGGAACAAAACCCTGAAAAGAAAGCAGAAGTAGGTGGCAGAGGTGCTTTCATGCTGTGTTAGATTTTCGGTCCTAAGATGGTCAACTCATTCTTGTTTTCACATCCTGTTAGTGGGATTTATATTTGATATCCAAAAGGTCAGATTTGTTTCCTGCAGACTGAAAGCATATGCTACTTGTAAATCTCTTTTTCCTATGGCTTTTTGCAGTCTGTGTGTGCCCAGCATTCCTGTCATCGTTAATGGATGAACTGCAGTGACTTTTGCCCCTTCAGAAATATATGTAAAAGAACATGCATCTTTTATGGCACTTTATGGATTTTTGTTTCATTTCATAGTTACATGATTTTGTTGGTTGCCTGTAGTACCCCCATGGCCACACTACTTCCCAGCTTCCAGTCCTCCAAATTACTGTGTCTCAGCACAAGAATATTCACAAAAAAATTTTTTTTCAGTCTAAATGAAGGTTCTGTCAGTATATTTATACTGCTTTCCTCACATCTTTAAATATAGATCTGTCTATACAGGTTGTTAGTAGCTAACTAAATACTGCTACACATCAGTTTATCTTCTGGGAAATCAGTATTACATGTAACTTTGGAACAAAAGAGTGCTTATGAGCTAAATATATAAACTTTTGGTCAGTCTTTGTTATGGATTGGTTCCAGATTTGGGGCATCATGAAAGCCAGGGTCAGTATTCATTAGTGGACATTGTTATTCTCCACTGGTAAGGCACTGGAGTGGGGTATTCAGGGTGTTGTTGAGAATAACAAATCCTCTGTTCTGGGTACCTCTGTTTCTTTATTTTGGCCTTGAGCTAATGAGCAGAGTCAGTGAGATTCAAGGGCATCCAGTATGGAAAAGACTACATACTCCATTTCTGTGGTTAAGTCCAAACCTTGCTTCTTCTTGTTTTCATGCATCCAGGTTCTCCTTCTTACACCCTGTACCCAAATCCAGGTTTTCCATGAGAGAAGTGAGGATGCACAAATGTTCCAGAACCTAGACAAACAAAACCACCTCAAGTGTAGATGGGAAGGTGCCATTTGTGTCACTGTACTTGAAAACCAGACCCATTTCAGTGGCACCTCTTTCTTTCATTTACGCAAATAATCTTCACTAGGTGCTCACTTAACTTGACCTGCAATAGTTATTGGTTTTCAGTTCATATTCTTTATTTTCAGTCTCATTTGATGTAGATCAACAGTAATTGGCCATGGAACTTGTTAGATCAGCTACTCTTCCCTACCTACTTGGAAAACAAAAGTTGACACCCACTAAGTGTTTTCCCAGACTCTTGTAAACAGAGGGTACATAATATTGCACCTGGAGAAAGCACAGGAGCAATTCCAGCTTTCTGGGTAACAGCACAGGAGCAGTTCCAGCTTTCTGGGTAACAGCACAGGAGCAGTTCCAGCTTTCTGGGTAACAGCACAGGAGCAGTTTCAGCTCTCAGGGTAACAGCACAGGAGCAGTTCCAGCTCTCTGAGCAGCAGCACAGGGGCAGTTCCAGCTCTCTGGGTAACAGCACAGGGGCAGTTCCTGCTCTCTGGGTAACAGCACAGGGGCAGTTCCAGCTCTCTGGGTAACAGCACAGGAGCAGTTCCAGCTCTCTGAGCAGCAGCACAGGGGCAGTTCCAGCTTTCTGGGTAACAGCAAAGGGGCAGTTCCAGCTCCCTGGGTAACAGCACAGGGGCAGTTCCAGCTCCCTGGGTAACAGCACAGGGGCAGTTCCTGCTCCCTGGGTAACAGCACAGGGGCAGTTCCAGCTCTCTGGGTAACAGCACAGGGGCAGTTCCTGCTCTCTGGGTAACAGCACAGGGGCAGTTCCAGCTCCCTGGGTAACAGCACAGGGGCAGTTCCAGCTCCCTGGGTAACAGCACAGGGGCAGTTCCAGCTCTCTGGGTAACAGCACAGGGGCAGTTCCAGCTCTCTGGGTAACAGCACAGGGGCAGTTCCTGCTCTCTGGGTAACAGCACAGGGGCAGTTCCAGCTTTCTGGGTAACAGCACAGGGGCAGTTCCTGCTCTCTGGGTAACAGCACAGGAGCAGTTCCAGCTCTCTGGGTAACAGCACAGGGGCAGTTCCAGCTCTCTGGGTAACAGCACAGGAGCAGTTCCAGCTCTCTGGGTAACAGCACAGGGGCAGTTCCAGCTCTCTGGGTAACAGCACAGGAGCAGTTCCAGCTCTCTGGGTAACAGCACAGGAGCAGTTCCTGCTCTCTGGGTAACAGCACAGGGGCAGTTCCTGCTCTCTGGGTAACAGCACAGGAGCAATTCCAGCTTTCTGGGTAACAGCACAGGGGCAGTTCCAGCTCTCTGAGCAGCAGCACAGGAGCAGTTCCAGCTCCCTGGGTAACAGCACAGGGGCAGTTCCAGCTCTCTGAGCAGCAGCACAGGGGCAGTTCCTGCTCTCTGGGTAACAGCACAGGAGCAATTCCAGCTTTCTGGGTAACAGCACAGGGGCAGTTCCAGCTCTCTGAGCAGCAGCACAGGGGCAGTTCCAGCTCTCTGAGCAGCAGCACAGGAGCAATTCCAGCTCTCTGGGTAACAGCACAGGGGCAGTTCCAGCTCTCTGGGTAACAGCACAGGGGCAGTTCCTGCTCTCTGGGTAACAGCACAGGAGCAGTTCCAGCTCTCTGGGTAACAGCACAGGGGCAGTTCCAGCTCTCTGAGCAGCAGCACAGGGGCAGTTCCAGCTCTCTGGGTAACAGCACAGGGGCAGTTCCAGCTCTCTGAGCAGAGGCACAGGGGCAGTTCCTGCTCTCTGGGTAACAGCACAGGGGCAGTTCCAGCTCTCTGGGTAACAGCACAGGAGCAGTTCCAGCTCCCTGGGTAACAGCACAGGGGCAGTTCCAGCTCCCTGGGTAACAGCACAGGGGCAGTTCCAGCTCCCTGGGTAACAGCACAGGGGCAGTTCCTGCTCTCTGGGTAACAGCACAGGGGCAGTTCCAGCTCCCTGGGTAACAGCACAGGGGCAGTTCCTGCTCTCTGGGTAACAGCACAGGGGCAGTTCCTGCTCTCTGGGTAACAGCACAGGGGCAGTTCCTGCTCTCTGGGTAACAGCACAGGGGCAGTTCCAGCTCTCTGGGTAACAGCACAGGGGCAGTTGCAGCTCTCTGGGTAACAGCACAGGGGCAGTTCCAGCTCCCTGGGTAACAGCACAGGAGCAGTTCCAGCTCTCTGAGCAGCAGCACAGGGGCAGTTCCAGCTCTCTGGGTAACAGCACAGGAGCAGTTCCAGCTCTCTGGGCAGCAGCACGGGAGCAGGTGGAGTACTGGGTATATTTGGGATGGCAGGATCATACTGCTATTGGGGTAGAAGCTCTCAGTTTCGGTCTGTTTTTTCTGCATATTAGTGTACAGTGCTGCCCTGGTCTAATAAGAAGGGAACTCAGCAAAGAGAAAATAAACTTTCCTGTAAGGGAAGCACTGTGGAGCACAGCAAAAGGGAAGAGTCAGGATCCCACACAGCAACCCAAGTGTAGCCATGAATGCCGTGTGTGTGAGAGATTGACAGAGCAGCCACTTGTGATTCTCATCCACGTGTTTGGCTGGGGATTACTTCTGTGCAGAGCTGCTGAAATGTATTCCAGGAGCACAGCACCCAAGGAACTTGGCTTCAGGCAATCTTTATGCACCCACGATGCACAGCTTTCAGCCAGCAGGTTCTCGTGTGTCTTGAATTATTGCAGGGAGTGAAAAGTGAATGCACAGGATGTTTTGCACCAGGGAGTCACGTGCCTTCTGCTTTCACATGGTGAACAGTGACAATTAGTAGTCAGTATTGCTTAGGACTTCTTTCTTGGAGTTCTTTTAGTGATGTTTTACTGTATTTTTCATTACACTTCTACAGTGATTTTTTTTTTTCCTGATTTTCAGTTAATGATTTATTTTTGCTTGGTGGCTTTTTAGCTAAAGTTTTTGTCATTAGAATTGAGATACTGGACTAAAACAACTTGTTTCAAAAGCACTGTGAAAAGCCTGGGCCAAACAGATTGATTTGCTCTAGAAAGGTAGGACATCTCTTAAGATGATTAAAATGTAAAACCAGAAATATACTAACTAAACAGAAAAAATCCACGCCAAATCTTGAAATTTAAATATTTAATACATGGAAATGAACTCGGAATCATTCTAGTTCATGCTGTAATTTCAGAGATGCAGTATGTGTAGTACACAAAACTATCAAAAAACTATTGTAAGTGAACTTTCAGGATTTGTGTTCTCTTAATTGAGTCCCGGAAACTGTGAAAGATACGGCAACTGAAACAACTCAGATGCAAACTTAATGATTAAACTCAGAAATGCAGAGATCAAAGAGAAACTGCTGGGAAGATCTGAGAATTAAGTCAGTTACAGATGTAAATAGAAGTTTCTGAACAAAAGGTCTGTTGACAGTGCAAGAATGAAATCTTCAATCACTCAAAAAGAAAAAAAAAATTGGAGGATCAAAGAACATGCCAATAGACAGTAAAATAAAACCTCAACTGAATTAGTCAGCTAATTAATTTCAGCTTTAAGTAAGGGATAAGTTTTAACAGGGATCAATTCTTTCTTTTGTGGCTAAACCAAATGTAGACTATTAAAGTGAGAATTTGGAATTTTATCACCATCAATTACTTAAGGGATAAGATCAGGGCAGAAACTGTGTTCCCAATGTTTACCAGTTAGCACAGATACACAAAATTCACACATGGGAACACTTATCTAAATGTTTCATAGGAGAATTATCTGGGGTTTCATACGCCAGAGGTTGCTTCACAAGGCTTTTACAAGAGTTTTTCTTGTTTTTGGAATGCTGCTCGGGAGGATATGATTTTCACACTATAATCTGAATTATCCATACTCCAGAAGTAGTTTTACTGGTTGTTGTCACGACTGTGCTCCAAGTACTTTTACCATGCTAAACCATCTCTATAGAAGGATGTAAGAAACGCAGTAGGAGGCAAATGGTGACCAATCCTAATTCCAGTTTTTGGAAGGAGAAATAAATCTCTATGTGGTATAGTTTATGCTTTTTTGTTGTACCAGTACAATTGATGCTGGCCACCTACATGCTTGCATTTAAAAGATACAAGGCTTTACTCTGAGGAAGTTCTATCTTTCCCCAAATTGCTATTATGACATAGGTCATCCAAGGTCACGCCACAATTTCACCTACCCTTAGAAACTTAGACAGGTTAGTTTGCATTTAGTGAGGTAAATTAAGCTTTGCATGCCTCTGGTCTCCAGACCTCTGGCAACAGACAAGAAATAAATTAAATTAATGATAATTAAGCAATATATTTTGTGGTGTTGACATTTTGGGAGTATGTGTGGGGGAGATAACTGATATAGTTTCAAATTGTTGAACTGTGACTGGCATTTTCCTGGGTTATGAATTGGCAACTAGGACATGATGACTGACTAGTTGTAACTACCCTGCTGCATTTAGACAGACTGTCAGCTACTCACCAACCAGCCAAACGACAAAACCAAATTAAAAGGCACACTCAGAGCTACTACTGTGCAAACCCTGGAGACCCTGAATAAGCAGATGGATCTTATACTGAGTGCCAGATGTGAATTGGCAATGAGACAATTCCAGAGGCATCCTTCTCCTTCACTGGAAATTCCCTGTGTATAGATGTTCAGATCTTGGGGCAAAACAGAATGCCTCAAAATGAGTAGGAGGAAAAATCTGATTCATAAAAATTCAAGTTCAGAGCCAATGCAGAGAAGAAAGTAAAGGTTTTGTCTTTTAAAAGAGATGATATGTAAAGTGTCAGATAATAGTTCTGTTAAGGCATTAAATGGAAATATTTATATTTGTTGGTTTGGGGTTTTTTTACCACTTAGAGCTGAAAAAAAGAGAAGAGTAAGTGAATGAAATTCCAGGAGGGATTCAGATCTGAAGTCGCAGGGACAGTGCCAGCAAGCTGCAAGAGCAAAGCAGTGCATTGACAAAGACAAGCATTTTTCTATTAGAATGGAAAAAATAACATCTGTCTAGGACATGTATCAGGATTAATGTTGGTATGGAACAGTCCAACTCACCAACTGCAAAGTCTTAAATGTAAATTTTTGTATGCTCAGAGTGGAATTGCAGTGATGAAACCACTATTTATTCAGATTGCCTGATGGTTTCAACAGGGGTAAACCAAATCATCATGTAAATTATTTTAATTGCAAAACTAAGGAAGTAAATGTAGTCCAAAGTTTGGGTTAGTCTGTTTTTGAGAGTCAATTCCAAATTGTTTTATTAACAGATGTGCTCATATATTTTTAAATCGAAGTCCCATATGCTCAGTAAATAGTTTGAGGGCTTTATTAAAAATATATCCCAAAGGGATGAACCACTGGCTCAGCTGAAGTCAGTGGTAGCTTCCCAATTCTTTTCATGAGGTCATAATATCACTCTCATTGTTTAAAAGGTGTTTTCATAAAGTACATGTTAATTGTAAAATACTGTACATCTGGGACATCTTCTAAAAAGTTATAATTGTTTCTGCACTCAGGTAGTAAAGCCGCAGAAATAAAGAAGATAAATATAAATCAATTTGCAATTTAAATATTTGTCTTATGCACATTAACGATTAAATGTTTTAATATAGACAAAACTTAAAGGAAAACCATGGTGAATATTCCAAATTCACAACGTATCCATTGTTTTATAATCTATAAGTATTAAACTGTGACAGCTTGCCAGAACTTCTCCACAAGGACCTACTGATGGAGATTTCCTAAAGAGACTTCATAAAAGCAGCAAAATGCAGGACCCTACAGTTGTCAGCTGCAGCAGTTGTTTTTCCAGTTTTCCCAATTAGATTTGTTGAAACTCTCCGTATTGCAACGTCTTTATTGGTAATGGATCCCTCCTTAATTTGCACTGATGCATTTAGAATGTCAGCTTCCAAAACAAGGCACATGGGAGGCATTTAAAGTAGATTTTATGAAAGGGAAATGAACAAAGAGCATGTCAGGTTCCATTTTGATTTGCATGACAAATCCAGCATGCAGCGTTCTGCTGGGTCGGGCTGGGCTTGCCTGCCACTCACGGCGTTTGTCACTTTGCTATGAGCACTTTTGACAGTCCGTTATGTTAATTGTTCTAAGGATTGTTTTGCTGGGGGAAGAAAAGGAAAGGCATTTTTGTTTTTGTACTTGTTCCATCTACAGGAAAGGAGGGATATCTGAGGGGACAAAAAAATGTTTCAATCGGGTTTTGATCTGTATATATGTATTTTTTTTAATAATCCTATGAGGTCATCAACAAAGTTCAGTATTTAAAATCTTATATTACTCTGTGGTTTTGAGTGGGAAGTGCTAGGCCCCTAAACTAGAAACTTGGGGAGTCTATTGTTTTGGTGCACACCATTCTTTGATCCTTTGAGTCCCACAGTGCTGGGTCCTGCAGAGTGGTTTGTGCTGTGCCTATGCGCTTCAGTGGGATGATATTGTGGAGCTTTGACAAGTGCTAGCAAGAAATTTAATGCCCTCAGAGGCCTTGTCGGACACCCATTGTTATCAGTGTGTGGGGAACTCTCAGACCTGTTGGTAGATCTCTGAACAGGACTGAATTCTCCTGGAGGCACATTCAAGGTGCCTCTGAGGGCACACACACTTCTCCACCATCTACATTAAAACAGTCATGGATGGTTTGGTGAGTTTCAAAGTTCCTGACTGACTTCAGGTGGCAGAACACTGTAGGTTTATCACAGAACAATATTTTCAGACTGACAGAACAATCAAAATTTCAGAAGACTTTGTTGTTTATGTTGGTGTCTCTCTTTTGCAGTTCCTGCTGATTTTCAGCCAAAGAAGAGCTGAATGGTTGAAGAGAGAGGTGAGCTAGAAGACAGAAACAGAATTTTCCAGATGTCTTGGTTTTGAAAGAGAGTTGTCTGCTAAGGAAAGCTAGAGCTTCCCTTGGAATGGAGAATGTAAATCCCCTTCCCTCCAAATTATTCTAATTTTGCAATTAGGGGCTTTCAGGCAAAGATATGGGAATAGGAGTAACAGTCCTTTACTAGGAATATTTTAACAAACAAACAAACAAACAAACAAAACCACCCAAATGTAGTAGTAAAACAAAAACACGAAACAAACCCACAAAAAGAAAAAAAAAACCCTCAAACACCGCCCCCCCCCCCCCCCCCCCCCCCCCCCCCCCCCCCCCCAAAAAAAAAAAAAAAAAAAGGCAGCAAGGAAACAAACAACAATCCTGGAAAAAGCCCTGACAGAGTCAGTGATACGACCAGGCACCCTGTTGGTCAGGGTGTTGGAAGCAGTCCAAATAAGTCCTCCTGGAGTAACAGATGTGGTTCTGTGGAGTAGAGATGGTCCTGTAGAAAGTCCAGTGGTGACGAGATGGGTCCAGTCTTCCTCTGGGAATCCAATGGAAAAACAGGATCCCTTGTGTCCTTCAGTCCCAGTTTTTATCTAGCTGGGAAGAGCTGGCTCCTCCCCACTGTGTGGAGCATCTCCCAATGGGATGATGGAATGTGTCATGTCACTGGTGTGCCCTAACGGCCCATTATCAGAAGATGTCCCCTGGAGGATGGAGGGGTGGTGAAAGAGAGAAGAAACACTGCCCCACCTGGTTTTAACTCCTGGGCCATTATCAGAAGGCATCTGCCCTCCTCCCCTCTGGAGTCACAGGAGAAGGATAAAACATCTCCCCAAAACACCAGTTTTCAACAGATGAACTAGAATACACATTTTTAGGTTACATGATCCAAGACACCAGAGGTTTTTGGGTAATGGCTGACATTTACTTTTTTAATTCATAACTCCTACACTGCCTGTAGTGTTCTCATTTACATGTTGGGATCTACATGCACCATGACAGATTAGCTCTAAGTACAGAATGCTTTTTAGTATAAAATCATGCACTCAAATGCAAAAATACTCAAATGAAGTGAAACAATCCAGTAGTAATTCCAATCACACTCTTGCTCAGCAATTCAGCGTGCTAATGTTACTTCTGATGTCCAGTCTTCCTCAAGGGCTATTTTAGTAAAATCTGTGGACTTGCACAAGAATCAGCTTGAAACGGTGCATCTCAAAATATCAAACCCAATATAATTAACAAGTTACTGGTGATTATGAATAGCACTCTCCCACCATCACTGAGAAGGACTGCTGTGCTGCTTTACTGAAAGCTGAACTCAGTGGGAGGTGAACTCACTGAATTTTAGGTCCCAAGGGACTGAAGGCTTTGGCTCACAGGTGGGGATGGATGTGCTGGGACGGCCGTGCCGATCCCCCTCCAACCTGTGGTCATTCGGTGGAGGACAAGGGAGGACAGTCCCCATCAGGAATGGCCCTTGTCCTTGTGGGGTGGGTAAAGGGTCCCTTGGCAGCAGTCCAGAGCTGCCCAGGCCACCAGCTTCTGAATGCAGCACCAGTCTGTAGTTCTTGGTCTTGTGACTGGATGGTGCCTCTCTATTTTCTGGTAGCTTTCCTGTTTGGTTACTTCCTGGAAAATCATGTCACTATTTCCTGTCAGAGTAAAAACTTGCTAAACCTCTCCCACGAAGAATTAGTTTAGTATTTTTATAATTGGTCCCAAAATTGAAAAAAAAAAAAAAAAAAAAAACCCCACCACAAATCCAAGTCACAGCAGGTGAAAAAAATTACTGCTGTTCTTGATAGTTCTTATAAAGTGTTTTGTCTTATCTGTGTTTTTAACAAAAGTCAATTGCTCAGGTACTCTGTGCCTGGCAACCCCTGTTAAAACTTTTAACTGTAAAGGGAAAAATCAGTCACTTTTTTTTTTTTTTTCCTTTTTTCCTATCATGTACAAATTCTGTGCCAGAAGCCCTCCTCCCCTTAGCCTGCTGCCTCTTCCCCTGGTACTTATTTTTTCAGAGACAAACACCTGTCTTTTCCCCCAGGAGGGAGCTATGGCCGTGACAGGGTAGTTTTGGAAGTGGGGTTGCTTCTGTGGCTGACCAGCTCAGTGACAGCAGTGACAACTAAAGCATGAGCAGCAGATACTGTTGTGGATAATATGCATTTAAGCAATTTTCTCAATAAATTATTTCCCATCTCAATTTTTATTTTCTGAAACATCCCTAATTTCAGAAACAAAAATTTACTGCTGCCTGGTTATATTGTTAATTTTCTCAGAATCACAGACCCAGGGAATGTTTGGGTTTGGAAGGTGCCTTAAAGATCATCTAGTTCTAACCCTCTGCCAAGGGCAGGGACACCTCCCACTAGACCAGGTTACTGCAAGCCCTGTCTAACGTGACCTTGAACACTTCCAGGAATGGGGAATCCACATGTTCTCTGGGCAACCTGTGCCAGCATCTCATCACCCTCACAACAGACCATTTTTTCTTAAAAAGTTCAGAAGGTGGAAAGAGCGAAGGTGCCATGTGAGGGATAAAAAGCCGTATGTCCTAGAGGAATCCCACCAAGAAGCAAAGAGCTGGAGCAGTCCCAGGCTGACGTCCCATCACTGACCCTGGTCAATGCTATCGTGTTTAGCTGCCAGGCTGGTGCCGAGAGGATGGTACCACACTCTTTTCGGTGATGCCCAGCGACAGGACGTGGAGCAATGCCCATAAACGAAAACAGAAGCAGTTCCAGCTCAACATGAGGAAGAACTTCTTTCCGTGGAGGGTTGTAGAGCACTGGAACAGCTGCCCAGGGAGATCGTGGAGTCTCCCTCTCTGGAGACATTCCAAACACACCTGCGTGTCCCCTGCTGCAGGTGACCGACCGGGCCATCTCCAGAGGCGCTTTCCAACCCCACGGAGCCCGCGGAGGCTCCGCGGTTCTGGCCCCGCCAGCCGGGCAGGGGGCGGCAGAGCGGCGGAAGCGGCGCGGGCAGCGGGCGGAAGCGGCGGCGGCCGGGCCGGGCTGTGCCGGGCCGTGCCGGGCCGGACACACCGGAGCCCCGCAGCCATGGCAGAGCGCGTCGAGCAGCGGCTGGAGGATCGCATCCCGGAGCTCGAGCAGCTGGAGCGGGTCGGGCTCTTCACACGCAAAGAGATCCGGTGAGCGGGGCCGGGGCCGGGGCCCGGGCGGGCGGGCGCACGTGGTGCGGCCGGGAGCGCTGCGGGCGCTGATCTCCCGTTCCCGCAGGGCTGTCCTGAGGAAAGCCTCGGCTCTGGAGTACAAAATCCAGCGGAGAGCGCTGCGGAAGGAGGATTTCATTAATTACATCCAGGTAGGCTTCACCGAGCGGCGGAGCGGGGCAGCTCTCGGTGCAGACCCAGCTCAGTTAGACCCGGGTAGTTTTGTAGTGACCCACGTTGGAAACAGGTCAGAAAGCGGAGGCCCCTCCTCAGCTGCTCCCTGGTGTTCACCTGTGAGCGGTCGTTGGCACCAGAGTATGAAGCGTAGCCAGGAGCTGGTGGCCGAATTTGGGGTCAGGCTTCTCTCGTGTTTGAGCTTTTCCTGCAGTTTCTTGTCTCTCCAGGGATGCAGAGCCCCCAGTTCTCTGATATGCTGTGCAAACTGTAGTTAAGGGGAATTAATAAGTTCAACATTCGGAAAAGGTTCCTGGAAGGGCGGTCGGGCACTGAACAGGCTCCACAGGGAATGGTCGTGGCCAGGAGCTTGCCAGAGCTCAAGGAGTGTTTGGACAGTGCTTTAAGGCACAGGGTGGGATTGCTGGGCTGCCCTGTGCCCCTAGAAATGTGATCCAGCCAAAAATTACTGCTTATGTTTTCCTGACTGTAATGTTTATTGTTCACCTGATCATCTATGACAAACTTGTATTTTTTTTTCTTGCCATGCTGTTACGTGCCTCCACATTTGCTTTTAAATATTTTTTCTTCCCATTCTAGTATGAAGTTAATCTGCTGGAACTGATCAAGAAAAGAAGAGCAGTAAGTTTGTCAGTTAAGAGTGCAAAATGCTTTATGCCAAATTTTCTATTGTGATAAAATGAATATTTTTTTCCTCCTAGCGCACTGGTTATTCGTTTAAGAAGGATGAAATTGAGTACTCCATTCTGCATAGAGTCCACAGCCTGTTCAACCGAGCTACAGGGAAATGGAAAGTAAGTTTATTTGTACTGAAATTTGGAATTCTTTTCTTTCTGCATGTACCTCATTGTACCAAGGGTGTGTTGCTTACTTGTCAGTGTGCAAGTGATTTTATACATTGTGTGGTTGATTCTCCTCTCCTTTTCATTTCCAACAGGATGATGTCCAGCTCTGGCTTTCCCATGTGGCATTTTGCAAGCAGTGGGTGAGTTTTCAAATCCTGATCTTACCCAGGTTGAGACTGGTGCTTATTCATGCATCTGAAACTTGATTTAAAGATAGAGTTACAAACTTCACTGCTACGTGCTGTAATGCTGGCATTTTGGAGCTGCTTGGGATTTTCACTGATATATGTAAGTGTAGAGTTTGACTGAGAAGGAATTAGTATGAAATTTGATGCTTGCAGAGGCAAAGGTGAGGCTGACTGCATTAAATCTGGAGTACTGCTTGGTTTGTGAGAACCATAATATTGGTTATACCTTCTCTGGAGTGAGTGATTCACTTGTCTGTGAATTGTGATTTTGTTGCAATATTTATTGTAGTGGCTGTGCTGAAAAGCCTAATTCTGTCAGTTTTGTACTTGATAAACTCACCTCTGCATGGCTTCACATTATTACCAGCATTCAAGTGTTGTCATTTCTGTACTGAAGAAGGTCACTTTGCATGGTGGTGAAGGTGGCCAAAGGAAAATACAGTCTCTGTCTCAGAAGAGGGCAGTGAAACCATGGGATTGGGACTTGGCAACATTTGCCTTGGCTGTGTAGCTCAGAAAATTAGAAACAGCCGTGATACTCTAATGTGGTGACACTTAAATGCTGGTTACTACTAAGTAAATATGAGAAACTTTCTATTGTAGATAAAATAACAGAGAAGCATCTTTTTCAGAGCGCTTGTACTACAGCTTGTAACCCTTTCTACTGAAGCTTTGATGCTGGGGGTTCAATTCAGTATCAGAGTGAGTGAAACAAAACTTCTTTTACAGAACGCAAAACATCAACTCAGTAAGGTGTTTTCTACCATGCTGGCCATTCATTCCAATAAACCAGGTAAATAACACAATGGTGAGCGCTGCATAAATGCCTCAGCATAGGTTGCATGGTGTTGGTTTAAATTCTTGTAGATCTCAGTTCAAGCTGTTGGGCTAAAGTTCCTGCTCTCTGTTCTTTGCCTTGCTGCTGCTTCAGGGAGAAGGGCTCTGACAGGGCTTGTGCTGAGCAATGATAAAGGGGTGGGCAGTAGGTCAGAATGAGCGATTCCCAGGTGGACTGGGGACCTGGTAGATGCAGAGGCGAGAGATGACTGCTCATGACTGCTTTTTGGCTTTTGAAGACATCATTAGATCTGTAGCTAAACCAGATTAAACTCCCTGGATCTGCCTGTGTGCTTTACAGTTTTACGTGGGAGATTATCAGTCTTATTCTGGTGCTGAGCTCATGTTGTGAGGTTAAATAAAGTTATTTGTGTCACCTGTTGCAGCACTGTGGATTATGGCAGCAAAGTGGGAAATGGAGACACGACTGTCATCAGAAAGTGCCAGGCACTTGTTCCTTCGTGCTTTGCGCTTCCATCCAGAGTGCCCCAAACTTTATCAAGAAGTGAGTTCCTGTTTTTCTTCTATGACCACTTACTTGATCAATTAGAGCAAATCAGTTCAGCATGTTGCCCAGGTCTGTCTGAGACAACTGGAAAAAAAAATGTTTTCCCGTCAACAGGAAAATGTCAAAAATAGTGAAAAAAAACCCAGCCCCAAAATTCCTTTCTAAGGTACTGTTAAGCTCTGCTAGGATGTGGTTGTCAGGCTCAGTCTGGCATCCCCAGTCTTTGTTGAGGAACTTGGTTTTCTTTGGGGGCAGTTAAAGAATGACTAAAAAATGATCATTGCTACCTGTTGGGAATTTCTGGGTAAATACAAAGGGCAGATAGTGGTAATTGCACAAACCTTCAAAAACCTAGGCTCTAGGACCTGTGTGGGATGTGGCAAAGTCCTGATTTGTATCTCCTCAGAGCTTGTTTTACCCTGTTTGTAGACTTAAATTTTTATGATTTATCCCCACAGTAATTTCATTTTGTTGTCACTCTTGCAGTATTTCAGAATGGAGCTTATGCATGCTGAAAAACAGAGGAAGGAGAAGAAGGAATTTGAACAAGCAAAGATGGACCTGGTAGGACAGCTAAACTTACTTAAGAGATATTTTCTGCATGTGTATTACATGTTGAAATTCACCGTTTTGGATTAATGGTTTATTTAACAGTGACTTAGAGAAAGTTTTTGTTCGTGTCCTGCACCTGTGTGGAGCTTTTCAAGTATTTGCTGATGCTCAGCTCAAATACTTCATACATTTATTTTTTCTTTGCATTTGTAGAATCCTTTATTACATTCCCCAGTCTGAAAATCAGCAGTAATTTCTGGAAAGTAACAGTCAAACTTCCTACCTCATTTCTTTATAGCTGACTTGTGCAAATTACATAAAAATAGACTTGCATGAAGAAAAACATTATTGTCTTCTGATTTTTCTTTCCCTGTTTGCAGAAACGTTAGCTGAGGAAGGATTATAATTTCTTCAATATATGCTTGATATTTCAGGGGGAATTCAATTACTCTGAAGAAATTCTCAATGGGGAAATGGCTCGCATAGTCTACAGGGATGCTTCTCAGAAAATTAAAGGTGAATGAACATTTCTTGTACTTATTCATTAAGCAAATTGCAGCCTTTAACCCAGTTCTGCAGTAGGCAATGCTGATAGACTTGGCTTCAATGCACACACTGAGATGCTTTTTTCAAATACACCATTTTTTCAGTGGAACCTATTTAATGGCAGAGTATAAATTAATGGTGCTGGTAGTTCTGATTGCATGTCTTTCCTGCAGGCTGACATCTCTTCCAGCACAACAGCTCTCAGGCTGAAGAGGCCTAGTGCTGGTTTACAGCCTCAAAACTTGTTTTATTAACAAAGGAAAGCGAAGGACAGTTCAGAGTTACATAGCTTTTTTTACTTTGCCGAACATTAGATCACAACTAATCAGCTACCACTAGTGGCAAAAAAGTAAAAATTCAGACTAATAATAAACCAGGCTAAATTATTTTAAATTAAGTGGGCTTGGTAAAAATCAGCCATTTTATTGAGAGAATTGGGTAAAATAACTGCAACCTAGTTGCAGATATCCTTAAGAACTCATGATAGATGGGGATATTTTGGAAGACTGGGCAAAATACAGTAATGAAGATTGAAAATGAGTGGGGAAAAAGGACATTAAAGGAAATTTCAGAAAGAGTTGGCTTAATTAAATTTTCTGGAGAAATACTGGAAAAAATAGGCATACAAATGATTTGTAAGCACCTAAGAAAACTAAGGTGAGTAATGGCAGGTGGGGGTTCACAATGATCCGATAGTGTCAAGTCATGTCAGTTGGCATTTTCAAAGGTAGTTGTGGAGACACAAGACACAATTCATGGACATCTATTTTGTGCGGCTTTGGAGAGATCTGTCCCGAGTGTGGAGCATTTTGTGTTTTCTTGTCAGAGTCAAGTGAGGGAATAGAGGAGGTGCTGATTAAATTTGCACGTGGAACAAAGCTACAGAAATGCAAAGTGCAATTGATGTAATAAGTTGAGGAATTCTTCAACAAATACTCCACTTGATAGTTTTATCTTCTCTTGAAATGTAGGTGTTGAGTTCCAGCTGGCTGTGCTCTCTATTGCAAAGCTCTTCGATTTTACCCAAGATTTGCAAAAAGAAATCCTTGAAAGGTGGGTTGTGGCTTTGTGTTGTATTTTTATTTTATTTTGGTTTGGTTTTTAAGAAACATATTTTTAGAAGTTCTCTAACTTACAGCGGATTGACTGGACTTTCAGAACTGAAGGCTGTTCCTCTAGGGAAATAGTGTTAAAACTTCGGTGAAGTCCTTTAAAAAAAACAAAAGCATGATCTTTAGAAGAGGATACTTGTATCTAACTTCAGAAAGGGCTTTAAAAAGCTGCTAAGAAAATTTAGGTAAAATACATTTCTTACTGAATAATTACTGCACTTAGTTTCTGTAAATTCATTGTGGGAACTGTGGATTTTCCTGGTGTACTTTGGTGGGGTTTTTATGTCTTGTTCCTCCAGTTGTTCCTCTCAAAAGAAAGATCTCTCTTGACAGCTCCCTGTCTGTTTCATGTTATTTCTGGAGAATATCCATATTAAATAATACTTTTAAAAGCTAATATTTTGTCTTTCTCTCGTGGAAAGGAAAATATTTCTTTTCTGACATTTGGTCACTTGGCAATTAACTCCATTTCTACAGCAATATAACAAGCCTGTTAAACATGCCTGCAGGTGAAGAGTGGTGCCTGTGGGCTGTTACAAGCACGTTGTGTTTAGTCTGCAGGCCAGGTACGCTGATGATCCCCTGACATGGGACTACATGGCCCGCCGGGAGCTGGAGCTGGGGTGCCTGCAGCCCGCAGAACACACCACAAAACAGAAGAAAGTCTCAGAAACGGCCCAGAGAGAGGAACGGTGCTGTGCAGTCTTTGATGAAGCTGTGAGAGCAGTCCCAACAGGTGAAATGTTCTGCCTGCATTTGAACATTTGTTTCTGGTATTAGAGCAGCCGGTAAAAGCCTTGAAGAAGGTGATGGCAGGCTCTACCATACCTAAGAGAAGACAAGCAGTTCTTAGATGCTACCTCTTGGGATCTATTTTATGTGTTCTTTGGGTTATTTTTCAATGTATTTATGCTCTTGGAGGAGCTGCTTAACTGAAAATGTGAGTGTCTTGCTGGTCAGCTGTGAGTAAGCAATGGTTTTGAGCTGCCAGGGGTGTGGATATCCAGCTTCAGCCTCTGGTATCATTCTTACTTGTAAAGGAGGTTGTCAAGGGAATATTTGTGGGGTGGTCTCAAACTTGCTGCTATACAGCCTTTAAAGCCATCGAATAGTTTGGGTTGGAAGGGATCTCTAAGAATCTCAGCAGAAGAGCTAACTGAGAGCTTGATGCTCTTTACAAAGAGTTACTGCTTGCAGCTTGGACTGAGGAGCCATTTTAAAGTTTAATGTTATAAACTTGTAATACAGCCTCTCTTGTAATACAGGATTTTAAAACAAAGTTGGCATTATTATTTTGTTTCATTTGTATCTTTGAATTTCTTAAAGACAAATATTTATGACTATTCTTGTGATTGTGTAAAGTGTGATATTATGCCTTTGCTTCTACAGAGGACATGTGGAAATGCTACATCGCTTTTTGCTTAGAGAGGTACAACAGAAAAACCAACAGTAAAGAATTAAAGCAAAAGGTAAAAGTTGATTGGGAAATAATACTAACAAATCATCCCTATTTTTATTGACTTCTGTAGTACCTCTGACAAGAAGCAAATATATTTTTACATTTTATCAAAAATACTAACCTGTGGCCATCATTAAAAATAACTTAATCTCCATCTGGGAGGATCACGTTTACTGCCAGGCTCACAGGTGGCCTGCCTGGCCATGATAACCCTGGGCATAAACCAATCTTGTCAGTAAAGTACAGTGACCTCTTTGGATGAAAGCTAAGACTGTAGACTTGCTAATCATGGGATCATGGAATCGTTTGGGTTGAACGGGATCTTAAAAATTCATTGACATGTCCTTCAAACCTGTGAGTGTTCAAAGAAAAGGATGAGTTAAAATGACTCCTGCAAATAAATCTGAGCAAAGTTTGGTGCTGGCACGTGGGTAATTTAATGATGCATTCCTGCTTAGCTATGACTCAGTGAATTAATTAATTATCCTGTGCAATTTGGTTCCCTAACACTACACTATAAGAACAATGCAATGTTGTTCTTTGATCCTTAAAGAAGAGAAGTAAATGCTAAGATTTCCACTTCATCTTGGAATGTTTGCAGGTACCTAGAGCATTAAACACATAATGTGCAATTAGATATTCACTGACATGATACACAATCCAGTGGGCTTCTTGGAATGCTGGAACCTGGTATATATAGGAATAATGCTTGTTTTCTTTTTTCCTTCTCTCTATGGTTCTAGAGACTGGAGAGGACACTGAGTGTGTTCAGCAAAGCCCATGAGTCCAGTTTGCTCTCAGAAGCTCTCTACAAGCAGTGGGTAAGAAGTGACACAGAAGAAATAGATGCTGAGGCTTTCCTGCATTATTTGTGTGCCTGTCTCTGCCATTTTGAGTAGACACAAAGATGAACAATATTGGTTCAAAGTTCTGCTTTATAACAAAGCTGTATCTGGTGTGTTTTAGCTTCAGCTCTTACTGGACTCCAACCTCTCTGAGAAGGCTGTGGAGGTGGCAGAAGCTGCAGCCAGGCACTTCAGCCAGTCCGTGGAAACGTGGCAGATGAGGCTGCAGGTGCTGATCCAGCTGAAGAGGGATGAAGTGACCCAGTGTTTTGAAGAAGCCATTAAACATGTGAAATCTAAGGTCTGTGCTGGTTTAATGGATTTACATGCACTAGTCTTGGGCCAGAAACTTCTGATGATTGGTTGTTTTTTGGTTTTTTTTTTTTTAAGTTTTGGGTTGTTTGGGGTTTTTTGGTTGTTGTTTTGTTGTTGTTGTTTTTGTTTTGTTTACAAGGCATTGAAAGTCCCTAACCATCTAAGATCAGAAAAAAGAACTTGACGTTTCACATGCAAATCGCATTCCCTAGTATATAAGGAATTGTCAATTCACTTAAAATTCGTATTTTTAAAGTTTGAATGTTTACAGGTGACTTTTTACATATTCTAGCAGCGGGCTGGTATTTATGTCTTAATGGAAAATTGTGTTTTCCTTTCTTCACTGTCTGATACACCAAATGCCTGTGTGATATTTCAAGCCTTGAATTAGCTGTTTGCTCACCTCCTCTATCCCAGAGTGGGGAGACAGGAGGGTTTCTTTCCTTTTTGTTCTTGGAAGTCACCTTTGTGTACTGGAGTGCTCAGTGATGCAGAACTTGGTTCTCATCCCTGGCAACACAGCTGTCCAGCTAAGGATGATTTATCCTGTAAGTGAGGAAGGAAATGAGAAGTGATTTCAGTGTGCAGTTCAAAGTTGTCTTTCCAAGAGCTGTGTCCAAAGGGTGTTTTTAATGGCAGGTACTACAGAACCTGATGACTGTGTTGCTGTGTTTCTGTAAATCAGAGTCACTGCTATTTCAGCCACTTGATGTGTTTGCTGACCTTGTAGGGCACTTTGCCATTGTGGATGCTCTGGGTGGAATGGAGTGAGGGCACAAACAGCAAGGAAGACACAGAAGCTCTCTACCAGGTACTTGGCTAATCAAAATATATTTTTATGTCTGTGTCAATAAAATGGAACAATGTATGTGGATGGATATGGGTTTGATATTTCGGGGTCTGAAAAAGTTAGCAGCTGCTAGCAGGCTAGAATCTCTCAGACCCAGAAATATCAGGCCCACATATGCAGCAAATGGTTTATACTGAAGTTCCTTCATGGATGTGTTGATATCAAAAAATTTAAAGCAAGACTGTGTGCATTAAAAAAAGCAGTTGGACATAGACTTACAGGCACAAATGTCATTCTCATGTTCTAAGGCATATGGGTGTTTGTAAGCACAACCAATGATGGACTCCTAATTTGTGGTCTAGAATATTTGCTCTGTTTTCAGATACCTATCTGAGCACGGAAAAGAGAATTTTTCCAATCTGTGTGAAAACACCAGCTCTGTTACAGAAAACTCAAGATCAGAATGAGTACTTTAATCTCACTATGGATTTCCACTGTAGCATAGGGCAAAACATTTTCTCTTTGCCTGGCGTGTTGGGTTGTGGTTTTTTCCCTCCCATTTACAACATAAAACACGTACTTCAGGTGGAAGCTTGAATTCAGCTGTTTTTAGAGTATTGTGAAACCCTCTGCATGAAGGGGTTTATGGAAATGCCAGTTCCAGCTATATGGAATACTGGAGGAGAAATGTATTTTAGACTTAGGAGATCTCCTTTGTGTCAAATGCCTGACTAGGGAGAAACACTAATTGGGCCATTTAATTGTAAGTTATGTGATAGGTTTATTTTTTGTTTATTTTGGTTTCTTTTCCTTTTGAACCTGCAGAGATCCTTACATGCCACAACACCTACTGAATCTGTGACTATGAAAGAAATGTATCTTGACTGGACTTACAGAAATTGTGGTTATAAGAAAGTTAAGAGACTCTTTACCAGGTAAAAAAACCCCCAGCCTTCAAACTTGATTATTCTAGGGTACATGTTAAAATTCCTTAAGTCTAAAGTCACTTATTTTATTTCAGCCTGTGTGAAAATCGTCCATTTTCACTTGACTTCTTCAGAAAGATGATCCAAATAGAAAAAGAGCAAGTAAGTTGTTGACTATCCACTTAATGCTTTGTATTTGTAAAATACAGTTCTAACTGGGGATCTAAATAGGAAGCAGAGTAGTGGTGTTAGTCTATGATCAGTTTGTGTTTGTCCTCTGCAGTTGATTCACAGGATGTGATACAAACCCAAATTCCATGGTAGCTAATCTTCAGCAGTGTAATTGCCATTACTCTCTTCCTTTATCAGAATCTAATCATGCTGCAGATTTGCTTCTGTACAAAATAAATGGCCTTTTTAATACCTTCCTTTTTTAGGAATCCTGCAAAATGCTTCATCTGAGAGAATACTATGAACGTGCCTTGAGGGAGTTTGGATCAACAAATACTGGTAAGGGGGAGTCTGGTTTTTATTGTTTATTCATTCATTCACTGCTGCCTCTTTTATTTCCATCCATTTCATAAGGTATCTGTTTGTTCCACCCTTGTGCTTTCTGTCATGCAGAGTGGAACTTATTTCTTCTGTGCCATTGAGTCTAGGACACTGCAGGGACCCTCCACTGTCAGCCCAGGGTCACTGGCACTGGGATGGCTTCAGCACAATTAGGAGCAAATCACATTCAGACACTGGCTGGCATAAGAGATGTGTATCACTTTTAATTTGGATATATGAACAGTATGGAGCTATAATAAAGATTTCTGCAATATTCCTTCTAAGAAAGCACACAGCTCAATTATTATTGCATTATTTATGAAGACATCACTGTTCTAGCTAGGAATAGAACCCAGGGTTTTGCTACTCAAGGTGCTGGAGATTGTAGTTTCAAAAAGTAAACTCTATTGCATTAATATCAAAGACACTTAGAGTTTCTAGTTAGGCTTGCTATGTTAGTTAGTAATATCTACTCAAAATCTAATGAGAACTTTTATTTTTCTTTTAAAGACCTCTGGCTGGATTATATCAAGGAGGAGTTAAGTCATCCCCAAGGCAAACCAGAAAACTGTGGGAGCATTCACTGGCGAGCTATGAAGATGTTGCAGGGAGACCTGGTGGAAGATTTTGTTTCTAAATACACTTTATTGCAAACTGGACATTTATGAAAAACTATACATAGTTATAACACGATTGTGCATTTTTAAACTTCTTTGTACAAAGGTAAATATGTTCCTGGATTTTATTAAAGTTTACCTTCTTTAGATTTTATGTGACAAAAAAGAATCATCTCTGTTGCAGTAATTTTTAGTATTGATTCTGCCCGGGGCAGGTTCAAATGCACAGTCAGAGGGGGCAAATCTCAGGGTGTTTTTATCAAGTCTTCTGAGAACAAACTCTTGATCCTGCTTAAACATTCAGACAGTTCTAGTGCATGAGTTTTTCCACTCTGGAAAGGTAATATTACAGCACCTAAACGGAAAAAACCCAGACCCAGCCCTCTGGAAACTATACCTGTGGGTGATCTTTTTATCTTGTTAAGCTGAATCATGAAAAGTGGAACACTTTTCATTAGGTAATCAGAAATCAGTAAAAATACAGTGTTTATTGCTTCCTAGCCTTGAAATAATCTGTAATCCTCATGACAAAAAGAGAAACAGCCTCTGCAGCTGTCTTGCATCGGCATTTGCATCCTGAGAGTGATGAAGGGTAGAGGGGAGCTGAGATTTGTAAACAACGTCCTTTGGTGAGAGTCAAAAGCTCTGATCTATGCTTCAACTTTCTGTCCACCGTGCCTAAAAAATGGGTCATGTTTTTTGAAAGAGTGCTGTCCTTGGCTGTTTACAGAGCCACAAACCTGAGAAATCAACATAAATGCTATCCTTGGGCCAAGAGAAATGGAGGGAAAGTACAAGAACATGCAGCAAGTGTTCCTTTGTGCAATTTCCCGACGACTGATGGGTGACATAATGACAATACAGGAAAATAATTTCTTGATTTTGCACTCAAGTAGAAATTGCAGCTCCTCTCAAGCAATGAATTCCAGTAACTTAACTAGCTGGGAATAAAGTTTGGAGCAGCAGTCTGGTAAGATTCCTCCTTCTGTGACCAGATCCAAAGTACATCCTGCTTTTGTGTTTCCCAAGCTTTTAGCTAGGCCATCTCCCATATCCCCAATAGTTCTCTGCCACCTTGTTGTCTGACATCGACATTTCCTTACTGATAATCACTTACACCCTCCCAGCCTCTTACACTGTTACTCCTTCTCCTGAACCACTTCTTGCTTCATCAGTTGCACAACTGAAAGTTTTTTAAGTGCAAAGTTTAGAGTTTTTAAAATCCAACAAAGCGGGTAACTCCATCATTTCAGAAAGCGGGCCCTTTTTTGTCAGCTGTTCTGGTTCCTTGCAGAACTTTGCCATTCTCCCCAGGGATACACATTCCCTGCAAGCACGTGTGCTTGACACCTGCCACAGCTGTTCAGCCGAGGTACTTCCTGTCTCTCCATGTTCTTAGCATGCTGCTACCACGAAGCCGGAAGGAAATTGTCTATGGCAAGGGGAAAACTCCACCCAGCCATAAGAGGTATTGATACTTTATTTACAACTTCAGAAGTGAAAAGGTGCTTTGTCAGAACTCATGTCTGTGTTTGTCCTGGGTGCAGTCTCGGTTACATGGTGGTGTTGGGTCATGGTTGCACTCGATGAGCTCGGAAGTCTTTCCCGCCTAATTGCGTCTGTGATTACGAAGCTGTGCACGCTGGGCTCCCTCGGCGGTCGCGGCGTTGCAGGCCCCGAGGCTGGAGAGGGAGCAGTCCCACCGTCCCTGCCAGCCACTCATCCCGCTGCCCTGTCCGGGCACAGCCGCGGGCCCGCCCGGCTGACGCTGCCCGGGGCCGCCGAGGGCCGGGCGGTCGCCGGTGCCCTCAGGCCGGGCCGCGGCTCAGGCTCCGAGGGTTCGGGGCTCCCGAGGAGCGCGGGGCGGGCAGCGGAGGCGGCGGGGCCGCCGTGAGGGCTCGCCCGGAGTCTCCGCCCTGCCCTTGGCCACCGGCCGCAACCCCCGCGGGCCCCGGCTTCCCACCGCCGGTTCCTCCTTGTTCGACTGGCCGTGTGAGGAGAACTCGCTGTCTCCTTCTCTGTGCGCCCCTCAGGAGCAGCTGAGGGTTTCCTTCTGCTCTCCGTCCGTCTTGGTCCAGCCACTCAGCGCTGTTGCAGGGTCCTCCTCGGCGTGTGGACTCCCACAGAGTGGCTGATTTAGTGTTAGTACTTTTTCCACTCCTTTTTCCATTCCTCCTAATGAAGGAGTCTTCATTACCTCTGCTGCCCTCACGGTGTGCTGCGGTTCCCAAACGGGCACGTTTTTTGGGTCGGGGTTGTGGGGGTGAGTGAGGAGCTGGGCTGTTCTGTGCTGGCTAATGCTAGGGGTGGCCGATGGCGGCGGCAGAATCAGCTACGGCTCTGCAGATTTGCCTTCTGAAGTGAAAGCCTTCTCTTTGCTTTTAAACTTCTGTTTCATCAAGGGAACAAATGGAGATGCTCAGGACCACTGAAATGTGGTAGCAGTTTTGTGAGCGATCAGAGGGGCTACTGCATTCTTTGAAACTGTCTTGCAGGTGATGGCTGCTGCCTCTGAGGCTGCAAACTCTGAGGGGAAACAGCTTCCTAATAAGACAGAAACGGTGATCTGGAAGCCCAGAAAAGGTAGGACAAAGTGAAGCAGGTTGCAAATATTGAAACTTGTGCACTACGTGAGAAATATACTTAAAACCTTTTGGTGATGCGTGGGAACTTGCAGTTACTTACTGCACTAAATTATTTCCACGTAGATAGTTGTGTATGCCTAGGTACAAGAGTAATTAATCAATATGACCCTGTGTTTTTTTTGTTGTTTTTTTTTTTTTTTTCAAACCAGGACCATGTGCTGATGTGTTTTGTTTTGAATATCTACAGGTGAATGTGGTGAAACAAGGCTGCTGGGTCCTTTGCCCTAGTTTACAGAGTTATTTTTCAACAAGAGTGTGTGGAAAATCCTGATTTACGCTGGTGTTGTGGTGCAAGGCTGTGTCCAGTCTTCCCAAGCATCTGAAATGTGAAGCAGCTCTGTAGTGATATTACATATATAGGAAACTGCATGTATTACAGTAAGATTAGTAGTCACAAAGTGCATTTGTGTACCTCTCTGAATTATTGTGTGCTGAGCACTTAATTGTTCTTGTTCAATTTCTGAGTGTATCTGTTGGTGCTTTCTGCTGTTTTTAGAATGTTTGCTGCAGAATATTCCAAATGTTCCTGATGGCACGTCTGAAGAAAGTGTATCTGCCTCTACCTCTCCCAATGAAGGTGATGTCAGTGGCTCTACTGATGAGGGATGGTACAATATATATGCTGACCTGGATGTGTGGGACAGTGAAGTTTCCAATATACCTGAGTCCTCAGTACAGCAGGATGTATCTGAACATGAGGTGGAGGACTGGGATAAAGAGCTGGAGGAGTCTACGTATGGTCCTTATGGTGAGTACACATTTACTTGTGTTTCATTTGAGTTTTGGATAGCTGGAGGTAGGTGCATTGCGGGACAATGTGTTCAGGTAACGCCATGTTCTATTTTGGGAAGCAGTTTCTTGTTGTGTTGACCTCTTGGACACGTAATGCACAATTTTGTTGTCAAATACAAGATTTAAAGGTGGTGGTGTGGAGTTCACGTGAAACTCTTGCTTGAGCAATTCTTAGGGAGTGGCATAGTAAGGAGGAGAATTCCATGTTTGTGTTGAGTTTCTCTGGTGAAGCGAGTTTTCAGTGGTATATCTTATTCTGAAGCAGAAAAGAAAGGTACATGGCATGCAGGAATTAACTTTTTTGTGTAAAATTTCTTCAAGAAAATTTGAGACTGTTCATTATAACGTCTTTCTGGAGCATGGAGTTGTTTGGAACACTGTTCAGTCTCTGAGTATGGTTTGTTGCTTTTACTGTAGTTTTTTTGAGGGTGGTTTGTTGTTGTTGTTGTTGTTGTTTCTTTGTTTGACTTTGGTTTTGTTGAAGTTTGATCCTCCTAAGTGATTGTGCACATGATCAATCCCATGGACAAAAGTGGCTTTGAATAGATGGAGTTTCACTCACACCTTTAGAGGTGAATTATTCCTCCAGTCTGTAACTTGTTTTTATGGTGACTCACATGTTGAGACTCAAGAGTCTCAACCTTCCATTGGGCAGGCTGGTTCTTAGCACAGAACAGGTGGATGGAGTTTAGCCAGCAGTGACTGATAACCTGCTGTGTCTTTGTTGATGCAGAATAGTACCATTTCTATTTTCCTCTCATTAATGTGTATGTTTTTGTATTTAATACAATTTTCTTTGCTTGGGAGATATGAATTCTCTGTTTATTTTAATCCCATTATTAAAATAAACTTTTGTATTTAAATTCCATTGTTTGATAATGGAAGAAAATGAGAAAGTTTTTGCAGCCTTTCTGTAAAACCATTCTGATTTTAAAATGGAAATACAGTCTGTGTTTTTCACACTGGGTAATCTGAGAAAAAGACTGTTCCATTTTTGGAGGTTTTCCCTCTCTTCCATTCTGAGCTTTCAGTTTAATCTCTTATATGCCCAAATTTATGGTATGTTTTGAATTTTGTACTAGAACTGTTCCTGGTTTTCTTCATTATTTAACTTGCTCATCCCACCTGTAGCTCTTTAAATCGTCACAAATGAAGGCAGCTGTGATTATTGGATTCAGGTCCTTCTGAAGGATACTGAGTACAAGCATCTGAGTTGTTAACTGCTGCAAATACAGAAGTCTGCTTGATTGGTCATTTTATGGCTTTTGAAGTGCCTTAAGCTCTTGCTGTGATGGCTTGTTTGGCAGTGCTGCTGGAAGGCTGACACGTGGGATATTGTGTTGGGTCCTCTGCTCCTCCGTGCTCTGGGCTTTTTCTTTGCTCAGTGTCTGCTGACTAGAAATCTTTATGCTTCTGTTAAAACACTTTGCCCTATTTTTGTGCTAGATTGGTTAAATACAGGTCCATTAGGCTTAATTCTACCTAGTGGAAATGTTGTTCAGAGCCAGCTTTTACAGGACTCCACCCTCCCATTCTGTCCAGTGATCCAGTTCTTAAAGGGTTTGGAGGGCTCCACGTTGGGATGGTGTTATGAAAACTGCAGGAAGGGGGAAGGCAAATATAAGTAATAGTTTCATGAGTCTTTTATTCCCAGGGAAAATGGGAAAAAAACTGCATACCTTGTAAGAGCTGGCGCCAGACATTCTGAGTCCCAGGTGTATCTTTGAGCTTTCTGGAAAACTGTTTTGTCTGTGTGGCATAAACCTTCCCTAAATTGAAAACATTGCCAAATTCAGTTTTCTGTTTGCCCTTTTTTAAGGTCTAATTCATGAGTGCTGGCAGATCAATTTGAAATAGTGAACTGGAAGATGCCATCGACCTCCATAATAACCTGTTGCACTATCTGCTACTTTCCTGATTATCTCCCATGGTTTAAGCCTTTTATTTTATCTTCTTTAGATGCTGACGATCTCTCCTGTGGAAGCTTTGAGGAAAATAATCATTTCGGTTCATATGTATGGAAGGAGGATTGGTTTTACAACCCAGGCTGTGACCATGCACCTTGCTTTGTTTTTCCACCACGATTTAGAACAGTTGAGAAGGGCCAGTTTGATGATGCTGATGAATGAGGTTGAGCCTGGTCAGAAATAAGTTTGGCTTCTGTGTTGGATTATGTTCTTCAGCGACTGAACTGTGTTGCGTCCCTTGGCTTTTTTGCAGAATTGGGCCTGAGGCCAGAAATGTGATGCCATCTCCAGAGTTTTGCTTAGACTGTTTCTGAGCTGTTCATAAACTACTCACCCTTGCTCTGGAGACAAGAGTGCTGGGTGCAAGGAGTTAGTGCATTTCTGGGGGTTTTGTTTGTATTATGGAGATCTATGTTGTTAATTAATTGCTTGAGAAGTATTTGATTTCTAAACTTCAGCTTGTTTGTCAGGCTTCTGTCGTTTTTGACATGCTGATCCCTGTGTTTTTGTGTAATTTTCAGTTTTCTTTCCTTTTCATTTGATGCTGTCAGATTGGTTTGGATAGCTTTAAAAACTCTTCCTCCTTCAAGCTTGTATGTTGTATTTCCATATGGTTCTAATGTCCATTTGTGATTCTTATACTGGTGTTTGACAAAATTAGCTGTGGTGAATACAGAACAAGTTGTTTTGTGTTTATTTTTATGAATTTCAGCATAGAGGAATTTCAAATACACGATGCACATTTTGCAAATACACATGTTGATATATAGGGTGGCTGCTCCATCCAGTAGGAATGCTGGGTGCTTAAGGCTGCCTTCCAATACAGATTTCTTCACATCAGGCCTTCTTGTGTATGGTCATATTACCCTAGAGTCCCACAGTTCGCTTTATTACATCCTCATGCAACATCAGATGTGCAATGACAAGGAAAATATCCCTGCTTTTATATGTATATGTATATATGCGTGTGTGTGTGTATATATATGCGCATGTATGTATATATTGCAGTATATAATCTCAGTGTCCTACAGACAGTAGTGAATTAAAGTTCCTGATGCTGTTCTGCTGTTTGTGTTGTGGCAAATGAGGAGATGGGAACACAAAATACCTACGTGAGTCCCTAAGAGAAGGGGTGGAGCTGGAACCGTATCCTTCTCACCTTTGCTCTGGGTTAAAGGAGGTGTTCTCAAATGAAGTGTATGAGTGGATTGAGTGGCTGAGTAACAACAGCCTTCAATGTGCTCATGTTTCATTAATTCCTTTTATTTCAAAAAACATTTTCATGGCTTTGTGTTTAGACACTGACTGAACTGGAGCACAGTACAGTGGGGTTTTTTTTTGGTTTCTTTTTTTCTTTTTAAATCTTCCAGTGTATGAGACCAAAATAATTAATGCACTGCTTTAGAAGGAAGAAGTGAATGACACAGTGATATTTCCTCAATATTTTCCTAGGGAGCACAGGAGGACAGGAGCTTGTGAGACAAGAGCTTTTCTTTGGGTACCTTTCAATTCCTGGTTATGTCTCGATACCGAGCAGTCAAAGCAGAGTGGAAGCATAGTGCTGAGGTTGCAAAAAAAGAGGGCCTGGCCTTTTATTCCCATATGATGGAGTGATCTAGGGATTAATATTTCCTTCAAAACTTCCTCAATTATGCCAATAACTGGCTCATCATCGCAAGTGAAAAGGCTGATTTGCAATTATAAATGCAGTATTCATAAAGATAAATTGAGTGCAGATTACTGCTGAAGTAACAACACACCAGTAAATTGTAAAAATTCCTCTGAAATCTCCCTGGTTCTTTTGTGAGCCTGCTTATCCTGTGCCGGCCTGGCTGTGGATGGCAAGGCCCAAGGCTTCCCTGCAGAGGGCAGCAGAAAATTGTCTGCCCTGCTCGGCGTGTGCTCAGCAGCGTGAGCTCCCCGGGCTGGATTTCTAACACTGATAGCAATTTAGATCAGAGTTCTGCATAGCCCTGTTGCTCCCCAGTGAGGCTGATTCATGGCCCTGATTAGTTTCTCATTTTTTTTTTATTTCGCTCTGAAGTTATACTTACTGGACTGAAAAATATCTCCCATGGCTGAGTGAAGAACATCTCTTGACTTCAGGCTTAATATATATATATTTTTTTTACTGTGCTTGTGGGAGATATCCCCCCATATTCAATAAAGATGAAACTAATAGAATTCTGTGGAAGCAAACCCATCTTTTGTAGAATTGTTTTATAAGGATAAGCAAGAAGTCTTTATAACACTGATTAGGATGATTGTTCTTCCTGTACAGCTCCAAAATTCCATCATTCCTGAATCTTCAAGCCATTTTCCATGCAGTTTATAAATCAAGGTGGTTTTTTACCCTCTGTCTTTAATTGCAATCGGTCTTATCTGTCTCAAAGGTCTTATTATTTGAGGAGAAATTGTACTGAATGGCTGCCTTGCTAAGCTGTTTGTATTTGAAATGACTGTAAACTTTAAAGATTTGTTTTCAGTTTCCATTTAAGGTTAAAACTGACACCACCCCCTCCAGCTTTGGAAAAGCAGGACTTTGCAGCAGAGGTGCACTGTTCTCTCCAGGGATACGTTGGCAAATACAACTTTGTTCAGCTTGGCCATGCTTGCTAGGGCAGGGGCTTGACGTAAAGCTTGATCTGAACACTCTCAAACTTCAGGGGGATTAGAAAACCAGATGCAGGCTTCTCAGAAAGCATCTGCCTGGAAGGATTTGAAACCAAGCTCACGGATTCCAGTGTTTCTGCACTACAGAGTGTTTGAAATTCCATTGTGAGTCTTGCACCAAGCCTGTTTTGTGTTGATACAAGCGTGTCATTCTAGGCAGGAATACTTGTAGTTAAAACCAACATAAGGTAACACATGAGCCAACAGTCAGCTCTTCAGCCTGCTCAAATTATTAGAGGGAACAGAGTGCCTGTCACAGGACCAAGATCATAAATCTTGGATGAACACATGCAACACATTGGCATTACATCAGTTGGAAAACTTATAGGTGTCAAAGATCGCTCAGTTAAATGCTCATGATTTCCCCTTTCTATACTCACACTGTAAGATACCACTGAAAGAACTGAGACCCTGCTACAGGTTCATAGGTTTGGTAGGTTTATGTTGTGGGGATGGTGTAGGAGTGTGACATAATTTGGTGGTTCATGAGAACAGGGTACAACTTTGAAGCTGCCCTTGCTTTTCTTCTCATTACCTCACTTTGTAGGTAAAGATAAATGACTCCAGCCAGTAAAGTACTTCAAATTTACTGAGCAAGAGATTTTGTCTAAATAGTGAGGTGCTAAGAAATGAAAACAAAACAGAGTTTTGCATTTTCTTTGAACAGCCAGCAAAGAAATGAAAACTTGTTTGGGGTGCATCTGTTGTTTCCTTTGAGACCTACACGGAATGATTTGCAAGAGGAAATAATTGTAGGAAATGTGTTCATATTTCCTGTTGATAAGGTAGAGCACTTAATTCATACATCAGATTGAGATAGTGTTTCTTGCTTTTATATAGCCACAAAATCCAGACCATTACAGTGTCTTTTAAAGACGCTGCTGCTTCACTTGTTTTGTCCCATCTTTTAACTGGTCTGCTTTCACTTTTAAACGGAGAAAATGCCTCCACTGTTGGGGGGACTATGTGAATAATTTCACAGACTAAAGGAAAAATGCTGATAGCAGCGGCTCATTCCTGACCATCTGTTGCTTCCAAGGACATCAGTGTAAATCCCTTTGTAACAAAGGTCATTTTGTGAAGCTCTGTAGGCATAGGGAAGGAACTTGTGATACTTTGCCCTCTGTGGTTCTGTGTTGCACACAGAGACATCGGAAGCTTCAGTATTAGAGGATGAATTAGTGGTGGAGTTGTTAGTCCTGGAGTACCAGCTCCTCACAGCTTCCTAGCTTGGCAATAGAAACTGGAACCTGCTAAAAAAGCAGCAAAGCACACAATCCCAATGATTTGGTTTAGTGATGAAACCACTTCCTTTAAACATTTGGAATAGATCTTCAGCTGGTACAAACTTTGGCAGCTCATTATCCAAGCAGAACCTCTGTCCCTGTGTGTACCTCTAGGCAATGCCCGTCATCTCTCAGTGAAAGCTCGTGTTCAGTGTTTCATTACTGGTGTGTTTTATTATTGCTGTGTTCTTAATATAGGGGGCTTTCTTTTTGTTACTTTTAGATCTACTGACCTTTACAGAGCAAAACCTGTGAATGTGGCTATATTTATTTCTTAGCAGGTTTTATCAGGTGAGGTTTTTTCCCCACGTTGATGATAGCTAGTTTCAGGACATGTAGATGGAATCAGCCTTGGAAAGTTAACTCCTATGATTCAGCAAGTCTTGATCCTTTGGCCTGAATGCTTTTAACCAAACGTTTTCTGATCTGCCTGCAACTTCTGCCTTTAAGACCTGGAAACTCTTTTCACTGCATGATGCAGGAGTTTAAGAGTGAGTTGTATACAAAAAATGTATGTATTGTGAGCCTGAGATCTCTGTTCATGATTTTATTTTCCTCAAAGGGAAATACTGCTCAGTCCTCTTTGAGCTGTTGGTGCTTAGTAAGACGTATATTGAGCAACACATTTTCTGTGACATCTGGGGTAGCAGAGGATGCCAAGTTCTCATCGTGCTGCTTTGCAATTTTAATCAGTGTAGCTACTGTAGACTCCTATTCCAACATTAAACAAGTTATTTAGTATTTCTACACCTATCTCAGGAACTACTCCAAAACATTCCTGTTCTCACCGAGGAGTTCCTTTGGTTGCTTAACACATGCTGGAAAATATGAAGATTATTTTACCTCAGATAAAGTAATATAATTTCACTTGTAATCTTCATCCAGACACCAGAGTAAATATGCCACATTGTAATATAGTTCTGGCTGGCTGCAGTTGGTTGGGAATTGTGTAACTCCCTGTCCCATGCTCAAATGTTTCTGGGGAAGTAAATAGGGGTGACTGTGAGATTAAACAGGACCTATACCCCACAGCAGACAGTGCAAGCTCCTACTGTGCAGCTGGAGATCCAGATAGCAAGGAAAGTTTTCTAGCTGAGCAGGTTGTCACAGTGTTGCTGACATTAGTATGGTAGAATTAGAATAGCAAGGTCAGAGGAGAAACTGATAGTTCCACCAGAAGCATGGGCAACAAATCAAAATAATTTGGTACAGGAATCTCAGTTGCTGCATTCTCCTTAGAGAACACGTAAGGGAAGTTTGCAAATTCTGTTTCAACTGTAGTTAACTCCTTAAATCATAAACTGAAGCAGGACAAGTAACCTGAAATGAGTGCACCAAGGTGGAGTCTGCAAATAGCCACATACTGAGTCAGCAGTCATCATTGTCTTGTCTGCTGTCTCTACTGGGTTTGCTGGAATACCAGACCCCCACCATTGTTCTCGGCGTTATTTTTATCATTACCTTCAGTTCCACGTTCTTCAAACAGGTCATTATTTTCCAGGTCTGAAACACCTTTTACCTTCTGCTTTGTTTAGTTGTAGCTTATCTGCATAATTCAGGCTTGCTTTGTTTGATTAGGCCTCCATCTCTGCAGCTTGCCAGACGTCTGGTCTTTTCAGTGGGATTGGTCAGACAATATCAAGACAGATAAATATTTCTCAGGATGAGACTGCCTGTCTGCTAGATAAGAACTACATTTAGTTCTATTATCTGCGCTTGTGTTAGTAAGTGGATTAGGTTTAATTTGGTCCTTTGGAGAGAAGCGGGTGAACTGTTCTTCAGACAGACCTGGGATTTGGTTTAAAGACAGGGTTTGTGTTGTGGTCTGTAAAGTGCCTTGTAGCCCAGTAGGAATACTTTGTGTGGCTGGTTCCTGACAGCAATTTGGAATGCTAACTTTAATGATTGTGCTTCTAATTATGTACAGAGGTAAATTCTCAGATGAAAGAATGGGGAGTTTCATCATCTGTCCCATTAAGTGCAGCAGGGTTTCTGTTGTGCAGAGGAGTGACTGCCTAAAACTGGCACCTGATAGCTGCAGCAAGGGAAAGGGTTTCTCACAAAGTGTTTCTTAGGCTGCACAAGGCACCTTCCATCCCTCCACAGCGTGCAGCTCTGATTAAAGGATGTCTTGACTTCTTAAATGAGCCATGTCTTTGTCATGGGTTACAATACTGTCACGTATCTTTAATGTCATTTTTCTCCCCCCTCCAACAAGAGAATAGATGTGGGAGTTTGTCCAGCATGTAGCTGGGTGAGTGTTAGAGGACTGGGGAAATTGGTAACACCCAGCCTTTTGTGATCCTGACTGCCTCCAACAAAAGGGCAAAGTTCAGTGTCCTGATAATGGACTTAAGTGTTCCATGATTGAGACTCCAGATATTTGGGAAATGGCCTCTTTTGCTACATATCCTGTCAAGTTTGGGTTAGTTATTCCCATTCAGCTTACCTAGGTATTGGATATTGCTAAGGCTTTAGTGGCAGCTTCCACCACAATTCAGTCCTCCAGGCTGGGCAATAGGATTTCTCTGGTTTCAGGGCTTATCTCTGTGGTTTACATTTCACTTTCTGCTTGAATTTTCCATTTTGGAAGGATTCTTTCCATTTTTTAATGCAATTTTGTGTCTGCTTCTGCCTGGGGTTAAATTTAGTTTTTGTTTCTGCCTGTAGTACAAAGACCCAGCAACTGGTGCCAGGTAAAGAAAAATGTTCTCTGTTATGGCAGCATCCACCTTGTGTAACAACTTGAGGACTGTATCAGCAGCGAGTGTGGGAGGAGGCTGAAACGAGGCAAATAGGGAGAACACAGGGCGCAGTAACTGTTCATTTGTACAGTGGGAGTGTGCTTCAAGTTTCACTTGATTGCTTCCTCTTTAATTGAAGCTTTGCCTAACTGAGCTGAGAGCTTTCCCTTCTCTAGTTCAGAGTGCCGTGTGTCCTTTTTTTCTCTTTATTTGCTGTTTTACCTTAGACATGACACTGATGTGAGAGGAATATTTATTTTTAGCGCTTCTTCCCATGGTTAATCCCTGCAGGTTCTGCTTGATGGTTCAATGCTATTTTAATGATGTAGGCAACAGCTGTTTTCTCCACATCTTATCAGATATCCTCATGTTTTAACATAATAACAAAGAAGTTTCTTAATTCTTGGCTAGTCTGATTTTCCACCCAAGGGATCTCATTGCATCTTTTTATGGGGACTGCAGTCTAGGGATAGGTACGTGTGGCTGGATAGGTAAATTCTGCTTTAAACAAATAACTATGATTGAGGATTTAACATCCATTTTATATGGATTCTGTTGTTACACTTAGGGTGGCAGGGCTAATATTTTTAACAGCTCAGTAGTTTTAACTGTTCTCCTGTTGCTTTGATAAAATAATGAGTACACCAATCTGTTTTGCCATCAGATGCTGTAGGAATGATTTAATTAGACTAATTTCTATTTTCATTAACACTTCTATTAACTGTGTTTTAATGCTACTGTTTACAGATTATTTTGGCATGTTTTTTCTACATATTTTTCTCTCATCCTTTTTGTTGCCTGTTTACTATCACAAAACTGATACTATAGCAATTGTTTACTTTTACAGGAGGTCTCTCTGATATTATCTGATAAAATGTGATACTTGCACTACTGGCAATAGTGTCCCCTCATCTCCATGGTCCCTCCCAAAGCAGGGTAGCCTGATCTAGGGCTTTACTAGAAAACTAGGACAAAATCCTGTGAATTACAGCAGTGTTAGCATATCTTGAGAGACCAGAACTGTGATAATGGCACATATCCCAAATTCCTTCTGACTTCATGTTTCCTGTGCTGATTTTTAAGATCTGTCAGAGATACGGTTTTCAGTGGAGTCTGTAATGTTTAAGAGTTATCATAATTATCCTGAAGAAGTTCTGGATTTGTGAAATAGTTGCTTGCTTTCAAGCTTTTTACAGTCAGCAGTGTACAACAGAGGAATGCAGTTTATTCTTAGGCCGGGAAACTTATTCCATTTCCTAAATGCGTCATCAAATTTGTTCATAGTACATAGCATATTTTTCTTGCTTAGCAGTCTTATCTTCAGCAGTGAATTTAAGAAATTTTTTTTTCAGGTGGATCTCATTTTGATACAGCATTCTGCCATAGCTCAGTGCCAGGTTTATTCATTAACTTTCTATCCATAGAGTTGCATACTTTTAAAGTAACTTGCGTATTGAACAGGATATGGAAGAGAAAGTATTTCAGCTACTCTTAACAACCTATGAGTTGGTGACTACAGAACATTGCCTGCTTTGTCTTCTAAAAAATTGAACATTTGCAAGCACTTCACTCGGTTCATAAAAAAATGAAGTTGTCAAGGACAATGACAGCAGAAGTAGAAACCACTAGCAATTTTTTTTTTTTGTCAAGGCTGATACAAAAATTATATTTGGAAGAGAACTATGTTGTAAAGCACCTGAGAGGCCACTGCTAGTAAATGTGAATAACTTCATGTATTGAAAAGCATGGGTCTACTGGAAAAAAAAATGGTTTGAATGCCAGTCTGCAATTTAACAAATTAAATATCTATTAAAATGTATATTGAAAAAAAAAGTAAGTAAATTAAAAAAAAAAAATAAAAAAAATTGCAGTGTTGCCATGGTTACCAAAGCTTCATTGGTTCCAGGACTGCAGTGTATTACATCTTCAAAGAAGAATCTCTTTCCCCGCTCTTTAAGTATAATCAAATAGAACTTTCAGAAGTGCTTTTAATTTGCATGCATTAATTGGTGAAACTTGTTGCCACAAAGAAGCAAAACCCCAGAAACATAGCTGTTTCCAAAACATACACTTCTATTTCACAACATCTTTGAATTAAACCTCATAAAACTGTATTCTTTGGTTTTGAATGGTAGAGAGAAGTGACCATCCTTTGGCTAGGGGGACACTGGGACTCACAGCAACCCACTGAGTGTGGGTAAAACTCTAACAGATGATATTTTGGGTGTTCTCTGTGTGTTTGTATGAGTGGCTGATACTCAGTTGTTCTTCAGATTGGTTTTGCACTTTTGAATATTTTTGCTGTAACATGCTCCTTTGAGTAGGAAATGAGAGAGATTAAGGAGGAATGACTTTCATGGTCAAGCTCTGCCATTATTGTTCCATTAAGGCTCGTTTCCTCTGAAGCTGCATGTGCTGCCACCATGTCATTGTGGCCAATTCGTGAGTTTTTGGAAAATACAACCTGTTACTTGTAATGTGGAGAGATGATCATAAGCACCATGGTGAGATCCTGTTAGACAATAGCTGTGCAGCTTTCCTTGTGGAACTCAGTAAATGATATTATTAAATAATATTAGCAAGGGTGTAAAAACAATACAGCGTGAAGGAGAGGAAATAAAATCAAGGGATTTTTGCTCTGTTGTCCTGGAATCTGCCCCACACCAACAGCACATCTGCCCAACAAAGGTCAAAGATCAAGTGCTTCTGACACTGGTTATTTCTGTCAGGGATTGTTCCCTTTTTATGGAGCACAGAAGAGCCTGCGTTGAGGTGTTTCCCATTGTGCCCTCTATAGTTATTATCTAACATAGACTCTGTTCCTGTGGCCATACATTTTCTGCATATTATCAAACAGTTTTTATCCCATGTGGAGCTTCTGCTTATGGTTTTAACGTGTACATTTGTGTCTGTGTAAATTAGTAATGGAGGAGAACTATGTGCTGAATTAAGTCTGTTTGCTTTAGAGCTGCAAGGCTTTGTTCCTCTGGAAAACAATCTCTCAGGACACATGAAAGCATTCAGCTGTTTGCTGTGAGTGTGCACATCTGGCCAAGGCACGGCATTCCTGGTGACACGATTCCCCATTCCCTTCCTTGCTGCCCTCTCAGGTGTGGCTGATCCAGCTGGGGGAGAGCGCTGTGATGCCTTGCACCCTGCTGCATCCAGGGAGGAGGAGGAGGAGGGTGTGGGTCTGTAATGCAGCACTCCTGGCCTGATTCATTGTCAGCTTGAGCAGGCTCTAGGAGCGCCTGAAGTGAAGGTGAAAACCAAGAGATGAAGTAACACCAGCTGCGACTGCTGCTGCAGTTCTGACATATACATAAAATCTACTCTTTATATCAAACTACTTGTTTATTTCAGGGTGGTTACTGTACCAGTCTTCTGGAGGTTCGTGAGTTGAATGTAAGATACCTGGTTTAGGTCTTTGCTATCCTTAGGGCCATCTGTTCTGTAAGAGTTGGAGCTGTGTGCTCTTCAGCTGGAGTAAGAAAAAAAAAACATATAATTTTGTACACAGGGAAGAACGGGATTCAATTTTGAAATTACCCCGGTAGCCATACCCTCTTTTTCATTTTAAATGAATTGGGAACTGCTTATTTAAATTCTACAAACAGTTTTGAAAATAGCCAAAAACCCTCACAGATCTGCAACATGCACTCTAGATAGATTGTTGTGAAAACAAAATGCTTCCTATACCATGCACCTCGACAAGTACATACTTGGGTCCAGTCAGGGCATATTTCTGAAAGAACTTGTTCACCAATACCAGTGTGTTCGAAAGTTCAATTTTCTGGCACTTTTGAATCTGGTCCCCGAACACATTTTGAGGGTTGGAAACATCATGTGGTTTGTATAAATAAAAATACCAAATTGCCTGGGGTGCATCTGCGCCCCTTGCTGTGCAGGCTGGCTGTTTCTCTGCCATCAGCCTGACATTTTCAATCAAGTTTTTAATGGACTCCTGGGGCTCCCCCAGTTTCTGTTCACGCAGAATCTGGCACCAGTCTCCCCAAGACTGTAACAATGAAAAGCTTTATTTTAGCTTTTGATTGTACAGAAATTTAGTGACAGTAGGAAAGAAATGAACTGGTTGGATGAGTGCCAGAATAGCAGGAAAGAGCTGTCTTTAGAAAAAATTCATAACCTACATTTTATTTTGTCGAATTAGGAAGTGCAAAGTATAGGCCTACCATAGATCAGACTTCTCTGTAATCTTTTCCAGATTTTGACAGATTGACAATTTTAATTAAGACTGTTTTGTTTAATTCATTTTGCCTTTACACCTGAGAGTGTTCACAGGCCTGTGCAGGTTCGGACTGCAATTCTGCAGGTTTTTTTTTTAATATAATTATTGGTCATTAAAAAAAATTGAAGTAAACGTTATGAAGGCTTTTAATTTTCTTTCCCATTCAGGAAGTTCCCAGATCCCCTCTTATGCTTACGTAAGTTCTTTTAAACAGTTTCTTTTATTTCAAAACTTCTTGTTGTAAAGGAAGAGTGAACCATGAAACCATAACAGTTGCCACTTTGCAGTAATTATGGGCACCTCAGTTCTCAGTAAAGGAAGCCATTGTGATTGTCTCTCAGGTTTGTAACAGCAGCTGTTGTAACTGCTAAAGGCTGAAGTCCTGTGATCTGTGTGGAATAGATGTTGGGATTTTATATTGAGAAAGGTATCAATTAATTTCCTCCCTATCCTTCTGGGAGTTACAGTTATTAGTCCTCTACGCAGTAGGTGGAGACAAAGACCTCATCAATTTTATCATGTTTCCATGCACTGATTTATTAGCTATGTTTGGGCTCTCCTGATTTTTGGTTTATTAAATCCCTTTATAAAAACAACAAACTTTTGTTCTAAAGTTTGTTAATTTATGTTCACATTAATGCTGTAATTATTTTTCTGGCTATTGTTGATATATTGGTTTTTTTCAAATATGAGGGGTGATTTGGAGATCTGTGAAACCTTTCTGTTCAAGTTCAGATCTTAGGCCCAGAAATTCAAAGGTCAAAGCACGCCCAGGATAGACTTCAAGTTTGAACATATCTTGAAATTCCCAGTGATGTGGGAGTTGCAGTTCTGTGCAGACTGGAAGACTGAGGTGTGGTCTGCCTCTGTTTATAAAGTGAATTTATATGTGTGTGTATGTTTATATAAATCCAGTGCCTGTTTACCGGTGGGTGTTTACGTGCTTACAGCATGTGTAGCTGCACACAGAATATGGCCTTGGCATCCTGCCTCTGCCTCAATTTACCTGAAAACTTACAGTGTAATTTGGAGTAGCGAGAACAAATGGGGTGTAATACATAAAGTAGGGGAGATGGTTTTATTCACTTTTCAGAGGGAAGGTGGAGTTTGCGAATTTCTCAAATCCATTGGTTGACTGTTTCAAGTCATCTGTCGATACTTTTTTATTTTAATCTTCTCCTTGATATCATTTACACTAGGCTGTTGGTGCTCTATAATGGAGGAAGTCTCTGCCATATGCATCTTGCTATGTGTACTGAAGTTGACTGAAATAGTCATGCCAGAGAAGGATTTCCAGGAGTATGACAGTTCAGGGTAGGTTTCCCATTCTTTTGGATGCCAAGCAGGTTGCCTTAGGAGAGATGGTTTTGTCAAATCTGTTACTCATGCTCAGCTAAGGCTACAATATGACAAAGCTCTGTGATTTCAGCAGATCATGGTAAGAGTTCCTCTTTCCTTGATCTCAGACTGGTCTGATGAAAGTTTCTGTGGTTCTTATAACAGAGTTTACCTAGTGAGGTGTGTTTGTGACAGCGTAGATTCAATAATGGAAAGTGGAGTTTTATCCAGTAGGGAGGATAGAAGAAGAGAGGAGCCCACACGTCAGGGTAAGATCAGATTCCTGTACTCAGGAGACATTTAAGCAAACCTTTAAGAAAGGACTTTTTGCTGCCTCAAAAAATTTGAGAACGGTTGTTTTCAAGTACTTCTGTTCCTTGCCCACCTGTGAGGGGAGAAGGTTTGTCTTCTGAAAAGGAACGCCTGGATTAAGTTTAAACAGGAGAATGAGTTGTTTGTCTGTTCACTTCCTCATTAGGCCAAAGGCCAAGTAGCTTTGTGTGTATGGGACAGTTAATTTCACTGGAATCCTGACAAAACCTCCCTCTCATGTGGAAGAGTTGTGTACCTCTGATTTTTCACTCGTGGGCAGCATATGCTACAGGATGTCAAAATGGAGGTTATTATTAAATACAGTTCAAATGAAGAGGCAAGGAGCAGAGTAGCTTCCAAAATTAAGACAACACACGGTTTGGGGGTAACTGATAAAGACGTGCAGAGTCAGTGCCTGCCACAGTATCATGTCTGTTCTGGTGAGGTGGGTGTTTTGCAGGGCAGCTCTTTGAATAAATCAAAACATCCTGTAAACATCAGTGGGAAGCTGAGAATGACATACAGGTGGGTGTGTGGATCTTGCCTCTAGTGATGCACAGAGCCTGTCTTTCCAGTGTCATTCAAGTATAGGCAGAAAGTCTAAACATCCTAACATTGCTTTAACTCTCAAGTACATTCAGCTCTTCAAATGGAACATGGTATTTTCCATGACTTGTAGTATAGATGAGTATAGAGGGAATGTGTAGTCAGTGTTACTGCTTGGTACAAGAGTTACTTTTATTGATCTCAAGAGTTATTCATCAGAGTTTCTTCTATGCTCCTTTACTCTAAGAGTGTGATTTAATTTAAAATGTCCAGATCTATGTAATAAACTCATTAATCATTAACAGACACACACTCTTACATTCCTCAGTTTTGTAGCACTATTCACTGTAAATCCAGCACAATGCATCTTCAGCAAGGAACGCTGCTAGGCTTGAGGGCTCTCGAGGAACCGTGCTTCTGATGTGTCCATCTGAACTTTGCTAGGCTGAGGAAATAAGATTTCAAGGAGCCCAGAGCCAGAGCCAGCCCAGGTCAAACTAAGGGTTCATTCTCTACCTGCATCTTCTCTTTGAGCACCAATGCTAATAAAGATGTGCTCTCTAAGTGAGCTTCTGTAGGAGTGCCCAGGTCTGTGCTCCTCTGGGCTGGGGCGGTACAGAGGATGTTCCATGGAGTGGGGATGTCTGCAGCTTTTGGACTGAACATGTGAGACCACAGCTTCCTCCCCTCCTCTGAGTACTCTGTTGTTTGCTGAGGCTTCCCTTCTGTCTTAACAGAAATCACAACTAAGGAAATAACGTTTGTAGAATTTAAATTGTATTCTTTTCTATGTGTTGTTAGATATTCCACACAAAAGTGTAGAAATGGATCAGTATAAATGCCATCCTATTTACTGGTTTTTTGCATATGAATTTCCCTTATTTTCCTCTACCAATGCCTGTACATAATTTATACATGGTATTATTCTTTATCAATAGCCAGGATAATTGATGAGGAAGGGAAAAAACCATCAAGCCAGTCTGTTTGGTTATCGCCACACTTGTTTAAAAATGCCCTTGGAAGTGGAAGGATAATGAATGTTGTGCTGTCTGTTAGTTTGATTTTTAAGGTGGTGGCATGTGGATAATCTCTGGTGGGCTTGAAAAATGAAGCTGCCATTCTGCAGCTTTTCAGCTGCAGACTTTCAGCGCTAATGGTTGGGGCAGAGAGGTACAAAGAGTTCTAAACACAGAGGTAAGACACTGGCATGGACAGAGCTTTTCATTCCAGAGTATAGTTTAATGTTTGTTTTGGCTTTGCTGTTCCTGTTGGCTTACATCTATAGGATGCAGACTGCTCTGTGAAAGGAAGAATGAAGTGTCAAAAGCGGCTGGAGGGAGATTTCTTTGAAAGTTATTGAATTTGTGAGCCAGTAAGTAAGTGGGCAAATGCAGTGTTAACTTGGAAGGAAGTAAATTTCATTTGAGCATGTTATTTTGTCCACAGAAGGCCGAATCCTGAGAGATACTAAGGATTAAGTGTTTTTGATAAAATGTTCTTTTGTAGATTCAACTTCGAGTTGCCTTGGGTTTTCTTCTCCAGATATGCATAAGGTTTGGCTCTGTCTGTGATAACTAGTTTTACTCAAATTATTTATCAAACTGCTTTGTAATGTCTGACTCAAATGCACGTAACATTTGCCTAAAAAAAATGCGTTTGGGGAATGAAAGACTTTGCTTGAGGTCTCTGCTATTAAATCTTTGCTGAGGGGCAGGGAGAGGCTATGAGTTTTTTGGCGAAGTTAATAAAATGTGTGGATTAGTGAAGTGCTGATTAGTGAGGTTCTATTGTCGACAGAAACATTCCTGCCTTAGCTGAAACCCAGATGGAAAGCTGCCCGCCTCAACTGTGGAAAATGGTTTATGTTGCTGCTCTGCTGGAGTATGTTGCTGAGGTTGCTGCACAGTGAATCTCACTGATGTCTTGAAGTGTAATTAACTCTGTTGTTCGATGTAAATATTTGAATACTGCTCATTTGGTCTCTACAGGGGCCTGTTTAAAACAATTTCTGCTAAAGAGCTCAAAGGCCAGTAGGAATGTGTGTGCATTAATAAACTTCTCTTTGTTCTGGACTTGATCCAGAGTTTATAGAGGACACATAGGATGAGATCTTCCCATCTCATGTATTTACTGTAGAGCTCAGAGTGCTTGATCAAGGCATCATTGTGCCCAGGGTTTAGTTTAGATATGAAACTGCAGGACATGGACATAACAGTCAAGTGGATTCAGGGTACTGGAAAGGCTGGGGGAGAAAAAAGGAGTAGAATTCATGAGAAAAATAGTGATTTCTGTTATCCTTATATATTCCATAAAAATGATGGGTTTTTTAAGGTGTAGAACTTCCATTTTTGGTCCCAAGCATTAGCTTAAATGCTCAGAATTACGCTTAAAAGGCCAAAACAATACTCTCAGGGAAATAAAGTTATATTTCATTGTGATAATTACCTTTTTGGGGGTAAAAAGTTTTGCTTTCTGCAAAAAGTTTTGTCTTTTTTTTTTTTAAATAAAATCTTTATTTCTGTGATCTGAAGCACTTCTTTCAGAAACAGAGTGTGCTTCCTTTGTGAAATGTCAAATTGCTTCCGAGATATTACATGCTGTATTATCTGTGCTGTGTCTGGATTCCCCAGAATGCCTATTTTTGTGTTGTCTCCCATTTCTAAAGACTCTGGTTCTGCAAGCTTAAGCAGGAAAAGCTGTGGCAGGGTAAGAAAGCAGCCATTCAGCAGCAGATGCTCAGCTTCCATGGGCCCAACCTACAACTCCCTTAAGATCCACAGTGTTTCCAAATGAAAATATCTCTTCTGCCAAAGGGGATTTTTTTGTTTGGTGGCATTTTGAATTTTCACCAGAAATGCCTTTCTGTCTGTCTCTTATGAGCTGTGCTTCTGAGCAGCTCTCAGTTTCTGCAAAAGTGAAGATGAGCAGGATTCCACAGTAATTGCACAGCAGGGGAAGTAGCATTGCTCAAACAGTGCTGGAAAATGAGGATCAAATTTTCTTTTTATTCCTGCCTTGCTCTGGTGATGTTCTTGGTAATTCCATTATCCTATGTTAATTTCTACCCTGCTGTAAAATATGCTATAATATTGACACTTATCTCCTATGGATGTTATCCATTTTATTATTTTCTGTAAAGTACTTGAAGATCCTTGGATCTTAAATCAGTGATTGTTCCTGTTAATGGGATTGTCCAGCTTGGTCTTCAGATCACTGTCAAAACTGCAGACAAAGATAAGCAGCACTATGGAGATGTTGCTTTGAAATTGCTTAGGAATTAACTTTTTGTTCTCTGATGATGTAAATAAACACCAGGATCAAAGAGGAGTGTTGGAGTGATGGCAATGTATTTGCTGTAGCTCCTGGTCCTGAATCCCTGGCTTCTGCTGAAGTGACATCCATAGGAAACAATTGCCTCAGCCTGGCTCCTGCTGTCTGTGTGGATGATGTTCACTGTGAAGATGTGGTTTTTTCTTTATTGCCCTGCAGAAGTCGATGGAGCTAGCAGGAGCTGCAGCAAAGCAGCAGTGCAGCTGCACTCCCTCTCCAGGGAATGCACTGCTCAGGTGTTGGTCAGTGCTGCACCTGCCTGAGGGTTTGCATGGGTGATATCTGGACAGCAGCTACATGGAAATGCCTCACTCAAAGCATATTAAAAAAAAAAAAAAGCCATAAATAGGAAAAAGATGACAGAGGGAGGCTTTGTTGAATGAGTGGTGGCTGTTTGGTGCAGTAACAAACATCTCTGCTATCTCATTCTGAGGTGGATGCCGGGTACACCACGTGCTGAGTTGCATAACAATACTCATTAATGATTTATTTTTTGAAGCTATGCCCCTTTTCTCATAACACCTCTGGTGTGAGATAACTTGCTGCCAGAACTTTGAGGACAGCTTTATTGAAGACTTGCAGACTGAGGCCTTAAACCCACACCTGGGGTGTTGTGTGTTTTCTTCTTTAAACTTGTTTGTCTGGAGATTATGGGAGTGGGGCTGGGTTTGGGTTTTATTTTTTTATTTTTTTTTTTTTTACAAAGTAAGATCTCCAAAGTAGCAGTAGATGCATACTCCTAAAACCAAAGTAAAATAATAAACAGAGGCACTGTCCAGGATTAGAATTTCAGCTGGCATAAATTGTTACAACCCCTTGTGTACTATTACATTGTGCTGAAAAATCTCTTCAAGTTAAAATCTGAGCAGGTAACCGGAATACTTCACAAGAAATATTTGGCTAATCTTCATTGCTGAAAATTATCCTAGTACTTCCTGGGATCTGCATGAACCCTTGGCATATCTATTTAAAATTCTCAGAGAGAGGAGCTGCTGGGTAAAGTTTCTCTGGGGGTTATGAAGTCCGTGTGGATCTTACTTTTGAATAGAAATGCATCATTACTTTTAGCATGTGTATCATACCCTGCTGCTTAGGGAACTGTCGGCAGAGAACTGAGACCAGGGAAACCAGGTAATCTTTGTGAAGTTTATTTTATGTCTCATTTCAGAACATTCACACCAAAGCAGAGATCAACCAAAAGTATTTTGTATATGAGGACAGAACAATCCATCTGCTTTTCTTCCAACACAGCCTTCAATCTACTGCTCTAGGCCCTCACCTCATCTTGTCTCATCTTTCAAAACCTACAAAATGCAAGAATTTACCTGGTGCTTTCAGTGCTACCTGTTCCTTATGATATTGGTGTAAATGGGATAGGGTTTTCATATTATTATTTTCTGCCAGCTTCCTGTGTCTCATGTCTGTTTCCAGCTTTAGGGGAAGGAGCAGTCACGGCTGCCTTTAGGTAATCTGGCTGGGAGGTGCTACGTGATTGAGGAAGGCAGCTTCTGGCAAAGCTGGGGCTGTGGCAGCTGGCCAAGGTCACTTCTTAATGCAGTGCTGCTTTTAAATTTAAAATTCCTCCTGCTCTGGTGGCTGCATGGACACCAGGCTGACCCTGGAGGAAGCAGGCAGAACTTGGCAGTGCTGGGGGAAGGCCTGGAGAGCTGGCACACACTGGGGACGCCGTGAGCCATTCACTGCACTTTCCTCTTGATTCTTATTCCAATCTTCCTTTCTTTTCTGTTTTTATCTCTGTTATGTGACCTGCAAACTTTTGGAATTGATACACTCATACAGTCTTTATGGAGAACTTTTCCTGTGACTGAACCTTGGGGATTAATTCATTGCCATGAAAGGAGAAATAACACTGGAGTTGTGCAGGGAGTGGTGCAGTGGGAGGGTGGTGGTGGAGGTGCTCAGCCAAATATTGCCCCTTTCATCCCTGCATTGCCTGATATGGGACAACACAGAGCCCAACATTGCCTAATCCATCAACAGCTGTACTCTTGAGCACAGTGGTCACTTTTTCCCCCGTGGAAATCTGTCCATTTTCTGCCCAGTCTGCGCATTTTCTCCCGAAAATGAAATAACACAAAGACATTGGTGATTTTGTGCAGCTGCATAGGTGGGATCTGCACACTGCTGTCTGAAGAGTTCAAGTGAAAGCTATTTGGTACTGAGTGTTGCTTTTTTATGTGCTAATAAAATAGGGTATTCAGGACTCTCTACAACTTGCAATGTGATTTGATTCTGAATTGCATTGAAGACTGTCTGTACCACCCCAGCAATCTGCCAGGATATTAAAGTAAATTTAAATTTAATGCATTTTTAAGCTCCTTTGCTCAGCTAAATGATGCAAAGGGGCTGTTTTGAATTTTCAGCTCATACGAAGTAGTAATTTTTCCTTTTCTTATGAAATTGCATTTTCTGAATCTGCATGAAAAATGGCAGAGGAGCTGCATGCAGATCAGCTTGTGCTGGCAAACTATTTTTCCTCTCAAATGACATTTTCTAGTCTACTTCTGCAAGGATGTGAATCTTTTTTCAATCTTACTGGTCTGACAGCAGCTTCATCAGAGTTAAGTCTTAATCTGTGTTTTTGGCTGGTGAAAACTTGCTTCTTGCTTTGATTAAGGGAGTGTTGCCGTTTTCTCTTTGACATGCACTTACTGTCATGTCAAGAAAATGGAAACCCACTGGTGTCTCTGCCCTGTGGTTAAGGGCTCTGCAGTTAGGATTCACCCATTCATCAGCAGAGAACTCGGGGAGGTTGTGCTCCTGGGGTACTGCTTGTGCTCAGGTGGGCTCTGACCCAGCTGCTGGTGGTGTGGAGCTGCCACAGATGGCTCTTAACCTCTGAGGCGAGGTTTTTTCATCCTGGATTTCCCACCTATAGTTTCAATACTTTGAGACATGCTTTGGAGAGAGATTTATGAAGAACAGTTAGGATGACCAGTTAGCTGATGTTCCTGTTTTCAGTCTCAGCCCTGCTTCACATAATGCAAATTGTACTCTCCGTCTTCTCAGGGAGATGAAACATTTATTTCAAATCACCTGAACTCATGTTCCAAGTTATCTCTCTATTCACGCTAAACTCCACCTTCTTATTTCCACCTCTTTCTAAATGATTTTGCAGTTACAGCTGTGTATTGTTCATCCCCACATCCTGCTGTAAACTGCTGCAAAACTCACCTTCATAGGAAGCTGCAATTCAACTTTTTCAGGTAGTGCACAGTTTTATAAAATGCTTTGGTTTGGTGCAGCTGTGTAAACTAGGATTTTTGCCTCTGCATCTTAACAGAGTTTCATTTATTGCTAATTCTGGGCACGTTACATAAATATACTCTTGCTTTTAGTGAGATGTGGACTCAGATTGACATAGTTTTTTTTTCTGGCCCCTCAAAGTCCTGTAGTTTTGTAAACAACTCAATTTCAGTCTGAACTTCTTTGTAAAATGAAAATAAATGAAACCGGTTTCCCACCTGGTTTTGTTTATGATGTTTGTTGAAATTCCCAGGAGGTTGTACGTATTGTATTGTACGTAGCTGGTCAGAAATACACTATCAGGTGGTCCCAGCTTGTCCATTAAAATAGATGATGATGATTATTATTATTTTTAATATATATATATGGTTGTGGGTGGTTTTTTTTTTTTTTTTTTTTGTTGTGGGTTTTTTTTTGTTTTGTTTTGTTTTTTTTTGTTTTTGTTTTTGTGTTTCCCCCCCTCCTTGGGGTCATGGGGGGAAGGGAAAGCTGATGAGAAAGATTCACTGTGGCTGACAGGGAAGATATTTACTTCTCTTCCATGACAGCTCACATTTTCTTCTGTGTTCTTCCGAGACTGTGTTCAAAGTTCTTCTATTTTGGACTAATCAAGATTTGGTAGCTGGAGCAGAGCTCACCCATCATGTAAGATGCCAAATGCTTTCAAATTCATTGATCTCAGTGGAACACGAGGGAGCTCAGCCATCAGCACGAGCCTTTCAGTTCTTAAACATTTTCAAGCTTTCAAATGGGCTGTTAATCTTGGCTCTGGCAGAGCATCCAAGGACGTCAGCAGTGTGTGATATGTCCCATAAAGTGCAACTTCTAGGAATCCTTTTTTATATGTGTGGAGCATGTCAGGGCCCAAGTTCTGTTTGCATTTAGTCTAACAACATCTCAAAATGTGTTATTTAGAACACATATTTAAAAAAAAAAAAAAAAAAAGGTTTTGTTAGCACCCACTCAGTGTCTGGGCTAATGTGATTACCTTAAATGAAAATCCAGCTGGACTCTCAGATGTATAGGAATTCAGTGCTCTTTATAGGGAATATTTGTTTTGAAATAAACAAAATGAAAGCCTAGAGCAAAATCTCCGTCTTTACAGTTTGTACCTTAATTTAGTCTGGTTTCATATAAAAACTTGCAGTCCTTGTCAGTCTGCCTGAATTTTAAAAAGTTTCAGTACACTTACGTGAGAAGATGGAAGGGACTTGAATGTCCTTCACTTGTCTTGTCTATTACACCTGAGCAACAACAGAGCTTATGGGTCCTGTGCAGTATCTGACCCTGAAATAACAAAGGGGTGTGACAAGGCATGTCCACAGGGAGGTTGTTTTTGAAAGCAGCAAACTGCAATGTCAAACTTCTAAGGGTTAAAACAATGTGATAGCAATGGGAATTGTGTTTTTCAGTGCACTGCACGTTTGCAGTCCATGTGAAGCAAACTTGGCTGTTGTGATGTGCTGCTTTGTAAGAAGTGTGGTTGATCTGCAATTACTTATCTTCAGGCTTGTGCCAAGGATTAACCCGTGGGTTAAGGCCAAAGGGCCCTGGTCTGTTGCCCATTAAAGTCAGCAGAGAGCCTTGCATCAGCTTCAGCAGCTCCTGGATCAGAGCTGAGATTCATGGTCTGAATGCAGCTCTAAGCTGTCTTGGTTTTTCAGTGTGACCTGGAAGAATATCGCTTTCTCTCACTTCACTTGACTTTGAGCAAAGCTGTTACTCTCTCTGTGCCTCACCAAAAAAAGGAGGCTTATAAAATCATTACTATTTCAAAAGCACTCATCCTAGAGAGGGAGGGGGGCTGTAGGAGCAGAGCAGTAAATCCTGCTCTATTGGAGCTGTCCAAATATTATTGCGTGTATTGAAAGAAAGCTCTTAACTGAAGGCTGGTGCTCAGAAGCCAGTCCAGCCCAGGTGTCATCGCAACATCACTGATCTGCTGCTGTAAAGCTGGAATGTCAGTTGACTTAGTGTGCTTTCACACAAGCACAAGTGTTGAACTTCAGGTTTCTAGTTTAACTGTTTGTGTCCCTGGAGAAACTGATTTGACTGTTTTACGGATATTCTAATCCGTCTTTTTAAATGGTGCTGCGTTTTGTTCAAGGTAGATCTAGAGTACAGAACTCTGGAAAGCTTTATTTGGATTTAAAAATAGGTGCCTCATCCTAGTCCCTGTAAAGGTCCACATTTATCAGCCACAGTGAAAACACAGTTTATTCTTTGTGCAGCTACACAAAGCTATATGTATATAGATATCTATAATTGGAGCAATTAAAAGTTACACTGACTTGATTCAAAAACTTAAAGATGTGCAGATTTTTTTTTTTTTAATTGCATCCTGTTGATCTTTTGTTCATGCCATTCTCTGGTTAAGTGTTTTCAAGTTGATATTGTTCTATAGGAAGATCTTAATCACAATCATTGCAACGTGAATTTTTGTTTCAGTATTGCAGCTGCAAATTCAAAGCAGAAATTAATTGAAAAATACAGTAGGATGATGTGATTTTCTTACTACAAAATATTTGTATCTTTTCATTTGAAGTCTGTATATATACAGCTCTGCAGAGCTGTATATCCTCCACAGAATGAAAGCAAAGTAGAAAGCATCAGGCTTTTTTGGCAAATATTGGAATATTACTTCTAATCATGGTATGGCATTTCAGGCTTGGAGCAGCTGCATTTCTAGCAGTTTCCACTGGTTAAGCCTCTAACATTTTTAAAATTTGTATTACTTTCAAAATCAGTGTTAAATGATCCAGTCCTGTTCCACTCTAAACAATTTATACCTACCTGCAAGAGAACATTCTAGAAGAGTTGTCTGTTTGGAGCAGGTTCATATTAGCATGTTTTGTTATGTAGGGAAAGGGAGAAAGACCCTTCTTCCCTTTGAAATTCTATGGGCTTATTTCTGCAGTTCTGCCTTGTGGCCAGATGCATCTTGGGTCTCACCTGTCGCCTGCTGCAGATCAGGGCTCTAAAGATCTCATGGTCTTTGGAGGAGGAGAACATCTGGCAAGGCCAAATTATGTACTGGTAGCATTACTCCACAGAACAAGATCTTTCAAATCCAGAAAGGCTCTGTAGGTGGCTGCTTCAGTTCCTGCAACAAAATCAAAGGTTCCTCAAACACCCTCTGGTGGCTTGTTTGCCATTAAACTGGCTGCGTGTGCCCGTACAACCGAAATACTCTGGCACTCCTTTGAGCTTTTGCATCACCAAATCATACTAGAAATCTGCTCAAGAGGGTCAGAATTCCTAAAAATCCCTGCTCAAACCCTTAAAAAACTCCAGCAAAACAGCACTGCCAGTGAGATCTCAAATGAGAGAAAGATTTGGCCTGCTGGGTATGTGAAGAGCAATTCTCACGCATGCATGATCAGGACAGGCTGCAGTACTGAGCACTGCATTTAACCAGATGTTTGACCTGTGGTCTGTGCATGGAAACATTCAAGCATGTGAGTAAGTTATCGCTGTGCACTGGGACCACTTAAACTTGAAATTTCCAATGACAAAGTGAAGAATACTTCTTTTAAGTTGCAGCAGTAATGGGAGTTAGGATTTATAAGCCCTGCCAAATTCAATAAGCTTGTGTTATAGCCTTTTTAAATTGTTATATCAAACGCAGCTTATAAAGACCCATCTTCCTTCTATTGTTTCATAATTTATTCAGTGTTTTCTTAACTGGCCCATCATCAGAACAGTAAAAATGCCACTGAGTAAACTTTGTTTAATGGTGACCAATTTTTGTCTATGTTACAATAATGTCTGTGGGAAGAAACAATTACCTGGTGATTTGCTGTCAAAGCAGTAAGTGCATTTTCTTTCCAGTTCATTTAGAAGGGACATCACTTTCAGGCTTTCCCTTGTTCTCTTTGTGGGGTTGTTTCCTCTTGTGCACATTTGGGTTTTTTGCTATGCACACTAGGATCACACTGAGTCAGTCCTGGATCCAGGATTCATAAACTGAGCCTCTGCTGTCCCCTGGACAGTTCAGGCTCGTTGCTTGGATGTTTACTGAAACCCCCAAAAACAGAATAAACCCCCCAGTGTCAGCTGCTAATGCTGTTTTTCATTTGGATTTGCTATATGAATCAACATCCATTGCTGTTTGTTTTGTTGCTCTTCCATTTTCAGTTGCAGCACAGAGACCCAAAGACATGGTCTGTTTTCTTTTCATATCTGTCCAAGGTGTTAGGGATGGAAGTGTTTGCGAGTTTGTTTTTTGGCTACTGCATGTTGCATTTAGCATTATTATTATAATGTAAGAAGGCAGTTAGAAATGTTCATTGTGGCCTGAAACTTCCCAAATTTGTCGCAGTTCATCCTTTTAGTGATTGCTAGTCAGCCTCTGGCATGTTTGCTAGGATGGGAGTATTCCAAGGGACTCTCAGAATCACTAGTGTAATCTGAAAATCTTCTTCAATTTGGAGAGGAGCAGCACATATAGACACTGCCCAGCATCACACAGAGGCTGCAGGAAGGAAGCTGAAGGGTCAAATACATTAACTTTAAACAGTTCTCAGAGCTCTCTAGGAGGGCTTGTGTCTGGGTGTGGGGCAGCACCCACATGTGCCCCCAGGCTGTGGGTATCTGTAAGCAACAAAAAGCTTCTCGATTTTTATCCCCTGGCCCAAGATATGCTTCCTGTGCTGTTTGCAGAGCTTTCATCCTCAGAAATGCCTCCCAATTTCAATGCCCCTATTGTACACTGAAAGGATGAAAAGCTAAGTTGACCCCAGGGATTCAAGGTGTTTCCAATCTGAAGACTAGGCTACTAAACAGCCCTGGGTTATGAATAGCCTCAAATCTTTCCTTCAGGCTCCACAACTAGGGTTGAGGTGTAATCAGTGTCATCTGCTCCATATATCACATTACTCTTCCTGGAGGCCAGAATTCTGTTAGAAAAACCATATTTGGAATTCATAAATTGTCCCATGCTCTTCTCCAGCATGGCCATTAACCACCACAGGATTAAACAGCTACCATTATTTAGGCAGCATCATGTTTGTAACAAATTGCTTCCTTAGAGCCCACCTGCTGCTTTCAGTACTTTGAAAGCGCAGTAAGCTAGATCTCAAAATTTGTGTTTTGGTAGATGATGGGGATTTAAATAAAAGGTTTAAAATTACCAGGCCTCAAATAGCTACCTAGAGAGGCAGTGTTTAGCATTTGGATTATTACTGAATTACTCTAGGTTGCTTCATCAGCAAGGGAGCCCGTAAACTGAAAGGCTGGTGAGAATGAAACCTGACACTAAATGGACAGCAATGGAAAGCTTTGTGAGCAACTCCCAGAGGAGTATGATGAGTAAGTACATCTTCAGGGAAAGAAAACAACCAAACTTGGCTCGTAGGATAGAGAAGCACGTTCCCTGCAGTGTTCTTCCTCAAGGTTTTGTTTTTTGATGGGTTTATTTTCAATATACAGTTTTTGAATGCCTCCAGACCAGATCTTTCGGTGCTATAAATCAATGTAATTCTCTTAGTTTCGATAGGGTTATGTTGATTTACTCCAGCTGAGGATCTGCTCTGTGTCTGTTCTCTTACTGCTGGAGTTAGCGAGTTCAAGCCCACATTTTGAGAACTTCATGCATGCACAAGAAATTAATCATAGCAATGATGTGTGCAAACTATGTGTGGACACATTTTTACACAGGTGGTTCTCAATATCCCTGCCTCTGCTATCTCCATTTGTTGCTGACACCCTGTGTCTTCTCTCAGTTGTGCAGGTTTTACACTGGAGAAAGTCCACTGACTTCAGTGGGTTTGCTCCTGGTTAACACCTGTCTGTGAAAGTAATGTTAAATCAGGACTCTAATGCTAAACCTTCTGTCTCCATGTAAAGTGTTGCATCCCCAAGGGTCCTAGTTTTGGAATTTTTATCCCTCTCCATTTAATGTAGTAATGAGTGATGAGTGATAACTCCTGTCCAACACCTACTGAAGAAGAACACACATTTCACAGTGTTTTCTGTGGATATTGGCTCAAGCTCAGATTTCTTCAGGAGTAGTTTAGCATTGCCTGTCACTGATTTAATCTGTCTCTGTGTGGTGTCTTGTCCATTGGCTTGGGACACGGTGGGCTTGGAGGGGAGAGGGGCTTGCTTAAACATTACTAATTCTTTTTTATGATGTCCTGAACACAAGACACAGGGAGCTGTATCTAACAGTTGGTACATGGGAAAGCAAGGTGCCAGACATCCCTGTTGGCCTGAGGTTAGCAGTGGCCATCTCAGCGGCATCAGGGACCTGAGGAATGGCTGCGATTATCACACTGATCCCAGAGCATGGCACCTCAGTGACAGTGCAAACAGATTCTCAATTTCCTCCACCCTTTCCTATTGTCTCTTTGATTCCCAGCATAGCACTTGGCAGCTCTGGTCTTCTTTTCCAAAACAGTGGCAGAGGTGTGAGGTGAGCAAACTTCCATTTGTTCCCACAGAGCATGTAGGAGTTTTCTCTGTGGCACTCAGAGCTACAGGTGCTTTCCTGCTGTAGTTTCTGTATTTCAAGAGGTGGTAGGGTAACCCACCTATGATCACTTGAATTCTATGCACTCCTTTGCTCTCTCCTGTGTGCTCCATGCCTGCAGCTCCTGAACAAGAGTGTGCTCAGCCTGGAGACAGCCGCTTTGTGCACCCATGTCCTCACCGGAGCATGCAGGGTCCCAGATCAGGCACTCAGCACAGATGGTCTCAGTCAGGAAGGCACAACAGGGAATGGCCACTCTGTGGGTGTGTTAAAGAAAGGCAAAGAGCCTTTGGGAGCACAGTGGAGACTGGCCCTTCAAGGGCAGTGGGTGAGCAAAGGGGGGCTCTTCCTCCACCTGTCCTTGCATGACACAGGAGAGAGACCTTCAGGAAGTCCGGAGATCCTTTCCTGTGCTGTATTTCACTTCTGCTTTCTCTGTAGCAAAGCCTGGGAAGGGTTACCCCGCCTCATTTGCCAGCCTGAGCTCTGTGAGGTGCTCATTCCTGGGCAGCTGCCTTTGGCTTTCAAGTAGAAGAGAAATCTCTGTTCACATAAAAGGAACCCTTATGGCCTGGCGGGTGGGAAGTCCCAAAGAACAAAAACTGGAGCTGCCAAATAAATCATTTGCTTCCTTGAAATGCTCCATGCTGGAGTATTAGGTGCAGTTCTGATACCTGGGGTATTTTAAATTGACATGGCTTAATTTAAACTTTCCTGCTGTGCATTTGCATGTGTGCATGGATTAGCAGAGCACGCAGTGCATGTTTGCACACACAACTGCTCTGGCCAGCTGTTTGGGCCTGCACACTGGCAGCTGTATTGATTGATTTAATTCTTCTGTTGGCTGCTGACTAATGTGTGCCAAATGCAGAACTTGGATCTGCTCTATGAAAATAATATAAACAAATGTAACGGCCCAGTAAAAAGGACATTCTTCTCTTTTGGCTGGAGGAAGATTCATGCTCTGTATTTGTGCACTGGCCTGCAGGGTGTCTTTCATTTTATTTTCTTGTCTGAGTTGGAATTGCTGGATCTGATAATGTGAATAAATAGGTTAACATTTTTATTCCAGTAAAAAATGGTAAAATCTTCAAGTCAAAAGAGATATGACATGTTATTTGTAAGGATGAGAAGCAGTGTACATATGGTTTGTAGTTTGAGTCTTCTCCATTCCATCAGTGACAGGAGTAATATGAGCTGAAATCTCTGTGGTTACTGAGACCTCCATTTAGCCTCTGATTCCTTTAAAGTAGCGACATGCACACCTAATAAAGAATTAAAATAAATACTTCAGCGATTTTAGATCATTATTTTGAAGAGTTGTATATGCAAGGATTGATAGTTCCATCTTTATGCAAACAAGTATCAGTCACTTCATTCCTATTACAGCAAAGTTAAATTGCATTTTCTGAAATCCTGTTTGCTGTGTATCATCTTAACTGGGGGAGGTCTGTACTTGTCCTTTCTTTTTATTAAAGCCCTTACGATTGTGCTTAAGAAGAATCTTAACACCACTGGGTAAATAGTTTTTTCTTCCTCTCCTGGGTAAATACTCTTCCTGCCATCTCACTGCCACCTCAGGCATCTGTTTTTGGAATTTCCTAGTCCTGGCTGTGGGACTGCAGCTGCAGTTCATAGAGCCCAGTTGAATTCTCTTTTGCAGTTCTCCCCTAAGAACCACGTTGTGTTTTTGTTCTTCCAGCTGTCTGACACCTATGCAAAGAGAACAGCTTTGTTTCCTCTAACCAAAGCTGTTTGAAACTGTGTAAGAGAAAAGCTTTGTTTCCTCTAACCAAAGCTGTTTGAAACTGTGTAGGAGGTATTTGGTACTGAAGTTACAGATGTCTTACTATTATGTAAAAATGTGCTCCTCATACGTGTAACATGTGAGAGCAGCCCTGCCCTCCCGTGGGTAGGAGGAGAACTCAGCTGTGTGCACAGTCTCAGCTCTGCTGATGCTGGGAATGTTGTTTTCAGTCAAGAGTCTGCTTTATGGGGCAGGAGAATCTGAATCCTGGTTTTCTCTGTCGTTAAACACTTCTTCACTGCAGCATGAAGCCTCAGGACAACCTTGTGGTGTGCTGGAGCTGTTTCCTTTCCTGAGTCTTGCTCCCATTTTCTTTTTTTTCCTTCCCCATGTCCCCTGAGGGAGGACGTGGTGCCTGGTGCCATCCAGTCAGCCTTTCCTTCTGGGAAGCAGTTTCTCAGAGCTGGTGGGATACTGAACATTGTTTGGAAGTGGTGAGGTTGCAGCCTGTGGGTGTGTGTCACTGTTCAGGTGTGCTGATTTTGCAGTGATATGTACCAGTGTATCAAAGCAGACTTGTCACAGGATATTAATAGGATTTATTTTCAATTCTGATCAGCCACTTAACCAAGTCATTTTAATCTGTCTGCCTCTGCCCTTGCTTTTCCTGGGGTAAGTAGGACTTTATTTCTTTACTTCTCTCCCATTCCTTACAACTTTCTGAGAGAGTTCTAGGAAACTTGGAATAAATCTTTTATTCCTGTGAGGAAAACCATTATGGAAATTAGCATTAGGTGATGTCCCAGCACAGGTGAGTAGAACCACCCTACTTTACTGGTGCTGCTGCCGGTGTCCAAAGGGTGAGGAGAAGAGGGCAGGTTTCATCGAGCAGGGATGTACGTTTTTTTTTTCCATCATCCTGCCAAGCTTCCTCCAAAAGAGCCAAGAGTGCTGACACGAGCAGAAGCTTGACCTGCAGGCAGCGGTGCCAAGTAATGCCGGCAATGTGTTTTACACAAGGGTGTGCTAACCTCGGCATTTTTCCCGAGCTAGATCATTCCCACAAAAACAACTCTCTGCCCTCTCAGATGCAGACCGCAGCAGAGAGCTCGGTTTGCAAGCTCTGATTTGATCGAACACGCCCAGCAGAAGACAGAACGGAATCGCGGCTTTGCAACTTTAAAACGTGTCCGTTTCCTTTCGAGCCGCATAAATCAGGAGTGGGGGGCTCTTCCTGCTCGGAGGCGCTCGAGTTGCGTGTGATAAATTTTTCATGGCAGGAAGAACGCGCTGTGTCAGTGTGTCATTAGATTTGATAATTCGCAGATCAGACCCAGCAAAAAAATTTATTGCCTTGGATTTGCTTGTCATGAAAATGCCTTGAAATATGGGTGGAAGAAACGTCAAGTAAAGCAAAAAAATAAAAGGAAAATGCATTATTGGATTAACAGAATAAAAAGTCTTTGGGAATTGCTATTTTATACCCTTTATTTATGTAGGTAGATTCAATTTCTTTTAAATGAGTTTATACATAAATCAATGATCTGTGTACCTTAACCCAGAAGGATGCTCTCAGGATTTCCTCCTCAGTAACGCTGGAAATGAATGACTTAGAAGGGGAGGAGAAGATTGTTGATGTTAGCAGTGTCCCTTCTCATTATGCTGATGGCTTTTTGTGAGACTGTACTGAATACAGGTTTTAACAGGGAACATATTTTCAAATTTTCTAAGATTTTGTAATAGCCCCCCCCAATATGAATATGGGATTCTACAATAATTAGGATAAAAATTGGAAGAGCCATAAATCCTAATAATAAGACATTTTTAGTGGCTCTTCTTTCTTTTTTGAATTGGGTATCCATATCACTATTCATATTTAATTAAAAAAAAAATCCTATTATAGAAGTATCTGCCAAAACTTTATTCAGGATATTCCAAAAGACCCATTTATTTTCAGTCTTAAATTCAGCTCATAAGGTGAGTTATATTAGAGATGCTGTACGTGGGAAATTAGGCAGTGCTGTTAATTTGATCACCTGAGTATATATAAAAGCGTCTGTCAGGCTTAGGGAATAACTCCAGTGCTGTATTATCTCCAAGGCACTCCTCTCAGGAACCCTGTGTATTTTATTAAGTGCCTGTGTGAATCTGGAGCTCAACCCCTTTCTAAATATGAGCCTTGGCACAGGGAACCTGAGATTGGGTTCTTGTTCTGTGTCACAACTTGTGTGACTGTAGGTGAGTCCTGAATCTTTCTGTGCCTCCCATCTGCAACATGGGGCAGAAACGTCGCTGTTTTGTAGCTCTGCAATGCAAAGAAGCTGAAGAAACTGGAGAGCCGCAGGTGCAGTGAGTGATGAGTTATTTGAAGTATTTTAATAGAGTGGTGAGCAGGAGCTTTCCTTGAGACTCATCTGAAGGCCACTTTTATTCAGCCAGCACAATAATGCACTGGTGGAGGTTGATATGTATCAGTGCCCAAACACACAACCAAAGAAATCTGGGATTCAACTCCCCTCCCTATTTTTTTCTACTGAAACAAACAAATTCGTAAAGTGCTTTGTTTTAGCAAATTTATTTTAATTTTATTTTTATTTTTGCCTAGAAAAACAGTTATCTATATATTAAAGCATGTAAATTCTAAGCAAAATGTTGACAACTTTTGAGAATTTAGTGAAGGAAACACTTTTTCTAGTGTTCATCAAGTATTGTAGAAAAGTTTGGTGTTTTTTCTATTTTCTGATGTAGGCTGTAGAAGCCAGCTGTCACAAGTACCTCAGAGGAGGGGACAGACTCAGCAGGAAAGTGGCAGGGGTAGTGAGGGTATGTCCAAATAAAGCCAGAAAAAGCTTTTTCCACAAATGACTGGATTGCACCCAAAGTGGGTGATTGGTGCAATCTCCATCCTAGTGTGGCCTGACTGGAAAATGGCAGGTTACAAAAACCAAACCCCTGAAAATTTACTCCTCTCATGCCTTCCTATGCTCTTTCCCTTCCTGCATGGTCTCTGCATTATTTTCTATGATGGTTTCTATTCTGTTTGCAGCTAAATGTAACCTGCAGAGTAGTGTTGTATATCAAGCTCTCCTTTACTTTTTATTACTAATTTAATTGCCTCATTAGGTTGATTTAAAGAGAAACTGAATGGGTATGAAATGCTAGTCTTCCTACTTTATTTATTTACCTTTTTTAATAGTAATGCCACTGCATTAAACCTGTGTGAAGTCCTACAGCATCAGTGGGAAGGTTAGCACAAACCCACCAAGCTGAACAAGCACATAGAGTGCTGGATTCATACGTGGGAAGTGTCCATGTGTAAGGAATTAATGAGTCTACAGGAAGTTTTGCTCTTCACATGACCGGTGAGGAGAACCCTTAAATCCCAGAGGTCTGTCAGGAGACAGAGGGGACGCTTCAAATCGACCCTGAGGGCAGGAGAGCATCTCTGACAGATCCATCCCTCAGCAGAGCAGGGCAGGTGTGTGGTGCCAGCTGTTTGTCTCTGCTCTGTTTCCCTGGGGAGCCGTGGGGCAGTGCCAGGCTGGCAGGACATCACCTCCCCCAGTGCTCCAGCCTCTGCTGCAGAACTGCACCGGCTGCATCTCGACAGCAAGCCTGGAGGACAGTCCTGGTTCTCCCTGGCAGGGCAGAGGGCTTCAAAGTATTCCAGAATGAACCAGCTGCAGGCTGTCAAATGCTTTTCTTGATCTGTGTGATAAGGACAGTGGTGATTTATCTTCAGTTTGGTTACGTCTCTTACGATAAATCTGGTGAACAACTATGATCTTTCCCCTTCAAGCTTTTCCTTTGCTCTGTTGGGGTGAAAGTTCCCAAGTTCCAAGACGACCAAGGGGCTTCTAAAAGACAACTGCTTGTTGTGTCTTTTAGTGCCTGGCCTCAGGCACTTTGGCTTGTATTTTCTTCTGTCAGGCCATTTTCTTTTGGTGGTGGAGGCTTTTCCTAGGTACTTCCTTGTGCAAAAGGTTAAACCATGTCCCTCATTATAGCATTTGAACAGCTCATATTTAAGTTACAGGTCTTCTTACTCTCTTAACTTCCCTCTCTTTTACGACTATTTTGCTTGAAACAACAGTGAACTATTCATTGCAGCACAAATGCTGGACCAAAATCGTTGCTGATATAAAACAGTGTTTGGGTATTTCAAAATAGTGAAGTTCTCTATCATTTGATCTTGCCTGTCTGTGTAGATAGCACAGACTTTTTAAAAAGTGAGTTGGGCAGTAAACTCCAGGAGAGGCTGCTGAGTTGCTAAGATCCCACATGAAGTTGGCAGTATGGCAAAGAATAAACCAATGCATATGTTTGTCCTCTCCCGCCCACTGTGATGCTTACAAGGTGATTATTGAACTCTGCAGTTTCTTCAGCTAAGGAAAGTCTCAAAGACCTTTCTAGGCAGAGAAATGCCTCACAGAGCTGCAGCAGAGATTGTTTTCCCCATTTTTATGCAGACGCAAGAAATGAAGGGCCTGATCTCTCCTTCCTGACTTTGGGTTTTAATCCTGAGGTCGGGTGGCTGATCAGGAGTGAGGCCAAAAGCACGCAGGGACTCAGTGACACAGTGCAGAGGAGCAGTGCGTCCTCACTGTGCATTTCTCATTGGCCTTGCTGCAAATCTGCAGCGAAGCAGCAGTGTAGGAGGGAGGTTCCCTGTAAGCTCAGCCTTTCAGTCCTGGCAAGCCCTTCCTGGAGAAGCTCTCCAGAGCAGAACAGGGAACTGGAAAAACAGGGTTGCCAACTACCAGAACCTGTATTCTGAAAACTTTCCTGTGGAGTGTTTGCACATCTCTGCATCCTTTCTGGTTGAGTTGCGGGCTGTTCAGGTGCTTTGTCTGCGTTGTGTCTCATTCTGCCAAAGCCAATCTCTGTGTTGTTTCCCTGAAAGCTTTGCAGAATACAGTCTACAAGTCTGCATTACCTGCTTTTCTTGTTTGCTGTTTTTTGTCCCTCCCCCTTCTTCCATCCATGTTAAGCCATTCACAAAGTATTATTCATTAGGAACTTGAGCATCTCCATCCTGAGGAAAACCAAACCAAAACAAAAAACCACCACACTTCTAGTGAGCCAGAACTTACTCATCCTATCCTGTTTTTCTGCCTTCTAAGAAAAATGTCTATGGTCTAATCATAATTCCCCAGTGACCCATAAGCTGGGTCTAGCTGTGGTAATCAGAGCCTTATCCTGGGGCTGCCTGTCAGAGGGGGTTGTTAGCGCAATTGATGCAGCAGACATCTGTCTCAGCTGAACTCTGCCTGTACCTTGTGAAGAAAAGAGCATTCATTTGTATACATAACTTGGGAACAGGAGAGAACCCACAATTCCACTGCCATCCTCTTTAATGAGCTATCATGATATTTCATTAAAGTAACATGCACACTTTGAACTGTCACATCACTGCACAAGGCACTGCTTCTGGAGCAGGAGGAAAAATTGCTTCAATGCTGCTGCAGTTCATTGGGCTGTGCCTGAGGGACATGTGGGGATAAATTAGTGAGGGACGGAAAAAATATATTTTACTTGTATAATTAGGACCTTTTAAATTTTAAATATATAAAAACCTGTCCCCTCATCTTCAGAGAGATATTTTTGTGTTGCTTTTGAAAACAGCTTGCACTTCTAACTCTTCCACAAAGAATATGCTTCTGGCACTACAGAATTTCCAACAAATATCGAGCTCTTGAGTCAAACACCCAGTGGCCATCATGAGGTTGAAAGGCACACAAACAAACTATTGTTAAAATCTGCTGATGCTGCTGGCGTTGCCAAGGGGGCATCTTCTTGTTTTTTGCTCATGTGATTTAAAGTAATGAGAAAATTCAGAACGAGACAAATTAGGAGGCAGATCTTGTGAAAGGACCAGCCTTCCCCACTGCCGCCGAGCAGTGTTCAAAGTGTACACAAAGGGGCCTGTTGGTGGATGGGCCAGTGTGTTCTAAACACTTGGTATCAGTAGGAAGGGAATATAAGGATGATATTAGTGGAGCTGAGAGGGGGAGAGGAAAAAAGATAATTTTGAAAAAATCTGAGCCCCACAGCTATACTTATGATTTAAAGTCCCAATTGTATACGCCTATATTACTTTTTCTCAGTAAATTATCACTACACTCAGCTTGTTCATATGACAGTGAATTGGAAAGTGCATCATCCTATGAAGCCACGTAAATTTTTCCTCCTCTAAATATATTACACTGTTTAGATGAGTCTACAGTTTTGTGAACAGCGTGTGTATCAATATAAAATGAATCACGTTCGCACATTCTTCTCAGGCCTTTATTTAACACCTCCTTTGCTCAGCTTTTGAAATATAATATATCTTTGCCTATTCTTGGTGGAAGTCTGGTATGTAAAGAGTTCTTTGTTCCATATCAATAAAATACTTCAAATATCTGTCTGAAGCCTATATCATAAACTCTAGTGTTGGAAGCATCAGATTTCCATATTTGAAGACCATTAAACTCTTCTCTGTAATAAAAACAGACGGGTGAAGAAACTCTGGAAGAAGCAAGTCATGCTTGTTGTCTTCTTTGCCAGGGCATCTGGGCAGAGCAACACCAAGAACTTCCAGCATATGTTTACAGCTTTGGGAAGTGGGGTTTAGCTGTGTTTTTCCTTGTGAGGGGGGAGGAAGAAGGGCATGGACATGATGAGGAATTTTCCATGTCACTCACAACAGGTCAGGAGCTGGGCAGTGTTTAATCTTTGTACCTGGGCATTAAAATGGACATTCATCCCAGGGGCTGGGCTGTCCTGTGTGCACTGCCTGTGGAGATGCATTAACCTCCTTAGGGAGCAGTTTTCTTAAATTTTTTTTTTTTTTTCAGGGACTTTATTGTGTTTGCTTCAAAGCCAGAGCTGCTTACGTCCTGCTGAGGTGTTCTGTGTACTTGAAAATATATTGAATCTGAAGTTGCGTGCATGGCTCACATACTTTTTTGACTCCTTTTCCTTGTTTTTGTTTTCAGTGTTGTATTTTTCCAGCCTGTCTGATTTTAGTCCCTTGCTCCAATCATAAAATGCATGGTGTACATTTTGGGCAGAGCAACCTGATTATTTCGAGCTCCAGTCTGGTTTCCTTTTTTTGTCCTTTTAAACCATGTTACTGGAGACTGGTAGCCATGGTAACTCCCTTATCTGTGTTGAGGAATAAATACTAAAAATTGCTTTTTTTACTATTTATATATAAAAAAAATGTAGAAGCAAATGAAATCTGCAGTATATGACTCACTTAGTATTTTCAAGTCTCCACCACTTCTCTTAAATGTGGAACCAAATAATCTGAGGAAATCAAAACAAACTTAAATAACAAATTAATAGACACATTTTGCCCCTTTTCAAGCGGTTTCACTGCAATATACACAGGAGGAGTTCAGCTGCATTCAGCCCCTGTTAGTTTATGTACCCCAAAGAGATGAGAGTGACTCTCCAGAGAGCCTTAGCTGGGACTGGACCCGAGTGGCAGAGAACTCCAAAAAGAGGCAGATCTGAGTAAAGGTTTAGACTGAACACTGCTGTTTTTTCATTTCTTTTTAATCAGAGTTTGTTCTAAAAAAGGCCTGTGTTTCCCATACCTCTGGATCAACTCTTTGTTTTAGAATAATCTGAGAAATGCACCTGCTCTCAGTTAAAGTGAGCCTTTCCAAGATGGAATTGCTGCAGGTGTAAAATCATTAATTACTGCACCTTGATATGTTGAAACTAGCGCACAATTCAGTGATTCCTTCTAAAGCAAATCAATGTTTTAATTTCAATTCCCACCTAGAATAACCTGCAAATTGCTTCAGAAATGTTTTCTTCGTGTTAATTAGGGGACACATGTCTGCAAATGTCTCTAATTGTAACTGCCTGGCTTCCACTGACTTATGTTGAAGACGACATTACATCAATTCCACATACTCTGAAGACCACTGGGATCAGATACTGGGAAAGTGATTCAAACTGTCTCAAGGAATAGCTCATCCAAGATCTTCATTTGCTTTCCAGTAGCTGGGCTCCAGCTGTTGCTAAACTCATCTGTGTTTTGTAAATGATATTTCTAGTATGTCTGTTTAGGCAAATTCATTCCTTCTTTCTCCACCTACCTCACTGGGGTGGCAGAGGTTTTGTTGGTAGAAACCTGCTGATATAATTGCTGGCAAAAGACACACACAAGTCTTTGACCACGTTTGTCTGTGCCTCACAGTTTAGTGAGTGTGCTCTTTCCATTCATCAATAGAACGAGAAAACTGGGAAGCGGAGGTTTTCATTGATGACATCTGAATGGCTGGAGTTGGAAATGCTGTATTTAAATTCAAATAATCTGCTGCTTCATTTTACACATGTGATTTTGTTTCTGTTTTTGGATTGGATGAGGGTAACTCTACGATTTCAGTGAAAATGCTTTTGTATGTGAATTCTTTGCGTATATGCCAACATATGATTAATATGCTCTTGTTTACAACATTCCTACTTAAAACATTATTTGCTAGAACTGTCGCATATTGCAGATACAAAAAGAACCCTGTGGACTCAGTAGGAAGAAAATTATTTTTAAGTGTTTCTATTCATGGAAATATTTGTTTTAGACTAGCTCTATTTCAGACTTCTATTTTCTGTCCATGATAATGTGTGCATTTATTTTCCAGCAGAGCTCCTCCTCCACATGCTGTTCCATTGCTCACTGTCTCTCCTTCCATGTCTCTGATTCACTAATAAACTATTTTTGATTCTTCGCCCCTGCCTGAATTTCAACTCTTGCTGAGTTGTTGCAGCTTTGCCCTCTCCCTGCAGCATGTGTTACTGAGCACTGATTCTGGCTTGATTATTTTATTTTTCCTTTTAAATAGTTCACATTGTTCTGAATGGCAGAGTGGCTCTGAAGCTCGCTCTGTGACCATCCCTGTTCTGGCAGGCACTGCTCCAAATTAGGGACTCTGGCATCCAAATGGGACAATTTCTAGGCGTGATGTTGAAGGTTAAATTAGGAGCATCTGTTACTCCAGAAATGGGCTGCCCATATATAGTCTGGACTGATTGGCCAAAGGGGATTTAAGAACTTGTGGAATTGCCTGGCAATTGAAAGGAAAGGCAGGCAGCAGCGTTCATGTATGTGCACAAACACACATACCTTTGCAAATATATGAATTTAACCAGTCAGGTATTTTACTTTTTTTTTTGCCTATCATCTATAAAGGGAGAAGAGAGCCATGGAAATATAACTATTGGTTTTTGTAGCAGTTTAATAATTATCTGCTGTTTCAAAGACATTTCTGTATTGACAGCATTAAGGACTTTAGAGCAACATGGATTTGATTCTCAGAACAGTGTTGGGAGACCTGTCTTCCAGGCTGGGCTGTCTCAGACCCTACATTTTGGCAGCAGAGCTCAGGAGTACAACTCAAGCACTGTCCCAGAACCCAGGCCCTTGCTGTCCACTTTGCTCAGTCTGTACACGACTTTGGCCTTTGAAAACTTCCTCCTTGGCTTGAGGTGCTGCTGTTTTATTTGAACTCCTTCCTTTGGGAAAAGAAGAGGTTGCGTTTCTTTGCAGGGATTTCTGATATGAATGAGAGCTCAGATGAGATGCAGAAAGCTCAGCGCTGCTCACATCAGTTCCAAATGTGATAGAAACTGTGCAAAGAGAGGAAAATTTGCTGCCACTCTAGAAGTTTCCTTGGCAGTTCTGGAAAAATGTTTCCTCTTCCTGAGCAGTGCCTCAAGTCCATTCTCCCAGGGCAGAAGTGCAAAGATGGAAATTCTTGCTTAAATCTCTCACATTTCTTGTGAGTACCTTGTCCCTGATATGTGCTATTTCATGCCCTTATGTGGAATCTGCTTGTCACCGATGCTGACGGATGCAGGATAAAGTGCACTTTCCTTTGGCTGTGCCAAGTGGATATGCAGCAGCGTGCTCAGCTAGAGAAGCCAACAGCAAATTCTGTGCAGAGCCAGGATTGTTGGAGAGAGCTTTTCTTTTTCAGAATTACCAATTTAAAGGGCAAAGCTGCCTTAATGTGCTGGTAGGGTTGTGGTAGTGGACAGCAATTTGGTGTGAGGTGGATGTGCTAAGCCCACTCCTCCTGTCCACCTGGGATTTTCAAATCTGGGGTGATTGTTTAAATCATCTCTATTGTAAATTGAACTAGGAATTTTTAGTTTGGGAGCTTGGTATCTCTGCACTCGGGTCTGACATCAGGGCCCACAGGTTTTTGCTGCAGCCACTAATCCTTGCTACTGACTTTACATAGCAAATATGTTACAAGATCTGAGGTCAGTGGATGGGAATGAAGAGCCAGAAAAGGTTTGTCACGTCTCAGTACTTGCCATAACAAGCCAAGTGGCCAGAGCCATATTTGAGCTCACCGTTACAGATCATGTACCTCAGCATTCAGTGTGCTGTGAAAGTTACTCGTGCTGAAGTTCACGGTATAATATTTCCAGGGAGTAGATAGACATGGGAATTAGGCCAGTAGATGCTGCCTTTCCATTTCTAGATCTAAATAATTAGTAGGTGTTCATTTACTTCTGCAGTCGTCTTGTACTGGATGCAAACACAGGCACAGACAGCAGATCAACACAGCAGGGCTATTTCTTCCCTTTAAACAATAATTCTCCTGTTTACAGCCTGAAGATTGCAGATAGAAGGATTCATCCAGTGTGAATTTCCAGGCCATATTTAACCTTTATCTTATTTTGAAGTGCTATGGGAAAAATAATCCATGTTTCCGTGAGCTGGTTTTCATGTATGCAGTTGCAAATGCTGTGTGCCAAGAATGTCATAACTAGGTCACTCTTGAAATGTTGTCTCGTGTTTGGGTTTTTGATTTTTCTTTTCTTCAGTGAGGCTGCAGAAAATAAGGGCTGGGCAAGAGGTAGCAACACAATAGTTGATCTATATATCCTCTCTCCAGCTAGTCCTCATTTTCAGTAATGCCTAGATAATAGCAGATCTCAAAGTGGACAACCTAACAAGAACCTTCCAGCTGTGAACCAGACAATTTTAACAAGTAGGTAATTGGACTGGGAAGTAGTAAGAAAGGCCAGATTCTAAATCCTCATTAATCATTGATAGTGGCTACATGAGAATTCGTCAGATGCTTTTTGCAGCTGCTAATGATTCTACGTGCTTATGCAAAATTGCTACAGTTTTTGTTAGAGATATCTGAGGTATCTGCCTTTATGCTTCCTTGGTTGCAGGCTCTGACTGTATTTAGAAACATGCCTGCTCCTTTACTTAGTCTTTCTAATTGTACAGAACATCTGTGTGCTTCCATGGGCTGACAATTCCAGTGATTTAATGGATGGAGGAACAGTGGTTCTGACAGATGAGGACGGCAAACCCGTTGCAGGGTATTCCTGTCCTAATATTGTTGGGGAAACTAAAGCACATCCAGGCCCTCTTTACAGCCATCACCTCATTCTAAACACTTCTCTGCCAAGGGTTGAGGCTAAAAGGCTCTGAAGGATGTGTGCTAGGAGTTTTAAATGCAATAACTGAGCCTTATTGGCATGCAGCTGAGATGAGGGACTGAGGGAGATCGGTGCTGGTGCAGCAGTGAAGGTCTGTAGGGTTACATCATGTTCTGAAAAGACCCCGGTTTTATTCCAACATGTGAGATTCCAGGAGCTGAGTCAGAAGTGTGTCAGGTGGCCTTGTCATGGCAGGGTCAGTCAGAGCCAGAGGTGAGGCATTGTGATCATCACCAAAGGATGCTCTGCAACGGCATCTTCAGAGTTCACATCCACAGTCATGACCTGCCGTTTTCAGGCAGAACAGGTGGTCCTGTGGCTCTCTGACTGAGCAGAACAACCTTGAAATTCTGCAAAGAATGAAAAGACTGTATGTCAGGGACTTGGTCACTGCTCTTGGCTATTCCTCTGGAGAAAAAACGTATTTCTGAAACGGATTTCAGCTTGTTCCATTCCAGCCCAAATCAATCACATTTAATTATCTGCCCAGGGCAGAGGGTATTGGTCATACTTTGATAAATTCAACGAACATGCAAATTATATCATCTTTTGTCATCAGTACCGTCTGTTCCTGGCATTCATGCTATGAGGCTAGACTGTAGATATGTTGATTAGCAGATACGCTGATCAGTCATGAAAATTCATTTCCAAAATGAATTTGGATTTGGAATGAGCATGGGTTTTTTTCCACCTCAGGCAAAGGGAGCCTGAATTCTTGATTACACATAATTATTAATACTCATATTTAGGCCATTTTATATGCCCCCAAGGTGGTGTAAACTGGTAGGAGTTTAAATATGAGGTTAGATCTGAATGGTTTAAGCATTTCACTTGTTGGGTGCTTGCTTGGAGGAGGAGGAGGCAGAATGGGAGTTGTGTTTCTTTCTAATTGTCTCTATGATTAGCTGATTGAGATGTCCTCTGCTGTTTTATTTTCACTTTGGAGGTCTGGATTTATCTTAATCAATAACAGCCCAATTGGTGCCCTGAAGTTTTTTCTAGAAAGTGCAATTTTGAGCCGTTTTTGTTAAGGAACATATTTTGATGGATGCCTGCTCTCCCCATTTTGAACTGAATGGGAACCCTGTTATTTCCCAAAAGACAGATTATGGCCTGTGCTTGAAATCCCAATATGAGGCTGCCTTGTGTTTCAGCTCATGTTGCTGGGAATATCCCCATTCCACTTTAATTTCAGTATGTTGTGGGGAGGCACCTTTCCATTCTCCAGTGGTACTGTCATATGAAAGGTAAAGGGGTCCTTTTGCGATGGGCTTTCAAAAGTCCTTGCAACACCAGTCACTTGGCATTCAAAGGAAATTTTTGCAATGTTTAGAAATGCCAGATGTAGCTTGTGTCAGACAAAATTGTTGCCTGGTGTTTTCATAACAAAATGGGCTGCCCAGAGTTTGGTGTCTGCCACTGAAATACCTTGAGACTCCTCAGAGGTCAGTGTTCTATCAAGTCTCAGTTTTTCCATGTAAACCCAGACAGGCCCTGGCTTCCCTGAGCTAAAGCCAGGCTTATACTCTGACTTTTTCTCCACTTGTGAAATTTACCAAGAACAGTGTTTTAAATTGCATCTTGAAAAAAACCCAAATGAAAGTTCCCAAGTGGGTTTTTTTTTTTTATTACCTTGTCCAAATTTGCAGGATTTTATGTACTATGTGAGTGATCTGTTTCCTAACACATGTCTAGGAACCTCTCTTTCCAGGAAATCCTGTTGGAGATTTCTTCAATCCATTTCCAGCTGTCAGTCCCTCTGAGGAGTGAAGGGGCTGGACTTTCCCTGCAATCTGTTAAGTGCACTTTTTACAGAGTCCAGTGTTTAAGGACGTGTTGGCAACCTGGAAACATGCTGAGGTCCCAGACTTGACAGCAAGCCCACTACAGGTGGACCCAGCTGCTGTCTTTGTGTTTTAGCCTGGGTTACACTGCCCCATGATCAGTCTGGTCAGTCACTGCCTGTTTGTGCACCTGATTCTCAAAGCGTTCCAGCTCCAGCCCTGCAGCTCCTGGGGAGCAGTGGAACCTGTTTGGGCTCCGTAGAGGCAGGAGGATCTGTGTGGTACATACTGGTGATAAGGACCTATTCTCCAATATTCTGTATTATTCTTTCCTTTTTTAAACAGATTAGTGTTCATTTGATCTTTCTTTGGGTGTGTGTTGTCCTCTTATAATTGCAGGTTTTTGAGTATTCATACCCCTTTGCTTAGCTCCTAAGTTTTGCTAATAAGTTCCTGATGTGTGCCAAGATAAGAAAGATGATTAATGAAATTGTTACACTCCCAGATTCTTGTTCTAACTCGCTGTCTTTAAGTGGTTTCAAAAATGGATTTGTCTGCACTGTTACCTGCAGCACACCCCAGCTGTGACCGCAGAAGCAGAAAAGTGGGAACGTGCTTTGCTGCCCTCAGAGTCTGTCGTGTAAGAAACCCTCAGGAAAGGTAACCAGTGAACAGGCAAGTGCTTGGTTCAGTCAGGAGTTCCACTGAATCCCACTGGGGGCTGACACAGGGACCGGGAGCTCACTTTCACATTTGGCAAAAGGCATTTGGCCCACAGGCATTCCTTCTCTGCCAGGCTGCAATTATCCCACATGCCATAAAACAGGACTGGCAAAGGTGGTGAAAGAATCCCAGCTCCACAGAGTGCTTCCAGGGGAGCGACCAGATCTCATAATCTCGGTTATACCGCTTGTTTTCCTAAGCACTTTTACTCTTCCTCCCAGACTAAAATACAGCAGTTAAGTTCATTAAAAACACTTTAAGTTATAAACAGTCACCATTTTTCATTTCCTATGCAAACAGCACTGATCTGATAAGTGTGTTTCCTTTCCCAGAGCTGTGAATATTTCTTTGTAGAAGAAAGTTTGCTCTGATAAAAGCTTATTTAGTAAAGTCCGAGCGTGTGATTCTCTTCTCTCTGACGAGTATTTTGCTTCTCACTGATGTTTTCTTTTCTAAAGACCTGCCCTGTACAGGGAGTTTTAGATGTGGAAAGAAAAGCTCTCTTCACAATGCCTTATGGAGACATTTGTTATAATACCAACTATGTGCCTTGAAAAGCAATCAATAGTACTGGTGCTATTTGGTCAGATAATATATACGAAGAAACACATCCAGTTTACTTCAAGTAGCTTTGTTGAAAAAGGTATGTCAATGTAAAGCAGACTTATCTTTATCTGGAAATTTGCATGGGATTTTAATGGAGTTTTAATTTGCATGGATTGCAATGGGGTTTTAAAATACTGCCTGCATTAGAGATGGTTCTGATTTCTTCTTGGGATCCTTATTTGGGATCTGAAACAGAGAGCGATGGTAGAGCTGGGAATCATCAGTTTGACTCCTGCCTTTCCTTTCTGAGCTGGTTTTTGCATTATTTCAAACTTGTGTGGATCCTTCCTTGAGAAAAGCAAAATACTCAGCAAAGAGAACACACAGCAGTCGGGAATGGTTGTGCCCAACTGCTGACAGCCCTGGGAGTTTGTCCATGTATGTGGCTGTAACATGGAATAACCTGTGTCCACCTGCCCACCCAGCCTTGCAGCTTTACCTGCCTGGAGGCAGGTGCTGGCCCTTTTCCTTGCTTTGTCCCTTGGTTGATGCTTTGAGAAGAGCCCAAATGCATTGGAAGAACAAATCCTAATGTCTCAGTGTAAAGCTTGACATATTCCAGCTCATACAAACTTTTATTCTGTACTGTTCAGTGACCCCACTTGTTATCTGCTTTGTAACAGACCTGGAGAAGAGTCCAGGCACTCACACTGAAGGAGATTTATGGTTCATCCAGTCTGTAGCTCCCAAATGTGTAAAGATTCATTTGCCAGCAAGGATGTGCTGTGCTGCTGCTTTAACCAGGGCTGATCTGGGGCCAAACACGCCCTTAGAAACACCTGGTATATGAATGGTAAAAAAAAAAAAAAAAAAAAATTACTTTCTTAAAACAAGAGCAGAACTAACCTTGTCTGGAACAGAAAACATGCCCTGTAGAGCTAAATGCTACTTTTATTTTTAACTCCGGAATGTTTGGAGTGTCTGTTTGAAAATGAAATAACCTCATCATGGTTTATGGGCACATTTTACACACATGCATCATCCCTCTACAAACAAATCAGTTGTTATGATAAGGAGGGAATTTAACAGCTACAGCCAAGACATCTTTCAAGAAATAGCTCTGAAGAGAAGTACAACCTCTTGACAGTGATCTGAAGTGTGGAAAACCTCTGTTCAGCTCCCTTCCATTCCACAGGTTTCTTCTGTGACTTTTGGCGAGTTAATTAATGTCCTGATGCCTCCCTTTAATATCTGTAAAATTGCTGTGGAAGTACTTTCCACCCTGCAGCACTATCATGGGGATCAGTGCACCTAGAGTGTATTGCAAGGTAAAGGGGGGCTCAGATGCTGTGGAACTGGGGTCAGGCAAGTGCTGAGGACCACAGGAGGAGCTCCCTGGGTGCATGATGAGATGTGGCTGGTTTGTCCTGCGAGACAGCAGCAGTGGGGGCTCACTCCCATCTGCACAGTGAGCTGAACCTCTGTTTCTAGGACGTGTTATCTCTCAACCACTGAGTCTGCACATTAAGTCTACATGGAACTGGGCATCCTCTTGCCTAATTGCAAAACTCTGCTTGAAAATCAATCAAGACAGCAGGCTCCTAAATCATCCTGCTGATCTTCTTGCAACATCCTTTTTTTTCTGTTTCATGTGGAAACTCACTGACGTGCTAAGAATTAATGCCAGTGATCTGTGAACCATTTACTTATGTCAAGATTATCCATGTCTGTAAAAACTAGCCTGCAATTCATTAGCTGGGTCAAGTATATTTAATGATGCTTCATATCACTGATGACATCACATCCTAGCTTAATTACATGTGCTTTTCTTAATTTTGAATTTATTTTTTTTTTCCTAGCTAATATTGCTCTGTTCAAAATATGCTGTTGCTAGCTCACAATATTATTGGCCAGATTCCCCTGAAAAACCTCCCACGCAGGCAGGGAGAACAAAAGGAGAAAGCTGTGTTATGAAAAAGGTGCAGGGTGGCTGTTCAGGGCCCTTTCATACAGCTCATGTTTATGTTAAAGTACTCTGGGCAGAGAGAGATTCTGCTGAAACCTCTAAATCCAGGCTTTCACAGGTGTTCAGGTCCTTACCTTCCCTTGAGGATTTAACCACACACTGTTGATGGTCTCCTTCAATGCCTACTCTGATAGGTTAAATTTCAGCAGTAACAGCAGGGTTTTCAACACGTGAAGAAATGTTCAATATCTGTGGATTTTACTTTTGAAATGAAAAAGCTGTTCAGCTTCTTGTAGAAATGTAAAACTTTTTGCTTCTGTGGCCAGAGTCTGTTCAGACAGTGGGAAGTGTCCCTGATTTTGAACTGAAACAGAGGTGTAAATGAAATCTGAATGATTTCTAGTAAAATTGGCTTATTCTGTCCTTCAGGGCTGGATGGGAGGGCTCCATCTGATGAGGTCAGTGGCTTCACCTAGTAAAGAGCGTTGGTTTGAAAGCAGAGCAGGAGCCTCAGTAAATCTTGTTTGGTGAATTGTGCTTAGACTGTGTGCTATGTCTCTCCAAATGCCTCTGCAAAAACCCACTAATTCTTCAGCCATATAGTCTTGTTTTGTCTCAGAATCTAATAATGTATTTATTAGGTAACAACTTGGGGATTTAGGAGACCAAGACTCATTTTCAGAGGAGATGCTTCAGGCCAGGTTTGCCAGGACATACTCCCTGTGCCTGCCATTTGCTGTTGGTTGGATGTGACCCAGTGAGATGCCTTACGGGCATGAATCATTAGGCACTGACTTTTTTAAAGTACAGCTTAGAGTGTCTGGACCTTAGGAACATAATTTTGATTGTCTTTTACTGAGATGTGTGTTTCTAAGAACTCGGGTGAGTCACTTTCAGAGATGTGCCAGCACTGTGATTATGTGGGATACACCTTTCTGAGCACATTCAGAATGCTCAGGTTGACCGTGACCCTGCTTGGCTGGCCACGGGCAAATGCTAAATGTGTTTTTATTGGGTCTGAGCATGAGTAGTCTCTAGTGAGTTATCTGCCTCTCATCTCTCTAGGCACTGGATATGCAATAAAATGAAGAAATACATCCTGTCCTGGGCAAAGGAGAGCTCAGGCATGCAGAAGAGAGAGATGCTTGAAGTTAGTAGCAAGGCTTTTACAGTTATGAGACAGTTGTGGCTGGGAACGATAGATAATAATGATGCCTGTTTATGCCCACATTTGCTGTTTTCTAGGTAGTAAGGACTTGTTGCCATCCTTCCATGGTAATTTTCAGAATAAAATGCTAAAAGGACTGAATTTGTAGCTTCCCCCCTCCCCCCCAGTTACATCAAGAAATTATTGGTTCTGGTAAATAATAAATAATCTTGCTTTTGTGAGTTTGGTTTCCAGCCAGGTAGAAATGGGCTTCCTCTTCCCTTACAGGCAATCCTGCACTTGCCATTCTCCTGCAAGTGCTTGGATCACCGGTGCTCTGCTGTGTGCTTTTGGGAACAGCCTCCCCTCCCTCGCTGTGGCAAATTCTCCCTCGCAGGGGGCTCTGGCTGGCCCTTCTCTGCATCCAACTGCATCTAAGTGCAAAGAGCTAATCCAAAACATCTTGAAGCCAGCCTTTCCCCTGCTCTTACAAATGTTTAAATTGTTCTGTTTGAATGCTGAAAATATTACTATTTAGGGCTGCCTAGGCTTTGCTTTCTCTCCCCTGTGGCAGACAGCTCCAGCTCAGACTTCCTGCAGGGCAAGATTCAACAGTCTTAGAGATTTGTGACCCTGTGTCCAAGGCCAGGAAACTGTAGTTGAGCCAAAACCATTGGCACCACTGCTGAGAGTTAATAAATGCATTCATTCCTGTAGTACATTTTTATTGGCATGAGCAAGGCTTAATACATAGCACCTTGTTTTTCTCTGTGCCTGAACAAGGAAAGTAGTGCAAGTTGGACTTAACAGTGATTAAGTGACCTAAGCAAGTTGGATTGATAAGATCATGGATTTTATGACCACTCTGACATGATATCATCTTATTTGAGCTCCTGTGTAGCACAGGCTGTAGAGCTTCATCCTTTATTCTTCTTAAGCCAATACATTTTGTTAGAGTGAGATGTTTCTCTAGATGCTAACAGTCGTTACTCTCTGGATTTGAGTTCTCGTGGGCATGCTACAGAATCACAAGCAGCTGGCTCACAGCTTCTAAGGCAACTTCTGTTCCTGGTTCCAGATGTGACGTTCCTGACACTTCTGTAAAAGACACGCAGAATTAAAGAAATTAAAAATACCCATGAACTATCCTGGAGCCAGTCCCTTGGAATGCACTCCTTGCACATGGATTGCTTCTTTCCAAGAGCACGTCTCCAGCCCCACGTCTCCTCAGCCATCTCTCCCTCCACATTGCTCAAATGCTTACAGCTGCTTCTCTTTCTTGAGTATGTCTGAGATGAGATCCTGAGGGCTGATGGCTTGGGGGCATTTGGGTTTTTTTCAGCAGTTTCACAGCTGGCAGCACCTGGCAGAGGCATCACTGCAGCCCCAGCTACCGAAAGCTGCCCGTCACAGCACTCGGGGTGAGTTACTGGGGTGCTGATGCACAAACTGATTGTGGCTTGTTCATGGAGTATTTGGGTCCTCAAGCATAAATTGCATTGGCGTTCATTCCTGCATGGGCTGATTGCGTGCTCATGCATAAAACACATCCTTCAGTTATTTGGGTGCTCATGCATGAAGTGTGGGAGTGCTCAAGCATGGCCTGATAGGACATTCAAGCATACACTGGTTAGGCACTTGTGTACCACTGACCGGGTACCCGCTCATGCATGTACCAGCTGGGCAGCCATGCACAAACCAGTCATGTGCTCATGCATTAATTAATTGTGTCCTTATGAACAAATTAATTGGCTGCTTGTGCACAGACTTACTGGGCACTCGTGTGTGTACTAATTGGACACTTATGCATTAATTGGGTGCTCATGCATGAACTGCTGGATTGTTCCTGCATAAACTTTCTGGGGTGGTGTACATGGGTGAAGCAGTTTTGTACTCATGTGTGACCCAATGGGGTCCTCACATGTATTGTTTTGGCACTTGTGCATTAACTAATTGGGTGCTCTTGTGTAAATACCATAAACCCTGCAATTTATGCCTGATCCTCCCATTCCTGTGCCTTCCAAAACCTTTAGCACTCTGGGTGGTTTGGAATTGAGTTTGAATTGTGCAATTTAGGCCTAGAGCTGAGTTGGGACAGTAATTAGAAACAGAGGGCACAAAAGAAGAGCTGCCTCTCTTGCAGAGATTAATGACCATCAGTTATGTGTTCTGTGCCATCCTAGAACATCCTCCCAGCTCACATAGCTGCTGTTCCTGTCCTTGCTCTTTGTACACACCAGATTCCCTTTGTTGCAGATCATTCCACTCTTCTCCCCAAGCCTCTTTATTTCCTTCATAGCCTGCAGTTTTAGAGCTCATGTCCATTGCTTTCTCTACAGAGAGCAGCTTTAAGCTAAACTGTACCTGTTTCTTTCCTTTTGTGTCCTTGGGTCTTTCTCAGGTCATTTGTGTGCATCTCTGCTGGCTGAAAATTGCTTATTTTAATCCTGAGACTGATGCTCAGGTACTTACCCAGTAAGGCCTTATTCCCTGAAGGAATACTGATTATATTATAAAGGGAATAAGCACCCTAGAGACAAAACAAGCCAGCACCTTTTTTTAGCATGAAGTATCTGTTAACAAGCAAAATTGGTGGTGGAGTGAGATGATATCCTTATGATCTCCTCACAGCCGACCTTAAGACTGCCACCACAGCTAAGAAGCAACTGAAATACTGCTTGCAGTACAAACTGTTGTGGTAAATATGTACCAAATATATCATGTAAGTACATATGTGAAACACATGCCTATGGCTCCAGCTGCCATCACCAGATGGCCCTGTTCCATACACACCCATCCCTCCATCCTTTGGTGTTGCTGTAGGATGGGATGCTCTTCTGGGAGAGTCAGCAAGCAGCAAAAGAGTTGCTGTTCCCTTACTTTCTCCAAGCAGATTCAGTACTTGTGATAGAGAGCTCCCCAGGGAACAGGCAGTCGTGCTTGAATTTTTTTTGCAGGCTCTTTGTGATCATTTCTCTTCAAAGACTAAGAGTTGTAGTGTAGCCAAAATCAAGCTATACTTAAAAAAACCCCAACCAACTGCCCCCCCTCTGCAGATGCGATGGCACCACTGTCTTGTCTAAAGAGAAACTGATCTCTGGATGAGCTGCAGGGGGCAGCTGGTTTGTCCAGTTACTCACACAGGCCCGGGGAGTGAACATGCAGGTTGGTTCCCTGCACCACCACAAAACTCTATTTCTGGTACTGGATACAAGCTTGTGTTTCTGATTTCTACGAACTGTAATTCAGAATTTGCAACTATATATATCTGCAATTTCTGCTGAAGTCAGTAGGCAGGTTTTTGTGTAGAAAATGTTGAAGAAATCAGCTCTGTGGGTGGCATTTGTCCAACTTCATGTTTTATTGGTCTTAAACAAGCAGCACTACCCTGTTGGTCGCTATTGCTTATTTCCAAGAGGCTGATATTGTGGTTTTGAGGTCTCAGGCAGGAGCCTGATTGGAAATAAGGCACAAATAAGATACAGGAGCTATCTACAACCTCTTGTCCTGTGCTCGTGGGATGCAATTTCAGCAGTCCAGACCTACAGTGCAGCAACACAAACAGGGAAGTAATAGACCAACTCCGCTCAGGATTTTCCACTCTAGAAACACAAAGGTTGGATATTTCAAACTGGATGGCAGCTGGAACAGAACTCTGTTCAGCAACTGGCACTGTCCCTGGAGCCCAGTTTGGTTTCCTGGCGCTACTGGGGACTCCATACGGTGCTGGCTGAGAGGGGCAAATGCAAGGAGATCCTGGCTGCTGTGGTTAGCACAAGGCAGACCCTCTGCTGCCCTGTGTCAGAGATCTTCCTCTCCTTTTGCTTCCTCACTCTTGACAGCTGCTTTGGGAAAAACAGTATCTGTTTGTGCCTGGCCACTTTTAGCAGTGGCTAAAAGCAGTGTAGTCTTTTAGGAGCCTTCTGCCAGATGTAATGGACAGATAACCATGGCCTCTTCATCTTTGGGATTATCCTTGCAAAAATCAAAACTCTGATGGTCCCCAAGGCAGAGCCTTGTTACGGTTCATCTTCGGGAGGGATGCTGCACTGCACATGACCTGTGAACAATGAAGCACCCTGAGTAAAGATGTGTTAGGATAAAGTTTTTCTTCTTTTTTTTCCTCCCCCCAAGGGAATTTTTTTGGGTCTTTCCAGGCTTTTGCAGTGATTCACTGTTAAACTTCAGGCAAGTATGTTGTCTCCCATAGTTTATGCAGGTATAAAACAAATGTGCAAACACCTATTTATCTGATGAACAAGCTCCCCCTGGAGCAGAATTTTGGCTTCTGTTTCTGGCTCTGCCATTGATCACTGCAACATATTAATGGACTGGACCTTAGTTAGCATATTGATAAATGGGAAATAAAAATATTAATTCCCTAGCAGATGCATTGGGAATTAATAACTAGTTTTAAAGCATTCTTAGAATCATCAGTATGAGACAGGTTACTCTGGGAAGTGATGTAATTCATGCTAGTACTCTGATGCATTCCCCAAATCTAGTCTGGGTTCTGTACTGGGAAAGGGCTGCTGGAGCTACAGTTCGCAGGTGGCAGATGGCTTCACTCTGTCTCCTGCATTAGGTGCTGTCTGCTTCTCCTGCAGTCATTTCTGGCATTGTACAGTGGGGTAAAATCCATCCCAGACAGGTCTGAGCTCAGCTGGGGCCTCCAGTTGCTATCCCAGTACAAATGATCCCCCACACTGCATCTGTGTGCTCTGCAGGGCTGGAGCCTCCATGTCTGTCACGTTGCTGCCAGCTAATCAGAGAGGTAGGTAGTAAGAAAATCCAGGGTTATTTCCACCTGGTAAACAGAAAACATGGAGCAGCCCTTCCCACAGTTTGTTGCTCTCTGTTGGGATTATTCATTTCCACACCATTAAAATGCGAATGTAATCCCCGCCCTTTAAACTAATGAATGTTAAAACAGTTTTTCCGACCGCTGTGTAGTCTAAATGAAAGCTGGGACTGAGTAAGCCAAGGATGGAAATGAAAGCATTACCTAGTGCTCCACTCAGTGCTGCATTCCTGAGGTGTTTTATCTGATCCTGTACAATTGCCACAGGCCTTTGTGGGCAGGATTCTGCTCCTCTCTGTGCTGAGCTGCCTGGGAGGAGCTGCCTGAGCAGAGGTGATGGCTTTCACCAGTGTAGGGCTGGTGCAAGTGAGGAGAGAGTTGGACCCAGTGCCTCCTTCCTGGCAGGAATGAACTGCACCAGTTGGAGAGCAGCCTTAATTGCTGCAGAATCAGTTAGGCCATCTTTAATCAAATCCTCCTCTCCCCAGCTTTGACATGTGATTTTTTAATCTTACTCCCTGTTAACAGTATTTAGTTATATTAATGGTTTTTCTGGCATGAGCCAACATGGTTTTTGACCTAATTGATTTTGGTAATTCTTTCTCTTACACGAGGAATAGCGCCGTCATATTTGCAAATCAGAGCTACAGCAGTTTTGCCCCAGGTTTGCGCAGTGAGAAGAACAAGTTACCCACACAGGCACCTGCCTGTGGTTTCCTCACTGCTGGCCCTGCCATGGGGATGCCACCGAGCCTCTGCTGACTTACAGCAGTGTGAGCTCTGAAAGCCTTGTCCCAGGACCTGCTGGCTGTTCCCGAGGTGATGCCTCGCTGCCAGAGGGAAATCAAAGGGCACAAATGATGGGAGGCTCCAGTTCCTTCCTCCCTGCTGAGTGCTGGGACAGTGATCATCTTCATTTGGAGCAAAGTGTAAAGTCCCAAGCCAGCCCAGAGCAAGTTATTAGCACAAATGAGCCTATAATAATGTGTCCATCTGTGTTTATAGATAGGAATTTAACATGAAGCTAAACCAGTTAATATCATTGGGAGCTGTCTCTGGCTGCCCAAGGAGTGAGGGTGATGCTGTGGGGGAGCAAATGCTCCCAGGATACTTGGACACAAGTGAGAGAAAGCAATAGAAACCAGGAGTGAAAAAAGACTGATGCAGCTGATCCTAGTGCTGTGCACAGTTGTTTTGTGCCATGTACTTTCTTGTGCTTTATTCAGTTTAATTTTAAACATCTCACTTGATGGGACTTCCATGGTTTCCCTTGGGAACTCGTTCCTAAGCCTGCCCTAAATTTCCCTTCATCTTTATCTTAGATCTCCCCTTTTTAAAGCACACTAATGAAGTGAAATACTCCTTTCCCTTTTCTCTGTTTCTTATGATATTAAAATATATTCTTCCACACCTGGGTTGGCAGGGAGGAATTTAAATTTATTCTGCAGCTATGCTGGAGCACCGAAGATACGCTTAACTCGATGGGAAAGGGTTTTAATAAAGCCCCTGCAACTGCAGCCAGTGGTAGACTCAGGACTTGCCTTTATGGGGCTCATCTTTCAGTGTTTCAGTGTATCCTGGGCCATCACAGAAAAACTGTGGGAAAAGATATATTCTCCAGGATTTTCACGTATCCCAGGAGTATCTGGAGCAGAGGAGCTTTCTGCCAGGACTGTGTCACTAGAGCAGGGGCAGGTAGGGTTTCATATCCCACCAGCACAGAGAACCTCCAGAAATGGAGCTTAGAAAACAGCCTGCCAGTGGGTATTAACCTCTTCTCATCAACGCTGCTAGATATGAAGTTTATTTTACTAAAACTGCAAAGAAAAAGGGAAGGTTTTTTTTCTGGTCTTCTAGGCTATGCTAAACATAACTGAAAAAAGAAATCATGGCAATTGATTGTAACCAGAGTATTTTTTTCTGAGAGTTGTTGATAAATTAGTAAATTAAGATGTTTTATTTAGAAGCTTTTTTGATCTTATAATTTTCTTTAATAAAAATGAACCAAATATTGACCTGGATATTTTGAACTGAAATATTTGAACAGTTAATTTTTCTGGATTGTGTTTTCTTTCACTCTTGTAATCTTCTTTACCAGTATTCATAAGAAAGTTATGCCTAATATTTCAGAATGGCCTGACCAGATTTCAAAAAAAGGCCACATTATTTTTTTTGTCCATGTCTGATTTTAATAAAAATTAAAGTTGAGGTTCTTCTCTTTTTTTGCATAAAGAACCCAAGGGAATGTTGACTCGAAGTTTGAATTTATGCATTTTTCTTTGAAAATGTCTTGGAGTGGAAGGGAAACAATGTAGGGAATAGAAGAGAACAAAGGCTCACTGCAGAAACGAGCATGATGACAGTGCAGTGAGGCAGTTTATGACCAGAATTGTTCAAACAGCTGGAGATTGTATTACACTGTTTATCATGTTTAAATCCATGTCAAAATGACATACATTGTGGAAGCTTTTGTGTGAGATTGGGAACTAGGTATTATGTGAAAAAGTTAACCATATGTTATAATATTCTTCTGGGGACAAGAAATCTAGCTGAGACTAAAGGGAAGAGTGAGTTCACCCGAGAAGTCGTGTCCCCTTGGGACAGATGGGATGGTGTGGGCTGCATGCAAAACACTTGGGTGGTTTGCAGAGCTCCATGAGTCATAGAATTAATGTTACTTTTCCCCCTCCACTTTTTATCTCATTATAAATATCATTGTGTTTGAGGTGTTTTTCCTCCCTAATTGTCTAATGGGTGATGGAGGTGGGGGAGAATCCATTCCTTCCCTTTGACATTTTCTCCCATCTGTGGTGGAGCAGAAGTGTACCTGGGGCTGCTGCTTGGCAGTCACGTGTCTCCTTTCTGTTTTCCCTTACTCAGAGAGACTTATTCTTGTCATCACATTTTGCTTGTGAACACTCCCAAAATTTGCAAGTCAGCAGAAGGCTGGGGCATGGCAGCGCTCCCTTGGCCTACTGGACAGATTGAATTTCACCCACTAAATATGTTTCAAACAGCGAGAATTCAAGCAGCTCACAATTTCTATGGTCATTTGTGCTAATAAAGTTTGACAGGCTGAATGTTAATGGAAAGTAAACAGGAGAGGGGGTGCTAACAAGGTCATAATGAAGCTCACATTTAAATTGAATTGAAATGAATATACGAATGCTCATGGGAAATAGTTTATCGTTCTCCTCTAGGCTGTAATGCAGCATGTGGTAGCAATGGGCAGTTTGTGAGTGGCAGAGTAAAAGAAAGCTATAGCTATTCTGCAAGGACAAATTATATCTAGCTAAATGAAGAAAACTGACTCTAGAAAGGAAGGAAGCAGTAGAGGATTTTTTTTTTCTATAGGAGCTCATCAGTTCACTCTTGCCCTCTTGTTGCTGTGACTCCCAGCTAACCACACTTAAGTCTCCAGTGTGATTCCCATTGATTTCAAAGACACAAGCCTGTAGGGAAGCACTGATCTGGGGTCAGATTTTACCAGATGTGAACACTCTCAAGCCCTCTTAAATGTGGTTTTGAAGGCAGGATTGCTTTGCTTCTTGCAGGAGGGGCCTCAGCCCAGACCAGGCTGGTTAGCAAATCCTTTAAAAAAATCTTCTACTACTGCCACGGTGAATCTTTTAATTTGTTCTATTTTCACTAATGGCTGAATACAGAGAAATGAGTTACTGGCATTCTCTCTCGCGTGTGCATGCAGGGAGTATGTCATAGCCGAGGAATTGGGCTGTCTTATCCAAAGCTGTTGGCTCTTTCTTTCCAGGCGTGCTTTCCTAATTCCAGATGGATAAGAAAACAGTGGTGTGCAAGGAACCATCCCCCTCCATCTCCTCCTCCCAACTTTGGCATAGTTGTGTTTATTGCCTGCAACTGAGGGAGTTTCAATATCCTTGCAAAGTTCTGTCTGAGGAGACCCGGCGAACGGAGCATTATTGGTGCAAAACCCTCTGTAACCATCAGATGCTTTTCCATGACTCAAAAACATTTCAGGCTCTTTTGTAATAAATGTAAATGGCAAACCAGAGGTCAGGGATGGTCTCAAGGGCAAAGGCTGGTGTCTAATCTTTATTTTCTCTTTATGAGCTGCTGTAACAACTTTGAACGTATGAAAGAAATCAGCAGAAATGTGAGACAAGGCAATCTTATTAGGAAACTGGTACATAGCTTCTCAGACTTGTTCCTTGACCTCCTTTGAAACAGCCATGGGGCCAGGATCCTCAGATGGTGCAAAAGCATAAATGGAGCTGTGAATTACTGCAGCAGAGATTTAGTGTTTCTGTTCAATGATAACTTTCCTTCCCCCTCTCCCCTACCCCCCCTCAGAGTTTTCAGCCATTTTAGTCTTGATTTTAATGTAATGGTTCTCTTAACATATTTTTTAAATTACTGTGGAGATGACAAATAGTTTGAGCTTAGCACTCGTGAATATATTCAGGAAATGGGGCCAGTTTATAAGATGAAGGGTTTGGTCCTGCAGTGATCTTTAAAGCTGATTCTCCAAAGTGTCCTTAAGACTCTGGGGGCAATTTTGGGTTGGACTTTTGGTTGACATTTACATTTACAAAATCAGGGTTTTCACCAGTTAAAGATAATTTGATACTATTTGCAAGAGGGGAGATAATAGTGCCAATTTATTAGTCTGAATGCTTAAGGATTTTAAATTAATTTGCATATTTCCGTAACGCCCTATACATATGCATGATGTTTTGGCTTGACAACCAAAAAGTGAATTCCAAGGATGTTCCATTTGCCACTCCACCCCACATAAAATGTTTCACTTTTGAGTTGTTGGATTTGGGGCAGAAGAACCAAGAATTACAAAGCTGCCCAAGGAGGAGGAAATGCTGGCACTTGCTCTGTACACTATTATAAGAGGCTGGGATGCAATCTGGGAGCCCCGAGTTTGATCCTCTTCTATTTAAAAGGAGTTCTAATCCCCCCCTTACCAGACTTTAAAGCCCTTTTAGGATGGGCGACACACTTAGGCTCTCCCTAGTGCCCCATGCTGGGCCATGAAGGGAAAGGACTGCATCCCGTGCCAGCCAGGAATGAGCGCTGTCCTCAGTCTCCTCTGCCAGCCAAAACTGGGCAGCACGTTCATCCTGCGGCCAGATTATTGTTTCCCAGCAAACAAATAATTTCCCAGCAAGTTTCTGCTGTGTCCCAGAAAGAGATTTCATCCCTTTCTCGCTGAGGCGCTGCATGCCTGCTGCACTTGATGCTAAGCTTCCCAGACCATCCCATGCTGTTCAGCCACATTAAATATTGTGCTGAAGCTAATTAAGATGACAGTCTGGGAATGTTTTTATTAACTTTGCTTGCTGAATTTCCTTCCCCCCAGATCCTGGCTCTTGTAAGTAACTTTCAAAAGCTGATCCAGAGCATTTCTCTTTTACCATGTTCAGGTCGGTGTTAGCCTGGAGGTGGACACTGCATTTAATGCTTGTGTTAGTGTAAAGGAAGAGTGGACATCCAAATGCTTAGTCTAGTTTAATCTAGAGGGATGTGCCTGCAATGCCTGTAGAGCAGTTCCTTAAGGATGAGAAAAGTGAATGTCTGACATTTAATTCTCCTTTAGCTGAATATCAGTGCAACAGGCATTTCTGACAGTGCTCCAGACAGGCTCACAGAGTGCCAGGAGGGCTGGCGCAGGTCCTGCACGCCCCAGCTCTGGTCAGTCCCTGTCAAAGGCAGAAGAGCCTCAGTGTATGGGACAGTGTGTGGTGCAAACCAGGGCCAGTTTTTTGACCTGATGGTTTCTGACTTGGAATTTTCATTTTTTGGGTTCTTCATATTTTACGTGTAAAAATTCAGGTAAAGAAAAATGCCCTCCTGTCAGACTTTGGGCTGCAGGTCTGTAAATTGAATGCTCAGAAAAAAGTCTGAGCAGTTTCATAAATATGTCTCAGGGACCTTTCGCTCCCTTCAGGCTGGTTCATGTACCAGGAATAAAAGTCACTCTAGGCCTTAAATCTGATGAAATTCTTCCGTTGCTTCTGTGTGAGGAAGTGGTTGAAGTTGTGGAATCTGGTCAGCCTTTAAAAGTTGTTGATGAAGGGCCAGTCCTCATGAAATGATTAAGAAGTTTTTCCATTGGGATGATAAATGGTTAAGTCCTTGAAAAAAAATATCCTATACTTTTAAAAATGCCCTCTGAGCATCAGAGTGAATAGAAATGAGGGCAGAATGTTGTGTGAGCTGCAAATCCCCCGTGAGGGCAAAAACGAGACAAACACATTGGGGAACTGGTGAGGGATGGGAAGGAGATCTAAATATGACATAGAAAGTCCATTTATTTTCTTGTAACCCCAGACATATTAAGGACTGGCACGTACAGCTGACACATAAACAAACTGTACTCTCTTTTAGAAAATATGTGAACAGGGTTGCTCATTGTCAATCGTGCAGGCAAAAAAAATAATAAACACAGATGTATATTAGAGAGGGGTGGAAATGCTCTGAATTCTCCCAGCTGAAATGCAGGCATTGAAAGGAGCTTTGAGGAAGGACTCTCCCTGGGTGTCATTGGTGGTAGCAGTGCATTGTCTGTGCTCCTCTCACTTCAGGACTTGAGGAAGTTTGGAAGAGGACCTGGCATGGTCCTTACTTCAAACGTGGGCTTTTCTGTCCCCTAAATGTTGCCAAATTCTTTTCCTCCCTACTCTCATCTTTTCTGGGCTGTAGCAGAGACGATGTTGAAGCCATGAACTGCTGGCTCTATTTTTCTGCCTTTTGTCCTGGTATAATTTGAGCAGGGAGCTGGTCTAGGAGCATCACTGCTTTGAGTCTGCATGGCAATTGAAAATAAAATATTGAGTGTAAATTTAGATTTTGTTAATACCGTATGTGAAATAATTATTTTTGAAATGACAAGAGGATACTAACCATGAATTACTTCATTAGGCAGCAGTTTTAAGAGAACCCAAACCACCACTCAAAGATGTCTAGTAAAGAATGACCCAATTAGCGAGCCCTGCTGTCTGCCTTCTACCCATCACTGGGACGTGTTAGGATTTTTCAAATTAAACTGTCAATGTGAGCTGTTAACTCTGTGTTGTGCTAATAGTTAGAGGTCCCTGTACCAAGCTAGATCCCATTTTGTTTACATTTTGTCCTGAAATGGGGGTCAGCTGTGCAAGAAGAGCCATATGCACTTTTGCTTCAAGCCTCCTTGTCTGTAAAATCCCAAAAGGCAGAGATTTGTTTTGTTTGATCCATTTGTTTGCAGTGGAAGATTCTTGCCTTGGTTGTGTTCAGCTAAGTCCAAGACCTCCAGCAAAAGAAAGTTTCTCTAAAATAGACAATTGGATGTGCATAAAAAATCTGATAGTTCCCATCAGGGAATTTCCACCTGTATTTTGAGGTCCAAAATAAAATTCCCTGCACACTGGTATTTTTTGGTTTATGTCAATGTCTAGAATTTCCCTCCAAGTTCACTATCCCCATGTGCTGTATAAACAATAGGGAAAGATTTGGCTCAAGCAAGTTTGCAATCTAAATAGAAGACAAACTGGGAAAAGTTAAGGATTTTTTTTTGGTGAGATTTTTGAAGACCCATGTCTATTTGTAATTATAGTAATATTAAATTTTATTATTGTTTGTTCAACAAAAATTGTCGGATCACTTCTCAGGATCTTATCATGAGTACTGCCTTAATTAGTGTTATTTGGAAAGTCCCAGCACCTAAATTTAAGATGTTACATAAGGCTCAGCTTTCATGTAAAAAACCCCAGCGAGTTTCTTGTCTTTCTGATTTTCGAAGGAGCTTTGGGGGTTGAGATGTTGAAAAAGCTCACAAATTTCTGATCTTTAAGAAGTCTGACTCATGGCTTTTTTCATCTGTAGTGTTAGAAATATTGGTAAAATGCTGGCGAGAGAAACCCAGCCGAACACAGGGCTCACAAATCCTTGTTGCTTAACGGGATTATCATTGTTGTGCCTCTGAGTTTATTTTGCACAGAGCCGTGCAGAATTGGGAGTCTCCCATTTCAAACCTGTACAGAGGCGAAGTGAACAAAGCGGTATTTCAGTTCACGTGCTCTGGTTCCTCAAGGCCTTGCACGCAGAGGAGGCAGAGTTCTCGGAGGAGCACGCTGCGGGTTTTGGAATCTGCCGAGGGCCAGGCCGAGGTGCGCGGAGCTCCCGAGCGCGGCGAGGGGACGGCGGAGGGTCACCGCGCTGATGCCGCTGCTCCCGGCCGCCTCAGCCAGCGCTCGGCAGCCGCTCGTCCCTGCGGGAGCTTCTGACCCCAGCCTGGACGGGAAGCTCGCTGCAAGGTGTTGAGGGGAAAATAGATTAGTCCGAGACAGAGCGAGCCTCAGAGCCGTCACGGTGCTTTAAAAAATAAAGCTTGAGGTAAACAAAGCAACACGCCTGCTTCCACGCAGTCTGTGGGATCGCTGCCGCCAGCCTTTCCAGCCGGCTCAGGAATTCCACTTATTTCCGACCCCAGCTCCTCTCTGCCTCCCGGTGTTGACCGAGGCTGCCCTGTGCGCGGACACACGGTGAGCGTTGGCTCCTGCCGAGGGAAGGAGGCCCCGCCGGGCACAGGGCTCGGCCTGCGCTCGGGACTCGGGCACGGCCGCCGGGCCCCGGCCTCCGCGCCTGGGCGTGCTTCCTTGGCTGGGGCACCCCGTGTTTTGTACTTCAGATCTTTACATTTCAAACGTGTTAAACGCTAGATCATTTAGTACTTCTGAGATAACCGGATGGGTTTCGTCTCTTCTGTTGTTGTTGCTGCTGCTAAGACAGTGCCCTGCTGTAGCTGGGGAACAGTCGCACAAGACTGAGGAAGTTCAGCAAATACATGACAAAGGAAAATGCCAAAGCTGCTGGGAGCACAGGTATGATCACATCACTGCTTATTTAGAGACTTCCAAGCATGATCATTCCCAACAGAAATCCTTTGAATTTACTTTTTGAATGAGGTGGTAATTGGCAGCCCTGACATAGAGCTGTGTGAGTGGTTGCTGCCCTGCCTGCCCCTCTCAGGGTTACTGCAGGGAAATGAGGATTTTCTGCCTGTCTGTCTCTGATTTTGCAATTCTTTCATTAATTGGATTTTACTCAAGTCAGATAAAATTGGAGCTGTCCTGCCACTTGGCTCCCATTTCAGCTCTCCAAACAAGGTGCGCATAATGCGTACTTAATTTTTTTCTTGTTTCTTGTTAAAAGGATTAATTTCTACTTGGCACACCATGGTAAATAAAAAACAGCTCCCAAGCCTAAGCCCTTCCTCCAGGCTTTCTGGTTTTGTCTCCTGCAGCCATGCTTTACCTGTTGCAGGAGAGCATGCCAGCCACAGTTCACTTCCTTGCATGGAGGAGGAGCAACTTTCTGCCAGAAGAATTATAAAAATAGCATCCTCCTTAATCCCTGCTCTGATTTCCGCCATGAGTGACCGTTGCGCTTGAAAATACCAGTAAACTTTGTTGGCGGTAAAAAAATTGCATATATTATTTGAAAACCAAAAAAGAGGCAAGAAAAAATGTTATGGGACCATTGAAAGCTTCATGAGGAATCTTCTTTTCATGTTTGCCCTGGGAGTTTCAGCTGCTCTGATATGAATACTGTCTCACTGAATGCCTTGCATGACTTTTTATGGAAGATGAAGCAATTGCTTCTGGAAGAGTTATTCCTAGAGTCTCTTAAAATATTGTCGTTTGGGTGACAGCAGCAATTCAGTAATCCTTTTTGCCTTAAAATGGTCATATTAAACCAAATTAAACAATAAAACTCTCTTGTGGGATTTAAACATGTAATTATTAATTGCAAGTTCTTTGTCATTAGCTAAGGTTATGTTTAAATATAAATTTTATATCTCTAAGACCAACACTATAAATTACATTGGCTTGAGAACTTGATGTAAATTGATAGAGTTTTTGAATGGGGGTGGATACATTTCTTGTCTGAAGCTCTTTCTCCTTCATTCTTCCCTCTCTTGTTTCCTAAGTGGGTTTTAGAATTTTGAAAGCGTAACAAGCTAAAAGAAAGAGTTGGGTTTTTCTGGGGGAAAGATTTTAACAGAGAAATGGTCTTTTATCTAAAATTTAAACAACGAAAATGCATTTTTCTTCTAAACTGCATGCTTTACTTTTTTTTTTTACTGTAGTTAATTTTTAATTTAAATTTTTGTCAAAGGCTATGGATATTTGCCTTTGTAGGGAAATCTGATGAACATTTTTACATATTGTATAATTAAAAAGGAGCAAAGTAAAACTGAAAAATCCATCCATTTCATATTATGGATGGATTTTTGTTCAAAAAGTTTCAAAATCCCCTGCAACTTTGGCAGTTTTTGATGAACTAGACTTAGGTTTTTGTCCATCATGATCGTATACAGCCTGAGGAAGAAAAAGAAAAATTGGAACATAAAATAGATATCAAAGCTCTTCTTGTTTAGTTGGTGTGCCTCCAAAAATTTTTAAAATACTTCTAAATTGTCTTTAACTAGTTCACATAGTTAAAGAGGCCTAGTTACTATGAAAATTAATGCATCAGGCTCACACCTGCTGTAATGACACAGCCAAATTCTTTCTTGATCTTGAAACTTTGCTCCACTCCTGTGGCACCTGCCCATGTAACTGGATAGGTCGCTCAGTACGTGGTGTTATGCTGTGATGAATCATGAGGTGATTCAAAGATCTATTTTTTAAGTATGTTTAATAGAGGGAAGGAGCAGAAACTCAATGTGATGTCTGTTTTCCACTCATTTGTTACGAATTGATGGGAATTACGCTTGCTCCCATTGGTTTTTCTCTTTCAGTGCTGATCTGAGTCCTTTGTGGGTGATTTTGATGTTCAGTGTCGCATCCAGTGATGCAGCAGTGGTTTACACGGGGCAGCTTTCATTGGTTTCTGTGAAGCTGAGATGAAAACTGAAGGATTCATTTGATTCCTTTGAATTTCTTCCTCCTGGGAGCAAAGCTGGGAGCTGGGATGGTGAAAGCTGGTTGGCATTTGCAGGTGAGCCATTCACCCCGCATTGGGAACCTTGTCAGGGAACAGAACTGCCATCCTCATCCTGAATTACCTCTATTTTGTAGCAGCCCACATCAATTTTCCTTTGAATTTCCTGTGTGATCGCTTTTTGTCTGATGTGAAGACAACTGTCTAGACATCCCTTTACAAAAAAAAGAAAAAGTCACTCCTGCAGTCTGAGAGAGGCCAGAGCACAAGTACAGGTAAATATAGGGCATGTGAGATTGATTTGAAACCATAACTGGGAAGGTAAGTACTTGCACTCAACTCCGAAAGAGCTGCAGCTCTGTTGAAGTGTCCTACATAGCTTTTACATCTCACTCCTACTTACCTGCTCACTATTGGTGGGACCAGAGTATTCCATTTCCCCAAGAGCCTTAATGGTTTGTTTTTTTCATAAAGAGGCTGTGGTTCCTAGGAGGTCTGCAATTCTTTTGTTGGTTTGGTTTTGTTCTCGTATGAAAGTATTGTCTCAGTGTCCTGCTACTCACTGCAGCTGGCTTAAGGAAGAAAATAGAGGTGTACTGAGCTGGCTGAGTGCCTCAGTATTTACAGTGTGCTTGTGTATTTGCAGTGCTTATTCCATGATCTCCTATATTCACATTTCTTCTGGTCCTAGAGGACATTATACTAACGTTAATGTGCAGGAGCTTGTTCTGTCTCTGGGACTTAGTGTACAACTGGATATCCCATATTTCTCTCATGCAGCCCTTCAGTGCCCAGAGTTCATCCTTCTGGGTCTCCATCTTTTCTGAAATATTCTCCAGCTCAGCAAGGGCAAGTACCAAGGCAGGTTTTCTCTCTTGTTTTGGGCTGAATCAAAAAAGCCTCAACCTAATGCTCAGATAGAGTATTAAAAGAACAGTGAAAAGGGCAGCTCATGGCTGCAAAGAGTCTCCTTTGGCTTCCACACTTCTTTTCTAGCTTCATCAGTCTTGATTTTGGGACCTACCTACCAATGTTAAAAGCTTTCCATAGCACAGGGGGTTGCAGCATCACCCACGTGCTGAACTCCTGCAGGAGATGATGATTCCTTACCTTGGTCCTGGTCCCTCGGGGAGCGCTGCCATGGTGCCATTCTGGGGTGGGGTTGATGGCCCAGCAGAACTGGGGCTCCCTCACTGCTTTTGGTAAAATTACTCTGTGACCGCAGAGTGTGCATTGCTGAAACTGCCATGGAGACATCAGGAAACAAAACCAAAACCAAAACAAAACCCCAAAAGACCCCCAAACAACAACAATAACAACAACAACAAAAACCCAAACAAACAAACCAAACATTGAATTGGTTTGGGTTGATGACATGACAGAACTGTGGCTGTGTGGCACCACTCACACCCAAGCAAGGGCTTGCACTGTGCTCAGCAGCTGCTTGAATTAAGGTGGTGGCCAACTTCCCCCTCCAAAGTGAAGCTGTTTTGTGCTAAGAAGCACTATGCCAATGTGTTCTGCTGGAGTCTCCAAAGAAGAGGGCTGGAGCAGGGAGAGGGGATGGTAGGTCGGTGTTCCCGCTGGGAACTGCTCAGCGTGAGCAGATCTCCCACATCAGGGAATTCACCCAGATCTCACAAATGTCCTGCCTGTTGGTGTGCTCCCAAACTATCCTTCCTCTCTGTTATAACTTTGGTTCCCAAGTTTTCTGCAGTTCTCTTATATGAGTTTTGTTTGGTGACTTTTATGCTTAGCAAGAGGATCCATGTGAGACATGCAGGTATTTCAGCATGGAAGTATTTTGTTCTTCATTATTTCACTGAAAATCCACTATTTTATTCAAGTGGATGTTATTAAAAAAAAAAAAATGAACTCTGAGTAAACATGTTCTTGAGTATTTTAGGTAGCTAAGAGAAAACCTGTTGACTTTTACGACTGTGATAATTGTCTAAATTGAAAATACCCACTGTTGATTTATTAACCCCTTTGAAGAGCTGTGTTTTGAATATTTTCTTCTGGCTTCAATAGGGTCTTGATACCTTAATAGTCTGCTTTCCAGCTGAAGCAGATTCAGCCTTTTTAAAACCAGCAAGAGGATTTTTTGCATCAAATGCACAGTCAGAAGAGTGAAATCAGTGTTTATCTATTGCTTTGCCTGGTTCCTCAATGCAGCAGCTTTGAGAAAACTTGAGTAAGATAGAATCAGAGTTTAGATTAACGTAGAACATTTGCTAGAATTGCAGGTATTCTGAAGACGCTACAAGAAAAATTGTATATAAAAAAAGTTCGAATGAATAATTGTTACCATTAAGGGGACTTTGGTGCTTCTGGTAGGTAATTCTAAGCTCCTTTCCCATTAATGGTAATTTGCCAGGAAAGAAAGGTACATTACATAAATATTTCAAAGTATCCTGGACAGCAATTTGAAGATACTAAGCTTTCAACTTGACAGCCCCAAGCACCTTGATTCATCTTAACATCCTGTAAGATCTTAAATGCAAACAAGCACTTCACTTGAACGGGACTGACTTCAGGACCAAAATGAGCTTCATTATACAAGGCTGAATGAATATTAGGGAACAATCAATTTTACCTCAAGCACGTTAATTATCTTAACTGGAAGAAGCACAATAGGAATAGACATGTGAAGTAAACCAGAGCCATTTTTCTAAACAAACCCTGGATCTGCAGTCTGCACACAGCAAACCTGTATCTCATCTGCTCTAATCTCTGCACAGCTCTGTTTGGATTGGACTCTGCTTCCCCAGGAAGGGAATAGGTGCTAAAGAGAAGACAGGTAGTGACTGCAGGGAACCAAACTTCCTCTAAAAAAAGCTTGCCAGGGTTCACGATGCCACTTCTAGAGAACATACAGGATGCAAAACTGTCTGAGGCAGGGTTTTGTTGGTTAGAGAAACCCCTTGAAACTATGGAATTTGGTGATTAATAATGCATTTTAATTCTAGGACTATGTTAAAATAACCATAACACATGAGTGCAGGTGGAGGAGCTGTGGTCAGCCGTTGGAGGAAGGCAGGCAGTCCCAGAGAAACAAATCTGGCAGTAAGGCTCGTGCTGGGTTCTGGGTTTGCCTGGGCTTGGAGATGGTTTGCTGCTTATCCCTTGGTACTCCCTCTTGACATTGCTGCTCAGAAATTAGAAGAAAATTCAAGATGCAGCTCAGTGTTTAACAGATAATGTTTAATCAGAGAGTCCTTCCCACTCCTGGCGCTTTTCTTCTTTCTGTCCTGTCTGCCTTCCTGCCTGTGCCCCAGGTACATTTTAAAGGTCAGCAACCCTGCCTTGGACTTCTTAGTTTTATTTTAAAGCTCCAAGTTACAAGAGAGTCTTAAGTTCCTGTGAGGTGTTGAATTTCTCTGTTATTGTAGGGTTTTTCTTGTTTCATTTTGGTTGGGGATTTTTTTGTTTGTTTGTTAGTTTTTTGTTAGGTTGGTTTTAATGTAGCAAAACCAGAAGTGACTTCTCTTAATTCTCTGTCCAGTGTGAGCCTGTGGGGGAAAGGCACAATGCTCCCAGTCACACTAAGAATCATTTGCCAGTCTGCTCATGAAAGTAAATTACAGCCAAGAATATGGGGATTTGATTCCTAGCTGGATTTACTGGACAGCAGCTGGCATGGTGAGCTGTTGTGGTATCTTAGACCTTGTAATTTGGAGCCTCTTTTTGAGCATCTATTAGAGGATTTCTAAAACAGGGGTCGCAGTGATTTGTGGTCATTAAAGATTATTCTCCTTGCAGTAATCCCTGGGACTGATATATAAACTCTATATAAACAAATACCAAGAGACTGTCTCTGTCTTGAAGAACTTACAAGCTAAATAGAAAAAAAAAAAAGGCAAACAAAGGATTATGATCACTAGGGCTGGGTGGAGCTAAGAACAAATCCCAGATCTCCTGCATTGCCTTTGCAACATGTCTCTTCTTGTTCACTCAGATCATCTGGGTTTTTTTTTTTCCTCCAAGTAAAAGGAATTTCATGCCAGAGGTCTGGCACGATTCCAGGTTGGATAACTCTGGGTGTTTACACTGTCATTGAAGGAGGGTTTCCTGAGCAATCAGAAGTTACAGCCACCAAGTCCTGAGGGCACAAACCAGCATTGCTGAGGCCTCCCAGCATGGCCAGGAGTCTCTCTGTCCTTGTTTTGTGACCAGGCTGTTACCCAGGCACTGGAGCTGCTTCCTGGCTCAGTCTGCCTCGCCTCTGGCCAGCGCAGTGCAGTAATCAGGACACCACATAGGTGCTTTGACATTGTCCTTCCCACTCACCAGGCTGTGTGGGAGAACTGTGCTTTGGGCTGGAGGTACCCACCTGGGTAATTTATGCCCTGTATTTCCTGGAGTGGGCTCATATCCCCTATTTCCTAGGCTAATCTGTAAGAAGATATTGCTGTTTGAGGTTATGTGTTCTGCTTCAGCTCAGACGTGACTGTGTCACAGTGGGCACAGTGGGCCTTTGGAGAGGCTGGGTACCACTTGCAGTGTTTATGAGTCAGTGGCTGTGGGGGTTTATAAAATACTGAGGGTGAGCTCTGACAGTATACTGTGATAATTCCTGAACACACAAACATTCTCCAGTCCATCATTCTGGGGAAAAGGGCTGTGGGAAGCTGTCCCCTTCCTGAGGCAGTGCTGTGGGAGTGACACTCGTGTCTCCCACACTGAGCAAAGGCTTGGGCATCCCTTGCTGAGTCAGTCAGTCCCTTTGGCTCAGCTCTAGCACTGGCTGTTCAGAGGGAATGAATGTGGCAGAGGGCACAGGAGGAGGACAGGGAGGGGAGTTTGCCTTCTGAGCAAAGGCTGTGTGGGACACAGCAGAAAAATTTGTATTTCTTGCACCCCTTCGTGCTGTGGTAGAGTTTGACCTACCCTGGTCCTCAGTCCATCTTCTAAATCTGTTGTAGGACAGGTGCAAGAGTTGATAGCTACCTAATTTGGTGATGTTGAGCTCACTGGTTAGTGTCTGTAAAATGTTGGAGGAAGGCTAGGTGGTACTCTTGAGCTGGATTTTGCCAATGCTTACCCAAGAGGAAGAGTGCTGTGGAAATCAGAAGAGCCACTTGCTCTTCTGAGCCAGGTACTCTTCCACATTTTGTGAGGTGGCAGAAGGTGCTCCGTTGGTCCTCAGGCTGCAGTCCAGATTCAATCAGGAAAACACTTAAGCACACGGTTCTTTAGAGGCATGGGCATGTTACTGCCATTCAGGATTTGTGTTTGCTTTGCTGAGTGGGGACAAACTGCATTGCTTGATCTGCTGACCAGGGCTGAGTGAGCAGCTCCTTAATTCATGCTGCCTTCTCTAGATAAGCTCTAAGTGCCTTTGATGAAAGGATTTTCTATCTCAGGCAGAGCATCTTGTGCCATCAGTGTAACCAGCATTTTTGTGCTGTCACTCAAGGGAGCTGCAGGAGAAGTGGGTGTTGATGTCACAGCAGCAAATAACATAGTCCAGAGGACAAATTTATAGGAAGCTGAACTGTGAATTTCTAGGAAATTGCTGTTTGTCACAGAGGTACATAATGTTATAAAAGATAAAATAAGTAGCTGATCTCTAAATTTTGCTTTTAGTTCTCTTGGCTCAAGAATTTTGGGAGCTTTCTTTCCATGTACTGAAGCTGTGTGTATCATGCATGTGGCACAATGTTCTGTAGGTTCACCTGGTCCCTGCTCTTGTGATGTGGTGGGTACAGTCCCACAGACACATCAGTCTGATGTCTTGTGAAAAGCAACACACATTGATGATAATGGGGTGAAGATATCGGACCACTGTAATGGTGCACTCACATGTTTTCAAGTTGTTCCTAAAGAGAAGAAAATTTCAGGGTAAGAGAGTATACTTGAAAGACTGAACTTCTCAACCCAGCATCAGGAGGGATAAACTGTACTTAAACAACATGTTTAAATAAAGTTTGAATTGATACTGATTCATTCCAGATGAGACTTTGGGATCTGTCAGATGTGTGGGCTTGCTGTGCTATGCTCTAAACTTTTTATCGGAATTAGTCACCCTCTGTACTAAACCAGGTATCTGCAAGGCTTGGACACATGACTGTGACAAGCAGCAGCGTCACTAGCCCTGGGTGCTTTAGTGACCTGGGTGTTGGCTTGGAAACAATTCCTGTGGCTGCTGTGTGGGGGCAGAGATCACTGAGTCACTTCGCAGGGAGCCTTCCCAGATCTGATACAGCATTTTGCAAGTCATATAACCATTCTTTGCCTCAGTTTCTCTCTGAGAGGTGAGGATACCAGTTTCCCACTGAATGTTAGATTGGGAGATGCTGTACAGATGCAGTATTACATTTCTTTGTACTCGTTAGACTGTCCAGTGTCCTTTTTGTCCCTCATTTCAGTATATACTTTCGTAAATCTCCAAAGTCTCCAATTAGTGATCTTTTTTTTTTATGTTCACAGCATGATATTACTATTTAATGATGTCCAAGGGTTTTTTTGGTGTTTCTTAAAAGACCTGGCAGGAGGACAAATGTATTCCTCTTCTTGGTTCTCCAGTATACCTTCAAATACCCAGCACAAGGGAAATTCCTTAAGTCCATGCTTATACCTCACTATACAGAGTGGACTGTAAAAACAGTGTAATTTAGACATGTTTCTGAGTACTTTTGGGAATAAAGTTGTTTTCCCAAATGAGGAGAATAGTTTTGTAGAGGTTATTGAGCAAAGCTTCACTTCTTGGTCACTGGGAGTACGGACACGTTCTGGTTTGAACCACTGCCTCAACTAAGTCAGTTGGTAGAATTACTTAGAATTAGAATTACTAGTAGCAGCCTAACAGAAGGGATGCAGAGAACTCCCCAAGTCTGAGTCTGAGAGCTCCTGGAGTTCTGCACCTCGATTTACTTGAGCTGTGTTTTCTCTTCAGCTGTTATTTGGTTAGGAAGCTGAACTTCTGCCTTGAGCTTCCTCACCATGTGTGGCATTGGTCATCGAGCCACAGTGCCAGCTGCAAATGCTCCAGGAGAGGTTCTCTTCCTTTATCAGTCTCATCCCTTCTCTGGTTTGCTCCATGGAGTCACACAAAGGGGCCATATGTATCTGTATGTATATATGTATATGTGTGTATATATATATGTCTATGTATGCACACATACATCAGATTCTGTTCTGTCTTCATGCTCAGGGTTGCCAGGCAGAATTTCTGAGGAAGAAGTGACCAGCTGCACACTGAGGCTTTCAGCAAAGGAAACCAAAGTCATCTCCAGTTGTGAGAGTGTTTAATTGCCCTCTGCACAGTTCACTGATTTCAAGGCCTATAGGGACCCCTGTGATTCTTTTGCCTGAACACCTGCATGTTACAGCCTGTGATGTTTCAGTGCTTTCTGCATTACGGCCATTAAGATGTGGTTGAACTGGAACATGCCTCTGAGAACACCATCCAGTCTCAAGCTTCTTTTGGCAAAAAGGACCTCAACAGAGTTAGATGGAAATTAATTTATAATATTCCAGATATGCACAGGACCCTTGGAGTACTTCAGCTTTCAAGATTTCAGGTGAGGCCTCAGCACTCATGTCCCATAGCCTGCATATACAGTCGTTAATTAGCGTGAAGAGCTTCTGTGTTATTTCATGTCTCAATACTTGATTCAATTTGTAATCATGGTGCTTTTTAATGCCTCTTTCTACTTGACTGAGGTAGCAGATTAAGACATCATGAGGCTTGTTCCACTTTTGAGTCCCTCGTTGGAGGAGCATCGTTCCAGCCAGGAGATGACCAGCTCAGGTTGTGGGATGTAGAGCTACCTGTGAGTTTTGTGTGTGTGTGGGCTGGAAAGTGCTGCTCTTCAGGCCCTTTGTCGAACTTGCAGGCAGTATCCATGTGAACTTCTTTCCTGGTTATTTCATTGCATTGTCATTCCTCTTGCATTTGGCATAATTCCCAAAAAGCTTATTTGCCGTCTGCACCACCTGAGGAGCTGCTTTTATAAAATCTTGTCTGTCCTTGCTGTTGAGTAAAGCCCAGGACTGGTGGTGTCTGCTCCCAGGCTTTGTTTCTGTAATGAGGCTCTCAGGTAATGCCAGCATTAGCATGGGCTTTTGTTTGACTGCTTTTCTAAGGCTTTTTGTTTTCTCATGTAAGGCTTTGTATTCTTGTTTTAGTCATATTTACCGTGCCAGGTTCCATAGGTTTCCACACTCCAATCACATCTTCTGAAGCACCAACCCCAACCTTCCGTGGCAGTTTTGCAGTTTTACTTCTCTGCATTTTCTGCATCTTTTACAATTTTTTCTCTGTGTGTCTCAGCCCTAGATCAGGGGCCTGGATAAATTCTATATTAAAAAACACCTGCACCGGTTTTTACTTCCATTTTGTCCAATTACTTGCGTTGGCAAGGTGTGGTCTGAGCCTGCCAAGTGTCAAGAGCTCTGACTGGATCCTGTGTGACCTGTGTGCCTTCAGAGCACTCAGTGCCCTATCCTGTGATGCTGCCTGAAGTCAGTGGAAAGACTCCCACTGGTTTTGTTGAGCATTGGATCAACATTTCATCTTTGGCAAACATTTTATTTCTAAACATTTTAAGATACTTTGGTTTAAAAAAGGAGAGGTGTGGCAGGTGGAGCACCTCAAATGGACGTGTGTCTGTGGAAATGTTGGTACTAACTCTTGTATTCATTGTCTGTCGTGTGCTGGTTAGGAAGAATTAACAACAAGCAGGAGACTTGGTTTTAGGTGTGTGCACTGTGAGTACTTGTGACAGATGAGTTAGGAACTGTGGAAATCCTTAAATTACGGTGAACAGCAAGCCCCTCCTTTTATTGAGGGCCTGTGGGATCTGTGGTCGCAAGGAGCCCCAGGGAGGACCAAGGCCACCAGCTGTGGATGTACTGGCAGCAGCACGAGTTTGTGAAGGCATGAAAGGGAGAATAATAGAGTCCATGTGCTGCCACAGGTCTCCAGTCAAGTTATCTGACTGAAATGACCTTTCATGGTAACTAGAAAAAGAGATCTGTGTCATAAATTTTTGTCTCTGTGTGTTTACAAAAGCACCAATTCCCACTTGTAATTGTGAATTCATCCCTCTGCTTTCCTGGAATACATTAATTTTCTTCTGTGCTTGTGTGTGCTGTAAGAAAGACCTTGGCTTACAATGACAAGCAGAAGAGTTATTGCTTCTGCAGAAATATGAGACCTTTCAGAGTACCACAACCTGTGACAGTGTTGTGAATGCCAGGATTTATATTGTGTTACTCAACAAATAGAAGGGTGATATAGACAAGTTTACAGGAGAAAATTTGTTGAAAGTGACTCTCAAACTTAAGAAAACCTTGTATTTTCACAAAGAGAACTCTCATCTCAATGTCTTCACTCCTAGGGTACTCTTAGGGCAAATCCTGGAGGTGCCTCTGAGGTAAGTGCTGTTTGGGAGATGCCAGCCTGGTGTGCCCGTCTCGCAGAGGACCAATTCCATCCCCAGTAATTACAATAAAAAGGCTTGTGAAATCTCTGGTTTCCTGCTTTCCTTTGCAAGCTAAGCAGCCTGCCTTGCCTCCAGACCTTCAAATAGTGTGTGGACCTGTACTGAATATGTAATGCTCTTCTGATCCTTTGATCTTGCAGCACACTGCAAACCTCCACGCCTCAACAAGCCCTGCTGAAGCAGGGGAAATGCTCATATTTCTACATTTGCAGGTTTGGAAACTGAGGCACAGGGTTTGTCTGCCCTCTATCTACACAGCAGTCAATGGCAAGCTGAGGAATTCCAGTGATCTCATGCACGCAACCAGGATTTCAGAGGAAATCTTTCGACTCCCAACAATGAAGTTTTTTCATCTGCTGCTTCTGTCCTTGTCACTGGAATATAATGTTATCCTCCCCACCTCTTGCACGACTTGCCTTTATTCAGTTTTAAAGCAATAGGTGTTGCAAAGCAGATTTGATAAAACTCCTGATGTAGCTGTGGAGTGTGGGGTAGGAGGTGCTGCTCCTCTCTTTTCTTCTTCCTGCAGCACCATAGCCGCCCTCCTTGGCAGGTCCTTGGTGTGTTTTTATGAAGGAGACAGGGAATTCCTCATAACTGAACAAAACACCCATGTGAGAAATAAACAAGAGGACATATTTTTTATTTCTCCCTCCTTCCCAGCTTCTGAAGTGCCATCCTCTGCTCGAACTCACGTTGTGCCTGATTGGCAGGAGCTCTGCAGTGCTTTACTTTGGATCAGGACAGGGATAAGGCACTTGTGTGCTTGGAGGAGAATTTGTCACCTATCTCTTCTGCTGTGGTATTGTATTTCAGCATGTTGTGACTGGGGGTGTAACATGACCCACCAGGGTAACCTGAAAGCAGAGCTGTGCTAAAATAGCCCATTCCTCTGTGTGCTGTGCTGGCTGCTCACATGAGGCAGGTTTATGTGTGCACCCCTGGCAGGGGATGCAGAGAGAGAGCTTTGACAGGATTAGCACATGGTTTTAGCAGCCCTCAGGAAATATGAGCCAAGGCTGGTTGGGATTTTGCCCTCCCAGTGCAGAGGGTCTCATGCACTGGGGGGCTTCGGGAAGGTGTAGGGGAAGAGTGGTAATGGGGTTCACTGCTGGTGGTGCTGCTGCCCTGGCAGCCCCTGGATTTGTGTGCTCGTGTCACACACTGCTGCCAGATGCCCCCACTCATCTCCTGTTCTTGTGTGGCACCTCTACCACATGCTCTGAGCACTGCTTTTTCCTCCAGAAGAGAGGAAAGATTGCTTTTCCAAAACTTCAGCAAGAACCCTTCCACAGACCAGTTTGCTCTTTTTCTCTCTTTTTCTCTCTTTATTTCTCTTTTTCTCTCTTTTTCTCTCTCTTTTTCTCTCTCTTTTCCTCTCCTTTCTTTCCTTCCTTTCTTTCTTCAGGATGTCCTGGTCATGGGACGGAACTGCAGCATGCCCCCCAGCCCCCGTATGTAGGCAGTGATGCTGGTGGGTATGCAGGGGTCACTGAGGACTTTCAGAGCCATCTCTTTGAAATGAAGACATTTTCATAGGGCTGGATCTGAAGGTTGTGCTGAGTCTGTGTTGTATAATGTTGACCAGGTTGATCATTAATGAAATGACAAAGGCAACTTTGATCTTGCAAGTTAATACATATTCACTGCACAGCTTGGAAATCCTGCTTCAGGAGATGCTACAGAAGAACTTTCACATTATTAGATATGAATCTATAGATTATAAGGGTGTAAGTGCAGGAACTATGGATGCTGAAGACTTTTCAAGGGGGAGGCAAAGGGCTCAGTAGTTGACTGCTACTTTTCGTGGCATAGGAGGGAAAGAAGCTAGTGAGCATTGCAAAGTGTCTCCATTGGGGTACAACCCAAAGTATATAGTTTAGGACAGGGAAGAGGATGTAGAAAATGTTTTTTTTAGATTTTCCTTCTTTTCCTCACCTTTTGCCCTCACATCAGCCAACTCCAGAAGCAGTTTTGTTTAGATGGGGTAAGAGCTTCAATTTTTGGAAATGGCCTCCTAGTTTGGTTCTGTGTCTTTATTATGATAGATTTAAGAAACCACTCCAAGTTCCATATGGGCACTTGTGATGAAATGGCCTGTCTCGTTGCATGATCTACTCAAAAATGTGCTTTCATCCTAAGATCATAATTGTACAGATTTCCAAGCAAAAGGGTAAGAAAAAAATAAATAGACTCTAACTCTGTCATACATTTTTAAAGACAGGACCAAACAATTCCCTTTTGAATGTAACAAACAAATTATTTCTCTAACATAAAGGCACTACGAGATAGGAGAAAGCTTTTGACTGCAGAGGAGCCCATTGAATGTGGAATGCAGGAGCAGGGGGAGGTGGGTTGGCAGGCAGCGGTCCAGCAGCGGGTAGGAAAGGTGCACAAAAGCAGAGAAATAAGAGAGGATAAATGGAAATTTTCTAAAGTATCTGGTAATGGTTTCTTCTTCAAAGCACACAATCCACAGAATAGCTTTAAATAGTTACAGTCCTATTTGCCAAAATTACATTAAAATAGGATTTTTGAAGAAATTGAGATATATAGGTTGGTTGATGGCTTTTAAACCAGAAAGCTGAGAACATGGAGAATGTCTGTGCAGCATATTCATAGACTGGGTATGTCTAGAGAATGGTTTTGAGGCCAAAAAATTACAAATCTACCTTTATAAATTGTGCTGCAATCAGTTGAGTATGTGTAGACCCTCTAAGGGAGGAAGACACTTGAGTTTTCTTCCCATTTCCTCAGATATGGAGCATCTTCTGCAAAATATTGTTTTGGGGTTGTTTGTCACCAGCTGAGCCTTAAATTCTGTTCCCAACTCGGCAGCAGACAGGCTTTGGTAAGAGTTGCGGTACCTCTTTTTGGCTTTGTTCCTCCTTTATGTGGGGGTTTTGGGTGTAAATTGCTCAGGCAGGGATTACCTCTTCCTGGGGGTTTATTTGTAGCATGGAGTTACCCTGTTGTGGAATTAACGCTTCTCACTGTGTGTACGGAATTGACAGAAGGGTGGCTCGTGTGTGACAATGCCACATTGCCCCTCTGTATGACAGCCACCCCTGCAAAGGCACCCTCCATACCGACAGCTTTTCTGTATGAGTGAGGACGTGACTTAGGTTATTCACTGAGTTAACTGAGTGCTGGAAACAAGTCCCAAATAACTGTGCAGCCCCCAGCACGATGCATTTCCTATCCGAGGCCATTGGACATGTTTGAAATGAAAGCAGTCTTAATTTGGAGCTGTCCTAAGTCTTCATGTCCCCTAAAGAGTGATGCTCATTACCAAACTCTTCAACTCTCTCAGTCTCCCATAGCAGAATGTAAAGAACAGTACCATGTTCTCTGAACTGAGCTGAGACTGTATTGGTATGTTCTGATACGTGTTTTGTGGTAGGAGCGGGGTAAATCCCTTTGTGCCATTCAGTAGACACAGCTTTGTTTATTTTTTAAGCAGGGACAGAAATGCAGGATAAGCCGAGCTGACCACAAGTCATTAAATGTTATGACTTGAATTGAATGCCGAACAATATTGTTAAAGCATAAAGGGGAACTCTGGAATAAATTAACAGGTTGTATAATATCTTGCATTTCCCAGAAATGCAACAGCAGCCACCCATCTCTCTTCAACTATTTTCTCAGCTAAAGGTGAAATATTTCTGCTCCAACTCAAGGCATCCAGGAGTCAGACATTTCTGTTTGAGCTGGCCACAGCTGCAGCCACGCTCCCTTTGCAGTTTACAATGAGGAATGGGAAGTTCCAGAAGGTGGTTCAGCTTATCCTAAGGCAGATCTCTCTGATGGATCAGAATATTTGCTCTCAGAAGGTGCCTGTTTGTCTCCACTGAGAGAGTTCCTGTGAGCACCATCTCCTCCCAGGTATGGGCAATCACATCTTCACTGAACTAACTGCTGGTGCTGGTGCACAGCTCTGCACTGCTGGGACAGGAGCAGGATGGGGCTGATCACCATCTTCTTGCACCGTTGGGATACTTGAGAGGACAAGTATATTAGATGCTTAGAGGCTTCTGTTTGTCCTTGGTGGATGGCAGGGTTCATGCTGCACACAATGGATGTGATTCATCCATAGTTTATTTTGTAAATTTTCCCTGTGTGAGGAATTCTGTCCTTCAGGAGAATTCCTGTTATGCACTGCTGGAAGGGGATGCAGCTACGTTATTGTGAGGGCATCTTGTGCATCTTTCCTCTCTAAGGGGCTTCAGCAGGTCTGAGAAAAAAATAGTTGTTGTCCTTCTTCCCAAGGCTGATTGTTGGGTCTAGCTCCACACTGATGTGCAAAATCACTGGGGCTGAGCTCAGCCCAGGGTATAAATCCAGGTGGTGAAAAGTGGAGCCAGCAGCCCTGGGAGGCATCCCTGACTGCTCTGTGTGATAGCAGCTCTTCAAATAGCCAATGACCCTGCACTGGAAGGCAGAGCTTTCTTCTGGAGCTGGGCTTGGCCCATGGACATGTCTTCTTTAGTTGCTCCAGTTCTTTGGGCTGGCTTAGAGAAGGATTTTGCACTTGCATTCTGGAGCAATTGCCTCAGTGGCCTCATTGTTGTGTTTCAACTATTTCTAGGAAGGCAGCAGGCAAACTGCATTGAAACTGAAAGGGGGTTTTTTTTGTTTGTTTTGTTTTGGGTGTTTTTTTTTTGTTTGTTTGTTTGTTTGGCTGCAGTCTGCTACAAGTTTACATTGATATATGTAATTCCAGAAACTTTGGTTGTAAGTCTGAAGCTCACTGGAGTAGGAACTTCCAGGATTAGACCCTAAAAATATATGTCGTTCTACCAAATAATACATATTACTGCTTAAAATAGCATACTTCTAAAGCAGTGGCTGGCATCCAAAGCTTGACATCCATATTTCAGTTGCCAGGATATTTTCCCACTAAAAGTGAATTAAAAACATAAAAATCAATGTCTATTTAGACTGTTCATTATTATTGCTTGGTTAAGTATAAACAATTTGTCAACACATAACAGACGCTTGGGGAAGACATTTCCTTGCAATAATACAAATCTGAAATTCTCCTGGCTGCTTCCTAACCTGGCACTCACAGCCTTGGATCCAACTGCATGGCTCAGAAGTTTTGAAACTAGCCTCTGAGCTGGGCTTTGGGTAAAGTTTCTCAGGAGTATATAATTATTCCCATTATACCTGTTGTCAATGATTCATTGACCTCTGAGGCATACATATGAGCTATTTTTCTCTTTATGACTTTTTGGGGGGGATGATTCACTGCTTATAAGTTTACATTATCATATGACTACAGAAGAAAAAATAAGACAAATGGAGTGAAGTGCCACTGAGATTTTCCATATTAAAACAGAAAAGAGTTTGGTCAATAAAATAGTGGTGTTTCTCTCACATAAAGCCAGCAAACATCTGTAAAGCTTCAGAACAACCAGAATCCTACAGCTTTCCTTTGGTTTTGCACTTCTGCAATGCAGTGCACCAAAATCAGCAGAGTAAATATGGCTGGGAAAAGAGAGGGGTATATCAGCTTTTTTTCTGAATGGCTTGGCCATTCTCTGCTCAGGTGTTGGTCCTTCCTTGTTCCACATTAACCCAAATCACTGGTGAGAGAGGAGAGCTCTTTCCTAGCAGCGCCACAGCGAGAGCAGGATGGGTTGTTCAGCATAGCGGTGGTGTCAGGGATGCTCAGCACATCTGTTCTGCCGGGTTTGGCTACAGGAGAGGGGAGAAATCCTGGTCACTGACTCCAGTTGAATGACATCACTCCTGGGAAATGGTGGGGCACCTCTTGGAAATAAATTTGCTTCGTATCAGTGGCTGGTGAAAACCCAAAGCGATCACAGGACTACCTTGACATCAGTAGCTTTGAGTGCATTTTGTAGCCCACAGGTCGACATGAAGATGGGGAGCAAGGACCTTTGAAGGTGTTGACTGAGGCAGAAAAAACCCCTTTTCCCTTGTGAAAACTGGTAAGCAGAGCGAGATGGTCTGTTGAGCAACAGGGGAAATAGATTTATGTGTCACTGTTGGCTTCTACGAACAAGCCAAAGTGTTCTGGCACAAACCACATGATATTTATTCACAAAAATGTGGAATTAATTGCTATCATCCAGATTTTTTTAATGGGAACACATTTTGGTTTTTGGTTACAATAGTCCTGAGCCTCAGTCATTGTCAGGAGCGGGACTGCCCTGCCGTGTGAAGAGCTCAACAGGAAACAGTGGTGGCTCCAGGGAGGTAATTCCATGGAAATGTCCAGCCCAGGGCAGCCTTTGAATGAGGGGAGTTCACTTACATCTTTGTGGAAGTCACATTTATGTCCTAATACAAAGGTCTATTTACATTAGCTTGTTACCAAGAAAATAACCTCCCAGATGTTTTTCTTATTTCACTGGCTGTTATGTTTAGTTGATTTTCTTCTTCTCTGGCCTTTCTTTTCAAAACAAAGGAGGTGCAGTCTCACCTCTTCTCCTTTCTGTCTATATCTGTCTTTGTGGCTGACCTGACAGATCTTGAAACTGAATCAAAGGTTTCCTTTGTCTTAGATTCAAATTTTTCTAGCAGGATCTCCCAGGGTCTTGCCAAACACTGTCCTCCAGCCATCTGAGGCTTTCTATCTTCTCCTTTGCCTGCCACACCGTGACCCAAATTGCATTTTGCACCTGGGCATTCTCTCATCAGAGCCACCAAAATGTCTCCTCTTAGGCCTCTGCTTGTGCTTGACTTTCCCCTTTCCCCACAGCTCCACTCTGGGCTGCTCTGGGACAGAACAGCACTCCTTTAGCGTAGAAATTACAGATACCAGTTCCTTCAGGCTGTGGGGGAAGAGCCAGAAAGAGAAAAGGGGCATGAGAAAGAGTGAATGCTAATAGAATTTGGGAAGGGAGGCTGAGCTGAGACAGGAGAGAATTCTCAGTTACACAATTTGACAGGCACTTCCGTTCGGTTAGCAGGAAATATTTCTGCTCTCACCTGAAATGGAATTTGGGTTTTTCTCAGTGTTTGTTCACACTGTTGTACACCACCAGTGTGAACTGTAGTTATCCCTAGATATCCACAATCCACTGTCCCCATGGAAATCCACTCCTGGACATGCTGGGCTGGGCTCAGTGTGGCACATCCACGTGTGCTGCCTGGTGCAGGTCCGCCAGTTTATGTAGATCTGTGGTCTGTACTCAGCAGCAACACGAAACTCTTCCGTGTTTCATATTCTTATTGTCCGTTTGAGGACATAATTTCCCTGTGTTCTGCACTCTTCACAGTTTGGCTGTATCTGGGCTATCTGCTCCCTCCATTTCCTTGGTTAGTGGGAATTGACTGTCCTTAGAGAATCTTCAGGCACACACAGAAGAAAGAGATTTTTATCTACAGAGACAGAGATCACAGATATATGAACTATGTCAGGGGTGAGCAGGTCATTCTGATGCAATTCCATGGAAACACGCAATTACATTTATAGGCACAGTTGAGTAAGGTAATTTGGAGCACAGCTGGCCAGTAGCGGGGATTTTCTCCCCTCTAGTCATTGCCATGGACCCACGGGCTGGAGGAAAGCCCAGGTTGAAAGGGTCACTCGCAGGCCAATAGAGGAATATCTCTATTGACTGGGAACACCAGCCTCAACGGTTTCAAAAACATGTTTTTCTTCATCTTCTTGAAACACAAGATTATACTTAGTCATCAATTATATGGTTGGACTCTTATGATCTCACAATTGCAAACCTTTTCCTTTCTTCCTCCTCCCCCCCTCTCCCTCTTCTTTCTTTTTTTTTTTTTTCTGTTTCTGTAGAACCATTTATTAAACATACATTTTATTCCTGCCTGGGGATTTCCAGGCAGTTTTCTGTGGTTGATATCCCAACGCCTAAAGTGTTCTCAGAGTACAGTTGGGGAGATCTTAGTCAATTCAGGAAAGAAGTCATGCCTGTTCCTTTGCATTAAACAGGTGGGTCAGATTTCCAGCTGGTGTAAGTTATCCTGCCCATAGATCTGTTCAGATGGTGGTTGCAGCTTCTCTGGGAGACATGGAGGAGTAAAGCTTTGCTAACAGTGGTGCTGAGGGAAGTATTCAGCCCTTGTGAGAATGTGTCCATGTTGCCAGAGCAGTCTCTGTGTTGGCTCATTTGGAAAGGACAGTTCTGTGGTGCCTTGTCCATTCAAGTAAGTGCTGTATAAAAGTTTATGACAAATCTGGATTTGTTTGGCCATATTTTCCAAACCTTTGTCACCATCTCCTAGGGCTTTGACTCTTGCCTACGATATCACTAAACTTTCTTGGTGTTTCAGCAAATTACTGAGTGTGGGTAAAGCTGTTCTACATATCTAAATGATGCCTTTGTTTCTGGAGAATTTCCATTAGTTTATCTCAGTGATCCACTTTTCTACATCCCTTTCCAGGCAGATACTCTGTCAGCTTCTCTACATCCCTGGTGAGATACTGCTACACAAGTCACTGCTTTGTCCTCTCACCCCAAACTCATTATTTAAACCCATTTTCATTAGCCAGTGTTATTATTGCATTTACTGTTGCATCTGGAAGGCTTAAAACTCAGACACACAAAACAGAGTAAAACAATTTGTTCTGCCCCAGTGATCTCCTTGGTTGCTAGAGACCTCTTCAGCAACTTCCAGCTCCATTTACTCACCAATTAAACCAAATCCTTGTCATTTAATAGCTCAATGTAAATACTTGCTTGGAATAAGTTTTGCTATCTGATGTCATACTGTGATGTACAATTTTAATTGATACAGCTAAAAGGTATTGAAATTTTGAATGATTTTCTTGTGACACGTGCTGTGCTAAGATATTCAGATTGCTAATGTACATTATAATGATGACTAATTCCTTAACTAAAGTCCATCAGTAAAATCTAGGCTCTTTATCTTTCTCTTTTGAAGTACAAAAGACTTAACCCATTATTTCATCTCCATAATCCCATTTATGTTTTAGTTCAGCTCAGTCCTATTGCACAATTATTTACCAGCATCTGTAGTATCATTTTTTCTTGTGTATTTACTGAGTCTTAAGTGTTGCAATTGAGTTGTCACCTTATGGCTTACCTGATGCCTATGTCCTCAGCGCAGGACTATTGTAACCTTGAGGAAGCTTTTCTTGATTTCTGGTGGGGAAAGTCTGTCTTTTAGTATTCCACTGTTCTTAAGCTCCATGAACTTGTAACTAATTTCTCTTTGGTCTAAAGTGCAGTGCTGTCTTGAAGAAATTGTAATCTGAAGGGGTGTATTTGGATAAGAGTAGAGGCCAGCAGGCAGCTGCTCTTGGAATTGCTCATATGAGGCACCTGGAAATGCAGGTAAAGGCACATCTCTGAGCACTGTGCATTGCTTCGTTCCTGGTGCTGTTCCTCCAGTCCCAGGTGTGTGTGCTTGGCTGTGCCCTTGCCTTGGCCTACACGTGAGAGTTTGGACATTCCTGGAGAGGGGTAAGGCAGCACCTTCATTGCCCTGTACAAGGACTGTGCCACTTCCCTGGTTCACCAGAGCCATGGGTCTGATTTTGCCTAGAGCAATCCCTGTGCAGGGGTTATTCCTGTGCTGAATTGGTGGGCAGACCTTGATTTTGCCCTCCTTCAGTTCTTGACCTGGGAAGAGTAGGAAGGGGAGGAGGTGGCCAGCAAACTGGATTCTCTGCTTCAAGCTCGTTCTTTGGCTGGAGTAAGCCTTATATTTGGGTTAGGCTTTTCATGAGACAGACTCTTTATATTTGCTCTTTTCATTTATAATTTGTTGCGTGGGAGTGCGGCTTCACCTCTGTCTGTGTTGTAGAAGCCTCTTCTTGTCACTCTGGCCTGTCCTGTGTTCTGTGATGTCAAAGTCCAAGATGCTTATTGAAGGAGTACATCAGGAAAGCCAAACTGCACCTCTGAAGGTGGATATTCAATCAGTCATTCTGCACTTTGCACCACAGCAGGTGAATCGGTTAGGCTGCTTTCTTTCATTTCACTGGGATTAATTATAGAGTGGGAAGATATATTTTATGGCAGGGAATAGCAAGATCTTTGCTTTTAAACTCCCCAGCCTCACAGTCTGCAGGGGGAGATCCATCAGGAGAGACAGTGCCTAATCCAGCTTTCCTGTGTGCATCAATTAAAACTTCTAAACTGGGGTCTGAAACTTTTGAGTGTTACTCAGTGAACAGAACCTGTGCTGAATGAAAGCCTTAGGCTAGAGCAGGCCCTGCTTAACAAGGCTGTCACCCGAGATTCCTCCTGGAAAGGACAGCCCACCTCACTGAACCATGGCTTTTACACTGTCAGAAAGTGGAAAGACAATAGAAGTAGGGATGCACTTAATAATTTTTTTTGTAACATCTTGTGTATAATATATAAAAAATAATTAGAACCTTGTAACTGTTTCACCAAATCAGGTCATGCCTGAATGGTGTCTCCAGTGTCACCACGGGCTGCCAGACGGGGTGATACAGGCTGTGTAATTGGTATTGGTGTGAAAAGATCTGGTTGCTGTGATTTTTGTGAGCAGGACATTGTTCAGTGCTGCCTTGCTTTCCCAGTCCCTTATTTTTTTAATGCCTCTATTCTTCATCTGCAAAATGAGGATCCAGTATCACCTTTAGGTGGATGTGGATTGTCTTAAATTATGAATGTCTGTAAAGCTCTTTGAAATCTTTGCATGGCTCTTGTTTCAGCAGTACAAGGTATTATCTACACTATCATTGCTGTGCTTGTTCAGGAAGAGTACGGTGGTTCTGTTTTTTGTTTTGCAACTCTGGTCCCAGCTGAACTCTGCAGTTGGATGCTGAGGGATAGATGTTCCATTAAAACCGCATATGGAGAGCTCAGCTGCCTCTAAATAGAAGAGTTGCAGGAGTATGAGGAAGAAGGCTGCAGGACAGAGATAGATAAGTGCTAGCTGCAGCTTTTGCTTTATTCTTCCATTTTTCCTTGTCATTAATCTGGCCAACTAGAAATAAAAATTTATGCCTGTATCTATTAGAGAAGCATAGCTGGAATGTAAGATATATTGGCACCAATATGAAGGAGCAATTTTAGAAAGAGCTCTGCAAATAAATTCATGTGTTGGGGTTTGACTTAACTCTGAACTCTTCCTCTACAAGAACTAATGAGCAGAACTGTGCCAATTAATCATTGACTTTTGCCCTTCTCTGTCACCTTTAGTAAAGATTCTTAAACCCTCTTTAGGGTTGGCACTTGATACCAAAGCAACTATGGGGTGGGAGTTTTAATATTCAGTTTACAGCTGGACTAGAGACATATACTGGTTAATTCCAAGCCTTGCAAAATCAATGAGAGCTTCAGAAAAACCCCAGTAAAAGTGGTGACTGCTCTACTGGCATGGCTACAGCTGAGTTTTCCTGTGCTATGCTCACACCAATTCTGGGAATGCCCACAGGTTGTTAAGATAGGATGGTGGAATCAAGAAGATCCAAAATGAGGGGAGGAGTGGCAGGAATTAGCCGGTTTTCAGGAGCCACTGCACACATGTTGAACTGTAAACTCCCATTCCAAAGTGGGGTTGAACAGTCTGAAGTTATGAAAATGCAATCTGTAGTGATGTACAATGATTTGACAGGGCTGTGAATGGAGGTAGCTTTTCTATCTAGCAAAAAGCTGGTGAATAATGCCAGACTTGGAGGCCAGACACCTTCCCTTAAACCTCCAGGATGCCTGGGAAGTCACAACCTGTAAGTCATTACGAATGGATCATTAGATAAACCATGTTTGTTAGCTTGGCACTGGCTTCTAATTGATGCACATCCGAGGTTTAATGCAGCTTCAAGAGATCCGTGTGTAATGATGCTTTCCCACTTCATTCCAAGGAATGTTTCTTCTGCCCCTGCTGCTCCCCTGCCTCTTTGAGCTCTGCTTAACTACGGTGGAGAAAATTCACTCACAAAGCCTCTTCTGCTTTCTTGCAGTAGTGTGATTGGTTGCCCAAGGAAGGGCAGCTCAGTCTGGTTTTCAAAGCATTTTTGTAGGATTGAACTGACTTAAAGCTTAATAGGATACGTACAGTGTTAGACAGAATGCAGCTCTTGTGCTGTGCACTGAAGATTTACAATTATTTTAATTTAAGCCAAATGAAAACGTTACGAGCCAAGTTATTTTGCAGACATCTCTTCTGGATGGTTATTTGATTCCTTACACTTCATATGGAAGATTTAACTTGAGGTTTGGCTGCTCTAGTCATGTGTCCAAATGTATTTTGGGGGTTTGGTTTTTCAAAGCAGACCTCCTCAGCTTTTGCAGGTGCAGGTTTTCGTCCTTGCAACTAATTTTGCCTTCGAAGAGATGTTGGGAGAGAGTAAAGTGGGACTCACTGCAGCACAAGGAGTGGCACAACACAGTGGGCACCAGAACTGGGGGGAAGTAAGGGGAGTCTAAAGCATTTCTGCAAGTCTCTTTTCAGGGATGGGATGAATCAGGCCAGCCGTGTTCTCTGGATGAAGGCTGCAGTATCAGGCACTGCAGACACTTATTGTGCTGTATTCTGGTGTGGGCAATGCGCTGACATGGGCCTGATCTGTGTGGTGGAAATCCATGTCTTCAAAGCCTTGGGAGCCCTGGGGCTGGTAATGAGAAATGCTGCCCTGGTGTCACAGGTACTTGGGCAAGAAAAGCTGTTAAAGCACCTTTTTGTTCATGGAGAGAAATATTTGCTGCTTGGTGTCCTCCTCCCCTGAGTGCTTCTGCAAAAGCTGACCCAAATGACCCCTGGAAAGCAAATCCTAAGGCTGTTCAGTGCAGGTGACACAAAGGAAGGGCATAGTGTCCTTGGTAGCACAGCACTGGCATTCAGTGCCTGCATGAAGTGGTCATAAAGTTAGTTCTGGAGCTATAAAGATGTTTGTAAGATGCTGCAGAGGAAGAAATTCCCAGCAGAGAGTTTCTGTTCTGTGTATTTGATTTGTATTTCGTGTTTGTTGGACCTCATGTGGAATGTCTGGGGGATTGTTTTAGCTGCCACTTCTGCAGAGAGGGAAGATTTTTGGTAGACAAATGGGAGACACTTGTCCTGTCTTCATTCTGGTGTTAATTGGGAGTTTGGAGAGAGTCGCTGCGATTCAGCAAGGCACAGACGTGCCTGCTTTTCTGTCTGTCACACAAATGCTCAGGATTAGCACTGGAGATGAAAAGATCTAAAGAGGAGATCATCCCAGGACTTGAAGCTGGACTGCCCAGGATCTGGATCCTGCTGGCCCGAGGGGGAGCCTGACCTTAGCACAACAAACTGTGCTGGCCTGGTGTGCATCAAAGCTGTAGGACTCAAAATCAGAGCAGGGGGAGCGGAGAGAGCCTGGAGCAGACAGAGAAACTCTTAAGTTTCTTAGGTAATTTCCAGACCTGTTATTGCTTCCAACTGCTCCTGCCTTGCTCCTTTCCGTCACAGGTCTCCAGAGGCCTGGGGATGCTGAAAGCCCGACCCACATCACCCCTACTCCTGCCAGACTTGACAGAGGAATTCAGTGGTTCCAAGGGGAACAGGAAATCAGGAGCACTGTGAGACCATCAGCTCCCACACTGACCCTTTTCAAATGCCTCACCTTAGCAGAGGAGACCCTATGTCAATTGCAACAGCGTTTGAATTGTGTTTAACAAGATCATCTGCTAAAGCCCCTCCTGGAAATGATCTCTCTTCATATTTTAGATTCCAGCATCCTTTTGTGGAAATTAACAACCACATGGAGATGGTCTAATTGCACAGAGCCTTGTCAAGCTAGAGTCAACATTTCCTTAACCTCTTCTTAAGCCTATCATAAAGGTATGTTTTTTGAGGTCGTATTATTAGCATGGTGTGTTTGGCTTTGTGTCTGGAGGAAGTGCTCCAAAGATACTAACACACACTGAATTGAAGGAAAGAATGAAGATGATTATATGAAGCCCAAGAATTTTAAGTCTGTTAAAAGTTTAACTAGAAAATCGTGGTTGCTGAACCATCTGCTTTTAATCTTCCTATTGCTGTGCAGTCTTCTGGGGACTTGGGCTTGGCAACAGATTTCCAAATCACTAAATTAATCTTGTCAGGTTCAGGAAGCACCAGAAAACCCTTGGGAGGTAGATTCTGCACTCAGTTACACCTGTGTGAAGTCACCACCCTCAGCTAACACAGGGACACCACATTTTCTCTGTAGGATTGTAGGATTGTGTGGTCAGATATCTAGACATGCTGATGTGCAAATTGAAATTTGGCTGGATTACTTGTCTAAAGTCTCTTATGGATAAGTGACCCTGAAATATTCAAAACAACCTGCATCATCATCAAGCAGTCTCAAATATCCACGTGGATATTGAAAAAATTTGCTCAGCAGCACTGCAATAGTGAGTCTTTTTACAGCAATACTTTTTTGGTTGAGCCATTGGTTTATGTGTGCATGAGATGCCCTCTCTACAGCCCAGTTCTGTCAGCAAGAGCTGTCAATATCTGCGTGGTCTCATCAAAATCAAAACAGGCTTAGCAAAGATCTTAAACACAGAGTCTCTCTATTTAAAAAAAAAAAAAAAACAAGCCAAAAGTTAAACCTGCTCTAAGTTCCTTACATTTGGATGGCAAGCAGAGCTGGAAACTGGCTTTAGACACCTGTCAGCTCAAAGAAATAACCATGTAGAAACTCTAAATTCTTAACGTGCGTGTCCAACAGCGTGACAAGTGCTCAGCAAACAATGCGCTGCAGACGGCTGTTGCTGCCTCCGGGCTTTGCTGGTCTTCACTGCAGCAGAAAGTGCCACCTCTGCATTCCTGGCTTCTCATTCGAGGGCTGCAGCTCAGCAGATGACACTGAGCAGTGGGAAGAAGTGGTGGTGACAGTCTGGGGAGCCCTTGTGCCCAAGCTGGGCTGGGGCAGCAGTGGGAGCTCCTGGCACAGGGGCTCTGCAGCTGCCTCTGCTCCTAAGGAGCCACCTGGCAGCTCCAGCAACAGCTGGGGGATTTTATTAGAAAACAGCTTTTTCTGAAGCTCTGCTCTGTGCCTGTGCTTTGATTTGCTGCCGAGCATCTCCTCAGAACATTTTCAGACTCCCTGTGTCTCATTAGGTGTAAAAGACCTGCACATCTCCCTCGTGATGGGAATGTTCTGCACATCTCCCTGCTGGGTTATCTCCTGCAAGTCTCCCTCATGCTGGGAATCCCCTGATGCTTTCTGGAAAAGCTGCTCCTGTGCAGTTGGGTCCCTTTGGAGCTTTGCCCAGGAGTAGCTGTGGTGGAGCCTCAGCAGCACAAAGTGGGAAGCAGTGTTCCCACATTGTTTTTCTCATTTAATTCTCAGGGAAAAGCCTCAGATTTTTCTAAAAATCCTGTCAGTCTCACTTGTGAAATCTGACGTACAGCCTAAAAATAGCATTTCGGTGAGAGCTGAGAGCATCAACAGTGAACTGACTGGAGGAACAAAAGTTGGCAAGTCTACACTGCTCAACATTTTCAAAACTAATTTTCCACATCAAGTCTCCTTTTCCTTTCCCCTGTGCTGTTTAAACAGAAATGTAAAAAGAAACTGTTAAGGAAACCCACATATGTAATTGTTAGGGGAGGAAGAAAGTTCTGTGGCCGAGAAACAGGAGAAGAGCCAGATGATCCTGTTACTTCTGCTGCCACAGACTTACGTGACCTTGGCAGGCCGACGTTTCCCAGAGCGTTGACTCATACTGGCTGCTGCTTCCTTGGACACTCGGAGCGGGACGGTTCGGCCGGGTGTGCGCAGAAGTGTTGAGCAGCCAGATTTCCACTAGGCTGCTCAAAATGAGAAAATGCAGTTTCCAGCCCTGCTCCTGAGCTTACTTTCTGTTCCTCTGAGGCGGTGAAAGTGGCCTGCCCTGAGAGGGCAGTGATGGTGGCTGGGAGGGCAGTGGGGCGCTGACCGTGGGGATGTGATCTCTCAAACCAGCCGAGTGGGTGTCCTCCTTGTCCCACATTTCCTCCTCTGCAGGATATTCAGTCCTGAAGAGTCAACAGTAAGTTCCTGTATTAAAAAAAGCCTTATATCCCGAGGAGTTTGGGAATGATAAAGCTCCAGGACTGTACAGGGCCGCCCCCCCCCCACCATTATACTCCTGTTTCTCCAGAGAGTTGGATTTCTCAAACTTGCAATTTGCAGTCTGATGTTTGGGGCTAATTTTTATGTGAATAAATGGAGCCTGGTGAGGGATAATCAGAGATCTCTTCAGGGTGAAATCAAGCAGTGAAACCATCGTTCCCTAGAAGGGAAAAGAAGAGGTTGTTTTTATCCTGCACCTTCCCAATATATGAGGGAAGGCTTTGAAGTACAAAAATAGTTGCTGTATTATACACATATTGTAGGATGTTTACCACTGGAGACTAATGCCTAAACAATGAATTTCCAAGCCACTCCAAATGTGATCCAACTTTATTCTAAACAGTCATGAAAAAAATCATGATTATAACAAATGAAGCTCTGCTATTTGTTTTCTTTTCACAGTTGGAGATTCTGTACACACAGAGAAGTTGCTTAGTGTCTGAAAGTGTTTATCCTGCCAAAAATAAATGTTCTAAAAATGATCACTTAGCATTTTCTGCATCTTTGCATATTTGTTTACCATGAAGAATCTGCTTACAGAGCTTATATTGTATTTTTTTTACAATTCAACTTCAGTGAAGAAAAATTGAGCGTGCTTCTTACCAACACCCATTTCCACTTGAAGTCATGAAACTGTTTGGTTACTATTTCTGTGTGGGCTGTGGTTACTCCAGAGAAGTTTATTTAGCAACCAAAGGTGATTCTAAGAGCCAGATTTTCAAAGCAGCCTTCTAAATACAGCGTGGTGTTTGAAATGGCTTCTTTTTTTTGTGAGAGCTTGTAAACTTGCAGATTTTCATGAATACAGATGGTTTTGTATCCAGTAGTAGTAAATTTAGAAATAATTATATTAGACCATTGAACAAAATTCACATGACAAGAGGAGTGCATGTATCAGAACAGCCTTTTTCCAGGAAACTGCAGGAGGACATTGCTGGGGGAGACTGCAAATTCTGGATGTTCTCAGCCCCACCCGTCGTTTGTCCTCTCCTATAAATACTGGTTTGTTTGTGGGTTTGCATGTTTACAGAGAATCTTTACTGCTGTATTTGAATGTTTTCAGAATTAATGAATTGGGCCTCCTGTGAAGTTTTATCACCACTTTACAGAGAGGGAGACTGGGAAAGAGAAGTAACTTTCCTGAAGTCTAATAAGATGTCTGGGGAGCTTTGGAAGATGTACAGATCTTCATCCTTAGGAGACAGCAGCTTTTTTTTACCCTGTGACCACCATGGCTGTGCCATCTTTGGAGGGTGCAACAGTTTATTGACTCTCTTGCTCTGCACTTAATGATGGTCTTTTGGGAAGGTTTCTGCAGTTCTTCCACTCCATATGTTAAAAGTTTGTCTTGTTCCCTTTCAGACCTGTAGAAACCACTCAATGAATTGCAAATGTGCAGTGGGAGGAAAAAGCCTCCAGAAGCTTTGCAAGTGCAAGATCACAGAGCACTTGGAAAAGCAGAAGCACGGTCTCCCCTTTGGCAAGAGGCTTGGAAACCTGGCTGTCTGCCTGAGGCTTGTTTGGTGTTGGGAATCCTTTCCCATCTAACTCAGCTGAGCAGGAAGAGTGGAGGGCAGGAGATTCCTCACCAGGGCCAGGGGAGCACCCTGGAAGTGAGGGATGTGAGCAGGTCATGGTCTCTCTGTGAGGGATATGAGCAGGTCATGGTCTCTCTGTGAAGGACGTGAGCAGGTCATGGTCTCTCTGTGAGGGATTTGAGCAGGTCGTGGTCTCTCAGTGAGGGATGTGAGCAGGTCGTGGTCTCTCAGTGTGGGCTGGCCTCGTGCACACCTGCCAGGGCCAGCATCTGCTCTCCCATCAGGAATTTGCATGCTGGAGTTCTCCACTCAGCCAGTGGGAGATGGTTTTGCCATGAAGTGTAATACCCTTGCCTAATCTTTGGAAAGAACCACTGTGAGTGCTGCGTGGAGCCGATTACAGACCTGTGAATCAGCTCTCACAGGGTTACTCATTACTGCAGCTATTCCTCACCGTTCCCATGGGCAGGCTCTTACCCCTCTCTTTGGGCCAGGCTGCCCTGAATCACATCCCAGGTACCATGAGGTAACACATGCATTTAGGATTTGTTTTGGTGCTGGTGATCCTGCCCATGAAGCTGAGGAGCATCACCCTGCCCACGTGTGAGTGGGGCTGTGCACCAGCGGGTATCTGTGGCTGGGCAGCACAAACATCCTGTCTCCTGATTCAGAGGTTCATCATTGCTGCTCTGGGGTTTTCTTAAAGTAATTTTTGAATAGTTGGATAATTTTCAATCTACTTTCCATAAAGCCCGAAGAACTCTTCTTTCTTCTCTCTCCTGATTGCAGATGAATATAGAATGCATTCCTTAGCAGAGAGAGAGAGAGTGATGAGGCTATTTCTTCTCTTGCCAGCTTGGCGCTAGGCAGTGGGATTTCAGAAATCACCCAAACTGCTGCTGCCAAGGCCAAGTTACATGCAGAAGAGCCTGCTTTCCCCTCTGCCCAGTCTGTACAGATGCTGCCATTCAGACAGATGTGAATCAGGGTGCTTTATGCTGCTGGCTTAGTGTCCTGTTCTTAGTTATTATATTTAGTTGTTGGTTAAAATGGTGTTTAAATGGGTATGAGAAGTGGGCACCAATGCTGTTAGAATAAAAAAGCAGGTAGGAACAGCTGAAAATCAGAGCTGTACTGTTCTGCTTGTCTGCCCTGGGGTGGAACAGAGCCTCTTCACCCCTTTTCAGGAGAAGGCACTTTTGGTGTCAGTCGGTGATGAGCTGTGGGTGGAGGTGGGTGGATGAGGATGTCCCATGGTTCATGGTGACAATACCCACAGTTACTGCTGTCAAGGTGTGCCCACTCGTGTTGTGGACACAAGTGCTCAGCAGTGTTGCCTTTTGCCTTTCTGAGCACTCCAGGACATTCATTCACCTCTGAGGACACCGTTACTCTTGCCACAATGAGTTTTGAGGACATTTTGACTCTGAATTACTTAGAAAGGGCTTGGTGTATTCCCAGCTGAGCAGGGTTATCTCTCTAGCTGTGACTCTTTAGCCTGAAGACAAGGGTCTTCCTTCTCAAACAGAACATGTGCTGGGCATGCTGGTTGGTGGCAGACACATCACTTTATTTTTTAGCTTCTATCTCAGTCTATCTCAGTAGGTTTTTATTATTAAGCCAGTGTCATTCCACCCACTGTTCAATGTAGAGGACATGATGATCAGCCATAAAGGTGAGGAGAAGCTCTCCCTGTTTGCAGTTAGTAGCAGCTTAACAGCTAAACTCTTTGCTGTGCTATTGTCAGATGTTCCTGTCTCCATGGAAGGGTGTAGTCAGGTGAAGTGCTTTTGTTACCATGGCACTGACTGAGTGGAGCTCATCTAAATAGGTGTCACTTGCCACTTCCCATGAGTGACAGTTACTATGTCATAGTTCACATGGACACCTGGAATTGGAGTGTTCAGCATTTCTTCCGACTCAGTTGTTTCCCAGCCTTTCTCTGGGCCACTGGTCCATGCATTACCTGTGGCTTGCAGGAGGGGTGACTCAGTTCAGGATATTCTCCTCTGCTGTCACTGTAACTCCTGTAACTCCTGACAGCATGAGTTTGAACCACTGGAAACAGCCTCACAATGCAACAGCCATTTCCCCTCCTGAAGCAGGGATGTTGGTTGCAGTTTGGATTCCGTTACAGTTCCATGACCTCAGGAGCCAGCTCTGCATTCGCACCGCCAGGCTGGGAATAGTTGGCATTGAGCAAAAATTGCTATTGTGTCAAGGATTTGGCCTGGCTCCCTACATGACGAGAAATAGGCACAGAGCCCAGGCAGCATAATGCACTTGGTTTCTTGCTGATTTTTACCTGCCAAATCTGGAGCAGAATAAGCAGTTATGGCTGATGTCACTCTTTTTTAGGTTCCTATTTATTTTTACAGGCATCTGACTAGCTAGATTAGTGAGATCTAAACTCATCCTATATAACTCAATGTCACATGACTGTTTTAACATTTCAGGTTCAGGGAGTAAAGTACACCCTGACCCGCTTGCCTTATAAAATGCCTGTGGTCTAATTGAAGAGCTCATAACTTTTTTCAATAACTAGCTGAGATTTTTCTGTTTCCACTGCAAAGCAGCTTTTCCCAGGTTTTTTCACCATTCAGCTAAAATGAACAACACAAGCATACCCCAAATTTGCTTTTAATGCAGTCCTGGCAGCACTAAGTACTAGGTTCAGTAATGAAGGCAGGCAAGGGATCCACATCCCATTTTGTAATAAAAGAAGGATTTCCCAGTGCTGGAAATACAATAAATTGCTCACATATCGATAAATTTTTGATGTCACATGCATCCTGTGTGACACTTTGCCATTTCTTAGGGTAAGAAATATTCCATGCTCCAGCCACAGGCTTCAAACCTCACAGAAGTTGTTGCTTCCTCAAAACTCAGCTCTCTTCCCTTCGACTGCAGAAGCGGGGCTCAGCTGTGCCCTCCTCTAGCACAGCTCAATTGTGCTTGAACTCCAACGAGCAAAAAGTTATTTTGGCCTGGAAAGCTCTGTGTTCAAGGCAAGGCTGCCTATGCAGGACTGTTCCCCTGCTGGCCCCCTCCCTGCCTTCCAAGGAAAACAGCAGTGCTGGGCTTGCGAGCTCCTTGGGGCTGCAGTGGCACCGGGGTGGCAGAGCCGGACGACATCGGATCGGTCCCTTCGGTGCTCAGTTTTGCAGCCCTACAGCCCAGATCCTGAAAGCAGATCCTTGAGGAGAAAGCTCTGAGCTCACGCAGATCAGTTTGCAAGGCTGAGCCTCGAGAACCACAGTAATTAATAACAACTTGGCAAGGCCATCCTGGATTTCAATAGGAGTTTTGCGCTAGAGCAGGATGAGAATACAGCATTAAAATAAGGCAGACAGTTCACAGCAGGCTGAGGAGAGAGGCCAAAATCAACAGGATAAAACTCTCCTCTTACAAAAACTGCCCTAAACCTTTTTGTCCGCACACAGGGCCTTAATTCAAGGCTTGTTGAAGTCAATGGGGAAAAAAACTCATTAATTTCAATGGGTTTGAATTAGCTTGAACCCCAGTTCTGGCCAGAGAACAAGTATTTATAAGCTGGCCATGGATGAATTTAAGTTGGAAACTAGAGGACAGTCTCCAAGTACAGAGCAGAGGGGTTCAGGAGCCACCTTCAGCAGAAGGGGAGGTGGCAAAAATGTCTTAATAATCATTAAGATGGAGCTTGGCTGACCTACAAAGCAGACAGTGTAATGTGGTGGGGATGTGATCGCAGTGCCGAGGTCTCTGGTCCCTCCCCACACCAGCCTGGCAGTGGGGTACTGGCCTGTCACATTCTTTCTTTTCCTGTAACTGCAGTTCACAAGCCACTATTTTAGGCAACTTCTATTTTATACTTAGCTTCATTTCAGGGAGATGATCTATCTCCAAATTATTGAGTATTAGGATTATTTAGCATCAAATGCTCCTGGCAGGCTTCACACAAGCACCGCGCTGTCTGGTGTCCCAGCTAACATGGCTTTCTCGTTGTACTGTAAACATGATTTCCAGTCATGCTACTTTTTCTGTTTTCATGCTTGAAATATCTTTCTGAAACCCCTTGTGTTTTAGCTGAGCTCTCATTCCCTCCCCAACGCATGCTCCTATGAATTCCCGAAAGCCACAGTGACACGAACTTCTAATGCCTGACCCTCGATGTTTAGTGTTTCTCAGATTTTGTGACTGTGCCTCATAAACAGCTTTGATGTGGGTTGGCATCTTCCCTGCTTTCCCAGATTGTCATCTTCTTCCTCAAAGTTTCTGCTTCTTTGCTGCGTTTCCCTTTGCTTTGTAGTGCCATGAAGCTGGGCAGGGATTCACGGGATCAGCAAACCCCCAGCCCCCGTCCCTGCAGAGAAGGATGCTCAGTTCTGGCATCTGAAGCGGGCACAGTTTACAGCCAGAGTAGTGTCTGTAAGTATCTAGAATACAGCAAATCAATTTCCTAGAGGTTAGTGTGGTTAGTAGGAACCACGTCATTAGGTGTTTTAAGGAGCTGTGTATTGTTGGATGTTACTGTGAGGCTGTAACTCTGCTCTGCCCTGAGTTCCCTGTCACTGCCTGGCTGATGTACAGAGTGTAGTATTAGGCCTTTAATTAACACCATGTTATAGAAAATATATGTGATTTGAATAGCATGCAGTCCTCACTACAGAAATTAATCGGACTCTAAATAAAATGAAATCTATTTTTTGGCTATCAAAGTTAGCCCACTTAAATGGAAGAATGAAAAATTGCTTGCTGTAAATATGCTGTAGTACTGAACGTAGCTTTGATCCGACTTTGATTTCCCTTAAAATCCCTTACAAAACAGTACTGTCAGATATTTAACTTATTTTCATTGCAAAATTTAACTAGTACATTTCCAGTATCTCTTTCTTTACAAAAAAAAATCAAGACAAAAACAAAAAAACCCGACCCAAATTTAAGACACTGGTAGCTTTTCACAGATAGATGGTAATATTTTTGGGAAAAAAAATCATAAGTCAAAAAATAACACTTCTCAGCGGATGTAAAGTAGAAAATTATTTCAAAGTTAAAATTACGGTTTTTCTTGCTTATTTATTCTTAGTGGAGCGTGGAGTATTGCCAAGTTAATTAACTATTTTTAAACAAGATTGTTAAAATAAAGGTTCTGACAGAGAATTTAGCAAAATCAGTAACCCTGCTAAAATGGTGTTAAGTTTTATAAGTTACATTTTGATGCTAATGACATGGTAAAAAACCCCTTATCTCACCTAATTTAATTATCCCTTGTGCCAGATTGAAAGCCACATTGGGACTGAATACAGAGCAGTTTAACCTGGAGGATTAAAGCCTGTAAAATTACTCAGAGTCTGCACCAAAGTAAATCAGAGCAGAATCTGACCCTTTTTTTAATACTCCCAGAACCAAAACACAAATGTGAGTGCTCTGAAGAACCTTCACGATACAGATTCGTTTTTCTGAGCAACTGCGAAATGAACTGGCTTAGAGCTTGTGCCAAGTTTGGCTAAACCGCTGCCAAGTCTGGTGTGCTGATTTGTGTGGCAACATTGGCGAGCCAAGCGGAGGTTTACGTTGCCTGGGAGGTTCCACATGGATACAGGACTGGGAAGCGGTTCCAATTCCCTCCCGTTCTGCTCCGTGACCGCAGCCGGGCTGAGAAAACGGTTGTCTTTTAATGAGCTCGTAGTGAAAGCTTGGGCTGAGATTTAAAAGCCGTTCTCAGGGCGCACGGTGCGTTCCGGCCTTTTCTCACCGCCGCTGTGCCGTGTCAGGGACCGCTCCGGTGGTGGGAATGAAGCTGTTTGCTTTCTGGATAAGTACAGTCGCAGCTATTTCCTGCGCATTCCAGGGATGGAGGAGTCGCCAATTCGCTCTTGACATATTTACAGACAGAGAAGCCACCTTTGGACTAGTTTTTGCAAACATCGTGTTCATTATGAAAACGTTCCCAAGGCTGAGGGTGAGGAGTCTGGCTCAGAATATCTCCCGCCCCAGACAGTGTGGGCCAGTGTCTGATCTCAGCCGTGCTGGGGAACGTCTGAAGGAATTCCATTAACTTTTCAGCATGTGCTCTGGATGAGCGGTGGAGCTGAGGTTAGAGCTTGATCTTCAGTCTTCAAGAGGTCCAAAGTGGACTAAAATGCTGAATTTTTATTTTCTCTGTTTTCTAAGCAGGAAATAGCCCCAAAGCGCCTTTTTATGGGCCCTGCTTTCTCAGCTGTGAGAGTCTGGAAATGGTAAGGACATCCATTGGTATCCAAATTCCACAATTAATAATGCATTCCCAGAGTGGAGGGGAATTGCTGTGGTTGCCAGCAAGGGCTGGTGATTCTGCATGTCAAAAGCAGTATTGAAGAGCTCTCTGAAGGCAGCTCCAGCACCATCAGGGCCATGAATAATGAATAAAATGGATGTGCAGTTCTGATATCAGCCAAGTTTTAAGTCCATTCTTAAATCCTAGGACCTAAAGCTTATGTTCACAGTGCTTTACTAAACAAAGCTGGCTATCTGAGCTTAGGCTTGACTTAGGTGAAATCATGCTGTACAAAAAACCAAACAAATGCAAATGGAGCAGTGAGTGATATTTTCACGGGGCTCTGAAGGTGATGGGAAAATTCCCACTGCTCTTCAGTGACCCTTAAACAAGGCAGCATTACTGCATGGGTCTAGGAGAGGAGATGAGAAGGCAAAAACCTCTTTGGGAAATGGTGCCACAGCCTGGCCGCCTCAGTGCTGAAATGGAGGTTTTTCACTTTGCTACCAAAACCTGTTTGTACTTGAGCTGAGGGGGTGTCCCTGCAAAATGCCACTCCAGAGTAAGATTTTTTTCACCAAATTCTAATCTCTTGGGAAAAGGCAGTGTAAGAGGGTTGCTAAACTTCTCACCATGGGCCTAGAGGCAGGCCACATTGCTGTGCTGAAAAAGGCCAGTTTGTGTTAAACCTAGTCGGGAGCAGGCCGTGCAGATGTTACAATGATGTGGTGTTTAGGGTGCATTTTGCAACAGGTAGATTGCCTGGCACTGGAGCTTGACAGCCTAGTTTGCAAAATTACTGAGGTGCATTCTGCTTGCTCTCACACGTCCTTGGCCACTGTTGAAAAACAAGAGGTATCACCACAGTGGCAGCTGGCCCGTTCTCTTCTGCTTCATCAGGTATAAGCTCCTGTTCTCCAGTGACAAACCTCGATGATAAACCTTGTTAATGAGAGCCTAGTGGGTCAGCTGGTCTGTGTCTGCCTGGCATCCTGGGCAGGGAAGAGCTGCTGCTGAGCCCCTCAGAGCCTGCTGCCTCCTGACCAGCAGCAGAAGCACCAGCCAGAGGGTTACTTTTGTGCTGGACAGGTAGGGATGTCTCAAGTCTTCCAGTTACCCCTGTTTATCCAGTTATCAGTTATGTTTGTGATAATTTTTTGCCGAAACACACCTAACTACCGAAATCATTGGACATTTGCCACTGGCTTTGTGATGAAGCAAACTGGGTCCAGACAGGGATTGTCCTGGAAAAGGAAGGCTTTGAAAGCAGACCTCAGCCAAAGCCCATGGAAGCGGTGGACTTTGTTGTGGTTTGGCTGAAGCCTTCTCACAGGATAGCACTGGTGGGTCTGTCCTTGCTGTGCGAGGGTTAGGTGCCTTCTGTGGGTTTTGTTGTCACTTGTGGTCGAGGCTGGCATTCAGGAGCGTCTTTCATCCTCGTTGGAAACACACAAACAATTCAGGCACTGCTGGGAGGAGAGGAGCTGCTGCTGGGGCCTGGTGCTGGGGCAGAGCCTGCCTGGCTCCCCGGCAGGAGGCACGGGCAGCCCAGCCTGCCCTGTCACATGGCATCTTGCCCACAGCCAGGAAGGAATGGCACACTGCCAGCCATGGAAATGGTTTGTGGTGGAGGTGGCCAGAACTGGCTTCTTTCTGACTCCGAGTGTCAGGTGGGAGCGCTGTGTTCCTGTGGATCAGGGGAGAGGAACAAATCTGGAACAAATGGAATCTTCGAGGGGTGAACGTGCCAGCCCACGGTGAAGAGGCTTTTAGTTATACACATCTGGAGCCCAGTGAGTCTGTGCTGTCACCTGATGGAGCAAAATATTTAAAATGCAGCAAAATATGTTCTCACTGGGTCTGGAATATGGGAGTGGATTCATGGCATCGTGTGGTTTCAGTAAGTGGCAATCTGCCTGTCATTATCACATGAGAGTATTGCACAGGGACACTGGAGTATCATCTCGCTGACTTCTTGGAGTTTATAAGTGTTCATTGTAGTTCAGTATAATGTATTTCAGTGTAAAATACATAATGTAAAATGTGTATAAAGTCTAATGTAAAGATACATGTGTTTCAATGTTAAAGATAAAAAAAAGCAGCAAGGCTGAAGATGTGACTCAGGTAATGAGTCAAAGAAACAGTGAGATTTTTAATTAAGTTTGCTCATTTTCGTTAAGGCTGACAGTACATCTGAGAATTTGACATTTATTTATGAATGCATTCCAGATTTGCACGCTGCGTATCAAAACCCAGGACAAGCCTAGAGAAGGGTGGGGTGATGTGCTTAGATACTGTATCTGACTTGCCCTCCTGCCCGCAAGTGAAATTCTTTCCGTCTGAGTCCTCCTGAGGTGGTGCTGGGTGAAACAGCCTTTGGCAGAAGATTGTCTTGTCCCTGCTCCTGTCCTGAGTCAACTGAGAAGGTTTGCTTTGTTTTTATCCACTTCTGCCTCTCCTCTGGCATCTCATCTGCCTCTGAGGGTGGTGGGAAACCTGTCATCTTTCCTGTCTGCTTCTTATTTCTGCTCTGTGTTGGAATAGGCCCTTGAGATTAAACAGGATCCCTGTCCTTTCCCCCTGTCTTTCTTTTCCACCTTGACCCACAGTGTGTCCTGACACGGCTCCCTTACTTCCCAAACGTGTCCATGTGACATTCTTGGGGAGCAGACGGGTGGGGAGGTGGCCCCTCCCTGGCTCCCGTTATCTCATGCAGGTACAACAGCTCCATCTCAGGGCAAAGCTCCTGACTGAGGTGCTGCTGATGCACAAGCAGAGAGCAAAAAGCAGGGATGAGTCCTGTCCTCAAGGCTGTGCTGAGTCTGCCTGCTGACAGCAGGGGCGAGCAGTAAACACAAGAAATGAGTCCTCTGTGGCTCCTGAAGACAGGCTGGAGGCTGAGCTCAGGTGGTGCTCAGGTCTGCTGGGTGAGTAGGCAGTGTTTAGAGCTGACAGTCGCTTTGATGGCCTTATCTGCTCTTTGAAGCCAAGCAGCCGCTCCCTGCCCATGCACACCTGATAAACCCCATCAGATCCTGCATATCTTCCCTGCTGAAATAAGGGGCTGAGTTGACTCAGCCAGGGCAGGAGCCTGTGACTCTGAGTGTGGGTGTGCTGTGGTTTTCCCACATCCATCCCGAGTGGCTGCCGTTGGCACGGGGTGGCAGGGCTGGCATCTGCGTGGGGGGCTGCCCAGCACAAACAGCCTGGGCCTTGCTGATTTAAATGCCAGAAGAGGCATCGTTCCCATCTCCCAGGACCTCCCTGGCACTGCACAAACCAATGCCAGGTCCTCCGTATCTCCAGTCGAACCCCAAAGTGGTCACTAACCCAAGAGGATGTTTCTGTAGCATGGGCCAGGTGTCATATGAGGCTTTCAGGTGCCCACAGCTGTGGTAGGGCTTTGCCCTCTAAATGTGGGATTGCCAGAACTGGCTTGTGGTAACTCAGCATTGAGCCATTGCTCATGGGGCTCCTCTGGGTGGAACATGGGGAAGAGATACAGAGCTGGCATGCAGCCAGGCAGCCAAAAGTATCAGGAGAAGGGCAAAATTATTTAAGAGCAACTGAGTATTTTTCCTCCCTTCCCCTCACACTTTTTAACAAGCTTCCTTTACCACTAAGAATTTCATCCTAAAGAAAACTGGTAAATATCTGAGAGGCAGAAGTACACCTCTGCCACATTGTTTAATGACAATGAACTGGAAGTCCTAATGGCAGTAGATAATGCTTTCTGACCCAAAGAATGCACATTCCACCTTGAGAGGACAAAAAAAGAGATAGAATGAAGGGAAGATTAGGAGGAAAAAAAAAAAAAAAGTTTTGTGTTTGTAAATGCTTGTTTGTAGCCAAATGATTTAATGTCAAAAGTCTCTTAGATCTCTACAGTCACTGCAAGCAACACATAGAAGATTTGAGCTCAAATAACTCCCAGTGTTGAAATTCAGGCCATTTGGGGTCAAGAAGCCAGTGGGGAAATGCTGTCTTTGTGAAAATTCGGTTGAAGCTAGTTTAGAGCAGACACAGAAAATGACTTGAAGCTACAAAGTTGTCAGAAGCGCATTTCCCTTACCAAGCTAAAATGTGGCCTAATTCAGCTCTTACAAAAAATTCTGGAGGTGCTTCCGTTGATTTCTGTGAGTGCTGAGTCACCAGTGGCTGCTGAGTCACCAGCCCTGAGCACCAGTCAGGACTGTCAGAGCCCTGGTGAGAAGGCAGCTCTGATTCAGCTGGGAATATATCCTTATTTTTATGCACAATATAATACCAGTTTGTGTTATTATCTTGCCTGCAGCAACCCTGTGCAGAACAGAATTGCCTGACAACTGATGAAGTGAATGTTTCTTAAAAATACCTTCCGAAATGACAACTGCTTTTTGTCTCTAAAATATGTAGGAATTTTACTATGTTTCCTCCTTGGCTTTCTCTCCCACCTTCTCTGACAACAACGGGAAAAGAAAAAGGACAAAAAGCAGTTTTTTAAAAGAACTAGAATTGAACTTACTGCCAGTTGCTTTTTAACAGCATATAATCAGGAAATTTCAGAAACTGGTTATCTTTTTGTGAATGTCTCCTCTGTGCTGTCACAATTCAAAACAGAGGTGGATGTGCTAAGCACGTATTTTGGAGTCACTTTGTGCTCTGGAAGGGCTGATTGTGAGTCCATCAGCATCACTTGCTGCCTCTGGAGAGGCCAATGCAAGAGGCACCGAACGAGCAGGGGTGCAGGTGGCAGCTGGACAGGGTAGGGACAGCTCCCAGTCCCCTCCAGTCTCTGGCTGGAAGCTCCGAACCGCAGGGCTGCTCTGGAGGAGCCGTGGTCGGTGGGAAGTGCCAAGCAAAACAAACAGTGCTTGAGATTAAAAAGCTCAAAGGGTGTTGGTATCCCAGCCCCCAATCTCTGCATCTGCTGTTCCCAAATCGTGACAGAGAGCAGCCAGCGTTGGGAGGTCAAGGAGATAACAGGAGCCTGCTGGTGAAATGCTGTGTCTGCTGAAGGAGCACTCACCCAGCACCACGGGGATCCGCTTTCCTTTCCTTCTGCTTGTGCCACTCCAGACAAAGTTGCTCGACAGTCTAATGGCAATTAAAGAGTTCTAGTAATAAAAACAATGGGCCAGGACCCAGAGTAGCCTCTGACACGCTGGTACGGGCTGTTGATGCTGGATGGATGGGTGGAAGCACGTGCTGTGACTCACCTTGGGGCAGACATGGGAAGAGTCTGCTCAGAGACCTCTCTGCCTCCAGTGAAAGACACCGTGAGGTACACAGGCAGGAGGAAGGTAATGCTGCCAATCACGAGATCGAGCAGTTACTTGGGCTGACAATAATCTCAGATTGAATTGCAAAAATGTGTCTGATCCTCACTTACAAGGGCATGAACTGCACGTGGCAGGGCTGGCCGGCAAGGGGCTGGGCAGTAAATTTGGTCTCATTTGAAGAGATAAGAGGGGGCAGAAAAACATGTTTACAGTCTCTGCTCTGGTACTTCTGGGTAATTGATGGTATTTTTAGATGCTTTGGTACTTGTAGGTGTAAATAATGGGTTTTACATGAAATGTATGAAATTTGGGGCCTTTTCCAAATGATGTCATCAGCCCAGGTGCAAACTGTCAGTGCCATGCACAGCTGGGAACAGGGAGCAGTTGGTAATAGCAGATTTTGATCTGTAAGTCCTCAAGTTGCCCATTTCCACCTGTAGCACTCCTGCAGCTCATCCCTGGCAAGCCCCGATTCTGGTATACACTGATCTCACCTGGAAATCGCACTTCAGTGTCTGATCTGTTTTATCTCCATTCAGCTGATGCCTATCTTGTAATAAAATTTCCCATGACTTATCAACGCTTCACAATTAGATGCTTAACATCCCACTTAATGCAAAACAGATTACATCCTGGGAATTAACAAAACAATCAAATGCCTTAAGGGCTAATGGAAGATTTTTTTAATAGACATGTATGTGTTTTTATATATATATATATGTTTATACATACGCACACATGCATCCATAGTTGTGAAATCTAGAGATGCTGATCAGCTTTCGCTGCTTGATTGGTTTTCGTGGCTCGTTCCCGTGCCTGTTCTACTTTTTTCTTTTAGGTAGAAATTGTGTTCCGTGATGGCAGTGCCACGCACTGCCCTTCCAGATGTGTCCGGAGAGGCGGAGGGCTGCCCCCAGCCCGAGGGTCCCCAGGCGGGTGCCAGCGCTGCCCTCCGTGCCCAGCCGGAAAGTTTGCTCCCTCTTGTGGCATCCCGAGCCCGCTCTGTTCCCCGCCAGGGCTGGCTTCTCCCAGCGCCAGGGCCCGCGGAGGTGCTCAGCGGGGACACGGCAGGGCTGTGGCAGGGCTGTGCACACCATGGCCGGGCCCCTCGCTTCGGGAATCCCTCCCTGGGTCAGGGGTGTGGGTCCGGTCCTGGTGCTCAGCCCAGGGCAGCCACAGCAGGGCCTCTGCCTGCTGAATTTAAATATATCTGGTCATCTCCAGCTTGATCGCAGAGCTGATCATCTTAACCCCGGCACATGCTGGGGCTGGAGCTGTCGGGAAGAGTTGCATTGCTGGAAAAAACCAGAATTGTTTCCTTTCTGCAGCCAGCATCCCCATGGAGCAGAGCCTTCTCTGTCATTTCCAGTCCTGCTGTCAGCACTCTTGGCGCTCCGACTTGTAAAGGAGGTGCATGGTTCAACTTCATGGACCTGGCCCCTGGGACTAGAGGGGAGGGAGACAGAATGACTAAAGGGTCACAGCAGCTGGTGAAGATTTATAAAAAATTACTCATAAATAAGTTTTTAATACTATCAAGAGAGGAAAAATGTATTCAGTTCACTGGTACAGTACCTGCACGTGATGGGCTGAGATGCCCAGCAGCCACCAACAGTGAGAGCTGAGGACCTGCTTGGTGCCTTCACCCACTTGTGGATGCTCTGGACACACTCCTGGGGAGTGGGGCTAAATCCTGGCCTCAGCCATTCAGGTCTGACCTCTGGGACTCGGTGTTTCTGGGTGACCTGTCACCCCTGCCCACACCCTGCCCGGTGCTGTGCCCACCACAGCACACACAGCCTGGAGCAGAGCCCTAGGCTTCCTCTGAGGAATGCTTGCGATGCCCGGTGTCTGTGTTTTATTGGGTAAATGATGCTCTTTGGCTGCCTGCCCTCAAAGAAGAAGAAATTCCTGTTGCTGTCTGATCATCCTTCCAATAACTGACCAAATGCAGCAGTTCAGATCCCGACACACACGGTGTTGATTCATTTAACTGGTGATTTCTGGAGGCAGCAGCCCCGTGATACAGTGCACCACACACACACACACACACACAGAGAAAAAGCCAGTTGTGCTTTAAAGCATGTAAATAAATGCCAGGCATAGAACTGCTACCTCTCTTCTAAATATGTATCTCTATCTGACAGACCTTTACAAAGGCCAGTATGCTTAATCCCGATTTACAGAGTGGGAAATTGAGTTTGCATCCATAACCATCCGGCAGGCCAGAAATAAAAACCTGGTCCTGTGAGTCCTGCCCCTGCTTACCCTGTCCCAGTGACATAGCTCAGCTCAGTAACTTGTCCTGTCCTCTGTCCTCCACTGCAGATGAAGCTGTGTGGAGCCACTGAGCCTTCATGGATGTTCCCAAGGCTGCTGCAGGATGCAGCTGGGCAATGGCTTGGGGGGAGGTGAGGAGCCCAGACCCACGCCTGGCCTCACCTCTGCCAGCCACAGGCACTGCTGGCAGCAGCCAGCCTCCCACATCTCTGTGCTGCTGGAAAAAGCTCAAGTCCTGGTGTGCTTCAACTTCATGCTGTGTTTCATTTGCAGTTTTAAATCAGCAAGTGACTCTTGGAGCCAAACAAATGCCTGGCATTTGGCTGTGCCTGTGTTTTCCTGTGGCCAAGCTGACCTTTATGAACACTAGAGTCATAGCTATGACAGGCAGCTCACTTGAACCCTCCCATCTGGGAGCTGGGGAGGTTTTGTAATTGCTGGAAAAGCCAAAAAGTCTTTCTTCAGACCCTGATTTTCCCTTAGCAACCAACTTTCCTCCTTGATTTCTCTTCTCTTCACCTTTCCCTTCCATGTAACTCACAGCTGATCCTTGTTCTCGTAAATGCCCTTTATCGATGCAGATGCAATCAGCAAGAATGATGAGCAGTTGCAGAGTTCAGCCCAACTCTATGAAATCACTCATAAATGTGCTTAACTTCAGTAAAACTGTTCTTGTGCTCAGTCTTAAACATGTGCTTTAGTCTTTTGCAAGTCCTTGGCTTTTGCAAGTCCATCGTCTCAACTGGGTCTTTGATTACTGGAGGAACGGCAGGATGAGGAAAAGGCTCTTGTTGGGATCTCTGTAAAAGTGATTTTCTGAGCCCACTGTCAGGGTCTGCTCTGATGGCAGATGAGTGCAATTTTGTTGTCCAGTGAAGGAGTAGAACATGAAATCCCCTATTGAGGTCCTCTTAGATGTGCCTGTGAAATGCTGAGTGTGAGGGAAGTGCCTGTTGTGCTGTCCTCATCACTCCCAGCTGCTCACCACTCTCTTGCTGGCTGTTTCTCTACTTGTTCTGGGCCTTAACAAGTGTCCACCTCACTCAAATGTTAAAAACAAAAAATAAAATTAAAAAAAAATTCCCCTTCCCCCTCAACCCAAGATAGTATCATAAAGTTATGAAACCGTTTTTTAAATTTAAATCTTCAGTTGGGATTTGCTGTCTTTGCTTCAGGGTGTCCTTGACATATTTACACTTTGCCTTGAAACCATGAGCGTTAGAGATCGTGTTCTTTTCCAGTGGACACAGGACGCTCACCTAAGAGCTGGCTTCAGGAATGAAAAGGAATTATGTGCTCCATCACTGCTGTGTAGTGGTGTCTTATAGAAACTGTGGTGAGGGTCTGATTTGCTCAGTGACCGAGAGACACATAACTTAAGATGTTTTGAAACTGAATTGGCATTGCTCTCACCAGTTGTGTATCCTTTGTCTCCTGCCTGTTCCTTCCTGTGTACTGTACACCACCCAGCACTCTGAGTGAAGTTCTCAGCACTCTGCAGCAAAGTTCTCAGCACCTGCTGAAGGCAAATAATGATAATTAGTCCTAATAGATATTCTGTTTCACACCTTTTCTAGCTTGCCAAGGTAGATTACTAGGAGATGTCACCAAAGCAAATAATCACCACAGAGCCAAATGGCTTAGCATGATTTCAGCGCATAGCATGAGGCTGTGCCTGCATGATCCATGACAGAAGTGCTGAGGTTCTGCAGCTTTGCCCAGTATTATCTGTCCTCAGCTTATGATCTCCACCGGTTCTGAGTCTTGCTCATGCTCAGGGCTCTGACGTACAGGTGAGTTACCACAATGTAACAGGTTCCTGCATGTCAGGTTCTTCACCACGATTGCCTTGTTCATGCTCTTGCCCAGCAGTGCAGCTATCCCCCCCCTCCCCCTTTTTTTTCTTTAATTTTTTTTTTAATTTTTTTGTGGTGGGAGAAAACTACTTTGGCTTACTTTGTATTTGCCGTGAGGGTAGAGGAAAACAAAAAGCCAATTATTACAGAATATCTGATACCTGTTACCTTGTGATATTATTCCTCTTCCTAAAGTTACTTTGTGTGCTAGGGTCATGCTCATGATTTAGGGTATGAACTTGGTACCAAGCGGGCAAACGCTTTCATGGACCTCCTCATTACCTTCAAACCATAAGGAACTGTCTCCTTTGGATGTGTGTAATAGATGTGCCTGGGGCTGTTCAAGCTAGGGCAAGATATCACAGGCAGAAAAGAGTCAACATAGGAATATTAACAATACGTTATTTTGCTGGTGCAGTTTTCCCATATGATTACAAGTGATGAGTGCTCCGTGGGAGTGAGGGAAGGGAAGATCAGCCCTGTACCAGTAGGCTGTGCTCGGCTGTTCACAGCCACGCACTCTCTTTACTGTTAGTTCATTTGTTTGCTCTTATGCCTCTCCATTCTGTCCTGAAGGCTAACCACATATCATATATATTTAAAAGAACAGCAGCATACAACTGCTGTAGATCTTAGGGTTCCTTTCCCAAAACATTATGATATTCCTGCTGAGAATATGAAGATAAAGGCTTTAATCCTTGGGAACAAAAGGGCGTGAGTAATTCCATTTCACTGCATGACCTGGAATCTCCACCCATATAAATACATCAAAGAGTAGGTATGATTTCACTCTCTGACACCCATGCATTGAGGTTCTCACCCTGGGATGCAAAGAGCTGCTGTGGCTGGGCTGGACAGTGCCCATGAGGCAGAGTAACAGGGATATTTGCAGAGTTCTTTGATCTTCCTACTGGACCAAAATTATTCACATCTCCCCAGTGTTGCTGAAAACTTATCCAAGCACTCAAGGCAATTATTTTTAAATGTATGTGTGTTTTGGGCCAACTCCATGAGTCCTGACTCATGACTGACTCAGCCCTTACTTAAGCAAAACTCCACTTGATTTCATTACAACTGGGGGCAGGACTCTGTGGTTCCTTCCCCTGCAATGGGAGCTGCAAGAGCCTTCGAGAGCTCCCAGCACCTGCCAGTGCTCTGGACCCTGCTACATCTCTCTGAATCTTGCAGACAGCACTGCTGTCTACCCAAAAAGACCCATCCTGCTTGGCTGCCCTGCTCAAGCCACCACAGGGGCGATGGAGAACACGCTGGGGTTGTGTTGACAAATAATGCTTGGAGCTAAACCTGCCAACGGGCTGCAGGAAATTCTGTGGCCCACGTTGATCAGGAGCTCAGACTAGACGGTAGCGATAGTCCGACCATCTGGCTGAAAACTGTTGCGCTGCAGATTGGCTGTAACTCGCTGGAGTATTTAAATTTTGTTATAAATGAATTCCTAACGTGCTCAGCTCACCCTTGCATGCTAGAGGCCAGGATGGTTCGGGTAAAGTGAGAAATTAAGTGACGTGAGCACTGGGAAGAGTAATCTGAAATACTGAGGCGGCTCTGCATGGCAGAGGGGCGGCTGGTGGTGACAAAGCCGGCAGGATCGGACTCCTCTTTGTGCCCTGCGTCCCTGCGCTCCTGGCTGCAGGAGAGCACCCAGCGCTGTTCCTGACCTGTGTCCCTGCGCTCCTGACTGCAGGAGAGCACCCAGCGCTGTTCCTGACCTGTGTCCCTGCGCTCCTGACTGCAGGAGAGCACCCAGCGCTGCTCCTGACCTGTGTCCCTGCACTCCTGACTGCAGGAGAGCACCCAGCGCTGCTCCTGACCTGTGTCCCTGCGCTCCTGGCTGCAGGAGAGCACCCAGCGCTGCTCCTGACCTGTGTCCCTGCGCTCCTGACTGCAGGAGAGCACCCAGCGCTGCTCCTGACCTGTGTCCCTGCGCTCCTGGCTGCAGGAGAGCACCCAGCGCTGCTCCTGACCTGGCTCCCTGCGCTCCTGGCTGCAGGAGAGCACCCAGCGCTGCTCCTGACCTGGCTCCCTGCGCTCCTGACTGCAGGAGAGCACCCAGCGCTGTTCCTGACCTGTTCCCCAGCGCTCCTGGCTGCAGGAGAGCACCCAGCGCTGCTCCTGACCTGGCTCCCTGCGCTCCTGGCTGCAGGAGAGCACCCAGCGCTGCTCCTGACCTGTGTCCCTGCGCTCCTGACTGCAGGAGAGCACCCAGCGCTGCTCCTGACCTGTGTCCCTGCGCTCCTGGCTGCAGGAGAGCACCCAGCGCTGCTCCTGACCTGTGTCCCTGCGCTCCTGGCTGCAGGAGAGCACCCAGCGCTGCTCCTGACCTGTGTCCCTGCGCTCCTGGCTGCAGGAGAGCACCCAGCGCTGCTCCTGACCTGGCTCCCTGCGCTCCTGGCTGCAGGAGAGCACCCAGCGCTGCTCCTGACCTGTGTCCCTGCGCTCCTGGCTGCAGGAGAGCACCCAGCGCTGCTCCTGACCTGTGTCCCTGCGCTCCTGACTGCAGGAGAGCACCCAGCGCTGCTCCTGACCTGTGTCCCTGCGCTCCTGGCTGCAGGAGAGCACCCAGCGCTGCTCCTGACCTGGCTCCCTGCGCTCCTGACTGCAGGAGAGCACCCAGCGCTGCTCCTGACCTGTGTCCCTGCGCTCCTGACTGCAGGAGAGCACCCAGCGCTGTTCCTGACCTGTGTCCCTGTGCTCCTGACTGCAGGAGAGCACCCAGCGCTGCTCCTGACCTGTGTCCCTGCGCTCCTGGCTGCAGGAGAGCACCCAGCGCTGCTCCTGACCTGGCTCCCTGCGCTCCTGACTGCAGGAGAGCACCCAGCGCTGTTCCTGACCTGTTCCCCAGCGCTCCTGGCTGCAGGAGAGCACCCAGCGCTGCTCCTGACCTGTGTCCCTGCGCTCCTGGCTGCAGGAGAGCACCCAGCGCTGCTCCTGACCTGGCTCCCTGCGCTCCTGGCTGCAGGAGTCAGCTCAGGTCCCGCCAGCCGTATTAGCTCTGGCTCGGCGCCGGCAATTCCTATTCAAGCCGGCTCTGTGCGACGTGCCTGGATGTCTGTGCCGTGCACATCCCGGCATGGGAGTGGTGTCCCAGTGTCAGGAATGTGGGACAGAGACGCTCTGGCTGCCTGCTGAGAGCAGCACGGTCACATTCACACAAAGGAAGAGGCTCTGCTCAAGCGAGCTGTCCTGCCTGGAGGCAGCCCAAGCGTCTCTGTCCTGGCATGGATAATCCAGAAGTCACCCAAGGGAGACTGAGAGTGAGAAAATAGTAATAAACTGTCTTGAAGTGTCCCTGCTGTCCAGCAGTCCCAGGAGAGCTTATTAAAATCCAACAATTTTCTGCTTAGCAAGGGTGACTGCCAGTTTGTGGCTAAAACAACCAAAAAACTTCAATGGAAATGTTACTTATCTGTGTCATTTAAGATAAAGCCGCTGTGTTTTGCATGGCTGCACCTTGACAAATGGCCTGATTGGTTTTATTCCTAACTACAGCTAGAAATAACAGAGCTGCTGTACGTATTCCCATCATTTGTGTTATTTAGATTTTTGGCCTCAGAAGAGGAAGCATTTGCAGGATTGGACTCAGTGTTTGGCCTGTCAGCTGTTGCTGCACCCTTTGGTGCCTTAGACTATTTCTTTCATCAAAGTAAACAGGTTTGATCTCCAGTTTGAGTAACCCACTGTTGTCTTTTGTAATGCAGCATTAGTAGGCTTTGAAGATACATTTTCTGCCAACATAAACACTTTCTTGACTAACAGAAATGAGTCCTTGCTTGCATTAGTTTGCTGCAAACGTTACAAAGGCTGTGAAATAATTTTAAGTAGATGTCCTCGTCTGAATCTCCTTTAGACTGCTGTAAGGCTCCCACGATAATGGCTAAATGAGGGTCTCCTCTCATCCTCTTAACAGGCAAAGGTTTGTTCCTTTTTTTTTCTTTTTTTCCTCCTCCCTCTGTCTTCTTTTGAAAAGAGAAGAACTGGAAGCTTCCTGGCCCAATGATATTTTTTTATTTCTCCGTCTTCCCATCACACCCCAAACTTCCCGGGAGGACACATAAAAAGTGATTTACTCTGTTCTGCACAGCACTTCACCTGTGTGATATTTGCAAAGGAATTTTGTCACAGATACTCTTGAGAGGTCAGTGGGTTGCACAACAGGATTTAGTCATTTGTCTCTGGCCATTTCTGACTGAAATGTAACTCTCACTTTTACTGCCACAGTTCCTGCTTTTCTGTGCAGACTTGAGATCAAAACCCCACCGCAGTCAGGAATTATTCCTGTTGACTCCACAGGTGTTAGATCAGTCTTTTATTTTATTCAAGGCTATCTAAGGCTCAAACAGCAACCATATTCAAATAGAGACAACTCTTTGAAGAAATGTAAATTTCAGCGCATTCACATCAAATATGGTTCTGACTCTGTAGTTGTAAAAAAATACAGAAATTACCAGTAGACTCACCAAGATCTAAATCAAAACTAGGGAAAGCTGGTGAGTAAGGAAATTCTTCAACATTTGCTCTTTTGTGTTCACATTCTTGTGACTTGAATTCAAATATCAGCCCCACACTGAAGAACCTGGAGGCAAGATCTTCAGGTCTTTCCTAGTTGTAATGAGAACACACCCAGACAGAGTACATGAGGAGAATTAAAAGAAGGAGATTTACAAAACCTCTTAAAACAGCAAGCTTCCTAATTTTCCTTTAGAATTCAAAGGAGCCATCAGACAAAATATTTAAGGACTGATGCAGCTAAGCCCCAGCAGAGTGCGTGGCTGGCTTGGTTTGCTCAGGCTTATCTAAATTCGGTCCTGTAAAAGCGTGAATTATTGACTCTCCTCTTTTCTCTGCTTTACAGTCCTCAGGTACCTGGAGGGCATCCCAGAAATACAGGAGGGTGAGCCAGCCTGCTCAGATGTTGATGCTTTCTGAATCTCACCGGCTAAGCCCAAGTTTGAATATTTAAGGGTCTTCAAAATTCCCATGTAACACCCCAAAAGGCAAACCAGCTGAGCAGGAGCTTCCCTGTAAAGCCAGAGCACGGCCAGGGAGCAGCAGCGGAGCCAGGAGCTGCTGCAAGGACACACCTTATTCCTGAAGCTGGGCTTTCATTGCTCTGGGTGAAATTTGTGCTGTGTATGGAGAGAACCAACGAGGCTGCCAGTGTAGTGGGAGTGAATAATGCAGAGGCATTTGCTTGTCCTGTTGCACCAGAATGATTCCCACGTCCTCCAGGCAACACGGAGTGAATCAGTTTTGAAGAGCCTCTGCAGCACTACTGCGGCAAAGCGGGAAAAATATTGTAAAGTAGGAAAGACTTTTGGTCAGACGCTTTTTCTCTGGTTGGACATCTGCCTGAAATTGTGTTTTGTTCTTGCAGCTGTTGGAGTTAACATGCAGCACCTTTTTATGGGTTCCACCTCCTCCCCTGAGCCGCAGCAGCTCCCCTGAGTCCAGCAGGGTCCAGCCAGGCTGTGCTGTGCCTGCCAATCCTCCCTCCTGCCCATGCACAGGCCTGGGACTGGCACAAACCTGAGTCTGGCCTCACACTGGACTTGCTGTGCTTTTCACAGGGTCCTCACAGCGTTTGCTTCTTTGTGCAGGACGGGGCTTAACACCCTCCCTTGTCAAACCTTGAATTAAAAAGCAGCGTCTCAGTAGGTTTAGACGGGATTAAGCGGCACAAACCTCTCACACACAGAGCTTACACTAAGTAAGCTTTTCTAAGTTACCAATGCATGATGTATCTGTAGCTCTCCTATCACTTTCCCTCTCGGCTGGGTTGTTTCAGAGGGGATAATTGAAGCTGAGTTTATTGGCTTCCCTTAGGACTTGGGTGTTTGGTGTCTTTCTGGTCATCTGGTACTCCAGCCATAATTTCTAAAACCAGTTGCCAAAGGCAGACCTGGTGTGCGCAGATGTAGTTTCAATTGCCTCAGCAGATCTGTGCCAAACTACAGCAACTGCAAATCTGGAGGCAGCCTGTGCTGAGAAGAACAGGGGACTGTGGCTAATCCTAGCCCTGCCACTGACCTGCTGTGGGACTTTATCTCCAGCTCTGCTATACCTCAAACCTCTATCTACATAATTAGAAGACAAGACCTCTGGATAAGAGTTCATTTATTATTCTTTTATGCAGAAGTTAATAAAAGGGATTACAGTCATGCAACACTTAAATAATTGACCCCTAATGCCCCTTGTATTGCACAAGTCAATGTGTGAAAAGCTTTCCTGTCCCATGAAGAGGCAACCTGGAGAAGAGGGGAAGCACCTCTGTCTTGTTTTCTTGCCCTCCCTCACAGACTCCCATTTGGAAGACAGTTATTTAGATGAGGAAAAGTACACTAAGACGCTGCATTGCTCACAGAGCACCTTCTTTTCCTACACACACAGGGCTCACATTACATCTTTAAAGAATCACAACAAAGAAAAGGAGCTGACACAATGAATTTTGATCTGGAAAATGAAATCTGACATAATCAGTAGTTACATTTTTCTTATTCCCTGGTAGTTTGCCTAAAGGCAGCTTTTAAATAATTCCTGCTTTTCGCCTCCTGAGAAATAGTCTATTTGCTTCTGTATTAATTAGGCAGCATCAGAAAAACCCTTGAGAGACTTTGCAAGCTGCTGAGCTAACTTTTGAAAATATATAATGGGACTGATCCTTGAGCCAGACAGTGGGAATTCTGCTTTTAATTTTGATGGGAACAGGAGCAGGCATTTTGTGTGTGAAGCTACTGAAAAAACCCAGGGTTCTGAGTAAATAGTACTGGGTGTTGTTTTTTCATGGCAGCTTTGCTGGTATCTGTCTCTGTGTCTGGTATCTGTTTGTAGAACCTCTTGAATCTCACAGAGATGGGAGAGAGTAGGTGCTTTCTTATTTCATCTTCCCTTGGACAATCAGTGCCAGAATTTCTGTTCTGCCCTGATGAGCAGACACGTGCAGGGTGGTTAAGTGCTGTCTCTCCACTTGTAATGTGCAGAGTGTGATTGATCTGCCCAAGCTGGGCCATTGTGCAAGGCCAGGGAAATTAGTGGAGCTCTCACGTGCAGAATTGATCATCTTAAGCTTGGCTTTGAGATGTCAGCTACTCCGATACTCACCAGCTTAAACCAGCATCAACCCAGACAAGTAATTCTGTAGCAATAACATTGTTTCCTGTTAATCTGAAAGGGGAAAATAAACAAAATAATTTTGATCTCATTGATACGATTTTTTTTAATGTAAAATACCACCCAAATGGAGTTTCACTGACCAAATTGAAAATATCTGTACAGGGTGATGTAAAAACTTTTATTTGACAAAGTAAGAGATTCAGATAAGTTTCAGGCTCATGAGTTTTTCATGATGTTGGGCTTTATGGCCTGGATGGTCTCTCTCTGTTCTACCTTCCTTTGTTCTTACATTCCTGACTTTGCCTGTTGCCAGTGGCAATATCACCAACACAAGTCAGGACAAGGATTAGATCAAAAGATGCACAAGGAACCAAAGATGGCTCTGAGTGAGATTTGGAGCTCAGATTAGGAGATCTAAACACCTGTATGTCTTTCAGGTGTAGGTTTGTGCACGGCTGGCATTCTGCTGAGGGGTTTGCTCACATAGCTCCAGGAATGTTCGTGGTCAGCAGGACATCTGGTGACCTGTCCCATGACACTGCACTGCTCTGCTGAGTGGCACAGGCTAGAAAAGCATGGATTTGCAGTATGGACCAGAGAAAAATGACTTGTTTCAGGAATCACCATTTCAAACCTCGTTATTCTACCCGGGGTTTCTGCTGGCTTTTAGAAATGCCAAAATGATGTCCATACTAACATTGCTGTTGCTTAAAACTCAAAAGCAAATTCTTTCCTAAACTCAGGACCTGTTCCTCTCCTCTTTCTGTAGCCTGACTTTTGAGTGCAGCTCTGACTTTCCCTGTCCCTTCCCCAGGTAAGCACCCAGGCTTGAGCTGCCCTGCCAGTGCTGCTTTGGGAAATAAAACGAGAGAAGGATTTGTCACAAGAAAGCCCAGATTGTCAGTGGGAGCAGGAAAGTAGATCCAGCTTTTTCTCAGTCCCATTATGCTCAGCTCTCCCTTGCAAAGTAGGTGATTTGGTGTTTTCCCTGTAAAAGTTTTGGGTGTTTGGAAGGTTCCTGGAGAACCCAGTAATCTGAGAGGTGTGGGCTCAGGAGAGGTGTGAGCTCAGGAGCCAACTCCTAAACCAAACCAACTCATCTTGAGCAAGATCTATATGGAGAGCAATTAAAAGCTCTGGGCCCAGAGTGCTGTCATCTGTCATGTTCTTTTTTCAGCTAGTGTCAAAGAATTTGTTAGGGTTTTGTTGTTGTTGTTGGGTTTTTTCTTTGTTGTTTTGTTTTGTTTTGTTTTCCTTTCCTTTTTTTACAGACCTGCTCATATACATTTTATACGCTGGAGCTCTGCAGAGCACAAATAACTCTTCTAAAATAGAAAGGTGAGTTACTTGTGTTCCTGAAATCAGCTTGGTCTTCCATGTCAGTCTGCCCTGGGAAGTTTTAGAGTCAGTGTGTTCTCCCTACTCTGTATCAGGACTGAATTTCCAGTCAGGAAAATACATTGTTGTGGGCTAAGTCTAAAGAGTTACAGCTTTATTTACAGCTTGGTTACCACCTACAGCAATGTAGCTCATCACTAGGATGCCTTGGGCATATTTCCACTTTATAACTTAGTGAGGCTCTACAATATTATCAACAGAAGAAATAAAGGACCAGGGTAGAAATATGGCCCCAGTTAAATCGATAACAAAACTCCCATGGACTTCAGTGGGCCAGCATTTCATTTAGTACTGCCTGTGAGGAGCACAGACTTCATTGATGTCTCCTCGTTCAGCTGCTTTTCTCGAAGCGTATCCAGTCCATGAGCAGCCTCCTGGGCCCTGGCAGTACCTGGGTGTGGAGTCCCTAAAACTGCCTCACAATGCCACACCTGGGTACCTGTTCTCTACTGGTAAATTGCTGGGTGGTTTTTAATGTCACATCCATCCTTTTCTGTTTTCAGAGCCCTGCTCTTTCTCTCTGGATCTTGGAAATTCTTTTGCTTCCTTTTCTATAGAAGCTCCAGATCTGAATCCAGGTAACAGGGAGGAGAAAGAGGAAAGGATGTTTTTGGACTTTCCATGGCTACCACAAGGACCAGGAGCTGAATTCATGGGTTGGGCAGGCACATCAGTGAGAATTCCCCAGACTAACAATTCATCCAGTTCATAGAAGGAATGGATGCATCCTTCTGTTCTCTGCCCACAGCCGTCTTTGCCCTCCACACAGTTAACTAAAATTGTGAAATTCTGGGCAGATTTTATGTACATAACACCTACTCAGCCTACTCTGTAAAGATACACACATGGGCACACAAAAACACCCTGCACAAGCATGCACTGCTCATGGTGTACAGGTTTGGTAATATTGTTCCTAGCAATTAATCTGCCTGTTTCTGTATGGATTCCTGTCTAATCTCCAGAAAGATAATTTCTTTCTATATCCTGAGTGCCAGTGATATGGAAAGGCCAAACTGCCCTGAACAGTGCCCTTTGGGAAGAGACTTCTGCTTAAAAGCCTTCCAGATCTTGCCTGCCACACAAGACTATATTTGGAAGGATGGGAAAGCAACACGAGAGGCACATGGAGCAAAAGCTGTGAGCATCAGCAGTTTACTACAAGTAAACAGTTTCACTTCTTGAGCTGTTGTGTTTGTCAGTCTAGTAAACAGGATCTGACTGCAGTGAGATAACAAAGCTGTAGGCCTAGACCTGTCCTCCTCCTCTGCAGTTTGAATTATTTACTGCCCACACTCCTGTCAGCCACGCTGTTTCTTCCCTCTGTGATCCACCATTGCAGGATTTAAGTCCACCATTGCAGGATTTGATTCCATTATTGCAATGTCCCTGCAGAGTCCTTGATCTCACTGGAAGCAAAAGATCACCAACCTGTCTTCCTAGTCTTAACAGGGATTTTCAAAAGAAGGACTTTGTTAACTGTCTGGGATCAGGCAGCATTCCAAAGAACTCCCAAACTGTCCTCTTCAGTTTGGAAGATAGGATATTGCTGTCCATTTTTTGTCCAGGTCACCCAGAGGCAATGCTGGGAGCTGTCTCTGCTGCCCTGCTCAGACGAGCCAGTCGTACACCTTTGTCCGATTACATCTGCTTTCCCTGAATAATTGTGGACATTCCCCTCTCCGCTCATCCCTCCAAGCACCTTGAAGTCATAAATTGCCATGCTAGAGCAAATGGAGTCATGCTCAGGGAATGATCTTCCTATTCAAGGTGAATCTTGATACCTAATGTATGAGAAGACCAGGCACATGCTAAAAATTCCTTGCTAATTTGGGTTGCCAGTTCATCAAAAACATCCTCCCAAACACGCACAGGATGTATTAAGTTATGGTATAGTAAGCGATCGGCTTGTCACACTGACATTTCTGCTCCTTGCCAGAAAGTCCTGCACTTCATTATCTCTCTCAAGAAATCAGATCTCTGGGTGTCACCCTGCAATAAATTTGTGTAACTGGAAACCTCTCCCCAGGCATACAAAGATCTGAGGACAAGTGGGCATTGCTGTTCTCTGAAGACTGATGTATAAATATCTGCTGCACTGACTAACATCCCTCCTCTGGGACAGGTCCAGTGCAGCCTCAGCATCCTCCGAGTCTTCATCCAGTGGCACTCGGGCATAGGCAGTGACAGGTTGTGAGGTGAGGCAAATCTTTTGGGGCTACCAAACAAGGGGGTTCCATCGTGTCAGAGTTACTCCACGGTGTTACATTCCCACTTCCCGTTCTACTTAGAAAAGCCTGGAAGTGCTGCCTGTCCTGCTGCAGGGGAGGTTGGCAGGGTGGCCCTGGCCATGTCAGGACATGCTGTCACCTCGGTGACTTAAAGACCAGTAGGAACAGCACTTGGAAATGAAATTTCCTCTGTGTGGTGATCCTGGCGGTGAGGTTGTAGATGGCCAGAAAATCTGAAATCTCCAAGCTGCTGTCCCTGTACATGATCTCTGACCTCTTTTGTGAATTGATCTCTGCCTCAGTGTTCTTTTCTGAGAGCTGGGAGTGCCTGCTGTGTGTGTCAGAGGAGCTCAGGGCAGCGCAGCAGCTCGGTTCTCCCCTGTGGCTCCTCAGTGTGAGGAGTGAAGAGTGATGTTACCCCACACGCTCTGGGAGCCACTTGGTAGGGCTACAGAGGAGCACCCAGGCTGATCTCTGGCTGATATTATCATAAGCCAGTGGTTTCTTGCAGATGGTGAAACTTGTAGTAAGGGCTCTCGTAGTGTAATCATTTTCCAGATTAGCTTGCAAATGCAATGCAGCACGTAATAGTTTGCCAAGTGATCCTTGACTTCCTTGTGCAGCTGATTTTTGGGATGCTTTCTCAATTTCAACATTACTTATAGGTATTCTTAAGGAATATCAGTATAAATAGTCTGCTGTGTTTTGCAGAGTTCATGCCAGTCCATATTTTGTTTTACCTTGTTCCGTACCAAGCCATTAGCCCACACGATTGTCTCTTATTTGCAATCTTGGCTCATTAAGGTGATAATTTGATAAAGCAGGTTGTTGTCTTTTCCTTGGGGGCTCTCCTCTGGGTTGATGCACTGATATGTGGACAGCGCTGTCAGAATGCTCCCCTCTTCCCAGCGGGTGCCACGGCACGTCCCGCACTGTCATTGTGTGATTTACGGCCCCAACGCGCTGCCTGCTCCTGGCACAGCCCTCCAGGGAGTGTCTTGGGAAAAACCCGCGGGTAGGGCGTGGGGGGATCACTGGGGGAGGCTTCTGAGGAGCCCTTCCATGGCTGTGTCTCTCCCTGACTCCTCCTAGTGCAGACAGGACCTCAAGGAGGAGTTTGTTCATCTCCTCAGAGGAAGAGCCTGGTTCTTCAGTAACTCAGATGCTGCAATGAGTTGAGGAGCTCCCAGAGGTCTGTGAGGATGTCCTGGATAACTTTCCCTTCAGAGAGCAGTCAAGACGACACACAGAGAGAGGAGAGGGGTCGTTTCACCCCAGCAGCAGGATAGGGGCTTGGCTGGTACCAACCTGCTACTTTGAGGCTCAGTTTGTCACCCAGGGGCCTTGGAGGGACCCAAGGGGAGAAAACAACTTCATCCAGCAGTCGTGTGCAGGGTTTGTGTCAGACATCCCAAAGGGAGCAGATGGCAATGGTAAAGCTGAGTCCTGTGCATGGGATGGTGACACAAAGTGGGGCTCGTTTGGGAGCGCCTGCGGGGCAGGGATTTGCAGGGGACCTCCTGTCCCATCATGTTCTGCCTGTTTGAGAAACCTGCACATAGTCCTGCTCAGCACCAAGAACAAATCATTTCCATGCAGGGACAGCTTGGAGACTAATTAGTGGCTTACAGTGGGTGTTATATACTGCTAGGAAAGTGATTTTTGGAGACAGAGTGCTGATAAAGAAGTGTTTCTGGGCAGAGGAGCAGACACTGGGGATCACTGCAGCGGACTGGAGCAGGTACGGAGCCTGGCCACCGGTGGGAGAAGGTAGAAATACCAAAGCAGCCCTTTCCCTTTCACTGTCCAGAAACTTGGTGCCAAAATGTTGCCTGTTCCTCCCCAATGATAAAAGGACCAGCTAAATAATTAATAATAATCTGAGTCTCGATGTGACTACTAAATAATTTTCTGTTAGACATTATGTAAATTTGAAGTATTTTTTTTACTGGTCATGCATAATAAAATAACTATGGTGATTAATTTTTCACCCTCAGAGTTTAATTAAGATCATTCAGGAGGTTTGGACTGATACACCGGGCTATAAATCAGAGTCCAAGCCACTGAAATATCTGCCTAGCTTTCAGATTAGATAACAGTATTTTAGGGAGGAAATCTTGCTGACAGTCACCTGAATTGTCGAAATCAGGAGGCCATTTGGTCCACTGAGCACTGACATGATACATGTGCAATTCAATGTGTGCTTTTCTAGGTTTAATTTTAGGGATGGACTCATTCAATCATCTATATTCCTGCACAGCTCATTGTGGAATAAATAGAGCGTTGTTCTGTGTTACCCTAATTGGCTTTTAAAGCCACTGCAACTGAACTCTCCCAGGGAGTAAAGTGGGTAGTATCAAGTCACATTTTCTTCCAGGATAAATGTGTCCAGGTGTGGTGTTTTGTGGGAACAGCCGTGTGCTCTGCATGCACAGCCTCAGCTGGAATCACTCCTCAGGCTTAGACAAGGCTGAGTTTCCCAGTTTCAGCAGAAGCTGAGATGCACAGGGCTATTTATTGTAACTGCGACCTCTCAGAGCTGTCAGAGCTCCTCCCGATGTCCTGTGCCCGTCGCCAAGAGCTGCTTTGCAGCACCTTCACAATTTTCACAGTGCAGAGCAGAGTGAGCAGCCAGCACACTGATATCCTGGCAGAAAATGCCTGGGGAGCTGTGTCTCCCATGGCAGCTCCTGGGATGCAGTTTTCCCTCTGTTTTCTCTGCGTGTCTCCTGTGCTGTGCACACCCATGGCTTTGCCCCACGAGTCAGAGCAAGTCTGCAGGATGTGTCAGTGCACAGGATGGACCCTGACTCATGGGGAAAGCAGGTACAGAAAACGTTGCCATACTCCTACAAATGCTTGGTTTTCTTTGCTGAGTGATTTTTTTTTTTTCCATTTAAAATAAAAGCAATAAAAGCTAATGCTGAAAAGAAGTGGTGCAAGTGAGCCCTGTAGAACTTCCCACTGCATTTATAAACAGAATCTCTTTTCAGGAGAGAGAGTCAACTGGACTTGAAAAAGAACAAGGTGGAAGGGAGTTTCTCTGATGGCCAGAAGGTAAAACATAAATTGGCCATCTTGATAAATCTTCACTGATAGACTTGTTACTCCAGAGTTGCAAAAGTAGCACAATACTACTCTGGAACACTTATTCCTAAATTCTACTGTTTTATTCCAGAACGAAGAGTATCTTTGAGGAACAATTCAGTAATAACTACTGTGCTTTAAATTCACGCCTTTTATTCCTCCCAATTAATTGTCAAAGATAGGCAAATTCTAACTTTCCTTTTAGTCTCATGCTGTAAATCCAGAATTCCTTATTTCCTGTTGAAATAAGCCAGTAGTTTTCAGTCGTGCCTATGAAATGCGTCACGTCAAAGGAATGACTTCGGATTTTACCCCACAAATGTGGCCCACAGAGTGTGAAAAGAGATGGTCTGGATAAGTCACACCAAGCCTGCCTTGGCTGAAGCATCTCGAGCAGTGCTGCAGCAATGGAACAGAACAGGCAGCAATGGAACAGGCAGCAGTTCCAACCGTGACAGTCAGGAAGAACAGAATATCCACGCAATAATTAACATCTAATTTAGCAGTTAGACCGGGATTTAGGCGGGTTTCTGCATTAAGTAATTGCTTCCAGAGGCAAGCAGTTCTGGGGCTGCTCATTCCGCTCCCAGAGGCCAGGCACCCACCTCCCTGCAGCTTCTCCACAGCCATGGAAAGCAGCTCCATCGATGGTGCTCTGGAGGGTTTTGTCTGTGAATGCTGTAAGGAAACCCCTCTCTTGTGGCATCAAAGGAAATGCAGGGATAGAAGATATCTTTACAGTCAGGCTCAGAAATAGGAAATATAAATGAATTTAGGCGCATCCTAATTTTTCGAGAAGATGAGAATCTCAGTATGATAATTTTTAAGTATCTGCCAAAGGCTTGAGGTTTGTGTTGGAGAAAATGGCCACTTGTAGATGGGTCTTTTCTGAAAAAATGTATTTTGCTGTGCCACAGTCTTGAGGACTGTGAAGAATGACTAATTCCTTCATTCTGCAGGATTGGTTATCAAAGCACAACGGAGCACTGGGAATTTCCCTGCTGAGTGTCCATCTTCAGTGCTCCCGTGACCAGCATCGCCTCAAGGTGACACGGTCTCACGTGGGATTCGGGATTTTACATTCCCACCCTGCGGGTCTGCAGCCTTGCAGCTGATTCAGACAGTCGAAGCACAGGAGGAATAAAATCTTCATCCTTCTCTTTGGAAAAGGTCTGTGATGAGGCTGTGTAATCTTCGCAGCTTCCCAAGGGAGGGACGGGGCTCCTCGCTGCTGCCGGTGCCTCCGCAGCCCCTCGTGTCCCGGTGCTCCTCGTGCTCCGCTCCCGGCTCAGACCCCGCCAGCTCCGTCTTTCCCTGGCGTTTGGCTCCTCCCCAAGGAGGCTGCAAGGCTTCAGCACTTCTCCGGTTTTTTTTTTTTTGTTTTTTTTTTTTTTAATGCTAGATGCAGGTTCTGGCTTTGATAATTTAGTGCTGTGTGAAATATCTTTTTGGATTTCTGGAGCCTCGTGCTGCACCTCCTCTTTCCCCAGCAGGGCAGGTGAGGATGAGGAGGAGGCAGCGAGTCCTGGCTGGTGCACAGCCCCCGCTGCCCACTTGCAGGCAGCTGCTACTGAGATTGTAACTTCTGTCACTGACTTTCCAGTCCCTTTGTTCATCCTTTTAAATTTTCCTTTATTGTTTTAGCCTGTCTGCAGATATATTTGTTTTCCTTCCAGAAAAGCCTTGGCTTGCTCGATTAGCGAGACAGCTCTTTGTGGACAGTGCCCTAGCTCACTTTCTGCTTTGGATAAGTGCTGCTGGAGCATTTGGCTCCTCCACAGGGAAGGTTCCCTCCTGCCTTCCACACACGCGGTGCCGCTGCTCACCTGCTGCCCAGATTGCTGGGTGCTGCCTCGAGAAAAGCAGATTTTGTGACACAGGAGTCTAAATATGTTGCTATGGTTCAGAACAATCCAAGCTGGGATTCTTAGCTGCAGTTTTTGCTCGCTGCCCTATTGGGTCAATACCGTGTTTTCCACACACATGGGTTCTTTCACCATCCAGATTTTTTATTTGCTTTTGTCTTACTTAATGGCTTTGCCCCTTTGTTTAGAGCAGAGGTTACGAGGATGCAAGTGGAACATCTTGTCTCACCCACCCCCTTCAGATCTGAGCCCTGGCCTGAAGACACCCACCCTCGTGGGCTCCTGGGCATGGCTCATGTAGCACAGGAGGAGTTTGTAGGAACTGGTGTTGATCTGGAAAGCTCCTCCCTGCGTGTCCCTGGGCAGATCTGGAGGCTGTCCCCAGCCTGCCCTGGGACTGGCTCCCATGGAGCGCTGCCCTGCTGTGCTGGGACACCCAGGGGGGAAACCTTGCAGAAGAGGCTGCAGAAACCTCTGCCATTACATCTGCACTGTTTGCCCGGACACTGGATGAAGAATTTCTCCTCTCGGGGGATTTGTGGCACTTTGTGCTGCTATTTTCCCTGGTTTTGCAGCCTGTTTTAATTGTGGGTTTGCCCTTACAAGCTGAGGGCCAAAACCTAATAGAAAGATGTTTACAGTGCTGCTTGCAAAGTCTTCACAGAGTTCAGGGGCTATTTCAGCAAGACATTCCTGAACAGTTCTTCACTTCATATTGACCCCAGTCTGTGTTCTTATCCACTCTCCATCCTGTATGAGAGCTCAGGCTGTGCCAGCAGACCCACAACCTTCTCACGCTGTTTAACAACAACGAACAAATTAATGTCATGGCTTTGTGAGTGCTCCGTGAGCGCAGGTGGATATTAAAACAACTCCTGGAACCTCACAGCTCACTGTGGATGTGGGAGCTGCTTTGGCCTCAAAGCTGGGCAGAATTTGATTCATTTTTCAGGACAGAAATCATTCTTGCATAGTACCCTCGCTGGTGGGGGACGTGGCCTTAGGATGACGTTCCTTTTCTCACAGGTCCTGTGATCCCTGAGGACCCTGCCCTGTGTGGGTGTGAAGGCTTGTGGGCCTGTCACCCCACAGGAGGGACATTTGCCCTTGCTGGAACTGGCTAGTTGTTGGAGAGGGTTATTTGCTCAGTGTGATTGATCACATCTGGGCACACAGAACGCTGCCTTGCGAAACAGCCCTTGTATGTGTCAAACTGACTCACAGTGTGGCCTGAGGTAGATGGAGGGGGACGTTTTAGGAACAATGGAATTTCACAGAGAACCGTGCTACTTTTTTATTTCTTTTTTTCTCCTTTTTGTCAGCTGATGGGAACAGGGCACAATGGGACCAAGGGGGTCTCTTGTGGTGGCTGTGGACATGGGAGCTTGGCCATTAATGCTGCTGCACTCCAACCCAGCCTCTGTCTCAGCAAGGTGAAATTGTCCGGCTCACACTGTGTACTTGGATGGAGAGGGTGACAGAGCAGGCCTGATTTTCCCTGCACTGATGTGGGAGGTCCAGAACCCCTGTGTGATCTTGGGGAGGTCAGTGTGAGCTGCTCCACAGCGGCACTGGGGCCTTGAGTCTGCAGTTCAATGTGGATCCTTCAAACTCCAGGGGATTTGTCCATAGGAATTGGGCATCTAAAATGGATCTGAGCTTGCATCTTTCCAACCACTTTTTGTTCATTAGCTTCCCCACAGCTTTGCCTTTTACCTATGAACATGCCAAGCACAGAGTGAGGATTTTGCAATCCCACAGGCACTTGCTCAGTGTTAATGCTGGGGCTGTGGAACAGAGCAGATCAGTGCCTGGCTGGCTCATGGCCTGCTGTGATTCCAGAGCTGGAGTTACTGGGAGGGTGGGCTTTATCCCTTCAACACCTTCCTATCACTGCTGAAGTGATGCTACCCTTACATGTCAACACTGAGAACAGATCTGCCGCTCACAATCCTTCTACTGGCAACCAGTGGCGCAGTGAAAGACGTTCTCTAATTAATGTACTCCGGAACAAATCATCTGTAAATGGATCCGTGCGTGGAGCCAGCACTGCTGCCTGAGCTGTGGGGCTGCTCGTGTAAGGAAGGGCTCCCTGTGCTCATCATTCACGTGACTGGGCCTTGAGCTTTTGGCCCTGGAAAATTGTCTCCCAGCTCCTCAGTCTGCGACTGGGTTTTGGATGCTTTGGGGAAGGTTCACCAAGGGCACCCCTGAGCAGATGCATGAGTGTGTCAGGAATCAGGACAGCCTGGAGCAGTGAGCAGTGAGCCCTGCTCTGCTCAGGGCTGAGTGCTGCCTCCAGGCACAGGGCAGAGCCCAGGAGAGGTGCTTGGCACTTGTCCCTGCAAGGCCTTTGAGTCCTGCCCGAGGTTGGGCTGCAGAAGACAGATGACCTGTCATTCAGCGCTTGGTTGGCCCTGCCGACTACAGTGAAGTGCTTTTGTTTTACCAGGGGAGTCGGAGCAGGCCCATCTTGGGAACTTGAAGGATCTGGGTGCAGGTGGAGGATGGGAACGCAGCCCAGCCCTTCCCAAGCCATGCTCCCACAGGGTAGCCACTGCACAGGTACGGTGCTTCTTCTACCCTGTAACAAACCCAGTAACTCACAAGTGTCCTGTCGAGGTGTGGGAACTCGGTGTGACCCGTGTGTAAAAGCACAGCAGCACCAGAACCCTTGGTGCAGCTCTGATCCCTGGGTGAGCCCCAGCCACGGCTGGCTTTGGTGGCACTCAGTGACACCAGACTTGCCTGTCCTTAAGGAGGGCCACGGATGTCTCTCCGTGGAAGCTGAACCAGCACAAGGGCAGTGAGGACAACAGCTTCTTGACTAGGAGTTATGCAGAACAACTGGGGGGAAGCAGTACCTGCTGTGGATTGATCAATAATGCCATCTTTTCAGTGTTTCCTATGGGTTAAAAAAGTATTCAAAACTCTGCTAAGGGAAATTATTTTGTACATTGAACCAAACGTTTCATGCTATTTTGAAATACCCTTCCAGCCTGGAATCCTGTTTGATTTGGTAGCAGAAAACCTGTCAAATAGGAAGCTGAAAATTTGGAATTTTCAAAGGGGAGTAGAGACAAGCAACTGCTGCATGTGTTTAGGGCAGTCTGAGCATCCCAGAGAGGGTTAAAAGGGATGAGGGTGTGTCTGTTCTATGCCAGGTAGAGGTGCCAACTGCAGTGGCACCAACTTTTGCAGTTTTACCATAGATTTTGTTACAGTTGTTTTTTCAAAGCTCTGGTTCTTCATATCCTGTAATTATATGATAATTTCAGCATTCTTTAAAGCTGAAGGTAAATTGACAACTTTTGTGATTGTACAGAATAGCTTGAAAACAACCAAAATGTTTTAAAAGGAAGAAAGGCAAATAAGAGGAAACCCAAAATTATGTTTCTTTGAAATCACAAGATTTGTAAGGCAAACTTGTGATTTTGTGGTCTAGGACAGGACTGCTAAGTGCTTGGTGTTGGCAGTGCTCTGTTTGTTTTCTGTGCTTGGATTTCTGCATGGCTTTATACACATTATGAAAAATGCAGTATTTTATGTTATTTTTTAAAAGAAAGCAGATTGCTTGGTTGGGTGATCTCCAAACCAGACTGTAACATACTATAAAAATTCTATAGTGCCCTGTAACAAGCTGCAATAGGCTAAGATGTTACTTTACCAGCATAGAAACCAGGCATATTACGGAGGAAGAGAATTATAAGGTATATTGCTTGTGTTCATGGCCAAAAAAGAGGAAGAAAAAATATACACTGTGCGTGTAAACAGCATTTTGGAGTCACAGCACAAAATTTAATTAGATCTTTATAAATAAAATCCGCATACGCTGATTTATGATAGATTTCTTTCTCAGCCTTTGAAATGATGGCTGCCTTTGCTTTGAAACCCGGTCATTTGCAGACAGCAGGTCTGTAATTCACAACCTGGCACAGCCAGGACTTTGTGGATTTGAGTTGGCAAATGCCAGTCCCAGCATATCTCCTTTGGAGGCACAGGCTGGGATTCCCAGTGAAGGAGCCGGGGGAGACACTGCAAAAGGCATCCGTAACATTTCTTCTTTTCAAATGTGTAATTATAAAGATTAAGTCACTTGTTTTGTTCATTAAAAAACAACATTAGTGTAATACATAATTATAACCAAAGAGAAAATTTACGGTCTTTGTAGGCTCCATCTAAATGTCCTTTTCCCTAGAGGGAATGCTTCATGCTATATTTGCAAAAAATACGTGATTAGTGCTCAAATCAGGAGTGAGAACTAAAAGCAGCTGGAACACAGGCCTTTCTCAGAGCTCAGGACTGGATCAAGCCCTAATTAAGCACGCATATGAAAGGCTGGATGGAGCTGCCTCTGCTCACACTAATGAAGCATCAGTTTTCCTCTGTTGCATTGCTGTACCGTGGACTTGCACTTCTTTTCCCCACACTGTCAGCAAGTCTGACCTCCAGTGCTAAAGACAGGTTTATTTAACGTCTTCCGGAGTTTTATTTGTGTCTTACTGTGGAGACTGCACGTCACAGGGCCCAGCTTTCCTCTCTGGGTAAATAGGTAGAGGCTGAACAAGACAGCTCTCCCAAAGTGGGACTGTCACTGGATGATGGCTCTGTCTCTGTGCTACTGAAAACAGACATCAAGGCACTTTTCACTAACACATTCCATCAATGCTAGAGACTTGTCACACACGGAGCAAACACTGAGTGAAGCGAAGGAAGCATTTACAATTTGCTGCCATGAAAGGAGACAAGATAAATCAATAGGAACTAAATTAGCACAGTCAGCGGCCCTCACACCTTCTTTGGAAACTCTATTAAAATCCGTGGCCTAGAATTTGCAGGAAGGATTATGTGCGTGAAGGGTGAGTCAAGATTTTAGAGTGAGCTAATGTAAGTGACACCCACTTCTCAAACTGCCTGAGAACACTTACTGCCAGCGTGTGCTGCCAAAGACAAGAGTTCTAGTAAGTATTTGCTGGCTGTCATTGGCCTCAGATAAATCCGTTGGGAGGGGAATCGTGGAGGAGTCAATCAAAAGATAACACTGAGTAAAGCTCAGTTGCATAACACAACAAGAAGTCGAATTTAACCAAAGCTGAACATATGTCTGAGTACCGGGGGCACAGGCAGGAGTGTGATGGCTCAGTCAGAATCTAAAGAGAGTCAGACTTGAGAAGATCACACAGGAACAAGATCTGACAAATACCCCGTGTGATTGAGTTGGTTGTGTTCTTGTGCTGCTCTTGGGTGACCTTTTTGATTCAACTGAAATTATATCTGTCCTGGGTGTTTGCAGGATTTGTGGATTGATGACAGCATCCCACTGACAGGCTGAGGTACAGGAAGACTTGCTAAAAGCCAAGTGGAGGTAAATATTTCCTTGCAGAAATCTGTCTACCGGCACAATGAATGCAGCACTTGCAGGAAGCATCCCTGTGTGTGTGTTCAGTGCAGTTGATCTGCACACACAGGGTAACCTCAGACACTGGGATTGTTTTAGAAGCACAGAGCAGGCTCAGATCTTCAGGGCCACGTGTCTGTTGTGTAGCTGATCCTTATGTATGTGACAAAACCAGGAATGCCAGAAGTCCAGCAAGTGCTACTCTCAGCGTAGCCAGGAATCCTAGACAAGCAGTTGCTTATCTCTGCTTCAATTTGAAAATTCCAGCTTTTCAGCAAATATATAAAGTCTTCTAATTCTGCTATGGGTGATTTGTATGAGGAAAAAAAGAACTATTCAGGAAAACCTGAACACATGGTAGCTCTGTGCAAAGAAAAGAATTGTCAGCACACTTAGTCCTGGCTCCCAGACACCTTCAGGAGAATTTCCTTTTTTCCTGGTACTGACAGTAGCATTTTAGTAAAGCCCTCGGGACTTGCAGGGGGGGAAGAGCTCGCTCAGGGCTGGCTGCAGAGCAGTGCATTTTCCAGCTTTGCCCTTTTCCCGAGCTTCCCAAGGAAATGGGTACGTGCAGGCGCGGGCTCTGCTCTGTGGAAAGGGCAGAGAGCTCAGTCACTTACCCAGTGCCTGCCAGGGGAACTGCAGGGATGAACTAGTCTGGTCCTGCACCAGCTTGGCAGCAGTTTGCAGAGAGCATTCACTTCTTGCAGGAGCAGAAAGGCACCACTCAGCACTTTATGAGACAACTTTAAATTGTCAAAATAGTCACAGAGTGGGGGGAGTCTGCCAGACTTGATTGTGTTCTTCAGCTGCATTTACCTTTCTACACTGTTGGGTCCTTCACCTGGGAGATGCTATAGGAACACAAGGCATTAATAGCATGGAGCACACAATAAAAGCTAAACAACACAAACCACATGCAATATAAGCAGGAAAAGGATTCTGTGCGTGCTCTCTGCAATTGCCTGGGCCTTAACATGCAGTAAATTGCAGCAAATTGCAGCGAGTAAAGGCTGTGGAGTACGGATCATAAACTTGAATTCCACTGCAAAACTGTCAGGGCAGAGATCTGACCAACATTATAAAATATGAGAAGTGATTTTAGGAGCCTCTGTTTTGATGAGAGGGATTTTGGAACTGCTTTCCAAAGGTCGGCTGCACAGCATTTTCAGAATATCAGGCGCCAGGATTGCTCTTCTCTTTTGTAAACCCCCTGATGTTTCTTGTGCATTGGCACTGCACCTCGCTGGGGGAGAGTTTGCTTCACAATGGGATATTTGGGCACTGCGGTAATGGGAACCAGGAAAAACTCAGGAGGACTTTCATGCTGAATCACAGCTTATCTGCTACACAGCAGAAGGGAGGATTCCAGATCTTTTCTTCTGCTTTTTACCTTTGGGAGGTTTATGACAAACATCTTCTAAAATGATCCTGGGGAAAGAAATGTCTGTCCCCTCTATTTTCTGTCTTGACTACAACAAACAACTGGGAGATAATTCACCTGTAGGTGGTCAGTCATGCTGGCTGTGCTGATTTCACATGCTGGAGGTGAGCTGGGGCTGGCAATGCCAACTAGATCCTTGGGTGCCATCCCAATGTGCCGTGTGCTGCCCATATAGACCTGGATTTTGCAGAGCAAGAGCTAAAACCTAAAAGATGGGCTTGCAAAGTTTCCCTAGTGGGTTTTTGGAGGGAAAGCTTATTATTGTCCAGTGCTTATACACAGGGCAGCTGTTGCAACCAGACTCTTCTGATGTGCAAAGTCTCTCTGATCCATTTTGGGGGACCTTGGGACTGCATGGGAGGTCCCCCAAAATGAATATGAGAAGGGCTGCTCAGGCAAAGCCTTTGTGGTTGTGCTTAAAAATGATTGTTAGATATGTTTAATGTGGAACAGATTTTCTCTTCTCCCTGTGTGGTTTGGTGGGGTTGGGAAAGCCTGTGCTGCTGGAATTCTGCCTTGGATGAGCAGACAGGACCTTGCAGGGCTTCACTTGAGGCTCAGGGTCCTGTAGGCCTGGACCTTCTTCCTCCTCCAGCCCATTTCCACCTCCCATCTGTTCCATGACAGCGCCTGCAAGTCAGCCATGGGCCACACTCTAACCTGAGAGTGGCTGGTTTCCAGCCCGGCAGAAAGATGTTCTTGGAGGGGAGAGCCGGAGGGCGTAGGGTGGCTGTAGTGGTACCGTGGGGCACTGAGAGGAGTCTCCTGGAGACAGGGAGGGCAGAAGGAGCAGGGATGGCCAGTGAGGGGCTGGCAGATGGCAGCTGCCGTGAGAAGTGCCCAGGTGCCTGGCCCTGAGCCTGGCCTTGGTGCCTGCGGGCTCCAGAGAGGAGGGTGGCAGGAGCTCCGCTGGCTGTGCCAACAAAGGCTGTGCTCAGGCTCTGGCGTGCTGGGCTTTCCCAGAGGTGGACAAGGGCCTTAACAGGTATTTAAACACGTGCCCATGGTACCCTTGCCAAGGGAAGGTGAGGAACATCAGCTTTGTGCCTCGTTTCATCCGAGACACAAACCAACAAAAAGGGAGGGGACTTCATTAGGGCTAGAAACCACTGACTGGGGCAGTTTTCGATTCCCAGAGATAATTGCTGACTTCCAGCACAGGCTCAGAGGACTGCAGGCAGAGCTGCTGTGAGAAGGGAGGGCTCAGGAGCTCCTGTCCCCACGGGCTGCTCTGTGCCCAGCTGTGTCTGTGCTCTGGGCATGGCACAGCTCCAGCCCCAGAGCTCCTCCCTGGCGCTCGAGCTGGATCATCCTGCAGCTCCCCTGCATCCCAGTTGTTATTAATGGCACACCTGGTGCCAAGCAGGATCTTTTCCATTCTTAATCTGTGATTAACAAGGTTGTTAAAGTCATTCTCAGCTCTGCTGAAACCAAACAGAGTTTTATATGACATGCTGGATAAAGGCTCTGTTTGAAGTAGTCTTTAATCTTAGTTCTAGGATTAAATCATATGTAAACAGTCACATTTTATCAGCTCGGCTGCAAAGTAATTTATTTGTTAGTCTAATTTTAGTAACTTGTAGGTAATTCAATACTGTTTGAAAGAGGTTATATAGGAGTGAGCAGATCTAATTTTCCACCAGTAGGACAAGTAAAGCAGTCCCCTGGTCCTGCAAAAGGCCTTGCCTGTTATGGATAGCTGCATGGATTTTAGAAAAGCTATTCCAAATGTGTGAAAAAGCAGTGTGACTGCATGTGGGGCTTTGCAGGACCAAGGCCTGCCATTGTGTTTTTTCAGCAGAGCTGTTTGACATTGCAGTACATTTTTGTAAGTTCTCGTGTTGCATCTATTTTTACTGTGTTGTGCAATTAGACTTTTAGGACAAAGCTCTAACTATTGAACATTGTGCTGGAAGTTACTGTATCTCAGTGGGTAAGATTTTCCTTAGAACTAGAGGAGGATATAGCTGTGGTATCTCTAGGACAACTTCCCAGACACTCAAAGATGGGGAGTGATCCTTGTGAGTATAATTATTAGATCAGCCTTTACTATAGGACTTGATTTTTCCTATTGGAAAAATTATTCTGTGCTGGAAGTCTGAAGGATGTTCCCACGTGAAATGTGATGTGTAGGATGTGAAACTTTTCCCTTTGCATGAAGGCATTTCAATGGGATTTCTGAGTGAACATGGATATGGTTTTATTGCTGCTTGGTGCTAACAGCTGGAGTAGGTTTCAGGAGAAAAGGGGCTGAAAGTTGATTGGCAGTGAGTGATCACAGTGAAAATTGAACTCTGGCCAGGAATATTTTACAAATGGAGACTCTACTCTCCTTACAGCACCTGGGATTTCCAGGTGATTTTGATGGGAGTAGGGGACTCTCAAAGGCTCTATTTCGTATTCCTGCTTCCAGCTAGACTTTGTAGGGTCTAATTCCAAATGGCCTGACTGTGCCTGCCTTAACTCCCCTTTGAAAGACAAGCTTTACTCTGTCATGGGGGAATTTCACCCATAAGTGCCGAGCTTTTGTTTTACTATTGGGAAATTCAGGTTGAATAAATGCCAAAGCTTAAATTTTTCCCCTGCTTTTCTGCCCAGCCTTGCATGCTAGAGTATTGGTTGTATCCAGATCAGTATGAACTCTCACTGGTAACTGAAATTCCTCCTTAAAGGATCAAAGCTGTGCGATGTAGAGTGGGAATGCCTTTATTTGGGTAAAATTGATCTAGAAATTATAGCAGCTGGCTCGAGTTCGTGGCCATACACATCCCAGTGCTTTAGAGACAATGTTTACAGGAAACATTCCCTCTTTTTTTTTGCAGTTCAGCTGGTTGAAGACATCTCATTATCTGCCTGGCTTGCACGTCTGCGTTTGGTGAGGATTTGAGTTTAAAACACTTTAAAGAATGCTCTGAATTCATAACCTGCCAGGGCTCTCTCTTGGTTCGTGTGACTGGGAAATCTGGATACCAGGGCAGGAAAGGCCAATATGAAAAGAATAATGTGACTCAATTGACTGTGAAATTCTTCTAGGAACAGGTGTAATCGTGATCGTAAACATTTGTGAGATATTTTACAACCAGCTTTAATCCCTGCAGAGGGGAATATTTAGGAGCAGGAGAATGAATGTGAAAGTAACTTCAAAGGCTGAGTTAAAAGATCAGGAACTTGAACCTTGGGTCCAGCCAAGGAGCAGCTGAGCACTGAGGGGGCTGTGGCTCCCTTTGATCCATCACTCTCATCCAGATCAGCTCACCTGGGACCCCAAGAGGCGCTCATGGGGATCCTTAGGATGGTGGTCACCCCAGCCACTGTCCTTTCCAGCACAACCTTGCATTTTCCCATTACTCGTGGTGGTTTTTAATGAGGTAACACCAACTGTGTAGTGACTAGATCACAAAACCCAGGAGGGTGAAAAAAATGAAGAGCAAAATTTTGCATCTGTGGAACTGTCTGTGCTAGAGAAAGTGGTGCTGGGCTGGAGTGGCTCTTTGAGAGGGGGCACTGAGAAAGCAGGTGAAAAAGGTCACATTTCCTCTTGCATTGTGGAGGGCACAGAGCTTTTCTTCAGAGAATGCACAGGAAATGTAAAAGCAAGCAAGGGTCTGAGAGCTGCCCAAGGAAGTCTGATATAGGTTGAAAGTTCTTCCTGTGCTTAGGGCCAGCGTGAGGAGCAAAATGCCATTTGCGTTCCTCGGGGGATCAGCTTTGCACAGCTCCTGGCAAAGGCCTCTCTGACCTGAAGAGGGGAATTCTTCCCACTGCCATTAAGGAAACACAACTCAGGGGTGATTTCAAAGAGGGAAAACGAGGAGCTATAAAGACAAACACGTAGGAAGTGCTAGAGGGTGATAAGGAAGCCGCAGTGGTAAATCAAACCCGAGGAGGAAGGATATAAAGGGGCACACAAGTATAAATCTCTCTAAACTGATCAAGGACCTGGTGGGGCCTTTAGAGGGATGTGGATGGACAGTCAGTGGTTGGAGCTGCTGAGGAGCTAAATTAATTTCTTGACTTGATAAGCAAAGAGAGCAGCTAAAGGTCACATACTCTGCGGAGGACAGGGAAACACGGTGGTTTTCTGTGTGGGGAGAGAGAGAAGGCATATTATTTAAAAGTTCTATGTGTGTGTAACCCTAGCAGGCAGTTGGGAAATTAAAACTGCCAAAATTGACAAGTCACCAATTTTAGATTAACTTCAACCTACAATAACTGAACTTGGTTCCTGGCCTTGGTGTTTGAGAGGTCCCTGGGAGAGCAGTGGTGTCTGAGGAAGGAGACACAGAAAGCATTGTCTCCTTATTAAATATATATATATATAAAGCATATAACAGCAATTAATAAAAAAGAAATCAGGCAAGTTGTAAAAAAACTTGGCTAAAGTAGCTATTACTAAAGGGAGAGCAGGAAGCAATGCTTGAGAGCCATTTGGTAGGCAGTGAAGTAGCCTCAGCACCCAGTCTTACATTTCTGAAATCTGTACTTTAAAAGGGCTGCATGTACATTAAAAGCAGCACCAGCTACCACGGAGGTCTGGTTTTGGAGACAAAGATCCAGTATTGGAGAGAGCTCTGAGGTGCTGCTGTGGTACAGGCACAGAGCAACCTGCACACCAGCACCTTCCTGATTCCCCAGTTCCAGAGAAAAGGGCAAACACATTCCAGTCTGTGGTGGCATTTTAGACTGCCCTGTGTGTCTAACCTGCAGTGTTTTGTGTCCACTTTGCTACTTGTGGCCACCTGGAGCAGTAGCAGATGAGAAACTTGGTCACACTGGTGCTTCCAGCTGCCCCGATCTCTTGGGACTGATGGTTCCAGCACACTGAGACACAGGATGCAGCAGGATGCAGCAGGATGCAGCAGGATGCAGCAGGATGCAGCAGGATGCAGCTCTGTGCTCAGATGTCTTCATTATGGTCAGAACTATTGCACCAGGGGTTTAATTGAATGGCAGGTTCTGAGCTTCTGACAGACCCCCTCTCTGCCACATCCAGTGCAAGCGGTGAGATCTCCCCTGTAGATGCTGTGCTGACAGCAGAGGACCTTTGCCAGGTTATTTCAGCTAAGCCGTGGCTTTTTCAACTTTATTTTTAATGTATGGAGCTCTAAACATTTGGCACTGGAGATTTGAATCCCTTTACAGCAAATCTAAGCCTTTTTACTATCTCCTTGCTCATGTAAATTCTTAGGAGCTTTTCCCAGACCTACAGAAAGAGTCTGTGTGCCCAAAGGGACCATGGTTTAATGAAGTTACTGCTGCTCAAAGGCTTTTTCATTAGCTCTGTGAAAATGGAGAGAAGCAAAGGGAGAAGGATGAAGTACCACAAACTCTTCTCACCTTCCAGAAACTAGGAATACTCTTTATTTAGAGGAGAATTTCAACAGAGTTCCTAAGACTCATGTCCCACTAAAGAGTGGAGGCACAAGGCTCCTCTTGTGAGGTGTCAAGTTACCCGGGAGACAGACTGAGCAACTCAGAAATGTTGCAAGTTTTTGGAAAAGAGATTTATGTATAAATGTGTTACGGGAAAAAATACCCCTGGTCATACACATGGTAATTCTTCCGTCTTACTTTGTTTGCTATCTTTCTTTCTTTATTGTTTTCAAAGATTTAAAGGAATTTAATTAAAAAGGCAGTTTAACTACTCTCTTCTTTCCAGATAACAAACATTAAAAAAAACCTGACGTGAAAGACTGGAGAGCTTGCTTTATACCCCTTTTAAAACTGAACACAAAAGCCAAATGAGATCATAGGGTTTATCAGGCAAGCTGTTTCCAGAAAAGATGAGGAACCACTCCTGCCACTGTACAAGGAACAGCTGAACTTTCATTTGAAAAGCCATGGTCAGTTCTCATCATCCATCTTTGGGAAGGATAAATCCAAAGTGGTATTTAGAAGGTGACTGTGAAGGGACAATGAGTGGTGCTTGCAAGGAGAAGCCAAAGGAGTGTGGATTGTTCAGCATAGGGGAGCTAGAGTGAGGGCACTGCTTTCTGTAGCTGCTGCAGAGGAAAGGTATTACATAAAAGAAAGGAAATCTTTGGCTGACAGCATGATTATAAACTGTCATGAAATACACTTAAGATGGAAACAAGGAGAGCTCTGGGTCTTGCAACAACAGGTCCTGCAAGACCTTGGATTGGGGCAGCAGAGCCAGGTTTCATTTTGTAATCTGTACACAAATGAGATTGAATGTGGAGCTGTGAAAGTGGGGTCTGGCTGCAGTGATCATCTCCAGTCCCACATGCTCCCAGAATACCATTAATTTCTTCTGTCAGCCTGGTATCCCATAGGCAGCTGTCTAGCTGTGGTCTTCCAGGGAGTCCAAAGCAGCTTTTATCCTCTGATGGAGTTCTCTCTTAGAGCTGGCTTGGTGATGGATGTGGGAGCTGCGACAGAAGTGCCAGCAGTGCCAGGTTACAGGTGAGCAGGACACCCACTGCCTCCGCTGGAGGTGGCAGCCTGGCTTTTCTCCTGGTGGCTGTTGTGGCAGTGACCGTGTCTGCATCTCTCTCCAGGGAGTGCTGCCGTGCCTTCTGCTGGCAGTGGCTGTCTCTGGAAGCTCTCCCATCACTGTGGAGACACTTCCAGCTCCTGGTGGTTGCAGATCATCCCACTGAGTATAAATAGCTACAGGGGGAGTCTGGAAATGGGGGTGCAGGAAGAGAAGGGACGTGTAGGGCTGCTTTCATCCTGCCCCACAGCTGAGAGCCGTCAGTGTGTGGAGCAGGCCTGGGTCACTGCTGGTCCCTCCCAGGGCTGGAGGCAGGAGCAGAGCTCTGGTGTCAGATGTCTGTCTTAGCCTCTGACCAGCAAGAAAGTCTCCATCTAAATCAACAAGAGCTCTCCAGACTTCGAACCATGGCGGGTGGGTATTTTTAGAAGCCAATCAATCAGTGGTGACTGTTCAAGTTCAGACAGGTCAAACACAGCCTGCAAAGTTACACAGAAGTGCTGTGTGTCGTGGAAGGTTGGTGAGCCTGCTTCTTCAACAAGCTGTCCCAAATCCATGAGCTACCAGAGCCCAGCCCTTTTAGAGAGATAGCTGTAAGACGTGTAAACAGATTGTGGATTGTGAAATACACACTTTTTAAATTGAAGCAATAAATTGCAGACTGGGTTTCTAGGGAAACCTTCTTTCAAGGTGCTAGAATTGTTTTCCAAGCCTGAACACACCCCGAGGTTGAGGGGTTTTTCTCTTGGCCTTATTTGCAGGTGGGGAAGTTGAGGCACAGTAGCATGAGCTGGAGTTCACTAATACTGAGCTCAAGGAAGGATCCTCCAAGGAGCTTGCAGGGTCCTCTAGACACTATTCTAATGTGTGGAATGAAATAAAATAATAATAATGGATCATCTCCATGAAAAATGCTGGTGCAGCCTGGACTCAGACTGAACCTCTAAAACCAGAGACCAACAAGTCAGCACCCAGATTAGAAAACGCCGTTGCTATGATTTCCAAACCCTCAGTTTATCCCGTTTGAAAATGGTCCTGGTGTTTTCTGTTGTCATTAACCACAGAGAAAAGAACCTGTGGCTCTTCTGGCTGCTTCTTGTCCTTCCCTCTGTCACTGCAAGGCATTGGCTCCAGAGCTCCACATCAGAGTCCTTGCACAGCTGCACAAAGCATAGTGCATGATCTGATTCTCAAGCTGGGCTGAACTCACGCTTTCAGTGCCAGCTGGAGTTATGCTGATGCATTGGAAATATATTTTTAGGAAGGTTTCTCTATAATTATTACATTATAGCTACTGTTGGGTTGCTCAGAGTACAGTAAACAATCGCTATGCTTGTTAGAGGCCATGAATACAGAAAAACATTCCTCCCTGTGAGGTCTGCTGTTAAATAGTAACTTGTCGTTTCATGGCGCGGGGAGCGAATGCCCTCCGAGGGACGTGCTGACATTGCTCAAGCCACTGATGCAGTTCCTGTCATTTCCAGCACGTTCTCAAAGCTGCCCCTGGAAAGGAGCAATGGATGTGCCGGCGGGCAGCTCCAGCATCTTGCACCTGGATCCTCTCACTGCTGCCTCCGTTTCCCATTTTGCAGTAGCACTCAGGGGGGTCCCTGCAATTTGGGCCTCAGGATGAGAGGCAGGTGAGTGAGGAAAGCTGTGAATGTAGCAGCAGGGTCCAGCTCCCCTAGGAGTGGCAAGAGAAGGTGTTTAGGCACACTGAAATTATTAAGGAGTAATTTCCTGATCAGCAGGTCTAATGAGCAGCTTTCACCCATGTGGTGTCTCCACTGTCTGCTGTGGAGGAAGCACTCACTGCTGCCTTCTCCTCGGCTGTCTGTATCCAGTCACCTCTGGGAGCTTCAGAGCTCTGAGAGATCTTCTGCTCTGTTGTGTTCAAATTGTCTGATGCCGTTCAAGAACTACTCAGACACACAGAGTGAATACATGGAAAGCTTTGTTTCCTTAGGAATCCCAGGCTTTACAGCAATCACTTCATCGTTGTCCCAGATGTAACACGCAGTTGTGGTTTTCATGGTGCAGAAGAAACGGGGGGGATACAGCTGTGGCTCAGGTCAGTTAATAAAACTGGACAAGTTAAATACCTCAGGGCCAGAGCAGAAGCCAAGAAATCTGACTGAGTTGCAAAAGCTGGGCTCAAGCAGTGAGCACCAGCCAGGGCAGGTGATGTGTGTCACTCTGATGTATCTCAGTCCCTCTCTGTGGTGGGGGGATCTGCCCCTAATTATACGGTCACAAGGAAACAATGGAAAAACACGGCAAGTGTAAGAACTCAGTCTGGAAGCAGCTCAGCAGCGATGTGCGGAGAGGAAGAACACTTTAGCTGCACTCTAATGATGGGTTATGTAGACTGGAGGGAGATAGGGCTGAGGATGGACATCGGTTACCTCTGGGGAGATTGCACTGAAGCGAAACTCTGGCAGAAGCTATCGTTTTGGGAGCTCAGTGCTTTTGAATTCTCATCTTGCATCAGTGAAATGTCTACCCCCACTTGTGACCTCAGCAGGCACCCTGGCACTGGGGGAAGGAGCCAAACTTGGATACGGATCTGACACTTCCCAGATGAATGGTGACCACTGGGCCCTCCACCCCTCCACCGTAACACTCTCCATATTTAGGGAGAAGAGGGTGATTGAAGGAGGGAATGGCTGTCTCCACACTCAGCCTTCCTGCTTGCTTTGGTTTGCATTGCAGCTCCATGTTGTTTTAATGTAGTTCCTTGTATTTAGTGCATTTTTGTTGCTTTCTCTAATAACACTGACCGAGCACTAAGTGCCAAATTAAACAAGCTGTGCCAATAAGTCGAACGTTTCACTTCAAGCAGCAAAGAGGATGCTTCTTACCCCTACTCAAGCTTAGACATATAAATGAAGGACCTCACTGCTCACTGGGACAAGGAAGCAAATGGCTGCTGTGGCACAGGGCAGCTCTGGGCAGTGTCCTTGCCCTGGGCTCGCTCCCTGCACCTGCTGGTCCTTATCACCCTGGGTCTCGAGGTGGGGGTTGGGCAAGGTAAAGGCTGGTTGTTCTCGAGGTAGTAGCGTAGCTCCCGGTCTCATGGGCTTGATCAAGCTGGGTCTTGTGTTCCTGTGGCTGTAAGAACCTCTAAACCACTCTGACTTCAGTGGGAGCTGAAGTTCATGTTCTGCATTGCTGAAAGCCTTTCGATGCAATTAAAAATCAACCCAAACCTCCTCCCCTGGTGCTGATCTCTGGTGTGATGTTGACGTAAGTGTACAGGAGTTTCAGCAGCTGGGTTGCTGGCATTTTCATAGGACTTTTTTCTAATTCTCTCTGTCTTTTGCATAATATTCCTGAAGATTTTTTCACTGTTTGCTTTTCCCCAACATGTCCCTGCCTTCATCTCTGTCCTTAGTACTGCTTCCTGTTGTTCTCTTTGATCTCCCTTGTTCCATCTTTCTTCTCTTCTCTGGTTTCCTCCCTTTCATTTTAGCCCTGTTTTTTTCACACTGGCTCAACCCACCCTCCCAAAGGGGAAGCCTATCTGTTTCATTCCCTGTCTCCATTTTCCTCCAAGCCCCACAGCTGTTCCTTCTCTTTCCCATTCCTTCAGGCTGCTCTTCTGCTCCCAGCACCATCCGCTGCCTTCTCTTTTTCCTCTCCCTGTCCAACCCCTTTCTTCCATTATTGGAGGTCAACAACAGAGAAAACAGAACATGAACCAGGAGGGGGATGTTACAGCCAAGAATGATGTGCCTGTGAGATGCCAAGTATTGTCTCATCAGCGTTAGTCCCGACTGCTTTCATCTGGCTGAGCGAGCTGAACCCACCAGCTCGAGCACTGACAGAGTTTTGGATGTTTTGTGCCACACAATCTGTCATTACACCTGAGGAATTCCAGCCTTTTGCTCTGCACAAGTTGAAGGCCAAAAGCTCTGCAGCAGGGACGGGGTGGAATGTAGACGTTTCCAGCTTTCTTTTCCCCACCGTGTGCTGCACTTTCCCAGCTAAGCACCAGCATCTGTAGCTGCCGATGGCTGTGCCTTGGCCCATGTAATTATGTGGTTTTTAGTTCTGCTCAATCACAAGCAATCACGGAGCTGCACTTTCAGGGACAGAAAATGATCTAACAAGTTGGCTCATGTGCGATTACAGAAGATACATTCTGCCACAAATCTGTTGAGCCACTGCTTTGTGCTCCTAAGTGGAAGGCCCCAGGGGAGCAGACGAACACAAGGGTGGCTGGTCTGTGGCTCAGGTCTGTTGGCTGGGGTGAATTAAACCTACAGCTGAGACATGCGAAGAGCTTTTCACTCTACAGGGAACTGGACTGCACCATGTGTACCTGCCTCAGAAACAATCTGACCTCTCTCAGGCATCTCTTTATGGATTTAGGGAATGATCAAATCTGGAAGGGGAACCTGATCTATCAGCAGGTCAGCCAAAGCCTAATGCAGCCCACAACAACCCCTGTGCAGCCCAGAAAGTGCATGGAGACCCCAGAGCTGCCGTTTCACTCCCTCCACGGCTGTGGTTGCATCTCCTGCCCCTTCCCCCTTGCCTTTCCCTGTAATCCCTGACTCAGGCTTTGCCTTCTGCAGCAACAAAGAAAATGTCATCAAAACCCTCCTTACACTGGTGCAGCGGGAGGCTGCGATAGCTGCAGTCACGGCTGGGGAATGAGCGGAGCTCTCTGTGCCATTATTGTTCTCTGCTCCAAGCTGGAAGCAGCCAAGAGAAGGACTCACAGTCTGTCCCTCTGGAACGATCCCCCGGGACCTGAGCGAACCTTCTGTGGTGCAGGGTGTGCACCAAAGTCAGGAATGGCCATTTTTTTTTGTGGGAAGATAATGACAGAATCCTCCACCTGAATTTAGAGTCAATATCCAGTTCTTTCATGTGATTGCTCAGCAGTGCTGGACATTTCAAGTGTGTTTAAAAGAACAAGTTAAGCAATACAGGAGGGGAATATGAGAATTTCCAGGGCCAGTGCAGGGTGTGCTGAAGGAGAAAACAATGCAGCGATTGCCCCCCTGGCCAGACCCTCATGGGGTAATTAAACAACTTCTTAGAGAGCTCTTCTTGTCAGGGTTTGGGACGGTCAGAGGATGTTTCCTTAGAGAGCAGTGATCTGCTCTCACAGGTTCCTCTCTGAACCTGATTCAGAGCAGTCTGGTGCCCCACATGACAACTCTGAAATGCCCATCAGCAGTTTTAGGGGTGAGTCCGTATGGAAGCGAGATGAAGGAAAAGTCAGAAAACACTCTAAGCTTGCCTATCCCCTTGCTAATGGAGATGATAGAATTAAATGGCTATACTGTGCAAACTGTCCATTTCTGATCATATGTAATGTCCCCCAACCAAGCTCCATGGCCTGTGAAAATGCCCACTCTGCTCATAGTATTTAATTGTTTTAGCTTTTGGTAAATCATCTGTTACAGCCTGTTGAACATTTTAAGGCATTTCTTGCTAATGGATTTTCACAATGTGTTTCAAGGGATGTTGTTATTAATAAATGTAACTGCACTGAATAGTAATTTGATAAAGGTGAAAGAGGCATTTATAGATTCCACTTCCCTTTCAGCTGTTGCTAGGAATTTTCACTCCTTCAGAATATATTGAATTTAATTCTTGATTTCTTTTTGTTAAAACCAGGCTATTATATTCTGATTCTATAAAGAGAATGTGAGTAGGGTTGAACCTGTTGTGAAGTCCCCTGTGAAGTCCCCAGTTCTTCTCAGCACATCAGAGAGGTTTCCTTGCTGTGAGAGAAAACAAAACTGGCACAGGTATCCCATCCAGCACTGGTGGAAAAGTGTAAAGGCAGTTCCATATTGGGGGAGGGTTTTTTTTGCAAGATGATTAATCAATCTTAATATTGATGGAAACATGAAAAGGAAATCATTTCTCCATGCTTGATAGCAAATTTTTGCTAATGGTCTGCTCTCCAATACGCTTTCATTGCAATGACTGAAGTGCTTTGTTGTATATAAATTAATTAGGGACTTGCATCTCAGCACTGAACAGTGAGTGATTGGCTTCAGTGAAACAGGAAATGTGGAATGTCTAAAGGCTGGTATCTGCCACAAAAATGGCTCTGTAAACACTTGTGGCCCACAGTATTGAGAAGTACTGTGAGTTATGTTGAGAGTGCATCATAAAATGATCATAGGGCTAAACGAGAGCAGTTGTGAGGAGGAATGCTTGCAGGAAAAATGGGAAATGTTCTTTTCTGAGAAGAGAGCTTTGCTTCATTAAGATTTGATCCATGCAGAGACTGTCGTCTTCAGCATAGGAGACAGGTATTAATCATTGGAAAGAATTTGTTTGTACAACCAGCAGAAAGCCAGTTCTCTTAGCAAATACGAAAAAAAATTACTTTTTTTTTTCTGAATTGAACTTCCAGTTAAAGATGCATCATATCCAGACGCAGAACCAGAAATGAGCAAAGGCAGCATGAAGCTGGAGGAGGCTGAGACAGGAACTTTGCTCCTGCCTCTCTCGGTTGCTGGCGATGTGACATTGTACAGCTCTTTCTCTTTTCTATGGCTCTTCCATACCTCCCACCCTCTGTGTATTTTCTTTGTTAGCTCTTTTCGAGAGCAGAGAATTTCTCATACCCTGTGTTGGTGCTGCGTGTAACTGCTCCAGATGCTCTGGTGATATCATCGGGACTAATAGCTCATCTGCCACCCAGCTCATTCCCTCAGCTCATTCTTTTGCCAGGCTGCACATCCTTGTGAATAGGCAGCTAAGGGATTGCTCTATAAAGCAGTAATATGGATCTGCCTCTTATAAATCAGGAGTAAGTTCAATGAAATTCAGCAGGAGTAAAATGGGTACTTGTTACAGAGGAACCGAGACATTCTCTGCAAAATACACAAACGGTACGTACAATAAAGTTTAAAATTCAAGACAAGAAAATGGTGTGAGATGTCGGCTGCAACTTGCACCAGACTTCTCCCTGGGGATGAGTGCATTACATTATAATCATTCCGTTTTTCTGGATTGCTTTCCTTGCAGAGAAGGCCATAAATAATAATTATTGGTACTGCAAGGAGGCAGTGGGTTTCTGAACAACCATGACTGAATTCTTAATTTGTCAGTTACTGATACAATGCATCTGTTTTTCTAATTATTTTAATGATGTTTTATATGCAATGGAAAGAATACAGAATTACTGAGGGGTTTGGGTTGGGTTTGTTTTCTTTTTGTTTAGGTTCCCAGAGCGATTGGAGGACAGCCTACCTGTGACTGTGTGCAAATCCTGGGTCTGGGCTGGTGACATTCAGTGGTGGTTTGTGTGTATGGTTCAGCAATGTCAGCCCCGAGCCCCCAGCTACTCTGCAGACAACACCAATACGTTACCAGCATCCCTTGGGGCACATCTTATTACTGGAGGAGGATTCTCAGGAATGAAAATGCAGTTTTATCCTTCTCAGCGTGGCCCTTGCCAAAGGCAGCCAGGCATCCAGGAGCATTTAGTCAGAGTGATGCGTTGTTAATATTCCCCTAACTCAGGAAGCGTGAGGCAGACACGGACTGCAGCTTCTGAGCCCTAGGAGTTGCTGCCTGCATTTCTGTGGGCCCAGCCATGGACATCCAGGGCCTGACAGCTGCAGTCACTGAAGTCAATGGACCTAAAAGACAAGGTATTGATGTAGGAGGGAGATGAATCAGAACTGTGGCCAGAGTCCCACTGATTTCAGGGAGCAGCGCTGCGGTCACTTGAGATCTGGGTGCTTTAGTGACTGTTCCAGGGGCCCAGCTCAGTCACTGTGCTATGGGCAGGGAGCACAGCTCCCTGACCTGGGATGCTGAATGCTGATGGGTGGCCCAAAACATGGTTTGTGGCCAAAATGAGCTTATTTCCTCTTACAGATCCCATCAGGAGAGCTCCTGAGGCAGTCCTGCTCTCCTCTCTGCTTCTCCCCGAAGGAATGCAGGTCCTGGCCACACACACTGTCCATACAGAACCTCTGCCTTGAACTTTGTCCTCAGGCTTCAGCTTTGTGAGCCCTTAGATGGCCCTTCTGCAGCTGCCTCAGGCCACACACAGTCGTGAGACTCTGCTGGAGGTGACAAAGCTGGCACTGGGTCTGGGAATACCTCTCCTGTAGGGAGTTAAACAGGTGAGCATAATCCACTGGAGGCCTCAGCACTGGCGTAGCACTTACTGGAGCAGGGTGGACGTGTGGCTCCACTGGCCAGGAGGCAGTGGTGACCTGCAGCCCCTCCTCAGCTCCCTCACACCACGTGAGCAGCCTTGTCCTGAGGAGCTGAAAGGGCTGTGGGCACTGAGGGGCAGCATGAAAGGGTGTGTTTGTGATTTGGTATCATTTGTAGGTGATGTGCTGAAGTCTGGCATTGCCAGAGTTAGACACACCACAAACTCAAGACAGCAATGTGGAACGTTGGTGTCTCCCTGCTCTGAGCTATCTCAGCTGGAAAGGCTTTTGGAAATGAAGACAAATGGAAATGTAGGTCCTGGGCTTGTTATTACTGTGACTCAAAAGCCTCTGGCGTCCAGGCTGTGGCCTGTTTGGCCAGTTGCTCTGTGCTGCTGAGGATGCTCTGCTCCTTTTCACTAGAAAGCAAAAACAGTTTTGTACCCGAGGCAATAGATAGACTTTTCTCTTGTTTTTTGTTGGTCTCCTCCACTGCCTTCCCCTGCAAGGGGGGAGCAAAGGGTGGTGCAGCCTGTGGGTTTAACTGGACACCATCCCTTTAATGTGGAGTTGTGTTTTTCTCTCAAGGCCAAAAATAAATGCTACCGAAGGACTAAACAGACGTGAAAAGAAGGCTTGGACACTTGGAAGACAAGACTGCTTTGTGCTTCCCAAAGCAAAGAGCCTGTTCACAAGGTTACTTTTTTAGACTAACACTAGTCCTGTGACACTGCAAGGCCAGTAGGTGCTCAGCAGAGCACTGTGAATTCGAGGCAGACATGCTCTGGAGGGGGGCACAGTTTTTCTCCCCCTCCAGAGTATTTGCAAGTTTATTAACAGAGAGAAATTTGCTTTGCTCTGACATTTCATCGCTTCTACAGGGATGGAACATGCATCAGTTTGCCAATGGAAGAGCTTCCATCCATCTTCCATTTTTTTTGGGACAGCAGCATGGCCTTAGTGCCATGGTAGGTCTCTTAGCAAGGGCTGTGCTGCTGCCATTCTGCAGCTCAGAAAACAGGAAGATCAAGGACACGTCACAGGCAGAATCCTGGAGTGATTCTCATGGCAGTGGGGAAAGTCAGTGAGTGGGTGGGTGACCCCCTGTTGAGCTTCAAATCCCACTTGGAGTACAGATACTCTACCTGGCAGTGATTTTTAAAGGGGTTTGGGTGACCAGTACATTTTTATGATGTGTTTTGAGTGTTCGTCTCCTCTTTTCTGGAACTGGCCCTGTACAGCCAGTTTGAGCTAAGCTTTTGCTGCCTGTCCTGGCTGCGTGTCTGGGACAGGTCAATCCATGGTCTGGGTGAGCTTTGCTTTCTTCAAGAACCAGACAAAATTCACAGCAAGTAACTTGGCACAGGCACATTATTTTCAGGTGAGCAAGGTCTGACTGCTGCAGTGATCTCAGTGGGGTTAGGAGGCTTTGTACTTCACCTCAGGCACTTGACTAATTCCTCATAGAGTGCAGTATGTTCTGAAGTGTGATCTTTATGTCTCAGTTGTCTATAAAATGAAAACGCTAGTTCATCCTGAGAAGGGTTACAGTGGCTCACACACAAGAAAGGCGAGTGAAGTTCTTTCACTGTCTCTAAAGCACTGAGCTCTGAGTCATCCAGAGCCTCTGAAGACTCTGGTTGAGAGTTTTTAAGGATACTTCATTAGGGCTGAATCTCCAGCAGTGTCTGTAGTCACACACCAAAGTATTCATCTCACAAAGATGTTGAGAAATTAAGGGAAGAAAGGAGTGCAGTCAACTGCACTGAAGACCTGAGGAGTTGAATGTGATGGAACTGAATTCCAAAACCAGCTGGAACACGCAGGAGGACAAACCCTGAAGGGAAACACTCCAAAACCAGCGCGATAAACAACCAGCCCCAAACACATGCAAGAGTTTGCTGAGGGCAGGCAAGGGATGAGCAGAAGGTCTGAGCAGCAGTGGGGTGTTCAGTTCAGGTGCAGCCAGGGACTGAAGTCAGAGGTCTGGAGGGGAAGCACTGCAGGAAATGATCAGCTGCCTTTGGAGCCCATCACCCTGCACAGGGCTGAGCCCCTGTGCCAGAGACATGTTCAGTCCAGCAGCTCTGGACCTGCTTTATGAGCTACTCTGTCATCTTTGCCAGGAGTGTGGCATCAGAGAAGAGTGTTGGGGCAAGACTGGAGGCACTATTTGCCTCAGTCTTCCCATTTTAATTTGCTGAGGTCAGAAAATATAAGGGTAGAATGAGAAACGTCAAAAGTAAAGTTGTGAATCAGATTTTGAAAAGGAAATGAAACATGGTAGAAGGTTTCAGTTAGATAAATACAGAAAAGAGGAAAAATGTGGTCATTATATAGTGAGCATGGAATTGAGATTAGACCAGTCTACATATGGTCCAAAATGAAAGAAAACCACTTTACCTACGTTTTTCAGTAGAGATGATCATATTGGACAATGGGGCAAAGACAGGATTTCTAGTAGGAACATAAGGGAATGAAAATTATCACATATAAGACGGAAGGAAAAGCTTACAGAATTCCGTGTGCTCAGATCAAGGTGCCCTGGCAGATTTCCACCTCAGGATTTGGAATGAACTGGCACATGAAAGGAGCTCAACGTAACCTCGTATTTCTCTTTGATGACGGATTTTTTTTTCCCAAGACAAATGAAATACAGGTGATACACTCTATCCAGACATGAGCCAAGAATCTGATATTACACCACATGGGAAATTAGTAGCTGAAGTTGAGAAGATGGGGATTAGCGTGGATGGCAAATGCAGAACTGCTAAAGCCAAGGACAGGGATCTCTGTGGGAAGGAGAAATGCCGGGCAGGGTGGAGCTCCTCGAGGGTCAGTCTTGAGCCAGTCTTACTTGTTTTGTTAATGGCTCTGGCACAGCTGTGGGAATGTCATAAAGAAAATTGCTGAGGACACGTGCTTTGCTAATACAGAGAAGGATCAGAACATCAATCAGCAATAACTTAATGACAGAATTTGAGATAGAATAGACAAAGTATAAAGACAGGCAGTTAAAAATTAATCACTAGAATATCACATTACTCACTTGAGAATGACAAAAGCAGGGTGGTAAAAAAAAACCACGTAGAGAATTACTTGCTCTGAGGGATAACAGTGAGCCACCAATCTGATATGGAAGGGCAAACACAGTCCTAGAAGATACAGGTTCACTCATGTTCAGGGAAGATTAGCAGGTACAGAGAAGGGCATTAAGGATGATCAGAGGGTTTAGAACAAGAGGAGACTAGAAGAGCTTCATTTGTTTAGTTTCTCAAAACAAAGACTAGAGCAGATAGGATTGTTTTTGGTAAATACATCTGATAGGTAAAGATCAGAGAAAAAAGAGAATTGTTTAAACTAAATGATGATGCTGGCACAAGAACAAATGATATTAGGGCTGGAAATTTAAAATGAAGTGTTGGAATAGCCTGCCAAAAAGTGTGATATGATGTAATTGATTGTGATAGTGGGAGACTGGCTCAGTAATGCTGAGCCCTGTGTTCCTAGAAACGTGCAGCAGACAGGATTTTGGCAAAGTGGGCACTGGCCTCTAACGAGGAGGAGGAGCCCTGTGCTGTCTGTGTGAGCACAAGAAAGCATAACTGGCCAGTCATCAGCTTTGGAAATGGGGGGAAAAAAGGAAGCTTTGATTTCAACAGCTAAAGTGAGGTCCTTCCCTCCTCCACCCCTATGGGAACTGGCAAACTCAGCTCTTTAATGGTTCATGCTCATCTCAGCCTTGCCTATAAATAGATAAATGAGATTCCTCCTGTCCCAGTGAGTAATTCTGACATCCTCCCGCTGCCTCAGAGAGCTGAGTCACAGGCACTCTGCACTCCAGTCCCTGCATTACTTACATGGTCTCAAAGGAAATTTTAACACATCCAGTGAATCATCAGGGATTGGATCATGTTTAAAGTTATTCCATTGGCATTTCCCTTCCATTGTAGCAAGGCTGCCAATATCTAAAACTTCGGCTAATCTGGACTCAAAGTGCATTGAGGAAATAGCATGTTGATATATACAGCTACTACTAAAAAAAAAAACCCAAAAAACCCCCCAAAAAACAAAACTCTTTTTAAATTTGCACCAAAAAACAAGTGACCTTTACTGGACTCCTCTAGTGCTTTTGGACCTGCTAATTTTGTCACTCTTCCTTTTTTTTTGAGTTCCTTTATTTAAAGGAACTCAAAATCTGAAATGTTTAATATTTAGTTGTTAGGCCCCTAATTTAATCTCCTGCAGATTTCCTGCCAAAATACTATTTGCACTGAGATGAAGCTTGCAGCCCCATGCTCATTCTCTCTCGGAAACACACATTCCTGGTCTTAGCCATGATAAAAATGAAATGCCTGCAAAGCAAAGACAAAACCAGAGCAGTGTTAAGTACAGAGCACAGGGCAGTGATACATCACTGTATGAGCCTCATGGGGCATCGTCATTTCTCACCTTGCCTTCTCCCAGGTGGTACAATGTCGTCTCATTGTCTTAGAAGCAACATAGCATTTGAAATCAGAACATCTCTCTCTCTTTCTCCCTCGGAAAACATCTGGAAAAATGGAAAATTCTCCAGCAGAATTTGGGGGCTGTGAAACAAATACAGAAATATTTCTCTCTGTTGGTTTTCTGGCTTGCCTTTCATATCTTAGAACTGGTTGGGACATTTCACTCATTATTACCAGACTTGGTTTCAGTCAGTGAGAAATGCTAACATTTGCTGGTTTGCTGCTGTGGTTTGGTATTCTTAGACCTAAAACTTAGTTTGTTCTTTTGATAACCCTAGGAAATCTGTGTCTTATTTAAATAACATTTTTCTTGTACCTTTTCATCAGGCAGTTCTCTGCCTGTGCATAGATTGTTAACAAGCATTTGCTCCACACATTCCAGTGTGAGCTGCAGCCACTCCGTGAGACGCTTCTGTTGCAAGGCTGGTTGGGTTATTTATCAGCCCAGCACAGGCTTCACTGCCAGTTTGCTGCCAGCTGTTAACTATACAATAGCACTGGGAACAAAATCAGTTCTGGCTCTGCCAGCGGCCTTGGACCTAATTCAGCTACCTGTTGACAAATGATGGTTTGTTTAACAGTATAAACTATAATATTTTTGTAGCCGACAGTTTTCACCCTCCTCTGCAGCTGGTAAAAAAAACCTGAGGAATTCCCAGAAGTTCCTCACTTGTGTCTTTTTCAAGTTTTCTTACAGCAATGCCTTGTATTGTCTCCATGCAGGAAAAGACATCCTTAATGGGCAAAGCAGTGGTGTCTGCATGCCGCTGGAACAGGGCAGCTGCATTCCTTGGTGCCACTTGGCTGCTTGGTTGGGCTCTGAAGCAGCAATGCCCACTGGACAGTTGGGCTGTGGGGATGCTCCAGGACAAGCCAGAGGCCTGAAAACAAGCCAGGGTTTCTGTGAAGCATTAATCTCCCTGTGCAGGGCTGGGCACTGGGAACGGGGTGAGGGTGCTCTCTCGCAGCACACACACATGGTTTCTATCTAAGCTTTGTTTCAGCTGGATCTTTCCCACTAACACATCCTTCTTTAACACCTTGTACTCATTTACTGCGGGGCTGTTTAGCAGCACAAATCAATTAAGTGCTGCAGAAACCCACTGAGACTGGGAGAGTTCCCTATCTCTGCTTCAGCCAGGGTGGGAGGCATGCAGAGGTTAAGCCCCTGCTTTTTGCCACACAGGGAGCAAGGGTGGAGCGTGGAGCAGCCCCCAGCTCACCTCCTCTGTGGGTTTCAGCCCTCCCCAGCACCCTCAGAGAGACTCACAGCTGCTCTGGGAGCTCTGAGGGCCTTGGGGAGCTTATCATCGGGCATCGAATAATCAGAGAACTGGAGAGTTCTCTGCCTGCCATATCCCACTGAGACTGGCCAGGGAGCCTCACTGAACAGGGCTGAGCAGTCCTGAGGTCCTCAGCTGTGTTCTGTAACAGGGACAAGGTCCAGGCTCACCTTCACGTGCCTCACAGGTTTGTCCATTGTGAAATTGGACCCACTGGGGAAGTCACTGCTCAGTGGTTTCGCTGTCAGTGGCCAGAGGGACATGCAGGGGTTTAGGAAGTAACAAAGTCAAAAAATGTGAATGAGAACATAGTCAGAAAAAATGAGTGGCTTTAAAATAATCATTTGGTTGGTCTTGTTCCAAGTGTAGCACCAGCTCAGCATGCCAGGCAGAGCTCAGGAAGTGCCTGCTGGCCCCTTGGGAACGGGATGCAGGGATGTGCCTCTGCTTCAGGCTGGGCTGGAGCTGCTCACACACAGCACAGGCTCCAGAAACAGGAGAGAGTAATTCAAGCCACATGTTAAAGCTGATCCACACAATGAAGGAAGATAAAGACTAACCAAGCAGTTCCTGCTCCTCATGGGTGTCTCTCAGGAGCCCCTGAGGCTGTAGGACATGCCCTCAGCTCATAGAGACCATTAATCATGAGTGTGCCTTGGTCCCTGGCTATTTTAATCACTGTTGAAATACACACTCCTAAAAATGGTATTTGATTCCAATGCACATGATTTCCTTTGGCTTCCTTTCCCCCAATTAAGTGCAAGCTCTAAGTACTTGGAAATCCACACACTGGGATCCACAGATTTGCTTCTCACCTGTCTTAGAACAAAACCCACTTGGTACTACACATTGCATAAGATCCATGACACCAGACATAAATATCAGCATATACTGTAATGGGGCTGTGGTGTGAGTGTGGTACCAACCTGTCCTGTGCAATGGCACACTGGAAATGTCACTGGGTCATCAGTCCTTCCCTCTTCCACTTTATTATGTAATGATTGAAAATGCCTCTTGTATATGCTGGCACTAATCAGGATGTCAGTCTGTTGTCAGAGAAGTGAATAAATCATTAGAAGTGGATGAACTGGGAGTATATGTGTAAAGGTTAGGCTGTAGGAACCAGTAAGTTTAATTTTTCCTTTAAAAACTCTGAGCAAAAGTCACAGGAAGTTAAAGGTGAAAACAAATTGCTCTTCCACAGATTGAGAATCACAGCAGAGAGTCCTTGTACTGCTCAGCTTCTCTCATGAGGCAGATGAGCAGCCTGAGGAGTCTGGGGGTGCCTTCCTTTAAGTGCAGACTAAATGCATCGTGCCTGGCTCCAAGGGCTTACTGGTACCCTAATTTACAAACTGAGTTGATGCAACTCTGAATTTCTCTGCATTTTTTCTCTATGAGGGTGTTGCTAATGAGCTTAAAAAACAAGTCTGAGTTCACAGACAGAAAGAAAAAGTGAAGTTTACAGGAATATCAACTTAAAAAAATAAGGAACATTTTGCAGGTACACTAATCATCAGGGACCCTTCAGTGCTTGTCACACTGAGCCAGGTCATGGACCCATGACACCAGGAAAAATACCTGAGAGGACTCCTCACAATTATAGTGTGGGATTTAAATCATTACACCCGCTAACTTTATTTACCTGGGACATCACAACTGTTTTTCTTGTATCCTTAGTATTCAGGAAACAGTGCATACTTTTTTTTTTTTAAAGCTGCATATAAAGGCAGCATCAACCTCAGAAACAAGAGGACTTTCTGTCCGTTGCGCTTCTAGGTTAAGAAGCATTGGAGCAAATCCTGCTCCAATGACATAACAAACTTTTCCAAGTTGATGTTGCAGAGAAAGGCACAATCATGCTGTTCTAGATCAGCTGATGAGTTTGTGTGCTGAACTTGGCACCCAGGGATGTCAGCTTACTTTGCTGGGGAATTGATCTGGTTTTTTCTTTTTAAAAAGTACCAAGTATCAACCTTTGAACCCCAGGCAATACAAACTGGGCCCCAGAACAGAGTCCGGCTCGTGTGAAGGTTGGCCCAGCCATCCCACTGGAGAAGTTGTAGTTTCTTTCCCACCAACTCCAGCGAATGTTCTCCATGTGAAACATGGCCTATTCTGGTCCAATTAAAAAGACAAAGCCCAATAACCATCTGCTAAAGGTTCCTTGAAAGCTTGGAGTTACTCAGTCTTGCTGAAAGTCAAATGTTTAAACTATGACAAACTTTGCCTAAATAACTGTATTTCCTCTGTGAAGCAGCTATTTATTAATCAGAAAAGTACCACAGAGCGTCAATGAAAGAAATCAGTGAATTTGCCTGCAAAATATATTTCCTGCTCTGATTTTATTCACGTGTCTGACGTACAATTTCTGTTTGATTGAACGTACCACATTACGCTGTTCTGAACAGGAGCTGTGCACTGAAAGCAGCTGCTAACAGCGCAGGGCATTTCAGCCAGTGTCCCCTGCAGTGAGAGAGTCCTTGCAGGCATTAACAGAATTACTTGTACTTGAAGAGAAATTCCTTTTTTCCCCCCTTTCCCTGTTGGGATGTCACCCTGCACCCTTTGCTCTGTGCTGCCTCTGGTCAGTTCTTTGTGGGCAGTGGTAACATGGTCACCAGTCCAGATGCTCTGCACTTTCCAAGGATGGGCAAAGCAGCATCAGTGGTGGTTCAGGCTTAATTCATCTGCTGTTACCTGTTTTTCGGAGAAAAAAATTGTGTGCATGTGAGGACCAGGGTGTTTTATTTCAGCAGGATCTATTTTCATATTCATGATACTTAGCACAGACTAGGGATGGCCACTTGAAGAAGTCTGGGGCAGAGCTTAAACAGCAGTAGAAGCTGAGGGCATCACCTGAGACTGAGTCTGAAAAAACCCCAGAATTGCCTGCATGCACTTTCCAAACACCTTTATTTTTTTTTTTCCCAAGCCAAATTGGAGGTGCTAAGTCACACTGGACTTTAAAAAGAAAGAAAATTCAATCTAGTCAGATTTGGTTTTGAAGTCGTAGTGGCTTAATGTGGGCACTAAGAAATGGACTTGGGTCTGCTGACAACATCCTCAAGTGTTAAAGAGGGACCAGCAGGGCTGGATCCCACTGCAGGATGGATCCTGCACCAGAGCCCCTGGCCATGTACCAAGTGACCCTAGAGACCTCTGCTGCACCAACCCTCCTCTGACAGGCAGTGTGGCAGCTGGGGGAGCTGCTTTGGGAACAGATCTGACAAAAACAGCACCAAACCACAGTGCTCTCCTAATCCCCACATGCAGTCACACACAGGAAGAGTTTTGTCCACAGAGGCCAGGATAAGCAGGTAACTTGCAGCTTGCCACAAGGAAAAAGACACAAGGTTATAAAGCAGTTTCTCAGACATTTCTATAGGCAAGTTCCCGCAGCAAAGGATCCTGCACCAGAGCCCCTGGCCATGTACCAAGTGACCCTAGAGACCTCTGCTGCACCAACCCTCCTCTGACAGGCAGTGTGGCAGCTGGGGGAGCTGCTTTGGGAACAGATCTGACAAAAACAGCACCAAACCACAGTGCTCTCCTAATCCCCACATGCAGTCACACACAGGAAGAGTTTTGTCCACAGAGGCCAGGATAAGCAGGTAACTTGCAGCTTGCCACAAGGAAAAAGACACAAGGTTATAAAGCAGTTTCTCAGACATTTCTATAGGCAAGTTCCCGCAGCACATAAGAAAAAGATCCATTCATCAGGGCCTGGGCTGCAGGATGAACTGCAGCAGTTGCTCTGCGTGCATCCTCTGTTAGAAGTTCTGACTCGTCCTTCTGACCTGAAAATCCATGGGTGGGTTCTCTTCACAGTGGCAGAGCTGAGGTAGGAAGAGGCTGGGGAGGCATATTCCATTATTTCAGGGCAAAAAAAAAGTGTTTATTTTAACATATAAATACTCTTATTTAAAAGTGTTGATACTAAAGATAAAAATTGTAACAGAAACTCATCCAAAAACGTTACAGCCCCCCATTCCCGATCCTCCTGTTTTCATCACAAAGAATATTCCACAGTAGTAGAGTGTTGCTTTGCAGCCTGTTAGCCGAAGAGGTGATTGGGTCAGTTGACTTGTAGGTGTCAGAATCAGAACAGATTAAACTAATTCCATCCACCCATCTTGCCAAGGAAGCATTCAAGCCCTTTCATCTCGTTTCAGTATCCAAAGAAGACACCAGAGTTGCTGGAAACAGAAATCCTTGTGGAGAGGAGCAGCGGATCTGGGGTTTTCTATGATGAGGCAGTCTCAGAAATCAAAGGTGTAAGAGCAGGAAGTCCTGACACAAACAGTTCCAAAAGTGTCCCGTTCCTGGAATCAGCTGGCACGAAGGACACTCCTGGACAGTTCTGTGGTGCCTTGAGCAGCCCAGGTGTCTGTTCCCTGTGGGTTGAACAGTATCCATCCTTCACTGATAGCAGTGCCTTCCCTGTGCCCATTGTCTGTCTTATCTGTCACACAGTCACTGGGACAAGGATTGTCCTTTAGGACTTGCTTACACAGCAGCTGCAATAGCTACGGCAGGAGGACTCCATGTGAACACTCATTCCACAGCCACGGGATCAGCTCCTGGTTCATACCATACCTTAAGTGGAGCAGCCTCAGTGTGTCAGTGTGCCTTACAAAGTTAAGCCAGACCTGGGACTCAGCTCAGGGTTTCTAGTCACTTCTCGTTTATAAGGAATTCAGCTTTAAGAAAAGCAGTTGAAAATCTCCTGAGAATGACAAATAACAAATGAGTAAATCTTGCTCCAGAGCCATAAAACGCAATTAAAAAAAAAAAAAGCATGCACTCCTAATCAATTGGCATAGGCATATAAAGCAGAATTAATTGATAATCATATCAATTAATTGATAAAAATGCTAAAAGAAAGGTAATGAATAAGTAATCCACACAGACAATGTGAAAGAACTGCTGCTGCTGTGGGGCCAGGGAGCCATTAATTTGTCTATCCAAACCCCTAGAGTTATTAAAGGATAAAAGCTCTGAACATTGCTGCAGAGTTCAATGAAAATACAAACTTTTACTCAGCATACAGAAGCACTCAGAAATGCAAATAAAGTATTAGAATGCATAAAGATGGCAAATAATTGAATATTATGGTTCTGTTTAACAAGTTGTTTCTTTGCACTCAATTGTTTCATCATGGTCTGATCTCAAATATGAGGGCAGGAATAAAGCTCAGAGAAAGATGCTGTGGATGACCAGAGACCTGCAATGGGCTTGCTGAGAGAGGAGTGAAACGGAATTGGGAGGAGAGGAATGGTTTGGGTAAGGGCTCTTTCTGTGGGCATGGAGTGCATTTATTTCTGGTAGGGGAAAATGTCAGACAGACACAACAGGGAGGGGAAGCACTTGGCTTGTTTGATTTCCCCGGCTTTGTGCTCCAGTTCTCGTGCCCTGAGCATCATGAGAAGCCCATGCTCCACACCACAGGTCACAGCACCACATCCTTTTAGTTCCACTCCAACAGAAACACTGTCCCCAGCCTGACACCCTGCTCTGACCTGCCACCTGCCCTCGAGCTCTCCTTCCCCATGCCACAGTTGACTATTGCAAGAACAATAAGGATTTTTAGGGGCATTATGACTGGGTTAGTAAAACACAGCTGCCCCTGAAAGTCCCTCATTTTTCTTGCTGCCGCTCAGTCGGTCCCCAGGAGGGCAGGGTCTGACAGGGTCCCCGTTCTCTCCAGCGTGGCACACACATCTCTGCTGATGTGCCCAGCAGCGCCCCAGCCCCAGCACCCGGCCCACATGGCAGGGGAAGCTGTGCTACTGCTTTGCCATCCCTGCGGGCTCCTCCTAAGTGAACGCCGTGCGGAGTTTCAGCGTAATGCCAGATGGCTCGTCTGTCGCTCGCAAGGATGCCACCAAACGGAGCCTGGCACAGCTCGCTGCAGGCAGCCCTGGAACGCCCCAGCCACAGGGAAAAAGGCAGGACTGCCTTGTCCTGCAGGTACTCCTTGTTCTGGCACCCAGGTGAGCTGTGTTTGGCCAGGGGAAGTGGAGACCCCAGGGCTGACCGGCCCCACACGTCCCACACTGGGTCATAAGCTGACACTCCAGGGGCACCTGGAGCTCCCCAGGGGACTCGCAGCACCCAGGTCCCAGCAGGAAAGCTCACACCCATCTGCAGCAGCAGTTGCCTTTTGTAGCAATGTACAGCTGCATGACCAGCACGTAACAGTCTTTAATATATCAATAAAGTTAAGAATTTTAGGGAATTACTTCTGATTTAACAACTTTCAGCAAAGGTAATATCTGAAGAAGATTTATACATTTCCAACTAAAGAGGGGCTGAGTATTTGGCTGGGAATTTTCAACCCTCATTCACAAGTCCTCCTGGAAATCCCAGCCCAGCCCTGCATGTTTTTAGGGCAAGGAGTAATACTTTTGTTTTAATTGACCAGTATTTTGATGGCAGTGGATTCAACAGAAACTACAGTTAAGATTCCCACAATTCTGCTCTGTTGCTTCCCCATGAATTCTGCCTGTAGAGAGCTGGGGTGGGCCCCATCCCATAACGGGCTTGGAAGTGTCCCTGCAAGCTGTTGCCCTTGAAAAGGAGTTTGTGACATGCTCAAGGACTTCTAGGAGAGTTTGTGTCAAAACAGGGAACCCCTAAGCACTCTCAGGGCTTTTCTTCTTTTCTTTCCCCTTGTAGTAAAAGCATCCCACTGGTGCCTCAGCAAGGGACCCTTTGCCAGCATCGTGTTTGCAGGTGCTGCCGTTCACACGAGCCACCTCCAGGGTGTGACCAGAGATGCTTGGGGAATCACTGAGGTCCCAGCCCTATGCAACACAAGACAAATATGCTCACCCATCCCACATGGGATGACACTCCGTGGTAACAGACAACCTGGCATCCAAAAACCCTGGAGACCTTCTCAAAACTGCACAGAGCCACACCTTGTTTTTTCATTTACAATTTCTGCTGTAAGTCAACTGAATGCAAACCCTATGCCCTGATTTGGTAATAAAACATGAGCCATGATTCAGATCCAAATATTATTTGCATCTTTGAGAAAGTTACAACAGCAGTGTAACAATAATAATAATAACAAAAAAGCAGCAGCCCTCTAAATGCTAATGATGTTGGTGTCCTAAATGAAGCATAAAAGCCAGAGCCCACGAGAAGCAAAGCATGAGTCAGAGCATCAGCAGTCCCACACTGAAAGCAGCACTCCTGGCTGCTTCATTCATTTAAGGAATCAATTCTTTTGGAATGAGCATCAAGTAGTTTTTAGGACTAAAATGAAAATGAGATTCATGTTGTTGTTATTTTCGAAACTTGTTTTGTTTTGTTTTCCTCTCCTTGGATTGACAATAAACAACTCTTTGTAGCTGAGGGGAGCCCCAGGCAGGACCAGGTCCCTGCAGCACTGGCTGCTCTACCACCACAGAAGAAAATCTGATGAGCCGCTGCCCCAGGAAGAGCACAACCTCCCCAGCAGCCAGGACCCCACCACGAGCAGGCAGAGCAGACCCAGGGCACAGAAAAGCAGGGCACAACTGGAGTTGTTGCAGGCTGGGCAGGCTGTCTCACCCACAGTTTTATTTTACTGGCATTGGGTCATTGGCAGAATTGAGTGAGGATGGGTATGTGCTGAAGGGGAACACCCTCCACAGAGGCTTCGCTTGTTCCCTCTTGGTTTGCAAAGCCAGCACGAGGCTGTACACTACAAGAAGAGTGAATATTGCCCCAGCTGCTCTTGGCTACCTGCTGCCCCTGTCCCACTTCTAGATAAAGCACAACCAGATTCTGATGATCAAAGTACACATATTTAGGTTACACTAAGGTTAACTCCATTTATTTTTGTTGTGCTGTTATCTGAAACTTAGAAAATGCAAGAGCAGAACAAAACTGAAGTGAAGGTAGAAAATGACTGCAGTTTCCAGAACTCTTCCAGCTTTAGTCATGGAAGGGGATTGTTAGAAACGGACAAAGGGCTGTTTCCCTTAATTTTTTAAGTGTGAATTTTGTCTTGACAGTTTCCTTTCAGAAACAAAAATTGAAAACAAATTGTCCCATGCACAAAACAAAGGGACAGATCCTCAGCTGGAATGGACTGGTATTACCAAGTGAGTAACACCCACTCACAGGAGAGATTCTGAGCCTTTTAAACAGCAGCTGCCGATCCTGCTGTGCCTGGACAAGAGCTTCAGCCTCTGGGTTTAGATGGCAGCAGAGCTGGCTCTAGTAGCTTTGGAAAGATGAAGAGCTGCCTTCAGATCAGCTGAAAGGGCACCAAGGCTCTGAGGACTGAAACTGTACACTTCCCAAATCTGGAGCTGACTCCTGGTGCATGAGCCAGTGGACACAACACCAAGAGTGTTGCATGGCCCATATCAACATGGCCCTGAAATTAATGAGCCGCTTTGGAGAAACGCTGGCAAAACTTCCAGAAACCATTACATGTGGGGTTTGCTTTCTGGAACAAGGCGTGGCTCTGATTTTTCTCTCAAAACCAAGATCAGGCTCATCACCATCTTGAAAATTACAGGAGCAGTCCCCAAGAAAGTATTAACTGTACAGCACAAAAGGAATGCACAGTGAGAACTGTGATCCATCCTGGCCAGTCCCGCCCCTGTCCCTCACCTATTAAAAATTAAAAATACACACATTAGGAGAATTCAGGAAGTGTCTCACTTTGCCAGGGAACAGACCATGTCCCCGCTGTCACTGTCTCCAGCAGAGCTGCCCAGCTGAGCTCCTGTCCAGGAGAGCCAGTGCCCAGGGGGAGCTGCCTGGGACCCCAAAGTGCAGGAACACTTGAGCACTACTGGAAGAGCACCCATCCTCCAGGGCTGACGAGGTGGGTTTGAGCACGTGCATTTGGTATCTCTCCCTTTACAGTCCTCACTTTGGAACATCACTTTTCTTTCTCCCACTCCCAACATCAGCAGAGGAGCTGGTAAGCCAGAGTTATTTTTAGGAGATGGTACATTTAGGCTCTGTTCATCTTGACAGGGTACCTTTGAAAATGGCAAGGTTGGATAATCAAACACATTACACAGACTTTCCATAGAGGCTGCTTTGCAAACGAGCCTCCCACCATTCAGATACCCAGGCGCCAATATTTCAAAGAGGAGCTTTTGATGCAGCATGGTGACCTCACTAGCATTTATACACAGAGCCTTGGAGAACAAGCAGATTAAAGCAGCTGACTTTAAGTATATAAAATAAAACAATTAGTCATCAACAAGCTACTAGAGGCTGCCACATTACACTCATATTGGGTGGCAAGAGACCATGACCTGGCTCAGGCTGGCAAAGAAGATGGCAGTGCTGGTCAAATCACCCATGTGTGGGCAAAGCACACCCAGAGCAGCTCAGGTGGGAGCTCCTTGGTGTGATGACTACACATCAAAGGACAGAGACAGGGAGGGAGAAGAGTAGAGCAGTAGGAGAAAAATGCCAGGGGAGGAGCTGTGGCTAGAAGAGGCTCCATGATTCCTAGCAAATTAACCAGGGCATGGCCAACCAGCCCAGTCTGGCCACTAATGTCCTGTTAAAGTCTCCAAAAGAAGCGGGGAAAGGTGACACATCTGAACAGCCGCTTGATAATGGTCCATTGCTCATGCTGAGTTTCTGACAATGTCCAGGACTGGTTGGAGGAGTCCCAGGTCACAGTTCTGCCCAGGACCACTCTCAGTACCATTGGCTGCTGGGTTCGCAGTGCAGCTGTAAGCCAAAGCTCTGGCCGCAGCAGTGCTGGAGCAGCTGGAGAGGGCTGGGGGGCACGGATAATGATCAGCACTGCCCATATGCCTGCTGGCTCCAGAGGAGTATGTTCCCACAGAGCCTGCCCAGAGCCTGCCCAGAGCCTGCCCAGAGCCTGCCCAGACTGATCCCTGACAGGACAAGCAGCCACATCACCGGCCTCGACCTGCCAGTGCTGCCCCCAGTGCACAACCCACCTAGACCCCCACCAGTGAGTTAAGAGAAGCTGCCAGCAAGAGGCTGCCTGGCCTGGGCTCTGCTGGTCTGCCCAGCACTGGGGGAAGCAAGGGGTTATATGAGAGCAGCAGGGAATTACTGAGCAAAAGGGTTTTTAAAACCATTTCACTTTAAACAACACGGAGGCATTACCATAAAGTAAATGGCCACACCTTGCTACTTACTCGACTTTGCTGACAAGCCTAGCTTTTCTGTAGCTATTCAAATCTAACAAGTTCTGGGTGCCTAACTCACTCTTTTAAGCTCATTTTCGAACTCCAGCCAAAAATCACTTTCTGATTCACCACTTTCTCAGGCACAGTATTATTCAGAGAACGCCTGCAGGCTGGTACTGTGCTGTACAAAGTACATAAGCACAAGTTTAATTACTCTGTGGACAAGGGATATGATTAATTGTATGCTTTAAGTTAAGCATGTGCTTAAGCGTGCTACTGACCTGGAGCTTTAAGTGGATCTATCAGGTGTTCTGGTGCTCTCCATTTACCAGTTCTTCGAGGTCAAATAAGTGGAAAGAATATAAGAATACTCCTGTGCTCATTCACTCCAAAGAATTCGGATAAAGTCCAGTTCCTGACTTTTCTAAAAATTACAAATTTGGACTTATTCTCCCCATTTTTTTCAGCAATTCTGATTATGAGCATTACAATACCATATACATAGTCAGAATGTATTAGCATTAAAACATGAGCTAATTATTGTCATTTACAAGCTTTTAAAAAACATTTGGCTTGGTTTTTTACTGGATACTGCTTCAGGTAAGAACTTAGATTCATCTCATTTGCACACTTTGTGGATTAGTTCTCTTATGTCTGAGCAGTGTACAAAGTCCTGAAGAAAATACAGAGCATATAATTAAAACAATTGCCCCTGCTAGCAGTGGACTCATCGCATGGAAGAAGTCAAGCATAAAATGTGCATCAGCTATGGGTGGTCACGTAAATCCACATTTCATTAGCCACAGCTTACATGATCCTGGGGATTTTTTTCACTGCACTCTTCCACCTTTCCAGCAAAGGCTTATTCCTAGTTCATAACAATTTAGGAAGGTCAAATTGTGTTCACTCCCTGGGGAGGAGCGAGTAGAGAAGACTGGGACATGAAAGTTCCACTTATTTTTTTAAAGACACAAGTGCCTCTTTTGTGGCGCTCAGGGAGCCTGGATGGACTGGCCAGAGCCACTGCTCGAGGCAGGCGTGTGACCCGTGTGCAGTGCCAGCATCCCAAGGGCAGGGAACACCCACGCCCAGCTACACCCACCAGCAGTGACATTTCATAGGGACAAGCCAAGAGACTTCCACTGGAGCAAAGCATGTGCAAATCAATTTTCAACAAGCGAGGGAGAGCACAGAGGGTTTGGTTTCAAGCGAGGAGGCACGTGCCTCTGAAGGGAACCTTCTTTGAGGACGTAAACAGATACAATAATTGATAAGTGTTTTGGCTTCGCCTCATCACTAATCCCATCACATGCTGTTCCTTGCCAGCACATTCATGAAAAGTGTCTATTTTGGATACTGGGACACAGCAGAGAAAAAACCGCACCGTTCCCAGAGAGACAGCCGGCCGAGCCCAAGTGCACTGACTCTTCTTGAAGCACTAATACATTGACCTCGAGCTTTTATACTATATTGCTCTCTGCTTAAGATGCTGATCTTCTGTTGTAAGTTTAAGCTTTCCCCCCCCCCCCCCCCAAATGCAGTAAAATCTTGCACGGAAAATCAAGTTTACATTAGTAGGGATCCCAGACTTAGAGCTGCAGGTGTGGGAGAATTTCCATAACTTTTCCCTCTCAGTTCAGCATTACTTCTTATGGGTAGCTCTGAAATGTTTATTTTCAAAGGGAGCAGATTGCCAGGTACAGGTTCATAACCACTGGTTACTGTGGAGAATGGTCACTGGTTTTGGGGTCTGACTCCATATATCCAGAAGCTCCTGACAGCAGCAAGTCACAGGACAACCCCCCTCATTTATTAACCTTAACATATTATTTATGTCATTAATTAACCTAGACAGAATTTGGCAACATGAAGCTGAGCTAGGTGTCCTTAATAATTAAGGGCTGCTAATACTTTAGAGCCATAAGAATGGGCTAAAGAAACCCAATTCACTTGCCATAGAGATTGAAAGAAAGTCACAGCAACATTCGGAACAGCTGGATGCTGCAGGCACACCCTGGTGCTGGTGCCACCAGTCCCCTGTTCCAGGAGCTTCTCATCAAAAGTTTTAGACGACTCAGACCAAAGCCATCAAGCAAATCTAAGAGTTAACTGAAACATGTGGTTAAAAACCTTTCCATTTGCATCTGTTGCTCAGGATCCTTCACATCTGTGACTCAAAGATGATTGTACAAACTTCCTGATTAGACAGGTAAGAGCTGGCTCCCAGCCTCAAGTATTAACTCACCCAGTGAGACACCCTGACCCTGGAGCCAATGTCCCCCTTTCCACTGCCTTGAGGGGAAGTCCAGACCACGGACCCAGTGTTTAGACCGATAACTGAACTCCATTTTGGGTGAATTAGGAATCATTTTGCCAGATACTTCTAATGAGATACTTCAGTGAGAATGAGATGTTATCGGTTTGTGCCCTATGAGTGTCCAGGTTCATGACTGCCCTTCAGTACTGCCTGGGGCGCAAGAAATGCTTGGCAAAAGGGGAAATTCTATCCCTTTAAAAATACTTTTAATGAACAAGAGGCTTCTGGCTGTCAGGAAATAGCTCAGCAGCGCTGCTTACATTCAAAGCTGTGCCTGGAATAGTGAAGTCATAGCAAATTTCATTAGAAGTAAAATCTTTAGTTGCTGTGGAAATCATTCAGGTGGGAGACTATTTCTGGAGGCTGTATTGGGATGTACTGCGTTTCTTTCACCTGGACTGAAGTGTTTCCTTCTAGGTGTGAATTTATTTAAGCGGGACAGGAGACAAGAGAGGAAGAGCTCAGCCTGGTGACTGATTCCTTTCACCTCCTGTGCACTGCACAGGCCACAGGCAAAAGAGGCACAAATAGCACAAGATCCTGACCACAGGTTTTAAAGAAACCCTTATGTTTGCAGCCCACCAGGTCAGAGCTTCAGGGGTTATAATCCCATCCACGCCACCCTACAGCACAGCTCATACTGTGCTTTGTAACAGCCTCTTTAGATGTATTTTTAAGCACTGAAACTCTGCTTTCTGCCTGCAAACAACTGACTGTAATCTGGCATTAATGTAACACTGATAGCTGTCCAGTTATAAAATATTTCTGTTTGGAAAACACACTTCAAAGTTATAGAAGGTTTGAAAGTATCAGAATTTCCCAGCAGTTCTGAGCATTGTGCTATAAAATGATAGTGTGCTCATGACTGTCTGAAAACATTACCCGTCACCAAAATTAGAGCACGGGACAAATCCTGGGCTGGTGCAGATCAGGAGATCTCTGCTGGCTTACAGGAGATGTTTTATTTAGCACTGGGCACACCTGCTGTTTCTTTGGAGAGCTGTAAATTCATTCTGTGATGTACTCACATCTACAGGCCAAATTTATGTATTTTAAGATGAAACTACTATCAAATATTTTGAAATTAAATTGCAGTCTGTGTTCTTTCCAAAGGCAATAATACCTTAAAAGTATAAAGACATCCAAAACTTTATGTAACTAGTATTATATAACACCTTAAACTGCTCATAAGCATTTTCCTTACTCTGGATTTATTTTTATGTCCCCGTTTTTATTTGGGGCATGTGACACGACTCACTATACAAGTGCAGTTACTCACAGGGGGCTGGGCTGGGGGGAGAAAGTTCACTCTGATGGAAATTCTAAAGTGAGAAACGTATTGCTATGTTTGCAAAGAAACACTGTCAGGAAAAAAAAAATCATTATTTCTCACTGCCCTTGATGGCCATTGATACAGAAATTAAATGAAGCCCTGGAAAGGGGCTAGAAGTAGCATTAAATGCTGACTGCACACAGCCCCTCCGACTGCACAGAGCATTAATGCCATAAATACGTGTGAATGTTCTCATTCAGGCTGTAATTTACTCCCCAAGGAAATGCAAAACTAGCTCAAATACGCTGCAAGAGAACCAAACTCTTCCAATGAAGCAGTGCAGTATGTGAATCCTGCAGCTAAATTTAGGCTGGGACTTGGAGTAAAGTAATTCTAATCTCAGAGTAGCACTTTGAGTTGCAGTAACAAACACTGTGCAAAGATTCGGGGAAGTTCTGCTCCTTTTTTACAATCTATTGTGCATGACATTTTGGGAGCTTTTTACTGAGTCAGATTTAAGAAATTCAGCTTAAGTTACTCAGTTGAATTTTATTGTTCAGTGAAATTGTTTAAAACCCCCCTCCATTTAGGTTGTTTCTAAAATGTGGATTCAGGCTGATCATGCAGTGTGTACAGCAGCAGACATTCTTAATGTATTGAAAGCTTGATGTAAAACTTCATTAAGTGTAGTGCTGAATAATCCACAAGATGGAAAAAAATGGATACTGTAAATATCTGATTAGGGTTTTTTTTCCAAATTACATTATTTTTTAGGTGTTATAATCCAAGGTAAATTAAAATGGGTGAGCTCATTTGTGATTAAGCACCTTTCTGTTTCTTGTTCTGTACAATTGTTATTTGTGTGGGAATGTTTTCCTTCTCCAGAAATATTTCCTTCAAAATTAACAGATGAAGTCACAATTATACAAAATATCTCTGTAGTCAAATAAGATTTTTAATAAAATACTTTAAATGCAACTGAGATTTCAAGTCTTTCATAGTATCCTTCAAGTGTAAAATACACCCATAATGCAAGAATTGAGGAAACCTTTATCGTTCTTTTAAAAAATCAAAATAGCACTTACAGTTTTAAATCATATTTTAACTGAACTACATTCAAATTCTTTACGAAACAATGTCTCATCTCATACAAGATTTTTCATGCATATTCTGGCTCCAAAGCTCCAAATCAGTTTGCCACAACTTGTTTCACTGGAATTCATCAAAAGACTAAAAAGCCAAGTGCCAAGGAGCCGAGTTCTGGCTGCGGCAGAAACTGTCCAACCAATCCCTGCAGCCTGGAAAGCCCCAGTTCTCAGAATTAGCTGATGCCTTAAACAAGAGATCATAATCAAAATCATGATTCCTGACAAAGTCGCAATATTTCACTCTATAAATTCTTAATTCATTTTCCAGCCATTTGTAGATTACTGCTGGCTCCACCCTCTCAAATATCAGCAATTGCTGCTGCTCTTAAAGAAAATTCCACTTTGGGGAAATGTGATATTATTCCAGATGTTTCAGTCTGCGGCAGTTCTGCCTAACCCAACCTGATCGTCACTCTGTAATGCAGCTGAGCCTTGAACAGCTTCTGGAATTTATTCTTTAAACTACTGCACTTGCATATTTGAATTTAACCCTACCGACAGTCGTATACTCAAAAGCCCTGTTCTTTGTAACAACAGAGCCACCCCTAAAGAGTTTTTTTCCAAAAACATAAAACCATGACTAATTTTAGCAGGCCTTTGGGCCACTGTCGATTAGTTCCTACAGCCTGCTGATTGAATTAAAGTACTTTAAATTGAGTTCCTCACCATACTTTAAAGGTGATCATGCAGAGAGATTTTGTTGAATCGAATCTCCTTTCAAATTTTATAGTTTGAGGAAATTCCATACTTGGAATGGGAAAAGAAAAAAAAAAAAAAGTGAAACGCATTTACAGAAATTCAAACCTGTTGTGAGAACTAGAATGTCACCGTTTTTTTTCATCAGACTTCACCAGGAAAAGGATGGGAAGAGATCCTGCCTTGTCTCCATCCATCCAGGACGGACCCTTTCAGCAGACTGGACAGTTCAGGTGATGTTTGCTCTTCAGAATCCCACCCAGAGCAGTGGGCATTACTCCATGGGCCAACATCTGCCCACCACCAGCCAAATTCTGCACAGTCACTGCCTGAGCAGAACTCCAAAGCTTTGATCAGGTGGGATGCTTTGTAAATAATAATAATAATAATAATAATTAAAACTCCATTGGGCATGATCTGGGAGTCACAACTCCAGTCCTGGACATATAAATGGTGTCACTAACAAATCTGTATTGGGAAAATACTGAAATCCTACAAATGTGGGCACATCATCCACCTAAGTGGACATCAGGGACACAGTGAAGGACTTTCTCCCAAAGGCCAAAAAGAACAGAGGCCTATTGCCTGCTGCCATAAGAAGGGAAAACACAACAGCCTAAGCCCCAAAAACTGACAGGCCACCAAGATCCAAATAAAAATCAGAAGTCTATCCAAAATCAAATCTACCAAGCAATGTCTTGGAAATATTTTGATTCCAGTGCTAAAGAAATATGCCATGAATCCAAAGCCCATGAGTTGAAGGGGGAAGCTGTCCCCTTCCAGCATCACCCTGGCTCACTTTCTTCACTCTGCAGCCACATGATCTCTTTTCCACACTGCTGCAGGCTCACACCAAGGTTCACACGAACGCCCAGGCTGGCGATGGGATCTGAGCGAGCCATTCTGCTCGCAGCAAGGAAGGGTTTCCCTACCCTGGCAATCAGACACTCCCCTCTTTGGGATCTGAGCAGTTGTAACCCTCCTGGTAGTACCATCACAGGGACGCTCCTCCTTCTCTCTCGCTCTCCCAGAGCAATCAAGCCCAAGAGAAACCACTCTACCAAGCAGGGATCACACCGGCAAAAGGAGACAGCAAAGTCACACAGGTGCCACCAGTTTACCTTTGACAGAGATGTCACTCAGACTGTGGCAAGGAGCCAAGGCCCCAGAGGTGTCAGAGGTCCCTACCTGTGTGCAACCACCAGTCATCCTGCAGCCTGTTCCAGGCTCTCCTCCCCTCTTCCCCTCCCCTCTGGGACCTGGCACTTCTGGGTTCTCAGGAAGGGAAGTGATGAAATCAGCAGGAGCTGGAAGGATTTTCTCAAGTAGGCCAGCAGTGGGAATGGAGAAGCACATTCCCTTCCCCGTCTGGTTTGCCTCTGTGTGCTGAAGAGCTGGCCTGGAGCGGGAGCTGGCATGGAGCACAGCCTGAGCTCAGCGTTTGCCATCTGCAGATGGAGCCAAGAGCGGAGGGAAAAGTGTCTGCAAGCTGGGCACACACTCACTGCTCCACTCCTGTGAGGTTCAGTCCTCTCTAAGGGCGCAAGGCTCTAACACAAGCACGTCCAGGATTCTGTGAAAGGTCTGTACTGAACAACAGAGCAGATCCCAAGCATGATCTGCCTCCAACCTACCCCTGATTACATGTATCTGTAACCCAGACACCACAGGCTTACTCTGCTCTGTGCCCTCCTGCAACTTAAAATACAGCCCTGGCTCGAAGGTCTCTATTTGCAAACATAGAGGAACAGTGGTTCTTAAATTGCAGGCAAACATTTGACTTCACTCAGGGCAATTCAAAGAATATCCTGCACGAACCCCACCCTTCTGCCTGACAACTCCAACCTTAATGCTTAGATAGTTTTCTTTCAGGCCTTATCACAGACAAAATATGGCCTTTTTTTTTTTTTCCTGAAGGAGTAAAACCTGCCAAATATTTACCAACTCTTTCAGAAGGCTGAAAATGTCACCCCTACAGTGTAATAAACTTCCCCGGAAAGGCCCTGATAAATAGAAAGCCTTGCTGTACTGCCCAGAACTAGTTTAGTGTGGCCTAAGGATTGCCAAGTCTGACTGACAAAGAAAGCATATTTGTACACACAGAAAGATTAGCAAGAGAGGCATAAAGTTTATAAGTGAAAATAAAACAAAGCCCCATTATTAACCGGGGAGGGGGGAATAATTGAATCTGCATCCCAGAGAGCACAGAACATTATGAAAGCCTCAGAGCTAAAACAATAATTTAAGAGCTTGTCCACAACTTGCAGCAGAAGCTTGAACCATCTTCTTTAGCATTTGGAAAGTGCTAAACCATGGTCTACCCCCAACCCAGCCTTCAGAGCAATATTATTTAAAAATAAAATATTTTTACTTGGTAATTTGACCCACAAAAAGTCATTTGGGGCATGAGGGAATGTTCCCTTCCAGCCTGAGCTCTAATTCAGAGAGAATGTTTAAACTCCACAGTGTAAACCAGATGCCGAGAAGTACATCTGCATTGTACTGTATGTTCTTTGGGGCACAGACAGAAGTTGGAAAGTGCCTGTCAATGCAGTGTGTGTGGCTACGATCTAAATAATCCTAATAATGTAGATGAATGGAGAAAAACCCACATTCCTAGTACCAGCCAGTCTGTCAACAGAGTCCTCACAGCTATAGACAACTATATCCACACTAGTGCAAACAGATGAATATTGCTTAAAAAATGTGTCCTTTCAACTTGGCAAATGCCATTAAGAAAAAAAAAAAAAAAAAAATCTAAAAGTGACTAGGGAGTTGGAAGCTCAAAGGTACACATTTAACAAGCCTTAGTGACCATAAAATGCTGAGCTTGCTCACTCTCTACAGAAGCCAGAATCTTGACTGGTGTACTCAAATGAAAAGGTAGTAACTCAAATTATGCTGTGTAGTGCTCCAAAATAGGTTTCAGGAGGACAAAACTTGCCAGAGCTACTTAAAGGCAGGAAGAAAACAATTGTTGCTGGGAAAAAAAAAAGAGTCCAGATTATGTTAGACCTGACAAAAGCTAAACTCAGCTGTTTACCCAGCTTAACAAAGAACAGCACAGTTAAGAAACTCTCATATGAAAGGGAAAACTCCACTTTAGCCCACCAGCAAGTCCAGGAGCCTGACCAGCAACACACCCAACCTCTACAAAAACCGCTGCTTGCCAGAGATGCCTAACAAGTTGCACAAGTTGGAAGGAGCGGGCTGAGGAATCTGCTCCCCGTCCCCCTTTCACACCATCAGGTTTTAATGTTAATGATACGGCTCCGCGTGCCTAAAGTATTTTTACACTATGCTCGTCTTCTTGTAGCGCCGACTCGTTCCAGGACGGATGATTAGAATCAGATTTCTGTGATTTCACTGCAGATTAATTTCGTTAAGGGCTACAGATCTGCAGGGAGAAGACGGCTGCAAATAGGCCGGCAGAGTGGGCTCCAAGGGGTTCTCTCCTAAGCAGGCAACAGTATCTTTGCATTAACTGCTCACTTTCAAGAAGTTTTCCTTTTTGTGGCCACTAGACTGAGTTCTTTGGAAAAACAGGCATATAGGGAAAAGAAACGTGCAAAATGTTTTCCTTGAAATTTTGCTTTCAAAGAAAGCCCCCAACCAGAATAGGTTCATGAAGAGAACAGGCCCAAGGAAGACCTGACTGCATCCACTGTCCCCCAAGTCAAAAGAAGCACCTGAGGGATCACACATAGGAGATAATTCTGATCTGGCAAGGTCTGTATGTCCTGACATGTGTCACAGCAATAGCTATTAATACACGTTAGTGTGCTGCACTGAAGCGTTTGGATACAAAGGGCTGAAAGAAAAAAAAAAAAAAAAGCAGAGGTCTGTAACAGCATTTGTAATTTTTGTAATTTTCTCCTAATTGTGAAAGAAATAACATTGTTATTTTTCACGGGCAATGGCTGCAGAAAACTGTGCTGAAAACCAAACTTTTTCCTAAAAATTTAATGGGAACAGAGCATAAAAGTTGTGTGAGTCTGTGTACACACATACAGAATGTAGACTCACAATGCTACATCAGAGAAAAAATGAAATTCTAAGTGACTCAAAAAAAACCCAAAAAACAAAACAAACAAAGACAGGAAGATTTTAATTTTCCATTTGCTGTTGTAGACCTTAGCCATGAGAATACTGTTGCCACTTGGTCTTTCTCTTTACTGGAGGTCAATATCATGGACTTTTTACAAGAGAGAAGTAAAAACATCTCTAAATAAATCAAAAAATTATGAGGACCCTCAAAATTCCAGGAACTTAAAATGTAAGTAACATAATGCAGAAGGGCACAGAAGGCTATACAAGCCAAGAGTAATATACACACCCGGAGTTTTATATACACCGTGCCCAAAGAAGGAGCACAAACCAGTGTCTGCAGACGTGCAGTGTTCTGAATCGAAATCCGACAAATAATAAGGAGCTCCGGAATGCTGGGTGGTAAAAACGCTTAGGTGAGTTTAAGAGAATTCCCGGGAGCCCGGCCGCTCCGTGTGGATGTGACTAGATTTATTATTAAAAAAAGAAAAAGAAAAAGAAAAAAAAAAAGGAAAAAGAAAACAGATGTGTTTTTTGAAAGTGAAAGCGGAGGGAAGGATGCACATGGTCCTGAGGGAGCGAAACCCAGCACTAGCTCTGCGCCAAGGCAGGGCCGGGCACAGCCGGTCCGGGCCGCCGCGAAGCCGCGGGGATGGCCGCCAGCACCGGTAGGACGCGCACGTTTAAGGCCCTTTCCGAAGCAGAAGGATACAAAATGCACTTACGGTTCGCGGAGAACTATCTCCGTCCTCTGCCCGCGGCACTCGGGCACCCGCCGGCCCCGGCGCCGGGCACGCCGCGGTCCCCGAGGGCCGCCCGAGCACCGCCCGCCGTGCCCCCGACCCGACCCGCCCGGGCCGGGCCCCGCGTCCCGTCCGAGCGGCCCCGGGCAGCGCCAGCGGCGCCGCCGCGCTCCGTCTTCGCCCGCTGCGCGCCCGGCAGGTCCCGGGAGCCGAGAACTGGGACTTTGTAGGCCAGTTGAAGACACGAACCTCTCATCTCGCCCGCAAAGACCCAGCCCTCAGCTCGCCCATCAGGCGCAGGCGACCACCGCTCACGCTATCTTTAACTGAACCCCTTTTTCTGGCCGGTGCCCACCGCCGGCGCAGAGCCCCCGCCCCGGGGCCATCGGGGACCCCGCCGGAGCGGGATCGCTTCCCCGGCCGGGGGAGGCAGCGATCCGCGCCGCCCCCCATCCCCCCCGAACTTGAGAGCCGTCCCGGTGCCGGCCCCCGGAGCCAGCTCCGCACCTCGGGCCGGGCCCGACGCCCATCGTGACTCGGCACCGCCGGTCCCGCTCCTGCGGGAACTTCGTGCACGGAGACGCGGGAGCGAAAACACCAAACGGACAGAAAATCCCGAGCCCCTCCGTTACCTGCTCTGAGTAGGGGGGGAGCACGGGAAAGGGGCTCGCGGGCCCCCGCGGCCGTCTCCCCGCCCAGAGCTGCAGATCCTCGGGAATCCGCACGGGAAGGGCTCGGGCTGAGCTAGGAGCCGAGCAGGGAGCGGCGGCGGGCGGGCGGCCGCGCTCCCCTCTCCTGCCTCCCGCAGGCCAGTGGCTCGGAGATGGGTATTTAAGCCGGTATTGATCACGGTGGGTTTTTTCCTACCCTTCCTCTTTGCCCTTGCAAAAGGCAAAAATAAAAACAAATAAATAAAACGCGTTGCCACAAGGGACGTTGCAACATTTCTCTCGGCTCTTCAAACGCGGCGTTTGCCCCAGTGAGATTGAAGTGTCCCGACACAAGAGCACCAGAGAAGTAGGGGAAAGAGGGGAAAAATACCAAAACCGCCCAAAAGCAGTAGAAAAACCCATTAATTAAAAAGAAAAAAGGGAAAAAAAAAAAAAAAAAAAAAAAAAAAAAAAAAAAAAAAAAAAAGAAAAGCCAATATCCAACACCCAAAGCCATCAAACCGGAGAGAGACGAGCTGCTCCGTGCAGCGTTGCGGTCCCGGGCGGCGGAGCTCCCGTCCGGCACAGACACGCGTCCCTCAAAAGTTCGCTCCACGTGTTGCGGCCGCGTCCCGGGAGGGTCAGCGCGGCCCGGCGCACCGGGGCGGTGCGGGCTCGCTCCGCCGCTCCCGCGCCGTTTAAGGAAGCGGCCAGTCCCCACCCCTGCGCCGGGCAGCTCCCGCCGCAGCCCGGCCCGGCGGCTCCGGCAGCTCTCCCGGGCTTGCCCTCCCCACCCGCTGCCCTCCGCGACGCCCCAGCGGCACGGCCGGCCCCGCACGGGACGGGCGCTGGGTCCGCGGTGCGGAGCGGCCGCCGCGCCCCGCGCAGCCCCGGCCGCTCCCGCCCTTCCCCGCGCTCCTCCCGCCGGGGCAGCCCCGCGGCCCCGCGCACCGAGGGGGCGGCGCGCCCCCTGCCGGCCGTTCCCGGCGCTGCGCGGAGCGGGGCGCGGATCGAACCGAGCCCGGGGGGAACAGTTCTGCGGGCAATCCCTGCGGACAATCCCTGCGGACAAACCCCTCGGACAAACCCCGCGGACAGTTCCTGCGGGCAATCCCTGCGGACAATCCCTGCGGGCAATCCCTGCGGACAAACCCCTCGGACAAACCCCGCGGACAGTTCTGCGGGCAATCCCTGCGGGCAATCCCTGCGGACAAACCCCGCGGACAAACCCCGCGGAGAGTTCCTGCGGGCAATCCCTGCGGACAGTTCCTGCGGGCAATCCCTGCGGACAAACCCCGTGGACACCCCGGCATCGCCCGGTGGCGACACCAACTCCACAGCCCGCACGCACCGAGGCTGCTCGCAGACGACGTCTCCCTACACTGCTCCCTGTATATCTTCCCGTTCTTCCCCCTGCACTACTCTGTGCGTATCTCCCCACACATCTCCCCGCACATTTCCCTGCGCGCTCCCTGGGCACTCCACGTATCTCCCTGCACAGTTGCCTATATGTCCAGCCTTCCCCTGCACACCTTGAAGTGGGCACAGACACCTTGTCTGTATCACAGGTATGTCAGAGGACATACTCTTCCCTCCCATATGTGCCAGGTCTCTTCATTCACATCTCCAGTAAAGCTGGGTGAGTACACCTCTGTGACCGAGAAAACCTGGGCACAAAGCACAGCAGTACTGTGTATAGATACATTGTGTAGTTTCATTACAATACACTCAGTTGTAAATGTGTTTTATGAAAATGCCGCAAGGACCTGAAAAGTTTTTCGCTTCTTTTGGGATGACTTCTGTGCTCATGCATTATGTAATTGTGTGCTCATGTGTGACGTAATTGTGTGCTCATGCATGAGGTAATTGTGTGTTCATGCATTAACTAACTGTGTGCTCATGCATGAGGTAATTGTGTGTTCATGCACGACATTATTGTGCCTTCATGCACGTGGTAATTTTGTGTTCATGCATTATATAATTGTGTGCTCATGCGTGAAAAAATGAAAGCTAACAGCCAGAGGCCTCATCTTTTAAATCTTTGGGTTCAGCACCCGATGCACCTCTCTGTCATCTACACCACTTTTTTTTCCTGTATCTACACTGAAGACAAAGCAGCCCTGTGTATGTATCGTTATGGATGTGGCAAGTGACTCTACCTGGCCTGTGTGGATAGAATGCCAGAGAGAGAACTTGAACTGATCTGCCATGGAACTGCTCTCAATCAACACTGTGAAGCCATTCTCTACACAGAAGAACGTGTTCCTTGGCTGGAAGCCTGATGAATATGTAGAGCCAAGGAACATGTTGTTTAAAACTGATAGTAGAATGCAAAGTGAATCATGGACCATGGGCGAAAAGGTTGGAAGAGGGACAGAGCTCTATGAGCCTTTTTAAAATAAGACATTCTGGCAGAAGGTGGAGAAATGAAGAATTTCTTGACCATCTGGAAGGGTTCTGCAGAGATGATGCTCAGAGAGTACGGCAGAAATTAAGACTTCCCCAAAAAGTGTAAAACACACTAACCTTTTCACTGGTGTAGGGAATAGATGCTGTAGAAATCACTTGGACTGAACAAGAAAAGACCTCAACAGCTTGTAGGAAATAAGAGACTGCTGCTCTTACAGGATGCAAGTTACATCTGCCAGCCTCATACTCTCATTTTTTCCTTTTTTTAAATACTTTTTTTTGCTAGGTATCTATCATGTAGCTGCTTGAAACACCACAGAACAATTCTGAGCACAACAAATTCACAGAAAAAATGTACCTATGTGTATGGAAAGAAGAGCATGAGCCAAGAAATGGAGTTCCTCCCTAACTGAGCTGATGGCACATTGCTTCTCTGATGTCCTGACCAACTGCTTAATTTGCTATTTTCAGCGGCCTCAAAACATGTTGCCTCTTGTCTTGACCTGGCCCCCACTAGTGCTGATGTGAAGCGCCTCTTATTTTTCATGAGAGCAGAGCGAGACTTTCACACAACATTTTTGCCCAGCAGGAGCTCTTCTGCAGGGAGGCTGATCCCACGGGACGTGCTCAGCTGCTGGCAGCCCGTTCCCACTTCCACTGACGCCCCTGGCAGCCCTGTGGTAGTAACAGGATAAGGCATATTTCAGGCAAGTCTTCACTTGGCAGGAGGCACTTCCGTACCTGAGAAGGTCAGGTCTTAGGACTTCATCTCCTCTCACAAATACCTGCTGGCTGCCCTTCATGGTGTGCAGAATCCATGCACAGGGAATGCATGAGTACACCCCCTGCCTGGATGGGAGCTGGGAGGAGGATTAGCTCCACATAGAGCTCAGATGTAATCACAAGTATATCAAGTTGTAAAGCATCACAACTTACACAATTCTAAAAATAAACATAACCGGTTTGTTTCAAGCTGTTTGGCAGCCAAAAGGCTAATATATTAATAACATTTGACCAGCAATAGTCCAGAACAATAACCATGGAACAACAGATTCTGTCACTCCTGAAAACAGCCCTCTTTGGAAAAAAAGAAAACATTTTCACAAGAGCCACGAACTGGGTGGAATAGCTTCTTTAGAGGTGTTCTCAAAGTGGAAGCCTGGTGTGAAACCTCCGAAGTCAAGGAGGGATCTTCTGTGAGTGGGACCCTGTGCATGCTGCTTGGTCCAGCTGAATGTATACATGCATTAACCTGAGTCTGTCTCAGTCCTGCCTGTGCTTATGCAGTACCTTTCTCTGCCTGTAGATCCGCTGATTTGTTAACTCTTTTGTGTGGCACTAAGCAGCACGTGAGCAAGAAGAGCTTGTAGCCAAGAGCTTGGTATTTTGGCATCTGACCTTCTTGAGAAAGAGACTGGATTGTAAAAGACATTAAACTTGAACACAGTATAATGATAGAAATAGTTGAAATCCACTGATAACACGGGATGAAATTCACTAGTCTTCACCTGAGAAGATTGATCCATGCCAGAGAGCAGGGTCAGATCTCTCTCTCTCTCTCTTTTTTTTTTTTTTTTTTTTTTTTTTTTTAATCAGAACAGTAAGAATAGCAAGTTTGTGATTAAAAGTTCAGAAATATGTAATTATGAAGTACTGCAAGGAGCTGGCCTGACCTCATGTACCTGTGCAGGAACACCAAGGAGCCAGGTTCATTAAGGATGCGTAGGAAACTGCAGTACCTCCTCTGAGATCTTTACTAGAACCTGGTGGTTCACCTCAGAGCACCCATGTAACACCAGTGAGCTGCAGCCTCCTGTCACTGTTCTCACATGCTCTGGTTCTCTGCTTACTGGCCAAGGCCCTGCCTCTCCAAAGAACCTCTGGCAAATCATTAATACAAGAAGAATGCCCTACCAAAAATTGGTCCTTCGTATTTAAAGCATGTGCGCATATACCGGGGAAAGGAGAAAATCACAGGACTAATGAGCTATGATTAAGCTCAGAAATGATGGTTTCCTGTTCAAACACAGAGCTCTGTCTCTTCTTAGTACAACGACCTCATCCCCAGTTGTATCTATTAAAGACAATTACTGGGGGAGACAGATATGTGTAACCAGATGTGGAAATAATGGTCAGCACCATATGCAGTTTAAATTCTTTGGGCCTGAACAAGTTACATAAAATAAATTGTGTGTCTGTGTTTGTGCACTGTGGAGCAGCTGTCAATGGGGAAATCCCCTTAGCCTACTTTAATCCTACATTCCACAATCCCCAGGGATTAAACAAACGCACTAACATTATTTACTGTAATGCTCCCTCCCTGGGGGGCTTCAGTCCGTGAAATCCACTCCAGCATTTGCAAGTTCCAGTTGTGAAACAGGCTGTGCACATTCTATATTTGGTAGCTCACAAGTACTCTTTCAGTTGGGCCCAGAGTGATGAAAGGACAGGAGTCAGGAATTCAGCCCAAGCAAGACTCAAAGGGACCAGGCTCAGGCTTGGAGCTCATTTCTCACTATGCAGGTCTTGCACAGAAATTAAGGCATTGCAGTGACTGCTGAGAGGGGACAGTGATCACAGGACTGTACAAGACGGTTTCCTAGAATTAAAAATGCTGCCACAGTATGAGTCTTCCTAGCTATACTCTGGAAGTATGAAATGAGGCTTTAAACCCAGCTACACCAGTAGAGTCTCACATACCTCCTTGCCTTCCTTTTCCTATGATGAAATCTGTGTTCAAACTTGGGTGCAATCCCTGTGAAATTAGTGACAGGGATTCCACCGATCCAGATGCACAATCCTCACACTCTCAATAAGGCAATGACAGTGCAAACTGCACAACGCCATCCAACTCCTGTAACCATCTGGCTTCAGGTGATGGCCACAATGCCCAGCAATAACACAGACGAGATTCAGGCTCCCAAGGACCCTCTGACATACTTGCAAGGCCAGCTGATTGCTCCATCTCTTGCTTAAGCTTCCCATCCAAGTTTATTACAGCTTCTTCAAAGACAGTGAACATTACATTCTATATTAGGCTGTCCTTGCCTTGAATTCATATACAATTTAAATTCTTAAACTTGGGTGATTGTACCAACTCAGCACTAGTTTGAAGCACCACTGCCACAAATGAGCTGGCAAGGCAGAGCCCCAGGGAGCACCCTCTGAGGCAGCCACTGCTCTTAGTGTAAGGGATGGTTTGGCCCTTTGTCCTTCAAGCACAGCAAACAGTAAAACTTCAGAGGCAAAGGAGTTTCACGGAATAGCTGAGGCTGAACCTCTGGACGTCACCTAGTCCCACGCCCTGCTCAAGCAGGGTCACCTAAAGAAGGCTGCCCAGGGCTGTGTCTGGATGGCTTTTGAATTTCTCCAAGGATGGAGACTTCACAACCTGTTCTAGCATCAGTCCCGCTCACTTGGAAAACTGTTTCCTGACGTTCAAATGCAACCTCCTGTGCTTCAGTGTGTGCCCTTTGTCTCTTGTCCTGTTTGCTGCTGAAGGTTTTGTACTGACCTGATATCTCAGGCTGGCCTCTGAGTCTGGCTTTGTCACTGTAATCACCAGGCCTGTGCAGCTGTACCGTGTGGAATGCAAAGGCAATTCATCTCCATGAGGTTCAGAGAATTGCTTAGGTTGGAAAAGACCTTTCAGTCCAACATTAACCCAGCACTGTTAAGTCCACCACTAAGCCATGTCCCTAAGCAACACATCTTTTAAATCCCTTCAGGGAGGGTGACTCAACCACTTCCCTGGGCAGCCCTTTCCAAGGCTTGGCATCCTTTCGGTGAAGAAATTTTTCCTACTATCCAATCTAAGCCCTGCCTGGTGCAACTTGAGGCCATTTCCTCTTGTCCTATTGCTATATTAATCCAACACCTGACTCTGCTCCCATGGCACTGCATTTACAAACATATCGTTTCATCAGCTCAAATAGAATTTTTTTTCCAATTTACAGAAAGATCATCACAATAAAAGCTATACTCATGTTACTGCTCTTCATCCTGCAACAGCTTGCTTACTGCGGTGAACTTCATTCAGTGGTAAAGGCAAGAGTGTGCACAGATAAAGAGAACCCTGCACACAAATCTTCCAGGCCTATGCTCTGATACTCTTTTAATTTTATTTTTTTTCCCATATAGTTTACAGCCAGGAACATGAGAAAGTACCTGAGAGGGAGTCAGGGAGAAGAGCAGTGCTTCTGTGGGCAGCAGGCCCTGTGCTTCTGAGGTTAAACAGGCTGCGAAGAAGGGATTAGTAATCTCCCATCCATCCATTTTGCTCCTCCTTCCCTGCATAATTGCAGCTCATTTGAGACACGCTGCCTGGAGTGTCAGCTGGCATTTTCTGGGCTCCCCAGAAGCAGTAGCTGCCATTCAGCACTACTTTTTTTGTCCAAAATCTGTTTCACAGGTTCTCTCGGGAAGCTGAGCGCTGCTCTGCACTACACCAGCACGGCAGTGGGGGATTCCCACGCCCTCTCCTGGGTGCCCTTGGAGCTCATTCACAAAATCCTGCAGCTGTCATTCCCACTGGTACCCCTGGCTCCCAGAACAGCAGCAGCATTGCTGTGCTGGGCCCTCTATCCATCCTGGTCAGGCAGGAACACCCTGACCTGTCCAGTAATATCTAATTACAGATGGCAGTAGCAACCTTGGGGATCTGTGTAAGAGTTGCTACTCCTCTACCAAAGCAAAAATACAACTGGGTTCTTCAGAGGGGAGTTCACAACTGCTCCCCTCACGTTTCTGGAGAGGAGGACACCAGTAACTCTGCCTCTTGAACACAGAATAAGGAGTCTCACTCTGCCTTTCCTATAGTGCTATAAACAGAGTTTTCAAGGGGGAAAAATTTTCTTATTTCCTATCTCACTGTCATTTTTAAAATTACTGAATTCTGCAGCATTCAATGGATTACTATTCACAAACACGTACCTGCTCCTCTGGCAGAACAAATCGAGTAATTTCTGTTTCTGCTGGAGCCTTCGGCATGCAGACAAAAACATTTTTTATTCATCAGTGGTAAAAGGCTACAGCCATTTGACTTTAAACACAGACATGCTTCTGGGCTCTCTTCCAGGAAGTCTGTGTCACCCAGGCTTTAGATCGATATGTTTGTCTGCAAAGTCACCCTTTTGATCTGTAATTTTTCATTTTGACACAAGAAATGCCTTTTGGTCAAGCTTCAGCAGTCCATTATATTCCAGGCATAATAGAAATGGGAATCACATTGCTGTAGCCATGCGAAGATTTCCACAGTTCGGGGTTTATTTACTCATGGGTTAATTTACTCTCATATATTTGGGACTTAGACAATGCTGCAAATACTGTTCTCCTGCCTCATCTGAGCTCACTGCCTCCTGCTCAGTTTGGGGTGGTCTCATTGGACCTGGCAGCTTTATAAAACATTTTGTATGTTTAATTGTCCAACCTGCAGGAAATATCGTTGTGATTTCGGACTGAGGACGTGGAGCATCCTCCCAGCCTGGTCCTGTTGTTCACCGCACAAAGAGGGGTCTGGGTTGCTGGGACAGCCCCCCACAATGGGAGGGGAACTGTGCCCGGCTCATGGCCCAGCTGGCTCAGCCTGGTCACCCCTGGCACACCACGCTCTGTTTGCACAACTTAGCACAGGCCTTTTCTTTCCAAGGTCAAGGTTTCAGGGCTTGGGTGGCTGGTTTTTTTTTCCTCTTTCCCCCTTCCCCTTGCCTTTTTTTTTTTTTTTTTTTTTTTTTTTTTTTTTTTTTTTTTTTTTTTTTTTTTTTTAAGGTGCCAGCCATCCCATGGAAGGATAACCCAAAAAGCAGGAGAGGTGGGAAACCAATCCAACACATTAATGGGAGAAGCAGGTCTGCTCAGGCTTTGGGACAATCCCCATGCCTGGCTCCACACAGCAAGGTCCGAGCAAGGCTTTCCAATGATCTCACTGCTATTTCTGACCCAGACACAGCTCCTGCCCTGTACCCAACACACTGGTTTTTTGGTTGCTGAAGTTTGACCCAAGGGAAGATGCAACAGACACTCTGGAGAGTTGCACAGCGCTAAAAATGTTATTGTAATCCAAACAAACCCCATTATTTTTAATCCCCATTCATATCTTACCTTTCAAAAGCAAACATTTTCTGTCAGTCTCTCAAAAATACATAAAATACATAACTCAGAAATACTGCTAAAATTGAAAGTTTACAAGAAATACTCTTAAAATGGATTCATTTTTGCACTTATTTTAAAGCAGTCAGGAAAATGTCTGGATTCTGAATAACTGGTTTGTCAAGCCAGAGAGGTCAGGGAATTCTATATTTAAATGTGGCAAATATTTCCAGCAGTAACATATCTTTTAAGTACATTAATTGCAATATGTTTTTATTAGGTAATTAAAAGGGGCCTCATTTTAATCCTCATTTAATAGCTTCTCATATCATAGAGGTATTGTATTCAGAGGGAGGTAGTTCAGTATTTTCTGGAGAAAAAAAATCAAAGACCTTAAAGCAACACAGAAGGGCCACCTAAAAAATTTTATGTTTTCAGTCAGGACTTAATGTCCAAAATAAACAAGTCTTTCCTCAACCCAGCAAAAAAACCCCAAGCCAAACCCATCTGCAGCACAGCTATGATCAGATCATAAATGTCTTGATTAAAGTTCATTGGCTGGCACTTCAGGACTTTAGCTATTAATTAAAGCCAAAATCAAATTTATTGCCTGAGTGAGTAAGAAGAGGGGGCGGGAATTTGGGAGGTGAGCAAACACATGACCTGCCCTGAAGACAACAACAAGGGCAGGATGGCACACACAGAACTGCCTGTTCCTGAACAGAAAGGATCTGGTTGCCTTGTTCCAGGTGTGTTGTTCCAGAAGTGAAGATGCCCAACAGCAATCCTGGGACAAGGCTGTCCCTGGGAATTCAGCACGGAGCCTGTGAAGGGCCTACCTCACAGACACCTGGGAGCTAGAAGGGAATATTCCAGTTCTGCAGAGACTGAAGTTAAGCAACTGGTGAGCTGCCTGGATGTGTTATGGCCACAGAGAACAGCGATGCCAGAGCTTTATTAAAATACCTGGTTCACAGTCCTGGGTTCGTGGCACACGTTTGGGCAGGACCCAACTGCTCGAGTTTATAGGATGGGAAACCTGCTTCAGGAAGAACCTCAGTTTCACAACTGGTTTCGACCAGAAACAAATCCACAGAATTCTGAAAATCTCTGCAAAAGCTGCAAGATGGCTTTTGATCCAGTAGAAACATTTTGGTTTGACATTCCACTGTGAAATGATGTAGGGGAAAAAAAAATCAAAATAGGGTGGTTCAAAGCTGGAACTTTCATCCTCAAAAGCCTCCAACAAAGGTGATGGAATTTTGACAGCACTCTATTTTGCAAGTAAAATAGTGTCTGCATTTTTCTAAACAGGTTCTAAACTGTATTTCCTGTTTTTATATCAAAACGTACTACGGCTTGTTTTGTGGCTTGCTAATAACATCCTGCACAACCATTTTGTACAGACCTCCCCAAACACCTCATGCACACACACTTCCAGCCCCTGCTGAGAAAGGCAAACAGCCTCCTGCCCAGTCAGGTCCAGGCCAAGTGTGGCACAGGAAACAGCAAAACCAGATTTTTCTTAAGCATCAAAGGAAGCAGCAAGTTGTTTGGAAGAGGTTTCTCTGCTCTGTCCAGATATTGCTGATTTTGCAATTCAATGACTCTACTCTTTACATATTTTAAGCTGTCTGAAAGCAGCAATAACCAAAGTGATGTAATACAGAGGCAGCAGAAATGCCCTCACACGTGTGTCAAGCTTCACACAGGCTGAAAGATCAAGAACCAAGTAACCGGGGTTTTAAATTCTGGTGTAAATGGTACAATCTCACAGAAAGGGCGGTCAGACATGGGAACACGCTGAGAAGTGGTGGAATTGCCATCTCTGAAAGGGTTAAAGGACATGGATGTGGCAGTTGAGGACATGGTTTGGCAGTGAACATGGCAGCGCTGAGTTAATGGCTGGGCTCGAAGATCTTACAGGGTTTGTCCAGCCTTACCAATTGTATTATTTTAACTGCACTAAGCGCTTGCTTGTTCCAGGATTTGGCCTGTCTATCTGCGAGAAGTACATCAAACCCAGCACCTACAGAGAAAGCACCAGTAAGAGGATTCCTCACACCCGAGCGCACCCAACACTTCCCCTGCAGCATGACATCGCAAACACCTGCTTTGCTTTAGCTGTGATTCACCCAGTTCAGTCAGGACACGGGTCCTGAGGCAAAATGCCGAGAAGTGTCCTCTGCGAGGGGGTTTCAGGACGCGGGTCGCTGGCGGGGCCACCGGGGCCGGGGCTCCGGGGGATGCTCACCCACGAGCTGCACGCTTTCACCCGCGGGCTCCCAACCCGTTCTGCGGCACAGGCACGCGGGACTCGGGGACACCCGGCCAGCCGAAGTTCCTCCGTGATACGCAGCTTCCCCGCGGGGCTCGGGGCTGGATCTCTGACACTGATAACAAAAATAAGCCGCAAACGAGGCGGCGTCCGCGGCCTCCCCGCGGCGGGACTGCCAGCGCACCGCGCTGCCTCGGCAGGCACGGACGGGGTTCGAACCCGCGATCTTCGGTTTACGAGACCGACGCCTTACCACTTGGCCACCGCGCCCGACGGGCTGGCTGCACCCGTGCGCCGCCAGTGGAAGGCAGCGAGCGGCGCGGGCTGGCCGGGCCGGGCCGGGAGTGAACGGGACGGCGCGGCACGGGACGGGACAGCACGGGACAGCCCGGGCCGGGAGGGCGGCCGGGGGCGGTGGCATCGGGGCGGGACGGAACGGGGCGGGGCGGCTGCGCCGTGCGGGGGCTCCCGCGGGCACGTGCGGACGCGGGGCGGAGCGCCGGGAGCGGGAGCGCGGCGAGCCCTGCCCCGCCTGCAGAGCTCGGCATCCCCTGCCCCGCGTCCCCGCTGCGGCGCTCCTCGGAAAGCCCTTCCCGCTGCCGCCACACCCGCCGTGTCCCCGCTGTCCCCGAGCTCCGCTGCTCCGACGCCGCGGAATCCCCGGTGAAGCTTTGCTTTCCTTCCTCCCGCTGTTTCTCGCGGCAGGGGAACGCGGCGCATCTCTGCGAAATCACAGGGCTGCCCTCAGGAAACAAACGGCAGCTGCTGGGAAGGAGAGAAGTCCTGCCAAGCTCACACCTCGAGCGCTGTCTCTCGGCAGCATTCCGGCACCTGCTCCCGGTTTGGGCCGGGGAGGATCCCCCGGGGCAGGAGCCGGCCCTGCCCGCTCACGCCCGGCGGCACATCTCCCGGGGCACGGCACACCGGGGCACATCTCCCGGGGCACGGCACACCGGGGCACGGCACACCGGGGCACGGCACGGCGCAGTTCAGTCCGGCACTGCCACCCGCTGCCTCCCGTCTCCCCGAGAGCCAAACAGCGGCGTTTCCGCCCCTTCCCTTGGGACAGTATCAGGCAGTCTATATTTCCTGATATTCAAACTGAATTTTCACGTTTTACTTCAAACCCATTATGTTCTGTTTACACAGTCAAATCATAATAGCATAAATCATAAATACAATACTGCATTATTAATATTTCCTCCTCCTTGTGTTTCCAGCGACCAAATATTTAGTCTTATGGCTAACACTTGGTTAAAACCCAAGAAATGAATCAGCTCCCATTTTTATCACCACTAGCTGTAGGGCAGGAGGGAAGAATTTGAAGGTTGTGGTTTTGAGCCATTATTTAGCTTTGCATTGAAATTTTTCATCCTGGTTTCCAGTTTTGAACTGATGTTGGGCAGCAGAAAGTAATCTGGTATTTTTTTACATACTCCTCCTGTAAACTACAAGCCAAACCAAACAAACAAAAAGAAAAAAAAATCCAGGCACAGTTAGAACCAATCTGACATAGTAGAATCACTATTTCTACTTTATGCTATGAATTTGTAACCAGGCCCCACTCTCTGCTGGGTCAGATCCGAGTTACACAACCTTTACTGCAGAGATGCATCCTGCATTTACAATGTGCTCCTTGCTCAAATAAACCGACCACATGAGGCCTGATCAACTCATTCCAGAGGGAAGCAATTGCTTTCCCGAGGGTCCCATTTTTAGATCTTCATATAAATACTGCACTGAATCTATCCAAAATGTGAGGTTTACTTTTTGAAGCTACAGTCATTTGGAAGTCAGCATCCCAGCGATATTCAGAGCCTGAAAACAGCAGGGTGGCAAGAGCTGCTGGGGTTGCAGAACTCTCAGATGTTTTTCAGCCACGTCCTGCACCCTCTGTGGCCCTGGACTTTGCATTTCAGGCAGCAAGTGTTGAACCACATCCCTGTGCACAGGACAGCCCTGGCAAGCCTCCTCCTCCTTCCCCAGCTCTGGCAGAGTGATGGGAAGAACCCACCAGTGCTCTGTTGCAGGGAAGATCTGCTGTACCCATGGCCCAGCCTTGCTGCTGCCTGGAATGGGGCCACTGAAAGGGGGCTTCAGGGCTGCACCTTTAATCCAGATTTACACAGTATTTCCAAGAATGAAAGCAAACCACCCTGCTGCTGCTTTTCTTCAGGGCATCCCCCTGTTCATTGCTGTGCACAGCCAGAGCTAAAGGACAAGCTTGGTCAGGGTTTAGTTAGGGGTTATTTCTCTCTCACGTGGGCCAAGGCTAACCAGAGGATTGAAGGGTTGAGAGCATCCCTGCTGGTGACTGATCAGGTTTTAAATAAAAACCTGAGCACGTTAAGAAAAGCAGCAGGGTGGCCAAGAGAGACAGTGTTCCACAAAGACAACCAACAACTCTCTCCAGTACAACAGGGAGAGAGCAAGCACAGCCTTTCAGCAGATGAGCTCTATTACCTCGCTTGGTGCCACAGCCCAGCTCCTGTCTTTTCAGCAACAGTTGGTACTTGAGTTATAACCCCTGTTACACACTATCACATAAAAAAAAAAAAAAACCTGCATCATCCTTCTGCTAAGGCATAAAGGTCTCACTGTGACAGAAAATCAGATTTAAGCACCATGCCAGAGTACATGCTGACATACTATCATTGCAAAGTCGTTTTAAAATTACCATTAACCCAAATAGTTATGGTTATACATCTGGGACAGTCTTCAATTTACTGGTCATATGCTCTAGCCTTTATTTGCATCCAAAAAGCTCTAAGTTCGAATTTCACCCTGAGTTATGCAAGCTAGGAGAGTCCCTGCTGCATTGCGTGTGTCAAAAGACATTCAGAGTGGAGTGACACATCCCAGATCCCAGTCTGCCATCAGAGAGAGATTCAGGACAACGTTGAAACATGGGCCATCACAAACAGTGAACAGAGCAAGGGAAAACATCAAAGTCAGGGCTTTGAGACTGCTATGCTGAAGAAAACGTGTCAGCCAAGACAACCTGAGCAAATCAGAGCCTACTGCCAGACTACAGGAGCTGGCTGATGTACACCCCTTGGTGCTCCCCTGAGATGTATTTCCTCTTTGTAACAGTTCTCCTTGTCACTCCCCAAGTTCTCAGTAGTCAGAACTGCAACCTATTTCCTACTCTGCTCCTACCCTGTTTAGCTTCTGTCTGCTTCCAAATTCACTTTTTCCCCCAAACGATCAGAGCAAGGCAACAATCTCTTCTCAGGAGTTCTGGGTTTTAAATCCTGGTTATAAAATGACCGAAGAGTCTTGCATCTCCCCAGCCCAGTAAGAATAGCATAATTTGCAAGAAACTATTACAGACTTTTTGATTCCTGGTGTTGATGATTGCTGCCCCCAGAGTAACACGTGATTTGCTTTCCCACCATGTCTTTCTCACGTACCAGTGAGTAACTACTCTGCAAGTAGGTCAGTAGTACAGCACATTAGACTGAGCTGCTGAGATTTGGGAACAAAACAATTCTCTGTCTCTCTGGTGAAGTGGTTTAGCATATACAGTAGGGATTTTTCTTTGAGTCTGCTGTTATGAATCTGAATATCCAACATTTCATTGCTGGGAGGAATCTGGGAATGGGGAAGCCTGAGAAGATAACACACAGGTACGTTGCTCCATGGATTATTCGTACAGTAATAAAGCTTTGCTCTGATTCTCCAAATATCTATACCCACTGTGAGAAGAGCTACCTAACAGCCCCATGGGATGATACTCTGAAAGACATATGCCCGGTTTAGAGACTACCGTCAGTCAAATGAAAGCTGTTTGGTATAGTATGATCACTTGAAGACCATCAAAATGTTTTTGAAAGAAAAAAATTTGCCCTGCAAGGCTTGAACTGATTAGTGAAGTCTTTTCATAATTCCCTTTCCTCTTCTGCCTTTCTCTAAGCCCAGCTGGAGTCAGAGATCTTACCACCATAAACTATGCTTTGTATTTTAAATAATAAGCCACAAGCTTGGTTCCCTGGCTTTACACCCTTGCTGTCTTTCACACAGATGCAAAATGGTTACATTTTGTTAGCCCAAGGACACGAGGTGACAATGGAGATGCAGGCTGGGGATGGGAGCAGCAGCTTTTCAGGAGACGAACTTCAAACCCACTAAACCCCCTGTGGAAACACATCCCTGAACCACCTGCACCCCGTGGCTATGTCAGGCTGGGCTTTGCTGACATTCCCAGTCCAGCCCCGATGGTTTCATGTGAGATGCTGCTGGGCTGGTAGGACAGGGCAGGGAACTGCGCTGGGCTGCTTGAGGGGACATCTCACCCTGGAGTGCCCCCAATCCGTGACAGAAAGGCTCCATTTTTCCCAAGGAAAGAGCATGCAGCATTTCTCTAGGCTGACAGTGTCTGCCTCTCTGTCAGCAGCATTTTCGCTGAGCATTGGACCCCTCTGTTGGGCAATGTGCCCACAGACACCAACCCAGCACCGGCTGCCCGAGGGGACCTGCCCATGGCACACGCCCCTCACTCCACACAAATCTTGCAAAAAGCAGCCTGGAACCCAAGCTGCTCCTCACTTGTTATTCTTTAGAGTCCAGCAGTTAAAATAAAGCCCAGAGAAGAGGCCAGCATGTCTGCTGGCTCAAACTGGAGATTAAAACAAAAATTTACCTCAGAGTGTCGGTCGAGCGGGCCCTGGGTGTGCCCTCCACCGTCACACCTCACACAGAGCCTGTTCCGCCAGCCACGGGGACGTGGTGAGTCCTGGCCTGAGCCCACATCACTGAGGGGCTCCTCTGGTCTGCACAGCAGGCACCTGTGAGAGGCCCCAGCTCCCAGGCACAGCCAGAGGCGTCCAGCACTGTCCTGGGCCCTCACGGACAAAGCCTGCAGGGCTGCTCCCAGCATGGCCCCTCCAGGTACACCCAGGAGCCTCGGCCTCTCCCAGGGGCCACCATGGCAGAGTTTTCCCTCAGGACTCCCCTGGGGAAGCTGCTGCCTTCGGTTTAAGTGTGAAACTCCCCTCAGCACATGCCCTGGGGCGGTCACTGCTGGCCAAGCCAGGTCAGAGTGCCCCAGCACCAGATCCCCACAGGACACAGCACCAGGCTGTGCCCGCTCCACAAACAGCTCACCACTCCTCGAGGAAGGAGCCACACACGTGCTCACTAACTACATGGGCCAGTAAATAATTATATTTAAGTCACATTAAGAAGCTGGAGCCAAAAATCTACAAACAGCTCCCAGCTGGAGTTCCCATCAGTAGAGAAGGGCAGCACTGTGGGTGGAGAGATTAATGGGTTGGTCCTGTGAAGCTTCGGCTTGGAAATTTAACACAACTGTGGATGTCAGGTAAAGCGTGTGTTGAGCAAACTCCTTCCCTAGTGCCATATGCATAACTTATGCAAAGTTAACAAAGCTGGTGTTTGGGCACGTGAGAACGGAATTGGGCAATCCTTTTTTAAATGAAGCACAGAAATGGAGGTGGACCAGGGAGGAAGGAAAGGAAGGACATTGAATCAGTCACCCACCACAGAAAACGTTTTAGTCATGCAGGGAAAGAAAATAATTTATTTACATATCTGATTGTACATTACAGCTACCTGAAGGATCCACAGAAGCAAGGACAACTTTATTGTCCCCAAAAAGCATTTCAAGAAAATTCAGAGAAAATAGTGTAATGGCACATTGCAGTAGTACTGACATCACTTCACTGATGTTATAAATTACAGAATGAGATTAAAGATAGTCATATGCCACTTTTGCTGGCTGCTTTTTTTCAGTAACAATAGAGCAAGTGAACTTTGCTCATTTTCATACCAAGCAGCCTTTGAAATAAAAAATAAAACCACCTCCTTACTTCTAAGGCAGCTTTATATTCTGTGAAATGGGTGTCAAATTCAGTAAAAAAAATTCTGCTCTGTGAGAGTGGAACATGTTCTTTTATAGATAAAAACTTTGGTTTTTTGGAAGATTTAGGGGATATTGATGATTTTTTCCTTCAGACTTACCACAGTTTATCATCTCACTGTGTCTGGAGGCTGGTGAGTGGAGTATTGATAAACAACAAGGTGTGAGAGAAGGAACAATTTGAGGATCTCATCAGATGAGCAGGGTCAACACTCCAGAAATGAAACCACCAGCTCAAGAAGAGGCTGGAGGAAGGGAAGGACACTCCTAGGACCAGGTCCCTGGTTGCCAGTTACAGATGTCCAGGCTCACAATGCATTTACACAGCTTCCCAAGTGCTGCGGGAGAGTGCTGTGCTACAAACCCCATGGGAAGGAGTTTATTCAGCATTTGCCAAAATGTGAAGAGGAAGACACCCAATCTCTCACATCTGCAAGAAGATCTCCAGTCATGCAGATCCAGGGTCTGTCCTCAGGAAACGCTGCCACAGAAGCCAGGGAGGAAAGAGAAGGAGTAACTAAAGCATTTTAGGCACTCTAAGATGGAGAGTCTATGAATTGATAATGCTATTTCTCTTTCCACTTCAATGGGCAAAGTAAATCACTTGCCTGATCCCACAAAAATAGTCCCAGAATGGAAGTTAACCTGAAATGGGCAATGTGTTCAAATGAGGTTTTGGACTGGTGCCTGTTTCAAGTATAAAAGGAAGCAAATTGGCTTTAATGGAAATAAAAACTATAATCACCAAATCAGGAATGTAACATTTAATTGTTTTATTATTTTGAATTAACTGAAGCCAACAAGTGGATAGAATTGGTCTCATAGCAATACTAAAACAATAAATCTGCAGAGTGTGTGTGACATTGCCTTAAAAGAGACCAACCATCAGACACAACATTCCTAAAAGACCACAAAGAACTGCTAATTATGTTAAATTTCATTTGCTACGTAATTTAGATCATGACCTAGTGCTTCTAAAAAAACCCGTACAAAATGAGTATTTTTTACATCTCAGAGGCACATGAATACAAATCTGATCTATTTTATATATACACATGTACATTACAAGAAACCAGATGATTAAAGAACTGTATATAAAAAGTGTCCAAAACCAGATGATAAAATGTGAAAATAAAATGTATCCTCACAACAGAGAAGTAAAAGGCACAAGTACTAAAATATGTAACCATGCAAAAAATGTGACTAGTTTGTGCAACAGAGAAAAACAAATGGCTCTCACAACTGATTTTACAGTAATTCTCAAAATGTCTCAGTATTTAAATATATATCAGTGCAACATTTACTGCCCTGTAGTGTACTGAAGTGTTCACATGATGCTAAACTCTTGGTTCTCCTTCTGATGTCCTTTCTTCAAAGCCATAATAATTTAGCTATGGATAAGGTTGTAAATAAAACAGGGCTGATGCTGTGGAGTGTAAGATCATCACTGGGAGGAGGAGTGTCTGCAGCCCCCCTTACCATCTGCACAGACCTGTTCCCCAGAACAGTCACCTGCCACCCTCACTGGGGCTCTGAGGGGTTTCCAGGGCGTCACTGTGCCCAGACCAGTGACAGCAAAGCTGACAGCTCAGGTGTAACAGCTGCTCCATTCACAGCACCTCCATTCCAGGGCTAGGTGTCCAAATTACACTGCAGAAGCCCACGTTTGTTAATGTTTCCATTAGGTTTAAAGTTTAAGTAAAAACGAATCTCCCTAACAGTATGTTTGACCAGGTACTACTCTGGCAGTTGATCAAAAGCCCCAGACTGAAGGCAGCAAGCTGAAACCCGGAGTGCAGAGAACACCAGGAGCCCTGTCAGCTGGCTCCACACTGTGGCAAGCTATGGTAGTGTGGCCCTGCCTGCAGATTTTGCCTTCAGATCCCCCAGGGCTGCTGCTGTGACCTCTGTGACGTGCTGGCCATGCTGAGCTGCACGCCTGAGCTTTCCAGTGTGTCAGTACAGCACACAGTGAGACACCTGCACAGAACTGAGGCACATCCCAGGGATCCCTCACCTGGATCACCTTCAGGTTTACTCACCCTATGCTTGTATACCACGAGAATCGGCTACAACGCTCTGTCATGTATATGGAACACAACGAGTTTTCACAACCACAAAAAAGGCAAGGACAGGAGTGGCCCGGTATAAAGACAGGACTGAAATTCTTGCCTGGGTAGCTAAAGTCACACTGAAGCCAAGAATATTGGATTTGTCCCTCCCATCTGCTCAAAGAGCTGCCCCAAGGCACACATACACCTGACAGTGGCTGGGAACAAGACCAAGAGTGTAAATGTCAACAGAACACTGAGGAAGAGTCCCAGAAAGAAACAACTCTCTTGCACATTGGAGCAAGTCCCAGTGCGTTATGCAGAATGACAGGATTCAGACCCAACACCAACTGCAATCCTCAGCAAACTCTAAAGGTACGTGCAGAGTTCCATTAACTAGAAACCCATGCATGATTTGACAGCAAACTGCTCCTAGGATCAATATTTTTAATTCAAAAATACTGAGATGCAAAGGAACAAAATGTCAGAACTGTGGAACTATGTCCTTTAAAACCAACCAGCTGTGTTACAACACCTGTCATGATTTCTTGACAATGTTTCTTGAGCAACAAATGACTTGACAAGAATACGAGCATTGCTACTTACACCAGGAACTGCTCAGTTAAAGTCTGAGTCAAGTTTTCACTTAAATCAGTATAAGCCAAGCCACTGATTTGGCAAGTGTTTGATCAGCTGCTACTTCCTTCCTTCCTTGGAAAAAAATCCCTCAGACCACACCATACAGTATTTGTTTTAAGAGAAAACCACTGTATATTCACTGCCATTAAAGGATGTAAAAAAAGCATTCTTTTATTTGTAAATTCTAGTTCTTAAGACTCATCACAGGTCACGGGCACTATGATGCACAGACCACTGAGCAGTGCCTCGTGCAGCAGCCCACAGTGTGCGTTTATGTATCAGCTTCCAAGCCCTCATTTACAAACCAGATTAGGGAGCTTAAATACTGTTGGTCTAGATCCTCTCTGGAGAGCAGTGCAGTCCTACCAAAGTAAATGGAGCATTGCTGCACTCAGACAGCAAAATATTTGTTGATACACATCTTTGAGAATTAATAATGCTGTGTTCAACTCCCCACAGAGCTGGCTGAGAAATATCTGAATTTTTCCCAAAGACCATGAAAGGAAACTTGGCAATAAAAGTGCATTATATGCTGGGTTGGTTTTTTGTTTGTTTGTTTGGGTTGTTTTTTTTTTTTTTAAACTTCCAAAATATTTGCATATTAAAAATAACTTAAAAATAGATGGGATGGTTAACGTTCATCAATGTTGCACTTCAAGACAAATTCTCAATCAGCTTCAGTCTTAAATAGAAGCTATTAAAAAAGCTGAAAAGTCATCTTTTGGTGTCAAAGCAGTTTTGACAGCATTTGAATCAGCATCATTCTGAAACCAGAACTAGGCAGCAGCTGAAGACTGAAACCTGGAGGGAAGCAGCCAATACCAGAAAAATCTTGAGACTACATTTCAGGTAACCTTTAAGTGCAAGTTTTGAAAGAGGTAATTTTTCTGCAGTACCTTGTGTGGGACTAGCCTGACCAAGGACAGCTTCTAGCCAAAACCCAGTCTTTTTTTTTTTTTTTTTTTTTTTTTTTCCCACTGTCCAGAAATACCTGTAGTGGTTTGCAACAGGTTTGACCAGAACATCATTTAGCTTTTCAGAATCTAAGGTCATATGAACCAAGGAACAGATGAAGATACAGTACCTGGGATTGTGTTTGCATCCCCAAGGGTTAAATAGAACCATGGGTTTGACACAGGAGTGTTTACCGCATTTGTGTATTGCTAGAAGGAGATGATACCTCACTTCTTTGTCTGAAGTGATTTACCCAGGGAAGAGAGGCCCTCGTTCCACCAACAGTAACACTGACAGAGGCAGGCTGTACTTTCTTGGGCAGCCTGAGAACACAAAGGATATCCACAGCAAAGAAGGAAGAAATTTATCAGAGAACAGACAGCAACGTTAGTGTCTCCCTATTTGCAACATTGCCTGTCTGTTCTGCCAGTGTCTGTCTGGCACTTGATCAAAAATAGGCACTCTCTGCAACACTGATATCAGATTACTCTTTTCCCTGCCCCAGTGAACCATCAAGTGATCCTTTATTACCAAATGACCTGCATGTCATAAAACACGATGACTTCTTTTCTGGGATAAAAGAGTTCTCCAAGGCTTGAGCTGCAAGACAAGTTAGTCTAAAATCTGTAGTTACTCAGTCTAAAAATGCAATTGCTAATTGGTATTTTTAGAGGTGAATACCTTAGGGGAAAATATATCTGCCAGTGAAATGCCTCTCCCAACCTCCAACTCACATTATTTGTCAAACATAGCAAGTATCTGGATATGATTTCCACAGTAACAGACGGCAGTACGACATCAAGGGCCCCACAGGAGCAGAAGGATACTTCCTTTACACAATAAAACACAACTACCAACACCACCAACATGGTGGTAAGACATCTCTTCAAATGCAAACACTGGAGCAAGGAAGAGCTTCTAAATACTAACACAGCTGGGTACAGAGCTGAACAAGAAGTCCTGCAGGTTTTAAGAAATTTCCACTGCTGGGTACCCGTGCCTAGAATATCACTTTTGGGATATTAGCCAGATTCACTGACTAATTGTCACTGCATTGTCACTACTAGTGACTATTCACCTCCTGCATATAATTCTCTGCACAAAAACTAGGCTATCACTACAGTCATGTCTTCTGTTCAAGTCCATGGGCTTTGCTTTCAGTGAAACAGTCATCAACATTTGCTGATGTTACACCCAAATGGGAATGGGCTTTAGATCACTGAAATTTTGAAGCCAAGTCCAGTTTACTTAAAAATAATTAGGGGAAAACATTGTCACCAGCCTAAGCTGCAACAGCTTCACTCTTACTGAAATCCACTGCATGAGAGCAGGACAGCAGCACTGCCCCAAAGAGTCAGCGCCAGAAGCAGGGCTTGCTGGATCAGCTGGCCCTGCTTGTCACAGCACGTTTGCAAGAGCTCCCTGACAGTGTGGAAGAGTTCTCTGTGGCCTACAAGAAGAGTAAAGCCCCTGGCACTACCCACAGACAGCACCAGGCAGAGGGAAAAGCCATCAGTGAAGTGCAAGTGAGCAGCCCTGCAGGCAGGAAGCACTGGCTGAACTGCTCCCCTCCCACCTTCTGGGTGGCTCATCCAGAAGAAGCAGCGGGTGGGAAAGGTGGATGTGTGGGGTTTCCATGGGGTTCCACTACTTCTACACAAACAGAAGCTGCTGCAGTGTTACATCTCACACCATTTCCAGGTGGCAAAGGAGTGGTCTTTAAATCCTTTCCTCCATATTACCCCAGAGCCTCAGGAACCCAGCCCTGTGACATCCCTGTGTGAACCAGACTGTCCCATTTCTCCCAGGGCACTGCAGACCTTTGTGAACTGGGATGTTGTGACCCTCAGTCATTCCCCTGGTCTCTCTCTCTTTCCACTTACTTTACACCTGCCTACGCAGATACATAGAAACAAACTGTTTTTATTTTCTTGCCTTCAAGAAAGCCTGATTTCAGTATGTCCCCTGCCTCCTATCACTCCAGTAACACGTCACTGAAGGCAAGAGCACAGAGATTGCAGGGAAGAAAAATATATTTACATCCATAACTGAATACAGTTTTATGTATTCAAATTCAGGAAAAATGCATCACGTATACACACCAAGATACATCAAGAGAATACTAGGGGCAAGACACTGCCAACAGCTAGAAATACACAGAAAAGCACAATCATTGCTACTGTAACATTCTTCTGGGGAGTGTATTCAATAGAGGAAACATCTCTATGCACTGGGGAAAGCCAGACACTCTGGCCAATTTTTCTGTGCCAGTTGGTGTGAATCAAAAGTGTGAAACTTTTACTTTTAATAAAAGTGCATGGAATAAAATTTGTTTTTAGCATTCAACTACCCAAACAATTCCGTAAGCTCCTTATATAAGCTACATTTTTAATTAAAAACATCCTAGCCCTACAGTATAGATCCAGCTCTGGAGAACACAGGCACATGTTGAAGTCATCCCTATTTAAGGCAGCATTTAAGCAAACGCTCAACTTTAAAGCTTAATGTTCTGTCCCACTGACACCCATGAGCAGATGCAGCACACACTTGAAGTTAAGCACCTCCACAAGCGCTCATCTAAATCGAGATGTGTTCCCTGCTCAGAGCTTTAGATATACACATGTGTGCTCAGTCTGGACTGGCAAGTCCTGCAAGATGAAGCTCTTTTTCTTTTTCCTGCCCGCTAGATAAAAGCCGCTCTGTATGAGACTGTCCTCCACTGCTGTGCCAGGAACCAGCTCTGCACAGCCTGCCCAAAAAATGCCATTCTCAAACAAGTGCAGCTGTCTGGGGTGGGAAAGCAACTCAGCATGTCATGTTCAGGGCTGGTCCTCCTCCCCCTCAAGTGATATATTTCATGCAAATTTGTTGTTGTTGTTGTCTTTGTTCTGTTTTGGGGTTGTTTTTTTTTTTTGGTATGAAGTGGAACATGTTCCTTCAGTGAAAACTTTAAAATCAGGGTGAGGGGAAGGGGCAGAATCCCAGAATTCATCTTAATGGCCCATGATATACCCCTGAAAATAGGGGAACAGATTTGAAAAGCTCTTTGCCTCAGTGCTACAGGGACCCAGGCATAAAAAACACACATGCACACACACTAGAGAGCAGGCTCAGAGCATCCCAAAGCAGGCTCCAAAGTGATCTTACATCAAAAACACTTCGTGCTGACAGTGGCAAACAAGTGGATGGTGATTTTACATATATAGCAAAAATTATGCAATATCTTCCTTTTCTTCCCATTTACTTTGCGTCTTTTCCCAAAGTGGTGTTTTTTTTTTTTTTTTTTTTTTTTTTTTTTTTTTTTTTTAATCTGACATGTGGTTTAAGTACTAAAACTAAATCAAATAGGAAATTACACAGTCAGCACCAGTCAGGAACTGAACCTGGGTATGTCAATTGGTCTGTGGTACCCAAATTCCTGGAAGAACGAAGAAAACAATTCTTGCTCCTTAAGTTAGGGCCACATCCATATGTTTCCATTGTCTTTTTTTACCTTTACAACTAGAGGTAGAGTCATTTTGTCCAGTATCTAAAACAGCATGATCCAGTTATATTGTTATTACATTAATATACAGTATCCATCTCATCACAGGTATTGAAAGTGCATGGAAAAAGTCTAACCAAGCCAATTCAGTGACAAATAACAGTGTACCAAACATCATATAAACACACCCGCGCATCCACACTCACACCTAGTGTGTATATATATTTATAGATTCATTTACAGTATCAGAGTGCTGCTTAGATCCAGTGGCATGTGCAGAAATATCAGGCAGTCGCTGCTTTTCCTTCTCTAATTCTCTTCAATTCTTTATTTCCAAGATAGACGGATTATGGTCCAGGATTGCCAAAATTATCTTGTCCATATACTGTCGCAATCTGTAATTTATCTCTTCCTGTTCCTTGAGGGCTTCCATGAGCTAAAACACAACATTTCCACGTTACTCCTGAAATATTCTCAGTAATTTATGTAACAGCCTGAAATTGAGACAGGTGAGAAACCAGTGCCTGCTCAGGATCACCAGCTCCTTTTGTGACAGATTTTCTAACTCAAGCTCCTCCCTGTATCTGTAGTAGAAACAATTCTGTACGTTACAGATCTTTGCTATCAAAGTGAAGTGTCATCTCCAGGGATCTTCTGGCAGGTCATTTGAAACAAGTTCCCCATCTAACATGCCAATGGATCAACTGCTTCATCTCAGACCAAGAGCCTCATGGTACTCAATTTTTTCCATTACTACTGAAATCTAAAGGTGTTTGCATGAAAGGCTGCTGAACAGAACAAGAATTTCAGTGTTTTGTGTCACGAAAAATATGTGTTTCCTCTGGATCATGTGCATACTCTCTCTCAAAAAAAACCCAAACAGCCACAACATACTCCACAAGAACAACTCACTTGCTATTCAGTGTTCTATGCATCTGTTTCACCAGATTTTTGGGCTGTAAAGTGTTCTATGCATGTGTTTCTAAATGCATGTGTTTCACCAGATTTTTGGGCTGTAAAGAACCCCTCAACCCCTCCAAAGATGAAGACTGCTTTGCTTTTTATCTCTGAATGTTTAATGCCAAACTGACAAAGCTGCCAAGGTGTGTCAGAGCCCCAGATTCTCCTAAAGCTCATGTTATTCGCCTGTCCATTTTCGTAAGACTTCACAGAAGTCCCACTCTGAATCTTACCTTTGTTCTGATCATACAGGAAAAATGGCACAATGGGAACCGTTTGTGCAGGTCTGTGAGGTTTTGCTGAGCCTGGGCCCAGCTTTCAGGCACTCTCCTCCTTTAAAGAGGGAGTGCTGGATACTCCTCACATGAGCCAGAGCCACGAGATTGAGAAGGACAAGTCAGATTTTTCTTGACAATAGCAAAAGCCAGTTTGCTTTTACCTAGTTAGAGATCAACAAGTAAACAGCCTTTCTTCACAGTGCTCTGGTTCAGCAAGAAATTAAGTTCTCAAGTATACAATTCAAGGGCCTTCACTTCAAGGGCCTGCTCAGGAGCTAAGGCTGACAAGTCAGTCCAGTACAGGCTGGGTAAAAAGGACTTTTCTGTCTCACGACTTTTCTTGATGAAGAAATGGGAAGTTCTGTCTGAAGAGATAGAGCATCAAGGACAAACAATTCCTTTGATCTCCTTCACCACTAACCTGTCTTCTTCCCTGGGAGCTCTCATGCATACATTGGCCTGATCTCACAACCTGTCCTGGAGCTCAGAGGAAGCTACACCAGCTGGACTCAGCCCACATACAGATGGGTCTCCCAAAATATCTCTCAAAGCATTGCCAAGTTATTATTTGCACACAAGTTACTTTCTCCAAGAATTCAGCTCTGCTACAGAGAATATACAGCTCAAATATATATCTAAGTGAGAGCTTGTTACTGAACTTAGAACTACATCTAGAACAGAAAGTAAAAATTAAAGTAACTACCAATGGCCATTTCTGTATGAAATAAATGTCATACTCTCACATTACTCTGCAAGATACAAGATGTTAGAACTGTAGAACAGTTCACTGAGGTTTTAATAATTCCATTTTTTTGAGAGAGAAAAATGGGAGAGTTATAATATAAGGATACCAAAACAGTGTTAGATTTAAGGTAATCTTCTAACACCCTTGAACTCCTAGCAAAGCAGAATTTTCTGTTGTTCATTTGTCAACTTCAGATAGTTCAACCTTGACAGTTTAAAATTACTTTGAAAATTCCATATTCTTGGATGTAGTACCCAATTAGAAAAGCACATTACCTCATCTCTTGATGCAGAATCAATTTCAGCAGCCAGTGACTGGGCTTTTGTTTGCGTTGCAAAGAGGTTTTTAGCTTCATAAAGACTGAGGCTTAGAATCTGTCCATTAAGATCATCATTTTGGTCACGAAGTTTTTGATTCTCCTATTTAAGGACGAAAAGACATTGTTTTTCAAGTTCTTCCAACAAGGTTCATTAAAAAACAACAAAAAAATAAACATCACAGGTTATCTTGGATGACAATACAGTAAGGCTGCAGCTGACAGCAACTCTTACCTCCAGTGACAAGGCCTACCTGCCTGAGTTTTCCTGGGGCATAATTTAAATCACCGGTGCAGAGAAGTCCTGCACAGATGCAATGAGGAGGGGGGAACAAAACCTGTAGGCAGGGTGCTTGGGCTTTCATTTCTCAAGGTATTCCTGTAGATTTGATGTGGATTGAGAAGCCTTTTCCTGCTCACCTGCTTCAGCCGTTTTATTTCATGCTCCATTTCCACCTCTCTGGTTTTGGCATTGAATTCGCTCAAACTGGAGGAAGAGCTTCTCCCACGTCCAGGACGTTCACATTCCAGCTTGTACAGCTGCAGGTGCTCCAGTTCCTTCCGCAGGTCTTCAATGAGCTGTGGGCAGCAAAGAGGCCTTGTCTGTGCAGCCCTCCCTGCGAACAGCCCCCTCTGTACTCATACAAAAGCACTCCCTGAACCTGGCTGAGGCCACAATCTACAAACACAGCTTCTTCCTCTTCTCCCTTTGCAAGCACAGGTCCCCTAAACTGCCCCAGAGCTGGCAATGGCTGTGATTGCTAAGCCTCATGCTCAAGAAGCATAATTTCCCTTGCAAACAGAGCACAGGAAACGTTAGGGCACACAGTTCTCAAAGAGCTGTAAACCCTTTGGGTCAGGGATTGGCATTTATTATATATTCTTGCAGCATTCACTGCCCTTTGGCACCCTTCCCACAGAAACACAATCCAGCAATAGCTTTACTGGATGTGGCATTCTCCGTGTTCACCCTGTCTGCCCATTCTTTCTCAGTGGGGCTTCCATGCAGGTGATAGGTGACTGCCTGGCCTCAGATCCCTCTTCACCCTTACCTCCTGGGTGGCTTCCCTCTCCTTGTTGAATTCCAGCCTGTTCTGCCGCAGCTTGTCCATCATCCTCTTGTACAAATCCATCTCATCCTTCAGCCGCAGGCTTGTGTCCTCCAACCTATCAGACATGCGCTGCCTCTCCTGGAACGAACGGGGAACTTCAGAACAGGCTGGCAAGAGCAGGACACACCCTCAGCTTCACAACATGAACCTACAGACACAGCTGGTCATAAACTGGCTTGTGCCTCAGGACGTTCCTGCCTCTAAAGGTGACCAGTGTTCCAATTCCATTAATAATCTTGTTTAGGGAAGGAAAATTTAAGAAGCTGGGCCAAGCACTGTAAGAGTTTGCTTTTACATAAATTGATGTTAAACTGCTCAAGGACTCAGGAGTTTTGTTACCTCATCCAATCTCTCTGTCTGGGATTTCAGCCGTGTGACAGTGCTTTTCAGATCACCATTTTCTTCTTCCAGTTGCTGAACCCTGTGTTAATAACAAAAATTTTACAGCAAATACCTCTTCAAGAATGCAGACATGCAAAATAGTGGGATCTAAAAAGCCATCTCACTTGCACTTGATAAAAAGACCAAATAGGGAAAATCTTTCTAGTCACAGCACTTTTTAACATGGGTTTTAGCTTGTTCATTTTTAGGGCCCAAAATGCTATTGGGCCTAACCTTCAGATTCTTGTGCTCCGAACAGGTAGCTGAAAGAAAATAGGTTGGAAAAAAACAAATGCAGGCACAAATGTTTGCTAGAACTGGTCACAATTCCCTCCTTGAATCCATGCCAAATATCCAGCTAAGCTGTCTACATGAGCCACGTGGATTAAAGCATTAATGTAAAGCATCCTCCAAGCTTTTGGGCATTAGACATGTGACTGCAGAGCTACTCTACAGAGCTGCCAGCCTGCCACCATCTGTGCACTGTCTGCTGGTGAACAGCAAACATTTACAAGCAAAGTAAGAGAGGAGAAAAGAAGAACTTTTGCCCTGTTCAGGGTGGCATCAAGGTGTTTGTTACCTTGTATTCAGCAGCTCAATTTCGGTGCCTTTCTCTTTTTCATACTTGCTGTAAACTTCTCTATGTCTCTTTATCTCTTCTTCCAGAGTCTGTTCTGCTGATGTTTCTTGGTCTTTCAATAGTTCCTCTAGCTCATGAACTCTAAGGAAATCAGATCTCATTTCAGTAACAGCTTCAGAAGCAAATTCATTGCCTCTCTCTTCCCTGCCTACTCCTTTGTTTCATTCTAATTCACCATCTCTTTTGGCATTTAACCTCTCCCAGTATCTCTCATAATTATTAATAAACACAGAATTAAGTAGTATCAGTTCATCTACTATTCCTTCAGTCTCAAGAAGCTGGAACTAAGCCCCAGCCTTCTGCTCTTGCTACATGTAAGGTAAAAAACCCCAACCACCAGGGGTAACCTCTCTTATAGCAGATGAGTTTTCTCTGTACAGGTCAGTAACATCTCTGTCAAAAACACTTGTCTGGAGGAGTCCTCCTGCTGAAAATTCAGCAAGGCAGCTCTATTCCACCTGGACTTCTCAGATGAAGCCTTATTTCATTTTTTAGCATTAAGAAATGGTCATACTCTACAGGTAGGAATATTCCTTCTCCACAACTGTGCTCTAGCTTTGCTCTGACATGGCGAAGAGACCTGGCTCTGTGCTTTGTTACCTGTGAACCAGCTGTGTGTTCTCTTGTTTCAGTTTGCTCTTCAGGTCACCATTTGTCAGGCTATCATTCTCCAGTTCTGTCACCTTCTTTTCTAGGTATGTTACCTGGAAGGACAAGCGGAAAAAACTGAGTTTGAATCTCTCTTTAAACACCCCTGCACTGTTCCTAACTGGCATTTAGCCACCCTACCACTTTAAAAGGGGGCATATTTCTCTGCAAAGCCAGCAGAAAAATTAAGCGCCACAGTTCTGAGTTCCCCAGACCCTGCATGTTCCTGGAAGGTGATCACAGCAAATACACCATAAACAAGTTCTAACACAATGCCTACAACTGCACTCGCTCAATTCTTGCATTACTGCCAAACAAAGTTATAATGGTAATGGAACATCAAGGACATTTTTCAAATTTCAGATTTCAGATCATCTGTTATTCTGAGCAAGATCTTGATCCCCTGATGCACGGCTTCAGCAGGATTTGCTTGGGTACATTATTCACAGGGCACAGAGATTCTCACCTTTTCAGTGATATCATTATCACAGGAATCTATACTGTCTCTGAACAAGTCTTCTGTGCTGCCATTACTACTGCTGAAGTTACTGTTGTGGAAGAGTTGTCTGAAAGATCAAAAGGATAATTATTTTGCTTGATGAGGAGGGAGGACAAAGAGTCTGGCTTCAGACTTTGAACATCAGATGGTAAAATCTGTGCAATCATTTCAGTGACAATTACAACCAGTTAAGCCCAAGTCTTACAAGAGACTGGTAGCTAAATGAAGTCATACTGAGCACAGTCAATGACATTAGTTCTGTGGAGTGAGTTCTTTGTTGCTTTTGATAGCATCTGCCACCAGCATTAACATAGTTTAAAAAATACTTTAGTCTTATTCACACTATGCACTGAATTGCATTTGCCTTATTACAAATTTAAAATAAGGTCACCACTGCACATTGGTTGGTACAGTTTAGCTAGAAAATTTCATACACTAAGAACTTTAAAAAAACAGAAGAAAAGAAATCTCAAGCAGTTCCCACTGCAGAATAGTGTCAGAATATGTAACACTGGAGATTATCTAAAACGTCCTTGAACCTCCCCAGCCTAGAGCTGGTTCATTCAGTCCAAGGAAGATGACAATTCTCTATGTCCCTTTTAAAGGGGTGCTCTTGCTTTCCTTCACACTTTAGGAATAGCAGCAAGGCCCACATTATGAGCGTTAAAGAAGCAGTAGCTGGACTGATGGAATAGCAGTACAAAGGAATACATTTGGCAGACAAGGAAGCAAAAACTATATTTTTAACAGAGCTCTTTCCCGTTCAGGGGACTGCTCCCAGGGTAGCAGAGGCTTCTATATTCTGCAACATTCATACCCAAACACAGGCCCCTTCCCTTAAAAACTTATCTTGGTACATTTTTGTTTCTCTAAAATTATTCCTACTTTTGTCTCCCACTCCCACTTACGGAATTGTTATGGCTGTTTCCACAAATATTCATTCAAGAAAACTTGAAGACTCTTACCTTCCAAAAGCTGTGCTTGATATTTTCCGGTTAGGGCTACATGGATACAAAAGGAACGACATAGGAATTAAACATTTATTTGATTCAATGTTAATTGCACAATGAAATATAATAGACGTTTTTAGCCAAGTCAAAAGATGATTCTGTGAACAATATTCTTTAACAACTGAATCAAAAGCTGCAATTACTAAGAACACAAAGATGAGTAAAGCCACAAATTACTGTGATCATTAATAAGTCAATTTGCAAATACTGTTATACTTAGCAGAGATTTGTCAGTGTAAATCAGAGCGAAACTAACATTAGAAACACCACAAAGGGACACCAAGTTAGTGATGGACATTTATTCTGCATTTCCAGTTTTTAGATGATTTTATGAACAGTTAGTTTATCCTTCCCCATAATGCTTCCCAGCTCAGCACAGGAACTGAGGTCTTTCCATTTGTACACTTTCCTTGTGCAGCCAGAGACTGGTGCTATCTAAATAAAGACCCCTTGCTGCAGACAACAGCACAAAATATCCTGCTGCATCTCTCAGTAAAAAGATGTCACATCTTTGTGTGCACAGACACAGCTCTTGGTCAGGCATATCCAGCCTCCCTCAGAAAATTCCCAAAGCCCTGGTTGGTCACAGTCTGGATGTTGGCAGACTCCTTGCCAGGGCAAGAACATTGTTCATGACAAGTTCTACACTGCTGTGCATCACGAGAAGCAGCAGAGAGTGCAGTGTGCTCTGTCCCAGTGATTATGCTGACAGGCAGGACTCACATCCAGTTTCTAGGGGGAGCTAAAATCCCACCAAATAATTCCCTTCAAAAACTCTACATGATTGTTAGAAGCACTTTCTAAGTGCTCAGCACAACTTAGGAGTGATGGAGTGGCAAAGAGAAACGTAAAGAGAAGGCTGAAATTGCAAAGAACTCCAAAAGTTACTTCTGCCACAGGATTCATCATTTTTCCAAGTTCTCTTGACATCACAAATAAAAATCCCACAGGAGCCAAGTACCTCTGCTGACCAGTAGCTTTAGGAGAGGTGTATGTAATGTTATGTGCATTAGCCAAGGATCAGGAGATCCCTCCTTCCCACCTGGAGAAAGCAGTAGCTAACTGTAGATCTGCACTAAGCAGCACAGCACATCCCACTTCCTGGGAAAATTTCCTTGAAATATCACTCTCACTCTGCAATCAAAGAGCTCATTGGTTAAAATATTTGAGTTTAGTAATGATGTCTGCACCTTAAATCAGAAAAATATTTAACAGCTGATGAAGAACAGCATTTTGGTTTGGGCTACATATCGAAATCTACATTTCTTACTGTTTTGTATGAACAACATATGTGTAAGATGGAATGGGATACAGAACAGAGCGGGGCTCACTCTCCCTCTCCTCCTGCTATTAGCCAGTCCCATGTCAAGGGGGCACTGCCAAAAGCAGTGCAATAGGCTGCTTACCTGTTTGCTTTCAAATTTTTCAGCCTGGCTTCCAAATCGTTGAGGAGATTTATCTTTTTGCAGCACTGTGAGCAGTAAACATCCAGTAACTCGCTGTTATAAACATGTCTCATTTTTCGGGGGGTTTGGCCAGCACTGTTTGCAGGAAAGGAGAGACGTTACTGGCTGTAGTAACCAACCCAGAACAGGCCTTCCTCTGACTGTGTGTCTGTGTGTCAGAATCACAGGAGGGACTTGAAGAACCATCTCTAACCACAGCTCATCTATGTCAGAGCTTACGATGGCCAATGCTACTCTTAGGGCAAGTCCACCTGTCTGAGCTGAGGCCTTCCAGAAGACGTGGGTGTTTCTGGGTAGCAGTGGAAAGAATCCATTTGGGTGACCAGAAGAACAGCAAAAGGTACATGGGGTCCACTGTGATGCACATAGCAAAGGCAGCTACATGAATATATTCAACCTCAGCAATGTCCCACTCTCATCTTGCCCATCTTCCCACTAGAGCCCAGCATGCAACCTGAAGTCTTCTCTCCAAGAGAAAGGCAGAAAGATGAAAACAGAGTGGTCTGGTAAGAACCCCCTGGTCACACGAACCCCCTCAGATGGTAGGATGAAAGGAACCCTGGAATGAGGAGGAAGGGAGAAGTGGACACAGATCTGTAGAGGAGATAACAGTACCTCTTGGCATGATAAAGAGAAAATAAATTCAAATAAAAGACAGCAATCACAGCATGATGTGCACTGAGCCCCAGGAATGAGAATGGAAAGCGCTGCATAAACCTGAGGAAAGAGGGGATGAAAGACACGAGCCATCATCATGAAGGGGCAGTGGAGAGGGGTCTGGCTCTGCATGCATGAGAGAGGTGGCCAGGCTGGATTGCAGAAACGCTGCAAACAGAGGGGAGCACGTGGGGTCGCATGCAGAACAGAAGGACGCAGTGAGCTTGTCCTGTGTTAGCAGTGAAGACAAGACCTCTGTGTGCTATTGATCCAAGCAGACTAATCCTAGAGAATCTTCATGCTCAGCTCTTCCCAACCCTGCTCACCCATCCCCTTGCTTGGGGGAAGGACAGTGGAATCTGGACCTGCCTTGGCCACAGGGTGTAAGAGCTGCAGAGAGTGAGGATACATGCAGGAGGTAAGTGCACCGCTGTGGCATTTCTACCTCCTAACAGACACCAGCTACTTGCTTATGTTTCCCAAGACATTGCAAGTCAATAGGATGCTTGTTTCAAATAAACCCCTGAACATATTGCAGCAGTTCCCCTCGCAGATTAGTGCTAAGGATTTGTAGTATCAGAACACTAAATGGAAACAGCTCTCTCGTAAGTCTTCCCTGTATCAGGGTGGGTACATAATGCTAAGTTGGTTTCCTCTCCAGCAGATCCCTTCCAATACTAGGTTTGAATTGTGGAATTACTATCTGCAATAGAAAGAAACCACTACAAGCAAAATAGCCCATTTATTGCAACAGAACCCAACAGAGGTTATCAGAAACAACATATTTGCTATAGCTCTTATTATTAAATGCAGATTGTCAATTAGAGGGCAGGAAATGAACTGATAACATTTTGCTTTTAAGGTGAGTCTATCTTACCAGTGTAAACTCTGCTGTGGTCAGAGAAGAATAAAAATGAAAATTTGTTTGTTAATGAATAAGGAGCAACCTGGAAGATACAGATGAGCCAAGGTCAGAGTAGGCGTTGGTTCTGGTCTCATCATCAGGACATGGGCTACTGGGAGTAAAATCCACATCATCTCCTTCCCCATAGTCTTCAAACTGTTCTTCATTACTGATCAGGGAGGCGGTGGAATAAGTGGAGAGGTCAGATGCTGCAGAAGGGTTGTGAGGACTTGACCTGAAACAAGAGGTCAAAACATCTCGAAGGCCGACTTTGATAGCACCTCACCTCATATGGAACCTTGCACCTTCACAGACTGTCCCCTCTTTGAAGCTGTAACCCACCTTTGTGCTAAACCCCTGAAGTGTTAAATGTATCTGATGTACAGCTGGAAGAGTGCCTTGAGAGACAAGAGCATGAGAATCTATGAACGAGGTACCTGTGTGACAAGTTTGGATCAACACAAACCCTTTTGCTTTAAAGAGCACACTTTGATGATCTTCAGCCACCACTTCCATGTGAAGACCACATGGTGATTTCTGCTCTGAATGCAGGAACCATGCAGACAGCTCCGAAATGCATGGGATAGTGAGAGGAACATGTATAAGACAGAGGCTGTCACTCTATTCCACAATCAGTTTCCCAGTAATCCAGATACACCCTCTCCCACACCCCAGGAATTCCAGCCACTCTCCTCTGCATCAGAAAGAAACCTCAGCTCACCAATTACCAGAGAGTCATGAAAGCTACTGACATGACTAATGGAGGTTGGGTTCCTGCCCTTCCTTCCATCAGGACAAATTCTGTCTTTCAGAGGAGATATGAACCACAAGAAAAGGCTGTGTAACTACCAGAAAAGTACCTAAAATGATGTTAAATGCGTAGGGAAGGGCAGGACCCTCTGACTTCAAGGAAAGAGAGCACATAGGTAAACAAATCAGCAGAGTCAGGCACCACAGGAAAGCAGCTGGCAGAGCAGTTTTGAGCACATCGAATCTAATAAAACAGAGCAAGGTGGCTGCAGAGGGTGCACAGGGTCCAGACTGCCCTGTGCAGTGCACCTGCAGAGTGCAGGTGTTTTACACAGGTTTGCTCAGCTCTCACCTTGGTGAGCCATTCAAACAGATATGCCAGTAAATTCACAAAAAATTTCTTACAAACTTCTCTTTACAGAAAACACACCTGGAATACCTGAAATAGACGCTTGAACTGTGAGGCCCTGGCATTGTTCCCTCTACAGCAGAATCCAAGGCCTCTGCAGTACAGACCAGGCACTAATACAATCTGCTAGCACTTTAAGCAGGTTGGGTTAAGTTCTTCTCTCCCTTTGCTTCAGTGCACAGTGCTTGTATCTCCAGCTCCACTAGCTGAGCCATGGGACAGTAGCTCCCAAGTGACATTGTTATCCAGCAGCTCAATAATATTTCCTCCTAAATTTCTTCTGAGTCTACCTTGAGCCTCTCAACCTTTCTACAGGGAGAACCCTCTTCCTGTAATACTCCACTTGTGAGCTGTAAACAAGAGATGCACCAGGGTTCCTTTGGTGGATGGTGTAAGCATCATTTGCATATCCCTTCCCTCCAAAAGCAATTAGTAGCAGAGGAAGCCTGCCAACATTTCAGATGTATGCTCTTTTGTTTCCCCTGTTTTGATGAGATCCATTTATAACCTGCAACTCATTTATCTAATTCACATTAACAGAAATTAGGACAAGTCGAGCCAGGCACACTACTGAAGGATGAAGGTAGGAATACTCATACTAGAAACAGATCAAACTTATCTAACAAGGCTCCTTGGCTGAGGGAGAAGCTCAACATATCACACTAACATTTATTCATAAAGTGCTGCTGTGCCACGGACATACTGTGTATTGCTAAGTTTTTGGGAGTTCTTACAATCCTACTGCTGTTTGCATCTCAATTGCAGTTAACATCAAGTCGGTTTGGGAAGAAGCTCCTTGTAACACTTCCACCAAGATTAGAGGCCTAGGAATTGCACGTTTATTCACAAAGGAGTTGCTAAAAACGACTGATTTTCCCCACCCTAACATCTTCTGAAGGGAACTTTCAAGTGTTTGGTGCTTTTTTGTTTGTTTGGGGGGGGAGTTTTGTTTGTTTTTGAAGATAATCTCCTGTTCTTCAGAGCAGGATTTCAGAGGGCTGACGCACCTGATACACACCCCACATGCTTCTTCAGCAAGCAGCAAAGTAAATCTCTCTATTGCCCAAAGTAAATCGCTCTATTGCCTCCTTTAACACAAAAGCATGAAGCTTCTCATGCTTTCCCCCCACAGACTGACCAGAGTTGAGGAGGTCTCAGAGGATAAATCAGTGGTAGCAGACCAGCTCTTGGTAGATCCTGCCTGCCCTAGAAGGAGGGTACAGGAGGCACAATGTTTTGCTCACCTCCCTTCACAAGAGCTTGACTGGCACAGCTGAGAAGAAAAAATTTCAAACACAGAACGGAAAAAAAGTCAGTCACCACAAAGATGGGGCTTTGGAGAACTGGGAATGGCAAGCAAAGGAGACAAGTTTGATAAAGAGCTGATGGAAATTGTAATTATCTTGATAAAGTCTCTGAGGTTGCTTGGGCAAATGGGAGAAGGCCAGAACTCAGCTAGCTGAGAAATTCAGGAGGAGGGCAGGAATGAGGCAGCACAGGGAACATCTGAGGAGGCCCAGGAGAGAGAAGAAAGGCTGCCTTAGCAACGAACAAGGCTCAAGAGGCACAAATCAAGATGACAGGCCAAAAATAGGGAAGACAAGGCAGAGGCTTACAAAGCAAGCCCAGCTGAGCTCTGTTCTGTGCTAACTGCATTAATTCAGTTCAAAGTAGGATTAAACCAAATCGGTTCCTTTTCCCCCACATCTTTAACCAGCACTCCCAGGTACACACCTGGGAAGTCAAGTTAGGGTTACAGAGACACAGGTGTTAACAGCAAACTATGGTTACACAGGCACATGCCAGGACACCCAGCGTTAAACACAATTTACTGCTGCACAATAAAGGTTATGGAAAATTAGAAACACAAAGAATTAACTTGGTACATGAAGTTGCAAAGCAAATCAGCAGAGCCCACAACATCAGGTAACTAGATGTACAAAAGACCGCAGCAGTATCCCCCATACTGAACTGCTCTGCAGGAAGTACTTGCTTTAATTCCAGCATATAAAGCTCATGGCAACAGAGAAGAACCTATGTTTTGGGGAATGCTTATGCAGTGATCTGTTCTGGAGAGACCCAATGCTTTCACTTCAACACACAACATCCAAGTCCTGTGAGTGCTCACAGAACACGCCAGAAGGAGCCAGGACTGAGACTATCTAAGCCACTTAGAGGGCCTGGACATCCATCCCCCTTATGGAGTAAATGGAAGTTAAGTTTCTAAATCCATCAGCCATCCTCAGCCTCCCTCAGTAGGGATTAGCCACATAAAGGCTCCTTCCTCCCTGGCACGTGCCCTGGAGCGGAGCTGCCACGGAGCAAAAGCACCACTCACTTGTCACCAGGCAGGAAGAGGCCACCGAGCAGCCCGTCCTTGTCCTCGCTCCGGCAGACGTCCGAGGCCTCGGAGCTCTGGGCGCTCTCGATGGCACTGTCCATGCCAGACTCATGGTGAACCTCCTGCTGTGCCAGGGTCATCGCGTCCTCATCGGGAAACAGCTCCGACTCGCTGTAGGCGCTTTCGCTGTCCAAGTAGGCACAGTCCTGGATTTCACCGCCCTGGCACAAGGAAAATCGGGAGTCAGTTCAGATCACCCCTTAAGGCAGTTCAGCCAACACAGGAGAAGCAATGAGACCCTCTCTGGATGTCCTGGTAAGCAAGAGTGATACTGAATAAAAGCCATGAAACAAAAAGCTGACCTGCTTTACAAAGCCAGTTCCTGCAAGCCAGTAAAGTAACCTGTACCTTCCAGAGGGGCTCAAGTACTGTCTCTGACTTCACAGGAGAGAAGGACACAACACCCAGCTACAAAATGCAGTCAGTTTTACCCAAATTCACTAAAAAAATGTACTAGAAGTAATAAACGTCCTCCAAGTTTTATAACAAAATTAGGCATCTTTTGAGAGATAATACATTAGTCACCAAGAGTTAGTCCTCCGATTAATATGACAGATTAAACAAAAGCAAAACAGATACGCCTAACAGATATGCCTTTACTCTGTCTTTGAGGATGGACAAAAATTTCTAAGGTGAAAAAAGAATTGGCAGGTGTTAAATTGTTTAGGTTAAGTCTTGGTGATAATTAAAGATATATGAGAGCAGGAAAAAAAAGGCAAAATCATCTCTTCCTGCTTCCTGGAACCACATGTCTTGATTAAGTATCGACTAAAATAAGACATCATTCTCATTACTGCAACTCTTTGCTCTTGCTGTTTGCCCTCCCTTCCTGCCCCACGAATACTAAGAATAGTCAAGACAAGCTGGGTTCTATTTGCTTGTCCCTGAGGCAAAAATAAAAATTCTTAATTGCAAAAATAAAGGTTAAGGTTTTACTCTATCCTTTCAGAAGCAGCCACACAATGCTGCTTTGACAATTCCCATTCAGCATGACACAAATACCTCAGAGCTGCAGAGCAAGTCCTGACTCAGTGCTCCACTCCAAAGCTTATCTGGAAGCTCCACAGGCAGCCTGACCACTGAGCTACTGCTAGCAAGCAAAGCTTTTGAAGCTGAGTTCATTGGCACAAGGAATAGAGCACTTCATTCAGGGATATACCTCATGTTTAGGCACTGTCATCCCAGCCAGGAGTCCCAAGGCACTGGCACTATCACCAGCACTGCTGCTGAGCACGTTGGCTGGGACACTGGCCCGGTGGCACCACCTGCCACAGCTCGGCTTCAAGTCCACACCCACAGCCTCCGGACACTCCTGTTGGAGCCAAGGAGGCTCAAACCCCCTTCTGCAGACCCAGTGATGTTCTGTGCTGATGACACAAACTATCTTTTCCACTTCAACAGGAAAAGAGTCAGGCAGAAGCTGCAGCTTTTCAGGATTTGCAGAAACTCCTATCAGAAATGCAGGTCTCACCATCCACAAATACCAATTCTTATAACTGTGAAATCTCCTAGCATATGGAGGCTGAAGAAATTCCAAACAACCCCACCTGCTCAAACCTCATTAACTAATGAATACCCCAGCAGGGAAAAGGACAGTACTGTCTGCTGTGTTTGAAACTCCAGCTATACACTCAAAGCAGACACCTGGATGCTCTTCTATCTGAAACAGGCCTTCAGATTAACGAGCAAGGTGAGACACCTGGCACTATTCAAAAATCCCATTTTTCTGTGTCAGCTTTATAATGCCTGAAACTTTCCTGAGGTATTGCTTGGAGAGATGTCCCAAAGGATTTATCCTTGGTCTATGCCATGTGGTATTTATTGAAGCCACGCTGCCTCATGCAATCAGATTTGTAGCTCTGAGCCACAGCCCCTCACCCCCAGCGAGCCTGTGGTTTGGCAGGTCAGAGCCCAGTCCTGCAGCCTGTCCCACCTTAGCCCCGGGTTCCTCAGCACATCTGACTTGCACCTTGCACCCTCCCAAAGCAAGCAGGGACATCGGCACTGTCGTCTTTGCAAAGTACCTCAGGACCTACAAATAGCACAAGCAGTAAGTCCTTTTTAATAGGTGTTGAAAAAGCAAAGATTGCTTAGAGCAATTACAATGTTTCACAGGTACACAGAACTGTTTATTTATCTAACATTTCCCCGAAGTTTCCTCCCCCACGCTGAGCCCCACAGGCACAGACTACCTCCTATTTTCCTAACAAGTTCAATGCAATAAAGCCTGACTGCTATTACGGAATTGCACCAGCTGGTAAGTCTGATCCAGGAGGGAAAGAGAGGGGCAAGGAGCACACAGTGGATCCCTGAAGCTCTCCAATTAGGACGTCTTTTTCAGAGGTCTTGGAAAAGTCTCTGCTTAAGAAAGTTTTTACGGCAGGAAAATCTGCCTGGTATTAAACAAGTTAACACAAGAAAGTAAAGGTCAAGAATATAATGAAAGACTCCCTTTCTGCTCCCTGTAAGTTATGCCATACATTTGTTTTTTTCTAATATTAGCAGCTGAGGTGATCTCTGAAGACTCCATTAACAATTAAATGTGCAGTGTCATATCTATGGGCTGAGGGCTCACTTCCCTCAGTTGCTTTCTGGCAACCTTCACACATTTACTTGTAAGGGAGAGCTGATCCACACCTACAGCACACACTTCACAGTCCTCAGCCTGCTCAGTGCCAGGGATTCTTTTCCAAAGGGTAATTCCTCTATTCGTGCACTTTAAAGCCCTCTGGAAAAGCAAAAATCACCAAAAAACCTACCCCCAAACCCAAAACAAAAACAAACAAACAAAAAACAAAACAGAGGAAAAGAAGAACGGCAATGATCTATCACAAGCCTCAACATCTGCTTTACAGCTTCTGAAATGCCTGACTGCAAGACTTGGAACCCCTCCTGGAAGCAGGTCCTCCCTTTTGCTGATGCCATCCTCGAGCAGTGGGGAGCTCAGGGGCTGATGGGGACTGGATAAATGGAGAACACGGGCCAGCCAAGTTCCTTGGAGGAGCTCCCCCACAGAGGGAGAGCAGATGCCACATCCCAGGTTGCCCAGGGCCCCCTTCTCAAGCCTGGCCCGACCCCGCTGCAAACCAAGGGGATGCTTAGGAAGCACATCTCAGCTGCTCTCCAGAGCACTCCGCGGCCAAATCACACAACGAACACCTCAGCCCTTTAAAGCCAGCAGCACCACGAATAACCATTCCAGGAGCAGGAGGGCTCAGCTCCAGTAGCTGCCAATTCACACTTTTAAGTGCTCAAGGTCCGTCTCCAATTGGTTCTAACACAATTTCAGGCGATGTACAGCAGCCAGGACCAGCGACAGCCACTGAGCTCCAGCCTGCATGCTGCTCCCTGTGGGTAGGAACCACATGCTCCACCACTGAGCTTTGAGAGCTTAGGAGTGTGAAATCCCTGCACCCTGATAATGCAATATTCCAGGCACAGGGGGGCCCCTCGTGCAGATCCTGTAAAGCATGGAACTCGGGCAACACCACTCGGGGGTCTCTTCAGCTCCCTGGGTGAAACCAGCCTCCAGTGCAACTGTCACAGTCACATATTTAATTAAAACTTTTCATTCTGTGGCCTAAATAACCGGTAGGAGAACACAGACAAGGCATCTTTATAACAACTAATACAGGTTAAGTACGCTTTTATAAGACAACAGAATTGGGGCATGTAGCTGGTAAACAATATACAGCATCCACACCTTACTGAGTAAAGCTGTAAGTTATTTGAAGCTGCAATTGTTCAGTGATCGTGGTTTCCCACAGGAGTATACTCTATGATGACATCTAGCACAAGCTGCTTACAAACCACACCTAAGGAAATTAAACTTAAAAAAAAAAAATAGAAAAAGAAAAAAGGCTGATTACACACAGTAGCCTCTCAAATTATTCCTTCATAGTTTAGATATCTACAGTATTTCATGTACCAAATTAGAGGTTGACAAGAACAAATGTTATTCAGGTAGCCTTAAGAGAGCTAACTTGAGATTAAGGAGAGTTTAAGAAGTTGAAGATGAATAGACACTTCTAACCTGAGTCATTTGTTTCCAGTGCACATGTCATTAGCAGAAACAGCAAGAGAATGAGGTTCTGACGACTTGAATATGAATCACTGGGGTTGTCATTCTCCTAGGCAACTCCCTTCTTTGTTGGCTGAGTCAAAAGAAATAAAGTTGCTGCTTATGATCTTGGAAGATTCTCATAAAAAGAAAACCCAACCCTGAACGTTAAAATACCACCAACACAACATAGCTGCGGGTAGCTTTAAAGCCCTAAGTGGTTTGCACTTTATCTAATCGGATGCTCAAGATAACTCCAAGTGCTTCACAGGCAGCCGGCCAGACGCTTGTATAGCAACTGTTGAATATTCAGCAACAGTTTGCTCTATAGAAGCACCTGCTGCCCACAGATCCAAGGCCACTTCACAGAAACTAATGAATTCCCTTCCTCGGAAGAGGCATTGTGTGGCTGCATTGAAGGCAGATGAGTAAGCCCAGCCTGCCTTTGCAACAGCCACCCCAAAAAGAAGCAGGAGCCAGAAGACAGCGATTCCCATGGATTTCCCCTGATCCTTGTGGGGCAGGACAGCAGTGTCAGCATTAGGTGGGTATGGGAATAGAGCTCTGCCTTGCCCTGCAATGACCTGACTGGTTGGAAGCAATCTCCAAAATATGCATATAAAGCAGCTGAAAGCTAGAAACTTGGCTGACAGGCTACATGACATGCCTACATCAATACATTCATGCTGAAGAGCAGCCTCGTTAAAATTCACTCCCATCACAGCCAAATCACCAGCACCCCTGACATTTAGACAGCCTCACAGTATGCCAAAGGAGACAGGGAAGAAAAGCGGATCCAAGTATCCCATCACTGTGCAATCTGATTAGTAAGCACTGGACCCATCACACACGACCAGAAACAAGAAATGCCACATGCAGATTAGCCATGGCCCTACCCTCACCAGGATCATGCCTCTGACCCCCCTGAGAAGCTGAGTCTGCTCTGGGACAGAGACAAGTCTGAGTCCCTGCACCTTCCTCAGCCACTTTCTTCCCAGTACAGAAGTCACCTCACCAAAACTGGAAGGGAAGAGGTGCCATGCGGAGGTGTGCCAGACTTGGTCTCAGATGAAAGTTACTTACTTGCACGCCATCATAAGAGAAAATCGAGGCTCTCTCATGTTTATTTAAGCAGCCACTGCTTTGGAAGGCAAGTATTCTCTTAATTACCGACTGACAAAGAAGGGTGTGAAACATTTCTCACTAATGTGTTATAGACACAGCCACTCCTCTACAAACATTAGCATATTTACACCAAGTGGGCTATGAACAATTTTTTCAAGAACAGGTTTTCCCCAGCGTATTTCCTTTCCTCTGCAGTTGTCAGGCAGAGGTGGGGAGGTGCTGATCTACCCTTTGATCTGACAGGAACAGGAGAGAGAGGAAGAACAGACTGAAGAGGAAAATGTAGGAGCACTGAGTGACACCACACATGTGCATCTGTGTCCATGATGTGAGCAAGGTCTCACCCACTCCCTCTTGCCCACATCCGGCTCTCACCCACTCCTTCTCTCTCTCACCCAGGCTGCTGTGCCTGTGCACAGGGGGGAGCAGGCTGCTCACAGGTAGCCTGATGGGGAGGGAGGAAGTCACAGAAACTGCTTCCATCTCCTGCTGCAGAACACAGAAGAACAGCCAGTCTCCCCACGTAACTGGGAATATAAAATCTCTCCGAGTTCAAGATCAGGGTGCAGAGCACTGTTATTCTACTAAGCCGTTCAAATAAGAAGCTATTTAAGGCCACAAGTTAGTCTGGTCAATGCAGTAGTTTCCTGTGATTGTTTAGTTACTCAAATCTAATATTTGAAGCTCCGTCTAAGGCAAAGCTTCACACGTTGTGGGTATTGGAAGGAACTTCTGGGGCAAGATTATTCCTAAGATCCAGATCTTGGATCGAGTGCTGGACAGCATCATGGAAAGGCAGTGAAGAGTCCCCAGAGAGAGGGCAAGCCTGTGCTGCAGTGCACTGCCAGCCTCACTTCCCTCTGCAGGATAACATCTGTCCCTCGTACAATTGTGCAATTCAAGGACAACAGGTTTCGACTGCAAGACCAAGCTTCAGCTTCTGGGCTGTTCCCGCTGAACCACACGAGGGGAGGGCACAGGGGTTCTGAAAGGCTGCTCTGTGCCCTGGCTGGGAAGTTCAAAGTGACATTGTGCCTTTTCCAAGGCAGAGGAGAAAGGCCGTGTGCAGCCGGGAGTGAGCCAGGGAACACAGGAGTCAGGAGTATTTACCCTCTGCTGTCACTTTAATTGGCCATAATGGAGATGCCAGACTTCATCATATGCAGGGTCCAGATCCAAGACTCCTTTTCACAGGTCATTGTTTATGCTCTGAAAGTTTTAACATTAAAAGGCTTTAGCAGACTGCTAATTTGATCCTCTAAAGAAAGTAAAAAAATAAAAAGCTCTTCCCTTTACTTTGAAGTTGCATCCCACCACTCCCTGGTCTGCTCCCCACTACTGGACTATCATATACTCATCAGCCATCGCTGGAGGGTCATCAAAACAAGGAGAATCCCTTTGCAGATGAAAAAGCATCCTAACCTGCAGTGTTAAGAACAAGAGTATATTGTCTTCAACATGGATGGGGCCAGCACATCAACCACAGAGTTCAGATTTAAACCCACCACATCGTTTGGCACCTTGTTCCAGCATTGCTTAAGACACTTTTACCTCTGAACTGCAAGACAGTTTCCTTTTTCTTTCACATATCCAGAAAAAGTGGTGTTAAGTGGCACCATGCTGACACACCACATGCATGTTGCAAACATCACATAGGAAACTCCCAAGGTGTCCACTCCAGTAAGAGCAGAACCCAGATCTAATTAACTGAAAAGTCTCTGGTAACATTTCTAGAGTGAAATGCTTGTGACGGTGCAAGCTGCCACACATCCTCAGACTGGCAACACGTCTGTTCCCACAGAGTGAACTGCTGGGACAGCCCACAGCAGGTACCCCCTGCCACCCCCTCCTCCTGGACACGGCATCCCGGTCAAGCAGCTGTATGTGGAAACGAGCTGTGGGCAACTCAGCATCACTGTGCTGTGTGTGGGAGTGCTGCAGACTTTGGTTTATAAAAGCTGGTATACAACTTAAAAAGAAAAAAAAAATCGTATTTGCCTAAAAAGATCTGCAGAGCAGATAATAAATGTGACATAATTAACCCTCTTGAGAAGCCTTTGCCTTGAGATGAGACAATCTCATTCTATTTTTAAAGTCAGAACAGCAGTAACAGGGAGAAAGGACAGAAAACGTCCAACTCTCACTAGGGTTTGTTGCCTGGGACTGCGGCTCAGCCCCTGCTGAACTTGCCAGCAGGGCCAGTGAGGAGCGGCTCTGGCACACCGTGGGCAGCAGCATTCACCATTCCTTTGGCAGGAACACTCGATGGCAAAACTGTGCCCTGGGTTGTGCCCTGGCCAGGTGTCACAGCATTCCTCACACAGCAAACACAGAGTTGCAGCTCACGGCCAAAGGCACCCCAAAGAGCCCCCAGTGCTGACCAGTCTTAAGGCCAAGGGTCACAGGAATGCTCAGATTACATTATTTTGAAGCAATGGCACAAAGGAACACCTATGCATGCTGCGCCAAAGAGAGCTGGAGGCTGCTTTCAATAAAATGTCCTCACGCCTAAGGCAGAGTTCAGCACTCACTTCTCAGTTCAGACCCGTAATTAACCAACTCTAAGTTACAAGATGCTCTTTGCCAGCGGTGTTTGCTGCTCGGGGGACAGCTGAGCTCACACGCCAACATGTTTTCCTTGACAAGCCCCAAGGTCACCCTGTGGGGACTCCACAAATAACAAAATCCTTCCATCACACTTGCCTGCGGGCGCTGCAGGCACATGGGTGAAGAGTTCCCTGAGCCAATTTAATGCTGCCCCAGCCCCTGGGTGAGGAGGAGGAGGCACTGCCTGGCACCTCCACAGCACCATTAGGCACAAACAGCATGAAGAACAGGAAGAAGCTGTCCCGGGCAGAACAGTTCTGCCTGCGTCTAAGCTAATTATTCATAGGAACACCGGTCAAACTCCCCCCAAGGAATTTGGAAATTATAATTTTTGCATTTATTTTCTCTACTACTGCAAGTCTGGTCTCCAGCAAACACCAGGAAATAAAGCCATTTAAAGAAAAACAAAGAAAAAAAACTGATTTTTACCTCATACTTCTGTCTTGCCACCCACCAGGGTTAGATTACACTGCAGTCTCCAGCAGGGAGGGATGCTTGGGGAATTGGAGCAATTTCAGACCCCAAGAGGTAAAGAAACATCTCGAGTTTCTCCAACACAGTAAGAAATCCAGCCATGCCTGATGAGGAGCAGTTTATGTTGGCAAGCAGCGGGAAAGCATTAAGGATGTGGCTTTGCTGTAGTTTATACAGAAACACTTCCCAGAGCTCACTGGTCACTCTGAATGCCGACAAGCCTAAAAGGTAATTTACTTCATGTTTAAGAAATACTCAAGTAGCTCTGAAGAGCTCCTCATTAGGAGAAGAAAGGAGCTGCAGGACCTTGGCTGCTCTTCAGCTGGTGGCTGGGCAAATCACAGGTTAAGGCATTTCTGCTCCAGGAATAACTGGAATTGCAGCCTTTACCCAGCAAAGTTGCAAGTACTGATTTTTTAAAAAATTTTAGTCTCCCCACCTATTTATAAAAGACATTCTATTTCTTTTTTAAACAAAGGCTCTCACATACCTGCTCCTTTTTTCACTTTCCACAGTGAAGTTAAAGCACTTAATTGCAGAAGGGCTGCCAAGCACATCATCGAGCTCCACACATGACAAACATGAACTAAGAACCCACTGATCATAAACCCTGGCTTGGTCAATAAGTTGGGTTTTTTGGATTTACACAGTAAAATACACATAGGCAGGAGATACCCTTGAACCTGCACAGACAAAGCAGACAGGAACCAAGTAGAAATCATTTATAAGATTAGGCTGCACACTGAGCAATTCAATTCAAAGCAGAGCCATATGCAGAGAGCCCTTCCACTAACCAACAGTATTCAGTATTAGGTGCAATACAGTGCCCAAAGCACTGCTCTGTGTTGTCAGGAAGCACTTACAGAGTCTGTCCTGTGTTTGGTGCAGCAATCAACCTAAATGACCAAAGAACAAAAGGAGTGACATTATTATGCTGCATTTCAGAATTTTAAGGGATCAGCTACATAAGCACGGTGAGCATTTGAAGATATTAATATTTGGGTAATTCAGTAACAACCTATGATTAGTTTAGTAACCATTTAAAATATTTCACTGAGACACTGCATTTAAAAGAAAAAGTTAAGATCAAGCTATACTCGAGAGATGTAACAGCACTAGTTAATCAATAACTAGAGCAAAGCAATTCCATTCCCCGGCACAGGAAATGTTTTGTTTTGCACGTTTTGCACATGGCAAAGATTCCCCAACTACCCTGGTGGTAAGAGCCCTGTCAAGACAACCAGAGCTGAGAAACATCTGCACATCAGGTGGCTTCTGGGAGACTTGCTGCTGTTTGCAGTAATCCTTCAAGTAACAAACTTAAAAGAAGCCCATTAAAAATGCATTTAAAACTGCTTGGAGACTGCCACATCTCGTGCTGGGTACAGCTGAAACTCCCCTCAGTTTGAGCAGATGCTGCCCAACGGCCAAACACCCTCCTTCTGTGCCCAGCTGTAAGAATAACATTCCCCACTACAACACATATTTGGTGTGGTGACACCAAGTTATTCCCCACCTCCCCCAAAAATCTGAAGGGTTACAGGCAGAAGAATAACTTATGTTGGGAAAGGGCAATCCGGTCCCATCACTGGAGCAACACCCCCATTCACATGTTCTGAATGGAATAAAACTATTTTCAACAGGAGTTATGATAACACAGCAAAAGGGATCAAAATAATCAAAAATTATACTGGTATACAGGTAGTAATATAATATAATATAATATACTGCATACAGGTACCATGGAGTTCATATTCAGTGAGTGTTCTGAAACCATTTCTGAAACCCCTCTGTGCCTCCTCCTTACCCTAAGTCGAGAAATCAGCCAAATACCATGAAAAGAAATCATTCTCTCTGCCCCCAAAGCCACCAACCTTACAAATCTGCCACAAGCAGTGAAAATATTGCTACTACCAAAGCAGCAACATTAAAATTCCACCTCAAAATCAGCACAGCATCAAGCAAGGAGGATGCCTGCCTGCCCTGGGATCTCTAACCACAGGTCACTTCTGCCCAACAGAAAAGCACAATTACCCTTCTCCATTTCAGAGACATGACAAACTCCAGGCCAGGAACTGCTCACATCTACAAGATCTCTGCCGTGAGCTGCTTCCGTATGCTGCCAAACACATCTCACACAGGCCCATCGGGGGCAGAAACACTTCACCCACCGCATCAGGGCAACGCTGGTCCCACCGAGAGCCACGGGCAGCATCTGTAGCTCCAGCACGGGCTGTCGTGACAGCCACACACTAACCACAAATCATTTTTTTCTGCCTATGTCACCAGCATCCCAGAGCCAGCAAATGCATTCAGAACCACATTTGGGTATTAAAAACATTCAACAATAAGTAAAGGCAATCCAAACCCATTGCCAATGCCACAGAAAATAATTACAGAGCAAGCCCCCTGCTTGCATTCATCCATAAAAAGTACTTTTTTCCCCTCCCCTCTTTTAAAGGTTTAAATCCCAGTTATTTAGGCACCTCCAGGCTACAGAGCTGAGAGCTGTAAGAGGCTCAGCTATGCAGGAAGACATCCCCTTCTTCCCTAACACCCCCATTTCACCGCACACAGCTGCTGACAGACATACGGTTTAACATTTGCCCATATAACAATATTCCCAGGATGCGCTCACTTCCATAGCGAGCCCAGCCTTCCAGCACACACAACTCTGGAGCGAAAATCCTCTCCTTTAGCAAACAAGAAAAAAAACAAAAACAAAAACAAAACAAAACAAAAAACCAACCCAGCAGGGTTTTGCTCTACCTGCAATCTCAAGCACTTCACGAAAACGCCGATACCGCACCAAAACCCCCTGAGATGCTTTCCCCCCTCGCTTCTGGATCCCGAGCGGAGCGGAGCGGCCTCAGGGATCCCCCTTCCCTCACGGAGCCCCCTCTCCTCACGCCGCAGCCCCGGCTCGGGCTCCCCGGAGGGGCAGAGCGGGAGCCCGCGCCGGAGCTGCGGCGTGGAAAACCCCCAGAACCCCGCCGCAAACTTCCTCCTCACCCCGGAGACACCGGCCGGCTCCCGCCTCCTCCTCCTCCTCCTGCCGGGCTGCCCGTACCTGGCTCGGCGCCGGGAGGTCGGTGCCGTCCCCACGCCCCGTCCCCGCCCCGCAGAGAGGGCGGGCGGAGCGCGGGGGGCGGCGGCGCGGCCCCGCGGGGCGGGCAGCCCTTGGAGCATCCCCGCCCCGCCGTTGCCAGGCGACGAGAAGGGGCCGGGGCCGGCTCCGGTGCCCGCGGGGCCGTGACAGCCCAGCGAGGGGAGCGGGCGGTGGGCGGACGGCGGCGGGAAGGTCCCCGCCGCACGGCTCGTGTGCTGGGCTCCGGTGGGTGTGAGTGACGCGCGCCGGACCCCGCCCGTGGGTTTAGTCGTGGTCATTTGGTTTTGCTCAAAAATAATGCGGTATTGCTCAAAATTATCTGTAATTAAAATTATCCGCAATTGAGGGTGAGAGAGAAGATGCCCGGGGTTCCTGAAGAATGAAATGCGGCTTAAAACCTGATTAAAACCGATTAATTCCCTCTATATTATATAATATTATATTATATAACTTTATATTGTATATAAAATAAAATGGTATGCAATTATATGTTTATTATTCCTACATTTATATGTAAGTTGCATGTTTTTTATATAATCCTGTGTGTGTACCTGGCACAGCTTGCCCAGAGAAGCTGGGGATGCCCCATCCCTGGAAGTACTCAAGGCCAGGGTGGACAGGGCTTCCCCACCCTAGGCTCGGTTATGGACAATCTCCCTGCAGGTGGTGAGTGTGCAGGATGGAACAGGAGAATCTTAACAGACTGATTTTAGGTTCCTGATGCCTCACAAGTGAAGGGGTTGCAGTGGCAGGCACTGAGGGCTGTCAGGACCCCAGGCAGGGACAATCTCTGGGGACATCGGGGTTCACAGGAGACAGCCTCACCTGCCCAGAGTACCCTCATTACTACAACAGAGTCACGAGTGAACACGGCCTCCCCAGGATGGTGGTGTCAGGCTAAAGCACCCTCAGCCTACTCAAAGCAAAACAGATCCTGTTATGATGTCTGTTTTGTCCTTGATTTTAATCCCTTTAGTTACAAGATAATGAGAAGCAAAACAAAAAGGCTGAGAACAGTCACACCGACTTCGTTATTTTATATTTGCTTCACTTCTTAGAAGTTGTGTAACTTCCTTTTTTGCAACACCTCATAAGAGCTGTGTTTATTGTGCTGTCTGTGCTAATAAAGAAAAAAAATAAAGGAAGAAAATCTCTTTCTGTGACTTTGCAGCAGAAGACTCCAAGGCAAAAAGGGAAATACCACCCCACCCCCCCCACCCCCCCAATTTCCATAAAATTCTTATTTGGCAGCCAAACCCTGCCTTTACTGTCGCAGTTGTCACTGCTGTGTCACACATGGAAGGAAACACCATCCTGCACGATTCAGCCAGCAAACAAACACCTCCCTCCCTACTGCAATGCCACTGAAAAACACAGAAAATGGAAGGCTGTTACCCTGCCATTTCATCATTCATGGCCATATTCCAAAGCCTCTCTTTAATGTTACCTCCAGGTATTTCAGAAGGGGCAAAGCTCTTTGGGGCGAACTTTTGCAACAGTGCTCATACATGGAGTTACAAAGATGCAGTAAATGTAAATCACTGAAAGTTCATATACTTTATACTTCTAAAATATTTTGGACTTTATTGTGTCCAAAGACAGGGAGTTTTCCAGAGAGGCCCAAAAATTACTTGAAGGAAGGGATAACGAAATTTTCAGAAAACAGAGCAAAGCAGGCAGACACAAACCCATCTACCAATGTAACATCTATTGTCCCATGTATTCCCTGAGCCTACCCTCATTTTCATCATAGCCAGCAGCTCCTAAGTGTAAAACATTGCTGTTCAAAAAGCAAAAGTAGAGAAAGAAATTAATCAGCCCCAGTTCTTATATATATATATACAATGCTTAAAGCAATTCACTGAACTTGACCCTTTTTGTAGTTCATTGAAAGAAAATGAGAAGAAGAATTCCATCTCTGCTGAGCACAGAAGTTTTGGAAGGGCGGGGGATGCCTGAGGTTTAGTGTGACAAAGTGTAACAGCAACAGATGAAAGCCAAGTGAAGCTTCAGCCAGCACGGACTGCTGTCCCCACGTGTGCAGGGAGGTGCCAGGGACTCGGCAGGGCACAGCTCGGGGCAGGTCCCCGCACACAGGGGACACACAGACCCTGGGCTCCAGACCCTTCCTGCTCCAGAGCTCTCCCGGGAAGATGAGGAGCTGATAATGAACCGTGCAAGAGGAATCAAAACCCTCTCCCTGACATCCTCCTATTCATTCATCTAAATGAACGGGAAAGCAATTTCTACAAGAAAGATTGAGGGGCAGACAACTTCACTGCTTTTTAAACAGGACATTTCTAATATCTGCTTTTCCTTCCAGTGTTCAATCTGAGAGTTGTATGCCAGGGGCTCACTGCAGAATAAACAACAATCACACATGAAATAATTGTACCTGCATGGTACATTTCGTAATTGTTTCCTGAAAGTCGGAAGTGTTTGTATTGTTACACAGATCAGGCACTATTACAGACGTTGTGAAACCTGACAATAACAGAACCATTACCTGACATAGATCTACTTTAAACAGCTTGTGATGAGAAAAACACAAAAATAAGCATTAAACAGATAAAGCAGCAATAGTTAAAATGAATGTTATAATAGAGATGTTAAGAACATATGCACAACTGTGTGGTACACCTGCTGAGTGCACTACTCAGTTTACTACCCAGGGCTTTGGCATTTATTATGCAGTAATAATTGAGAAGGCACAAATCTCTCATTGATAGATGCATTTTTCATAAAGGTCCTAGAAAATGTAAGGAGTTTAGACAATCACTCCTCATTAAAGAGCGACTTTATTAAGTAATAACCCTAAATATAATACAGGTCAATTTCTCATTTCATTAAAGCTAAGCCTGATTAAGCAGAGATTGTTATAAGCTGCCTTTGATCTCCATCGAGACAAAAACTTTATTTTTACACATTTCATGGTAAAGTGATAATTTTCTGTTTAATATGACTCAGGATTTGTGTCCTACAAAGGGAAAAGCAAAGCACACTTTCATGGCGGAGGGAGGGCAGGTGATCATCTCTGGCTACTCCTGGAAGAATGAGGATTAATTTTGGGAGTGACACAGGCCTTTAAGTGCCTCATGCCTAAGAGCAGCAAGGGTGCAGAGGAAGGGTGTCTGCATGTCTGCCGGGACAGCAGCTTCCGCTCGGTGCAGCTGCAGCTCAACTGAGTCAGCGCCACAGAAGGAGAGCTTGCGTGATACACATCTCCCATCTGAGACTCAGACTCTATTCTCCTGTCGTGATTTCAGGCAGCTGAGGAATTTGTGCAGGTTAGTGACTGCTCAGATGACCACAGACACTGAAATCCGCCCCAGGCTTTGTGCAAGGTTTGCACATTGAGACTCTCCTGAGCATGCTGTTTGTGACCCCATCAGCAGCAGATGCTGCTGTTCAGAGGAAAGCCATTCACACTCACCCAGTGCCGTAACAGCTGCACCCTGAAAACCCTCCCTCCGTGTGCCACTTGTATTAAGTGTACCTGCAAAGTATTCGTGCTCAAGTTCAGTCCAGGGTTTGAGGATGGAGACAAGTAGCTGTCAATGGAGACTAAACTTTTATCCTCACTACCACAGGAAAGAAGAGAGATGGGTACATTGGAAAAAGGATGCCTGGCACAGCCAGATCCCACAGATCTCCCAAACAAATACTATGCATCCTGGAAAAGGCACTTGCAGAAGAATGCCAGAGAAAATTTGGGGAAAATATTTGTTATCTGGGTGATTAGAAGAAGATTGCTGAACAGATCACTGAGTGCCTTAATCACAATCACTGCTATTCCCTTCCCTGTGCAGGTGGTGAGGCATGGTACCGGTTTGGAATGAGATGATCTTTAAGGTCCCTCCCAACCCAAACCATTCTATGATTCCACGATTCTATGATGATCAGTAGCACCCAGAGTGCCTGCTGAAACCAGGGGCTCCTGGCCAGGAAGCACCGAGCAGGGCACATCACTGAAAGGGTTTATGGCAGGGAAACCTGCTGATCTGGTACAGAGCACTGCAGTTTCTCTGGAGCAGTTCTGAACAAAGGCTGGCACCTCCTCTGCTGTTCCAGAGGCAGAATCCTTCCTCTGCATCTCACTAAGGCATCGCTCACAGGCGAGTCACACTAATGACAAGAAACTGGAGCTGAAATGTGAAGAACAGAGACTAATTAATAATGAAGATAATGAGATCACCAGAATATATATACACCAAACCTGCATCTTAATTATCTCATGAAAACTGGCAACTCCAATCATGCTTCAAAAGCCTTTAATCATGCTCTCTGATGAATATTGGTGCCTATTTTACAGAATTATGTAAAAATACCTTTTGTGTGGGTTTCCCCCCTACAATAAGAGCTGGCCAAGTTACTACTGCATGTAACTGCTCTGCTCCAAAATGAGATATCGCAGACTTGTAATTACAGCTGGTCTGATCTTCATCTCATCTACTCTCATCTTTTTGAGTGCTTCCTTTGAGGGAAATGAAGTAAGACTGGCGTGAGTTACTGCAGTATTATTATGAATCCCTTTTATTATGACAGAATAAACGAAGAACCATCCCTAATTAAGGCAGTTTCTGCCAAAACACAGGGAGCGTACAGTCCCTGCCCCAAAGACCTTGCAATCAGAACAGGCAAAGACACTTTGAGGTAGGGAAAAGAGGACAGATTGAACTTGCTCCCAACTACAACTTGTTCACATGATTTAAGGGGAAGTCAGGAGGAAGCTGACATAGGAGGAACACAGGACAAGTGTAGAGCAGGGGAGCTAAAGACTACAGAGGGGGCAGAAACAAACTGCAATTACAGCCGGCGGAGCCTTTCCAGAACTTTCTGCAGTTTCTTCCCTGCCCTCCACATCCCTTCATCCCTAAACAGGGTGAGGAGGTCAGCTCCAAACCACAGCTGCAGGGGAACACTGTTCTGGGTGCAGCAGGCACAGCTCAACCTCTGCTCCCGCTCCCAAAAAACAAAACCCCGAGTGCCTGCGGAGAGGCTCATTTTAGTAACTAAGGACACAGCAATTTAGACTCTACACCACGGGGGTCTGCTCTCCCCATGACCTTCAGAGCAGAGAGCTCGCCTGTGTGCTATCCCCAGGAAGAAGGAGGGCAGCCAGGCACATCAAACAGCTCTGCTCAAGCGCAGAGCTCGCCAGAGAAGGGCTCTGTGCAAGATGAGAGCACCGAAGGTAGGACAGGGCTGGCTGAGGACCCATCAGCATCCATTCCTGGGGCCTGAAGTGAAGCTGGACCCGACTCTGGGACATGCAATTACAGCATGAAGACATTTCAGGGGACTCACCCACTGCTCTCTCCAGAGATGAGCTACTTGTAACCATGCCATCAGCAGGTTATACCTTGGTTGCTTAATGAGGCGTTTGGAGGGATTTTCTGTGCTCCTCTCCAAAACCCCTCATGTAGTAGTCATGTAGTAGTCAAGTAGTCAAAAGCTACGAGTGCAAAGGCCAGATAATGGCACAGAATACACATCCCCATCTGAAAAGCAGTTTATATTTTGTTCATCACTGCAATTGTACCACTAGGTTTTTCACGTTAAGCTCTGAAGGCATCTCAAAATCCTAGCTGTGAATCCGTGATTAAAGCACCTTTGTCAAAAGCTTTACAAAAATATGCCCGACACTATCTACCCTATCAATTCAAAATCTATTTTATTTAACCCTTGTCAAAATATCCAATAATAAAAAAGTAAACCAGAACAGCCTACATGAGCAAACTAAAGTGAGAAATACCTAGCCTCTCCTTTAGAAATGGGCTGGGAGGACTCTGCAGCCTGGGGGCATGGACACATTCACTTTGCTGACAAGAGCATAGAAAGAAAAGTGTGAGCATCCCTCAGCCACCTCCGAGCTTAAACCAAGGTGGAGCCAAGCAGCTCCATATTGCACCAGAAAGAAGGAATCACATTTTCTCAGCTGTCTCCACTGGGGCTGTAGGGATAAGAGGCTTCGGCGCATTTTTTTCTAGCCAAGCAAGCAACTGGCCAGGGCTCAGGTGAGCCAGGAGCTGCGGGTGGAGCAGGGGGTTCTGACAGCCCTTCTGACACATAAATCTGCTGGACTGTGCTTTGCATGGTCTGTAGAAGACAGGCTGCTGCCAGAACTTCTTGGTAGTTTCAGCTCTGAGCATGTTTTCACGACATGTTTTTAAGCTTTTAGTCCCTTCTCTGTGTAACACTACTTGTTAGCAGAGGGAAGGAAAAGAAAAATAATCAGTTGGCCAGGATGAGAATAATTCATGCTCACCAGGGGCTAGTATTTCTCTCATGGTACACGGCAAGGCCGCAGAACAGAACATCCAAAAGCAAGGACAAACCTGCACTGAGCTCAGGGGTGCAACTTCACTTTGGTCCTATTGCTCGTTTTGCATTAACACATCTCTTTAATCACACAATTACACACTACTTCCCACTAGTCTGGATGTGTTCAGGACTCTGGATAGCTGGTGCTCGGCTTATCAGCAACTATTCAATATCTGCTTTAGTCTCTTGATCAAAGTGCAGCTTCATGTCTTATTTATGGCTACTACTAACAGCCAGCTCTGCAGACAGAACTATTCATTTTCCCCCAAGCTTTTCTGTGGTGTTCATCACTCTGACATCTGAGTGCTCTGCAACGATTAATTTATCTTCATAAAGTCGCTTCAAAATGAGAGAAGATGGTATTCCCATTTTACAGATCAGGAGCTGCTGCACAGACAGATTGAGGTCAAACATTTCCACTCATGATAGGTCCTAGTATGAAATGTCTCAGATCTAAATTTTTTTAGATACCTTCAAATATAATGCCAAAAAAAAAACCCCAAAACCCAAACCAACTTCAGGTTTGTGTGTTCAAATAAAACTGACTGGCTTCTTAGAAAGTCAGATACAAGAACAGAGAGGATTAGAGACTGTAAATGTTGGTTACCAGGAAGAAGGATAAAAACTTTCTGACCACCAGTCTCAAGAACACCGAAAACCAGTACAGATAACCCATGTGAATGTAAAATGCATTAGGAGCCTTTAATGAAGCAGAGAAGTATACCTTAGAAAACTAAATATATAGGGATGTCCTCAGCAGTTCAGGACACAGGACCAGATCCTGAGAGCACAGTTTAAGGTAGGAAGAATTGCAGGCTCTCTCCACTTCTTGGCCCATTGAGCCAAGAAAACAGAAAGCTTTGTAGTGTCGAAGACCACCCTGCGAAGGAAAGCTTTTGTTTTATCACTGTGTTAAAAGCATCTGTGGATCAAATGTGCCAGTATCACTTTACAGCATGAAAATGCCGCCCAGGGGACTCTCAAGACTCATCTTTTCAAACGCTGATACCTCTTTGTCAGTTTTAATAAAAGACAGCTACAAAAACAAAGTGGGCCATGTGGTCTCAATGAAGCAGAGACCGTGGCAATCAATAACAGAAACAATCTGCACTTATTCTCTGGGAGAATTTGCTTTTAGCAGCAACATCTCTATAATAAGACATCACTCAAAGAGCTCCCTTCAATTTTTCTTGGGACAATGAGCCCACTGTGCCCAAAGCACATCTGTGCTTACAGAGATTTGCAAACCAGGACAGTGTTTAGACTCATAACTTGGCCATGCACCATATGATGATAGACCACAGCTTGCAGGATGTTTGATCCTTCCTCTTCTGCCCTCAAATGGATAGTCTTCTATCTCAAAAGAAAACTTCTCTGCCAAAATGTTGACTTTTAGTGCAACATAGACATTAGGTCCTGCTTCACCTCATGATCTCTTTCACAGAAGTCCTCAGAAGGTCTGCCCAATACAAGCTCCTGTCTCCAGCCCTGTTTTTCAGCAGATGAATGAGGTTAAGAAAGACAACAAAACCTGGGGAGAAGAGGGACATGGAAGTTAAAAGAAAGCCTTTTTCATTTGTTATCCCTGAAAGACACCAAACTGTGCCACAGGAAATGCTTTTTAGTTAAGAATCCTGATACATCTCAGGCCCCAGACTGTGTAGGATTTAGATCACCTAAATTACATTGCAGATCAAAGTTCCATTTGTTTGGAAAATTGCATCTGAGACCATTAACCTTTTCTGTTTTATCAATCCAGCACCATCTTCATGTAGCACATACCTAGTAATGGGACTCCTGAAACAGCTGGTCACCTATCCCAGTGCCACCAGTACAGGAACCAGCTGTCACCAGGGAACAAACACCTACGGGCAGGGGGTGGCCTTGGCTTAGCCCCTGGCACTGACAGCTGTGGCCTCTCCATCCAGGCTATGTGGAGAGTTGTTTGTCAGAGGCAGGAGAAGGCTGCAAAGTGCAGGAGCTGAACTGTTTGCTGTGTTTGGCCATTTCCAGCAGGTCAAGGTGTGGCTCTGCTGTCTCACAGTGACCTGTGCCCTCCCCAGTGCCAGCAGTGACCCCTGTAGGGCCCTGCATCATCTTCCTGTCACCTGTGGCCGTGTGGTGACAGCAGTGTGACAGACCCCAGCCCCTGCAGTCCTGGGGTCTCCATGGATACAAGAGAGACATGAACTGGTCTGGTTCCTGTGGCTCTGTGCTTCAGTGACGTTGTGGCATTCGGCTGTCGCGTCCTTTATCTTTCACTTTTTCACTTTGCTTCACCAAATGAGGAACCAGATGTTTCCAGGTCCCTCTGACAGAGAGACACTGCCACAGTTGTGAGCAGGGAGCTGGATTGTGAGGCTGAACCTGTTTCAGTAAGTAATGTTCATAAAATCATTTCAGTCCAAGTTGCAGCTGCAGCAAATTTTTACATGCCTGGTAGAGGATTACTTCTGGGTTTAGGATCTTGGATCATGCAGAATGTCAGGAATGGGTTCAATCACCAGTTCTATCCAGAAACAGAATTCTCATTCTTGGATATGGTTAAAAAATAGCAACCACTAAAATATTAATGTACTGATGGAAACCCCCCACTACTTCATCTAAGTATGGCCTACAAAGCATTGCAGAGGCATGGTTGGATATTACAAAGGGAAGTCCAATTTCAGTAAGAAACACACAAATTTTAGTTTAATAGTTACACAGGGCCAATCTTAGCATCTGGAACGTGAATTCTAGCCTTAACGATTCAGTACAGACATCAAAATCATCCAGTATCCAACCTGGGCCATCCCTAGCACATTCCTTTACCTTTGTGATTTGTGGCTCCTGTTTATCACCCATCTCCATTCATACTGAAATCTAGCAAGCCAGGTACTTCCATCAGCTCTGCACTGCAGCAGCAAGAGACAGCAAGTCCATTTTCTGTGGCACCAGAGAATGACAACTCAATGTTTTCCATGACATCTTGTTTTGGTGGGTTTTAATCTTGTCCCTGAGAGACAGGAGCTGCTGTAGCCACTGCTGGTTTGAGGCTCTTTTTTGCAGCTCACAGATACGTAATACGCAGAAGTTCAGTGGGGAGAGAAAAAGGAAACACAATTTTTGCATGGTGAAAGTGGTGCTTTTGGAAAAGCTTCCACAACTCCAGTGAGACAAAAACAGAGATTAGAAGAGAAAAGGTAAATTTTTCATCAAATCTTGCAACCAGAATCACACTCTTTTCCTCCATGTCACCCTTGCCAGACCCAGTCAGATCCCTCAGTATTTTGTTCTGGTCTAAGCCAAGACCCAGATTTGAGGCTCCCTGGGGCACAGCACTGTACAGAGAAAAGCTAGCTGTGTAAAAACCTGGAGTTAAGTCAAGAGAGTTCAGTGAGCATTGAGAGAGTGAGCAGCAGAGGGGATTTACCTAGAAATGGAGCATCTGTGAAGCACCAGTTGTTCATAGGGACTAATGGACTTACCTTGCTCCCCAGGTATTTTCATTGCAAAGGTACATAAAAACGCTTTGAAAACTCTGTCCTGATACTACAGCAAACAGCCCTACAATGACTTTGACTAACTAACCCCTAATGCAGATGAGAAAGCAACAGGGATTTTTCTTGTACAGTCATTTCGTGTTCTGCCCTTTGCTCTGGCCCAGCCAGCTAGAGACAGAGCCTCTCAGGGCACAAAACCCCCAAGATCCCAGACCATAAGACATAAAAACATTTCTGTGCACTGATTGCCTCCTCACAATAACCTCATTATCACAGCTGTCAGTCACCAGGACAAACCAGTCACCAGCATGGGAACCACTGATAAGAGATTCTCACCCTCAAATGCATTTGCTGCCTGGAACAACACAAGGGATGGCAGCTTTAGCACCACAACAGGCTCCTCCAGGCCAAAGGAGAAGGAGGTGTCCTGTCCCTCCACTGCAAGGGACTGGAGGGGTCACATGAAGAGATTCCCTTTGACTCTGTCACACCATGGGGCTGGCTCAGTGTGGAGTTACTCAGCACCTTCAATTCCACACTTAGCCAGCATTCACATGGAGATAATTGTTTATATCTTCTAGATTTATATCCCACAATGGTGATGTCCTGTGATCAGGCTGGAAAATGTAAGGGCCTTTTTTCTTACAGATTTCCCAGCACATAAATCTTGTATCCATGTGCTTTCCTAAGTGGCTATCCAAAACCACCATTATTAACCATTCACCTGTTACATGATCTCTTGATTTTATCCAAGTCCTTGATGTACTGATAAGGGGTGGCTACAGTCCTGACCATGCCAATATAAGGCTGGATCACTCGTATCCAGTTCTGATCTCAATAGTCCTCAGCCACTGTTCAATTCAGTGCTGTTACAGTGAGAATATGATCACAATTTATAAACTTCAGTAAGTAAAACATTTTTAACAAATTTCAGAAAAATGCTGTTAACATTTTAAAGTCAGCAAAAAATCTTTCCCGAGGCAGGAATTTTCAAAAACTTGCCCTGAACATACATTGCCTGAGCCAGACACTTTAACAGATGGACTCTGAGAGCTTTTTTAATATTGGCTATTAATAAGTGCAAATGTTCACAATGACAAATGCAATGTATTTTTAGTCTGTACTGGGACAGTAGCCTGGTCTTCATTGGCACTTTTTGTCAAACTTTCCTCTTTGACACAAACCCCACCTGTGAGTCTGAATATGCAGGCACACAATCACGAGCTCTTCCCAGCCTCACCTTCCTGTTTCACAGTAAGGTCTGTAAACACTCACACTGCTCTGACTGCCTGCCACGTGTGTCTGTGCTTCCACCTTGTCTTATTTCTCTCCCAGCACTCACAAATGTTCTTATTACAGGGATTACCCAGTGACTGGAGCTTAGTTAACCCGGAATTATCCAGTGTAAATCAACTCAGCATCAGGCTTTGCTGCTGAAATGAATGGATTAACTCATGATACAGTTAAGTAGGAGGACCAGGCTCTGTACTATAAACATCACAAATGCAAATGTCTTTCATAAAGTCCATTCTTTTGTTGTTATTTTTCAGATAGTGAGGAGGGAAGGGGTGGCTCTGAGCCATCTGTCCTTGGCAGCAAAGGGTCCCAGTCACCTTCTGCCCCCTTGCTGTGTCTTTGATTCCCAGCCCAATACCTGGGGCACAGCTACACAAACACCTCCAAAATCCCAGCACCCTGAACCACCCTTGCCACGCTGTGAACCCTGCCTGCAAGCAATGCAAATATTTTGAATCTGATTCCTGTGGCCTTTTCCCTGGGTGACACACACAGTCTTAATGGTTACCAAAAGTACACTGTGGTAAACATAAACTGTGATAAGTTTGACAAATGCCAGCTGACGTAAAACGGACCCATTGTGTGTGTTTAACTGGAAGCAGTCAGAAATTCACATCTCGAGTTCGTGGTTTCCTCTGGGATCATCGCAGTAACTTCTACATACCACAAGTTTATTCCAATAGAGGATAATTTTTAAATAGAGAGCACCAGAAAGGACATGGGGAAACCTGGGGTTATTGCAGAGGGAGCCTGCACAGGTGGCTCAGTGCTGCTCACCTGCAATGCTGCTGTTTTGTCAACAAACAGCTGCACTCATTTCCCCAAATCACCCAGGAGAAGCTTTTGTCACTCACTGGCCTTTTGGAGGTGCTCTCGGGTGCTGCAGGGCAGACACCGATCAAGGAAGAAAGTTCCAGGGCAACACAGCTTGGATACCATCAGTGTAATTTCCTAACACCTGCACGAAAAGAAAGAGTGGCTACTGCCATTTCACTGCAAAGAAATCTGACAGAGAGAGGCTGTGCCTTCAAAAGTGGTCAGACGCCTACTTCCCACCCTTTAATTGCTTCTGTTGCATATTTGTGTAATAAAAGCTCAAAGAAACACAGGCTTTGCTGAACAGCAGGAATACAGCCTAGGTGGTCTCCAGGCCTAAAACTACTTTCAAGTGACTTCTTCAAGCTCAGACAAAAAAAAGTGATAAAGTCAGGACCTGGATGCTTCTTTCCCCATTCTTGCAATGCCACCCCCAGGACTCAGTGCAGTACCCTGCTAGGATGGATGCTGCACAGGACTAGAATTACCCTCATCCTGGAAACATTTCCCTCAAATATTCGGCTCCACTCCTTCCCTCCTCCCTGAGCAATGGGCAAGGGTGGGGTGAGAGTATTTCACAATTAATTTTCTGCTGTGGCAGAGAGGATGCATTTCCTTCTGGTGCTCGGACAAATGACTGAGCCCTGGGCAGTGACCTGGAGTGACAGCAGTGCTCTGGCTCCCCAGCACACAGGACACAACTATTTGTGAAGCTGCCTCACTGGATCAATTGCCTCTCCTTCCCATGTCATGCTGCCATTTTTTCATTAAATCACTATTAATATCAGAACTGGAAGTCTCCGCAAGCCCTGAATGAAGTCCACCACAGAGCTCCCTAGCTGAAATCAATATTCCAGCTGCTGCTCCTGGGAAAAGAAATGTGTTTTTTCAACATCCGACAATGCTAAAAGAAGCTGGCCACCAGATAAAGGCAGCCCACAAATGAGCACCAGCACTTTTGCTCGAGCCTGGTCTAAAAGCTACTGACATCAGCAGCAAACCTTTATTTCGGTAAAAACACACTTGGCATTAGCCCTGAACCCCCTCATGTTGGGTCCCAGCTACACTCCATGAACTTCTCTGTTGCTTTAATCTCCCTGTTAGGTGCTGCTGCGCCCTGCCTGGGGACAGTGTTGATCCCATGAGTGCCTCCAGGCAGGCCAAGGCTTTCCAAGGCCAGAAGACAAGTTGGAAACTTCTGGTGCCCTTCATCCACCAAGCTTAAAGGGGGACAGGAAGTGTGTCCTACCTGACTGCTCTGCTCCTACAACTTTCCCAATGCTGCCAGCCCCTCCTTGGCAGGAATAATTTCTATCTTCCAGGTCAACAGAGAATAAATGCTGTATTTTGGCACTTTCATCCACATGTAAGTAGTAACTGACATGAAGTCAGTTCATCTGAAATGCTTCAGATACATGACTGAGTGGCATCTCTGCCAGGAGAGTTTGCATTTTTACCTGTCCTGCAGACACAACTGCTCTGCCTGGAAACAGCATGGATGCTGCAGGTGTGGTTTAAAGCTTCATGCAAGTCTTGAGGGAAAAGTGCCCTTCACCCCAGAGATAAACCTGTCCTCCTTCTCTTCCATCCCCTTTGCAGAGCTGGCTTTGACCAGACTTCCATATCCATCTCCCAGATCTTTTAACTTCTCCCACGTTTTAATTATTTCTGTTTCACATCTGGCTGACCAAAGCCCAAGAGAAACAAGTTCAAAGGCTTTCTCAAATCACAGTATAACAGTAGGTGGTCCCCCCTGTGGCAATCACACATCTTACAATTAGGAAAAAGGAAAATGAAGGAAATAATTGCAGTGACTGCTCAGGGCCCCTGCTGCCAGTTATCCCTGATGGAGAGTGTCTGCTCCCTGTTTCCTTCCTGGTGGCTCAGCCCCAGACAGGCAGGGCCAGCACTGACAGCCCAGGAATGGAGCAGCACCATCAGTCACTCCTATCTGGTGTCCAGCATGACTGCACACAGACATTTAATGCCATTCCAAAACCTCAAGATATTCAAGGCATCCACATGGATGTGACACAGCTCCCCCAGGAGCCCAGACCACAGCACCACAAACGGTGGGCACGGGCACCCAGCAGAGAGGGTGAGAAGAGCCACAGCCTCCACGGGGGCCTGGCTCTCATCTCCTGTGTTGAGATGTGAACACCAATTCACTACCCAGCTGCAGTTTGCTGGGCTTCTCAGCTGCCTGCGTGGCTGCAGCTAAAGATGCTCCAGTCAGAGCCATCAGCCTTTCAATCACCTGAGCACGCCCTGAGCTGTGACCAATCCTCCCCTCAGTCCCTTCTGCAACTGCCTTTCTCCACCCCGAACTCAGAGGAACGCACAAGACACAGGGGATTGTCCTTTGAGGCTGCAGACACTGCAGGGACTCACCTGGGAACACCCCAAAGGCTACACACGCTCCTCTCAGGACAGTTATTGGATTACTGCTTCTGGCTCAGTGCTTTGTGCTTTAGGCTCTGCCAGACGGGTTTAATCAGCTGGTAATGTGACACTTCCTTCTATAAAGACCTGAGATCTACTTCCCTGGCAGCATGCCTTTTCCTCCAGGAGGTCAGCCTGCATCCCTGATTTCTTGCGTGCTGGGAGAGGGAGATGAAGGAAAAATAAAAAAAAATTATGGCAGTTTTAATTTCCATGTACACCTGACAGGACATCCTGCTCAAAAAGGATATCTCAAGCAGCTCTCGAGGTTGGCTCATTTCAGCTTCTGACAGCAGGAGAGGCTGAGCTCAAAACTCCTGACTTACTCCAAATTCCCACTGGGGGATTAAGGAATGAGAAGTTAATCTCAAAAGAAACCAGAGATGACACAACAAACTGTGGATACAAATTTGAGCAGAAATGCACTGCAAAAGAGATGCTACCTACTAGTCCAGGAAGTTTACTGAATAACCTGCCTTGTAAGATTTCTGGAGACAGGATTGGGGCTCAGATCTGGGACATCCTAGCTGCCCTGAAAGCTGCCTTCCAATTCTTACTTCCTTTACTTTACATGTAGTTTTCTTGCCTCCCTCACCCAACTCCCATCTTTCAGCATCTTTCCACTCTTTTTCCTAAGCCACATTTAGCAAGCAGTGTCAAAAAACATCACAGGAAAAAAAATCCAGCCAAGGTGGTCCCTCCATAGCCATATGTGATCTTCACTTTGAAAAGTGCTACAAAACATTCTGAGCAAAATATTTACTCAGGCTATAAACCTGGACACCACCATCTCACCTGGATGCACTGGTACCTCCTCCCCCTACCTTCCTCCTGCCCTTCTTTTTATCCAGCAGACAACAGGGTGAAAATTTCTGGACAGTCTCTTGGGCTGCATGGGATCAGGCAAAGCCAGTCTTGTTATTTCCAGCATGCAAACTCTGCTGTCACTGCTTGCTATAAAAAAGCCTTAGTTGGGCATGAATGAAAGGCAACGACTAAAACATTGTATGAAATTGATTTAATAAGGTTCAGTGATTGAAACAGGAAAGATTTTCCTTGACAAATTGTTAGAGGCCAGATTCAGCCTTCTGTGACCAGCTCTGCTGTCAGTCTAATTGAAATTTGTGCAGTAAAGGGGCAACAGCCTTTGCTCTCAATTAACTCTGAAGAAAAGTAGAAATCTTTTCAATCCTTCTGAATTATCAGCCCTTCTTTCATCTGTTGGGTTGGGAGTTTTTTCCTGTATATTTATACAGCTATTAAGAATATTTGCAGATACCATAATTTAAAATCATAATTTAGGACAATATATTAAATTGCTTTAAAAGCTAGGATTAGAGAACAGGAGAAAAATAGTATTTTATTTTGAGGAAGGAGGTAGCAATCGGCTACAAATACCCACTGTAAGGGCTGATGTAGTCCCCAGCTCATCCTGTCACAGACTTCTGGCTGCAGATTGATTTGGATGTATCAAGTGTTTCCTACATTTTGGTTACAGATATAAAAAATCCAATTCTACCACTCTTGATTATACTGACCAGCACATCCTTTGGAATTACTCCTTAAGGCTTAACTGAATTTTGTTTATGAGGAAAAATAACACCTTGTGGTAAATGAGTCCTTGAATCTGGATACAGCAAAATTTGGAGCCAACCACGGCTTGGGTTAGGTCTGTTTCATATGAGCTAAAGGCTCCCAGGTATATCTCGGCATGCTGCTGACCCCTGCTCGGCCTGAAAGCAGTACGTGTGTGTTGTTACCCAGATGGGGATCCCAACATCTGGAGCAAGCAGGAGACATTATCTGGGCTCCAGAGAGGGGCAGCCACTGAAGCTGCAGGCAGCTTTATGTGAAAATCTCCTTCTCAGGAAAATATCCTTATTAATAAAACAGTAGGGAATGTGGAAAAGAAGATTTATCTCAGAGTAAAATGCTTCTTTAGGAGTTCCCCAAGGAGTCAGTAGCAGCTTGCTATGGCACTAACACGGCTTTTACTGCAGCAGCCATGTGAATGAGAAATATTTCCGTGTTAGGAGCAATTAATAGAGGCACAAAGCAGGAAAGCTGGGCAAGCAGAACCAGTGCCTTGAGTAACAAAACCCACAGCTACTGGAAAACCTCCTGAAAGGTTCTGAGTATGAAACAATCCATGACCTAATTAGGTGGCACTGTTACTGAAGAATAGAGGAAGGAACAGAAAGAAAGCAGGGGGAAGATTAAGGCGAGAGAGACAGAGTCCTTAATACTCAGGAGATGAGTCCAAGCTGGAGCTGACCAGCCCTGACGCTTTATTTAACACACACAAACACTCGGCGAGGGAGGAGGGAGGCACAGATGAAAAGAGACTTGCTCCATGCTCATGGAAGGTCTCCTCATGGAGCACATTTTATACACTGAGATGAATGAGGGAAACAGACAGGAAACACCACAATATGTTGGGATTTGGAATTAACTAACCCATACTGGTTTCTGCTACTAAAATACCACATTCTTCTCCAAGGGGGAAAAAATGGGTTAGGAATCCCTAAGCAGCTTTGTAGGAAACAAGTATTACAGTGAACTGGGCCACAACATGGTAAGGATGTGATCTATTCTGCACCTTTCCCATGATGATTCCCCATCAGCGATGGCAGAAGCACAGCTCAGAGGCAAACTGGTATCTGAGCCAGACAGAGCACAGTTCATGGGCACAGGTTACTTGGGTGACACAAAGCAGTTCTCTGCAGAAACAGGCTCAGCAATGCCAAAGCTACTCTAACCCCTTGAGGCCACCACACAAGGCTGCAGGGGAATAATCAGAAATATCCATTTGGATACTGCTGTGGAGTGCATGGCCTTTTCAAGGCAGGAGAAAAACCCAAAGCATCTAAACAATAGCAGACTACACCCAAGGAGTTCACCCCACACCACCCAAACCATGCTCTGCCCTAGGGAGCACAGGACACTCCTCTCACTCACCAGGACTGTCAGATTCTTTCTGAAACAAAGACAGGCCAGACTCTAATTAGGGTGCACAGTCCCAGTGCTGACTTCAGTGAGCACTGCTGATTTAAAAGGCAGGGTTCTGGTATCTCCCATGCAATACTGGAAGTGGAGAAGAGCAGGGCCAGCCAAATCCTTGTCACCTCTCAGCCCAAGAGGTCCCGGGCTCTGTCACAGCTGGCTTCCCACTGACACTTGCTGTGAGCACTTCTGGGCCAAGAAGAGCTGATGAGGTGCAGCAGCCTCATCTGACAGCCAGTCAAGTACGACAGCCCTCACTTGAACTACACGTTTATTCCAACAGGGAACCAAAGCTACAGGGATTTGGCCTGAGCATCAGATGTACGAAGCCTTTGAACTAAGTTCCTTTACAGTCACAGTCCCAGCACAGAAAACATTTGTAAAACTGCCTGATCAAAAAGCATCGATAAATTGAGTCATGACTTCCCTTCCTCTCACTGCAGTGTTCACTATTCCCAAAGGATAAGATCTGAATCCTTCACTCACTGTACTCTGTGACTAATCTGCTTCATCCCCACACCAGGAGCTGCTGTGAAGTGCTGCTGTTTTGGGCCGGGTGGCACAGAGAGTCCCTGTCCCTGGCTGAAGGACAAGCAGACACACTCAGCTCCCTGGCAGCCTGAGTCACCACCCAGCACTGATGGGAGCTGTGTTCCTCAGGATACAGCTTCAGGCAGCTGAGCTGTGAGAGAGCTGCACATGAGGAGCTGTGCCACTGCCCTGGCCTGGCCCTAGAGAACACAGGTACCACTGCAGGGAGCTGGGCCAGCCCAGCCCAGCCCTCTGCTGTGCCTGCGTCCCACAGCTCTACCCTGACACGTGCCTCATGGGAACGTGCTTCTTCACAGGATGTGCCACCGTCTGTGCACACCTCTGCCCCAAAACGCTTCAACCAGGAGCGCAGACATCCCTGCAGTGCCTGCTGTTTGCATCAAAGCGTGGGGAGAGGTTGCCATGAGCACCGAAGCAGCCAGTCATGCCCACCCACCCCAGCGCAGCCCACGCAGGCACATCACATGCCAGGGAGAAAGGCTCTGTGTGGGCTCACTTTAAGTGCTCAGGGAGATCAGCTCCTTCGCTGAGGCCACACTCAGGCTGTGACAGAGGCTAGAGATGGATGCAGACACCCCTATCCTAAACCACCCATACAACCACAATCATACCCTCGCCTCTGATTCGGGATAAATCTCCAGGTTTTCCACAATTACTTCTTACTCCACTCAAAGCAAACACAAACACTTCAGAAAGCAGAAAAGCTCAGTGAGAACAAAACCTCACAGTACATTCTAGTTCCGCCTAAGAAAATAGACACCTTAGGAAACAGGGAACAGCTCAGCTCAGTTTTTCTCTTCAAGCCTGCTTCATCACAGTCTCTGCCTTCAGCGCCCAAGGAGTGGGAATGGCTCCGCGTGCACTGCAGGGCTCCTGTTGCATCAGCCGTGCAGGGGGAGATGCGCAGAGCCCCCTGTCAGGCGCTGTCCCTGCTCTGCTGTAGGTACCACTGCACACAGTGCCGCGGGCTCACCCTGAAAAGAACAAGCTGACAAAGGGGGAAGGGTCAGGCTCTGCTTTCCCAGTCGCTAAGGTTTTCTAAGAGTCGGCTCCTTCGGTCCCACACCACTCAGTTAATGGCTAGTTAAAGCAGCTTCACACTAATTGAAAGCAGGCTTCTGTAAGTTTTAACTGTGGGTTTTAGCCTGATTTACATCCCTGAACTACAGCACGTTTAACAAAGATGACTTCAGAGGGAAGAAAACGTTCCTTAGTTTAAAATTGTACTTACTGAGAGTGACTGTGAAAGTCTCCACGGGAACTGCAGTGTCTCTAAAGCCCGTCTCGGCAGCAGCAAAGTTTTCTCTCTTGCCTTGCACAAGTGGGATGTGAAGCCAGACCTGGGACGCGCTCTGTGTCTGCTGATGTGGGCTCTCAACTGTGTATCGTTGCCAAGACACCCGGGGCAGACTCCAAAGCTTCCAGATCTCGCCCTGGCCAAGGCATTCCTAATCAAATGCTCCTTTCAGCACAGCCACAGGCATCACACGGCTGCGAACAGCATCGTTTTCTTTCATTCAGGTAAAGATAAACTTCCATTAAGTGCTCTCATCAGTATGAAATGCTGATTATTAACGAAACATTTTCTATCTGGAATTGTAACCGATGTTAAAAACTATGTTAGGGGTTTTTTTTTAATAAACAAACTTTCTGCCTCACCCCCCTGCTTTGAGCTGCTCCGAGATCACAGAAACAATGGCAGGATTGAAGTCTGCCCCCAGGTTTGATGCTGAAATCTGCAGTGGAATCAGTTATTTGTGAAGAACCGCAAGAATCTGCTATACCAAAATTTCATGATCGGCAGGTAAATGATTCTTCATGGAAACATAGGGAATTCATAAAATCAACTCCTGAAGCAACACACAATTAAATATTTGCATTATGGCAACAGGTCCTGGACAGCCGGCTCTCATGGTGCCAAGGTTTTTCTCAAAGATATCACCATCCAAAATACAAGATGCGTGAAGTTTCAGTGAGCAAGAAATAGTCAGATCGGAGGAAAACAGAAGTGTCAAGTGCAGCAGAAGCCGAACTTGTCTATCTGAAAAAATACAGCCTCTCTCTGCTGCCTCTCAAATCAGTATTACAGGTGTCATTTTGGGCTCTCACCCTTTTGAATTTGTTGTCCCTTCATCTGTTAATTGTCTTAATGGCTATTCCATATCTTAGTGGTGGTTAAGAAGGGAAAAGTTTCATGGATCTCATGGAAGCCTGTGCAAAACCAGAAGAGGAGAAGACATTTAAGATCCCATTTGCCAGTGTTACAGGTGATCCTAAATGCACTCCTGCTTCCTTGTTCAACATTAATCTGTGTTTCTACAGGTAAGTTGACTACAACAAGAATGTTTACATTATAGAACTTAAAGCATTTTAAAATTATCAATATGGCTGATCTGACATGTTTTTGATTTTTTTTTCCCCTGTTGATCACAAACAGTTCTGAAAATTACTTCTTCAATTAGGGTAGGCAATATTTTTCAGCATTTTTCAATCATTGAATCATAAACTAGACCAACTTCTAAAATTCTGATTTCTGCAGCAATGGAAATTCATGAACGCTGAATTTCGCTCATAGGGTTGCTCAAAGTGGGAAGGATCAAACATTCCCAATATTTAAGTTTCCAGGGAGGATATACTTTAATCCTCTTCTTTCCTCCTACAATTACCATTATGGGTGTGTAAGTAATTTAAAGTGAACTACTTGTACAAGACCACGTGTAGTACGGCTGGAGTAAAACCAGCTATGTCCCCCTCCCAGCAGGGCCTCAGTTCCTGACTTCAAATAATAGGGTGGTAAAGGAGAGCTGGAAGCAAAAGGAGACAATGAGGTCAAGAAAGTACCATGGGAAGGTAACTCTGGTTTTGCATCTGAGTTTTTACTCAGACACATTCTGGAAGAAGAATAAACTGCTCTTCTACTGCAAAAAACACCCCTTGCACTTCATTTGCATTGAGCCCTGGAGTGTTCTGCCTCTAACCAGCTTCATCACTCAGCCCAGGAGAGATCAAGCATGAACAGTTCTGCCAAAAAGGTGATCATCTGTTAACAGAACTAGTTCTGGACACCCCAGGGAGTGAGGCACCTGGGACAGCTCACGCTCTTTACACACAGATGCTGAAGGCACATCACTCTCAAGCAGGCAAGGCTCAGTTTCTAGGTCAAATCACTGCACAGTTGGGTCTGATGTCCATAAAATTTAGGAATACAAAGCCAAGGGCTACAGGGCAGAGGGTGAAGACAGTTCTCCAGCAGAGTTAGGATGTCCTGGGATGTGAACTGAAAGGGAAGGGCTCCACACTGCACAGCAAAGACTGGCAAATATTACACTTAAATAAACCAAGCATGTTTAAAAATGTATCTCTCCCATTCACAATTTCCATCAATTTTTCAGAAGGTCTAAGAAGGTCTAATTCTGAAAAGGTAAATTAACTCCTTATCTGTTCATACTTAAAGGTTTTTAAAAAGAAGGCCTGAAGTCTGGAACAAATTTACCAGGCAGCAATGTCTTGACCTTACCTCGGAATATTTGCTTAATAAAACTACGGTTTTATCAGACTGTTTCCTTCTGTTTCCTTTCTGGTGGGTAATGGAAGCTACACCCACCACTGCACTTTGACGTGTGTAACCCAGAAAAGCCTCAGCTCGCTGTAAAAACGCCAAGTGATACGTTTCTTTGTTAGAAGATGCCTCGGGGCTCTTGTCGCATTCTTCTGAACACGTCAGGAAAAACGAAATGCATTGTTAACAGCTAGTAAAAAAGCACTACACATTAGTTATTCTTCTCCTGAATGGAAAAGAACAATTTCTCATGAAATATCGTTCCCATTATATTCCTAGATTGCTTTGCTGGGGGTAGCTGCCCTGTCTTTCACAAGCCTCAGGCTGAAAATGGGGATTCTGAAAGAGAAATTTTGATACTCCTGAAAAGAATTAAAGGAAAATGTGAAAGTTCTCACTTGAATGAATTTTGTAAAGACTGGTGCCAATCAGTTTCTTGAAGTGTTCTTAAAGATTAAACAAACGAAAATCAAGTCAAAATGAAAAACCGAAACGTCTACTCTTGAAAGACGTCAAAACGAGAAACTCTGAAATTCACAAACAATTTCCTTTTTCCTGAGCTAAAACACTGTCAAAATGAGCATTTATGGACATTTCAACATTGAGAGAAAACAGCTTTACCACCGCATTTGGCACGTCCAGCATCTCCGCCAGAAATGCCAATGCAAAAAGAGAAGTTGCAAGACAGGCAGAGGAGAGACGCAGGCAGCTGGAGGAGCAGGGGCTCAGGTCTGCGTGCCCAGGGCCCCTCCAGTGCCCTGTGCCAGCTCAGTGCCCGCCCCCGGCACGGCGCCGTGCCCGTGCCACCGCCGTCCTGTCCCCCGCTGCTCTGCTGGGCGGCTCCGGACAGCCCGGGGATCCCTCTGCCCTCAGCTACTCCCGCCCGGCCGCGGCTGCTGGCCCTCATGGCGCTTTTGTGGGCCAGCATTGTGCGGCAGAAAGGCTCCAGCTGCTCCTCAACGCCTGGCAGAGCACACCAGGGCTGCACCAGAGCTGAGCTTTCACCGGTGCCACAGCAAAGCCGCGGCTTTTATCCGCTGCCTTAGTTCCAGTTCGCGCTCCTTCCGAGCGGGGCACACAAAGGCACGGATAAATGGCAATTAAATCAACCACAATGGGTTGTGTTAACTACTGGTAACTAAGAAGCCACCTTGATCCCTCTCTGCGTCTAAGATATTCACCGCACGACGCCGAGGCCTCCGCTCACAAAGACTTTTCAATTTCGGATTAAACGTATTGCATTGGAAATAGCTCTGGTAAGCCCCAGCAGCAGATTACAACCGGGAAAGAGGGACAAATGAATGGCTGAGGGAAGTCAGTGGGGATAAGCATTTGTACTGGAAGAAGGGGTGCAACCAAACTCACTATTTTTAAAAAACTTTTACTGCCTTCCCGTGTTTCTGGCACCTGCAAACTGTCCTGGAGGAGAGAGAAATTCTGTGGACGGGTTGCTTTAACAAAGCCTGATTCTGCCCGCTGGAGTTCTTTAGGATCAAAATCTGAATTAAAAAATCCCATCCCTTGGGAGACCACCAAAACCTGCGCCAGTAAGAATGAGACTAAGCCCCAGCGTAAGTGGAGAAGGCAGACCCAGGGCAGGGTGGGAGCTGTCCCCAAGAGCACATGGTGGAAGTCGCAGTTTTTCACGGGAAGATTTCATTGACTTCCAGCTCGCATGACTGCTTCTGAAAGCATGCCTTCCTCCTTTCAGGATTTTCCTGCAGAAAATTTTGCAAGTTGCTCTCCAGATGATTCACATTTAGTCTCAGAGACTATTTTTAGCTGCTTTTATTTCAGCACACGTTCTTGGAGAGCCCCTGCTATTCACGTGGTTGACATTTCCCTCCTCTTGGCTCCTCTGGGGAGAAGCTCCACGAGGCAGCTTTTGGGAGCAGAGCCTGCACATCATTCCTCCTTTTGTGTGCTCCACACAGCAAAGCCAGAGCACTCCTGAGGCTGACAGCAGTGGTTTTTATCACCATGAAGACAGATAATGGAAAGCAAACAAGCCAAGGAAAATCAAACACACTCCAGCTCCTCAGAATGTTTGCAAGGCCATTCTCAGGCTGGTTTGGGCAAAGGTCTGATAATCTGTGCACCAAAAGCGTAATCATGCAGCAAATACAGAGGCAGTTGCGTACAACTGAGCAATAAAAAGCATGAGAAAATTGCTGCAACATGTCTGGGGTAAACGTGCCACCAGGACATGGAGTCACCTCTTTGTTAGGGTCACACAGCTTAGAAAAAAACGGGAGATACTAAATTATCAGTAGGTTCACAGCCAACATCAAGGTAGGTGTACATATGCTGTTTGAGTTGGACACTGATGTCTTAGGGATTAGTTTTATAGCGTTGACCCAGATATTATGGGATATAACTAGCAACAACCCAAATCACATGCACCTAAATAATGTTTCCAGCCCAAGAGGCAGCTCTGCAAGTGGGAAACTGCCTTGTATCAACTTTCACTGATTTCTTTTCCATGTGGGAATAGTGCTGAAGTATGAAATCATTTTTACACTGGTAAAGTCCCATGGATGAAGGTCTGTCTTGCTTTAATGAAACCCATAAAAAAGGCTATTTTGATGAAACACTAAAGATTAATATTGTAAAGTTTCTACTGCTCTTCCAAGTATGGTTAGATTTTTTGACTGAGTCTAAATTTTTGGCTGGATAGAATTTGGATTCATGCATACACACACAGAGTCAGGATACATCGCAAACACTGGGAAACCCAACTAAACCAGAAGGGAATGAGCTGGAGGCGAGGCGAAAAGCAATTTCAAGGTATGCATCTTAAGCAATTGTAATTTCTATCTTTGCTGTCTTCCCTGGCTTACAAGTAAATCTCTACCATGGAGACATTCAGCACACTCTAATATACAACCCCATCTTTTAAGAGCATCCTGTGCATTGATCCCCAAAGTATGGCTCAAGCTCATTAGTTTATAATCTGCTAGGTTAGGAAGAGCTCCTGGGGAGCCAACATATGGATGCATACTCTGAGCACATTATCAGCTGCAGGACAGCAGCTCAGCCTACTGCACTGAGCACTGGAGCTGGCACACTCTTTTCTTGTGGCCAATATGGCAATAATTAGGGATGCTCTGTGGTTCAGTAGACTAAAAAATTTGACAGACCAAATTTATCCCAGGAGTAATTCAAAGAAGGTGGAGGAGTTACACCAGGAGTCATGGCCCACTGTTCTCCTCTCCTTTAAACTCCTGCTTGAAAATATTAGTTATTTGCACACTGAAGTCTGGGTTACTAAACAGTAATTAGACAGCAACATGGGAAAGAATTACCTGATTAATTAGTGAGATGATTAATGAGTATGCTGTCAAGATATGATTATCCTGGATCTAGGGAATACACCACATTTTTTCTTTGCTCCTTACAAGATGACAATGAGAACATAAAGCACTTCTGCCCTAAACCCCTAAATGAACAGCACAAGAGCACAGAGAGTAGCACTCAGTACCCAGGGCTTTAACAAAGGTAGGAACATGCAGAACAGACTGACACAGCTCAGGTCTGTCACAGTAGGTCAGGAACAGACAAAGAAACAGCTTCACAAAGACACCTGCACCATCCCTCAAATGCACTCAATGCACCACTCCTGACATCAAGTGTGCAGCCTTACAGCAGGAGAGAAGCAATTTCTGACCACCTCTGTTTGGCAGTGTAGGCACCACACTTCAAGACCATTGGCTCCAAATTTTAGCATTGCAAATTTTCTTCAGCCTTGTAAATTTTATAAATGCCTGTAGGGACTGGAGGATAAACAGCACATGCACCTGTGGCTCCTGAGACACCAGGGAAAGGCAGGAAGGCTGATGTGATAGGGAAAAGCAAGATTTCCAAAACTGGCTGCTTCTATTAAAACACAGGCTGACTTAATCGAAGATGTCTTTTGTAGAAGGGTGCAACAAACTTATAATGCCACCCTTGTGCAGTTTTGTAAAGTAGATTTGACACCTACCAACCTCCCTAGACCAGCAGTTTCATAAACTAGTGCAGGTAAGCAAGATGGGCATGTGCCTTCAGCACCATCCAGAGCTTTGATCCTTTCCCTGGCTAAGGCAAGAGAGCCCTGCTTTGCTCTGCCTTTCATTTGGGCAGGCTCTGCAGAGGAACAAGGAAAAGCACTCTGGAAAACTATTAGTCTTTGAAATTCAGTATCAAATTCCGCCTACATGCACAGAAGTACTGCTGTTATAGATGCTCAGATAGAAAAGCTGGCCCAGCAGACAGGGCGCCAGCTGAGACCCAGGTACCAGTTCCCACCCGATGATGGACATCTTTTGTGACCTCAGTGGTATGCAAGCACCTGGCTTATCTGGAAACCAGCCTGACTCTGCCACTAACCATGGCCTTATCCCTGAACAGCTCAATTTATCTTCAGACTTGGATGAATAACAATTTTCTAGCTCCCAGAGAAGCTGCAACAGGAATTCATTAGCGCCTGTGAAGCACTTTGATAGTATAATAATGGAATAAATACTGTAAATAGTTTTTATGCTAATTCCTTCATCTACATGATTCTGGCCTCAGCCTCCAGGAATTTAACTGATATATCGTGTGTGTAATAAATCTCTCAGAAGTTACAAGTCTCTGTACCAAGACTGCAGATCATTTCCACATCTCTCCACCCGTGTAGGGCCACCTCACACTTGTCCCAGCAGGACAAGGGAGAGCAGCTGTTGTGAGATGATAGTGAGTGATAGCCCCAGCGCACTGGGAATTGTGCTGATTCCCACAGCTTTGGCATTAGCCTTGGGGGAAGCAAGAAGGATGGCAACCCCTTTAAAATCCCCTAATGACTAAGGCCATGCCCACCCAGGTCTCTGGGATGGATGTGTGTGGGCAGCTTTCCCTGGCTGGTCCATTGTTCCAGCTGGGATCTTCCCACTCCTCTAAGTAAATGCCATTAGCACTTCTCACATTCCAACCCTCCTGCTGGGCCAGCTCCTGGCAAATCCTTAATTCCAGATAAACCAAATCACAAAAGCTCTTGAGAACCAGTCCCTTCAGAAGCATCAGGAATAAAGTCCCTGTGCATACTGGTGACACAAGGCCTCCCAGCCACCACCTCCCTGGGAACCCTCAGCACTGCAACCAGGGTGCTGAGCACACTGTGCTGAACTTTGCCTCTGCGTCACCCCTTAGCTAGACAGCTCCCAATTAACAACCTTGTGTAGGCCCAACCAACTCTAGACAATATTTTCAAATGTGACCACTGTGAAAGGAAAAAAAAAAAAAAAAAATAGGTCAAAGGGATTATGCAGGGTGACTAATGATTGCTGCATGCTGGGCTGAGATGTGAAGTCTGGCTGTGTTTTCAAAGGTGCATAATAATATGTCCTTGTCTGACCTGTGGTGCTGTTGACACTTTTTCTGAGTTGATGCCTTCTCACAAATCCCCATTAGGCTGAAGCTTGAACGCCCACCATGAATGGAAGCTGAGTGGAAGGACCATCAAACTCTGCAAAACTCCCATTTAAGTTTCACTTCATTTCTTAAAAGCCAGGCAGCAGAGGCAATTATTTAACTGTCAAGTCCTTTGGAGTTGTTTGCTGAGGGATGTGGCTGCTGTTCTCAGACTTGGGGCAGGACATGTTAATTCCATGTTCTTTGGAGTTGGACAAGAGATTAAGAGGAGGGGACTACTCTGCTCAGTAGAGCAGGCAGCTATGGTTAGGTGATTGTCCCCTGCCAGGCAGCTTGCCATCCAGACAGTCAGAACTTACAGTTTTATCCTTATTTTACTGACAGAGAGGACAGCATTGTGTATGGAGGGCATGGTTCAGCTGCCCTTCCCAAAAATCAAGGGAGCAATAGGAAAATGAATTCAGCTGTTTTCTCTCCTGGTCCTGTGCTTAGCATTAGAATCCCTCCAAATACACCTTTCATCAACAGGGAAGTCAGAATTCATTTTTCTTGGCTGACAAATGTTCATTAGCCAAGTATTTGTATCAACTTCTCCATCCTGCTCACGGAACTGGGCCCCTTTCTAGCTACAGAAATTGGAAGAAAAAGCAACTCAGCTATAGCTCAGCCAAACCTACAGCTCCCCAAAGGAACTCTGGGGCAACAAGTGCTGCAGCAGCCTGAGAGAATAACAGAAAGCAGCCTTTTGTTTCTATTATGGTCCCTCCACAGGCACTAAGACTATAAATATCACCAGAGTGAAGTTTCCTCGACAAACACAAACATACCAGGAAAAACATAACCTCTGGTTCAGCTTCAGTGTGAAGAGGAACTGGGAGACATTTGGTGTCAGACAGCAGGGCCCTGCACATGGGCTGTTGGCAGCCTGGCAAGAGCAGGGTGTGATGATGCTACACTGGGTGATGCTGGGCTGGGCTGAGCTGGAGCAGGGAACAGCAGGCGCAGATCTACTCTAAGAGGCAAGACACCTTCAGTTCATACAACATTTATTTCAGGATGCCTCACGGAAAACTCCCAGCTTCAGCTGAAATGTACAGCTGCCCAATAAAGCTCATGAGTGTGGGCAAGGCTGTAACAATATTAGCACCATCCAGGCCTTTCAGATTGATTTTGGGTTATGTTTGCATTTATACAAGGCATGAGGAAGGCCAGCACGTGGGTACATCCCCTAACTGCCTTTAGATTAGACCAGTTTTAATTCTCAGGGGATTCTATACTGGCCAAAGGATAGAAATCCCTTGCTATAGCAAGAGCAGAGCTCTGTGACTGAGCAGGTTTGGCCCAGGCAATGGTGGTCCCTCAGTGGGGTCCCACTGAGGCATTGCTGAGTCCAGGCTTGTAGAAGGCTTGAGCTCCTCACTCCTGACGCACAGTACAGAATGCAACAGAGGATCCACTTCTGCCCCATTGTTAGGTCTCTGCAATCACGGGCTGAGAAGAATAATTTTGTACAAATTCCCCGATTTAAATCAATCCCAAAGTGACAAGAATACTTTTCTTGCTTTTTAAAGAAAAGCCTGCTGGAGCTAACAGTCTGATTGTTCCATAAATCAATTTCTTTCCCAAGTGTAAAATCTCCACTTGCTCATTCTGTCTTCCATCCTAATTAAATAGTGAAGTAATCAGCAGCATTGTCAATGGCCTGGTGCTGCACAGATGCTTCTGAATATACAATATTAGAGGAAAATGAAGCTCATGAAGAAGATTCCCACCCAGCATCTGCACCATGACCTGCAGTGCAGGCTGCAAACATCCACTGAAAACCAAGACACCCCACGATTGCAGGGTGAGTCCAGCCAAGGGCCTGCAGTGCCCCAGGCTCTGCAAAGAACAGGTCATGGAAGGGGCCCTCCCTGTGCTAAATATGACCTTTCTTTACCATTTCAGCAGGGAGCAAAGTATCTCTAATTACCTTTCACATTCTATGTCCATAATCTGCTCAAATTAAAACACTGAACTACTCTTAACCACTGATCCCTGCCCTTGACACTCACCTCTCCCTTCTAATTAATCATGCTCACTAGGGAAGTGTTCGGATGCCATGAGAAAAGAGGTCCTGTGAAGCAGTGAGTTGTCAGCACAGGGGAAACTTTGAGACCCCCTGAGTCATCTGAGAAGCAGTTACAGATGGTGAAATCCCTCAGGAAGCAGGAAGGTGGGTGGTCCATGTGGTTCTTGTTACCCACGGGCTCTCGTGGAAGCATCAGGAGCGCCAAGGCAGCCCCAGGCTTCTGGAAAGCGGGATGTGGTGCCTGCCCAAGCCAGCCCCAGGGAGCCGTGCTAACAGAGGTAAGCAGGGATGTCCTAACACAGTCTGAGCTCCTGGGAGCTTATTCAGGAGAGTTCTTCCTCTATTGGGTATCAGTTCCCTCACAGGAAAGACGACATTGCATAGGAAGATGAGTCCATGCACAATCAAGTATCTAAGCCTAATATGACCATTTCATTCAGTAAATCGTGAAATACTCCTACTAGTGCTGGTATCTTCCCTTTCCAATGTCTTCCTTTTAAAATTAAGTGATTCTGTCCTCCCAGGGGAGAGGCAAAGAAACACATGACAGGCACTAGAAAAATACAATCAAGAGAGACTGTCTCTTCCTGTGAAGGTTTTTGATCTAGTAACATTACACACAAGCTAGAGGAAAAGCATGTCCCTCAGCAGAACAGCAAGTAATGCCCTAATGCCCTGGCTCTAAGCTAGGAAACGTCTGACAATTTTGTTTATGAGGGAAAATTAGCGACCTTCAATAACTGCAGAGAAATGCTCCAGGACCTTCCCCAGCCCTAGGAGCTTGCCTCATGAAGCACATGGGCAGTTCTTCAGTACATTTCACTGCTAAAACTTTGCTTTGTAAACCAGCAGGGTATCAGGCACTCTTGGCAGGGCACCTCCTGCAATATCTGAGCACAAACTCTTTCCCCTTTGATTTGAGAACCACGACATGACACAGGATGTCTCCTGATGGCAGTGTTTTGTCAGGGTGCAGTAATCTGAGAAGGCTTTCTCAGAGTTTCTTTACAGAAAGGAATTGTACTAGAGAACAGTTGAACTCTGAATTTCCTGCACAAAACTCCCTTTTATAATTCCCCATAATATCTCACCATTGGTTTGGCAGTGAGACAAGCAGAAACATTTGAGTGCAGTTTCAAAACACGGTGGAAAGAGCAAGCTGGTGATTTACTCTGCCACTTGACTGTCAGGTTCCCAGGTGACAAACCTGTGGCAGCTCCCACAGCCAGATAACCCTGCAAAGTGTGACTCAGAGTGGGATGGTTGTTGATCCTTGTGCTGAACAGTTCAGAGGAAAACAAATATCTGTGAAAGGCAATATTTATCTATTAGTCTCATGAAATACTCTGCATTACTGATTTCCATAAAAATCAGATCTCAGAGGTGCAGTGAAATACTGACTTCATTCATTATTCAGGTCCCCTCACTTTTTCACAGTAATAACTAGTCTGTGAAATATTCTGAGGAGTGACAAGCCATTTTAAATTCTGAAACTCTGAAAACCCAAAGAGAACTCTGTTGAAGGTGAAGCTGTAGGAGTTGGAAGGAGGGATTTATATGGGTAAAGCTCCTACTGTAATAGTCTCAAAAGCTTACAAGGTAGGGAGAAAAAAAACAAACCCAACCAGCTCAGCAGGAACACAAGCTTATTTCTCTCATGTTCTTAAGTTGATTTTTATCATCTAAGAATCTGACCAACAGTTCTTCATGTTTCTTCAATACCCCTCTCCATTCTGGACAGGTTCCCACCTTCCATGCATGGACTAAGGCATGTTAAAATGCCTTAGGGCATTGTAACCTCATGCTCCATCTCCTGATGAGAGACACATGCCCCAGTTACCCACAGAGATGTTCCCCAATGGCATTAGCCTTCAAGGACACAATAATTAAGAACTCAGTGAAGCAACAAACACCAATAATTTTTTCAACATGCATACGGCAGTAATAAATGCAGAACAGTTACAGATATAGGAAACTTCTTGTGGAGAATATACAAAAAAAACCCCAAAAAACACCAGGTTCTCTGTCTGTTGCTCTGTCACCAAAACAAGACAAACATCCTCTCTGCCAGTTGAAGAAGGTGGCAACACAGCCAAGTAAATTGAGAAGTTCCCCCATTTTAAATGAGGTCAGGCTTTGTTAGGGTGCTATGAATAAATTTCTACCACGGGCAAGACAATTTACCTAAGTATTACACTATACAAATGGGTAAAAGAGCCAAAACTCTGTGATGTATTTGCAGTATATTTAGGTATTTGCTGTACCTATCAAAGGGTGCAGAGCCTGCAAACTTTCTCTCCTCCAGTCATTATCCTGCTTGGCTCTATGTGGTGCTGCACAAACACGCACTGAGAAAGCCTCTTCCCCAGACAATATGTGGAGTGACCAGAGGCTGATGCCTAAAGGTAACAAATGAGCAGATTCACACCAGGGCTGTCTCCTCAGCGACCCTCAGGCTCCACGGCTCAGGACAAATCAAAACCTCTTCCAAAATCAAACAGTTTGTTATCACAGTCTTAGTTACACAGGCTGGCACAAGTTCCAAGGAATCACATTTTTTGACACGCCTTTTCTACTTTGTGCATTCCCTTTCCAAATCCTTCCTAGCCCTGGTGGCTCAGACTGAGCCGCCAAATTCACGCCGTCAGCCCAAAATGCTCATCAGCATTTGCGTCAGCTCTGTATCAACACTGCCATGGTTTTATGATTATTCCAACTTAAACTTTCTAGCAGCTTATCATAACCAAGTTCCAAAACAAGCCTGGGATCCAGGGTACACATCCACCCAAACAGGCTGCTCTGTCTCACTGCCTGTTCCCCAGCTGCTGCTGGAGTCAGCTGGGCGTTCACAGTAACAGCCTGGGTAAAAAGGTGAGCCAAATAGCAAGTTTGGCAAATTAAATCCTAATTAACAAGGCCTCTCAGGGGCCTAATTAATCTTGCCTGGATTTCCGTAAACTCAGAAAACATAACAATTGCCAGTTTCTTTCCTATTTCTGATCTGTAGCTGTTGGAGCAAGGACAGTTTCACTCCACTTTAACCAGTGCCAAAACTGGTTTAGGTTCTGCAAGGAAAGAAATCTCCCTGTTCCACTGAGCTTAAGATGAACATCAGCAGCCTCTTGCTGGCACATAATCGCTCAACAGAAGCTGCATTTCTCTGCATCCCCATCCTAGACAGGGCCTCTGTGTCCCTGACTGAAAGAAGGTCAAATAGCCCATATCGCTTCTTAATTTTTAATCGCAATTTCATGCTGTTATTTCAGCTGCTGGAGGCACTGTGGTACAAATCCCTCAGGAGTAATTCCTAGATACTCTCTTGTAGGCTGGCCTACTTTTTCTTCCTGTTCAGTCACAAATTGCTTCTCCGAGCCCAGATGTATGACAGTGCTGGCAAAGCCTGCCTGCACCCAAAGATATTCTACGCTGCAGCATGTATTAAAAAAAAAAAAAAAAATCACATTTTGATTCTCCTCCAGTTTCTAAAAAGAGACAGGATAATCAAAATCTCATTTTAGCTCTGTGAGCCCAGCTGAGTACGATGGTTTAATTTTCAACAGTTCTGGTGCCTCTGATGCAGGACATTGCCGTGGTTCCCCTGTGGCACTTCTGTGACACTTCACTGTGGCAGAGCCCCACAGCGGGACCAGGTCACAGCCCTGCCAGGAGAACCTGGGGGGACACCTGAGCAAGCAGCGCAAAACCACACGGTTTTGTGGGGACTCTGGATGTGGCAAGAGCTGGGAGTGACATGAAAGACAAAGGAGGAAAGGTGTCCTGGAGCTTTCAAAACGGGGAAAAGAATTGGGCAATTTCATGAACTGTCTGGGTCACTTTGGTGGCAATTCTTGAGGCTGCTGAAATCATGTATTTGAAGCCTGAAATAATGTCTCAGCACAACAGCTGTGTGACAGAAATGACTCCTGTAAGATTTCACCTATGGAAGAATGTTTTTGTTTTAGTGGGAAAATTTCTAGCAGTTTGTGCAGGGATTGTTTTGAGAAATGAAAGAAGCTACCTTCAAAAAATGACACTGCTCTCAGGTTTGTCAGAGAAGTTAAAAGGCAGAAAATAAGCAGTCAGATCATTTTTGTTCGCTTGTACAATGAGGGATTTTGCTGGTTTAATCAGCTAGAACATCCCTCTGTGGCTTTCTCTTTACAGTTTCATGGTAACCTGGAATTTTGGTTTTATCAACCAGCTTTTACACGTTTGCATAGAAATTTCTTCTTTTGAAAAAAAACAACAACCAAACCCACGAAAGAGAAAACAACCAATTTAATGTTATTTACTACAAAACCCCAAACCTATATTTCAATTTCACAGTCTTACCACTGTAAATATTTCAAGAAGAAGAAAGATGATTGTGGATTGTCCCACAATCTTCCATAAATGAAGCAGAAATTTCCCCAAGCAGCAAGGAGAAATGATACAAAGTAGAATAATAAATTAAAAAAAATATCAAGAAAGAAAGAGCCAGTGTCAATTTATGAACACGAAGACAAAGATTTCCTTGTCACTCAAGTGTCAAGAAACACAGTGAATGCTGTGTCCCTGACAGCTACTTTTATTACAGATATTTTGGTATTCCCCAAAGGCCATGTATCAGCCAGGGTTTGTTCACTACTCTCTGAGTAGTTGCATTTCTTTCATGGGAACACAGAGCAAGGTGAGGTGCTGTCATAATATTTCTTCTTTTTTCTTGCTAAGAATCCAGAAACTAAAGTGGACGGATATTCAGTACATCAAACAAAAGGCAAAAGGCACTAAACCACAAAGCCATACTTACCTAAAGGATTAAATCAATAAGGATGTGACTTCCTCAATAAAAGAGACCAACTTGTAGCTTTCAGTCATTTCACAGCTTCTCCCTAAAGACTGCCACAGCCTAAATCAGTTTATCCAAGGATGGGAAGAATATTTTGCCATGGCAACTGACAATTTCAGAAAAAAACACCCCCAAAACTGTGCTCTGTCAGAAAATCAGCAGATTAAAAGGTTGAAGATAATGCCACAAAAAGAAAATTAAGGCTGAGACAGAAAATGTCTATTAAACAGTGGTTCTGCCAAAGAGAGAGGTAACAGGATTCAAAATGGTCAATCTCAGAATGCTATACAAAACTCTACCTGGGCCACAAAAAAGAAACACTCAAAAACAAAACCAAAAGAGATATAGATAACAATAAGTGTACAGAATTACTTTCTTATGGATGCCTGGAAGGATGCTCCAGTTGGAGGAGCTTCATCTCTGTTGCCGAGTCACACTTTGCCGTCTCAAACCACCCAGCCAAATTCAGCCCTAAGAAACAGTAAATTTTAACTCAGACAAGACCCTATGGGGAGCAAACAATCTTTGGCCCCTCACTGATTTATGCTGCTATTACAGGACACCAGTGGTTCACCTGCAAGAGCATCTGCTTAAAATTTAAACCAGCTAACTGGCAGAATTTGTAGAAAAACACTATCACAAATTCAGCCCAGATGCTGGATTCTCACAGGGCACTACCTGAATCAACACTTTGCAATCAGACACTCCATTCTGGGGGCTGCAGCTTCTCTGCCAGGTCACCCCCCAGTCCTGCTGTTCTTAGACACTGGCCTTGCATTTGGGGTGCTGTGCCAAGAACTGAGTAGGAAAAGATTTCTCCAGCCTGCAGGCTCTAAGATCTCAGAGTATTTTCTTGGCCCAGCCCAGGAATAGAAAGTAAAAAAACTCAGATTACTCTCTAAAGAAAACCCAAAACACATTTTGAGAAAGAAAATACTTTTGACCAGGCCATAGCGTCTCATTTCTTTTGAGTTATTTTATGTGTGTTTTATACCACAAACTGAGCAAAAATGAGTCAGGGAAAAATTAATTTCCCCTTTAAAAATGTGATGTACCACCAAATCAAGAATGCAAGCTGATTTTAAAAATGAAAATAATCCTCAGTGTCTTTTATGGCTGTGTATGGCAGCATTTATTTTGTTGAAAGGTGCCTGCCTTGCCCCAAGTGCAGAACTGCTCATTCTCAGTACAGCAGTTCTCCAGGGCAGCATTTCATAATCAGTTCGAGCAGCCAGAGAGGCAGGTTATTTTTTGCCGGTGTTTTGACCAAGGACAGTTATTTTTGCATGTATGCACAAACCTAAAATATAAAATTCAGAATATCACCAGGTGAAAGCAGACAATTTCCATGTAAATTAATCCCAAATGGGGGCACACTGTGCTCTTCATTGCTCTTGGTAATTGCTCACTGGGGGTTTATCAGCAGTTGTAGTTAATGTTGCTTTTTGATGCTCAAAAAAAAAAAAAAATAGGAAAAATGAATTGCTGAGAGTGTTGCCTGTAGAGGTTACAATAAACTTCTCACTGGTGCAGACAGTGCACACTGCCTGTGCAAAATCCTGCCTAGGAACAGGCACTTTTTTCTCTCTCTAACTTCATGACTGTACTTTACCAAGCTTTTCTCCCACCTTACCCCCCCAGCGAAGATTCAGACAATGACCTCGCGAACAACCCCAGAGGTTGATCTAACACCTGCCAGGATCTAAGAAGTGTTTCTCCCAATTTCAGCAGAGGCTGGGATCAATCCTGAGGCTGGGCCTCCCAAAAGGCCATGTCTGGAGATGCTGAACATATTTATTTCTCAGGGGATGCAGCAGAAGCTGAGAGGAAGGAGAATCTGGCGGATTTAGGAGCACAGGATATAACACAGACTTCTGGATGTACAGATCCCATGGTGGCAGCAGGACACAGGAGCCCCCCAGCAGCTTGGCAAGGGGAGCAATCTGCAGACACGCACGGTGTGATCCCAGGGGGCAGAAACACCCCAGCTCTCAAGCGCAGGGAGGGGAATCTTCACATGCAGACACTGAGAATCTGCAAGGCTGAAAGCACAATAGGAGCCAACAGTGACTGAGAGCGTGTGGGTGTTGCAGAAAACTAGAGGCTGATAAGAAACGGGGAAAAAAAGCTTCAGTTTGATGTATTTAATACTGTTTGTCCTTAGCATACCGACTGGCTTCTTCTCTTGGCCATTGGTTGAAAAGGTATTTCCACCTTTACCACTTGTGTGCTTTTTCTGTTAAGATAGGAAGGAGTGTCTCTGCTATTGCTGCCACAGGAGGTGGAAGGAAGGATGTATTTCACATTAACAGATAGGCACCTGTGTTCAATGTCAGGAAAAACATTAGCAAGAAAACCCTTCTAACAAATGAGGTCAGTTATTCTGCCCAAGAACACCGGCAGCTTGATGGTCAAGGTGGAGTCATTGCTTCTAAACACAGAATATGCGAGATGAAAATTAAAAATATTCTGGTTACAGGCTCTCCTGCTACCTACTTCCACAGCCTAGTGAAAAACCCATTTGTATGGCAGTGTTTTCACAGTGCAGAACGTCCCCTCTGCTCTGACACAGGTGTCTGCAGATATCCTCAAGCAGCTAGTGGGGAAAAAAACCTCTTTCAGAAGCTGGCGAGGGATTCCTAATTGCTACTGAAAATATTTTCAAAGCAGCAGATCAGCCAGCAGTCCCAGCTCCATCCCAGAGGCAAACACAATTTATTTGTCATGTTTCAACAATTTTTCTGCTGTTCATACAGTGTAATTAATCACTTGGCAGGCAGGGGAACACACAGAGGACTGAAAAGGCAGCTCATTCTTTGATATGTAGGGATCGTCCTGTACTTTGGAAAGAGACACTCTTATTTACACATGGGAACAACAACAAAAAAGGTATGTAGCAACTCAATACAGCCACAATTAATAAGAAACAAACACCTTTGATTAAAACAAGGACCCACTGGGTTTCCCTGTATGGCTTTTGGCCATTGATTCCAGATGAAAAGGCAACAACTCACATGTAAAAATAGTCTGTCCCCTCACCAGGAGCACTCAGAAGTGCCCTGCTAGCTGATGGTGAGAGGCTGTAAGACTGTCACTCAACCCCCTCTTCTGTCATCTGTTGGGGTGATCCAGATTCAGGCTCCCTTCAAATGTGAGCAGCCAAAATACACCAGGTGAAGAGCTGACAAAGGAGCTCCTGTTCGGATTCCCATTTCCCTAAACCTAGGTGCTCAGACAGAAGAGCACCTATACCCACCCCATTGCTTCTCAGCAGTGCAAATCTTGGCCAGGGAGCTGCAGATGCAGGCAGCCTACTTCCCTGGGAGTCCTGTGGCTAGTGCTCCCAGCTGGCTGGGTGCCTGGGAGGGCCCAGAGCCAGCCATTTGGAAATATGAGACACAGGGCACTCTGCTTTGTTAGAGCTGCCTCAATCTGGGCCTGCGTTTTCACACACAGGCTTCAGAGGTGGACTTTGTGCTGGTTACCATCTCCAAAAGGCTATCCAAAGGCTCTGAAATGCTACCAGATGCCCGTCACAAAGCAAACTGGACTAGGGAAACTTTTGTCTCCCTTCAAACTGAAGCCAAAATAAGAGTTAAGGCCATAGCAGCAAACACTGGGAAAGGAATTTGGGATTGACAAATTGGCTTCTGGCAAGTTCTATTACCTCTCTAAAGGCTGTGAGAGACAGAAATTATACTAATAAACAGTACTTGACTGAAGCAGTGCCTCAAATGGAGCACAATTCAGACTTCAACCCAACCGACAGACTCAACCCACAGACAGACAGGAAAGGTTTATTTGTAGGTCCCAAAACTGAAGGACTCTAGAACTGCTATCTCCTAACTGCAATCCCATCCTCCTAAGTTTCTTTGGACCAGCTGTCTCTAGTCCAAAGAGAAAACACACTCTGCAGCCTGAATCAATGCTGATGGAAGTCAGTGGGACTACAGTAACCAAGTTATGCTCCTTGTATTCTGCATACCACACCTTCACAGCCTTGAGCTCCAAGGCAGAGCTCTCCATCTGCCTGTGATATCACTCACACGGTGATATCACACACTCACACACACTCTCAGTACAGGACATTAAGAACCTTCCATGGAATAGCCTTTACATTTTGAATTGCATACACAATAGGATTTTTTTTTTTCTGCCTTTTTTTTTTTTTTTGACGAAGTTTTCAGACATTAAAAGCTTGTTGGCTTTTGCTCTTTGTTTACACTGAAGAAAAAACAAAAAGTAAAATCAGCCCATTTTAAAAAATGTCAAATTAAATGCCCCAAGCTCCTGGTATCAGGGGCTTTTATACATCCCTTTAAATTAATTGCACTCAGCTGGTTGTAATTAAAAGCTGGAGGCTTGGTAGTTTCTCCTTCCCCATTTGACTCAACATATGCAAACAGCTGGATCAGCTCAGCACCTCACAGTGGCTCCCGACACTTCATCCCACATCTTGGAATTATCTTCACCTCTTCAAGTTTGCTGCCTTTGGGCTTCAGAAAGCTGCAGTACAGGGCAGGGGCTCTTGGGAAGGGAAAGGAAAAATGGAAGCAGAGGACAGGGGAAAATAACTTGTGATAAGGATAAATCTCCTCTTCCTTTCGAGTCATCGTGTGAATGCAGAGACAGCATAACAATGAACCAGCTCAGTACCTGCCTTTGTGTAAGCACAGCCCCTTGGGGGGAATAAAAATAAAGCATTCCCTTTTAAAATATCTATTTGTACCATCACAGCAGTTGTGCCCTTCAGCTGCCTGGGAATTTGAGTGCACCTGAGAATTAGAGAGACGCGCAAAGGGCGTACTGGGGTGAAAATCAGATTAGACAGGCAACTACCATTTGTGCCAATGGGAGCTGCCCATAAACTCGATTACAGCACCAGGAACTCACACTCATTAAGGTCTGGGAGATGCAAGGACAGCTTATATGTTTTCCGTACGTTCGTCCTTGGGAACGGGGAACACCGTGAACGATGACAGTCTCAAATCCACCTGACCCTCAGTTCTCTGCTTCATCAGCTTGAGAATTCCAACTTCCTGCCATAGCGGAAGATGCTCAAGGCGGGAGCAGAGGCTGCTCAGCCTTTTCGCAGCCTTTAGCTGACATCTAGTGAACGGTTCCCAAACTGCACCTGGAGGAGCCGGAGCTGGAACCAGCCCCTCTGGAGGGCAGTGGTGCAGAGGAGCTGTGGGATAAGCACGGGACGTACAACAGCGCACACCGTTCCCTGTCCGCTCCCCCCACGGCACCTCACCTGGCCTGGGCAGGTGCGGAAGGACGCGGTTCTGCTCCCAGGCAGCACAAATCCCGCACTGGCTCCAGTGAAGTGCGCAAACACTGCTGCAGGACCCCACTGCGGTGGTGCTACCCCTGCAGGGACATCAGGAGTGACCAGCGAGGCTTGCAGCACAGCACTGTCAGATCAGCTCTTTCTGAACAGTAAAGGCCAGGCTCTGCCCCCTCCCTCTCCCAGAGGCACAAATCCAGCACGCAGATGGGAAACGCGGCAGCTGTTACCAGGATTAGCAGCTGCAATTCCCACCCTCAGGCTCTCCTGGAGGACGGATGGCAGAAGAGATGTGGTTTGCAGAGTTTTGCAGTTTGTCTTCAAGAGCTCTCCCCAGCACATCTTTCTGTGACAGCAGATCATACAGACCTGAGTGTCACCTGCATTCCAAGAGTGTCAGAACCAGCCTGCAACAGTCTGTATAGCAAAAGGGGAACACTGAGTGTGTGCAGAGCCTGTTTTCATTTTATAGCCTCTATCAGCTACTGCAAACCAAGCAGTTTGGTTTATGGCATCTATTAAGGTAACCAAGCAATGGCATGGTGGGTATCTGTGTCATCAGTTACAAAAACCAGGGGTTTAGAAAGACATGGACACTGAGGTGCAGGAAATGTCTCTGTATTTTTTGTATGGACAGTGGAAAGCCTTCTGTGTAAGTGCATGCAGTGGTGTAACATCAGCTCACCAGCACACTAACCATATCCTTCCTCGATATGTGAGAACTGTCCTCTCACCTTCACTACTAGTAAAAGTAAAATGCTTTTCCTGTTGATTTCGGTATCATTTGCAGTCTGTAACACCACTGACACACAATCCTTCTCTGAATGCACAATACTAAATGCACCTTTAATCTTTACATGGGCAGAGGTGATTAAAACCAAAGTAAAGTGAAGGAGGGACAAGGAGATGCTAAAAGGAAAATTTAGCAGTGCTCTACTTCTTAGACTGAAAAGACACTGGCAAATTAAGGATACAAGTGAGGACATTTAATGGTTTAAAAATATGCTACACCCAAAATACTATCAAAGGTTTCCAGTGGTTCATAGTTTCTGCTTCCCAACAGCTGTTGAGTCCCTGTTTATTATCTGCAGAAGGTCCCTGAGGACTTGTTCACCTACAAAGTTTGACTGATTTAATTAGATACAAATCAGTGTTTTCCACTTGTGAGATGCCAGCAAGCTTGTACAGGGATCTCCCTTCACAGCCAGGTGAATACTGAGGCTTGTAGGAGGAACACTACCTAAATTTTAAATACTTTTCCACCAGGTAACCCACATTAAATATAGCTACAACAGTATGGATAGCTTGCTAATAGCCACGAACCTAGGAAGGAAGAGTCAACAGGCCAAGTAAAACAACAACATTTCCAATGATCCAACTACACATCACTCCAGAGGCTTCCTCAGCCCACTAATACGAGATAGAATTATGGCTTCTCTTACCTGGTAATAGTAATCAACATATTGTGGCTGGTAGTGCTGGGGCTCAGAGTTTTCAGGAGACAGGACATCTTTTAGTAAATCTTCACAGCCTGGCAAAGAGAAACAAGAGGAAATGGTCATACCAAGAGTTTATCTTCCATCACATGGACAGTGGATGGAGATTTGTAGCCAATCTGAATGCACAAAACCTTGGAAGGCAGCTTTGGGGATTCATTTAAATAGGCGTAACACAACTCTGCCTTCAGAGTCCTGCCCAGCACACATTCAACATGTGGAACTTGATAAGTGCAATTATCTCAGCCTGGATACACTAGCCTGCAATGAAACTGAAAGCTGAGCATTGCTTGGCTTGATAATCTACCCTGTGGGGTACAAACCCACCTCTAACCAAACCCAGGCTCTGGAGTCAAACACTGGACCTGCAGGCTTGGCGTGAGCTAGTGACTACTGCACATCAGTGTCAGTGGAGCTGCTTCTAATTTTCTCTGGTCAAAATGACAAAGGGGCAATGGCTAAGTATCACAAACCCCCTTCAAAAAAGCTCTGTCACAGAGTGTTTGACAAGCAAATAGCTATGCACTGCAACCAGAGATTTTAAGCTTCTGTGTTTGCTCTTGTTAACAATCACATTAAGAGCTGGAAAAATCAATGGCTGCATTTCCCTTGGTCCTTCTCTCATCTGAAAACCTGAGACAAATATAGAAACACTGAAATCACTAAATGCCTCGTTCCCCATTAATTACCAGTGACTGCACTTGGCAGGGTTAGCTGCAGAAGGCAGTAATGACAGGCCAGGTTATTTTAGAGCACCCATCTCACAGCCTCGGGCCCAGGCTGTGTGAAAACTTCTCAGCATGTGTTGTACACTATCCTAATTGGAAGCTGCAATTGCCCAGCAGTTAGTTATTCCTCCCTTCCATCCCAGCACTAATGCAATATATTTGGCTGTGACATTACATGTGGATACCACTCACACAGCAGGTGAGCCAGAGGAAACAGGGTGATGGAAGGAAGTGTGAACTGAACAGCTTTATACCATTAGATGACCTCTCTTGGTTTTACATAAATGAATAACATCTGTAGGGATGAAGACATTGGGGTTATGGAGAAGAGTCCCTTGCAAAGGAAAGGAGTACTTTAGAAACCAGATAAAATGACCAGATAGAGGAAGCCTAATGGGGGGGGTTCTGTGTTGTCCCTGTCTGCTGTACACAGGCACATCCAGGCAGCACCTGCTGAATGAAGACACCACTGAGATCTCAGAAGTGTCACATGGACAAAGGCAGCAAGAATTTTTTCCTTTTTCAGCCTCTGCAACAAATTGAGAGTCTCAGGTGGTACTGAGCAGATAAATAAGGATAAATGAAGCTGTTAAATGCCCACTTTGCTGGAGAAGTTAGTGGACAAGAATGTCTGGTAAGGTCGCTTCCTAAAGAGGAGTTAATCTGGGACTACCCATCAAAAACATAAGCTACTGGCTGATAGAGGAAAGATGTTAAACTTGTGTTCCTGGAGAGAGCATCTTTCTACATAACCTGCCCTACCTGTAACTGTCACATTTCCTACCCAGCCATAATATTTTTCTTCTTCTTGGTTTTAGCTTAAAGTGGTCTGTGCTTGCCTAAGGTTATTTGTTAGTCCTCTCACAGAGGATGATTCAATTTATTGCCTGTACCTTTTGACTTTAAAGCTTATTGCCCATCAAACTGCCTTGTGCCAGCACCCACTGTGAGATTCATCACACGTCACACATATGAACTCCTTGGCTAAAAGGAGTTTTTGTATTAGATGGAGAAACTACTCGTCAAAGTGAGTTACCTCCAGCAAGAAAGGAAAATAACACCAATGGATGCAGATTAGTGTAATGAACAGAGTATGCTTACAGTGTTCTAAAATTTCTCAATAGTTTACACCATAATTTCAACCTTTACTTTTCTAATGTAGTTGTGCTAACAACGGTGCTTCCTCTCCCACTTTTCTCTTTTTTAGTGAGGAAAAGTCACAGAAGCTGTGGGTCTCCAAAAAAGGATTTAACTGCCCAAAACAAGGGTGTGAGAAATGTTTCTACCTTGCCTCCTTTCAAAAGGCCAGCCAGACTGGTCTGTTAGAGCTAGAGTCACAAACAGCTCCCAGATCTCCAGGGTCTGAAATGTAGAGTCTTCTGTGTGCCCTCTGCTGTTCATTTCTTATCCAAGATTACTCCTGATCACATTTTTTCATTTCCCTTGTCCATTAGGGAGAACCACTTCATGATAGCTCTTGGCCTGTCATTTATTCCATAAAAACACTGGGGTTTAGAAAAGCATTGCCTCCTTTACAGCCAACTGTAATGGCAGCCCTCATCACTTCTTCACCAGAGCCACCTCAGCCAGGTTTTTACAGCCTGATTCTGAACCCAGCCAAGCACCAGACCCATTTCCAGAACATCAACAGGCATTTAATCCAATTTATTTACCAAGCTGCATAGCTTAAAATGGCAAACAAAGCTAAATCTTGTTTTTTATTGTAGTCACATGCCATTTTTCCCTTGGTGCTGGCAGGTTCAGGGCGTCAGTCCATCTGAGCCAGTCTCCTTCTGCAAAGGTGACTTTCTAATGGGGAGCTGTCTGGCTGTGCAGCAGGCAGTATCCCCTGTGCACTGCTCTGCATGCAAGCTGGCATGACAGCCTGGCTCTCCTCATCCTCCTGTGTAGATCTGTGTGTCATTATACTCCATGAAAAAGGGAAGAAGAGAAGGAAATGTTGAGAGACCATTTTCCTCTGACATTACTAAACCACATCATAGCTACCTTGCAGACACCTGAACCTGTTCCAGCATCCAGCAAATCAATGAAAAAACAGCCACTGGCTTCAAGAATCTCAAGATTGTGCCACTTTTTTTATTCCTGATAAGAACTGAGATTTAAGAACTTCTCTGTTCTCCTCTTCCCTGTGAGGACACAAATTAGAATCTCTTCACTCTGGAGGACTGATGCTGGTCTTTTCCTTGGACCACCCCTTATCACCAGGAAAGTGATGCACAGTCAGGTGATGCATCAGCTTTCTTATTCAATGTTTTTCTACAACAGTGCCAAAACAATCTCACCTTTTGCTCCCCTCATCTAAATATCCTTTGAAGTTTTCAGGTACTCCAGGAGATACACAGTGGTGTAACATAAAGAGAGAACACTGGAGTGTCTCAAATGCTGTGCATGTGTGTTCTTTTTACCAGAACATATCCTGGCTTGCAGCCTGGGAAGTGCCGTGAGCTAAATTATTGTGTCACAGCCCAGACAGAAAACAACAACAAATCAAGGCTTACTCTGGCAAATCTCAACATGGAAATAGGAAGGTACTGGACAAAGATTTGTTCTTTGCTAGCAGACCCACTCCTGAGCAGAACTCTGTGTGCTGAGGTCTGCAGAACTGCCGTGATAGATATTTCAAGCTGTGCAGCAGTGTGCACCCAAGGCTAGAATCTGTCCAAAAATAACCCATTGCAATGAAGCAAAGGAATAATTCCCGGCTACTTTAAGGACCTCTTGCACTAGAGATGTCCTATTATTGCTATAAATTCATTTTCCTGGAAAAGGTAGAACTGAAAGCCACTTACATGGCTGATTAGAGATATTTCATTTGGATGTCAAACTGTACCATAAGATATTAATGTGCTCTATGTTCTCTCCCCTTTGCTGTAGTTGGGAAAATTTCATCTACATTTCTGGGCAGCACTTGGCAAGAAGACAGAGTGAGGCAGCAGACAGAGGAAAGAGTAACTCAGGAAGAGCTCCAGGTCCTTGTGCACCCATGGCTGCACCCAGGTCCACTGAAGGGTGTCCTTTATGGAGAAACACTCTGTAAAAGGCTGTGCTTGATGTAAATCACTGTGACACAGATTGGCAGCAAGCTTGTGTCTGGAGAAAGGACTGAACAATCAGATCACAAAATGAGAGTGGCCAGAGGCTGCTGAATTTTATTCCCTGGCTAAAGACATCAGCACAGATGATTGGTGGTCTGGTGATAAGCCAGCACAGAAGCAGCTTCTCTGTCCACTCAAGAGACTCTTTGAAACGTGGATGTGTTCGAGGTCTAGTTTAACAAAGCACTGAGTCACTCTCAAGTCTGGTCTGTCAAAATTATCTGAGTTTAAAAATATTTATCCCAATACTACCAATGCAAAAGTAAACATAATTCATTTAGCCAGAACAGGGTCATCTCTAGTCCTAAGCAAAGATGATGAAAGTCATTTAAAAGTCACTGAAGGGGAAGACATGAACCTTTAACTTTTTCAGCTACTCAGGTTGCTAGACGTGATATCCCTTATGAGATTATTTTACAAATTTACAATCAGTTTAACTTAAAAAATGGTTTTCATGCCCTAACAAACAGTCAATTTGCAAACAGATATTCTGGCCACAAATAAACTCAGTTTTATCAAAGTGTTTCCTGCAAATGCTCCAAGAAGGAGATTTAACCTGTAACACATCAGGCAATTTTCACAGGCAATTAAGCAGTTTTAATACTACAGGAAATCAAATCTAGTTACCTAATTGAATGTGGTTGGTTTCTGGCATTTTTCCTAATAGCAATAGCTTTTTACTTTATCTGCCCTTGAATCTTTATGGTGTATTAGACCCATTTATGGTTTCAGGGCGTATTTAGTGAAATTTAGTTAAGTCTTAGAAAACTCTCAAGTACTTTTAGCAGTAACCAACTTCAGTTCATTGAGCAGCTATAAGGTAATTAATTCCAGGAGAGCTCAGGTCTCCCACTCACTGACAGCCCTTGTCCCTAGAGCCATCCCAAGCACCCCTCCTGTCAGTAAGTTATTCTTCCCAGAACAGACAGACCCATCCAGTTACACAGACAGATGATCTCCAGTTACAGCCTCACTGAAGTTTGAGATTTACAGCTATGAACCCAAAGGGGTTCATGTGGGCTTTGGAGTTTTCTGATGTGCTTTACTGAAATTCCCATGCTGGTGCAGCTGTCCTGGTCCTAGATATTATAGGCAAATACACTTCCTTTTACACGACTGCAAAATACCCATTTCTTACTCCATGCTGGATCTTCAAGGCAAAGCTGGTACAACACTTTTCTCAGTGTTTTCTCTTTGGGACTGCAAATTAGATTTTATAATTAGTTGAAGGAGATGGCCAAAACTTGGCACTGGTTTTGTGAGAAATATGTTTGCTTGGAGCATCTGAATGAAACTATAAAAGTTATTAAGAAAAATATAATCTCCGGTGCAACAGAAGGCCAGAAATACTCTGCTTTAGAAAGCTTTGTTTGGAAAAAATGCCATCAAATTTCATACTGTAATATTTTCATACTATTTCACGGTCCAAATAACCTGTCACAGTCTGAGCTAGCAGAACAGCCAACATCCCTTTTGGAACATTTCTTTGAAACTTTGGGCAAATCTGTATTCTTGGAATTTTCACTAAAAAGTGCTAGGAACTCACAGAGAAACATTCTTTCTAACTTTTAGCTGCTTATATATAGCCTGCTTCTAGAAGCTTTCCAACCAACTGCAGTGATTAAATGACTCAGGATCCAGGGAAGCACAGAGATGGATTTTTGAAGACACATAATGGTCTGTGTTACTATTTTGAAGATTCAAAGGTTGCTATTGCTGCAGGTGGGGAAGTGTATAAATTCACAGCTGTGCTTCTTCCACACTGTTAATGAATATGAAGGAACTCCTCCAACTTCCCCTTTCCAAATTCCGTAACAGAGCATTACTAAAATATCCTTAAAACTTCCACAGATGAGGGAAAGACTCCCTTGTTCCAGGAGAACAACAGGCTGTATGATTTTGTCTGAAAAAACAGTGATTCTGCTAAAGCACACTTTTATAAATGCATAAATGCTCTGTGATGACATGGCTCATCTCTTCCATTATAAAAGCCATGACCCTCTAAATACTACACAGCAGTCAGCACTGTTTGCATCTTTAAAATAAGCTATAAAGTCAGCATACATCTGTCTTTGTATTTTAATTCTGTATTAATCTGTGCTCATACAATACCCTCTCATCTCTGTGAGCGGTAACGCTGAGGGCAGTAGGGGGAGCTCCCCCTTTATTTGTCAGTGTTTGGCTACTTTTAAGCAGAATATCAAAGCAAAGGGACTATTGGAAAGATAATAGAAATTTCAAAATACAAGGAACAGGTCAGACTCAGAGCCTGCAAACATATCTGACTGTGGAACCCACCAGCCTGCAGAGTACAGGGAATTAACAGCTCCACTTAAGCCTCTAAGTATTACAAGTGCCAGAAAATATTTATTGGATCAGTACAATATAAATTCAGAACAGCAAAAACAGCCATTGGCTCTGCTGAGCAAACAGAAATGGCTCCCATGCTGACCCTGCTGAAATTAATGGGAATTCAGCCTTTGAGTGATATTCTGGCTGCTCTTGGTGTCTCTGAGCAGTGCCACAGAGCACTTAGGTAAGAGACTACAGGTGGTATCTCATGGCAATTGCTCTACAGGCAGACAGTTATTAAAGCCCTGCAGGCAGCAGATAGAGAGGGCAGCTCCAGCACAAGTAAAACCTTCATACTCTCTGATATTCCAATGAAATTGTTGCAGAGCTTTAAATTCAATGGCAAGCCTATCCCTGGCTCTGGCAGAGCCTAATTGCATGGGGAAGGCAGCCTAGACAGCAGGAATTCAGCACAGATGCTGAGGCAAAGTCCTTTAATCTACAAAAGACCAGCAAGAGAAGCAAAGGTTTCCATAAATAGCAAGCACCACACCTGTCCAGTATTCCACCCCAAAGACACAGTGGGAAAGAGCTCCTCCAACACACTTCTGCTCTCTAGCATCTTTACCTCCACTTGAACAAATCCTCTCTACCACTTCCCAAGGTCCTATTGCTCATCCTTACCCACAGCTCCTGCTGCTCAGCAGCTGAAGGAAAGGAACTGTTTTCCACCTGACAGTTCCAGCAGCTGCTGCAGAGGCACATGACCCACGTTGTGAGGTTTATCCAGCTCTGAAGCACTGGGGAGGAGACAAGGCTGGATGTCTATTTGTTGGGAAACACAATACTTCTCATTTGCACCATGCAAGAGTAAACGACGCCCTGGTTTATGGAGGAGAGAGGCCAAGCTGCAGGTTTTAGACCCAGGGGTAGGAGTTTCCATCAACCAGTTACAGAGCACTAAACAATTAGATTTTTTCAAGTTCCAACATTTAGCTTTTCACTGAAATCCAACCCCGATATGAAATGCCCAAACCAACATCAGAGGTCGACTCTGATTTGAATCTGTTGCTCTTAGATGTCTCAAACCTCATGATTTAAATAAATTCAAGGCACTGAACCACCAAAAACCTTGACACTATATCACCTCTGTGCAGCAAACAATTTCATCACCATACTATGAAGGCAAGCATCTATTAAGACAAATTAATTTGAAGTCTCATAAATAAGAAATATAGTAAGGCATTAGGATTGTAAAGCTTGAATTTAAACATTTGGCTTCCAGTGCTAAGAATAGCAAACTTCATACTCTATTACTGAAAACCCCACTGGATTTATAGTAGCATCTCATTTTGCTCTATTAGTCTGACTGCCCCAAGCAATTGTAATAGGCTGAGACGTCAAAGAATCATATTTATAATCTGTTGCTGCCAAGACAAATTGCTTTTGTTTGATAATAAGCCTGCTACTCCCTTTGGGATGTGGCTGCACTAAAACAACATGGTGGAGGCTTTCCATTCTGAAAGGCAGACATGCCCTTTCTGAACTTTAACATAACCAATTTAATTTTTAAGGAAAATATGGCAGGTAGCCAAAGATTAATAAAATTTCCATGCTGTGAGGTAAGCAATAGAAGCAGCTTTTCTAAAAAGATGCTGTGAAAACATGCAGCACAGTGTCTTATCAGAAATAGATACAGCTGCTGCTGCTTCGATGATAAACACTTAGCGCTGAGTCTGTGTAAGTGTTGAAATGCTAATGATGTGCTAAGGGAGCTCTAGGTGATGCTGCAGAATTGGGTGACTTCTCTGCATCTGTTCACAGATACATCCTAACAAGCATCACACCAGCGATTTGGTCCCTACATGTTCCACACCTGGGCTTCAAGCTATTTATAAACTTGGAGTGCAAGGTCCTCCAGACAGTTTAATCCAGTCACATTGCTGCAGGATTAAACCTTAGGATATGAACACATGAATCAGTTCCCACAAGGTGAGCAAGGATGAAAACCCCCAAGGCCTCATGACTGATAACTCAATATTCTCACGCTGTCCCCACAGGAGAGGAGATGCAGCTGCCCATTCCAGCACTAAGGGTACCTGGACAAGGGCACAGTTACCACAGGAGAGATGTTTTGGGTAATTTCTATCCCTTCCTGATCATAATTGTGCATTTGTGCAATCTTTGGACTGTGAATTACAGAAGACACCAGATGATTTACAGAGGCCATGTCTGCTTTAAACTGGAACTCAGTTTGCTACAGCATTTTCTGCTCAAAAAAATTTCTGCTCTGCAAAAACCTCCAGCAGAGACATTAGGGTCTGTGCACAAATGTAGTAACTTTCCTCCTGGGCTTTCTCTTGCCTTTTCTTCAAACACATTAGCATCACCTTGGATGGTGTCTCCAAGAACAGTGATGAGAGCAGCCTCTCATTGTAATTTTTACCTAATTATACACTGTCTTTGGCTGCCATAAACTTTAATTAAAAGTACTGTGGGTTTACATTTTTGCATCCTTATGGCTTCATGAGAATCTCATTACAGCAGACTCTCCAGAGGCTTCCGCTGGAACCACACCACGATCACTGTGACATTCATCCTGTCCCTGAAGTGAAGCCTCTGGGCTATGACATCTCTCCAACATTTTACAAAGGACAACCCACCTGTCCAGAAAAGGTCAGGATGGATTATTTCGCTATGGGAAGTTAGAAAAGCAGTCAGCAGCAAATCAGCTGAAGTCCCTCCTCACTGTTTTTTTGTTGCCTTTAGGCTAAACTGTAAAGCAAAACAATGTCTGTGTCAAGGACTGTTTCCTTGGAAAGGAGGTGGTTGGATCCACCTGATCTCAACCTCCACGGTTTGCATGGCCAACCTGTAATTAACTCATTTCCTTCCAATACATGACCCTAAGTACCCTGACAACATGAATTAATTATACCTTGCAGATACCTCAAGAGGAATATAATAGTCTTAAATTTCCTAGTAGAGAACCAAAAACCCAAGGGCTCCCTAATTCCCTGAGGTAAATCAGTGGCAGAACAAGATCAGAATCTGGAAGTGCCAAACCTGGGCCCTGCCTGTTAACCACAAAGCTACTCTTTCTTCTGCTGTATTTGTCTTTAAACCACAACACATTTATTCTGACAAAAATTAGCAGTAAACCAATGCCCAAGCACCTATGGATGCAGGAACCCTAGCACTGCTCACCATTAATACATGAGATGCACAAAAAGGAAAAATATCCTGGCTCTGTTCCCAGTAGAGTTTTTCTACTGTCACTACAAATAACCACAGTTAAAAGAGAGGATGTCTTTGATCATTACATTTTCTGCAACCAGAGAAACATTAGTGGAACTGAACGGGATTATTTTTAAGAAATATGCACATACCTTTGATTGCAAAAACTCCGTGACAGAAGTCCTTAAAATTGATTCTTCCCAAATCATTCGGGTCCAAGTACTTTGCCAGTCTTTCCACCTAAAATAAAAGATGATGAAATATGTGTTGAGCTTGGTGTATCATCTGTTGCTCTCTGATACAGTCTGTCTCTTCTACAGAAGACTACAAGTTGAAGAATACCCACACTTTTCACTTGAACCAGCCAATAAATGGCTCTGCAGGGAGAAATCATGTCTTGTATGACATTGGTGCTGAGTAAGGCATGTGCTCTGACCAAAACTTCCTCAGCTGGGACACATCAATCCTGTCCCATGGGGATCTCAAGAGCTTAAGAAGGGGTGAATCTGTAACTTATCCTCTCACCATAGAGCAGGGTGCTTACAGAATCTCCTTCTCTGGGAGCTCTTGCCATGCATTTAGCTCAGAGGAACTCAAAACCTTAGTGATTCTCCACCCCTCCTATCACAAGTTCTCAGGGAAGGAGAAAGGACAGGCAAAGATGTGCACAGCCCAGAGCAGTCTCATTCCCTAGATTATAGGAGAGAAAACCCATTGGGCACTTGGAATGAAACCCAACTTCCCTGACACGGCAGAGAATAGAATATAGGAAAATTAACAATACGAAAATATATTCATGTGATGAGACAGAGGATGGTGGTGTCCAGTACACTGTGCAAACAACCAATGTCCTTACTCCTTATAATCTCAGCTTCACATTTTAGCCTTTCTAATCATTATTTACCAACAGAATAAGATTATACTGAATTTAAACACAGCCATCAAACTAGCACCTGCCCCAAAAATGGTCTGGCAAATTTTTCAGGAGGGCTTTGGGATAGAGGAAGAAAAGCAGCCTAGAATGGAGAGGCTCTTGTACTGTCAAAAAAACCCAACCAACCAACCAACCAACCAACCAACCAACCAACCAACCAACCACCACCACAACAACAAAACACAACACCACTAAAACAACACAAAACAAACAAACAACAACAACAAGCAACCAAAAAAAAACCTCAATGGAGGAACAAATAGCTGAAAAAGAATAAGGTGAGAGGCAGAACAGTCCAGGGAGTTAAGTGCACACCTAAACACACAGCTGGCTGTTCTTTCTGACAACCACACTGCTGGAGCTTGTGTACATCCCCTTGTATGCCTGTGCCTTTGCATGTAGCGCCTTACAGGAACCCTCACTGAAGAAGAGGCAGCCTCTTGCTGCTCATAAGAGCTCAAAGCCAGCTCCACACAACCCTGCCCTTGGCCTGGGCCCTCCAGACACCCAGAAGCATGAACAAGCTGAGTGCAGGGACAGCAGACATGGAGGATGCCACAGAATCCTGCTGCAGCACAATCCGTGTGAGCTCAGATATGTCAGTCTGAGCAGCAACAAAAGCCCAGCTGGAAAGATGCAGCAAATAAATCCAGATGACCCAGTTTCTCAATTTCCTGATGTGTTTTTTCCCACGTGCTAGCAAAACCCCAGCAGTTTCCCACAGCCCTGCAGATAATACACTGATGTGTGCACATGACACCTCTTCCTACAGGCACTTCTCAGTGCCTATAAATTCCCTGTGTACCAATAACTGCCATGATAAGCCAAAGGGCTCATTTAGAGCAAGCAAATCTGGATGAAACAAATGACAAAATTTTTACTCAAATGCAAAATTCTGTGTTGAATGAGAAAGGCACTATTTGATCCTTGAATCTTTTTCCCTCTCCTTTTCTTAGGGAAAATAAAAAAAATCAGCTCATATAGGCAGGGCAAATAAGGAGCTATATGATGAGTTCAGAGCCCATGACAAGTTAGACATTTCCTTAAAACTTTTATATTCCAGAAGGCCTCCATAGCTCCAGTCCTGACAGCTGGGCAGCAGAGCCCAGATGTCAACTATGGTGTGACTCATGATCAAATTCCCACCCTGACATCACAAGGAATTACTGTAACCCCACTAATTTAGAGCAGCAGAACACACATCTGCATTTCCAAAAACAAAAGCTGCTTCACCAGAAAGCACAGTGTGTGGTTAATGCACACCAGACTAGCTGAAAATCCTGACTGAAACCAATTAAGTAGAGACATGCTTGATACGGAAAATCCGGGTTGGTGTTAACCCTGTCACCTTCACGAACAACAATTGTGTTGTAGGTTTTAATGCACAGATTCCTGCAGCCAGCTGGGAAGGCTCTATTTAATATTGTGCTGTAACATAGTGGTGTTCATCGCAGTGAATCTGGCACTTCAAGTTTATTTCTCGAGGTTGATCCAATGATTTTAGTCTACCAGTTGCTCAGACATATAAAATTACACTTTTGAAATCAAATTAAATGAGATGTTATGTGTCTGGGAGTGTGTATTATGGAGGAACAGAGGACATTTAGGTCTAAGCAATGTCTAACAGTAAATGAAATTATCACCTGAGCAAAGTGCTTCAGTGTCCAGTATTCCCTAAATCTAATTTGCAGGTTTTCAATTGGATATTACAATGTAAATAACTGACATCAGTGCAGGAGATGATGAAGAATTTACAGAAAAGCCTGATGGAATTAACGCTAGCAGTGCTCACATCTTCAGCCAGGAATAAGCACAGCTCCCAGCACAGGTCAGGGGATAAAAGGATTTCAATCAACAGGGCCTACGTTTGGGTGGATACTTGCATAGGGTTTGTGCATTAACATACACACATATTTGGTACAAAAATCCCTCCATATTTTCACAGTTTTCAAGAGCCTGCATGCCCTTGATCATTTCTACCAGTAGCTTTCCAGAATAAGGCAAGAAATTCTTCCTAGTTAATTCCAGACTAAAGGCATTGCTTTAAGTTAAATTTCAATCTGTAGCCATATAAACAACAGCTACCCCTAAATCTTCTCTGGTGTCTACACTATACAGTGTGTACCACCCTTCTGCTTCACTTCGTAAAGAAATCAAGTCCTCTCCTCCTCCTTCTCATAAAGGGCTGGCTCCCCACAACGAGTCAAAAGATGTTTTATTTCTTCAGTGCCTTGGAAAACTCATGGATTTGTCAGCCTACCAGGCAGGCTGGGTGACATTGAAACCTTTTTTGTGGTCAACAGCCCCCTGGGACTGGAGGAGTCCATGGCCTCTGCCAGGGAATGAGGGAACAGCAGCTCTGTCCTGACATGGAGCGAGGGGCACAGCTCAGTTCCGCACACGTGGGACACGCAGGGTGTGCCACTCCTGGGCACCTGGGCTGTGCTGGGCTCTGCTGATCCCCTGGCAAGGGACACAGCAGCACAAACCCAACTGCTGCCAAAATTTGGTGTGAAATGAGTGTGTGATTGTTGTGATAGCTACAGGCAGCACAGGGAGCACCGTGTGCTCCAGAATTTAACATCAGAAGCCATCACAATGAGTAGGGGCAGTGTTTTGGGCTGGGGACAGACACTTCTCTGCACAGAGAGAGACAGCACAAACAGGATTGCAAACTAGTTCTTCACTGAAGGAAGCGAACAAGGGCAGAGAAAATAAGCTGCAGGCTCAATAATCCAGCTGGTTCTTTTGGCAGCTGCAAGGGTGTCTCTAATAAGTCCTTCAGTAGGCGTCCAATAGTCAGAGAGAAGACATAAATCTCAGAGAGCAGAAACAAATCATTTTTCTTTGGGAAACAACTGGAGAAAACCAAACCTCTATGCCTATTGTTTAACTCACCCGGATGAATGGGTGATTACCCTTTCAATGCAAACATGTTTCTCCATTGTAATAACTGCTCACTTCAGCCAAGGTGTTTGCCTCCTGTCCCTTTTGTTTCCCAGCCATCCCCACTGCCCTGCAAAGGGGTGTTTGCCCCATGCTGCTTTCTGATACATAAGAGGAGGCTGGGAACACTTGAAAAAGCAGAATGGAAAGGATGTATGTAGCAGAGGGAGTGGAGGAAAGGGAGAAAATAGTTCTGAGTTCTGTTCACTGACAGAACTCAGAAGAAATTTATTGAAACTGATGTTTTCTTGTGAGTTCAATACAGGGGCACCTGTACTGAATAGCCAAGGAACCCTCTCTGGACCTCTGGCCAGCTCTTGTACTGCAGCTGCCAAGACAGCATCAGTACTTTTTCCAGCAAAAGATTTTCTGACTGGAACTGAATCCTGCTTCCATCTGCAGGGAAGAAGAAACTCAGACCTCTATTGACCTCACTTAATTTTCTTCAAAAAGAAGACATTTTGTTAACACTAAAAGCATTTGTAGGATTTAGAAGTAATTGAGTTCAGAGGGACCCCACACCAGCTATATCCACTGAAATCTTGCAGCAGAATCCAAATCACAGCCAGAAGCTGCCATTTGAAACAAATGATTTGTCTCAGCAGTTTGCCTTCATACTGCAGGAGTCTGTGAGCACGTCCCACCCTAAAGTGCAAGCAGGGAACACCTGGGAGCTGTGAGAAAGACAGCACAAGCACTTGCAGGAAAAGGTCAGGCTGTGCCGTGGCAGCGACATTTGGGCAGAATCTCCTGAGGCAGGAGTATTTGTGAGAAACCTCAAAAAAAAAACCGAGCAAAAGGAGATTAAACATGTAAATGCCGCAGGGTGGAATTAGAGAGCTTCCCACATGATCTATACAAGCAGCAGCAGAGCTGCACTTGCCCTGGTTTCAACAGACTGGCCTTTCCCAAATTTGGAAAGGGTCTAAGTTTACACCTCGACAGTGTGAAATGCTGCTCTGGCTGCAGGGCTGGGCAATGAGACCACCACGAGTGTGAGACCCACCCCTGTCCTCTTCACCGGCCCCTTTGTTCAGGTGTTCTTAGCACTGATGTGGTCTCACATGTTGGAGCTCTTCAGTCAGAACGCTGGGATCTATAGATGGAGGGGAAAGATATGAGATTTCTCTGTGATATTGTGACATTTCAGGGAAGGAACATAAGAAGAGGGAAATTATTTTACATTATATTTGAGAAGCTAGCACTCACACAGTTGTGGTACCCACTGTCATATGAGATGCTGTAAACACAGATAGGTTGCAGAGAACTGACATAGAATTAAAACAACATGCAACTAAAGAAAGAGAGCTTTCTTCTGTTTAATTTGGCAAAAGGGAGATCAAGTGATGATTTGTTACAAGGTATAAATACTTCTGCAAGCAGAGAACTGCAGTTCAAAAAGACTGTAGCAGAGGAAAGACATAAAGAACCATTATCTGCAAAATGAAACTGAACAGACTCCAACTAGAAGCAAAGCACAATTGTTTTATCAGCATGATTGTTTACCCACCAGAACCATAAATCAGGAAGAGTCTGGAACCCTTGATAAAAATCAACTAGAGTCCTTCATCTGAGGCCTTCTGAGAAGGTGAGACATACCTGGAAGATTTACCTAGCCTAGAATAAGTGGGATAAAATCTGAGCTGTCACCATTTCAGGATGTCACATGAAATGATCTGATGCCCTCCCTGAGCCTGACCCTGCAGCACACAGGACCATGTTCCCAGTCACACATGCAAGGAGTGGAAGTCCAGCATTTCGGGGTCATGAGCCCAACAAACTGCCTGCCCACTCAGTCCCGGCAGACTGTGCGCTGTAAATAATTCATACCACTGCAAACAGCATCATGAATTTCCATCAGCTGCTGTCTGATACCAAAGCGTGCAGGGACATACATCATTGCTGGAAACAATGGCTCTGAATTGCTTTGAATTTTGATTTCAAGCATCACTCATTGCCCCTTTATCTGTGGGCTTCAAGCCTGAAAGTTGGCTTCTCTGTGAGCTCTCTGTAAACAGAAAGGATTGTCCCAGTTTCTGCTTTAACTGTGCACACCCAATTTACCAGCTAGAAGGCAGATCTTAGGATTGTGTCCTAAATGACATAAGCAAATCTGTTGAGTAATCTTGGCCTTAACTTTGAGCAAATTCCTAAATCTGTCAAATCCATAATTTACTAAAGGCTGCAACGCAAAAAGTCTAATCAAATTCAAGGGGGTCCATTCTCTTATCTTCCCTGGGTTTAGCATCAACACATGGAATTGCATCTTCCTCCAAATATGACCTGAATCCATGGGGCCTTGGTCCCAGGGGAGAAAAACATCCACCAGTTACCCAGATGGAGAAAACATCCACCATGTGGAGGATGTGAAATGTAGCAATGAATCACAAAGGCACAGAAAGAAAGAGGTGGCTCCAGAGGCACTGCAGGTGGCCGAGTGCCTTCAGAGGGAAAAGGAAGCTTCCAGTGTTGATGTGTTATTGATGCTCTGTGCAAGCATCACCTGGGCTCAGGTGGGTGACAGATGGTGAGCGCGGTGGAGCTGCTGGAGCGGGAATGGCGGAGCTGCGGATCTGCAGCACACACGGCAGGGCAGCTGCTGCCCTTCCCAAAGGCAGGGACACACAGCTCCGATCTGCTGAGCTGGGCTGGGCAGCACTGCACAGGGACTAGGAGCAGAGGAGGGCAGGAACTGCCTCAGCTTCAGCAGGGAGGAGGGCAGGAGCTGTAGGATCCACATCACGGCCCCCAGGGCAGGAGGGTTTATCCTGACTGGGAGATCCCTGCTCCTGGGGAAGGACATGGTATCCAGTGGCCACGGGGCTGTGGCACGGGGGACAGAGAGGCAAGTCTGCCAGTAGCATGACGTTACTAGCAAATTATTTCATCTGCTTTGGCTTCCCCTTCTTTGAAATGGTGATGGCAATACTGACAGCACACTCAGAGTGCACCATAAAGGCAGTGATGCTGCAGACAGCAATGAAACCTGCATGGAGCTGGTCCATGCTGCAGCTTGCTGCGTTTCTCACCCTGTCTGACTTGCCCACAGGCTGGTGTCTGTCATCTCCGAATACATCTGCTTGACTGGACATAGAGCACCAGGCATGCTGATGATCTGACACAATACACAGGTACTTCTAAACTGTGCTCTGCTGCAATGAAATCTGCCCCACTGGGCAGACCCTTGTCATCATCTTGTTTTCAGCATTTTGTTAACAGCATTTTATTATCTTCTAATGGTAAAAGACTGAGCCACAGAGTACTACTGAGAGAACACATTTGTTCAAAACATTCCGATATGCAAATGAGCTATTAAGAGAACATAATACTCCATGAACTTCAATGAATATTTGTGTATAACAGAAATACAGGCAGCGTTATGAAAATTGATGCTATGATTTCTGTTCCACATGGAGAAATCACTTGCAGTCTTTAACACACAATGACACAAACCTTATTTGGAATAACAACAAATACAACTCTTGCCATATTACATACCCCAATGTTCTAGGTATCATACTTACAATTAGAATGTCTAACCATAGCTGAGAACCATAACTGAGATCCAAAAGTCATTACTCTCAAGGAACCCCTTCTCTCACACCATATACATTACTGGTTAACCTCTCTACTTACACACCAAAATGTTTTATAACCACAAAGGATCACCAATAAACTTTGAAACAGAGTGCATGTGAATACCTCCAAATCTGACCTCACCTGAGAAAGGATCATTGCCTGGAATTAAGAATTTAATTTTTCAGAACTTCTTCAGAGTACACATCCCAAAGAGACAGTTCACAGCTACAAAAACTACCTTCCTCCAATTTATCTTCAAGCCAGAAACCACCAAAATCCTGGTGAGCTTTTCCTCTGCCAATCTACACCTTTGGATGTATCAATTGTTTATACATACAACACCCCTAGAAGAGTAATTCACATTTATTTTGTCCCCCTTAATGCAACATAGCAGCTGATAATGAGCAAGTGCCAGAATTATAGGACCAACCTCTCTGTACAGTCTCCCCATGATCCATGGATATGTGAGAACTGAGAACCTTTCATTTAGTTACTTAAACAGCTGATTTAAACAGGATTCTATTTCCCTCCTTCCCTCTGATGCTGTGTTGCAAAACAAGACATTTGGCAGGGCCCACCAATCTTACAGCAGTCTATGGGGAATCCCACACAGTCTGGAATACCATGGGAACAGAGAGCAAGGCTAAAAATATGCCGAGCCGTCTGTTCACTCTATAATGATTTTTTTTTTGTGTTGTTCTGGAAACAAAGGGTTAATGTGTTGAACTGTTTTCCTAAAACCACTGATTCACTCACTTGCTAAAATAAGAGGGCTGCATTAACACCTTCCCCTCCACAGCTATCAGAATTGAAGCCAAGGCTGCCGGGGAAAACAAGGCTGCTAGCAAAAGCTGTGACAAGCTGAAACGAGGCACAGACCATTATTGTCTCCATTAGCATAAGTCAAATACAACAGAAAACAGTCAGACCACAAGAGAAACACGAGGCAATTGGCCATGTGCATGTTTTCCTTTAAACAAGGAGCAGGAGAATGTTTGTGTAACATCAGGCTTATCTACAAGTGCTGCAGCATGGATTGATTTTCAGTGAAAATATTCTTCCTCTCTGCAGCTTGTGGTGTGTGTGATCGTTCTCATCAGTACATAAAGGGAACTCACACAGAATCATGTTTTTCATGGCTTTCAGTTGCGAGACATCAGCCAAACAGGATCTACTCTCAGAATAATTATCATGTTTTGTAGTAAAACTAGGGAGAGGGGTGGGGTCCACAGAGGCAGAAAACACTTTCTTGGTGCCTTCCTTGCTGACACATCTGCATTTTAATTGAGGTGTTACGGTTTGCAAAGAACAAACGAAATACCGAAGGCCAGCAGGAGGGAGCTGGAGAGGGTGTGGAGAGCTGAGCAAGTCAGGTAAGTTGGTTACAGGGAGCAGCTCTGACATCAGGAGGTCTCTAGGGACACACCAGCGAAAACACAGCGCTCAGAGCCAAGCAAGAGCTTCAAAAAATTCACCAAACCGAGCCGAAAGCCAGTGCTGAAATGCAGGCAGTGGTTCCAGACTGCACAGCTGACACAAAACCGGAACAAGGCACTTTTGTGCCAGCCGTACAATGGCACTTCATTTGCTCTCCGCAGATTCACGGGTCAAAAACAAGTGCAAGAGCACTCACAAGATACTGTATCACTCAGTTTTGTCAGCAAATCCTCACAGGCTGGATTTCTAGCCTCAAAGTTACAAAGCAAGTGTTACACGTCAGACAGCCGCTTCTCTTGACTGTGTGCTTTATTGTTAAATTCTCTCCTTAACTCATAAAGCTAGCCCAGCAACAATATACAACCAGCACACAGTGCTGTACTTCACATACAACATCTACTTTCGAAAGAATTTTGATTTTGGTCTGAGAGCCAGCCAGAGGCCTGCCCAGAGCAGCGTAATTTGGGCATCCTCAGGTCTCTCATCCTGGTCTCCTGAAATCAATTTTGAACCCAGCTGTTAAAAGGGAATGTGGTTGGCTTTTGGCATGCTCTCAGATCTAGAGCGTGAAATGTAGGCCTTGAGATCTGATCTCAAATGAAAAAGCCTGAGCAGCAGTCCTGAAATTAAACTGAATGAAAGAAATTTCACAGCAAATTAATGCTTTGACACAAATCCTGGGAGGAATGAGTATGGGATGAATCCAGCTCAGGGAGACACACATTAGTTAAGACGACAAACATCAGGCAGAAAGGTATGATTAAAGGAACAATATTTCACTTAGCTGAAAGGAAAGATCTTAACCTTCAGAAAAGCGTGGCTGGGAGATAACGTCCTTCCCTGAGGACCAGAGAAGGAAATGAGCAGTAAGTGCCACTCATTATGGTGGGATAATTACTAAGTCTGGAATGAGGCTGTCAGGTTGGAAGAGCAGCTGACTCCTATGACGTTAAGGGAAGCAGGGATAAGCAGGCTGTGACAGCAGGGGATGAGCGTGAATCGGGACTGTCAGTGCTGTGAGGAGGGAGCAAAGAACCCCCCAGCCAACAGCAAAACTACCCGGGGCTGAGGGAAGGAGGGAGCCCTTCCTGCTCAGCTCACACAAGCAGCCAGGTTCCTGACCAGAGCACTCACAGCGTGTTAATCTTCTCTAATTCCCCCTGTGCCTTGCTGCAGCTGCCAGCTCCAGGCAATGCAACTGCCCAGAAGCCCCCTCAGACCGCAGTTCCCATGCCATGAGCAATCCCCCTATAGAGAACTATAAAATCACACCTAGAAATCCACATTGTTCTTTGATCTACACCGGGGTGGAAGGGAAAGACACTGGAAGGAATGGTAATCAGCCAGCATTTTTGTGTAGAAAGGGACAGAAATACAAAGCCTGAATGCATAGAAAATGAATGCTCTTTACAGCTTTAGAAGCTGTACAAGGGTGCTTCATGTTACAGGACTGCCTGCATCGTGCATCCTCATTAACCATCACAGCCTGGTCAACGTTAGTACATCTAAATGGTTACAAGGCTGAATGGAAGAAAGATCCAAATGCAATACAAAAATCCCCAAAACAGATGAAGGTGCACAGCTACGATGGCATTGTACTTTTGTGTTTTAGCAGTGTGCCCAATGAAACTGCTATCAAATTAGTCTTGGTATTGTAAAAAGCTCAGTGAGGGACTGGACCCAGAATTCTCAGCTCACTGTACACACTATTGGAAAGATAGTATTTGACACAAAGGTAATTTTCTCAACTGACATGTGATTTCACCTTCTCTTCTTATCCAGAAACAGATGGACTGCGAAGCGTGCTGGGCCTGGGGACTAAGTAGGAAAAGGCAGATTTTGAAAAAGAGATTTGGGTAATGATGTGGTGACTTCCATCAGCTGGAAAATCACATCTCTCAGGCTCAGGTAAGCAGGTCACTGTTCCCAGTCCAGGTGCCACTCAGGATAATAGTCACCTGAGAGGCATTTCTGTGCACCTGTGTGTGGGACTGGACTGTTCATGCCTGTATGCACAGCACAGAGGTCAACAGGGCTGTTCCTGTTCTGTGAAATTGTTTCCTTCTAAAAGAAAGGAAGGAAGAAACTCCTTTTAAGAAGTTACTGTTTTGATCTTGCTCATTTCTACAGCTGCCTTTTCGTAGGGATGTAGCTTGCCTTTTCTGTTAATGTGTATATTTATCATCTCCCAGTGGTATATGCTGATTTATTTTTGATATCTGTTGATGCTTTGTGTATCAGTATATGAATTCACTTTTTTCCCACATTAAAATCAAACTAAACAGCATGACCAAAAAAACCTGTCATTTTGATTTTTCCAGCGAATGTAAGTTCCCTGTAGTTATCATGACAACAAGTCACCACAGGGTCACAGACAGTGAAAATTAATTGCTTGGAAAACAAAACCAACCAACCCTTTCTGTGTAAAAACAAACAAGCACTGTTTAAGGGAATCAGGAGAGCTTCTCCTACATGGACCCTAGAAATAAGGTAAGAAATGGTCACTGGAGCTCAAATTATTATCTCTGGTGTAGGACATCCCCAACAAACACCAATCAGATTATGTGCAGTTCTGCTTTGGAGCATCTATACAAGAGGGGAGCAGACTGGTTTATCCTTCCCATTGTACTTCACCCCAGTTCCAGGTAGAACACATAGAGTAAAACACTACTTCTAAATTCACTGAGTCCCTTTAAAAGTCAGTTTGATGCCAGTCTTGCCCTTTCAGTTCACAGGCTCTTTTTCACTTCAGTTACCAGTTTAAACACCCTTGACAATTTATTGACCGCCTGTGAAATCCCAAAATAGGTAAAAACTGATTACTGTGTGTTTACCAGACCTTCCACAGTGCAACTTCTCTCAAATACTCAGAGCTTCTGCTGCTGCTCCCTTCTCCCAGCCTGCCAAAACTGTGCTTGCATTTATTTTCCTCCAACATAAAGGTGCCTTGTAGGATTTACAATCAAGAGGTGAGAGAATGCAGAAATCACAACAGATTTATATTGCAAGGCCCTCACCCAGCTGCATTTCACTGCAGTGCTGGATCAGAGAAGCCAGTTCACTGTTAACAGCTGAACATGTACCAGCCCCCCAAAACCATAAGGTTTTTGTGCTTTTCCAGTCTCTGCTGTGTGTTACCTGCTCAGAAAATACCTGGTACAGTAACAAGGATGTAATTTACTCTTCAGTGATAAGGCTCAACAAAGCTCTGTAGCAAAGGCACATGCATGAAACAGAGGTGGAATGCTGAGAGCCTGAAATAACAAAAGGAACCTTCTGAGAGCACCTTTCACTGGACCAGTTCAATAAAGGCATTTTCACTGGACATGGTGAGGTTTCCTCACCATGGACTATGGCAGTTTCATGGTTTGTAGCCATATTCAGTCGAACAGACATTTTTACATGTCTCTCTGCCACTGCTCACTATGGTCTCAGCATGGAGGGCTCCCCACAGAGAGTGCTGATGGACTGAATCTGCCTAGTGCGTTCATGGACCAGGTGCCTTTTTGTCCATGTTCTCTTATAATCCCTCTGTGAAGAATCTGCCTGTGGGAGGAGGTGAACCTCAGGGCTGCAGCTTGGTCAGTGCACAGGGGGAAATGCTGAAGGAAAAACGAGCTGGTGCCAAACCAAAAGCAGCGCTGGTGCCTCTGCAGCAGCAGAGAGATGCTCCCTCCCCACTGCAAACCTCATCCTGTTCACCCTGAAGAGCCAGCAGCTCCCATATCTCTTAATCATCCTGGTTTGGACAGGATCCATGCACTTCCTGTAAGATTAGGAGTAACAACCTTGTGGGCAAGGTGTACAGCTATTACAGAGATGGGCACCCTGCCAACACCGACTCTGGGATGGACCAGGGACAAATACAATGTCCTGGATGGATGGCACCATGTTCCCCTTAGCTGGACAGCTCTGTGCAGGTCCCTGAGTGACTGCAGTGGGCTGGAGCTGCACAGTCAGCCAAGGATGGAAAAGGTGGAAGTGGTCCTGGAGATGCTTCATGGTGCTCTGGGAGCCATCTGGATGAATGTGACCTGGAACAGGGCAATTGCCATTCAAGTGCGCACACCTAAGCTTAGTCACAGTGAAATGTTACACCTGATGACAGCTTGTCCTTGCTGTTCCTTCCAGGTGTGTGTTCACATTTCCCACAAATAAAGGTCGATGCATTTTTATTGAATGACCAAGTCCTGCCCAGACAGAGAAGCGGTGAGGTGGGTATTGAGGTAGTGAGGCAGCCAAAGAACCATCAAATCATCAAAAGCTCACAGCACAGGGTTAATAAGGGGAGGAAGGTAGACAGGAGGGGGAAACAACTCCCTTAGCACCATTCTAAACCTGACCTTGAGCAAAGCCAGAAGCAAGGAACTTGACGCAGGAACCATTTCTACTATATTATACAATGAAAGTCATTCTAGAAGAACTTAATGGCCGTAAAATCTATAAATCACCAAAACCACAGGGAGATTTTTAACTCTAAAAAGTGCTTTTGCAATAAATTTCTAAACCTTGGCAAACAACACTTAGCCCCTTATTTGAGAAATGCTGGAAGGCATCATTGTGATGTCAACTTAAAACAGACTAGTCTCAGATCAGGACTTTGACCTTCTCCAGAAGGATGTCACTTTCTAGTAGCCACCATCACTCAGAAATGGTCCAGCAGTCAGGATTCCCTACAGCAAAGGACATCCTCCACCTTCACTGCTCCTGAACAAATCTCTTCACAGCTAGGTCTGTCAAAGCCTCAGGCTGTACGAGGCAGGACCAGTGCAAATGTGAAGTGTTGAGGATTACAAACAGGAAGTGTTTTGAACTTCCACACCTTTGACTTCTCAGCAGCTGTGGGGTTTTGGCCAGTACACTGTTGAGTTTGGGCTGTCTATCATCATAGAGTTCATAAATGCTGGTACAGGCTTGTTCCAAACCTGCATACAAAAGGTAACTTTCCACACATCTCATGTGGGGAATTCATCACAGGAATTCATCACTTTCACTGCTTTGCACACTTCGAGTGGGATGGGGTGAAGAGCCACAGAACAGAATGCTTTACGTCCTGCCCAGAGTTTAGAAAATGGTTTTTCTTTTCACTGTAATAGGAAAACCTCTTGAAAGGAACCATCAGGAAAGCCTAGCAAATGCCTCTCAAAACAGTGCAACCAAACCAGAGCCTGCCCAATACAGCTCTGTGCAAATATCCTTGGTCTCTTATGGAATGGAGCCTAGAGGGAGACTCCATGTCTCTTTGAACAGCACAGCACAGCTCTTTCATGTAGTTTGCATCCAGCAGCGAGATCAGGGAAAGCACCAAGGCTCCACAAAAAGGAATGTTTTGTCAGTGAAAAAAAAAGGGCACCATGTATTTGGCCAACAGTCAGGCCATGAGCTGGCAAAGGAGGCAATTTCCCTGCTCCAGGGTGCTTTGTACCCTGATAATAAACTCTTGAGGCTAAATTGCTTCTGGCTCCCACCATGTGTCTCTCTGCTCCCACTGTATTTACACTGCTGCACTGGTGAGAATTAGGGAAAGGTACAATAGCTGAATTACTGCTGCACTTGCAGATAACAATGGCAAGGCCTTATAAAGACTGCACATGCTTTGTCAGGGATGAAAATGAATAAATAGTAATAATTAAACAAAAGAATCTAAGAGCATAGTGCCCATTGAATGCTGCACCATGGAATTGCAGCATCAGCTCCAGCCAGAGGTCAGTCTGCCAAGGAAACAAGGCAACACTCACACAAAGGGATGAGATATTAGGAGGTGATGTTTCTGTCCTTGTTGCTGTCAATTTTATGGAATGTGGGTGAACAAAGGACTCGGGAAGATGAACGGCAAGTGCTGTGCTCAGGAGAAGCTGCAGAGTTTTACTCTGACAGCTTTCCACCGACAGACCTCAGCCTAAAGCGGTACAAGTGCTCACTGGGGAGGTTGGCCTGGGTTGAAACAAAGCAGGTGCTGCCCACCTCACCAGTATTTTGGTGTCAGATGGCCAAACCTTCTGTGGACTGAGATCCTACCAAGCATTTAGCACCTTGCTGAGGGGTTCTAGAGCAGACAGAGCATGTTTCAGGGACAACCCTGAGTCCTGAGACATTATAAGAGGCCAACAGTCAGGACAGAGTCATAGCAACACAACTGTAGCCCTGAACAGACCAGCTGTGGCATGGAGTCAAAGAGAAGTGCACAGGATCCTTTCCACTGACCTGAACACCTCCTGGTCAGGGTGTAGAACTGGCAGCGAGAAGAAGACAATTACCAACAAGTCTTTCTCACCCTTGGTCAAACTTCTCACAAGCAGCAGCACTCAGCAGGAGAAGTGGAACTTGCCATGGGATTTGACAGAGATCAGCAGCTTTATGGGGCTCTGCCAGAAGCTGCAAACTGCCAGTGTCAGACTCCTGGAAAATTGTTTCTCTGTTCATGATTTTCTGTTGTTTCTCTTGGCAGTGGAAAAAACTTTCTCCTATAGCATGGGGATACTCTTTTTCTAGGACATTTCCTTCCTACACTCCATCTCTAAGTAAGTTTTTCATTCTTGTATACTTTCAAAGTTACTCTAACCCTTCTCATCTGGTTCTGAAGCATTTTCCTGTGCCCGTATTCCAGGATTAATTACTTGGCTGATTCAAACAGGAAAGCCTTCACTTGATACATCTGCATTCACCCTAATGTAACATGCACTTGCTCCAAAAGACACTTGCTATGCGGGCTATTAATCTTCTGCTGGACATTTAATAAAGATATAAATTCAGTGCTAATACAGTGTGCTGAATTAAAGCCTTGCAGACCAAAGCCTCAAGAGGACCTGTGAATCAGCTGCAGGCAACAGCTCAGGGTTTCTCACCCTGGCCATTCAAACTTAAGACAGAACCTCTGAGCTGTGGTCTGATGGCTCATTTTATGGTTGGATACACTGCATATTGACAGCAAAGGGAATCTGTGACAACCACAGCTAAATCTGGGTTGCAGGCTAGTGCCTCAGACAGACAAGATAATCTGTCACCCCCTGAATAAATTATCTGCTCAAAGAAGAATGTAATACAATGTTATTCTCAAAAAATACCAAAAAACAAACAATCAAACAAACAACACTCCCCCCCCCCAAAAAAAACCAAAACCAAAAAACAAACAAACAAACAAACCCAACAACAACAACAAACCCCACTCTTTTTCTGTCGTAATTCCATGGTAGTTTAAGCTGAATCCACTGGCTGCTCACCTGTGGAAATTTGCAAACACAGCTGAAGCATTTACTGCCCCAGAGTCTTCCTTCTTTATCATTCAAACAGAGCAACTTCTCACACAAGAGACAAGAAGCATCACTCAAGCCCATAATGCCACAAAGCTGCCTCGAGAGACAAGGTGAGACTCTGAAGCTTTAAGAGCAAATGGATGGGAAATAAAAGTGCGAAGAGGAGAGGGATTTCTTGTTCTAAAAGCCACAGTGACACAAAGTGCAGTCAGATCTCATCTGTACTCACTCTGCATCAAGCGAGTGTCCATGCAGCAGAGTGCTCCAAGATTCTTCAGTCTGTGCCACTGGAAAAATATCTCCAGAGAATAAGCGTTTTCTATACAGTTCCTGACGTGTTTTTCTCTAGTCCCTGCTGAATTTACAACAAACCTCCATCTTTTACAGAAACAGAATTTTTATCTTGTCCCTGGATTCTGCTCTTGTCCTCACTGAAAGCAAAACTCTCCAAGTGCTTTTAAAGCGTCTAATGGCAACTATGGAAAAAATCTGTGCCTGGTCTGAAAGGGCAAGGTTTAGCCTGGGCAGGAGCTGCTGTCCCTGCTCCAGAGTGAGGGTAACTGGTGTAAAGATAATTCTGCCTGAATAAAGAGCTGAAGACTGAACTCCTCGGGAAAGCCATCTCAGACTGTTTGAGTATGTTAAAAGAGGTCAGATATTAAGTAAATACTCAATTAAGGCAGAAGGGCAAATAATTAAGGCTAATTCTCTGCTGAAATGGTCTGGATGGTATGCAAAACACCCCAGCACCACCCTCCATACAAAGTAAGTCTCAGTTCTTGGAAGAGTAGCTTAGCTTTGAGGAGACATGGGTTAAATTATCAAATCAGCCACAAATTCAGCTTTAGACATGGACAGATCATCAGTTTCTTTTTGTGTCCACTTCCAAACCCCCAGAACAGTGACAGCAAGCACACACTGAGACACTCAGACACACAGCAATGACCCCAAACCTGCGTGCATACACAGCTTTGCATAAATTAAAGCAAGTACTTGTGGTAATTACAGCACTCCAAGAACTCTAAGAGGCCAAACAAATGCTTCTCTATCCATAGATTTATTCTTGAAATAAGTCCTATGTGAAGGAATCTCATTACTGAAAAATAAAATACCATTCCACTTTAGGCACTGCAACAATGCTACAGTGGGGAGCTGGCAAATAGCATGGACATGTGAAAAGTAGTGAATGTCTTATGCTGTGTTACATAAAAACCATTAGAAACACCAAGCCTGGCTGGTTTGAACCTACTTGGCCTCTGCTCTCATCTACTGCAACACTGCTCCACAACTGATATGCAGAGGTGGAGAGATTCTAAAAATAACCAGTACAGGGAGAGGGACAGAAGCATGAGGAGGAAAACGTTTCTTTGGCCTGGCTGACAGATTGGGCAGCAGCTCCCAGTGCCCAAGGAACACGTGGTTCCAGTCCTGCTCTGTGAGCAGCCCTGCAGTCCCTAACATCCTGGTGGCAGACCATTTCTGGAATCTAAACATGGCCCAAATACATACACACAACATGCAAAAAGGGATTTTTTAAGTCTGAGGACAAGCCAGAATTTGTCAAAATCTCAAATCAGCCAGAAGAGAGCTCTGACATAAGACAAAATTTAGTTGTCAGTGAACTGATGTAGGACATCACCTTAATGCTAAGTCAAACACACAGAGCTCTAATTCAGTAAAATGGATCTAATCCCCAGCCTGGTTAGCTTGAGCTCTCTTATATGAGCAGTAGAATTGGAACAATTAAAAAAAAAAAATCCAAAAAATCCTCTAGTTCTCCAGAACAGACCACCAAGTCAATCCAAAATCATGTTCTTGTATGTAAGGTTTCCTCCCTCTTCTGCTGGACTATTCCAGGGCTCAGATTTGAGTCACAGCATCCTGTCACAAGTTTATGGCAAGCTGGAAGAAATACTGTTCTACCCCACTTCCCAACACCACTCTCATTTCCAATTCTCAGCATGTTCCAATTCTTGCTCAGCTGGTGCTGGGAAAAGTACTGAAAGTGCTGTAATTGTTTATGCAGGTTAATGTCCCAGCACAAACAGTCCATTTCATTCAGCACAGAGCTAAGCTTATACAGTACCTGGGAACAATTTGCAGGCAGACATAACACCCAGATTTCATCAAACACTTTCTACAACTTTTATTCTATCACTGACATTGACTTCAGGTTATTGCTGAGAGATGGGCAGATATGGTGAGAGCAGGAGATTAGGCATGAAATCCCACTAAAGCTGGCACAGATGAGCTGTATCCCAAATTCTGCCCTTGCAAGCTGAAAGTGTGTCCTGATAGAGCTAAAACCCGACAGAGAAGTCTGCCTAGATGTGCAGACCTTCCCCAGCCATCCACTAGAGTAATATCTGAAACACAACAGCAACACACCCAACACTGAGCAATTGCACCAGCTGTAAGATTAAGATTGGCTGGAGATGATAAGAGCAAGCAACAGCAAGAACAAATCCTACTTCCTTCCCTATAATCAAAGCTTTTCTCGCATTCCTTGTGCTGCTTTCCCCAAGTGAAAGTAATAGAGCACAGACAGCCTGTAGTTCTCATATAATTATCAGTTGTCAACTCATCTGAAAGACACCCAGAAAGGCTCCTGCTGCGTCAGATGTACAATTAACTTGTTCTTCTCTAGCAAGGGCACTGCATGAGTGAGAGGGCTTGGAAGCTCTTCTTTTTCCCAGCAAACACATGACAAAACTGTGCTCTCAGTTCAAGCCTGGGAATGGCTCCAACTGTTTCTACCTCAGTATTAGTCTCAGTCCTCACTGCACTGTCACTGATTTGTATAGAAAATCAGTTGTTATCCTACAGCCTCAGACTGTGGTTAGTGCTGCAGCTCTGTGTCCTGCCCTGTGGATGGCATTTGCACATACTTCAGCCCAAGACTTGCTGGGTAAACTGCAGGTATCCAACATGTGCGTGGTCCACTCAGACCCACAGGTCTGCTGCACTCCATTCACAAGAAGAAACATGTTCAAGCACACAGAGAAGCTTGGAATCCAGCAGTCAGACATGCTGGCATTACAAAATTTGGTTTAACCTCAGCTCACCGTGGTGTACAATGAACATCATTTGGCTTATTTGATATAACAAACACAATCTCTGCTGCTGCAGCTGATCGGATCTGTGCTGTCACTCCCTTGTGCTTAAGGTGTCATTTAGTGCTCTCCAGAGTATCACACTGCATGGCAGATTCATGTTACATATTTATCCAAAACGTAAGACCAACATCCACAGGCAGTGTCTGGATGGCCCAGTGCAAGCTCTGAATATGGGCTCAGCACTGGTGTGGATTTTTTCCTTTACAGCTTTTGGAATTAAGAGAGGGAAGCAGAGGCACAGGATATTGCAAACCCATGGCCTGCTTAAAGCAGGTAATGAGGGGTGCAGTGTAAGAAACCAAGGAGACTGGAATATTCAGAGGGTCACGTGGCAGCAATAAAACATCACATTCTGCATTACTATTGAACAGAACAGTTTATCAGATACTCTCAGTAAACTGCAATAGTGGTTCCACCTGCCCACCCCAGAAATAAGCTTGTGTCACACACCAGTTGCTGAGCAGAGAGGTATCTGCAGCCAGCGCCAAAACCACCACACATGAACTGCTCCTGGTCTTCAAAAGGGCAAGATTTATGCACTAGACAATGTCAAGATAAAGCACTAATTAAATAAAAGTGAAAGTCACTGAAAATTCTGCTTAGCCTTTTTCACTTCATAAAGATAATGGAATAAATTCAGGACCTGCCAAAAGAAGAAAGGAAATATGCCAAAGAAATCACCATCCAGCACACAGCCAGCGAGCTCAAATTCCAACAGCAGAAAAAAGTCGGCAGCAAATCCTGTGCAAATAACTCACCAATAAAGATTTGTAATGAAGGAAAACACTTTAAGGATGAGCTGCTGAAGTCAAGCACAAACAGGGATCAGTGACACTAAGATCATGGAATTCATCTAAAGTACTTACTCTCAGAAGTGGAAAATTATTACAAATCGAGCTTTGAAAGTGCTGTATATTTCTAAAGCACTGGATTGTTCATGAAGTCTGAATACTGAGTGAGCAAGGGCAGACAACACCCGCCTGCCACTGTCCCTTATCCAGGTGTTTCTGCTGCTGCTCATCCACCAGCAGAGCTGATCCCACCAGCACTCCCACTCTCCACTGCAAAGCTGAGAAGCATACTATGATTATCGAGTCTAGAAGCCTATGGGCAGCCAGGGAATTGCAATGTGCATGGAAAAGGTCAATCAGAAGTGATGCTAGAATGGGAATTCATCAGTCTTCCACCCCTGGCATGGAGCCCAAACCCCACGGTTAGTAGCAAGGGGTGGAGATCACAAACAATGGCAGGAACCACTCTGACCATACCTGGGAAGAAATTCCCTGGAGCTGCTATTTTCATGCACAGCCAGAAAAGCAAGTGTGAGTGAAGTAAAGCTCCCAGTTAGGGAGGAGGTAGGCCAGGATGTGACCAAAACAACAGGATCACTGCAGGTCTCCAAAAGATGACTGACACAGACACACCTTTCCCCTGTGCAGGGCTGTGGGGCTGGGGCAGATGCTCAAGGACTCCTGCACAGCACATGACTCCTGGCATCCACCCCTTTGACTGCATCCTGTGCACAAAAGAGGGAAAATCCTGGTCAGGCAGAGAGATTGGGCAGTTTTTCCACAACAGCTGTTCATACCACATCTCTAAGAAGCAAGACAAAGAGACCTGTAAATATTTAAAACAGCATTTATTAATCACTTCCTTGTTTCTTCTATATAAATGCTACTTAACTGCTTTGGGAATAGGGCTCCTGAGTTTTAAGTATAAACTGGTACAGCTGCTTTTTCTGTAGGAGAACCATTACAGGTCTGATTCCATCAATCAACAGTTTATTAATGCTCAGGTACACCAATGCTGAAGTAATGGAGAACAGAGTTAGACCCTTGAAATGTCCTTCAATCTGAAGGAATAAAATTCCTAAAGAGAATTCATTCATCTATTAACAGGAAAGGAGACTTTTTTTTCCTAGGTGGTTTTCCATGAGGTCACTAAAGACTCTGTTTTCTTTTGTTCATGTTCCAGTAAGAGTGACAGATGACAGACAGGTTCTCCCTCTTGTTATCTCTTTCATGCCAGTAAAAAAACAGAGTATGAGGCTTCTGGGGTTTCCAGCAGCAACGACCAAAGATAGTCAGTCTAAGATGAAACACCTTTGGTTTTGTTTGAGAAGATCAATCTTACCACAAGGTCAAAGACATGGAAAACACTTAAACAAGTGCTTGAAAACTTTTAATTCAAAGGTCCAGGTTTGGCTAAGCTCAGTTCAGGCCAAATTGTGAATCTTGCATACAGTCAGAATTGTACCTTCCTTCACTGCCACAGACACAGCAACCCTGTCCGTAAAAATGCAGACTTGAGCTAGGTGTAAGCTTTTATTCTTCCCGAGCAAGAAATTAAGTCAGAAACAAGAAGATCTGTCTTTAAGCAGTCAGCAGAGGTTCCAGATCACAGCTGTCACTGGTAAGAAAAAGTAAACACTTCGGAAGGACATGTACAAAAAGTGCAGTGGTCATAGTGTTCAGCCACTGCTCATTAGTCTTTTGCATTTAGCAATGCAGAGAAATCTGCTGATACCCTTTGAGACTATTTCCATCCTTCTCCCTTCTGCATTCACTACAGCTCATCCATTAACAATTCTGCTGAGTGCCCTTTAGTTGACTAGAAAGTGCCAGGACTGATTGTTTTCTGAGTCTGTCCCATAATTTTAAAATCCAAGCACAATTTAGACATTCTGAACAGGCACCAGGAAAGGTACCTTATTCTCATCCACACTGTTCAAATGATTCTGACACTCACTAACTTTCCTTGCTTCTGTTTTTAGCTCTGTCCTAACCGCCGCGATCCTCGGTAAAGGATGCTCTTCTAAATACATGGCTGATCCTCCTCGCCTCCTCCTCAAGGTACTTGTGGCAAATAGATTAAGCTCTGCTCTGGCCATCTCTATGGACACAGGGAACCTTCCTAAAGTCAGAGGAGCTCCACAAAGACTGTGGCAGATGACCACAGCATCTTTCTCTAACTTTACAGATTGGTTTCCAGGCAGTTAGTCAAGCTCTGGTCATGAACACTCATGGCAGAGAGTGAAATGGAAAAACAACTCATGTGCACTTCATCAGTGCACATTCAGTCTTTACATCAGGAGAAAGGCAGATGCCACATTTCCGGTGGTAGCTTCTGACAACACCCCATTTTTGATTTAGGAAGAAGATGGGATGCGGAAAATTCACATAAGGAAAAAGCCATTCAAAGACAAGAGTCCTGAGAGTTATGAATAATTTGGCTGATTTCCTGACAGATACAGATATGACACTTTCACATGATGTCTGCTCTGCTAACTAATGCACCAAACTGTCACAATGTGTTGACAGAACTTCCCTAGTGAACAGGAACCTGTTTATTGTTAATCCTCCTACTGTAAATCAGCTTCATGGACTTGCATAAGTCGTTTTGTTCCCAATGCGCAGATTACCCAAGATGCAGACTTTACTACACAGGTAGTGCACACAATCTCTACACCTGGAGAATTTCCTGCATAGCATTTCCTGTTTCTCACTTATTCTGACTAAAATGATTGCTCTTCACTGCAAAGAGCAGGGCTCAGTGGAAATCAGGAAGTGTATTTGAAGCTCAACTCAGGAGTAATGTATTCCAGCACATTTTCTGCACCTGGGTTATTTTAAAAGGTCAGATACATTTGCAAAGTATAGATGGAGGGTACCTATATCAAAAACCTCTTGAGCATTTTACTTTGTGGCATGTGTATGTGAGCTTCCTCACTGCTGTCTGTGCCTCAGGTAGAGCTCAGAGCGCCTTAATAAAGTGATAGAGCAGTTTAATTTTCCAAATAAAAAGATTATTCCTATAATTCACTCAATTTTATTTAAATATTTGAATATTTTATGCCGAACAGAAGGAGTCAATGGCTTGAGTCACGCTGGCTAGCACTGGGCTGTTGGCAAGTAGAGCCCCCAGTTTAATCAGAAATCACTGCAAAGGAACAGACAGTGTTTGCTTCCAGACCAAGCAGGTTGTCAGAATATTTTGTGTTATCATCTAGTCTGACAGCATTATCTCAAAGTGTTGACTCAGACCTGTCTTGAAGATGCACTTTGGAACATCTTGATCAGCAAGCTCGTTTCCTTCCCAGCCCTGCTCTGCTATTCAGACTCCCACCTTGCAGGAATGCTGAGCAGTTCAGCCCCAATTCAGCACAACCACAAAGCTGAACTGCCAGTCCAGAATGCTGCAGGTTCAAACCCTCTGTCTGTCAAAAAAACTTCCTGTTTCTCCATTTTCTGTTTGCTAGCCTTATGCCCTTAGAGCTGTCTCCCAAAGACGTGGTCCTTGCTTCAGCAGGAATATTATGCTATCGTTTGGGAGGACTGATTCAATAATATCCTGGCATTGTGCTGAAACATCTTAAACATTTTACACCTACATTCAGTAGCTTCTTCCGCTGCTTAGCTCTTACAGATAACAGAATCAAACAATAAATTAACTGCCCTATTGAAGAAAACCTGTAGTAGTGAATAGAAATGGCAGATTTTAACTCTGTTTTTAGAAGTTAAGAATGAAATTAAGAATTTTATAGTATAGTTAAAACCCTAGAAAACTGTCAATTTTTACATCCCTCATACTTTCAGATTAATTTCCAGTCAATCCCATTAAAATGGATGCCCCAAATCATACAGGACTTTTTGAGGGGGGGAAAAAAGATGGATTAAGCTATATGCATTCAATTTGAGCCTTTTACTCAACCCCACTCCTGTTCAACAGAAACCACCAATGCATTTATCTTCGCACACGCAAACCCTACAAACATTCCTGGGAGCACCCATCTCAGTGCTTGGCACAGCTGAGGCCTGGTTTTTCACCTCCTTCATTGTCTTTACCAATGGGTCAAATTCTGTCACATGTTTCAGACTATCCATCAGTGCCTGCCTACACTCAGGCAGAGGAGAAACTGTGAAGGTTATACCAGACTTCTTTGCAACAATGCTGATTTTACGATCCTCCCCTGCCTTTCAGGAACCTAACGCCTTTTATTTGGTTTGGTTTGGTTTTCTTTGAATTGATCGATTTTCAGCAGAAGTGAGGAAGCTTATCAAGCTTGTCAGCATCACAAACTCTGAACTGCATGCTGTAATATCAGTGGAACACCAGAAGGTCCTGGCTGCACATGGATCACAAGCTCAGCTTTGGTAACAAATGTGTTCCTCCTTTTCCCCACTTCAGGAAGTGTTGACCATGTGCAGGGCTGCCCGTACACAAAGTTCCTGTGGCAGGTTCGTACACACTACACCTAAACCAGACACATTCCAGATCAGCCCTGTCACCTCTCCCACTTCGTCATCAGCTGTGATTCAGCCTTGGCACATGCAAAGCAGTGAAAGGCTGTGCCCAGGAGAACTTTGCTGAGGTGCTGTATAGACCCTTTTTGATTAAAGATTTTCACAGAACTGCCAAATTCTTTTTTCTTATCCAGCTACCTTGAACTCGGATTTTCAAACTAATTCCACAGAGAGCTCTGACAAGAAATCTCTATTGCAAGCAAAAAAATCGAACTGAAAACACTTCCTAGTCATGTTGTAGGCTATTCTTAACTTGGGTAACTTGCACCAGCAACCAGCAACTTTATTTCCCTTCCCCACCACTCTTGTGAATAGTATTTAAGAAACGAAGAAAATAGGAATTATTGCAGGATGCTGAGTTGCTCAAGAGGGCCCAGGAAAGTAATAAGTTTCTTGTCTGTTCCTGCATGAGCACAGGCTCTACAGTGCAAATCAATGTCATGACTCTCGCCCAAACAGGTTTTCACCATCTCAAACCTTGTGCTGGGTTCAGAAGAACCCAGGGGAGCCACCTTCTTCAGCACGAACTTAGATGATAAGTGCTCCATCAAATACTTCCTGTTACTGCACAGACTTGAGCCTTTTGCCCTAAATGAAAACAGAGCCTGGTGCTGCCTCCCTGTCTACACGGCTGGGGTGAGCAACTGCTCCCAGATTGCTCTGGAAGCTACTGGGAGATTTCAAATTCCCATCTAACACCCATTCAACTCCATCTGATGTCCACAAACGATGATAACACGACAACAAGCTCTGAGCATCAATACAGTATGGTAAAACCTGTCTTCTAAAGCCACTAGTTGCACATTTGGTGTATCACACTGTTGCATCCCTATAAGCAACAGCAAAGAGGGTAAAAAAGCAGGGATGAGAGCAGCACTGCTCTCTACCATTCCAAGACACTCTTTTTGTAACACTTGCTGACTGAGAGTTGGAATCAAAGCCTTCATTTTGGATCTCATACCATGTGGTAGACCCTGAATATTCATTACCTATTAAAAGCTTTGAAAGTGTAAATTCACCCCACAATCAAGTGAACTGATTTATTCACACAGCTGAGTCACACTCATTTATAGTCTGTGACCTAAATCTATTAATCCAGCATCAAAAAAACCAGTCTATTTTATTATATTATTTTGGTAATATTAGTTGAGCAAAGATGAATATTTTAACACTATGTGGGGTTTTCCTTTCAAGCAGTGCTGACACACATCCTGTACTGAGCCTGCTTTCCTTGCTGGTCCCAAGAAGTGGTGCAGACATTGCTCATGTTATCTGGCATGGAGTGACCCATTTAACAGAGAGCACAAAAAATCTTCATGGGAATCGCATCAGCTCTTTAGTAAGAGTCTCTGAAGTGCCAAGCAGCAGATAACATGGAAACCTCTCCTAAAGAGAACTATAACTCCCTCATTAATAAAAGAAAGCACAACAGCCAGTTCTGACAGAGGGGAAAATTGCTCTGCAGAGAGCAATGTGTTATCGTGTCCAGCACCTCCTGAGTCTTTTCCTAGGGCCAAAGCAAAATTTTTCTAAGTCTCTGCTGTACTTGAGGAAATAAAATCACATTTTCAAAAATGACTGGAGTATTTTAGAGCCACTGACTTTTAGCAGAACTAGAGAATCATTAAACACAGTGAAGGGGGTAACATTTAAAATGCCATCAAAATTTAATCTTTTGACAGCCTCTCCTTTCCTCCCCATTTGATAGCTGTGATATTCCTTGAGTCCATCGCTGATATCATAAATAGCCCCGTGAGCTCCTGAAGAAAGATTGAATTTTTAAAAGGTTGAAGTTCAGTCCTGTGCTGAAATTGCAATCACAATCTAATTACAGTGTGCACCAAGCACACGCTTTGGGTCTTAAAATCCATTTCCATTCCAGGCTGGCAGTTTACTCCTAGAAATCAATTCTTGCATGTGGGTATTAAGATACACACAGGTATTCCCTCAAACACTGACACCCTGTTTCACAGGGTGCACTTCACCAATATTTCCTCTGCATTCATTCCCTGCTGTCCATATGTTTGCAATCCTTTTAATGGGAACATCCTTCTTCCCCCTTCCCACTGGGATCCTTCTGCCCTACTGATTTAAAGAAAGCTAAATTTGGTTGGAATTGATGGTGGCACACAGTGCTACTGACAGCAGGTTCACCAAAGTAGGAGTGATGATTAACAGACTGATTGTAAAATGGGTAAGTTCCTATCAGCAGCAAGAGTGGGAGAGAAAACACAGGGGAAAAAGAGGAGAAATTAAAGTTGAAATAGTATTTGGTTAATTAAAGAAATACCTTCTGTGGCTGGCACACGTGTTATTCAGTGAATGACACAACCTTCTAAGCCACTGTGAGCTGTAAAGCACTTACACAGTGTGAAAAGGGAAGGGAGGTACCAGCTCAGTGAGGTTCCATCCCACAGGCACTTCAAAGGACTCCAAAAGCATGCCTCTTTATCCAAAATCACCCCTCCCAAAAGGCCAGTACTGCAGCTTTGCTCTGCAGAGGGTGCTCAGCCTGGTGTCCTTGTGGGCTCAGGAAACATCTCTGCAAGCCAACAAGAGTAAATGCCAGTATGTCTCTTCAATCATCCTGTGCCATCCAGAAGTCTGGAAGATGAACCTGATGCTCATGGTCCTTCCAGAACGAAGTAAACCAGGGAAGGGAGTGGCAGGTGTGGTGTAAAATCAGACCTAATGTTTCACAACTGTTATCCATAGCAGCCCTTCCCCCAGTAAAAGTATTTGAAATGTGCCTCTTTACACTTCTTCCCTAAAATAGAGACATCAGCAATTTCTTGCTATGGGAGCAGTCTACCCTCCTACTCTCTTCACCCTGTACCACTAAACCAGGGAAGCAGCTCTACAGAATAGTGCAACATCTACAAAACGCAAGCAGTGTCAGGCACTGAACTAGGAGCAGTGCCACCAAACAGAATGTATTGCTAAAGATCTGCTGCAGCAGCCAACTGCAATAATCCCAAAGGTAATTTACAGCCACATCATCCCACCAACTCAATCAAGAAAGCTTTTCACCTGAAATACGTAAATCATTTGTGTTTATGACCACTTAGACCAATCCCTCCAAAGCTCCCATCCCTTCCAAACAGTGCTATTTTCCTGTAACACAACCAGAGCTTAACAATCACCCTCACTGAAACAGGAGCACCCACCAAAAAGCACAAGCCATGGTGAGTCCAGAACTGAAGCTGGAAGGAATAAATCCAGAGAATAACACAGTGAGGTCAGAACAACATGTATTACTTCAGTCTCCAGTAAAAGCAGTGCCCAGGCAGAGCTGTGATGCTGCAGAGTGACAGTGGGGATTTCTGTTCATGATGCCTCCCTTGAGGCACCATTGATCCTGCTGCATTAAATATCCCTGCTGCCTGGTGCACTCCTTCTCAAACCATTCTGTGGCCCCAGGCAGCAGACCAGGAGCAGCAATCTGGCCCTGCTTGTGCCAATGCACCCAATATTTAGTGCCCACCCCAAGGAAACAGCTGATCCAGAGCATCACCAACCTCCACCACCCACTCAGGAAGAACCAGACAGGAGTACCATGAGGATGCTTCCACACACCAGGGTTGTCAGGCTTCTGAAAATGTACTTTAGAATGCCACAGGGAAAAAATTTCTCTATGGGAAAAGAAGTGCAGTTTGCAGTAGTCTGACCAAGTGTATAAGAAAAATACAGTAAGAGAAATCCCATGGGCCTACCACGCACACAGAAAAAGCAATCTGTGCCATGACCTTTGGCAAAATGCAAGTAATTTGTGAATATCTGACCCTTTCCAGAGGTTTTCTGGGTGACTATCTAAATCAAGAAACAAATGATCTGCATCCGCCAGCATTCGCACCACGACAGTAACTTGATTTGTGCCAAATTCTTTGTACGTAGTAAATTATTTTTTTACCCATTGGAAAGACATCGTGAGCTTGGTTAGAGCCAAAGCTTCCAATCTGGCTGACAGATGTCCAGAAATCCTCTAGAGTATCAGCAGAGTCATCAGTCAAGGTGACTACAGGACCCAAGAGAGGTGGTAGGTTATTGATAAAGATCATAATCTGCCACCCCCAAAGTCACATTAGCAGTTACAGATGCATTGACCTTCAAATTTAGACCTTCCCAAATGACAGCTATCAAGAGCAGACTGCTCAAACCAATTTCATTCTCTCTCTAAACAAGCCACATTGGACTGTCTGATTGGAAGCAAATATCACAGCACTTTCCAGTGAAATGCAGCTGACCATGTAGAGGAATTTGTCTTTGGCAAAGGGCACTCAGTTCCCAGGTGAGGAGGCAAGATGCAGCTTTCCTCAGTGGAAACTTCCATGCCTTGTAATTGCTCAGCAGGAAAAGCAAAACTGACATTATCAAAGCTCCTTTGAAGATGTGTCCCAAATCACTCCTCAATTCTTTATTTTCAAGCAATCCCCAAAAGAACTGAGGAATGAAACCCACAATTCACTCTTCACGCTGGAGGCTAAAATTCACAAGTTTCCCCCATATCTGCCTGCAATAAATGAATCATAGCCAAACATTCACAGACCATAATCCTAAATTCTCTTGTACCACACTTTAAAGCTGTTCCTGCTTCCTGCACAAACTTGCTGATTTTCCTTTCCTGCAGATTACGTTGCCTAGTCTCTTACATGCCTTGGGATTATTCATGGTTTTGCTTTACCTGTGGCTTTATTTTCCCAACAGTTCTGGATAACTGCAACCTGAACACAACTTCAATTAGGCAGAGAACTGAACGACATATTTTCTTTTCCTTCAACATCCACAAAGTCTTTGCACTCACTCAATATATAACTTGGTAAAAAATTGATTTTTCAGCTTTCTTACCAAGTAAAGAAAATCAAACCCACTTATTCTTTTTCATGTTTCTTGAAGAAAATGAAAAAATGCTTTTTGTTGAGCAAAATTTTATGCTTTGGAGCATTTTCACTTGTTATTTGCCAAATATTCCAATTTAAATTTTGTCAATAAAAAGCTAGCTTCAAATGAAATCCATCAACATATCACACTTATAGAAAACCCCAAAAGGTGAAGCTAATTACATTCCTTCCTCTTTAAGACAAAAATAATGTGCCAGACTCATAAAGCAGTCCTTAAGGAGTCTGCATAAAGTGTGCAACAAAATTCTCCTACAGGTTTCTCCTGCTCCCAGTAGGTTACAACACTGAAAAAAGTGGCCTTAACAACATACCCCAACATACACATCCTATATATCATGTTTAAAACTGCCCATATAGTCACTTACTACTAAACTAGTGAAGGTACCAATATTTTAGGACAGTTTCTGAAATCTATTAATACCATGCAAACACATGGACAAAGCTGTTTGCACGTTTGTTTGGATATTTTATCATAACAGAAGTGCCACTGGAAAATAATATCGCATGTTCCAGAAGCCATCTGGATCCCATTGGGAGGGTCAGCTCATCTGGAGGTGTTTATGACCACCAGTATGAAGACCACCAGAGTGTCCCCCAAAGGGTTAAAAAAATAAGTTGGATAATGCAGATGCATAAGATGTTATAAAATACTTGAAAAAACACATTTGTAAGTACAGAAATGTTGATCATTCTGAAATACCCCACATTTCAGCAGGCCAATATCCTCTGCATTCCAGAGCACACCATTCCAGTACCTTTCCTTCTAATTTCAGGAATCCTAACAGACGAAAGTCTCACCTGTTTCTAAGCTTTTCACTTGAACCCCTAAAACCATAACGCTTCACCCAAACTAAACCGTCAAAGCAGCTTTAAAATTGGAGTACACTGCAGTTTTTCCAGTGCCTGCATTTTGTGCATGGACCCCGTCTCCCGTGCAGTACTTTGACCCCACAGTTCAGCCCTATCTCTCATTCTGAGGCTGAACATCCTTCAGAACTGAAACGGATTCAAGGCTTAGGAAGGAGGCCTGCTATTTATGGTTTTAACTGCACATAAAACGTGAAACCAGCACACATAACTCTACAGAAACACTTGCATTCTCTCCAAGTGAGGCCCTTCAATTGTATCTTGAGTAAAAGGGTATCATATAGTGCTTGGTTTACACTCACACTGCTGCTGTAAAACCAGATGTTGGAGTAGTAGTGATCGTGTCTGACGATCTCTTTTATCATTCATGTGCTTAATCACACCCTGCACTGAGTTAACCACGTTCAGGGATCCTGTGCCAGGATCTATGTCTGAGAACATGTGTGTCCCCAAATACTTCATATTTTAAGGATTGTCAGAACGCCTGAGCAGACAGTCTGATGCAAAAATCAGATCAAGGATTTTAAAATGTTTGTGAATATCAGCATTAAAATCAGATAAAATTAATAGGAGACTATACCGTCAACTGCACAGAGAATAAAACCATTAAACACTATAAGGTATTTGATTTGTTTCTACTTCGTTGCTACAAAAACACTGCTGCTGAGTATGAGTCAATTGTGTTAAATCGCAGGTAACTATGCAATTTAGAAGCCAAAAAAAATTCTGTATTGGGGATCACCCCCACCAATACTAGACAGCAGTGACTTGTTCTCCCTCCAAGACTTACCCTCCCTTCCAGCAATTTTGTTTAATTTGCTTTTCAAAGCTTAATCATATTAGAGGGATAAAATTAATACATGTGAGAAATCCAAAATCCTCCACAGGATTTGCAAGAGCAAATTTCTGGATAACATGCAGGCATATCACAGACAAAGAACACCAATTTTACAACTTAGCAGCATGGACTGAATCAGGCATGGAGGGAGAAAAATTTACATAGAAAATATCTGGCCTTGCTTGGCAGCTGAATGTTTTAACACACCACTTATATATGCTACCTTCCATACTGCACAGTCTTCTATGCTTCATTCATGCCTCTTTTTACTTTTGCATTTAATGATAAGTCAACACAATATCACCTGTGCTAAATGCAAACATTCAGGTAATGATAAAACACAGTCATTTAAATATCAAGAATTGCTATCAAAATTGATTGTCTTTCCTTCAGGCATTAAGAATTTACTGTTTCAGATCACTGACTTGTATTGCAAACCATAGCAACAATCAATTCTTAGCTGTACATGCATCAATTCTTAGCTGTACTCCTCAAAGCTCTTACCTTTGAAAAGCAAACATTACATAACGAATTAAACTCATGAGTGCACAGCAAACCTACAGCTCCTCTCTCCACCACAGTGCTTTGGCAAACGTTTCATTAACACTAAGTACCAAGCTTGCTTTATGTCAGCTGTTTCAAAACACATGCTTACTTTCAGCATATACCAAAAGGTATATTTTAAATACATTCACTCCTAGTTCATATTGAATTAGGGAGGCTACAGGGGCTGTACCTTGACTAATCTGAGTACCCCACTGTTCCACTTCAGAACCCTATTTTTTTCTAGTCATTGTAAATTATATTAAACATCTGGGTCATTAGCAAATAGAGATTTAAGGAATCTGAATGCGTGGCAGCCTTGCTGCTGCCTAGAAAACACTGTCACGTGGGACTGCTCTTTGTATCCTTGATAATGCCTGGGCAAATATTTTATTTTTCTTTCAATAATTATCTCCTGGTATGCCCTTATGAGAATGGCAGTATCACTTGATAACACCCTTTTGTTTCCATGTTTCAGTGCCAAAGTCTCTTTTTCTCATGGCTGCAGACTCATGTTACCAAGAAAGTACGAGCTACGCTGTCATCATGCACACTAACAGGAATTTTGGTTCCTTTAATTTCTGGGTGCAACTCCGAGCTCCAACGCTACAGCCAGGAGCCTGAAATTCACCCAGACTCCTCAGAAAGACTCCAGATTGTTAGGCACTGAAATCACAGTCCTGAAATTACAGGAGAAGCTACTTCCGACGTGGTTACAACAGAATTGTTGTTTGGAATATGAAACCTCTGCTCCCGGGAGACATCTGACAGCAAGCCAAAATGAAGCACCAGGAGTGCCATTAAACTCAGGCACGGCCACAATCTACTGCTGGGGGACCACTTGAGGCTGATGCCTTTAACTTCAGCCCTGAATGGGGCTGATTACTGAAATTAGCAAGAAACATCTCCCTGTAACAGTTTATTTTGGCCAGAAATTTTCATCTGTTCATGAGAAATATGTGAACTTATTTTTAGCTATTTCTGTTCTACACCACTAATAAACCATTGGCTTTAAGTGAATTACTGTCCACTCATGTGGACAGTAATTATTATGTGAATAATTAATATTGGCCTATACATTTTATTAGCTGCTGAAGCTCCCTTTCAGTTGTGACACTGTTTCAATGACGCAGTGATGGGCAGATCTCACCATGATAAAGATGACTGTGTGAGCACCTGCATGGTTTGCTCACCTCCAAAAGGTGTTTACCTGCCTTAGAAAGAAGTTGTCAACATTCTCAGCTCACTTCACTTGTTGCTGAAAACTGAGTGTGGAGTTTAAGTAGAATCTGGCATAATGAAACATCAGCTGGCACTACCCTGAAATACACATTCACACAATCCGCTGCCAGAACTGGGGCTTGCTGAACATGTCACTCACAATGCTCCCAGACACTCGGCTGCTACTGCAACTCTTTCCCCAGTTAAAGGGAACCAGATGGTGAGCGACTCTCGGCACTTCTCAGTGTTATGTGAAGTGTTTCTTTAGCTAGTGAGCACATGCCATCCAGTCAAGTCACTTTGGAAACAGCCCTTCTTGTCTTTTCTTCAGATTTCTACACAAACGGCAAACACCCCATTCATGAGGAAAGTCAGATCCAAGCACACAACCAGAAATCTCAGCTAGGAGTTTCTGTTGTCCTGGAGACAAAGAAGCATCTCTGGGGGATTTATTTCATCCTTTGGTCCTGTTACAGCCTCTGAGTGTTCAATTGCGCATCAATGTCCACAAAGAAAGATTGATGGAGACAACTCAGTTAAATGCCCACAGTCAGATGGGATGAACAGAGGCCAGAATGCCCAATTGCCTAAAAGCAGGAGTTCCACAACTGTTTGTATATGCAAGCAGTGCTCGACAGCCAGTCAGATCTGCTCTAAATTCAGGAATTTAGAGACCTGATTCTGTTCCTGGCTCTGCCAAATCAATACAACCAAATCCTTTTTTCCTCTTGAACCCATACACTTTGCAAGGCAAAGCAAAAGCTTGCAAGCAAACTTGCTAGAACCTATTGGAAGCAGAGGTTTCAAAAGTCCATTAAAAATAAAATAGAAAACCAAGTTAACCAGAAACATTAAAGTTTACTATTTTGACTGCACGGGTAAGGACGGCTTTGCTTGAAGGGAAAGCTGCTGCCTTGCTGCAACGTTTTTTGCCTTGGGACAGTTTTCAGAGAGTTGTTACCTTTCAGGAATAATAAAATTCAGCATGTTGACTGCACACCACATACACAGGAAAGGGAAAGAAAACAGAAAGAAAAAAAAATAATAAAAAAATTTTAAAACAAAAACAAAACAAACAAACAAACAAAAAAAAAAACCCACAAAACAAAACAAAAAAAAACCCCAACACACACACACACACACACACACACAAAAAAAAAACCAAACAAAAAACCAACCAACCAAACAAAAAAACCCTCCACCAACCAAACCCAGAAAAGGCTAAATGCCCTACAAACACCACTCAAGTTAGTACTAAGAACTTTTAGACTCCAGACTTTGGATGGTGCTGGCTCTGAGGAGGTAGAGAAAAGGTGGAAAGCTGTGTGTACCCTTCAGTCACAACTGAAGGGACAGATACTATCTCATTTCATAGACATGACCTCAGGCTACTGCTTGTAAGTATCAGAATTACTCAGTACACAGTGCTACAAAATAAGACCCTTCCTGTGGCCAGATGAACTCCATAAACAGAATAATATTTTGTTTATATTTGATTGTACATGAGGGCAAATCAATCTTTCACTGATGTCCATGGAAAGATTTTTTTTTGGATGTAAAGGGAGCCGAGGTGGATGAGGCCCAAGAAGTTTAGCATAATCAAAAATATAATTAATTTTCATTGAAAGTAAATATGTTATAATGTTTTAAAGGGAACTGCTCAGTGTCTCCTCAGTTTAATTTCATGAGATGCATTTCCACACAGAACTTGGTAGGTTCTTGCAGATGCAAGGTTGAAAGCACTGTGTTACTTGGGATTCTCACCATCTCCAAACATCAACGGTGATTCATCACACAAAAAGTTCACTTTTAACAAGCCCTTAAACTAGAGTAGTTCCCCTACAGTGCTTGTTCTGGAGTAAATCTGCACTTGGAAAATTAATTCTGTATTTCACTAGCAAATCTCTTTGGGTGATTTTCAAATCAAATTTAGTTGGCTGCTCCTTTGAAGTCAAGGGATGTCCAACACCAACTACACCAGGCATGGGGAAGTAAACCAGAACAAGCTATATTATAACACTGATAGATAAAGAGGTAAGACACATAGATAAGACTTCTCTGTCCTGTTTTACAAATATCTTATCAAACTCTGCCAGCTACAACTGAACAAAGCAAGCATTTCTCACCACTGGCACTCTCTCCTGTGCCTTCCCAGCAAGGCAGTCCATACTGAAATTATCACTGACAACTAGCATTTTTCTAGCGCTGTCTTTACTGCCATTTCCAGTTTTCTCTTTCTCTCCATTTAAATATTTTTCAACTAATATACTCCAATTCATTCTAAGCTTATGAGATGATCACTCAAACCCTCCTTCGCATCTTAGAGAACACCTACTCTGCTCTCGCTACCTGAAAGATTTCTAAAACCAAAAAGGATTGTTACAACCATCAGTGTCATCCTGCTGCAAAACAGCCAGTGGAATTTCATCAGTTTTCCCTAGTGCTGCACAAGAAAGCCACTGATCCGCCTCCAAATAAACACGCAAGTGCAAAAAACAATTTGGATGCAGTTTATCTAGCAGTAAGGATTTAAAAATTCTTCTGTTAGTTTATATAAAATTATACGAGAGACAAATAAACCCAAAATCAATAAAACTTGTTACAATTACTCATTTCTCCTTCTTATTTTGCTTGTTAAAACAACAAACAGCAGTTTCTCATTAAGAAAATGTTTAAGACCTGTGACTATCTGTAAGTAATAAGCCTTCTGTCTCCTGATTTCCTGATTTAATTCACAAGCTGTGTTTCATTACAAGTGGCAAACTAGAAATAAGCTATTTGCTCCAACAATTACTTGAATTTACTCTGGCTTTGCTGCTTCTTTGGCATCCCTCTATAAATCACTGTTTTATTAGCTCTTCACATTAATTTGCTTTACTGTAGTTTAAAAGGTTGTTTAACACTGGTCTTCTGAACCTCATCGTAATCCCAACTTCACTCCTCGTCCCTGTCACCCGAAGTTGCTGGGGTGCATCGTGAAGCATTGAACAGTAAAGTGCAACATCCCAAGAGTTCTCCTAGGAAAGCGTTTCTTGCTGGTTCATTTCACTGGAGCCCTCGATTGAATCACTAAAGGGAACTGTTTCCAACCAGCGCACGGCGTTGTCCTCATTGCCTCTGGCCCCGATCCCACTCTCATCTACACTGATGTCACGATTTACACCGGTCCCACTGACGCAACGGCTCTGCCGAGACCGGTGGCGCGACTCCAGATTTACGCTGTGTCACTGAAGGGCTGGAGGGAGGCAGGGATGGAGGGAGGGAGGATGGAGCCCTCGCTCCCAACCCATCCCCGGGCGGTTTTGGGGGGCCTGGACAGGTCCTTCCCTGACTCTCCAGACACTGCCGGCACCGCACTGGCCCCGCTCCCAGTGCCCCACCGAGCCCGGCACGCCGGCGAGAGCTCAGCTCAGGCAGGACGGACAAAACCCAGAACAAAAACACCCCTCGAAAGGCGCCGCGACCGGCCCCTGCACCCGAGGGGTCTGGGCTGCCCCGAGGGACGGGGGATGCTGCGGGACCCCCTGGGGAAGGAGGGAGCTGGGCTGTCTTTGGGGAGGGCTCCACGGGAAAGGGGGAAGGCGGTTGATGGCCCTGAGGGAAGGGGGCTCCAGGCCGCCAAGGGGAGGGCTCTGGGACCCCCCGAGCCACCCCGAAAGGAGCGGGACCGGGCTGCCCTGAGGCACCAACCTGGGGCTCCCGAAGGGACGGGGACCGCGGTGAGGACAGGTGGGTGACGGGGCGACCCGGGCGGGGTCTGGCCACACACAGCAGGTGAAAGTTGCGCGAGGGCCGGGAGTCGCCGCACTCACCTCATCCCCTTGGCCGAACTGCAGCCCCAGGGCGACGAAGTGCTCCACCCGGATGAACCCGTCCGCATCCTCATCGCACACGTCGAAAACCTCCTTGAGCTTCCGCAGGAACCGAAGCAGGCTGGCCGGCTCCATCGCGGGCGTTAGCTGGAGGCCGGCGGCACGACCGCGGCCGCAGCAGCCATGATCGCCCGCGCCTTCAGCGGGTGCGTGACATCAGCTCCGGGGAGCGGGGCGGGAGCGACGGTGAGAAGGAGGAGGAAGGGATGGAGGGAGGGATGGAGGAGAGCGGAGGGAGGACGCGAGCCCCGGCGGAGGGAGGGAGGGAGCGACGGGCGGGAGAACAATAGGGCAGAGCTGGAGGATGCAGCTGAGGGAGGCGCGGCCGCCGCCAGGGGGCGCCGCGGGCAGCAGGGAGGCCCCGGCGGGGCCGGGCGGGATGGGGACAGAGAGACCGGGGGGACAGAGGGACCGGGGGGACAGAGGGACCGGGGGACAGAGAGACCGGGGGGACAGAGACCGGGGGGACAGAGACCGGGGGACAGAGAGACTGGGGGACAGAGGGACCGGGGTACAGAGGGACTGGGGGGACAGAGACCGGGGGACAGAGGGACTGGGGGGACAGAGGGATCGGGGGACAGAGAGACCGGGGGGACAGAGGGATCGGGGGGACAGAGGGATCGGGGGGACAGAGGGACTGGGGGACAGAGGGACTGGGGGGACACAGAGACCGGGGGACAGAGAGACGGGGGGACAGAGGGATCGGGGGGACAGAGGGATCGGGGGGACAGAGAGACCGGGGGACAGAGGGACCGGGGGACAGAGGGATCGGGGGACAGAGGGATCGGGGGGACAGAGGGACTGGGGGACAGAGGGACTGGGGGGACACAGAGACCGGGGGGACAGAGACCGGGGGGACAGAGGGATCGGGGGACAGAGAGACCGGGGGGACAGAGGGATCGGGGGGACAGAGGGACCGGGGGACAGAGGGATCGGGGGGGACAGAGAGACCGGGGGACAGAGGGACCGGGGGACAGAGGGACCGGGGGGACAGAGAGACCGGGGGGACAGAGGGACCGGGGGACAGAGGGACCGGGGGACAGAGGGACCGGGGGACAGAGGGATCGGGGGACAGAGGGATCGGGGAACAGAGGGATCGGGGGACAGAGGGATCGGGGGGACAGAGGGATCGGGGGACAGAGAGACCGGGGGGACAGAGACCCGGGGGGACAGAGGGATCGGGGGACAGAGACCGGGGGGACAGAGGGATCGGGGGGACAGAGGGATCGGGGGACAGAGGGATCGGGGGACAGAGAGACCGGGGGGACAGAGGGATTGGGGGACAGAGAGACCGGGGGGACAGAGAGACCGGGGGGACAGAGGGATCGGGGGACAGAGGGATCGGGGGACAGAGGGATCGGGGGGACAGAGGGACCGGGGGGACAGAGGGACCGGGGCACAGAGGGACCGGGGCACAGAGGGACCGGGAGGACAGAGGGACCGGAGGGACAGAGACCGGGGGGGACAGAGGGACCGGGGCACAGAGGGACTGGGGGGACAGAGGGATTGGGGGACAGAGGGATCGGGGGGACAGCTGGACTGGGGGGACAGCGGGACCGGGGACACAGAGACCGGGGGGATGCGGGGACTGCGGGTCAGGGGGACTAGGGATAGAGACCGGAGATACAGAGACCGGGGACACAGCGGGACCGCGGGGACAGCGGGACCGGGGGACCGCGGGGAGAGAGGGACTGGGAACAGAGACCGGGGACACAGAGATCGGGGACAGCCAGGCCGGGGGGACAGTGGAACTGGGGACACAGAGACCCGAGGGACAGGAGAACGGGGATACAGAGACCGGGGACACAGCGGGACCGCGGGGACAGAGTGACTGAGGACAGCGGGACTGGGGAAATAGAGACCGGGGACAGCGGGACCGGAGGCACCGGGACTGAGGACAGCGGGACGGATGTGGGACGGCGATGGCAGGGAAACTGCCCGAGGAGCGAGGGAACGGGCAGGGAGCGGGGCAGGATGGACAGAACAGCAGCAGCAGCCCGGGACGCAGCCGGCCTGGCATCCCCTGGGCTCTGCGGCAGCGGACGGACCCGTTTGCAGCCCCTTTACTGCTCCATACATCAGTCCGGCGCCCCAGATAAAACACCAATCACACTGCAATAATTTTTCTTAGAAAAAGTCTAGTCTGAACAGTTCCAGGCTAGAGGGGAAAAGTCGAGTATAGAGAGTTAAGGGGTAATTAAGTCAACGCAGGACGAGCGGAACTCCCCGCGCTCCGTTGCACTCAAGCGAGCGGGCAGAGCCATGGGAAGGATCCCCGCCTGGCTGGGCTTGCCTGGGCACTGACACTGCCCACCCCCGCTTTCACCAGACAGAATGGGTAACGAAAGGATGTCCCTGCCTTTGCAGGACTCCTCGTTAAAACCGCCTGTGACTGCTGTGCTCCATGGCTGGGTTTTAATTTGATCTCTCTGCTCTGCCCCTTTTATCTCCAGAGTGTTTTGAACTGCCTTTGAAGCCCACAGCTGTGAGCTGCCAGAGAGGAGACTGGGGATGGTTCTGGTTTCTGCACTGTGCCTCAGACCAGGCATGACGGGTCCAGCTCTTGGGGAGGAAAGAGCTCTGGCTGAGGCAGGCTCAGGTACTCGCTGCCTCTGCCAGCACTGCTTTCCTGCTGTAGATGCTGAGTGCAGGTGACCATCCATCACTGAGGGACGTCCTGTAGGTGACTGATAAAGCTGTCCAACTAAAATGACCATGTAAGTGCAGCAGGTTTTGAATCGAGACAGTATCCATTCATTTGCTTCCTGCAGTAAGAGATGTCCATATGGCCCTTAACAACCCTGAAAATTCCATTATTAGAGCAAGCTGCTCAAATTTATCTCTTTTGTAGAAACTAGTGTGGTCTCAGGAAGTTTTATTTCTTTGAGCATGAGTCTCTCATCCCTTTAATGTGCAAATTCAAGGTATGGAAAGAGGCTGGCTTGACAGCCCTGTAGCCTATAAGCCAGTTGTCAATCAACAACACACTGACAGCAATACAATTCCCCACATATCCACCCTCAGAGAGATAAGGAGCTGATTCCAGAGCCTCTGCAACTTTGATCTTCCTTTATTTAAAAAGAAAAAAAAAAAAGAAAAAAAAAGAAAGAAAAAAAGAAAAAGAAAAAAAATAAAAAAGGAAAAAACCCACAAACCATGGAAGAGTTCTCCTTTCCCTCACTGATGTACTAAACGGTCTTTCAAGTCTGGGGAAAAAAAAAATCAAAGTGCAGAGATCAGATATGAACCTTGGGAAACAATGAATTTCTTGAGATATGAGGAGATGTGAAAAGGAAAAGGGAAGCAGAATATTTGATCAGCAAACTGCTCTGAAGCTGTCTGGTTAGAACAGGATTCTTAAGATGTGGGGATGTTTAGCTTTTATCTTGAGACCCTTGAACTCTTCAGGTTATATGGGGACTGAGCTCAGCACACCCCTTGGGGACACCTATTCAAAAATCTGTGAGCTGGTACCCCTTGGAGTTGTGGGAAGACACCTGTGTGGAATCAGCTCCTGTTAGTCTAACTGCTCTGAAGTGAGTTCCACCTCTTCAAAGGCTCAGGGCACAGCTGTGTTACTGTCCCAGCTCGTTTGCTGAGATTGTCTCAGTGACTCCTTGCTCTGGCTCCCCTCTCTGTGTGCAGGTGGACAGCTGTGCACACCCAGAAGTGGAGCCACAAAAAATATTGGGGGGGGGGTGGGAAGAAAAGAGAGAAGAATATTCCTGTTTGTTATGAGCAGAGGAGTTGTTCCCACACCTCAGAGAGGTTGTGCTCAGTTTCATGAAATCCAGTTAATTTCCACTGACTCTCCTTTGTCTTCTGCTGGAATATGAAGGAACTTGGTCTAGATAATGCAAGTAAGGGGCAATATGGATTTAAACCAAAACTGTCAGCATTAAAATCTTTGTCAATCTTGCACTCATTTGGATGGGGTGGATGCAGGGGAAGAAGATTTGGGTTTAGACACTACGGTTTGGGAAATTAGTGCTGCAGTCCAAGAACTGTCACAGACAGCCTGAGTGCCAGCAAGCACTGGAATGAAGCTGATAAGAGAGCTGGAGAGGTTTTAGAAGCTGTCATTACAGACAACATGTTGAGCAAACATCTGACAGCTGGGAGATGATTTGATAGCATTGAACACAGGAGAATTGGGATGAGAGATGCTCTCTCAGTAAAGGTCTGTGATCTTAAAGCTGGAGGTGTCCCATGGGGGCTAAAATCAGGACAGTGAACCAAACAAGTGCCACCCACTTGCTGGGCAGCTGCTCTGCCAAGGTGAAGTTTGTAGGGCTGAATCCAGGAGCTTGTTTTTTATTTCCAGTGGTGTAGCTGGCATTGCTCCTTGCTCATCCCTGCTTCTCCACTTCTAGGTAGGACATGCACCAGTGGGCTATTTTTCCTTACTGACTACTTGTTTAATCAGAGATAATTAGGCAAGTTCATTTGACCCATGAACTATGTGAAATAAATATTTTACATACTGCCACTCTAGTTTCTTTCTAGACCTTGAAATATGACTAGTGGTGGTGCTACCATATTTGCCTGCTAAGAAAAAATAGTTTGAGAGGAAATATTTCATTGCATGCCGTTGTAATTTGCAGGATTTCTTTACAATCAGGTGCTTTTCCATCAATGTCAGTTCCCCTCACATAGCAAATTGTAATCTGGTGTCAGAAACAGCATCTAAGGAGGCTGATGGCCCTATCTACAATTCTGGTTGTGTTCCAGCAATATCCAGAGACCCAGCCCCTAAGAACAGCTTCATAGTATAATTTCTCTTTAGAGTATACACAATATAGCCCTCCTTGAATATTTGGCCTCTCATAGTCTTACTGTATTTTGAATCAAATCCTGTTTCTTATTGACTGCTCTGATTAACATAACAGATGTGCCTTATCAGCTGGACATTCTCTTTAAATGTCACAAACAACAGGTAATGGGCAGAAATAATAAATTAACACCCTTGCCCCTGAGAACTTAAAAATATTACTTAAGAGGTAATGGAGTTTTCTCAGACTAGCTTAATTAAGTTTGGAACAGAAGCAAGATACTTGATTTTTTTTTTTTTTTTTTTTTTTAACTGTCTGTTCTCTAATCTATTTTCTATTATAAAAATTTAAACAACAAGAACAAAACTTAGAAATTTTTGGGAAACGTTTCTACAAGCAAGGATCTTCCTTTGAAATTTTCTAGGTGCTATAGGACCTCACCTTGTAAGTTTTACTGGTTTAATTTTACACAGTACGAATGCTCTTCCTTGATTTCAACAGCATTCTTACCAGATTATGAATTGGGCATGAGCAAAACTCTGTCAGATGAGCCCAGCTAGAGAGCAACTGCCCTAAATTCAAACAGATAAATGCCTTATTTGTTTCTTCTTACAAGACACATAGTACACAAAGACCAAATTACCTGTTATCCCAAAGTTACTGCGAAAATAAACAATCCTCTGTCACGGTTCACATAAAGCCGATTCCACTGGGAATTCATAGGATCGAACAAATATTCTCTGGCGTTTCCAGGGCCAGCACCAGGGGTGCAGATGCCAAGGCCAGTGTGTTCCCCTGGCATTCCGAGGTCTTCTTACTCCACCGAGTGGCCAGTCACTCCACTGCACGTCTGTCACCAACACAAGGCATCCACTGGCAGAGGTTGGCAAGAAGAATAATACATAAAGCCGAGGTGAATGGACAAGATTACTCCCTCTTCCATATCCCACAATCCTCCAGATGTCCTGGGGCCAAGCCTCTCTCTTCTTGATACATTCCAGAAACCTCCCTGCTGCCTCAGGAAAAGGACAGAACCTGACCACTTTTCTCTGACCAGTTCCAAGTAGATGGGCAGGCTCCCATTTCCCTCAGATTATAACATACATCTGGCAACCTCTTGAAAGCAAGAAAATGTTTAAAGCTCCAGGACAATCTGTGAAAAGGAGACCCAGTGTAGTAGCAGCAGTCAAGCTATTTTCAACTTCTACCCCAAATAGGGCTGTCAAGTGACACACAAACATTCCTCTCTGACTCTAACAAGGAAATCACATTAACAGACCTAAGCCCTAGATTCCCAAAGACTTTTTTTTCCTCCTTTCCTTTACTTCCATCAATTTGTTAAAAAATAAATGAATCATCTAGAAAATCAGCTAGCAGCTGTAACATACTGAGGATGCACCAGCCAGTGTATTTTTTTTAGCCTAACTCACCCACAACACAGTATATAAACTGTTAAAAGTCATCTTTTACTGCTTTAAATTAAGTTTCTATAATTTTGTTTATTTTGTCCTATCCAAGATGGACTACACAACATCTGAATAAATACATTCAATCAGCAGTATTATTAGAGGAATGTAATTCCCAGATAGTGCTGTATTCAGCAAGGAGAAATGTGAGAGAATAATAAAATTAAAACATTGTATACCATACTGATCGTATTATCAATCATCACTTGTTGTGTCTCCAAACAGATTGTGGGAGATGAATGCAAGCTGGCTGATAATGGGAGATAAGGGATAGAACAAAGTATTTACACAGGAGAAAGTAGGTGCAGCATCATTATTGCTATGACCATCCATGGGCCACACGGGGCTAATGCTGGTGAGCACAGGCTGGTTCAAAGACACCCTGCAACCAGTTTGTAGAGAAATAACCCTGAAAAGGACACTTCAGGACCAGAGAAGTGACAGAAAAGCAGCTTAACCAGGCTAGTTCTAGCAGCCTTTAGAGCTGCCTTCAAAAATGACTGTGGTAGGCATTGTCAAGTCTAGGGACTGCAGCTTGCAGATGGAATTATTCCAGCTGTGTCTTAGGGGATTCACAGCACTTTAAAACTGATACAGCCCTATTCAGAACAGTATCTACCCATAAATGTTGGTGTTGGAACTGAAGGATAAGAACTAGGGGAGAAATAGAAATGAGCTCTTGAATTTGAATCAGATTCAGTAAACATGTGGTTTGCCTCTCTGCTGTACAGTTACTCTGGCCTTGTTTTTTCAAGTCCCCTGTGAATCTGTAGTTGTGTTTGCTTATGTGACATCCAAGTAAAATTTGGACAAGTCCTACATCCTAAACCTTGCCTTACCACAAGTGTACTTTGCATCCAGTTTTGTGCAATAATGAGATGGAAATACTGAACAGCAGAGCCAGTGACACATTAGCTGGAATCTGTATGTTTTTGGTCTTCTGAGGCAGTGCTGTGCCCTTATAGTGCCTTACTTTCCAGCCTCAAGTAGGTTAGGAGGAGGGAATAAAAAAATGCATGTCCTCAAGATTACCACTTTAGGAGCATTTCAGACCAATGCTGGAAGTTCTGAAGTCCCCTGTGGCTTAGCAGTAGGCCCAACTGATTTAGATTAACTACCATTGGTTGTTAATTCAATAATCAATTCTGCTAATGCTTGCCACTGAATTACTTAAACACAGTGAAGAGTAATGGTCAATATATGAAATATGTAAGGATGCTTCACTTGCCTTGGTAATGTTTTAGGTGACTGGTTGAAAACTGCTGCATTAGGCCATTTATGCTAACACACCTCTTCTCCTTGCCAACATGGTTCTCTCCTACCTCAATCACCCACCACAAAGAAAAAAATCCTCCCCAAGCAATGACCAAATGGTTCATTTGTTCCTCCGCAAGACCAATAATTACTCCTTAAATATCAAATACAGCAAATGCTCACAAGAGGTTCAGAGAAACTTTGTGAGGGTGAACTCTGCTCTATTCAAGTTCTTACTGTTTCTGCATCAGTTTGTGGGCCAGATAAATTACTACTCCATTCCTGAATCCCTTCTGGAAAAACATGAATATGTTTCAGAGTTCAGAAGTGACACATAAAAATTGTGCTGCCATACATAAGAATATTTACAGGATAATAGACACAACATGACAATGAAGTGCCCCAAGATTTCCATCTTGCCTCAGTGCACAGATATTCTTCTTTTGTTGCATCTTTGAAAGAAACTTCTAGGTTTCTTTCTCTGGCTTGGAAAAAGTACATTGTTACAGAAAGCCAGAACTGTTCATGCTGAAGCAGCAGTGCTGAATTACTGATTTTTAACAGAGATTTGTTTCTGTGAAAATTAACTGATGGTGAGCAAAATATATCAGTGGCTGTCAGGCTACCTATGCAATCAGAGCCTGCAGCTGCAGAGGATGAAATACAAACACTGGGCTGTTTTCTTCTGACTGATCCAGCATCTGTAAAGCATCTTATTAATACTTAGAATGAATCACTCTGATGGATTTGCCAAGTGACTGCCCTTATCTGGAAAAGGCACAGTGCATGAAATCAAAGTGGACAAATTACATCACTGCCAATCAGATACACAGTGGGACTTGAACTCCTTTCAAAGGAACTGATTTCTTACAGCATCTGCTGGACAGGTGACCTACCTTTATGATGATCTAGAGCTGTGACACACCAGTGACAAAGCCTTTACTGTCCCAGCTCGTTTGCTGAGATTGTCTCAGTGACTCCTTGCTCTGGCTCCCCTCTCTGTGTGCAGGTGGACAGCTGTGCACATCCAGAAGTGGAGTCACAATAAATATTGTGGTAGGGAAAAAAAAAAAAAAAAAAATCCTGTTTGTCATGAGCAGAGTTGTTCCCTCAGAGGTTGTGCTCAGTTTCATGAAATCCAGTTAATTTCCACTGACTCTCCTTTGTCTTCTGCTGGAAGATGAAGGAACTTGGTCTAGATAATGCAAATAAGCAACATGGATTTAAACCAAAACTGTCAGCATTAAAGTCTTTGTCAATCTTGCACTCATTTGGATGGGGTGGATGCAAGTGAACCCTAGTTAAAAGCCTGTCTCCATGGGCAAGTGTTTTTATTCTAGCACATTTAGATTTGGCATAGTCCCTAAAACCAACAAATCGTTACCACCAGCCTTCTTGACACCATCTTTTTTCCTCACAAGCTGTCTCTGCCAACAGAAAAACCTGCTGAAGCTAAAACAAAGCCGGAAAAGGAACAGATGCCTCAGGCCTGTGACTAAGCACCAGCCCATGGCAATTGAATCAATGTCTCATTTGATAAAGAGGGGGGAGAACAGCACTAAATGCTGCTTTCTGGAGAGACCACCTTCTCAGTTATTTTCTCTATCAAGCCCTATCAAATTAATTTAGGATTAATGCAGAATATTGTACATATCAGGACTGAGGACCAGCCAACTCAAACTGCTGTCATGGTCTAACCCTAGCCAGCAAACAAACAACACAGAGCTACCCATTTACTTTCCCCTCGAGACAGATGTGGGAGAGACTGAAGGGTAAAAGTGAGAAAACTCGTATTGAAATAAAGACAGTTTAATAGGCAACAAGCAAATCAAAACAAGGAATTCATTCAGCACTTCCCATGGCAGGCAGGTGTGCAGCTGTCTCCAAGGAAGCAGGGCTCCATCACATGCAGCTCTTACTTGAGAATGTCCCCCCCCAAGTGTCACCCCTCCCTTCTTGTCCCCCAGCTGAGCATGACACCACCTGGCCTGGGACATCCCTTGGGTCAGTTAGGGTCAATCCTCCTGGCTGGGTCTCCTCCAACTCCCTCTGCTCCCAAAAGGCCCCTCACTGGTGGGGTCTGGTGAGGGCAGAAAAGGTCTTGTCAGAACTGCTCAGCCACAACTAGAACAACCCTGTGTTATCAGCATCTCCAGCACAAATCCAAAAACAAGCCCATACTACCTACTAGGAAAAAAATTAACTCTATCCCAGCCCAAACCAGCACATTATCCAGGCAAAAACATACTGCTTTGCTAGGCAAATTATTTAAAAATATTCAAAGAATGCAGATAGGCAAATTTACACACTGGTAGCAACCTCCTCTTGTTCATCTAAAATCCAAAACAGAAAAGATGTCATTTTCAAGCAGTGAAATCAATGTGATGCTGAAGAGAGATGAATTAGACTTATTTATTGAAAAAGGTGTTTAAAAAACCAAATGTGGATTCCCATTGCTAAAGTTCAAGAATGCAAGAAGGGAACATGAAAAAGGAAAGCAATTATTAGGAGCCAATAGTGCAGCTGCTGGATGATTGCATGTGTGCTCACACAGCACTGTGCCTCAGTTCTTGCTAAGACAATGCTAACAGGTATTTCATGACAGTTTCAGTGGCTGGAGTAATTGAGAGGTTGCTATTTATTTAGGATTCTGACAGCTAGAAGTAGCTGTTGTGCCTCCTATCAGACACCAATAAAAAACAACTACTTCATTCTCCATAGCAAAAGTCAAATGATGTCTGACCAAGTCTCTTCTTGACTATGTATTATTAAAAAAAAAAAAAGTTTCAAAATAATACTTCTCTGCAAGACTTTAAAAAAAATCTCTAAAAGACATGGATAAAGATTTTGTATATCCTTCTTTTAAACATATCCTTCTTTTAAACACTCCTTTCAGAATGATGCCATTATTGTTCAAATAATGCTCCTTTCCTTCTGGCTAAACCCAGAAGGTTTTGAGAGCTTCTGTCTGTTGGACTCATTGGTACAAGAGGGTATTAACAGGCTTCTGCTTCAGGATACAGAAAAGCAGGAATTCCTGCTGGATGTGCTTTAGGTGTTGAGGATAAAGGCAAAGTTTGAGTAGTGAGCATTAAGAATGGAAATAAGAAACAAATGGTCAGATGAAAAGGGTCAAATCCTCCTCTGGGGGATGTTTTTCTCTCTCCATAGGACAGGAAGTCTGAAGAAACCCGGATCCTAATTCAGGAACCTCAGCAGGATGAGATGGACTGTGATTCCTCTAGGACAGGTCCTCTGTTTGGCATTTCCATGTCTTCAGTTTGTAATCCAGCCAATGAGGTGACTCAAGCAGAAGCCTGAGGACAATGGAAGGAACATTCCACAGCCTCATGAAGCAGGTTAGCTCTCCCAGAGGAACGCAACGCAAATCAAGTCAAATCAGTTTTACTCTTGGTGTGCAAAGAGACAAGGGAGCATTCAGGGAAGGGCAAGAGCACAAAATCCTTCCAAGGCAAAGGTTTGGGGTTTGTTCTTTAGGACAGGGGACTTCCTTCGGGAAGTCATTTATGAACAGTGTTAAGGCAGCAAATCACAGCTTAAAAATTCAAAAGCAGTAACTCATTCAAGGAAAAAAATGCCTTTCCACCAGCACTTGTGCTCAGTATCAGCAAGATGAGGAAGGCTGTGTGTACAAACAGCCACTGTTGCCTCCTTTGGCTTAGGATCCCAGATTCACACTCCTCCAGAGCCCTGGTGCTGGGTAGGAAGCCAGACCAGCTGAGCTCCCCTCCCCTAGTGCTGCTGCTGGGTCACCATCCTGAGCATTTTGAGTGCCATCTCTCCTTGGTCAGCTGGTACCTAGCACAGAGAAAAGCACAGGATAAGCAGCTGCTCTAAGGAAGCAGACAGCAGCTACACACACATCTTCAGTCTTCTTGCTGATTCCACCCCAAGGACTTTATAATTTACCATGTGCCCAGCCTTGAGAATCCAGAAGAAAGCGAAGTTCTCATAGGCCTTGTGGAAAGCAGCTGTCTCTGTGGATTCTGGAGACACATACAGCGCCTTCCACTTTTTCTGGCTGAACTGGTCCAAATCAGACCACTTCAGTTTCCGGATCCATGCCTCCTGGCCTGTTGGAGATAAGAGATAGCACTGATCACCAGTACTTGGAAATTACTGATCCTTGGTTCCACAGCAGCTTGGGAGTCCAGTTCAGCTGGATGCCCCCTGGACTGGATACCAGTACAGCAGAGTTAGCACAGAGTCTGCGTGCTCAGATCCTAAAAACAATTTTGTTATGCCTAGGAAAGTTCAGGACAAACTGAAACAAACCAATGGAGGAGAGAAGGGAATAAGTAAACAGTGAAGGTGTGTATGAAATGGATTTAGGACTGTACAAGTTGAACATTTGCTTCTTGGAGGCTCTGCAGCCCTAGAAATTCCAACATATTTCACTTTGCACCTCAAACTCCTTGAATGTCCTGCCATGGAGAAGGATCAGCCATATCAAGTCCCCCTCCAGGAAATCAGAAGAGGCACTCTCTGTTTGTTAGACACTCATTGAGGGGAGACGGGAAAGGCTTTCTGTTTCCAGGTGCTGCTAGAGAAGTGGAGGACAAGACAGCAACAAGACCAATTCCAGGACTCCAAGGGGGACAAAGCTTTAGCCCACCTGTGAATTGGAAGAATTTACATGTTAACTACAGCTCAGTTTTACACCAAAATGTGATAAACTGGAGCACCACTAACTGCTAATCTGTTTTGACATCCTCAATACTGTGTTTCCTGGATTTATTGATTGCTGTGTTTTTCATGAAGGGCATCTGAATATCTAATTGGACAGAGACATAAGAATAAAGCCTTTCACAACATAGGAAAGTGTTTGTGGAGTCCGTGACTGCAGACTCTTTAACTCAGTGAGAAAAGACCAGTGTAAGGGAGCACAGCAACCTTGTGAGGCATTTCAGTAGCACTTGGCCTGGCTCCCAAACTGCCCCTGAACCAAACCAGCATCTTGCCAGCAACAAACAAAGCCCAAGGTGTGCAGGAACATACACAGAGAGCAGGTGCAATCACTCTTCCACTGCACCCTCCCTCATTAATTACCAGCATTCTTTGCCCATGAATGAGCATACACACATACACATCTGTGTGCCTATCCAGGAAGATTAAGTGAATTATTAGCTTCACTGAAACAAGCAATTACTGATGTTGCAGATCTATTTCTCAACAGTATAATGGAGCTAAAGGATTTGCCTCTCTCAGAGGGATATAAGCAAAACATCCTAAGTGCTGCTCATTTATGACTGTAGTATTTAAGTACTGCTAGTTAGGTAAGAGGTTTGCTCAGGAGATTGGAAAAATTTGGTACCAATATACTGAAAACTCCACATTCCATTCATCACATGCTCTGTTTCCACCCCCAGTCAAGAAGTTCCTCACCCATGGTGTCAACAATGAGGTCCAGCTGCCCATTATAGACTGTAACACTGACATTGGCTGCCAAAAGCTGATCAACAATATCGATGACAGGCTTCATGAAGTCCTCAGCCATGTTCTCAAAGACCTGTCTGGACTGACCTGGTTGGAACCAGAAAGGCAAATTTTAAGTGATGAAGGATGGCATCCCCAAGCTGGGACAGAAGCATGGGCTAAAGGCTCTAAAATGGAGTTCACAGCTGCACAAAAAGCAGTCCTAGCTCAAAGCAGCATCAGTGATTCACCAGTTTGAAGAACAGGAGGACCAGACAGCAGCTGTGCTCCCACTGGAGCTCATAGACAGTGCTGTACTTTCTGGCTCCTATTTACATGCACAGGGTGCTGACATCAGCCCTTTAAGCCTCTTTTACACCCCCTCCTGCGTAAGATGCATCATTACATGACACCAGACTTCTGGCAGAGAAAAGCTGACAGGAGTTCCAGCAAGACTGCATGAAAGACAAAAAACAATTCCGAAAATACAGAGGATCTTCCTCCCTCCCCCTACCTTTCTAGTTACTTGGCAAAAGATAGATACAAGCAGCAGAATCAGAACCATGCCTGCTCCCACAGGCCTGCCCCACAACATCTTCATTTCTGAGAACAAATCCCCTCCTCAGCCTCATGGATAACGACAATTGAGTGTGACCAGTTCCCAGAGTATTTTCCTACAGGACGCAATAGTATAAACAACAGGTGCACAGTCGCAGACAGGAAAGTACCTCCCCACTTCACACAGTCAGGAATGATCATCAGCTTCTTTCTGATGGGCCCATTCATCAGCTCATCGAGGCTGCTCTGATGCATTTTTCTGACATGGCGCTGGTAAAGCCGCACTGAAAAAGAGAGACCACACTTTGATCAGTGGCACAGTTAAGACACCATCCTGCACAAAACAATCTTCAGTGTCAATCATGGCCAACAAATCCTTCTCTAATGAAAATGCAACACCACAGAGAGAGATTTGCTTACTTTTACTAGAAACCACTGAAGTCAACCCTTATTTAGGGCAGGATGATACAGGAAGAACCTATCCATTCCTAATTTTGGCTAACACTGCACTTTTTCTGGGCATCGGCTTCTGCTTTAACCACCTGGCTCTTCTCAAAAGACCAGTTATTTTTGAGCTGCAATGCTTTACCTTCAGGAGTCAATTTCACCTTCCCTTATGAAGAAAACAGAAAAAGAGCTTGAATGAAACTCTACATATGTGGTTTTCACATTGATGCACAAAAATCATGGAGCAAGAATTTCATCAGACTGTTTATACTGTGAGACACTTTTGGGTCCTTTCTTAAAGACAGAAATGAATGACAATAAGAGGAAGTAACTTAAAAGGTCATAAAATGATGTTGCAATTATACTGACTGCTTCCTTGCTGTAATTTGTGCAGGATGTATAGGTGGAGGTGTCATCTATAGGGTTGTTCCACATTCCTACCTGCCTCTATTTATGCAACAGCAAACAAGTTCTGCTCAGGAGAATATCAACATCCATTTTGAGGATGTGCTACATTGAGGCTCTTTCCTCTGCCAGAGCTGAAGGTATGTGACTTGACAGACAGGGCCTCAGAAGTTTAAGTATTTAAATACAACTTACTGAGATGAAGATTTTCTTGTTCATCTGATTTCACTTCTGGAACCTCCTTAGTCAAGATGTTATAAAAGTTCACATTGTCTGTGTTCTGAAAACACAAGATTAATTTCAGTAACACTAAGAAAAACATTTCTCAGAGACGAAGAACAGTCTTTCCTGAAAAGAAAAGAAGAAGAAGAAAAAGAGGTAAGTAAATCCTAAATAAAGGACCCTGTGACCTGTCACTGTACCTGCATACCAGGAAGGTACTTGTGGAAAAACTTCAGTTCTACATTTCCTTTGAGAAGTGGGAAAGCAATTCCTCAAGCCTGTATTGTCCACACGTGGGTTGTGCCAGAGATGTTATTTACTCCTCTGAAGCAGATGTGAAGCTACAGGAAGTCTTGCCCTGCATTACCCATGACAGAGAGCTGCAGTGCCAGGTGATGCCCTCAGACAGCCCCTACTGCCAGGTCTAGACTGGTGCTGCTCTCAGTCAATATCCTTTCAACCAACATTCCTCCAAAATCTAAAATCCTTCCTCAAAAACATGGTGATGGGTATGAGCCACCCCTCCTCCGGAGCTGCTGACAGCTGGATGTGCCCAAGCATTGCAGACTGGCAGCTCTGATGCAGCTGACAGAGGCTGCCTGCATCCAATGACAAACGTGAGCAGTGTTGCCAATAGGGACGTTACTCCAGATTCTTGAAGCCCTGCTTTACTTGATTTTTGAGATTTTAAAGTTCTGATGTTTAGGGCCGAAATCAGGTCACAACAGCTACCCCAGAAGAACTGCAGTGCCTTCACCTGCCACCACCATCACAACTGAGAGGGGAAGACAAGCAGATATGAAAAGTAAAACAGGAACCAAAAGTTCCTTCCAAACAGCAAGAAGTGAAACCAACAATGTGCAAGGAACTGTCAGTTATGAAACACAGAAAAAAACAAAAACCTAGAAGACAAACAAACAAAAAACCCACAAAAACCATACACCCTTCTCCCCCCAAAAAAAACCCCACACTCCAAAAAAAAGGCAAAAAAAAAAAGGAAGTGGCTCCAGATTAGCCTGTCTGTCCAAGAAAGCCAGAGCTTTCCATGTACTACAGAATGAGATGTAACAAAGAATGAAATTTTCAAGCAACCTTTTAAGAGGAGAAACAAAAGCAAAACTTTACCAATCTTTTATGCTTGAACTTTTTAAGTAACGAGATGCAGTGACCCACAGTAATAGACCATAACTTGAGGTTCCTTTCCACCCTGTGCACTTATTGTAGTTCTTCAAATAGAGATGTGTGCATTTCAAATTCGTGTCTTGCTGGATGTAGTTTTCCATATTCAAAGTTTTCCAGGAGATATAGATTATTTAATTTGAAACTGTGAAAATCAAGAGGACTAGTTGTATGCTGAAAGCTCAGGGCAATACTGGAAGACCACAAGGGCTGTCCTGTCCACTTTCTCTGTCACTCACGCAGCGGGGCATAGCAAACACTCCTTTGTATCAGCATTGGGATCAAACAAATCCTGGCAAAAGTGACTGGGCAGAGGGTTGGAGAATTCGTGCCCGCTCGGCACTCATAGAAAGGATAACTCGAAATCATGTGCCTTCCCCAGGCAGCAGCTAGTTCTTAATGTTAGCCAAAGATCTCACCTCTTCAATGACACCTTCAGCCTTGCCCCAGAGCTCAGTAGCCAGCCCATACTGATTTTTATTTATTGCATCCATTATTTCTTTGGCAACAGCAGTCACCTCTGCTAGACCATTATCATCAAGGAGAGACTGGAAGACAAACACAAAGGACAGTTTCAATTAAAATTCCACATCCATTTATTGCTAACAGCCTCCATACTTTCGAGGTTTTATTCAGGCCAAGAGGTAATCTTAAAATTCAGCACCCATTTGTACTGTATGGCAGCACAAGGATCAGGTGAGAACCAAGAGTTTAAGGTACTTACAGTGCTGTAAAGGTAGGGCCCCCAGGACAGCACAGAGTCTAAACAGAACAGATTTCAAACATCAAACTGACAATCACTCAATAGCATAAGATGTAACTTACTTTTCCTTTACTGGGGCAACAATATTTATGAGAAAATTAAATGGAGATGAATTAATCAGTAAAAGGGCACAGTCAGCTCTGTTTAACCCTAAGGTTATGTACCACAGAGCAGGTTCTTTACAAATACTGCAACATCATTAATCTCTTACGAGTTAACCAGTGAAATTTATTTAAAGCAACCAACATGTTTTTACCAAAATGTTCTCCCCCCAGCATTGCAGCACGTTGCCAGAACATGGGCAGAGGTCTAACAAGAGCATAGGAATTATCTAAACTGATCTGTTTGAAAAGTCACAAGGGAGCAACTGAGTTATAAAACAAATCTGCTTTATAATAACTTTGTTTGTAAAATCTCAAGGATCAGCTGATGGCAGGCAGATAAGAGCTTGCTTGGTATTGTCCTGTGCTGCAGGGAATCTGTGAAGCCTGTCCTTGCCAATCCCACTGAAGGACCTTTTAATTTGCTTTTTGTTCTCCACCAGATACAAATCTCACTTGCAGCCTTATGAATCATTTGGTGGCCATATTTAAGCACAGGACTCTTACAAAACACCTCAGAGGCTGTGGAGATGTGTAGAGACATTTCACTATCCCTCCACTTCAGACAAAAGTGTGCTCCTCACTGACCTTTGCTCTTTGACTTTTCCTAATCTAGATACATTCCAAAGAGACTCTTCACTTGCAGGTTGCAGGGCTGAGCATTTCTTTTTTGATTTACCAGACTCACTAGAGAGTTAATTCACTTGAGGCAGGGATGGCATTTTTGACTTTAGGCACTCATGGAATGATTACAACACCCAACAACACAAAATAACAACAACAAATCATCCACAGTCTGAGGGGTTTAAACATACCCAAAGGAGAAATCCAGGAGTCTCCAAGAGCAGTCCCCATAAAATTGCACTTTATGGTCCCTTTTTGAACAGCCTTTGTGAATAAGAGGAAAAACAAAACAAAAAAACAAACCAAGAATCAAATTTTAGTTAGCTATTCATGACTCTAGAATCAATTTTCTTTAAGTGAAAAAAGTAAGTAGCATTGTGAATTAGGCAATAGGGACAGTGTATTTGAGAAAATAAAAGTATTTGTAGAACTACAGGTTTTAAAGTGAAAAGGGAACTATATCCTCCAAGTACTTACCTTGTGCAGCTCTAAAGCAATCCCAGCAGCCATTTTACCTCCATAAGATTCAGAAAATATGTAGAATGGGATGGTCTGGGGAGAGAAAAGCCACACAAGGAACTAATTGGGCAGAGAGCAGAAGATACCTCCAACCATCTCCCACATCCCACAGGACCTAGGCACCAGCTGTTCACCTCTCACCATCAAACATTTAATGTTTTTCTTATTTTAAGCAGCATATAAGGTTTCCATAACATCCTGGTGATTCGCTGCAGCTGGTTTGGAAGTATTTTGGAACCATAAGTAGCTGCGATCCTACATATGCTGCTCTGATCACTCAACAGACATTAATCCACCCCAATGCTTATCTAACTAACCCCAAAATCAAGATACAACTTTTGAAATGTGGAAAGTAAGAGACAGTGGTTTTACCTGCACCAAACACTACCTAACAGCAAAACACTGCTCATACGGAAGTCTGTTCTCTAATTATTTTTTAATTCAATTTAAAAGCAGAGAAAAATACAACAATAAACAAGAATTCAATTCACTTACCTGGAATTCTGTTCTACACTTGAAGAATTCTCCAAGAAAAACCATCATATCAGAAACTACTGTGGTAAGGTTTTGGGCAAACAGGCTGCAATCATCCACATAACTGAATCCAGTGCCCACAGGATTATCCACAAACAAGATACTGGCTGCCTGCAACTGTAGAAGCAGAAAGAAGGTTTGTATAAAACCTCAGTTCACCACCAGCAAAGAAATTTAGTTTTGATGGCACAAATGATTAACTGAGCCAGCAAGTCCCTGGACCTGAAAAAACTTGCAGAAAGATTAGGTACAACATAAAGTCCTTCAATTTACCCAATCTGTAACCAGAAGTACACCCCAGAAGTCCCAGTGATCCAGTGGCAGGTCACCTAGGGAACTCCAGAATACTTCTGACTATCGGTAGCTCAGAGAACAAATATATTGCACTAATTAAACTACCTTCACAGGCAGCTGTAATTTGTTTTCCCTTGAAGGCCATACCGGACCTGTAATTACAAGCTCTAGGTTTTACACTGCCAGACACCCAGAAAAAGCTCTGTGACTGCACACAATGAAGCTGTGATCTGAAATAACACTTTCTACAATTTCCCTGCTCTCTGTTTCCCAAACATCTGTATTTCACAATTTAATGGAAGACCAGACATACTTCATCAAATGAGTATGTCTACCCCTCAGTTCTAAACAAAGCTATTCCTATAAACTAATTTATTAACCACAATATTTTAACTTGAAATATTATAGTTCTACCAAACTTTAAATGAAAAACTTCTGTGTTTTTTTGCAGTGATCATCTGCATACACAAGCAAACAAACATTTGTAATTAGTAGTTAGAAGCTGAACTCTCTACCGTACCCAGGTTGTATTTCTTGGTTTAAATGCTTTGTCTAATGGACCAATCTCTTCAAAGTTCCCATATCCACAGCCTGAAGCTCCTGGACCTCCCTGCAGGGAAATACCAAAGGACAAAGATGTTACAAGGCAGCATGGCATAGATACGACAGATGGAAGAAAAATCCAAGCCAGCCAGTAAGTAGAAAGACAGATTGTAAATTTTTAGAAATGGCTTTTGCACTACATGTTAATTTGCAGAGCAGGCTCTGCTCCTCATGGTCTTGGGTTATGCACACACATGACATTTCTGAAAGCAAGAATTCAACAGAGAAACAGTCACTGACTTGTGAGAGCTTCTGGTGAGCTGCTTGCTATGTGAGCACAGTTTCAAAACCTCATTCCCTGAATATAGAGTGCAAAAGTTAACTACCTGCTAACTTTGCAAGTCATTAGCTTAATCAGCATGTACAGCTTGTGGGTCTCACTCTCATGAAATAACTTAGAAAGAATAAGAACAAGTTCTCAAGTGATTCTGTTCAATGTTAACTTCTGAAATGTACTGTGGAGAACACGCCATCACTTTTATTAAACTGGGATTGTTTCCATTTAGAAATCATCCTAAATCTCTGATTATTTTATCTACACTCTCTCTCTGAACATTGTTTAGACTTCAAACTCTCCAGAAAAGGAGCTGCAAAACTACAATACACAAAGCCCACAACGTTGTATGAAAGGAAAACTTCTGTTAGTGCACTCGAACTTGATGGAATGTGAGCAGTTGGGGACACCCCAAAACTGCAGAATTAAATCATCCTTGTTATTCCCAACCCCATCTCATTCACAAGGTGAGGCATTTAGAACAGAATCGTGTTTCCGTAGAGCTGCATAATATCAGACTGAACCAAGTACAGATGGAAAGAATTACTGCTTGGATGTCTCTAACCAAAACTTACCTGAAGCCACAAGACGAGAGGTAACTCTGTGAAGTGTTGGGTTGGGTTATTTGCATAGTAGAGCCACCAGAACATGTGGGCCTTGCTGCGAACCTCCACATATCCCCACACCTCTTTGGGCTCCTGGGGCTGCCTCAGAACTACACCTTGAGAGGAAATCAAAATAACAATCAGCTAGGTAAAAAGGCTCAGCTTTGGGCTTTCCACCAGAATTGTTCCAAACATGACATTTCAATCTTGGGTGTGATAATTAGAAGCGCTGCTACTATTAAAAAAAATTACTATAAGAAACCTGCCTATACTTACACCCCCACCCACAGCTGAGTTATCGTCAATGAATGAAGTGTGTCATTAAGTACTTCCTTATCAGAGCCTGGTGTTAGAGCTGCCACCGGAATAACAGCCCAATTGCTTGAATAATTTGTTCTTGAAGTGTTTTCAAGGCCTCGGCTGAGGGCGCAACCCCACTAACCCCAATGGAGTAACTCCCATAACCAGCTGCAATTTCGACCAGGATCACAGAATAATCTGAGCTGAAAGGGACCTAAAAAGATGGAATCCAGCTGTTTAGTGAACCGCTCAGTACGGGGATCGAACCCGCAGCCTTGGCGTTATTGGCTCCATGGCCCGATCCACTGAGCTCATCCCGGTACTTTGACCTGGGCGTCTGCGGAGACCGCATCACTTCACAGTCCCCAAGGAGTGCATATGCACATAGACAGAGGATCACTTCTAAAAGAATCCAAAATATAATTTAAACTCAATTAAGCCAGTAAAGTCTGGTCACCTTACACTGTCAGTCTACTGTCAATCTCAGACAGAGAACAGACCTTCGACACTCCATCCCTTTATCTCAGGAATCAGGGCAGAAGGCAACAGCGCACTGGAGTAGGCGCAATAAGGCTTTTCCAAGCCACGGTGGCCAGACTTTGCTGCTCCCGCCGGGCCTCCCGCCACCCTCTCCGTCCCTCCCGACCGCCACCTCGGCAAGCAGAATTTCCCACGGCTCAGCCCGGGCTCTGCCCGGTAGCGGGACACAGGGGCGCCGTGTCGGAGGCCTGGCCCCGCTCCCGTCCCGTCCCGTCCCGTCCCGTCCCGTCCCGTCCCGTCCCGTCCCGTACCGTCCCGTACCTGCCGCCAGCAGCAGCACGGACAGCGCGACCCCAAGTCGGAGCGGCCCCATCGCTCCCTCAGCTCCCGGGGTCACGGGATCGGCTCCGCCCTGCCCTGAGGCCCCGCCCCCGTGCCCGCCCCCTCCGCCTCTTCCTCCTCCTCCTCCATGATGGCGGCCGGCGGCGGCCCGGTGCGGCTGCGGCTGGTGTTCGACCACCCTCCGCCGGCCAGCCCCGGCTGCGCGCTGTGCTGGCTGCTGCTGGAGCCGGGCCAGGCGCGCCTCGTTACCGACCTGCTCAGCCTCATCCGCCACCGCTTCGGCTTCAGCCGCCGCGCCCGCCTCAGCCTCTTCCTCCAGGGGGCGCTGCTGCCGCCCGCCGAGAGCGCGCGCCTCGTGCGGGACAACGACTCGCTGCGGTACGGACCGGACCGGGACAGGGACAGGGACACCGGGATAGGGACAGGGACACCGGGACAGGGACACCGGGATAGGGACAGGGACACCGGGATAGGGACAGGGACAGGGATAGGGACAGGGACACCGGGATAGGGACAGGGACAGGGATAGGGACAGGGACAGGGATAGGGACAGGGACAGGGACACCGGGATAGGGATAGGGACAGGGATAGGGACAGGGACACCGGGATAGGGACAGGGATAGGGATAGGGACAGGGACACCGGGACAGGGACAGGGACAGGGACACCGGGACAGGGACAGGGACAGGGACACCGGGATAGGGATAGGGACAGGGATAGGGACAGGGACACCGGGACAGGGACACCGGGACAGGGATACGGACACCGGGATAGGGACAGGGACACCGGGACAGGGACAGGGACAGGGACACCGGGATAGGGACAGGGACAGGGATAGGGACAGGGACACCGGGATAGGGACACCGGGATAGGGACACCGGGATAGGGACAGGGACACCGGGATAGGGACAGGGACACCGGGACAGGGACACCGGGACAGGGACAGGGACACCGGGATAGGGACAGGGACACCGGGACAGGGACAGGGACACCGGGACAGGGACACCGGGATAGGGACAGGGACACCGGGACAGGGACACCGGGATAGGGACAGGGACACCGGGACAGGGACACCGGGATAGGGACAGGGATAGGGACAGGGACACGGGGATAGGGACACCGGGATAGGGACACCGGGATAGGGACAGGGACACCGGGACAGGGACACCGGGACAGGGACACCGGGACAGGGACAGGGACACCGGGACAGGGACACCGGGATAGGGACAGGGACACCGGGACAGGGACACCGGGATAGGGACAGGGATAGGGACAGGGACAGGGATAGGGACAGGGACAGGGATAGGGACAGGGACACCGGGACAGGGACACCGGGACAGGGACACCGGGATAGGGACAGGGACACCGGGATAGGGACACCGGGATAGGGACAGGGAGCAGGACAGCGAGATAGGGACCGGGACAGCGGGATCGCACAGAGAGAGCAGGATCCGGACCGGGGTCAGGACAGCAGGACTGGGACCACGAGATCAGGCCTGGAACCGGGACAGCGGGATCGGGGGTCAGTCCCACACACCACCTCATCACCGTCCGTCCGTGTGTAGAGGCGGTGCCGAGAGGGCGGACCGGGTTCTGTGACCCGGGGACACGAGGCTGCGGGCGGGAACTGATACCCAGGAAGTTCCACCTGACCATGAGAAAGAGCATCTTCCCTGTGCAGGGACCACGAGCTGGGACAGATTGTCCAGAGAGGATGTGAAGATCGCCTCATGGGGGATATTCCAGAGCCCTCTGGACACAACCCTGTGCTCTGTGGTTACTCTCTGAGGCAGGGAGGTGGGACCAGATGACCCCACTGTGGTTCCTTCCAGCCTCACCCATTCTGGGATTCTGTGAATCCCCACGAGGGCTTGGTGGGACAGGGATGGAGCATCCCCAGGGGAACTGAGCTCTTCCTTCCCTGGGCGGTGGAGCGGGAGCCGGGTGCCCACGGGCACTGATTCCCAACACCTGAGACACCCCAGCATGTCCGAAAGGGATGGAGGGGGACAAGCGGGTGGAAATGTTCCCAGAGATGGAAGGGGGGCCTGTGCCTGCAGGGGAGGGTTCCGGACTGTCCAGGGAAGAGCTGGAGCATCTTCACTCTAGGGAAACTTGCCTGAGCCACTCACATGTAGGGAAAAGTGTTCATCATGCTGAACATAATGGTGGCTTTTGGTTTTTCTTTTAACAGAGTAAAATTGGAAGAGATAGTTGCAGATGATTATGAAGAGATAGATGATGGCTTTATTTACACAACAAAAGAAGACAAAAAAAGGCCCAGACACCAGCAGGATGAGGAAGAATTCTCTAGGAATGAAGGCAAGCATAAAAGGAAAAAAAAGAAAAAGGAGAAGCAAAACCTTGAGTATTCCTCTTGTAGGGAAGAGACCTCTGTAGATACTTGGGACTCTAAGAAAAGGTACACGAAAAGAAAAAGAAAGGAAGAAGTTAGAGGAAGAAATAGACTTGCAGAAGGTAAGGAAGAGAGCTCTACTTCCCATTCTAAAAAAGTGAAAAAAACAGAGAGGGAGAAGCAGTTGGCAACAAAAAAGAAGGATGAAAAGCAGACAGAAGATGCTGCAGCAAAGATGGCTTTAGAACAGGCAAATGAGAGCTTTTCTCTAAATTCTGGTAAAAGTAGCACCAAAAAGATCACAACACAGTCCAGGAAAAAGAGGGTGGGAGCTTCAGATTCCTCCAGCACATCATCTGACAGTGACAGCAGTGAATTAAATGTAAAGGAAAATAAATCTTCCCATAAACCTGTAGTGGAGACACTTCCCAAAGACAAATACCAAGCTGCTTCAGATTCTGATGTGGAAACTAATAAAGTGACTGTAAAGTCTAACACTGAAAAGACTAAGACTGCAATTAATAAAAATGCTAAAAAACCCCAGTCTTCTAGTTCAGATTCTGACTCAAGTACAGAGGATGAGAAGGTGACACCAGCACAAGACAGCACTGTGAAGGAAAAATCAGTGCCAAACCATGTGGTGGCTGTAAATGCCAGCACCAAGGCTCCCAAAGCAAAGAGCTCCTCTTCAGACTCTGATAGTTCAGATTCAGACACACTTGTCATTAAAAAATCTGCAGCAGGTGCTGCACTGGGTAATTCCCTAGTAAGGAACTGCACTAAACAGTTGCCAGCCAGTGTCCAAGGACTGTTTGCCAGCCCAGGCCGTGGAAGGGGGCATGGAACAGGAGAGGATAACTTCTGGAGAGGACCTAGGGGCCGTGGGTTTCGTGGGATGATGAGGGGCCACGGGAGAGGAGCAAACCCTGGATTCTTCTTTAACTACAGCAGTGAAGGCCAGAAACAGAGGCAGTTAAATGAAGCTGCAACAAACACTTCTGTACTTGTCCAGGTGAGTGATTGACACAGGCAGAGGTCACCGTTCTCTGGCAGCTTGATCTGCACAAAGAACCTATAGGATGAGAGTAATTCATAACAGCAGAAATAGATTAGTGGGATGAAGGCTGATCTTAACTGTTATTTACTGTAGTTCCATTTGTCAGCCTGAGGACGTGTTTGTGAAACAACAATAAAGTGATTGTATTATACATCTAAAACCAAAGCGTGTATCTTGCTCTTCTCAGAGCTTCTTGCAATCCATACAGCATGAACATTGTCTTCTGTTTTCACTGATACACTAATTAAACCAGTGGGTTACTCTTTGTTTCACAGAATCCCGTGGAGATTCCCAAAAGAGACTATACTGTGTTACCTCTTCTAGCTGCTCCACCCCAAGTGGGAGAAATAATTGCCTTTAAGGTAAAGAACTAAAGAAGTATTGAATGTTAGTAGGTTAAAATTGCTTCATTTGGGCCACTCTTAAGTGCCTGACCTAACAGTATCTCTAAGAAATTCACTTGTAGTAAAGCCTGGCTTTGATTTTTACAAATGTTTGGAGCATATACAGAAGTTAAGTGCATTTCTTTAGACTTCCTATATTTGTATAACATAAGAAATGCTGTCTCTGCTGTAATTTCAATGTGATTTTTGTGTAAATGTTATTGCAAGTCTTACCATACAAATAATTATACTGCACTGCAATATAAAAAAGTAAATGAAAATTAAATCCCTGGAGCTGAGGAGACTGGGATCCATCTCCCTGATCTTCTCACAGAGCCTGAGCTAAACATAAATCCTTTGGAGCAGCAAGTCGTGGAAGTCCACCTGGGACCATGTGTTTCAGGAGTAGGAGACTTGGCTTTTGCACTTTTCTCTTGCTGAAGAAACTGTCTGGATGTAGGTGGAATCATCAAAAATTGGGAAAGGTTATGATTTGTTACTTGTATTTCTTTCAACAGCACCTGGAACTAACTGAAAATTACAGTCCTGAAATTTCAGACTATAAGGTACTGGTTTTCTTTCCTCTCTTCATTCACTCACAGAACTATGATAGGTGAGGTATGGCTTAGATATTTTGATGTTGTGCAGTGTTTTTCCTTGCGTCCAGTTGACTCCACATGCTATTCCTGGTGTAGCAGTAAAAATCAAAACCCTAGAAGCCAAAACTAATTGAAAATTTGAAAAATGTAGCTGTTACTAAAAAAAACAAAAAACAAAAAAAAAAAACAAAAAAAAAAAAACAAAGCCAAAAACAAACAAACCACCAACTACAAGGATTATTAATATTCATTAATATTTTAAAGAAGACAAAAAATGCAGACCCTCAAGTAGCAAAATGTAGCTGTATTTGAGTCTACTGCTGTTTGAAACCAGGGCAAGTTCTTAAAACTGGTACAAGTAAAATTTTGTTGCTACTTCAGATAACTTGGTTTCTGGGTAAGAACCGATTTAAACTGCAAAGCTGGTGACAATGAGTAACTTTGGTTTATTGATGCCCGTAGTTACAGGTTGCTGAGCACTAATTCTTTGTAGATTTTATACATGGAGACTGGAAAATTTGATAGCCAGATATACTTATTTCCTCTGGCAGCAATCAAGTAGCGCACTGGTTGTAAATATGGAATAGTTATCCTGTGCTGAAGTGTGTCTTACCTGATTCTTTTCTTGTTGTTTTGTGAAGGAGGCAAAAATAATCAGTTGGAATGCTGAAAAAAAGCAGATTGAACTTGAGATCCTTTCAACATCAGCAGGACAGTGTACGTACCTGGGTCACCAAGGGCTTGTTGTCACGTGCTGTCACCTGGAAAACCAGAAGTCCAAGGAACACTTCACCTTTCAGGAGTATTCCAAATTTCCTTGGGTTCATTCTCAACACACCCCTCCCCTCCTCTTTCTCTCCTCAAAAAGTCTATTTAATTTGGGAAGTTCTAACCCTTTCCAGTTGAACTGAAAGATGCTCATGGGTATTTACAAAATAATTTTTTTTCAGTCAGTTTGAGTGGTCAGCAACTCACCTCTACTGTGGTATCATTTTCTGAAAGAAATTATTTTATGGAAATACAGAGAAAGTGTTGAGGTCATAATGATTTGTCTTCAGTGGCTGTGGAAGTGAGTCCCTGCAATGACAAGGTGCAATTCCTGAGACCTGAAATGATGATGTTTCTCAAACTGTGTATCCTCCAGTTGCCATTTAAGCCAGAATTAATGAATGTACATTTTTCTCAAATTTCAGCAACATACTGTTGACTTTGTCATGTGAGTAGTCAGATAATTACCTTAATTTTGGTGTGTAGTGTTCAGTTTTACCTCAAGATCTTTTGTTACGATTATGAACCCAGACACAGAGCACAAAAAAATAAACCAAAAACAAACCCCAAAGCCAAACTGCTTTTGATTGGCTTTCGTGGTAAACGTTTAAAGTTTCCTTGGTTTGTAGCTCGTTGAGCTGGTTGTTTGGTTTTTCAGCTGCTAAGGAGCCAGGGAAGTTCGATCTGGTGTACCAGTCTGCAGATGGAGTGGAGCTGGTCGAGTACGCGGTGCCTCAGGACACCAAGGTACGTGGGGCCTGCTGTGAGTCCTGCCACCAGCTCTGCAGAGCTGGCACCTGCCCTGCTTCCTGCCTCTCTTCACCTCAGGGACATTCCCTTTGTAATCATGCATCTGATTTAATTCAATGGAAGCAAAAATAATTGTTCCTTTCTGGCAAGAATGTGCATGTTTATATCATAATAACCCGGTCTTTCATGTTGCTCAATTAACTGGGGTCACAGCCACTCATCAAACTTCTTGTTTTGGCTAATAAACAACATCATGTCTCATAGAGATCCTTTCCTACCAGCTTTTCGTTTCATCACTGTTGTTCTTACCTGCACCTTTCCATACCCAGGACATCAGTCAGGTTGAGGTTCATCATCAGTAGGATCAGTGACTGACAGAAGGAGCTGTGATCTTGGTTCAGTGGTGCCGTTGTTCAGGTCTAGGCAGAAGCGTAATGGCACAGAAATCGCATCTTGCTGGCACCTGCTGAATGCTGCCTGTGGTTTGTTTTCAGATAACTGAAAGCTGGGATGCGCTGATAGAGCCAAGACTGATTGTGGAGCCTCCAGTTAACGGATCCGGCATGAAAATGGAACATCTAGGATGTGAAAAAATGTGAACAGTTGTACAGATTTGTTCTGTGAAATGCTGCCTTCTGGTTCTGAGGGTGGCAGGTGCACTGGTGGATATTACGGACTTAAAAAACACTTTTTTTCCCCTTAGGCTATGTTTTTATGAAATACGTGAAAACTTTGTTTATTAGAGGAAGTCTAATATAGATCTGTTTGGTTTGAATGTTTATATCCTACTGTAGTAAGCTGCAGGTCTGGAATGGTTTGATTAAAAGATAAAACACAATCCTGTACTGTGAGTAACTATTTAAATGTCTGGGTTTGGCTAGAGCTGTATAACTGCCAGAGGTCACTTTCTTTAAAAAATTAATTATAGGTATTGTTGATGTGCAGAACTTGCCCTCTGCTGCTGCCAAGCATCATACAAATGCTGTGACTTTGCAGTTACTTAAGAGTTCACCTGAACATGTCCAGAAAAGCCTGTGGATTTTGAGCTTCTTTAATTTTGAGCCAGATAAATAGCACTGGCAACTGTCAACTTTTCTTAGAATCAGAGGAATTTAGCACAAACCCCTGGCACAATTGTGTCCTGCTGTGTTAATCTGTGTAGGCTATGAAAGCCTTTATTTGTTCTGGAGCAAACCCTCTTGCCCTGTAAGTGCTGAAGTTTCTGTGCTGCTTTTCTCCTCCCCTTTGCAGCAGCAGAATGGGTCACCAGGTGCTGGTAAGGCGCTGCACTGACAGTTGTAATAATTATTAGCATTGAGGGGGCACCTTGTATCCCTGGAGCCTCGGCAAGTCTTACACTTTCAGATAATCCCTGTCCTAGGTAGTGGACTCCTACAGAGAAGACATGGAAAAAACCCAAACCCCAGATACAAAAGAAAACCTGGAAAATTGTACATTATTGTTTAGCTGTCATGTACTCTGACTTAGTGCATGAATCCATTTAAGTACAGTGCATTTTTGCATCAGCCCTATTAAAATGTTTTGTTTGTGAAGGAATAATTTTTATACAAGTAAACTGAATTTGTGTGTTGTGGTTCTCTTCAGATGCCATTATTTCATGCTAGGATTTGTTTTTTTAGAGAAAAGTTCAGTTAGATTCATGTGGCTGTTCTTGCAAACTGGATGAAAAGAAGTCAGACACAAGCACAGTCATGCTCAGACAGTGGGGAGTAATGGAAAGATTGTTTTCCTAAGGGAAATCGTTAGTTGTTAATACTAGTCGCAAAAGCTAAATGCAAGTGTTTCACTGCACCTCTTGTTCCATTGCCTACTGTCCATTTTGGGCTTGAATCAAATGGATGCGGAGTCGCACTGGCTGTGCCAAACAGGTGATGCTGGAAAACAAATACACCTCTGAGAGAGGGTGTTTTGAAGGTAAAATCTTGAGTTTTATTTACCCATTGTTACCAAGTTTGCGTGAAGCTACTGCTTCACTGCTCAAATCAAGTCAGACCAAGGGCAGGCAGCAGGAGGGAGCTGCCGAGAGCCCTCCTGTCCCATCCACCTCCTGCTCTGAGGAATCTGGGATGGGACAATGTGCACGTGAATCCCACAAGGAGGTGGTGAAATGCTGAACAAACCCTCACTGCTGCCTTTCTGTCCCTGGGGCTTTCCTGTCTCTGGCCAGCTCCTTTGCTGGGGGCAGGAATGCAAGGTACAATTTATCCCACTGTGCTTCTGAAGCCCTGCTTGGGCTCTGCAGGGCACCTTGAATGTGCAGTGTCTGGACAAAGGGTTAGATTTAGTTCAGGAAGTTCTCAAGTATTTGCAAGCAAAAGAGAGTAATGATCTCAGTAGCTATTTAAATGGTAGCAGTAATTTTTTATGTTAAAACTTTGTCTCTTAGACAACAGGAGTGATTTGGCTTCCTCCAAAGCCCTCTGACAATGGGGAACTTAAATTGCTCATCTGAGCTCTAAACATCCTGTGCTATGCTCCAGAAGCAAAAGCTACAACTGTGAGGGTGTGTATTTGCCCTTTTTATTTGCATACCTTTGTCTGTGTCAGCTGATGTCCCATGAGTGACACAGAAAATACAGTGAAGGTGCTGAGTCTTTGAAAGATGACAGAGGCTTAGTCCAGGTAAGTCCAGGGTGTTTGTTCACCTATGGAAAAATCAAAAAGGCAAACATTAAGAGCAGCTCTTTGGTCCCAAATCATGCACAGCACAGCTCTCTAAGAACATTCCTTTGCAGTCAGTCAGCCACCCCCTGTCAGGTGTTCGCACTTCCTCTGGCAGCAGTTACAAAGTCTTGATTACATCCCAACCACACTGTAAACCTGTGGCAACCTGCCCATCTCCTAGAAACTCCTCCACCTTTCAGCATATGACAGAGCTGATCCCTGAACTTTTGCTCCTGTCACAGCCCTGTGCCCAGCCCCAGCTCCAAATGCCTCTGTTGTCCTTTCTGCACTGGTTACTGAGCAGCCACTCAGCCCTGTGACACAATCCCTCTGCAACTTATCCCTGAAGGAGTGTTACAAGGCTAGAGGGATAACTGATATAGGTAAAAGTCCACATTATCTGTGCAACATAGCTTTACTAAGATTCTGCAGATGTAATTTATTATTCCAAGAGAACAGGCTAGGAGCTGATTTCAATTGTAACAGACTACCCACCATCGCTTCTTTTGAGTGCTTTATACAACGATCATGAACATGAGCCAGCAATGTGCCCAGGTGGCCCAAAAGGCCAATGGCACCCTGGCCTGTATCAGGAACAGTGTGGCCAGCAGGACCAGGGAGGTCATTCTTCCCCTGTACACGGCACTGGTGAGACCCCAGGCAACAACTGACAGAATGAGAGGACACAATCCTAAACTGTACCAAGGCAAGTTCAGGTTAGATGTTAGAAAGAAATTCTTCACTGAAAGAGTGGTTGGGCACTGGAATTGTCTGCCCAGGGAGGTGGTAGAGTCACTGTCCCTGGACATGTTTAAAAAAAGATTGGACGTGGCACTCTGCTGTGGATTAATTGATGAGGTGTTAGGTTAGATCATAGATTGGACTAGATGATTTTAAAGGTCTTTTCCAACCTAGTTGATTCTGTGTAACTCCTGAACATTCTTGGAGGTCCCCAAGGACTGACACCAACAAGATTGACTGTGAATACTTTTGAATGACATTAAAGGGAACTTCAGCAGTTCTCCACACAAGGTGTTCTTTGCCCACTGGACAAGAGTTGAGAGCACACAGCTCCTTGTACTGCAGTCCATCAGGCCCCGTATAAATTATTGTGGGTCACAGACTTTGTGCACCACATCCCTGCTGCCAGCATGAGTGGAGGAGTATAGAGAGCACCAAGGAACTCCCTGGGACACCAGGAGACAAGGCAGAAGATGGAGGAGGAAGAGACCACTGGAAGAATTCGGAGTCAAGTTAGTGAAGACAGGAGTACATGCCATGTTGCTATTCAGCATCAAGGTTCCTCTTAGAAACAGTGATTATTGAAGAGTTAGACCAAGAAAAAGAAATTTGAGGAAGCATCTTCTGTTGAGATGGTTTCCACAATCACAGTGCAGTGACCTGTGCGCTTTAAGAACATTGCATTGGCATCTCCTGTTGCAAACAGATGATTTTCAAGGTCTTTTCCAACCCAAACCGTCCTATGAGCCCGTAGGATCTCCAGCAGCCGGGTTTCCCACAGCTCGCTGCAGCTGGGGCGGTGCTCGGGGGGTTTGGGGCTCACACCATTGCTGAGCCCCGAGCGGAGCCGGCGGGCGCGGTGATGGCGGCAGCGGCCGGACAGCGCTGGGCGGCCCGAGCTCCCCTGTGCCGGGAGCGGAGCGGGCAGCGCGGGTGGGCACCGCACCCCAAACTGCTGCGGTTCAGAGCCCGCCCCGAGGCCTCCGGGCACCTCCGAGCGACGCTGCCCCGACCCCGGCTGGGAGCCCTCGGCCCGGCCCGCCCGCAGCCCCTCGGCGGTCCCGTCCCCGCCTCGGGGGTCCCGTCCCCGCCTCGGGGGTCCCGTCCCCTTCCCCGGGGCAGAGCCCACGGCATCCCGGGGGTGTCCGGCCCCCGACATGGGCGGGCGCCGCAGGGTCCGTCCCCCGGCTGCCGCCCCTCCCGTCGGGGCGGGGATGAAACACGTAGTTTTCCGGAAAGCCTCGGCTATAGTTTCGTTTCTCGGAGCCCATTTTTGTTTCTGACTCTCGGGACAGCTGCAGACGGGGCGATGGCGGCGCTGGAGTCCGAAGCGGGCCTGTCGGGGCTGGAGGAGGATCTCACCTGCTCCATCTGCCTCTGCCTCTTCAGCAGCCCCGTGACGGTGCCCTGCGGGCACAACTTCTGCGCCTCCTGCCTGGAGCTCAGCTGGGCCGGCCTCTCGGGGGGCTTCAGCTGCCCGCAGTGCCGGGCCACCTTCGCGGGCCGCCCGCAGCTGCAGAAGAACACGGTGCTGTGCCGGGTGGTGGAGCAGCTCCAGGGCCGCGCCGGGGCCAAGGGCGAGGAAGAGGAAAATGAGGATGGGGATGGGGATGGGGAGGCGGGGGGGTGCTGTGCGGAAGAGCCCCCCGTGCCCTGCGACAGCTGCCGGGAGGCGCCTGCCGTGCAGACCTGCCTGACCTGCACCGCCTCCTTCTGCGCCGAGCACCTGCGGCCGCACCGCGACAGCCCCGCGTTCCGCGACCACCAGCTCTGCCCGCCCCTGCGCGACCTGCAGCTGCGCAAGTGCCCCCAGCACAACAGGCTCTTCGAGTTCTTCTGCGGCAAGCACGGGGTCTGCATCTGCTCCCTCTGCCTGCTCGGGCACAAGCTGTGCCCCACCAGCCCCTTGGAGCAGGCAAAAGCCGCTGCCCAGGTGAGCAGCCGGGGCTGGGTGGGGTTGGCCGGTGACCCCGGGGCTGGAACACCTTCCCAAGGGCACCCGGAGCGCCCCTTGGCTCCCTCGGGGCCTGGGCAGCCGTTCTGGAGTGCGGAGTGAAGGCCAGAGCAAGACATCGACGGTAAATCTCGTGCCTGTCATTGATAAAGTGTTATCTGCCCTCCAACATGCACTCAGGCACGTCCTCAGAGTCATTCCTTGCGTTTTCCTCCTCTCTCCAAGATGTTGCTCAAGAGCAGGGATCTGGGAAGGAGCTGTCAGGGAGTTGATTGTCAGCTCCTGGGCCGGGCTGGGCTCTCCAGTGAGGTCTCCCATACTCTGTGGCATCACCCAGAACTCTGCTGCTTTGCTCCCTGCCAGGGCTCGTCACAGCCTGAGGGGCTCATGTTCCTCTGCAGATTTCTTAAGAAGAATTATAAAGGTGTCGTAGGGAGATCTCAAGTATGTAGACAAAAGCCAGAAAGAGGTTTACAGAGTAGAAGGGAAGGAAACCTGGCCTTTATATTTTCCAGCACGGCTGAAAATCAGTGTGGATGAGTAAAGTATGCTGAAAGAGTCTAGGTGGCCAAACTCCTGTCTGTTCAGTGAGTGTGTGCACAGCTGCAGAACTTAGCCCTGATTGAGCTTAGCAGAATTTTGAACTAAAGGAACAGGTAAATCACATCTGAACGAGAAAATTCTCAAAAGGAGAGGGGTGAACAGTAGCATCAACTTCGTGCCCAAAGTCCAACCTGAGAGCTAATGTAACATTTATTCTGAGCGTGAGAACTGCTGTGCCGATAAAAGCACTGGGTCCTTTGTGAAGAGAGCATCAGCAAGCATCAGCAATGGCATCTTGCTCTTGGGAGAGGTGGGGAGTGTGTGGGTGCCGCAAGCCACACATGCAGGAGGGTACATTTACACCCTCCAAGGTTCAAGGGAAAGTAGGTTTTAAGCTGAGAGTACTAAATGCTTACAAGAGTATTTAAAACTGAGAGCAGACATGACAACTGCCTCTCTGAAATTCTTTCTGGTCTCTCCTCTTGCAGTCGGCACTGAAGAAAAAACTCGTGGAGCTGCATAACCAGGGTGAAAGAACTGCCCGGGCAATGAGCACGGTGAAAACAAACCAGAACCAAGCTGCTGTAAGTGGGTAGCTGTTCAGAGTGCTCTCAGGTTGCCTGGCACCCACTGGCCACTGCATGGCATTGGTGATTGTACCCTTGTGACAACGGCTGTAGTTCTGAGGCTGCATTGGCAGGAAAAGGTGTTACTAGGAAGGAACGAAAAAGAGAAATTTTGGCAGGGCCAGGCAGCTCTGTGGGAGATGGGAGTAAACCAGGCACTGTGCAAGGTTTTGTACCCTCATGTGAGGGTGACACTGAGAATGGGCTCCATTCCTTGTGAAATAGAAATAGAAATAGAAATCCACGGCTCTTCTCTTGCTTGTTTCAAGGAAGAGAAGCCCACATGTGAAAGAGGCTTTCGTGCAGTAGCACTGGGAGTATTTTGTTTACGAACTGTTCTTTTGAAACCAATGCGTATCTGCTCTTGTCTGCTCCAGGAGACAGCTTCAAGAAAGAAGGAATTGATCAGAAATGAGTTTTCAGAAATAAAAGCTGTAATTGAAACAAGAGAAAACGAGATCATGAAAGCAATTACAGAGGAAGAAAAGAGAGTTTGGAATAAGTTTGATTATATTTACAGTGTTCTGGGAAATAAGAAGAATGAAGTTCAGTCTCTCAGAGATCAGATTGAGATGGCACTGACTGAAAGTGATGACGTTCTGTTTTTGAAGGTAATTTGTCATTTAAATGTGAATCCAGTTCTTCATTCTAGAATGCAGACTACCAAAAACTTGCTGTGGTCATCTTGCTCTCCAGAGGCTTCCCGTCAAATGGAAATGCAGTGGTGTGCAAGAACCTGCTATCAAAGGAAGTACTGAAAAGTACACAAATATCAGTGAAAGAATGCTGAAGGGCTGTCTGGTAACTCCCCCAGTTCAGCCACTGCCTCTGCCACAAGCAGAGGTGTCACTGGGCAGGAGTCACCTCTGTGACGTGTGGCAGCTCTGTGCTGTGACCTGTCTGCTCATTGGTTCAAGTACCAGTGGGAATTAAGGTGTCTGAGCTGCTGCTGGAGTTTTGCCATGAGCTGTGTTTGACTGTAGCCTTTGTTCCCTTGAACTTGAGATGAATGCACAAACTCCACCCCATTTAAAGTAAGTTTGTTATATTTTTCTCTGTGTGCTACACAAGGTAGTCTCTCACTTGTCGTTTCAGAGAGCAGCAGCACTGCAACAAACATCAGCAAAAGAGGCTTTTGTTCCTGTAGTTGAAATGGACCAAAATGTGTTGCATTCCACTTACCAGTCTGCCATTATGCTCAAAGACATAGTGAAAAATTCAGTGACTCAGAGTAGGGAGAAAAAAGAAGAAGGTACTGTATCATTGGGGGAATTGGCATTTCTACTTTTGCTTTGAGCTGTAGTGAGGGATCTTTCGTTTCAATCCAAATATATATATATTTTTTAAAAAGGTGCAACAAATACAGTTGGTTAATATAAATAGTTTCTTCCAATCTCTGCAGTGCTCCATTTCCACACAAAAACCTTACAGCTTGGGCTAAACTGAGAGACAAAATGTGCCAGTGTTTCTTCACTGTTACCTATACTTGGATAAGCAGATGAGTATCATACTACACCCTTCTGGCAAAGCTCAGCCTTTCTTCTTTAGAGTAATTTATGGTGTCACCATTTAGCAGGGTTGGATGTGGTTAGGGTGTGGATTTGAGGGGAGATTTGAGAGGCTTTAGAGTGGCAGGACTCCACTTACCCAGCTGTAAAGGTGCTGATGGTGTAAGTGTGGTGGAACAAAGCTCTACCTACCGGGTTAAGCCAAATGATCTTTTGGACAGGGGTATGGATGTGCAGTTCCCTCTCTGCCAATTATCGCTTCAGTTCTGTTCGCATAACTGAAAAATAAGATGGAAAAATGTCTTTGCTAATGCATGACTGTTCCTGGCCATTCAAACCATAATGTAAATTGTCACCTTTGCAGCCAAACCTGTGAAAATTAAGGCCCCTCCAGCAGCTCATCCAAACAAACCCCAAGTTGGAAAAAAGGCTCACGGACCACGTAAGTACTACAGAACATCATCCTGTCCTAACTATGGCTTTGCTGTTAAATAAGAGGTGGATCAGTTACCCGAGAGCTGTTTGCTGTGGTCGTGATGCAGTGATGACCTGTAGTGAGCACCCCGGCACAGGGAGGGGAAGGTGCTTTGGGATATTTGGGGATGGATGCCTTGTGAACTGCACAGGTACATGAGTGCATCAGGCTGTACTGGTGTCTGTGTGGGCTCTAAAGCAAAGCAGAGCCTCCCCACCCTCTGGTTGTTGCAGGTTTTTTAACTTTGCACCAAACACCTTTCGGTTTGTTTGATAGATTTGCGTGTATTGAGTTGTGCTTAGGATCTGTTCATGTTCTGGTTTTTTTCTTCCTCTCTCACAGACCAGACCCACAAAGAGAAAACGGTTCCCCAGGCTCAAAACACTTCTCAGGTCGAGACAGATACCAGTAAGTGGTGGTTAAAGCAGCCTTACTCAAACATTTTGCTGCCTCCAGTGTAGGGCTGGGGTGATGGTTTTGTGGCAGGTTATACTGGGGCCTTTCAGTACTGTTTTGTCCAGATACCAGAATTAATGGGCACTGTTGCCTGTGTGCATGATCTTCCATGTTTTCTTTTTGAAGTAAATGCAGGTGTTAAGAAAGAACTTCAGTAACTTCCAGGGAGCTCTTGACACATGGTCCAGGTGCTGGGTGTGGAGCAGTGATGGGGGTGTGCTAGGGAAGCAGGACTGGAATGGAGCTGTAGCTCCTGTTGCTACACTAAAAGCTCTGTTGTAAAAGGGAAAGGAATAATCAGTGTTCCTCAGGGGAACAGGAATAGTCTACATGCCTGAACACACTGCTCCGGGAGGAGAGATCAAGCTCCTCCCAGGCTCATGACCCTGTGAAATAGGAAGCAGCTGGAAGGTTGTGCTTGATGTGCAGCTTTCCAGTGTGAGGGTATTTGTATATAAGAGAAGGGAACACAGGTGACCTCACCCCTGATGAGTAACAACTGTGTTAATTACACAACACAGCCTCACCCCCATGAGTCACAGCTGTATCCAATAAAGAGAAATGTGATAAAAAGGAGTGGGTTAGTGAGTGATGGGAGGATTGTGAAGGAGGAGGATCCTGGGGAGAGAGAATCCTGGCTGTGAGGTCAGTCTGGGTCTGCAGTTAGAGCCTGTTGTTGGAATGTGCAGTCACAGTCTACCTGGGTAAAAGCCTGCAGTCAGAGGCTGCAAGGGAAACCTCCAGCAGGAGTTTGCTGCAGCCAGGGTCAGTGAGTAATTGGAGTCAGGATGGCTGAGCTGTAAAGAGGAATAAACCAGGACCCTTTTCATGCTGTGATAAGCAAGGAGTCTGTGTCTCAGCTCATTTCTACCCTCTAACAAGTGGGATGGTGCATCATTTGTATGTGGCTTCAGCCTGCTGGACTGTCAGCTCTTTGCAGTTTCAGAAGAGCTGTGGTGATGATGTTACAGCTGACACAGTCTTACCAGTGGCTTTTGCCTCCCAGTAGAACTCACAGTTTACTTTTTTTCTTTCCCCCCTCCAGAGGAGAAAAAGAAAGCGGCTAAAGTTGGTGAGTCCAAACTTTCATCATGCCTATTGTAATTTTCATTGACTGCTCTTAAAATAATAAGATGGTTGTTAGCGTATTGAATAAAAGTTCAACTCTTGCTGGCCATTCTGAGAGCAGTCAAACACTGAGAGAAGTTGTCTGGAGAGTGGTATTTTCAAAACTTGACATCACAGTGAACAGCCTGAGCCAGCACTGAAGTTAACCCTGCATGGAGCAGGAGGTTAAACTAGATCAGCTCCACCCTGAGTGTGTCTGTGATGGGGTGTTAAACACATGAGGTCTCTTCCCAACTGGCCAAACTTTCTTTTCTTCTGTTGACACAGCACCAACCCCAGCACCAACCACCACAACTGCTGCTGCTAAAGAGCTCATTGACAGCTTCCTGAAGAAACCCAGAGAGGAGCTCTTGCAGTGTAAGACCCCCAACGTTACACTCCTTAAAGATTAGCTTTGTTCTTGTACTGGTGTTATGTGCCCTCTTTAGTTACCTGAGAAAAATACTTCTGAGGGGGGTTTCGTTAGCTTAGCTTAATAGGTTGTTACAAATGAAGGAAATTTCTGGAGAAAAAGGGGGCAGGAGGTTTCTAAGTGGTTCTTTTGCCAGTTGAATCACATGAATCTTCAGCCTCTATGTATCTTTATGAAGACAAATGAAGTTTTTTAACTAATGACTTTAGTTTCCCCAAAAAGGCAGCGTTAGGGTAGCCTAGAAACACGGTGTAGTGCAATAGATTCTTTTTAAATTAAATACAGGCTTTTATGTGAGCCCATGATGGCTTGTTAAGATGCTATACAGCATGGAGTACCCTTTGCTGCCAGATCAGCAGTCACCTTCTTTTGCCAGGGTGTATTTGGTGATAAAGGGATCCTGTGGGGCTGCAGGAAGGAAGAAAACTTGCCCTCCATTTGCCTGTTGAGTAGAGCTGCAGTTGAACCCAGCAGCTTTACTGCAGCCCTAAGAACCGGCTGCACTGAGGAGGAGAGCGGAGCTGGCAGATAAACACAGCAGCAAGTGCTGAGGCGGGACAGGATACATAAAGGTGCTTTGTCCTTCAGTACCTTCAGGTGATACGTGTCATTGCAGATGCTGCCAACATCACGCTGGATTACAACACAGCTCACAACACCGTGGTTCTGTCTGAGAACTACACCAGGATGTCCATCTCAGATGCCTTTGTGGGTCACAAGTACCACCCTCAGCGCTTCACCGATTACCGCCAGGTGCTGGGCTTCCAGTGCTTCAAGAGGGGCATCCATTACTGGGAGGTGCAGCTGCAGCAGGGCAGCTTCTGCGGCGTCGGCGTCTGCTACGGCAGCATGGAGCGCCAGGGCCCCGAGAGCCGCCTGGGCAGGAACAGCAAGTCCTGGTGCGTGGAGTGGCTCAACTCCAAAATATCGTCCTGGCACAACGATGTGGAAAAGTGCCTGCCCAACACAAAGGCTACCAAGATCGGGGTGCTGCTCCACTGCGAGGGGGGCTTCGTGATTTTCACGGCGGTGGGGGAGAAGAATAACTTGATCTATAAATTCAAAGCCCAGTTCACCGAAGCCTTGTACCCAGCCTTCTGGCTGTTTTCCAGTGATGCCGTTCTCTCTCTGTGTCACATGAAAGAGTAAGGTGTTGTATCTCACTTTAGTTCATTTACAGCACAGATAATCTGTCTCAAAGATTCATTGTTTGATACAAAAATTGTAATCTCTTTTAAGCAGTATAGGAAATCTGCCAATTCTTTGGTATGAATTGCTAAAGCCTTTAGATAGTGATTTAGCAAAATGTTTTTGATAGTAAAAACTATAATGGTTTGCAAAGGTCCTGATTGCCCTAAATCAAAGTTGTGATGCAAATCCTTGTTAAATGTCTTCAGTGGCCCCTGTGGCTTCTGTGGTTTCCTGTAAAGGAGCAACAGAATTAATCTGTTCCACGGGTAACAATAACCCTTTTGAGAAAGAAACGGGAAGAATTTCTTGACAAAGTCAGGCTTTGAGGGAGGGGAGGTCTCACTGTTGCCTTTTTGCCCGTGCACAGACTGTTGTCCATACAGGTGTTCAGTATGTGACACCAGTGTGTGACTCCACCAGGTGCTACAGAAAGAGCTTTTGAAACCCATGAGTTCAGGTTTTATGGCTCTGAGTTACAAAACCCATTATGATCTCATCAGGATGGAACCGCGGAGACTTTTAGAATTGATGGGAAAGAAATGGTATTAGAATCACCAGGAAACAAATGACATCAGCTGAGGCACTGAGAATACACCAGAGAGTTGTCAGGAAGACATCCTGCAGAGCAGTGGTGTGCATCCTGTGATGAAGATTGTGGGATGAAACATTGTGTCATCTTCTGACCCAGAAAATGCTTCACATCTTCACACTGAAGGCTCTTCAGTGCTGGTTTTGGTGGGTTTTTTTGTGTGTGTGTGCTGAGGAGTTCAGGGGGTGCATTCCTGCTCTCAGTCTCCTGTCATAAAGCTTTTCCTCTTTATGAGGTGGGATATTCTCTGCTGGTGTCTCTTTAGCTTAAAGAGTGTCTCCTGTCATAAAGCTTTTCTTCTTTATGAGGTGGGATATTCTCTGCTGGTGTATCTTTTGTTGTTCAGGTGGTAGGAATTGGATTTCTTGCATGTTTTTGGGACTCCAGTTTGAGGAGTCTCAAGACAGAGATACCTGATACCTGCAAATTCCTGAAAAATGCTGGTTCCTCTCGGCATGAAACCTGTGGGCAGACAGGGTGAGTCTTTTGACATACAGAGGATTAGCACAAAGGAGCATATACATCCATTCCTCCTGGGATGGATTTTTAATTCTCTTGGTGTTCTTTGGGGTTGTGGTATGTCTTCAGAGCTTCGCACCAGGTACAGAGAAATCTGTACGTCTTACTTATAACTTTAAAACAATCTGTAGGCAATCAAGGTATTTGGATCTCATAGTTATTGGGCCTGTATCTTGTTGGTGCCTCTGGACTTAGTGTGCCAGCTCTTATTTCTTGTAGCCCATGGGAAGCTCACACGAGAGCCTTCCTGGACTTTGATTTGTAAGATTCCCCTTACAGGACTTGGTGAAATAGAACACAAAGCCACTGCTGGCACTTTGGCAGGGAATTGCTAGAAGGCTTTAAAGAACCTCTGTGAACTACATTCCACATTAGCCAAAGTGCTTTGGAGAGAGGCTTTCAGGAATTCAGGCTTGGTGTCTCTATTTTTACTTGGTTTGTAAACTCTTGGTTCTTTGTCAAGGACAGCACAAGTCTCATTTCTTCCCATTTTTTGGTCAGAATAGGATATGGAATTGGTGGTGGATCTGAAAGTGCCATGGCTGTCTTTGGAGCAGTTCCACTCTCTCAAGGGTCTCCACTTTCCAAAGCAGTCAGCACTAAAACTCCCATCCTGAGCAGAATGCTGCAAAAGGTGCTGAAGTAGGCTGTGTCCTGCTGGGAGCCAACAATGCGTGACAAACCAGGGTTTCTGCCCTTCCAGTTTTTCAGCAGTGAAAAATAAGAGCAGTTCCCTCTGAGAAATCCTTTTGCTGCTTGGCCGTGCCTCAGTGGCTGTAGATCCACTCAGCAGGGTGCTGAAGGAGTACTCTGTCCCCTTGGTTGTGGGCAAAACTGTGCTCTGGCAGCCTGTGCAGTGGAGAAAATCCCCATCCTCTGTTCCTTGCTTCTTGACTTTAGAGAGGTGTCAGTACTGCGCTCTGAGTCTATGGACTTCTGTGGCCACAGTCTGGAGGGACACCCAAACAAAGTAAAGAGAAGCTTCTATTCTGCCTTGTGGGATATAGTTGGATTCTTGACATGGGACACTGGTGTAGGACCAAGCATGTGGAACACATGAGGTGCCCTGCAGTGAAACAAGCTTTCTCCTGGGCCCCTGATCCTGTGTTTCCTGATCCTTTCTTTTGTGCTATGAATGACTACAAATCATAGAGTGAAGTTCTGTTAATTTGGAATTCACAGAATATTCTGAGTTGGAAGGGACTCACAGGGGTTACTGAGTCCAGCTCCTAAGTGAATGACTTGTACTGGGATGGAACCTTGGCATTACTAGGACCAATCTGTGGGCTTCTGAGAAATGTTGTTTTGGTTAGCTTCAGGTATCTTGCATGTATTCAAACATTACTGTGATATAACTATTATAATTAATAATAAACAGTAGTGTGTTTAGGAAAAATACTAGTTACTGCATGAGAAATGATCTTTTTAAAATCTTTTCAACACAATTGAAGTGGTAGTGCATAGTACCTGTCAGAGCTGCACTGGTTTTAAACAAGACATATATAGGAGCATATATTTTGATTGTAATTCTCTTTTTAGTATTACAAAGAAAGCAACTTAGTCTAGAAAAAGAACTAATTCTGGTGTTAACACCATGAGAATGTGCATTGATTTACATTTTAATATACAAGTGAGAGTAAATCAAAAAAGTTGCTGAATGAAAATAAATGAATGCTTAATCTTCAATTACAGACATCAGTAAAACAGTGTACTTAGAAAAATAAATGCTTATGTGGTTATAAACCTCTTGATCATGCTGATATATCAACCATGTGCTTCAGCCTTTATAAGGTGTGCTCTTGTTTGTAGCTGTGCCAGCCACACCCAGGCAGAGCCACCACCATGGATTTTGTGCCATCTGCTCCATGTGCCTGTGACCACTTCTGGAGCTGGATGGTGATGGTTTGAATTCAATAAATACAGTAAACCCTGACTCTGACTGTTTTGTTCTGTGCTCAGGGTCGAAGCAGGGAGGGGCTAGAAGTGAAGGCACCACAGAGTACAAAGGACAGCTCTTTCAGAGCATTACTCACTGGGTTATGGGAGAGCTGGGGAAGGGGCAGGCAGAGCTCTGCTGGTCTCTGGACTGCTCCTAACCTGCCTCATTCCCCTGGGCTGCACACCCATTATCAGTAATGCTGCATCCTCACTGAGAATGAGGAAATCATCTTTCCCAGTAAACAAAACTGGAGACCTTTCTGGGTAAGTAAAACCCTGGTTATCAGCTGGAGGAAGATGGACAATTAGAAACACAGGGGTGGGATTGCTTTAAAAGGCCTGAGGTGAGATCCAGCATCTGCCAGCCTAAGTCCCACCTGGAAGCAGCAATAGATGATGATTCCTGATACCACCCAGTGGAATTGCAAGCTGCTGCCTCCCCATGTGGCCAGTGGAAAACAACTCAGCAGGGAGCTGATTTAAACAGCAGATTTAAAAATCAGCCCAAACAAAGCATCCATGAAACAAGTTAAACATTTCCATCTAAAGTTCTCCAAGTGAGTTGGGCTGAAGAAGGTTTTGGGGGAAAAAACTCTCTGAAGAGTTTGCAGACTCGCAGTTGCTTGAGCAGTGTGATAGATGCTATAAAAACTAGGTGAGGGAAAAATCCTTGTCTTTGCTACTTGTCCCATGATGTCCCTGGGATTAGGAGGTTAATTAGGTCTGCCAAAGCTTTGCCTCTGTTTCCAAAGACAGGCAAAGAGGTTTTTAAGCCTGTGTAAACTTGACTGTGTGTACAGCCAAGGGCCTGAGCAGGTGCTGAAGCCCCTGGGAAGTCAGTATGATGTATGATTATATTCATACAAAGTCTGTTTTCTTCCTTGCTAATGATATTTCCTCTTGATTTAGCTTTGTGATTACTTTTTCACAATGAAAAGAAAACTGACTTAGACTCCAAATCATATTCTCTGTGAATATATGTAAAAATGTTAATCAAGACATTCCCTATTTTAGTAAAACTGTATTTGGTTAGTGTTTAACAGACTGTATTTCTGTATTTCTGTACCCAGTCCCCTGATTCCCTCCCAATTAAGTGGCTGCTACTTCTCAAATAATCAATGTCAGTTAAAAACATGTCACAGAGTGGTCATTGTATGACTCCTATTCAAAGCTCATGTCATTGGCATGTCATTTCATTGGCAGCTATTTTGTCCCATAAAAAAGTTCAAGGCAGCAATTTGTGAATCTTGCTCAGCCAAGTATAACTGTGGAAAAGAGGAGTCGTTCCAAAAGTCAATTTATTGTGGTCTGTCAGAGTTCTCCCCATTCAGTTGTCTCCAGGCCCTGTCATGGGCTCACTTCTGTGAGCTCAGCCCTGTGTTGCCCAGGCTGCAATCAGATGCCATTACATGGGAAAGAATGGGTTTATTCACACCATTTATTGTCTCTGTGTGGTAGACACGTGTGTATCATTTTATGGTGCAGGAATTCCATTTACACAAACTATAGGCAATTATGTGAGCGTGGCTAAAGGACTAAGGGAGGGTGGGAGGACCCACCAATCAAATAATACAAGCTAATTGAAAAGAGGCAGATAATTTAGGTGAAAGTACCATCATGAGCAATTCTTGAACCTAAATTAGTTCAACAGAACTTTAAGGAGGTGACTTAGTTGCATTTTGTCTGTGCTTGTATTAAGCTCCTTAATGTTTTTCAGTGTCAGAAAAGACCACGTACTTTTTACGGTATCTACATTCAATTTTAAAAATCACGTAGTTCTTGGTGAAGAAAGGGCTTTTTTTGCTTTACAGGTAGTTTTTTCCTCCCAGGTTAGAGAGGGTTTTCACATTTGCCTGTAAAGGAAGAGAAATTAAGCAAAGACTGGGGTGAGGAGAAAAATATCTAGAGAAAAAGCAAATTTACACAGAGCAAGGGATGTTAGAGAGACTTTTCTAGTACTGAGCACAGGCTGCTTTCAAACCTTCCTCAAAAGACTATCTTTCCAAAATCCAGAGTTTTTTTGTGAAGCAAAGAAAATGTGAAGAGAGATTAATGTGAGTGTCCTAGGGTAACTTTATGATGCCTGTATCCCCAATCGTCTGTTCTGTTTGTGCTGTATATTGAGTCCTGTGCCTTTAAGACTGGTTCTAAGAGCAAGAAGAAGCGCGGAGTTTGTTTTGAGAAAACTGCCTGACTCCTCCACATTATTCTGCGGACAGCGTGTTCAGCGGAGGCTTGGAGAGACTGCAGGACAGATTTTTTTTTCTTTGCTTTTAGTTAGTTTCAGCTAGCTAGGGCAGAGAATTTCCCTGGACTGTTTTTTTTTCCTTTTTCTTGGAACTGTTTAAACCTGCTCTGGACTGCAAACCCAGGGGAGCACTGGGGGCTGCACCTGCGGCCCACCAGGGCCTGGACCTCGGCATTTTCCAGCAGCGCTGGAGGGACTGGGACTGATGAGAGACTGAGAGAGAGCTGAGCTCCACCCACGGCAAGGACTTTCTCAATTTGCCATCTCACTTCAGACGGAGAAGTTTTATTGTTTCATATTATTCATTCTTTATACTTGTATGCACTTCATTTGTTTAGTAAAATAGTTTTTTCCACTTTTCTCCAAAGAGGGTTTTGGGTTTTTTTTTTCCAGACCGGTTGGAGGGAGGGGCCACGTGGGTTTGCTTCCTTAGAGGGATCCTATACAGGGGTTTTCTCCCAAATTTGTCCCAAACCAGGACAGTGAGTTAAAAGAGTTCACAGGGCTCACGAGCCATGATCTTCAGGAAATCATCCAGGTCCCAGTTTGGGTGGAATTGTTAACTTTAGTCCTTGGTTTTAACTTTGCTCCAGATTCAATATCCAAAGACTGGGCCGAAACTTTTCAACTCTCAGCAGCAGTGTCTCTTGTGTCAGTTGAGCTCAAACTCGCAGGGGTTGGCTCCCCTTTCTCTGGCAGCCTGGTAAACCAACATGAAATCCTTAAAGCGAGGGGCACAGCCCAGCCAGGCTTCCCCAAAGTGTTCATTCCCAGTGAAGAGGAAATCTCCCCCCACTTCTTCACCCTGCACCACAGAAGGGTTTGGATGGGGCCTCACCACTCCCCACTCCCTTCCTCCTGCTGGAAAATCTGGTTTTTCTGCCTGTAGACTTTCTGGACACTGACATCGACCTGGGACACGTGGTTCTCTGAGTCGTGGGAGACGTTTCGGATGGATCCTTTCACCACTGGATGTGAAGAAGACAGGAGGTGGTTACAGAGCAGCAGGAGAACAGTTCAGGTACTACGAGCTCACTGAATGAAATACCTGGAGAGCAGCTTTGCTGTGCAGGTTTTACACCTACCACCTGCACATGGACACGTTTCTGAGCTTACATTGCATCCTTTGCACAGGGGATCTCCACACAAGCTGTGCTGTGTCCTTGGAATTGTGCTTTAGTGACTGCTCAAACCAGCCACACCACAGGAAAAAGGTTGATAATGCAAAGTAGTGGAGGATAAAAAAAGCACATGACAAGAGGTCAGCTCAGGGATTAATTTTTTTCAGTCTGTGTTCCAAGGCAATGACTGTCACAGACACCTCCTTCCTGACTCCAGGGGACTCTGGAGCTTTTCCTTTCACAGCACTAACAGAAGTTGATCCAAGAAGAATCAAAATATGATTTGGTCAGAAAAAAAATGAGAGGTTGTTAAATCTTTTTCATTTAAATGTTTAGTGGGTTTTTTCCCTCTCAAAAGACAATGTCATCCATCCACCAAAAGGCACTTTGGGAGATGATGAACAACACTGAGAACTCTTAAAGTGACTTTATTTGAAGTCTTATTTAAAAATCACTTTGCATACATGTACCTTCTTCTCCTAGAAGGATCCTAGCTGGAAGGAAAGCATAAGAAGCCATTGTCTCTGTTTGAAAGCATTCTTTGCATTCATCATATGGAGAACAAAGCATCCCATCTGACAGGTATTTGTTGTCCTGAAGCCACCTTTATCATTGTCACTGGCCCCATTTTTCACAGCAATCAATTATTCTTCTACTAATTAAATTAATTTAAATCCCACATCCATAGAAGGCTCAGAAACATTCACCATTTGAAAAAGAAATCCTCAGCAAATGAGGTCACACCACCACTCTCCTGCCACAAAACTTCTTCACTCTTGTACAGAAAACTCAACGACCCAAGATGCAGAAAAACCTTACCTCAGAAGTTTTCAAGAACTTCCTAATTTATTTAGATTTCCAAGGGAATCCAGAATGCTGTCTAACAGATGTCTCTGCTCTCTGTCTCCCTTAGTGTGATCATTTTTAATCAGCTGCACTCAAGTCTATTGCCGAGCTATAACGCACTTGTTGCTGGTGCTCCAGGTTGCTCCTGCACTGCTCGGGGTGCAGTGAGTGCAGACCCCCGTGCTAAGGAGAACCCTAAAGCCCCCATTCACTCCCAGTGTCATTTACACCTTCATTAGCAGCTATTTTCTCTAATCAAAAAAGCTGATGATAGCGATTTGTGAGTTCAGGGCAAGGAAGTCAGGCCATAAACAGAGTCAGTTCAAAGGGCTGCTTCCTCTGCTCTGTTGCTGCTGTGAGTGTGAGTGCCCCCTTTGTGTGCCTGGGCCCCCACATCTGTCAGTCTCTGCTTGGGAACCAGCACCTTCCTCCAGGACAAACAACGGGCTGGATGGCACCAATTCATTTAGAAGAAGAATAAAAATTACCAGCGCTCTTAAGGAAGCACGCCCTGCACTGGGCCTGTATTTGCACAGTGGTGCTGGTGTCTGATTTTATCAGCCTTAAAGTATGGCGAGGCCTGGTAGGAAAGCAGTCATTTGGTGGGGCTTTTAAATGTTGAATATGGAGTTTGTGGTTTTATTTCATTATGTAGGTACATTTACAGCAATGGAATTGTGGCTGTGTGGAGAGGCAGCTCTACAACTTTAGCTGTTTGAGCTCATCAAAGAGGTACAAACATGCACGTGGAAAAATGTGGGAATAAAATTAACACATCATAATTGAAAGAAAAAATTCTATTGCATTATTAAGAAAAATGGAAAAAGATTGGAATGTATTATCAGATAACTATTTCTTATTATTTCTTTTCTTATGGACTAATAACTGTGCTGTTTCCTCATAAGGGATGAAACCTAACCAGGATGTCACTGAAGGAAAGTTTAAATCACATGAAATCTTTAAGTTGCAAACAATTCACTGCCTCTACAGAAAAGAAACTGGGGAGTATGCAAACTGTGAGGGGAGGGAGAAGGCAAATTCATAATTGTGATAAAAAGAACTACAGACAAAGGCAATAAAAATGACCACACCAAGCCTGAGTGTACATTTACACACTCGTGACTCGGTGACACCTGCCAGCCAGCAGCACACCTGTGAGCTTTACTCACAGTTCAGTTTTGGTTCATAACCTTTCTGCCTGCAGGAAATGAGGACCTTGGCAGTAAAGCTTCTCCCTTCTAGGTTTCACTTTGTCCCCCCATTCAGATTATTTTCCACAGTTTATTTCCCAGATCAGAGAGCATGGTCATGCTATTATTTTAAGAAAAACAGCAAATAAATCCAAATAATCAATATAAATTGGAGGCAGAATGACTCCCCTTTAGTCAGCTTACCAAAATCACTGCTGCAAATAGCCATAAGTTCCATGTTGTCACAAGGACGGCACATAGCTAGAAAAAACAGAGCAGTTATTTATAACACTATAGTGCATCCCATTGCTTAAGGACTGGTGAATTCAGAGGGGAGATGGGGCAGAACTACCAGCTTGGAGAGCGCTGTGATCGGACGCAAACCAAAATTCTTGTTATGCAAATACCACCACAGCAAATAAGCACAGAGGATGTTCTAGTGAGGGCACTGCCAGGCAGTAGGGCCTCCTTTGCAACGCCAAAACAGCCTCTGCCACCTGCACCAGCTCAGCGGGGAGCAGCTGCCACCTGAGATCTGCCCCAAAAGCGGAGCCCCTACCTTCAGCCAGGGCCATGCTTTTGAAGTCGGGGCCAGCAGCGCTCTGGTTGCTCAGCAGCTCGTACTGAAGCTGGCGGTGCAGGGGCCGATGTCCCTGTGCGGGCCGGCCCGCAGGAACAGGGCCGCTCCCTGCGGCCTGCGGGCGCTGAGGCAGGACGCTGCCGGGGCCGAGCCCCCCGCGCCTCGCTTACCACCAGGTGCAGGCGCCCAGCGCGTTCCGCGGGGATGCTGGCGCCCTGGAAGTCGCTGGCGGGTTTGATGCAGACCGTGGTGTGCTGGGCACCGGCCAGGCTGGGCTCCAGCACCACTCGCAGGGTTCGTGCCGGGTACATCCACTCCAGGGAGCCCTCGGTGCAGCGCAGGTGAACCTGCTCCACGGCACGGGAGCGGGGCTCCCGGCTCAGGCCACTGCCGAAACACCACGGACCCGTCAGAAAAGGCCGAGGGGAGGGGAGGGGGAGAGGAGCCACGCCACTGCAACAGGTACCACCTGATCTTATTTCTAACTCTCCTAATGACCCTCAAATCGGCTTCCTCCAGCTGGACTGGGTTCCCTCCCTCCCTTCCCTCGAATCTGCGCCGTAGCACCACGCAGGAGCCGCAGAGGGACAGGGAATGCTCACAGCTGGGTGCACGGGAAGGAGCCTCAGCCCCTTTGACCAGCTCCATGCTTGGATGCCTGCAGCACGCAGAGAAATGTCAGAGGGCAATTTCTCACTGCTAAACAGCACAAAACTTTTTCTTGTGCTACGACTGGCCATTGCTCAGCGGTCCAGAGAATCCCACCAGCGAGTGGGAGGCTGGGGGTGAGAGCCGCTGACTCGCAGCAGGAGCCGCACGGCGATGTTACGCCCTATTTCCAATATAAACTCATCAGGAAAATGTTTCTGATAAAAAGGGCGGTGCTGGCCCTACTCCCGAGCGCTCGCTCAAGCCCGTGCAACTCCACTGCTTTCAGAACAGTTACTTTTGCTGTGGTCACTTACGAAAATAAAATCTGCGCCAGCATAATTAGTTAAAAGGAAAGTAAAAAGACAACAAAACATAGTGGGAAAGGACGCAATATTTGAGAATATTGAGAACACTTGTAGCCTATTTCCCTGCTAGTGACCGAAGTAAACCCACCAGCGCGGCGGCACCGCACCCAGCGCCGCGGGACGCGGCCGCTCCCTCCCCGCGATCCCCGGTTCCCGCAGCCCCCCGGCCCCGGCCGTGCGCACCCATCTGCCCCTCCAGCTGCAGCGGTCGGCGCTGCCCGGGCGGGATTCCCCTGCCAGCACCAGCACCGGCAGGGCCGGCGGCCCGGACGAGCCCCGCACCGTGGCCGTGGGCCGCCGGCTCTGCCGGGCGCGGCCGGGTTTTAAGGGCGGCGGGAGGGAAAGGGGTGGGCTGGGAGTGGGCTGGGGGTCCCGGGGGCGGCGGCCGCGCCTCTCACCGACCCCTTCCCCCGCCCCGCCGGGAGAGCCCCCCAGCACGGGGACAGCAGGGACACCCCGCCTCACCCTTCCCTCTCCGCACCCCCGTCCCCATCGCCCGGGCCGGGCAGCTCCCTTTTGTATCCGAAATATTTACGAGTGCTTAGTAACAGTTTCTCATCGCCGTGTAGGAAAGAACAAAAATCGTGTCAACATATTCAAAGCGAATTTTGAATGAACGATGGAAATTCAATAGTTTTAACTTCTGCTTTCATGATTATCTTTCAGGGGTCCGTGCACAAGAAAGCTCCAGGGCCCACGATTATCATGCTAAAAGCCGTGCCGTGCCTGCCAATAATTAGATTTCTATATGCATTGCCCTTTCCATATTTTCAATGAACGACATGGGGAGATGCTCTTTCGCAGGTCTGGGAGAGCGAGGCTCCTTTCTGCAGCCCTTGAGGGTGGAATCGGGATTTCGCGGCCGGGCGGGGACAACGGCCCTCGGCAGGGCTGGGTGGCACATCCCGGGATCCGCAGGGCATTGCTCCGGGATCCGCAGGGCATTGCCCCGGGATCCGCAGGGCATTGCTCCGGGATCCGCAGGGCATTGCCCCGGGATCCGCAGGGCATTGCTCCGGGATCCGCAGGGCATTGCCCCGGGATCAGCAGGGCATTGCCCCGCGCAGCAGCGCCGCGGTCACCGGGACTCTCCGGCCACCCGTTACCTTGCGGTTACCAGCGCGTTCTCACACTGCCCGCAACTGAACAGGCAGAGTCTGCCCGCAGCCCTGCTGCAAGGAGGGATTTTCCTGAAGAGGAAAATCAATTTGTTAGAGGAGATACCCTGAAACCAGAGCTTTAGTCCTCAAGTGTCTGATACTGGACTCCTTGAATCCTATTTCGACCCACTTTACTGTTCATTCACAAAACTTTGTATTTTTACCTTTTTTGTCAAAAAAAAGAAACAGAATTTCAGCCTTGACTTGCACTTTGTTAATGTCCTATGTTCTTCCCCACGCATACCTGTGCTGTGACTCTTTGCACAACTTTTGGCAAAAGTCTGGCTCAAGTTGGTGCTCACTCCAGCAATTCTAAAAACATTTAAAGCATCAAACCCTGACGGTTACCAACATCAGTGCCAGTGATCCTGAAAGCTCTGTGAAACTACTGTCTTACCCATCTAAGAAAAAACCTGCTGAATATCTATGCTCTGACCCCATCCTGAATGGAAAACAACACACAAACAGTCTTTAAAAGGTTTGATTGTGGCATAATACAGGAGCTGAGAGGCCAGAGCCCTTCTCTCTTTTGTGCAAATGAGACCAGGGAACAGAGGAGAGGACTCGGGGAGGGAACTGACACCATGATAAAGTGGCCTCACAGGAGGATTTATTCACTTCCAAAGGCCCAAACGAACCCATCTGCTGCCATCGGGAGAAAGCACTGAGCCACTTGATCCCTGAATGTCTCCCAGCAGCAGCGTTTTCCCTTGCTAGAGAAAGCACCGTGTGAGTTTTGCTGACTTGCTCTCAGCAGCGCCTCCAGCCCCATCTCCAGTTTCTACTGACATCAAAACAACTCCTGTTAAAACTCTTATTTCAAACTGCCCATCAGGTAAGGCATTTGCAGAGCTCCTTCCCCTCTTCGAGTAAATAATGTGCTGCATCAGAAACTGTTTTAAGATCCCAAGTCAGTGGCAACAGGTGAGAAGGAACAATGTGGACATTTCACATTACTGTTGAAGCCTGGGAATTCAAACCATTTTAACCACACCTATTGAAAAGCCACACACTCAGCTCCTCCCCGGGGTGGAGAAGGATGAACCAGGACCGGATAAGCAGCTGCTGAAAGATCTTTGCAGGTTACCAGTGCTAGTTTCACCTCCAATGACATTACAATGCTGGCTAGAATTTTTCCCTTTTACTGCGGTTTGAGATGCTCAGATGCTGCAGCAGGAATCTCGGGCAGAAGCATGGCGACAGAGTTCAACAAAACACAACTTTGTTCTCAAAATGCCTAAACTCATCCGGCTGCAGCCCTCCCAGAGCCAAGCAGTCATCCTCATCCCGGGGCCGTTCCGGAGTTGAAGACTCACATTTGTTTTTTATGCATAGCGAGGAAAAGGAAAAACGGAGTTTAAATACTTTAATCCACACCCTTAAATCTACAGAGAAATACAGGACAAATAACGAGACGAACAGATGCATTAGGAAATCAGTAACAAAGCCAGTGCTGTGAAAAATCTGTATTTACAGATTTTTATGAAGAATATGGAGCAGATGTTTCTCAGCAGAGCCTTCTGGGAGTGTAAGTCACAGAGTTGGCAGAACCAATTGAAGTTTTCAGTTCCCCTGTGTTATTGTGAAGTAACCATGGAACAGGGGCAGTTCTGTGGCTCCACTGAAGCTGCAGCTTCTCAGGCAGAACCTGACCCAAATCACACATCATGCCCATGTAACAACTGCACCAACCATCACAAATTTTTATGAGACAAAAGCACACTCACTGTGCCTCTGCAGCAAATAAAACCAGACGTCTCAGCTTTTATAACAAAGACTTTTACAGGATTACCTCCTTACCCTCCCATTTCAGCCTGCCTTCTCTTCAAAACCAAAGAAAAACCAGCTTGGGGTTTGAAAACATGGCTCGAGGCCAAGGAAAAATTTGCCAATTTTGATTTAAACATTTATTTTGCAGGTTCAAGATCCTGCTAACTGGTTCTTTCATGGCAAGTAATATCTCACATATTGTACAGCTGCAAGCCGTGGGGATCGCTCTGGGGTTTTGCTCTCTGAGGGGCAGAAATGGTGCAAACAGTGTTTGCTCACATTTGGGCACTACATACAGATCTCACACTACACCATAAGGAAACAACTGATCTGCCAAGAATCCACTGATCACTCCTTTCTTACTGCTCAGTGGAAAAAAAAAAATACTGAATCCCAAATGTCACCTTTCTCAATTGAAAACTGCCTAAAATGCTATAAATCCTTTTTTTTTTTTACCTATTTCTTGCACTTTAGGCTCATATTTTCCTTGTTTAGTGCCACTTTAGAACATACAGACAAACACATTCAATATAAATCCCAGGTGGCAGCATCACAGCATGTGAAGCTAAATAATAATTTTTTTTATTGTTAACATGCTGACATTTTCTTGTAAGTAGTTATTTACTAATTTAAAGTTACAGCTCTTAAAAGCAAAAATTTTAAAGTATTCTGATCACTACTTACTTAACAACTACTATACATACTGAAGTTACAAGCTACAAAAATAAAAATCCATTCTGTTTAACTACAAAAATCCTAGAAAGAGAAGATGGCTGGAGGTACTCAAAGGATTACAGCAGTTTGTAGCAACAAAATGGCTTTTGAGGGATGTAAACCTTGAAGGTACAGAACGCAATAAACTCACATATAAGTTTCTATAGAATCTTAAAAAGAAAACTATTTTTATGCTGGAATCTACAAACCAGTTGCAAATTAAACAATGCAAAGAACTGATGACATACAGCAGTAGGGGGACACAGCACAGGACACAGGGCAGAATTCAAAAATACCATTTTGAATACATTCATACTTTTGAACAGTTAAGGGCCAGATCCTCAGCTAAGGTCAGTCTGCAAAACATAACTAGGTTTAGTCAAGGCATGTGGATTTATTCCAGCTTGAAGAATCTCCCTGAGATGCCCAAAGCCTGAACTGGGTATTCAGCACTCTTACATAACAAAATCGTGATCATGTCGTGCTCTAGAACTGTGGCCTCAACATAGCTGAAATAAAGAATGTGCAAATTCTCTCCATTTATTTAATTACTACAGGAAGAAGTGGTCTCTGCTCCTTCATCCCTGTGTTCAAAAAGCATCTCTTGTTTCTCAGAAGCAACTAGCCTTTTGAAGGGGTTGACATTCAACAGAACCAGTTACAACCTAGTACTTTTGAATCTGAAGACAGCCTAATTTAATTCCAACTGAAGACTTCATTTTTTATTTTCCAAAAGGAAGAAAACTGCTAGTAGTCAGTGTAAAATACAGACCTAAAAAGGATTTTCAGTTAGAACACATGCAGATTTTTAAGTGTCCTGCTCTTCCCCACAGACGAACTGGTTACAGTGCTGCTCTACCAAAAGCATTTGTTACCAAGTAAAAACCAGTAACTTCTCTAACACTGATGCCATTGTGCTGATCACAGCTAAAGGGGCAGTGCTTTTTTATTTAACCAGTGAGACACAGTAACACACACTGTAAAAGCTTCAGTGCAACGTAGCACAGAACCAGAAGGAACTGGCCAGACTGAAACCAAACCCTTTAGGGCTGAGTTCTCAGCACCTGTGGAGAAAAGAGACATCCCTCCCCAGCAGCAACGAGAACAAGGATTGTTCTCTAAACGGCTAAAAAAGATGCTCCTTTGTCCAAGTTCAATACAGGCCAGGGGTGTTGAGGAGCCTTTGGAGTTCTGGTGGTGATGGTGACTGCAAAAGCCAGGCAGGTGGGTCACTGGGCCAAGAGCAGCTGTGTGAAGCCATTGCAGTTTTCTCGTCTGCCAAAGCCTTTGACAAGAGGTTCTGTGCACACAAAAATACCCAGCACATCCTCTCAACGTTGAGTAAACGAGTACAGCGTGAGCCAGGCAAGGAGCTGACCCACAGAAAGGCTCTCCATGCAGATTTATGCTTTTTGTATTGCCTGTCACAGGACTGAGAACCTACAGTAAAGAAAGTTACCAGAATCTGACCAAACTTCAGCTAAGCTACTGGATGCAGCAATACAACTTAAAAATAAACTTTACGAATTCACTTCTAAGTGCTTGACAATCAGTGTTATTGTTTACCCCGTACATTTTACACAAAGCTATAATATATGAAGACTGACAGAAGAAACAATTTGTTATTTGACTTTTTGAAATATTGTTTTCTCTGTTTTCCCAAAGTTTATGATTAACAGGGTAAGGGAAAACTCTTCAGTGCAGGACAGGAGCTCCAAGAGAGGATACAACACTGTAGGGATTTCCAGGGTTCCAACCTACAAGGAGGAACTCCTTGGATGGAGCAGCTGTTGGAAATGGTGCTCTATGCACCTACAACCTTTAAAAAGCATGGAGCAGTTTACATTCACAATGCACAGCACTGGGTAGCTACAGCTCTGCTACAAATTATCCAACTCATTCCTGCTGACAGACAACTTGGGAGCCCATGGCTGACGCTAAACTTGGGCTAGAACTGCAAACAGCTCCATCAAAGTCATTCAAAACAGGCTTTAAGCCAATTTGCAACACACCAGAAAGGAGGATACACTGAAATCAAAGTCCAGCTGGAAACAGCAAGGTTTCCAGGGCTGTGCTTTACAACTTTTTTGCCACATGTCACAGCTACAGTCACAATGGACACTTCAACCTTACAGAAAGTTCTCTAAACCACAAGTACAATTTCACAAGAGGCTTCCCCACAGCCACCACAGCCACATTTGCTGCCATCACTCACAGTCCATCGGTGAGACACAAACTTCTTCACCTCCAAAAACAAGGCCATTTATCAGGGGTTATCCCAAACAAGCACCCAGCTGGACGCTACCTTCGCTTTGTTTCTCCAGCAGGAATGATGGATTGACCTTTCCCAGGGGATTTCACGCGTTGGACTGGACTCGTGGCAAGCTGCTGAGAGGGAGCACAAACAGCCCCCACTGGGACACAAGCCCATTCACCTCTCACCTGGGGTAACACAGGGTGACTCCCAACCTCGGCATCAATTATTTCTTTTCTAGATGTCAGGAGTCAAAAAAGAGAAGTTTTTCATCAGTTAAAGGTTCTTGGGCTATAAACCAATTTGAATAATCATCTGATGAACTTCAGGGAAGTCTAAACTGCATTATGAATAGTTTAAAGCAGCCAGTGGTATCATTTCAAATACTGCTTTTCAGAGCACATACCCTGCTTTTCCAGAGATTCCTCATTTGTTTGTAAACAACAGTTATATAAGAATTACAGCATAGAACTTAAAATACTTTTAGGATGATGATGGTTACAGGTTATTAAAAAAATAGTAACTGGTAAGAATTTTTGAAGCTAATACAAATTGAAGCTCATAACTAAAAGAAAAAGGCAATGGATTCATCTAGCATAGTATACTTGGGGTACTTTTAACACTTTTTACATATATTTTACTATTATTTTTCATCTATATTTACATACAATAAAATAATTAAAGTGAGGTGTATGAGGCTAATGAATATGGAATTTACAAATGGCTTCTGCTTTACCGTTCATTACACTCTAATCGCATTTTCAGACTCTGTAAATTCACTGAGAATCAGTAGTATTGAAGTTCTAGTACATACACTTTCTACAAGGAATACCATCAAGTTAAAAATGCTTTCCAAAGAGGATTACAGTTGAAGGTTTTAAAAATACTGACTCTGACAAGTTTCAATAAATTATTTTAAAATATAAATAGATCGTTCACTGTTAATGCAAACATCGTTTTACAGGTTTTTCAAAAATGGTTTCATTTTAAAAAACCTAGAAACACAGCCTACTTTACCCAATGGTCTCATTTTCAGTCAGCATAAAGAAAAAAAAAAAAGTTAAAAACTGGGGGATCATGACAAAAGCAGCAACATTCAAAGTTGACCAAAGCTCTTACCCTTATGATCTTGGCTTATACAGGATAAATTCTCTTCCTACTTGGAAGAGCACCTTCAGTAACTAAACTGAATTTACTCAGTGAGACATTTTAAACCTCAACTCATTTCTCACCTGCTGCAGGCTTAAAATTCTTACAAGAAAAAGAACAGGAATAAGATCTTTTACTTTTGTTAACCATGAAGATATTTTCACCTGAGAAGCTTTTAACCTGAGAAGCTTCAGATATGCCAAGCTGACAGTCCCTGTGTACTGCTGTAGGTGTTCTGAACCTCCACTATCAGGATCAACCACAAATCTTTTTCCCCACTCTATATTCATAAGGGAAATGAGGGTAACCAACAAGGTATCTTTGACCCCCCCCTAAGAGCCAGAAAACAAATGCTTCCATGCCTTTTTTCCACAATCAAATTGTACAGACAAATGCCACATCTGCAAACTTAGTGCTCAACCTCCACACTTAAAATTGAAAGTTAACAGACTGACTTACTACTGATCATTCTCAGGTAATTATGAGCCACGTTCTTTAACAAGTTTTTAAAAAATACCCCACATTTGCCAATCATCATTATTTCTTTAAAGCCCTCTCCTCTAAACAGCTAAAAAAGATGCTCCTTTGTCCAAGTTCCTCCAAAAAGCCTGGCCAAGAACTATTACGTTGCTATTTACAAAAACTAGAATTAGTCTCTCACTGAACTGAAGCAAAGTCAAGTCACAGGATCAATCAGTGCAAGTCATGGTACAATTATTTTAAGTTGTAAGTTGGGGACTCAAGACCTCAAGGTACTCTGGCTTACAAAGCCACAGGAAAAGGTCATTTCCTAAGTAACATTTCCAGAAACCTTTGGTCCAAAAGCAATTTTCTTGCTGAGTACTTTCCCCAGAGCTCCCAGATCCTCTACTCTCCCAGTGAAACTTATCAGAAATGCACTGCACAAGCAGGTGCACAGAGTTACTGCTCTTGCTCCCAAGCAGAGATGGCAGCCAGGAGCAGGCTGATGTCAGAACATCAGCCCATATTCTGCTTGGTCTGGTTTTCTGCTCTGGAACTGTTCTGGGGCAGGTGGAAGCAGGTCAAACCCCCAGCTGTTCCCCTCTCCACAGGTATGAAACACCTCTCTGAAACACGGTACTGTGTATGTGCAGAAGACCTGATTGCACAGCAAGGAAAGGTTGCAGCATCTGTCCCTTTTCAGCCATTAGAGGAACACACTGCAGCTGGAAAGGCTGGAGGGCATCCCCACCAAGCTAAAAGCAAACCAGTTGTGGGAATTCAGCCGTGAAAGCTTCCATGAGTGCAAAAGCATGGCTTTTTTCTCAGCTCTAGTTCATTCACAAGTATGAACCTTAGTGCATAAACATCAATCCAGATCAGACATCAGTGTTTTAACGAGCTGAAGTTCCTCCACAAGATCTCCAGGTCTTTATCCGCCTGCTCCCTCCCGTGGTGTCACTCTGACAGGCTGGAGGCATCATCATCATCCGTCTGCTCCCCCGAGTGGTACAACATCAGAGCGTGGGTCTTGTGAGTGATGGTGACAGTGCAGGGCCCCTGCGCCCAGGGCTCCCCATCCACCTGCATCGGCATCTTGGAGCTCTTCAGGATCAGCTGGTACCAAACACAATGACACAATCACAGCAGTCCAAAGGGCTCTGAAATCCCTTTTACAACTGCAATGCACGTTCACAACCCAGCCACGGAGAAACCGGGAGCGGCACTCACAGGCCACCAACCACAGCAACAGAGGCCTGTGTATTATGACATAATTAATATTTACTAAGCTAGAGGAATAGCCATCTCAACTGCAAACTGCAATTTCAGATCTGATTCAAGCAGTTAAGTGCTTGACATTCTGCACTGTGCATTAAAAAAAATTTAGGAGAACAGGTCCCTAAGCAGCACTTACCCTCACTGTGTGTGCCTGCCCCAGGCGAACGGGATTTGCCAGCTTCACCTGGATCTGGGCACAGTGGAAAGAACCATGAACACCAACAACTTCCAGAAGTCCATCATCGTGTCTTTGAAATAAAAAAATGAGACTCCTTTCAGTGATGCTGATGAGCTCCGCCATATCTGGCCAACTATTACAGTTCTTTTATTGCTATTCCCAGAGAGAAAACAAACGTGCTGCCAACACATTTATGTATTTGAGCTGGAGAACAAATCACACTGAACAGCAAAGCAAGCCATCAACCCCCACAGCTGTGGAGCAATTCACCAGCCAGGACACCTTAGCTGGCTTCTGGAAATCATGGATGTGTAACTTTCTAAGGCTCACTGTGCACATTTAAGGCCCACAGTGTATTTCTCTTCCATAAACTTGTACAATTTTCTGTCTTTTTACTCAGATATTCATCCAAAGGAAAATCTTTTAATGGCTTAATTTTTTATATTTGGGTAAAGGATCTTGCCCAAGTATTTTTCAGAAATTCAGGATCGTAAGCCTTGTAACAGAACTATGGGTATATTTATATAGATGACTTCTGAAGAAGGATGTCACAACAGGGAATAATTAATGTTTAAAATTATTTTTCTCTCTGGTATTGCTCCCAATATAGGAGTCAAAATTGTTGATGTGTTTTGTTTCTACTTTCTATTTTAGCCTCTAATGAGATGTGGTATTTTAGATTCTGAAATGAATCTATCTGCTACTTTTTGAAGGCTCACTTTATTGTTAATAGCCACTCCAATGCTACTGCTATCTGCCATGCCAGACATTCTGAGAAAGTCTTAAAACCCCCTTCATGTGCAGGATGCCTTTACTCCAAGTATCCAGTTCAAGGAAAATAAACAAATATGAGATAGCCTGTCCCAAGGAACCCTTTTGACCTGCAGACAAGCCTGGCTACATAAGCACAATCCACTGAGGGAATTCCTTACACTGCAAGAACTGTTAAAGGAAAAAGCAAAGCAAAAAATGCCCTCTGTACCTTGCCAAAGGATAAGGCTCATCCCCCATTCCTTCCCAGAGCCTGCAGCCACCTCCCCAGTATCCAATGTTCAGCACAATGATGCCTTCCAAATTGGGCAACTCAATCCTCTCACCATCCAACTCTAGCTTTAAAAGACAAGCAGAAGTTAATGACTGTGGATGATATTCAGTACTTCAATAGAAATTATTCACTTTGTGCATTTAATAGACCTCTACTTAATGAAAAATTGGCCCTGTGCCAAGAGAATGTGTTTTCTTTCCATATTAAAAAACCAAAAAAATCCTTCTGATTTCACAAGATATCCTGAGCTGTAGTAAATTTCTATTAGTAGAGAAAAGAAAAAAAGGAACTCTCACTTATGTAAGCCTCTAGTGCTATGGTAAATTATAGCTGAATACCAGTGCTTGCACTCACAGAACCGAGTCAAGGCCAGAACAAAAAGTTAGGAATTTTCAGTATGCCCAAAGATACGAATTCCATGAAGTAAGCTGCAGACAGCAAAAGGAACACAGAAATACTCCAAGGCCATAGCCACCCTTACACAAATATCATTATGTGTAAATCTCCTAAAGAGCAAAGCTTCTCTCCTTTTCTTTCACAAGGTTAAGTTTTTACACTCCACTGACTGTCCAGAGAATAAGCAAGTTAAAAAACTTACCTCAACCTTTTTGTTAAGATCTTTACATTCTTGTACTAAGCAGTCTTTGGTTCCATAAAAAAAATAAACAGCCTACAAAAAAAAACCCCAAACAAAACAGGGAGAAAATGCTGTTATAAAAAGACAATACATAGGAAGACTATTTGAAATATTTATGTATAGTTATGGCTGTGCAAACCTTATCTAAAACTTATACATAATATATTTGCACATCCTTAAACTAAACCTTCCTCGTTAGATGAGCCTAAGAAACTAGATTTCCACTTGAAAAGGAAATAAGCACTTAGCTCATTAAGTTTCAAAGCAAATGAGAAATTCTGAGCAAAAACTGAGGAAACAGCAAATTCTGTAAGCAAGGAGTGACATGGCAAAACATTCGTGAGTGGGCTGCAAAAGTGTCTTACCCATGGAATCCCCTCCCCAAGAAAAATGAATTCAAACTCTTAAAGTGGCAGGAAGGAAGTAGTGGTAAAGGAATGTGAATCTAAATATAGCCTGAAGTCAAATCAACAACTCCAAGGAGGAAATGTCACTTTACCAAACACACCTTATTGATGATTCTGCTGGAAAACAGAGAGGGAGTTTTCTCACGATGAGCATGAAAATTTAAAGCCATAAGAGCATCAGGTCCTATAGAGAAGTAGTTGTTCATTGTGAATACCTGTAAGACAGAACTTCCAATTATGCTTTATTAAATATCATTATTAGGGTTTAAAATTCAGAGTGTTTAATGGGAAGTTGAAAACAACAACAAAAAGACTACAATTATATAGGTATTCTACAGAATTCATATTGATACTTGCAAACCATACCTTTGGTTTCCTTAAGTTGTAATATCCTTTGTTTGTTACTTGAACCTTCCATCTGAAAAACAACAGTTGGTACTTAGACTTGTGACAGACAGTCCTCAGTATCAAAGCTGCAGTTAGGAATATCATATCTATACTGGGATTAAGGTCAAATATTCAAATGTAGTTAAATTATGAAAGAGTTAAGCCCTGTAGAACAACTAAAAGACTAAATTCAAACCTCAGTTATGTTGTAGTTCATTCCAGTGATATTGTGTTCACGTAAAGAAACTGCTGCAATGGATTTTCAGTAGAGCTACAGCAGTGTTTGGTTCTACACATTTTATCTTTTCACTGTTCCTTACCTGTCTAGTTTGATTCCATCTGCCTCCATGACATTTCGTAAGATCTGCTCTACAGGGACTTCTCCAGCATAACCTGCACCCCAGCCCAGTGTATTAGACAGGTCATTCCCTGTTCCCAGAGGTAAAATTGCAACTTGTGGAATATATCGTTCTTGCCCCTAGGATACAAAACCACTGCATATTAGCTCCTGCTTCAGCACTCATTGTCTCCCTTCTGCCCCCAAATGCTCAGATTAGATAAATTCCCCTTCCCAGCAGCCTGTTACACAGAGCAGAGCTCTGGGGCTGGCAGAGCAGGTGGCACATTGAGCTACTTACCCAGGCATAACGTAAAGGAGGGAAACGTTAAACCATTGTGAGAAGGAAAGAGAATACAAACACAATATGGAAACAATGCATTAGGAATATTGAACAGAGTATTCCTTCCCAGGAATGATGCTTTAGATCTGGAAAGTGGCATGAACACTGAGAGATATAACACACAAAGCTGTGAACTGCAACAAGACATCAAAATGCTCCTACAAGACTGAGATCAGGTTGGGTCTAAACAACAGATGCACAGAGTACCAGAGTGTTGAACCACACACACAACTCCAGACACTCAAAGGAGCAAAGTTGGTGTCTCAGTTTCAGACTGTCACCCATAGATGGAGCAGGTGATAACCAGCTCTGCCGAGCACAGTGACAGCAGCTGTTCATAACAGCCACCTTAGCAAAGGGCTTGGCTCTCCTCACCACAGAAGGGTGAACAATTATTTCAGCTGTACTGTGGCATTTGCAATTTAGCTGTGAAAAGCACTTGCAGTAAACTGGCACTTTGGTTTCTGTTTTTTTCCAGAAAGGTTATCAGCCAGGTAACCTGTATTTGAGAGTCAAGATAAATGAAGGGAGCAAATAACCCACTGCTGATAAGAAAAAGGTTTTGCTGACAAATCTCTACAGTATTTTACCCAATACCAATGACTCAATTTGAACGGAACAAAGAAAAACCCAGATTTCATCAACTCTATCAGCTCTGAGGGACAATATATCAAGTGCCCAGGACCACAGAACCATATACTCACATTCATTAACCTCTATAGTTACTTTATTTCTACTTTATCAGCACACAGTTATTCTCAAAGAGATTGCTGGACTATGCATGAAGTTGTAATAATGGCCTGCAGCTACAACATTTTATGAATTAACAAGAAAGCTGCCTTAAAAAATGCACAAAAACTTTAATTTAAAAACTTACTTCCTTTCAGCAGTAGAGAAAAAAAAATTAGGTAAAGCACTAAAGCCTTGTAATTATTTTCCATTCCTAATTTTCTCAGGAGTTCTTAGGAGCACCCCATAAATGAGAATATCTTCCATTTCAAATCAACAGTAAACTCAGCTTATTTTCTCCTCTTCATTTGCAGCTGATAGGCAAGGCTGCAGACAGACTCTTCAGAACATATGACAAGGAGCAGAAGCAAATGACTGCACTCATTTATGCACTGGCAACATAACCAGTATAGCTGGCAAAATGATGAGGTTCTTTTAAAAGACTGAGTGTGCTGGGGGAAGGGAGCAGTCAGAGTACACCAGCCAATATTAGCAATACCATTTATGACAACATAAATCTCTTCAGACAAAGAGGAAAAAACAATGCAGAAAATATCCTGCAGCTTGCTTGCTTCTTATTTTACAGAAAAGGGCTACTATCAATATAATTTAAAATCTAAAGCGTTCATATTTTTCCTGAACTACAAGGAATTGTAAGATGCATTTCCCACACCCCACCCCAATATGAATAAGCAATTATGCAAATATTCCTCTGTAAGCCTATTCAGGAAGATGAAGGCGATAAATACAGGTAAAAGATGAGGGGTAGAACTTTGGCAGCTTCAAAACTCATTTCACCTTTTAATTTAAAGCACAATACCTTTATCTTCATTTCATCAATTGCATCCAGGACCCAGCCCACTGTGCCGTCCCCACCACAGACCAGAACCCTGACGGAGTTCGAAGGCAGCCAAGTGCAGAGCTGCAGAGCTTTAGCAGGTGCAATTTTGCTGAGATCAAAAACCTAGAAAAAAGGAAAATAAGGAATCCTGTAAGTTCACAGAACATGACTCAGGATTTGCCTCATGGAGAAACAACTTCTAGAATTTAACTCTAAGGCAAAATGACGATTCTCCATTTGCAGTATTACATTAGCAAATGAGATGTCTTGACTTTCCTGAGTAGGATTTGTTTCCCAAATTCACAACAGAGTTCCAGCTGCCTCCCTAGGATTAAATGGCATTGATAAACTGAGCTGACAGAGCCCTTGGAAAAATCTCTATCTAGAAGCATGATGATGAATTCTGTAAAGATGAAAGACTGGAGATAAAAGTAATTTTAAAATGCTCAGCATACAAAGAGGTTCATTCTTTAAAGCCTTATTGGAATGCATTTAAAACAACCACACAGTGACTTCTCTCAGGCTGTATTTTACAGCTGGGTTTTGAACTCCAAAGGAAGAGTATTAAGGTGCAGCCAGGAAATCCAGTGAACAACTGCCTGCCTTACGTCAACATCCTGAGCCATCTCAGAGGATTTTAAGGGGAAAGCAACAACACAAAGTGAAACTGTCAAGGCTCACATTTCCACAAATAAAGTGAGGATTTAAACAAATATAGGTTTCCTATAAAGAATATTTAAATGGTTCATTTTCTAAAAGCGTACACTGTTTCAAAAGTTAGATACTTCTTACTAACTGAATTACTGCATGTATTACTGTAAGCAAAAAAACTGGACTGGTATTAGAATCCTAAAAAACTTGGGGCTGGGAGAAGCCTCTGCACTTTTTTTCTCTGTGAGGCTGCTCCTAAAGAAGAAACTGCATGAATTTGTTTCCTTTACTGATCTTCTACAAAAACTACTGCCATTGTGTAAGCGAAGTGACATCAATTCTAATCTAAACCTTGGTTTTATTACGGTGGCTTTGCACTGTAAATACCTGAACAGGGTTCAGTAGCATTTTAAATTCTCCTAGTAAAATTTCACCCATGTTGTTTCCACTGCGAGTATTAGCCAGCACCATTACTGGCATCCAGTGTTTCTTGCAGTAAGGGGCCACCTGCAAAAGGCAAAAACCAGTCAGTCACACAAAAACTCCACATCTGAAAATGTTTACAGCCTTGCTCCAAACCTCATACACTGCAAATACCGAAATGAGCAGTTAGTTAGCAGTTAGTCTGAAGTAGCCAAAACACAAACAAATACTTCTGACACACCAAGGCTGAAAATTCTGCAGTGCCCAGGATAACAAGTTATGAACACAGTAACAAAACATTCAAAGATTCAAAGACAAATCTCAGTATTTTGGAAAAAAAAAATCCACATCTGCTTATGCTTCAACAACCATGTCAGTAAAATGACAAACACGTCTGGAATGACAGAGGAAGTACTTAATACATCTTGAAACATTTACCTGACAGTTGCTAATGTGACAGTGTATTGAGTTCAAATTTCAAGGTCTGTCTGTGGGTTTATTTGGTTGGGGTTTTTTTTGGTATATTCTAAACCCAAGAAGCAGCAGGCCATTACCTTTTCATAACTGGTTCTTTTCTCTTTACGCATCTGGTTGATTGTAGACAAATAGTAGGGCGGAATAATTAAGTCTTTGAATTCTCCAAATGTACAATCCTCGGTCCTCAAACAATCCACCATGCATTCATCATGCACAGTGTACTGACACCACACACATCTAGAAAAAAGACCAAAAACCATCAAAATAATCTTCAAGCCTATGCATTGGCTACAGAAAATTACAGAAATTGGTCATGTACTTGCAGGTCTAGGAAGGTATTTGAATTCTACAGGGAAAAAAATCCAACAGTTTTAAATTAACTTAGTTATTTTTACTTAAAAATACAGGTGCTATAAATATGCTCCTGTTTGCAATCTTAACAGTTAGACTGAAAGCCTGTAAAAGACCCTGAACTCCTGTCCATCCTTAAAGAGCACAGATAAAACACTGGAGCTCAATCGAATAAATGTTACTAGTAAATGAATTAATGCATTCCTCAAGACTGATAATACCACTGTAAGCCTAAAACCTAAAAGGTTACACAGAACTGTGCAAGGCTGATGCAATTTAGTTATGCAAAACTGTTTTGCTTTATGACCTATTCTAAAAGCTGTCCTGGAAAACAGACTAGAACAAGAGGAAATACTGCAATATCCATTTCCAGCCTCTGCAGAATGTTAATCCTCATTTGCTACATCCAAAGCCTTGATTTAAGCAGCTGGGAAAGCTATTTTTGGAGTCCTCCTGACTAATCCAACGCACAGCTAGAGTAGCAATGACACTTGCCCTGTACTATGACACTCTTTTTCTCTTCTTCCTTCCTTTCCCCTTTGCCTCTGAACTCCTATCCTTCCCTCCTCTCCTACACACACTCTCAAAGTTTTGTTTCTGATATTGTGCTCATTTTCTCTGTAATTCTGCTCACTGACCAAGCAGTTTGACAGGATCACATAGAAGCAAAGCAAAAGCTGGCAGAATCTAGGCTGAAATGATGACATCCTTTGAGCAGGCCGAAGTAATACACCGGGGCACCTATCACTGCATTTTGGCACTGACAACTTTGCAGGCAACCTTACTAATGACAGTGCAAGTCCATTTAATTGTTCATCGTATTTTTAAAACACTCCTATCACAATCTTTAACAATATATTGCAGTAGCTTATAAAACTTCTCTTTAGTTTTTTTGATCATCCTTAAAAATGAACTTAAAACCTCTACAGGACATTGTTCTATTCATACTGAGCAGATGCCAATTTTGAGATATACACTTTGGTTCTCTGAACCGTGAGCTGTGCCAGTCAGATTGCTCAGGCTACTCACTGCACAACCGAAAAATTTATTAGAAACTTCTTTATGTCATCCCTTAAAATACAAACCCCCTTGGAAACTGAGAGTCTCTGGTCTGTAATTATACAGACTGCACATCATGCTGGAGTAATGCAATTAAGAGAATGAGTGGACGTGACATGCAATGCCATACTCTTCATTTATGACTCACAAGCATCCATTTTAATTTTAGGTTCTTTGAAGTTGTTTTTTTTTAACAGCATCTTATCTGACTACCGCAGGATCTCCTTTGGGGTGTGGTCTCCCACCAACCCTGCGGAAAACAACACTGACACCGCACCGTACGTGCTCCCACACCGACTGCCCTGCAGTACCTGTAGTCGCAGAGCTTGGGCTGCGTGCCGCACTGTTGTTTGCAGACCATGCAGCAGCTGCAGAGAGGGACATTGCCCCTGATCCAGTGGTGAGGCATGGAGCCGGGGGCTCCCGCCGTGCCCCTCATCATGATCTCCTTGCAGAGGAAGCGCTGGTCCGTCTTCTTAAGGCAGCGCTCGCAGACGCGCAGCCCGCAGCAGCTGCAGAAGGCGCCGCGGAGGATATGCTGGGCGCACACGCAGCAGTACGAGGGCTGCCCGAAGAGGTCCGTGTAGTGCCAGTCGTGTTTGCTCTTGCGGAAGATGTCCCGGATCAGCAGCTGCCGCCGGGACCGCTGGAAGCTGCACCACGCCGTGATGAGCACGGGCAGCAGCACGGAGCACAGGGTCCACACGGCCAGGCGCCAGTCGGCCACGGCCCGGGAGGCATCGCCCGAGCCCTCCATCCCCGCGCCTCCCCGGCCTAACCCCTCGCACCTCTCGGGCAGGCGGCGGGGCGAGCCCCGGAACGGCCCCTTCGCTCAGGGAGCCAACTCGCGGCTTCACGCGTCATCTTCTAATCCCTCCTCGGGGCCCGGCACCGACCCGCGCCACATCGGGCCGACGGCAGGGTTCCGCCCGGGGCCCCTCCGCCGCCCGCCCGGGCCTCGCGCAGCGCCGGCCGACCCCGGGCTCCTCCCGCCCGCCGCCCCCGGGAGGGCGCGGCCGCACGGCCCCGGCTGCCCCTCGCCGCTGCCCGGGCTCCTCCGCGGGGCACGCGGGGCGGAGCGGACGGCGAGCTCCGGCCCTCGGCCCGCCCGGGAGCCGCCGGCGGAGCCGGGGCCGGGGCGCACGGCGGGCTCGGAGCGGCGCCGCGGGATGCGCGGGGCGGCGGAAGCGGAAGCGGCGCGGGGCCGTTGCCAGGAGATGGGCGCCGCCCCCCCGTCTGTCGCGACAGCGGCGATGTCGCCAGCGGCCCTCGGCCGCCGGACGGTGTCTGGTGGAGCGGCTCCGCTCCAGCTCCGGCTCCGCCGGGCCCAGACCTGCGGCGAAGGGCGTGCTGGTTTGGGACCGAGTGACCGCCGTGTTTGTGCCTTTATTGCCCAACCATAAATGTTTTCCCTCATAATTTCATTCTACCCTAGAATCACGGAGTCATCAAAGTTGGAAGAGGCCTTTAAAGTCACCCAGTCCGACCGTGCAGCCCGCACTGCACTGTAACCACTAAACCACAGCACCCAGCGCCAGGTGCACTGCCTCTTGAGCAGCTCCAGGGGTGGTGACTCCACCGCCGCCCTGGGCAGCCCTTTCCAAAGCCTGGCCACACCAACAGTGGAAATATTTAATCTGAATCTCCCCTGTCTCAGCTTGAGGCCATTCCCCTGGTCCTCTGTGGGCACAGCAGAAGAACCCAATCCCCACCTCACTTCATTTCAGGTGGCTGTAGAGAGCAGTGAGGCTCCCCCGAGTTCTGCCTTTGTGCCTTTATTTGTCCTCCCCATGGTTGTGCTTTATTGCCCAACCATAAATGCCTTCCCCTCAATTTTGTTCTGTCATTACGTGTTCAACTGTTTCCCCTTGAGCAGTTCTAAAAAGAGTGGCAGCCATTACGACCTACATATCTTTGCACTTTCAAAACAATATAGTGAACAACGATCTAAATCCATACAGCATATACAAAATAGATTGGATTCTAGGGTCTTGGTATCTTAAAAAAACACTGAAAAATGCACATACTGCACAGTTGGACAACACTCAGGTTTCCAAGGAAATTCCTCACTTCCCTCACATAAGACCCAATTATGAACTCTTGACTACCTATTTTATATGTTATAGTTGAAGGGATGCATTTCATGCCCTACAAATTGGTGATACTGGTACCACGTGTTCAGCACAGCCCTCTCCAAAAGAGCTCTGGACATTTCTCAAGGCCAAAACGATCTGTTTGCAGTGACATTTGCGAACCTACATCCTTACTTAACACTACGCTTAATATGCTTTACAATCCTGTTTTCCACAAACTTGTCCTGAAAGGAGGAGAATTATGTGGGTTTTCATTTGTATGGTTCTATTAATTTGGTAGAAAAATCTGCTGGGTTTCTCAGCAGTCATAATTTGGCTTCGCTAGAGTTAAACCCCATTGGTAAATACTTCTCTGCCAGAGCAAAGTTAGAGACAATCTTTGACAAAGGGGCCCATCTGCAGCTGCCGCTGAGATTAACAGTACTGGGCAGTTGTTTCTTTTAAAAAACAATAGTTTACCTTGGGCACGAAAAACCTTTGCTTGCCATGCTAAATATAAGGGGATAGGCTTTATTTTCACAAGTTTAAAATACCCAGTGTAGCTCTGAAGCCTGAGGTGGAAAAAAGGTCGTCTATTTTCTTTCCCTCAGGAAAAGAGTTATGCAGAGAATGTGTGAGCAGATAATAGACTGATTCAAACCTTCAGACCAGATGTCTTCAGAATCATACTATCACTCAAATGAAAGCATACACAAACATTTGTGACTGACGTAGCTCCTTCAAATAGGCGAATGCTTCAGTCAGGGTTGCTCATTTTGGAACAGACTGAGAGAAAGCAGAATCAAAATGAAGAAGTTTCTTTTGTTTGTCTCCCTTTTGCTCCTGCTGATTGCTGTTACAGGTAGGAGTTTATATCAACAAACCTGCATATGTGTCTAGAGCTGCAGAGCATATAAGTAGTATTAATTTGTCAACCTTCTATTTTAATATTCATTATTCATATATTTTCATATATCTAACTTTTAACTCAATTATTTTTACATTGCAGGCTTTCCATTATTTGATTTTTAACAATCACGATTTTGTATTTGATATTTAACTCTCTGCATTACCACACTCTAGTAATTTGTTGTAACCACCAATATTTTAGTTTTACTTGCTTACTATTTTAATATAATTTTACCAAGGTCCTGCAAGTGGAATGTTCAATGCAATGTCTTCTTTGCAATGTATCTAACCTTATTTTGAAAAAATATCCTGTAAAGCAACACAGAAAAGAACAAAGAGTTGAAAGAGAAACTAATGCCAGTGGTTTGATGGTGCTGTTATATTTGCACATTTTATAGTAACATGAATATGTGGGCATTGCTTCATACTAGTAGAACAAGAGAAAACACAAGTATAAACATGGTTTAAAATTCCACTTCTATCTCTTGGAATGCAACATCCCCTGGGAAGGGGCAGTAATGAAAGAACACTTTGTATGTAGGGAAAAAAAAAAATCAGGTTTGGAGACATTTAATTTCACAACTGATAGATAAAATACTAACTTTTTGATTATTTCAGAACAAATTGCTGCTGTTCTCTCTTTAGACACTTCACCAATTTTGTCTGAAAAAGATGCCAAACAGATGCTGAGGACTCGTCGTGAAGACAGACCAAGAAAAGCTGGTTTCCCTGATGAACCAATGAGGGTGATTTATGACATCTACTATAAAATTATATTAACTAAAAAAACCCCAACACCAAATCCCCCAAAACATTTGTGCTTAGTATTAAATTTCTATTGCTTCCAGGCAATATATTATGAATATCGCCCTTTAAAGCAGCTGGGTTCTTCCATGAAATATTAAAAAACCCTTTAAATTCTTTCAATTACAGTTAAAAGCATCCTGCAAGTGCTGAGTAGTGCTCAGGAAATGTTCACTTGCAGAATGAGGAGATTATTTATCATGGCTCAAAAATACCGATCAAATTATTGAGAAGAAAATGGCATTTCATTTATAGTGATGTGGATTTCATCAGCTTGTTCCTGAAAAACTAACAGGAAAAGTCATCTGCTTACAATACATTTTGCACTGCAGGCAGAGAGGAGATGGAGGTGTCAGTGGTCAGTATGGAGACTGAGGTAGTTCTCAACCAGCTTTAAAAATCCCTTACTTTGACTTTTTTATGGATGCTACAGATAGGATATATATATATATATATATATATATATATATATATATATATATATATATATATATATTTTTTTTTTTAATGATATTGTAACAGTTTTTAGTTGCTGGCTTAATGCAACAGCTTTGGGCTTGCATGCAATATCTACATTAATTTCTTTCTAAACACTATTACAACAAAAGAAAAGTAAAATAATTAAAGAGCCTTGTGTTTTCCTTGCTTTGACAAGACCTAACACATAATCCTGCACTTCTCAAGGGTACTTAAGATATTTTAAAACTACTGCCTATTTCTTTCCAAAGTAAATAAATTGAACGGTGTGACCAGCAGGAGCAGGGAGGTCATTCCTCCCCTGTACTCGGCACTGGTGAGGCCACACCTTGAGTACTGTGTCCAGTTCTGGGCCCCTCAGTTTAGGAAGGATATTGAGATGCTTGAGCGTGTCCAGAGGAGGCAACGAAGCTGGTGAAAGGCTTGGAGCACAAGAATGACTGAGGGAACTGAGGTTGTTTAGCCTGGAGAAAAGGAGACTCAGAGGTGACCGTATCACACTCTACAACTTCCTGAAGGGTGGCTGTACTCAGCTGGAGGTTGGTCTCTTTCTCCAGGCAACAACAGACAGAACAAGAGGACACAGTCTCAAGCTGCAACAAGGGAGATATAGGCTGGATATTAGGAAAAAGTTTTTCACTGAAAGAGTGATAAAGTACTGGAATGACTTGCCTGGGGAGGTGGTGGAGTCACTATCCCTAGAAGTGTTTAAAAAAAGACTGGATGTGGCACTCGGTGTCATGGTCTAGTTGAGGTATTAGAGATGGGTTGGACTCGATGATCTTGAAGGTCTCTTCCAACCTAAAAATTCTGTGATTCTGTGATTCTGTGAACTAAAATTACATGGTTCTGAAGAGGCAAAGCCCACAGAAGCCAGGAGCACACAAGGGATTGTGCGTGTCATGAGCTCAGGGGGCTCAGTTTAGCAAGGTGCTGAACACTTCTGGACTCCATAGGACAAGAAGAGCACTACGTGCCTTGCAGGATTGTAGAAACAGCTCCTGGTTTTCCCTTTCCAGTAGGTAATGTACACCAGCCAAAAAGAATCCACCTGCCCAACGCTGGGTGAACACACTCTTTGTCAAAGGGGACACCACGACAAACCAAAGCTCTCACAAGGATATTTCTCTGTGCTTGTTGACAACCTTGTACACTGAAAATTGCACAACAAAACGAAAAAACAGAAGGCTGCACTGCTGCCCACAACACTCAGGACTGGGCTGGTTTCTAAATTGTTAAATGAGCTTTGTAGTTTTTGCAAATTTCTGCTTATGCTTAATATACCACCATGATTAAGGTTATGTGGTAAATATAATGAATATTGAATAGAGAATGAATGGAGCAGCAGAAGAGCTGGATTGAGGTAATTCCTGTATGGCAAGAAGCTACGTGCAAGCATGCAGCGTTCAGTCTGCGGTTTAGTTTTAGGTAGTCCTTGAGGAGCAGGGAGTTGGACTTGGTGATCTTTATGAATTTAGGACTCTCTGTGGGGAGAGGAGGGATTCAGGGCTCAAGAAATGTTGGGTTTCTGACTCTGATGCTCTGTTCTTGCCACTTTCTGTTCTACCACGATTAGAAGCAAACACTTTTTGAGAAATTCCAACCTACTTTTATTTATTTTATTTTATATATTTTTTTTTTAATCTAGAAAGCAAAGCTGACCTCTGTAAGAAAATCCAAACATAAGAATGTTTGATTTTCTCCCTAAATGTCAAGGCTTTCAGTAGAAAAGGAAACATCTTCTGATGAAAAAAACAACCCTCATTGCCCTGCGGAACATGGAGATTTTCCATGTGAATGAAGGTGCACGGCTGCTGCATCCTTGTGCACAGCTTGTGCACATGGACTCAAGGAGAAAAACTGTTTTTGTATGGATGCTTTGTAGCAGAATGAAATGAATGCTGGGATGAATCCACCTCTCTTCATCTTTTTTTAAGCAAAAGCTGTTTGTACTGGGCCAGATCATGCTGAGCTAGGGAATGTAATTTGCAATTCTTTGTGACACTCTTTGACTTCCACAGGGCTACTTGAGTCAAAAACCTGTTCAGTTACAGACAGAATGATCAGCCCCCTTTGATTATTAAAAAAAATACAATTTATGTTATCAGGATGTTTTAAACTTACTTTGACTGAGATCCTGCTTTTGATAATGTGCCATTTTTCAGTCACATAGTTCTGTTCCCTGCCAGTTCCTCAGGCAGTCTCTCCCCAGAGATCTGAGCCAAGTCTCCCAGCGCTGTGAGGAGAGAAAGCCCAGTGAAAAGCAGAATCTTGATGCTGGAATACTTGGCCAGTGCAAAGGGTTTAGCCTACAGCTTCCATTCCAACAGTGCCCACTGTGCAAAGCAATGGGAAATTATTTTGAATAAATGTATCTGATGTTCTCAAAGCTTATGAGCCCACTAGGACTGGGACATCTTAAAAGTAAATTTTGTCCCTGATAGAGGTCAAGTTTTTGGTACACAACCCACTTTAGTTCAAAAAATTTGTTGCTGAGACCAAAGCCTCTCTCTATAAATTGGTGTGGGAAATTCACATTATTTTATTTATCAGCACTCAGCATGGATGTGTGCTACCTACTAGAACCCTTCTGTCCTGACACATGGTCCTGCAAAGGGTTAATGTTCTTTAAGCAGCAGGAACCAGTTTTCAAAAGGGGCTATAACAGACCTATTTGTGAGAATCCTTTGTACCCTCAGGCCCAACAAAGGCTTCTGTGTCGATATGCAAGTAAGAAATGCATATACAGAATTTCTAATTTATGAATATTGTTGTGTAATTCTTGCCCAACACCTTTACTCATCTGGGGATGATGTCATTCATTAAATATTGCTAGGCTGGGGCAAGCTGACTAGCAACACCATTTCACTATATTTGATTATTTTAAGGGATAAACTAATGGCTCTTACATCAGCTGTAAAATTATCCTGGGTCCCTGGCCTGACATTAGAATTGAGTGAATACAATTAAATTACTTTTTTTTTTTTCTTTAAATAGGAGTATATGCTTTACCTGCAGCGCTTGGAGCAGAGATCAGAAGAACAATTCCTTGAACACTGGTTGAATCCTCATTGCCTCCCACACTGCAACAGGGATCTGGTGCATCCAATCTAATGGGTATGCCTACCCTGCATCTGGTATATAGACATGTATATATTTCTTCTACAGTGCATTTTTTTTTCTCCATAATGAAAGGCAGAGCCACACACTGGGAGAGAAGGGAATAACCAAAGTCTGGGGGAAACACTTTGTGCTGAAAGGTGTTGGGCAGCTGAGCAGGGACAGGGAACAGAAGTCCCAGGTATCAACTCTGTCACTCTGTTCTGTTCACTTTAATAAAACTGGTTATGCATTTCTCTGCTATGTGGGTGTACGCTGGTGACTGCAGAGCATTTTTATTAATGTGGCTTCAGGATATACTGAAGCCACATTAATAATATATTCATACTATATTCGCTTCAGTTTCCCTCCTGTCTGCTTGTGTTCTTTTTCCAGCTCTTCTGTTTAAGTCTTGAACTTCTTCACTTAGCTCTCAGTGGGACTGGGGCAGGATTAAACTCAGTTGTCATCCTGGAGATATTTAGGATGCAGTCTGACCTGCAAGGAGGTTTTTCAGACAGACATGAAATTTTTCCAACCGAGATAAGTTTGAATCATCACCATAGTAGTGAAACTATATCACTCCCAGTTAAGTTTTTAATATAAAAGCTGCAGATTCAGCTTCATATTTTCAAAAGCTTTTAAGCAGCAGAATACAGAGATGGTATCTGTCACAGCTGATTTGTTTCAAAAGATAGAAAGTTCATCTGCTTAAAATTCTTTCATCTATTTGTATATCTTTGAATACCTTTGAAAATTGGGACATTGTGGTAGACTTCAGTGTGGCTCCATTAATCCCCAATAAGCCAAAGGCCTGAAACTCGTTTAGAAACAAAAACATGACATTCCCAAATTTCAGCCTTAGGAGGTGAGTTAGCAATTTTCAAAAAAAATTTCCAGCTGAGACACAGTTGAAGGCTGGCTCTCTTAGCTACAGGATTTCTTCCCAACAGCTGCTCCTAGTCCTCTGTGAAAAATTAATGTTAGAAAAGTGTTTAAATGATTTGAAGCCCTTAAGAATTTATTAGAATGGCCAATGTCATCATGGATTTTGATATTCTTTCTTTTTTTTTTTTTTTTTTTCTTTCCCTGCAGACCTCCACATGGATTTATACATGATTGTGTTAAGGAGGACAAGATTATTCCTGCATTGGCTATGTGCTCATTGTAGAGCAAACCTCTCTGCAGTATAGTGCAATCCTCATGATACAGCAGAACTTCCAGCTCTAAGTGGCTTGATGAATTATAGACTACCATGTATTTTCTACCAGCAATGATTGCATGCATGAATAACTGAATTGAGGGTTTCCAGAGTTTCTGAGGTATGGGCAACTGATTAATCCTAGAGTATCCTTTTAAGGGCACAGGTTTAGACTGTCTGAAGCAAAAGGAACTTGGAGGGAGAGGTCAATAGAAAACTGCAGAATACCAACATGAAGAGAAGGCCAGCTTTCTTGGCTTTGGAGGAATCCTTAATTACAGTTTTCTAGGTTAAATAACAATATTGCATGAAGACACAACATTTATGTAACACTATGTCTTACTGCCTGATGAGTATTTAATGTATTGTTTCATAATAAAAGCTTGACTCAATTCCACTTGTAGATGATTTTTTTTCCCCTCAGTCTCCCATACTATATTCTAACAAAACTCACAGGAAGTGAGGCTCAGTTTTGTGAAGTACTAAGGAAACACCAGAGGACTTTCTAGGACCAGCAGCTGGGAAGCACTATGGTCCAGACTAATAATTGTGTAATTTCTCTGCACAACTATCCCTTTCCCTTGTAATTCTCCCAGGAGGGGCAAATGAATCCAGCCAATCCTTTCCTGCCTGTGTGCCTTTATAACTTACACCTTGGAAAAGAACATCTTGTACAGTCAGATGGGAAACACATGATACCTGCAAAACAACATTAAAAATTGCTTGATGGCTCTTAAATGACTGCTGTGTTCTGTAATGGCAACAGAATTAGTTATGAATGGAGCAAAGTATCTTTCAGAGCTTCTCACTGCAGTCACACTTGAAGCCTGAGGACTGGGAGCAAAATAAACCACAATTTTATGAATATCCATAAGGTAATTAGTGCTACAGAGCTTTTGATAGGCTGGAATAGATCAACAGTTTTGCTGGTATACTTTCCTTCCAGTAAAACAGCTCTCCTAGATGACTCCAAGGAAATAATTTAAGTCCCAAAACATCAAAGGCTTGCTTTCCTCTACTGCCAAGATAAATCATAGATTAAATCTGGGAGTGTAAAAAGTATAATCAGGCTGCTATTGTGTGCTTCATTCATAACTCTCTCAATACAGAAATCTAAATTTGCATATCTCTGTGAGTTAAAGTCATTAGATGAAATCCTGGCTCTGTTTTTATTTGCACGGTGAAAAATTCATTTGAGGACAATTATGTCAACTTTCACCCCGTGAAAGTTGATTTCAAGTACTTCTTTGAAATAAAAGAACTCCCATCTAGTTATACTCAGTCATTTTTAATGTAACTGGGAAGGTTAAGTAGAAGGTTCTACTCAGTTCTTCTCAGTAACACTGAGCTAATCCTAAGGCAAATGTGGAATAGAGATTCTTCATTGCTTTCAAGTTTGCTTTTCCACGTGAGGGTGAAGGTATCTCCAATGAAAAGTTAAGTATTATTGAGTCTAATTAACAAGGAGAAAACTCGAAACATAGAAAGATAAAGTCCTTCCTGATCACTGGGCCACATTCTCTCCCACTTCATAAGGGAAGGAATTATGGTGTAGGGTTAAGAGCTTTTAGTCCATGTTGGTGTCAGGCTGATGGGTAAAGGAACCAACTCATATTTACAGTCACATTCAAACCAAACCTATCTCTCTTATTAGTATCTGCACTTCTGTTCTGGGCTAGAACTGACCACTGAAGAATCTCCTGGTCCCTCAAGGCAAGAAAAGCAGCAGACACCATATTGGAAAGTTCGAAACAGAGGGAATAAAGGGAGAAAAAAAAAAGTGTGAAGGAAAGGAGAATGAACTAAAAATGTTGAAGTTAAAAATAATAAAAAAACCCTAGACTAAAGCCTCTGAGTGCCTCTGGAATCCTGTGATCATGAAGAACATAACCAAGTTATTGCTTTTTAAGACATCCAGCTCTTCTGCCAGATTTAAGAAGCCAAGTCATCCCTTCACACAAATTAATTTTGCAAGTAAACACAGAAACACCCTCCAGCCTATGGGAGAGGTAGCCAGAGAAGAGGAGGCCAGCACAGCAGAGCAGACTTTCCTAAGTTTGCTCATCACTAGCAAACACTGAAAGCTAACGAGAGTGTGAAAACATATGACTGCTTTAGACTATTGCCATGGATGCAGCAACCCCTCATTGTGCTTATTGTGTATTTCTGCATGTCCATAAAACATACACAGTGTTGTACACAGAATCCAGGGAACTAACAAGAGAACAGGATCTTAGGATCAGGTATAAATAAATTAGCTCAAGCATTTATTGTGACTCAGCAGTGAAAAAACTCATAGATAATTAGCATAAAAAGTAAACACTGCATAAATATACTTAGTTATAGCTACAGAATTATGTAATTAAGCTTTTTTTCAGAGTCCTTCAGTTTGTTTTTATTCACTTTCTCCACACAGATCTTTCCTTCAAAGCTCTACTGTGCTTGAATTCCTCTATAGTTGAACTAGACTGAGTGTGTTCAAGGATTGCAGGTTTGTTTTTGTCCATGTCTAAAATCTTGGGGGAAAATGCTGGACTTTCCTACATGCCTGCAGACCAGAAGAACAAGCGCTGTGAAAGTTGTATACTGAAGGTGGAAAAGCTGGAAAAACAGTTGTTTTCCAAATGCTTTTAAAGAGAAGGATTAAAACACACCTGGGAAAAGCTTTCATCCATGATAAGCAGTCATGAACTCCAATCACTGACCTGTTTTACATCCAGTGCCTCCCCGAGCTGAGGAGCTGCCCACTAGATGCCACTGTTTCTGCACACAAACCAGGATCACAGCCCACGAGGACTGAAAGCACCACATCCCTCTTCCACCCGCTTGGTTTTTTACACCTTTTCGTAAAATGCGCAGCTCAATTGATCAAAATCAAAAGTCACCTCTAACCCATAAAATAAAGACCTGCAGCAAATGGCTGATTTTTCCCCCCTCTGGGTTGCAGACCGCTCCGACTGTGGGTGTACGTGTGGTTGTGCTTCATTATGCCACAGAAAGAAATGCTTGAAAGTTCCTCCAAGCACATTTTAGTGCTTTGTGGCTTTTTACCGCCTGTCATCCACACACAGATGCTAACAGAAGATTTTGTGTGTTTGCAGAAGCTGTTCCCTCTCAGATTAGATCATTTGATCCATGTTCAGCTACCCAAAATTAAGTTGCAGACTGATCAATAAGTAAAAGCACATCACTCTTCAAGGCATGACATTATCTTCCTACATTTATTATCTTTAGCAGCAGAGGGAACTATGTGTTAGGTGCTGTACAAAGTGTACTGAAAAGGCAGGCTGTGCCCAGAGCCAGAAATATAGCGTCTCTCCGTAAAGAGCAGATAAATAATATGTGCTCTAATTTAAATACACAGCAATTCAGTGAAAAAAAGGAAAGGATGGAATTTTTAAAAGCATCAAATTCTTCAGCAAGGCCAAAACATTTTATCAAAGACAGATAAATAGGACATGAAGCAGTTACACTAATGCCACTAAGCAATTTGGCAGTTCAACTAATTGGCTCTTTCTATCAGACTTACCTTGCAGGAAAACATGCACCACAACTTCTTATTTACCAAGACTGGAATTTCCAGAAAGCTCCCTGAAAGCAAGTCAGTCACTTGCTTTATTTGAAATTCACTTTCACAGTGATGAAGGTAATGGAAAATGCAACACTAAATGTACCAGTTTGCAGTTTAGATGATTCAGTATTTGTCTGCTTCTCAGGAAGGCTGAGCAGGTCGGCACATTCTTCCACTCACAATGACAGGACAGCTGCTCTGGAGCATTTCTGAAACATGAATATGAGAAAGAGTTACAAAGAAAATGCCTATAACCATCTGAAATTATGATATAATGTGTATGGAAATGTTTCCCTGCACTACTCCAGGGCTTTTTTTTTTTTTTTTTCCCAATAGTTCCAGCCCTGTTTCAGTTGTCAAAATATTGTTTTGAATGAAGACTTCTGTTACTCCCAGTGAATGAATGCATAAATAATTTCTGAAGCAGCGGAGTGAAATTGGATTGATTGAATGTGATCACTACAGTAGGAGCCTACTTTAGATTCTCAGTGAAAACTTATTTTTTAATGACTAAAGAGATCAGAGTGGATTTTAGAAGGTTATCTGAGCCTTTTATGGTCTACAAAGAGTAGAAAATCTTGTGAGAACTATGTATCTTGAGATTTCTGGTGTGTGATTAGAAATGCTGAGTGATCTGTCTCCTATCTGGCATTTTAATCCCTTTTCAGGTCTGGGGGTAGAGATATGCACTAAAATGAAAAACAGCAAAAAGCAGAAGAGGTTCAATGAACTCTGAGCTATTAACACTCTCCTTATTCTATCAAAGCAGCAGGGCAGCCCAGTGTTGGCTCAACATGAAACCAAAAGTTTGGAGCACTAGTGTTATTCCAAATCTCAAGCTCATCTTCATATTTTGGGGTTTTTTTTCAGTAAGAGATGATCAGTTGAAGTGCTTTTCTTTTTTCCACATTTGGGGAGATTTGCATCTAAAGATCCATTTAGGCATCTCTCTACATAACACAAGCATCATGCACATACATTTATTAAATTGAGCAAGCCAACCTTAAGTACAGGAGATCTTAGACCAAAGTGAGGCAGAACATTGCTTCATTTTGTGTTTTGCATTTGTCAGAATAAACAGCCACTACTGACTGACTTCAAGAAACAAATTCAGCAAAATGCTTCAGATGTTCAGAATGTACCTGGTTTAGAGATTTGCTAAGAACCTTTGGTGTGACTCTGAAAATATGCCTGGAGTATCCATACAATTGAGACCAGTCCTCAAAATGGACTGGAATATCTGGTCCACAGCACTTCTCCTGTCCAGATGTCAACAGAGCTCGATATTCCATCAGTGCAGGATCTACTTCTATCTACTCCCCATACCCTGTATAGGATTAGTTCTGGCATCAGTAATAAACTCCTGTGCTTCTATTACCAAAATACGGTTTGTAAGCACACAAGTAATTAGCAGACCACTTTTTTTTTTTTTTTTTTTTTTTTTTTTTCCCCTTCCCTGGCAAATACTTTGATTAAGGTTCTGGGAAAAAAAAACCCCAAAAAACGGTGAAAAAGAAAGAGCAACACTGAGTGGCAACCCCGGGAAAAGCCACAAAAAGGGTTTTGTGCTCAATTTATTGGTGCCATGGTCCACACAGGAGCAGCCCTGGGCTCTCCTCTGTTGGGAATGGAACACTCCAGCAAAACAGGGTCAGGCTGTTTCTGCAGTCATGGAATAATACTGGTACAATAAATTTAAAGATCCAGTGGAAGACTTTTTAATTTAGTGGGAAGTAACAAGGCATCTGAGGCCACCTCAGAAATTTACTCCTTCATTTCTTGCTTGCTGCTGAATGTCTGCTCTGAGGCTGCAGATGTCGTTACCGTCCATGGACCATGCCAACCCATCAGAGTCCTGCTCAGAGCAGGGTGTGTTGATTCCTCACCTTGCTAAAAATGAAACTACAATGACTAGTTAAAAGAGATAAAACACACCTTTTTAAAATGTTATGTTCACAAAGCAAATTCTTCCTGGAAGCAACTGACAGGGATGGATCAAAGCTGAACTGCTCCTGGTCACATCCTAGAGTCGCATGAAGGAAACAAAATTTCATTTTTTCACTTAGAAAACGTGGTTCTAGCTCTGCTGGAAATAAAGAAAAGCTTGAAGTCTGAATGGTGTACAGAAAATTTAGGAAGGGAGCCTTTAGGAAGGGAGCAGTTCCCTAAAGGTGTGTGACACCTCTTGCTCTTCCCAATTCTGACATTTACTGGCCATTCTGAGGTGGCCCAGGTTCAAGTCTGAGCAGGGGCTTCATGGTACAGCCATAGCTCTGCCTTCGTTCAGCTCTGCCAACTATGAAAATACTGAATATTTATTCATTTGCCAGTTGTGAAAACCATAATTTTAGGCTCATTTATGTGCAAAAGCAAAACAAATAAATGAAGTGGATTTGTGTCTCTATTTATTTTTACATGTATATATATTTAATATTTTAATGTGCTCTAAATTATAGAACTGTAGCTTAGGTTTCAACAGTGGATGGATCTGAACTGCATTTCAGCATTCCAACTGCAGAAATTAAGGTTTTCATGAGTTTTCTGCCCAGAGTAATTTATATTTAAGTCCTCAATATTTGAATGCATTTCAGTGATACACAAAGTTTTGCTAAGATCAAATCTATAGTACCAGAGGAGTGTTGGGAGTGACTTGGTAGTATTTGGTATTTTATATGAGTCATAGCAGAAAAAAAAATATATATCTCCTTCTTCTCCATTTACCATTTGATAGTTTAGAGCTGCTTGGGGAAAGAGAGAAAAATATCTTTATTTCACATCACAGCTGTTGCACTGCTCGAGAACAACAGTTTAAATATTAATATGGCTTTGGGGCTAAAAGCATTTCTTAAGAGACATTTTGATGCAATGAGTTTCAGCCAGATGAACAATCACAAAAATAGAGTCAAAGACCAAAATCCCTCCAGCTGATAAGAAGCCAATTTATTTATTGGTGTGTGCCTACAGAACTCATTCTGTGCGATTGCACCAGTTACAGCTTTCCAGCCCAGACTCAGAAAAGATTTGCTCATGGATGTGAGAGACCGTGACCTCTGGAGTCAGACAGCTCTTCCTTTTCTCACCCCAAGCTTTCAGAGTGCGAAAATTCCATGTCTGTGAATTGGACCTGTTCATGTCTTCTCCACACCAGCTTTTGTGAACCGAGGATAATTCTGTGCAGTTTAGGCTGCTCTTACCAGCTGCACAGCCTCCTCAGCAGCTGTGCCCAAGCTGCCCAGGGAGGTTAAAGCTTTCTTACCCGCTGCTACTGCTGTGTCTGAGGGTGAATACTGTGGTTGTCTCGTTTAGCTGTGCCCCTGACCAGCCCCTGAATTCATCATTCCAGCAGCACCTAGGGCTGACTCACCCTAAAGGAACTCATGGCAGCACATCCACTCAGGAAACAAAGAGGAATTTCCCTGAAAGCAGCTGGTCCCTCAAAGAGTGGATTTCAGAGTGCCCTAAACAGAAGGCATTGCTGTAACTCTGGCTGGGATCCATCCCAAGGAGGATGAATAATGAACTTACTGGGCTAACGAAGGGCTGCAGCATTATTTACACCTTGAGACTGCTGAAACATCCAGCTCTGCTTAGGAAAGGAATCATCCTGCGCAGTCTGAACTTCATGGCTGCCAAGGGCTAGGAGGATGCTACTTGCCCATCTATTTTCTGTTTACCAGGGGTGACAAATGTTCAAACCACCTAGCTAATTTATTCCCAAACTTTTAATTCTGCTCCATGTGCATCAACATCTTTGCTGCTGAATCCACGAGCCCTGCTCCCACACGAGCAGGTCTGATGGTCACATGTGCGCCCAGAAGGATTCGCCTGAGCAGAGGGAGAACTGGATTCCAGCTCTGGGTTGCACACAGTAAACCACCAGCACAGAGAGAGAAGCTCAGGGACAACAGAAACACCAAAATATGCTTTTTTAGAACATAACTCCTTAAATTAAACAAAACAAGAAAATATATGAAATGACAGCAAGTGCACTTTTTCCTTAACTGTTGCCCCAATTTATTCTCACGCGTGTCTCATTTGTTTTCAGCTGTGTTTATCTGCTCTCTCTATCCTGCAGGAGATAGATGCAGGGCATTATCACTGGAGAAGAACTACAAAAGATGCTAAGCTTTTGTTAGCCTATGAACTTTTTGGTAGTTTCCTTTTATTTTCGGAATTCAGTTACAGAAGTGCCCTCTCAAAACTCAACTCCTATGGCACACAAACACCTCCCCATACAATGCTGCTGTATATTATATAGACAAACTCACTAAAGTTGGGCTGCAATGGCAATGTCCACCCAGCGGTGACAGAGCTTACTGGAGGCTGAAAGGAGCCACAGTGGTTACAGAAAATCAGGGAGATCAGCATTTAGCATAATGTTATCACTCAGACATTGTTCACTTCATTTGCCTCATGAGCAGAGTTTACTGCCTACAAACCTCACCTCCTGGTCCCTATCACATGGACAATGCAGCCATTGCCCAAATTGATTGGTATTAGGGCGGGGTACTTAGGAACAATAAATACATCACCTTGACCAATCCTAAAATTTTTAGGGTGAAATAATGGACTGCAGGCTCTGAGGAAATCTGTAAATAAAGTAGCTTAATTCTGCTTAAAAGTTTGCACTGAACTCTGTAACTGTGTATTATTATTTACTAAGAATCACACTGTCAATAGAAGCTCACTCTAAAGTTGAAGATTTAATGCTTACAAAAATGCAAGTTTACCTTAAGAAACCGTGCATTGCTCAGTTAATGGAGACCCAGCTTCCCCAAAGCCAGGAATAAGATGCGCTCCATGGATCTGGACATGGAAAATTGCTCCAAATTTTATATAAGGAAAACAGAATCCACTGTTTTAGAGGGAGTATCATAAAGTTTGATGTGCCTATTTTAAAAGCATTTGGAACAGATATTTCCCCTCTCTGACCAGACAGAAATGTCTTTCCTTCCAGCTTTAATGCCAACTCCAGAGAAAAAAAAAAAAAAAAAAAAAAAAAAAAGGAATTGAACTTCCTGGCATTTTAGAGCATATTGGGCAAAATTGGAAGAAGTCTGAGTGGGAAGAAAGCTGATGGGGGAGTGATGGAAGGGCGCTGGGGCTGGGACAGCAGACCTGGGGCTGTGCCTTGATTGAATCAGGTGAGGCCAGCAGGGACAAACACAGGACTGGTTTCTGAGAGCAGACAGCTCCGGTCTATGCTCTGTGTGGAAACTGCCCCAGCTTTGCTCTTTGATCCTTCAGCTTAATTCAATCCAGGGGCAAATCAGAGTGGAACTGGGAGTGTGGAGATGCAGGTGTGCACGTCAGTTTGGGGGGATGGAGGGATGGAAGGATGGAGACAATGGGCAATTGGCACTGCCCTTCCCAGCATGTACCATCCCTGTAAGTAACTAGATGAGCTCCCATTCCTGTCACACATTTCAGGGCCCAGGTCTGACACTCAGAGGGCCTTCTCCCCCCCCCCCCCCCCCCAAACCCAAGAGTTTATAGAAGCAGAGCTTTCAGTTACGAGAGCTGATCTTTGGACTGCCAGATTGCCTTGTGACGTTGCAGACTCACAAGGTGTTTACAAGGGGCTGCATACCCCAGTCCCTCATGAAGCTGCTTGCTCTGGGGCTGCCCAGCACAGCTGTCAGCAAGGCAGCCCGTCCCTCAGGCTGTCAGTCAGTCTGTCAGTCCCCCAGAATTGCCTGCTTGCCCCAGAAATGCGTCAGCTCATCTCATCCAGTGATGGCTGCAGCCCTGCCGGGCTCTGCCGCTGCAGAAGTCTGAAACACTGAGCGGGTCTGAGCTGTGCAAACTTACTGATGAATCCCTAGAAAGTTGCTGCTGCTGCTGCTAACAGCCAAACCAAACCTGCCTATGGGACAAGCACAGTGAGGCTGCCAGACCCAGAGGAGCCCAAGGCAGCATAAAGTGTTTCTTTCTCCCTTGCTCTGAGGATCTCCTGGCCCGTAGTGGTGGTGCCTCAGGGATCATTGTTGGCTTAGTCCTTTCACACTGATCCAGAGCTATTGTCCTCTGCTGACCAAGAAAGATTCTCCCATCTCCTAAGAGGAGAGCAGATGAACTGACAGAGAAGGGGCAGGGGATGCTGATCTGAAGGCAACTTCACTGCTTTTGTCACTTAGAGGACATGTTGCCCTTTTGCTGAAGTCCCAGCTTCAAGGGTCCCTGAGAAATGACCTACAAATAACAGACAGTACAGCAATCCCTGTTTTAATCCATATCATGAAAAATGAGAGACCAACACAAGTTCTGTCTACATAGAAACTTTTTTTCTATCCCTAAAATGAGTCTCTCAGGATTACATACAAATGCTAGAAGACTCTTGCAAAGAAAACCCAGAACACTGAGTTTGTTGGCCTTTTATGCCTTGTGGCAAACTTTACATTGTGTTGCAGTTCTTCAGTTTGGTACTGCTCTACTGCACGAACTGGGAATTGTGCATAAAAGAGAAGTGGCTGTTTTAAACTAATTGAGATTTTAGTTGTGTTTCGTGTACTGTGTCCACTTAGCTCCACCGTCTGTGTGTCCTTTGTGCTTTGATATATGGCAATGGTACAGAAATACTGCATTGTGGGCTTGGAAGTGGCTCAGGGGAGGAGGATATAAACCAGATGTGCAACATATCCAGTGTGCATTCAGGGTACCTCCTGTGACCTGTCTGGAGATGATACAAATGCAATCAGTTTTTGAGAGAAAGAAAGAGAAATTAGCTTCAAGATCAGGGAGGGAAAATAGCAGACCAGAGCAATTAAAAAAATAAGAAATCATTTCAAGCAAGCCATCAAAAAAAAAACCCCAACAAACCAAAATGACAAGAAAGAGCACATTTCTTCCAAAATTTTGTCAAATAAAAAAGAAGCTAAGAACGTTTCCCTTGTGTTTTGACTAAAACCACAAAGACAATTCTCTGCAGAAAACTTGTTTGTTTCACAGAACAGCTTGTTAAATTGTGTATAATTTATCTCAGAGCATAGTTACATAAAGCTTTAAGCCTTACTGTCATTTTCAGTTTTACCCTCACAGTGCAAGTATTTCAGACCAGTAGCAGAATGTCAGAACTCCTCATGGCAAGCTGACTTCAGAGGATCCAGCAAAACCAAAACCTTGTTTCAGCATAGTTTTTTTCCTCCAGGAAGGGATTTTAATGGCTTGACCCTCATTTGTTGTAAGCTGGACAGATCACTGACTCCATGGACATCACCACATAGCACTCCACTGTGGGAGGGGAAAACCTGTGACACACCAGTGGAACAATTCACACCCAAATCCTGCTATTCTTTGGAAAGGGCAGGTTTTGGGGGATACAAATCCCAGACTCTCCCCAGTACAATCGAAACAGTGGCACAGGATGAAGCTTGTGGAGTTTAGGGTGTTTTGCACCAAACAACTGGATTCAGAAGGTGCAACCAGCACTAATTACCACCAGCTTTGTGGTAAAACTGAAACGAGGATGGACAAATGCAAAACACTGACCTGGAAGGTTTCTGTCTTTCCAGGATAATCCTACATTTTTTCTTGTTCTGTTACTGGGGTTTATGTTTCACTTTTCCAGCACATTCTGCTTGTCAAGTCTTGTGCAAATGCGCTACAGGAGCTTTTTCCATCACAAAGAAAAAGCCACAGATGGTACCAAAGTTCCCATTGCTGTGGGTTTGAACCTGCCCAGCCCCAGCAGTGGATACGGGAATTTCTCTCTTGTGGCAGAGTTTGGCACTGGGAGTTTCCCCTTCCTTCTCCTACCTTGGCTGCTGGTGTGGCAGGTCCCAGCAGTGGCCTCCCCATTCCCACACAGATGGGTGGGGATGGGGTGGGCTGGGAAGGGGAGCTGAGGAATTTTGGTTTGGCACCTCTTGTGCAGCAAGACAGCCAGGAGGGGAACGCGCCTGGAGCCAAGCACAATGCAAACATGGATTGCTGCTTTTGGAAGGGAGGAAACCCAGGAGCCACAACCAAAGTGCTGCTTTGCTCTTGGGACAACTCAACTGTGTGCTGCCCCTGAGCCCAACAGAACTAGGACGGTATTTCGCTGGACTGGGAAATGGTCTTTGGGATGTGTCTCAGAAATGAAATGCTCATTGTTTGGATAATTTGGAAAAATACCTTGTTTTTCTTTGGTTTGACTGGTCTCTGGAAAAGTTTAGGATGGCACGCACATTGTGGTAAAAGGAAAATATAAAAGAGGAACAACAAGAAATTTGAATTAATTTGACATGCTGGGAGTAGTGCTGCTGGGGGATAGTAGACATTACAAATGGAAAAAAGAAGGCAACACGGTAACTGTGTTTACTGCTAAAGAGATTCCTAGGACAGAAAGTGCTTGCAAACCTCATTGCCGAGCGGCTACTGAGAAATGGGAAGGTGCTTATGAGAAAGGAGAAGAAGAATTGCCAAGAAATGTAAAAAGTTCACAGCCTTGCCTGGATAGTTTCATTTTTGTGGGTTGGATGCTACTGGTCTAATCAGGCCATCATTCACTGGCCCTTTGGGTTGCTGCTGGAGAAGCAGTTCTCCCATTCCCTGTTCTCCCAGATACCCATCCCTGCACACTCATACCCCAGCACAAACATTCATGTGCCTCTACCACCCCAAGAAACTGATGAAAAAGAAGAAAAAAAGAAGTATTCAAGCAATTGAGTGGATACTCAGCTGGATCCTGTGGTCCAACACATTGCACAGCCAGGCAGACACTGGTGCCAGACAAGAGTGGGTGAAAGAAGTGACTCGGTGCAGAGGAAGGGGGAGAGGGCTGGAGCAGCCCCTTTCAGCAGCAGCCAGATTTATGCCAGATTAAAGTGACCGTGCAACCACGACCTCTTTCAGTAGCCCCCTTAATTTCATTTTGGGCACGTGAAGAATCAGCTTTTACTCCTACTGAGTTAAGAGCAGCACAAACAGGCTTTTATCATCCAATCGTCTCTCATTTGCTGAACTTGTGATGTGCTCTGCCAGAATTTCTGAGAGGATCTGTGGCAATTAAAGGGAAACCCACCTAGGGACAATATCATTCCAGTGTAAGAAGGCTGGTATGTGTGCAGCTACTTTAGCAGCTCTGTCTGCTGTGAAAGCAAATGAACTCAAGAGCAGACAAGAACTGATATGTGAAGTCAGAGTATAAATCTGACTGCATAAATTAAAAGGATGGGAATGCAATGGATTTTGAATAGGTTCTTTCACATGACAGTGCTCTCCTGGAATCAGAGAGCAGACACTGCAGGAAAAAAAAAGCTTTACAGTGCTCTGAAATAAATATTAGTGTTTCTCTTAGCGCAGAGGAGTTAAATGAAGTGGCAAATCAAAACATGCATGTGTATGCATATACATTAGTTACAGATAGAAAATGGGGACTGCAGTGGAAAGGGGTTGATGTGGAATATTCACTGGCACAGAATATGGACAAAATATTGTCTGATACAGAATATGCATAAAACATTGACTGGTTTTTTGTACTCTCCCTAAGGTATCTTCTCTCTGGGTTACAACTGGCAGATAGAGGAAGGTCTGAGCCTCCAACATGGAATTTCATCTTCCCTTAGCAATTCCCTGCATGGAGCTATGGAAAGAGTCACAAAATTGTGGGTCAGTGCTACCCCGAATCAGCTGAAAGCCTGCAGTTCAAGGGCCAAGGGAAGAACTGAGCTCTTCAGCCAATATCATTGCAGAAATCACAGAAGCAGAATAAATCATAATAAACCAAGGTCTCCTACAGGGTGTCCAAAAGCAGCATAACATTATTTTAGGTCAGTGCAATAACACCACCAATTCCAGTGCTGGTGATAGTAATTCCATGTCTGGTCCACAAGTGATTTATATCTATTTATAAAACTCCTCTCCATACACAACTACGAAAGTAACCATGTCCCAGAGTATTTACACTGTGCATTATTTTTTGCCATTTTCTTAAATATTTTATTAGAATTTGTATAGTTTATCTGCAGGTTCAATGAAATGATTTACCTTTTCTAATAAACTGTTATAATTCCTGGGTTTAATTTTGTAGGTGTTAATTTGCTATTGAACAACTTTAGGCTTCAGTTGTCTTACATTAGTATAATTTCAGTGGTAACTTCTTGGGCTTGTTTCTTTTCACATTTACTAGTTTCAATGCATTCATAAAAATTCTGCGCTGTTTTTCTTTCAAAAACTTCATAGACCAAAACCACTGGAAAAAAACGAGACACATTTGGTTTTCTTGTTAAAACTGAATTAATAAAGCATGTTTTCACTGAAGTGGTGCTTCTAATTCCCTATAAGCTCAATGTTTGTTATTACACTGGCAAAAAAGGACATTTCTGGTACTAATAGGGTTTGATTACAGCTCTTTTTTGCCCAAGAAATTACATGTGAAGCATTACAATATCCTCTGGAAAGCTGTCCTCTCCCAGCTGGCCAGTTCTTCTCTTACTTGCCTGATCCAGAGCCTGCTGAGGTTGATTTCCAGTCCTTTGACTCAGACCCATTATCCATGTCTCCTGATCTTCTGCAATACTGGAAATTATTCACCCTCTGACTCTTATGAAATTTCAGCTGCCCTTGGCTGTTCCAATGCTTGCCTTGTCAGGATGCTTATTTACCTTTCACCAAAACACCACAAGTTATTTAAAACTGAAAACATTCCAGTGAGGAGTTTCATACAAAACATTCAGACATTATAAGTGAAAAGAATGATTGAAAAGAACAAATACAAAGCTCTGCTGCAGTTTGTGTGTCTCTGCCACCAGAAAAGGCTACAGCTCAGTCATTTCAGTCAAACAAAATATGCAGTTTTCCTAAATAACCTCCCTGATCAGACCACCAAGGCACTTAGCATCTCTCTTTTGCTCACCAAACATTTTTATGATTTTCCACAAGAAATGGCCAGGCCAGATGCTAATAACTATTCTGAGAGGATGAGAGTACATCATGTCTCCAGACACCATGAAAGTAAAATAAATCACTGGAGGAACAAAATTTTATATGGCTTGTTTTTTAAATTACGTTTTGCTATAAGGAAATAATGAATAGAAGCATGGACCAAGGTAAGGAGAAAAAAGCTATTCTTGCCTAGATCTTGGAGCACTGCTATTATCAGAAAAAAACATCAGTCTTTGGAAAAGCAGCCAAGAGGTTTAAGAGCACCAGCCACGGTCTCTAGAAACCCCTTCCCTTTAAGATCAGAATGTCAACATTAGGGACTTTGTCTATACCAAGAAATAACACGCACAAATTTAACATAAGGGCAGTTCATCACTGTGGTATCTTATCTAGGGATGAACAAGATTCCTGTTCCTTACAGTCTTTAAATCACGACTTGGTGCATGGCTGGGTGTCGCACTGAGATGTAAAGCAGAGACAGGAGCCCTTTTTGGAAATCACTGAGCTCACAGAGCAACAGGAGTCCAGCAGGAAAAAGGCTGTGTAGTGCTGGTAGGGCAAATGATCCCATGCTGAGTGCAGCTGGACTGATCTCTGTCCCCATCAGCTATTAAAAATTACCCTGTATATCTTTACTCTTCCCTGTGTAGATACTCAGGTGTGTATATCTACATCTCAGGGTAGATATAACATGATTAACTTTTAGTACAAAGTATTAAAGCTCAGGTAGAATTTATGGAGAGATCCCTGGATGACGCTCATGGCCTGCCAGACAGCCCCTCTTGAAAGTGTGTGCAGGTAAAATAAACCCATTTTCAGAGATAAGCCCTTTCACAGATCACTCAGCATTATGGATTAAAAATTTCTTCCTTTGGGACTGGCTGGCTCTGGCCCTCTCTGACTCCCTATTCTTGTCTGTGAGGTTCAGGCTACATGGGGAGTCAAATATTGGGACCTGCTGGTTTGCAATGCTGTCAACATTCACCGAGAAGCAGCTTAGAAACAGTGATCTGCACTAACACCGGTGTTTGGTGCTTTATTGCACTGCCACTCAAAGCCTGTGCCTGAGAAGATTCTTTCTACCTGTATTCCCATCCCACATGTCAGAACAAACTCCTGTATCAATATCTGTTTCTACTATTAAACTCTGGATATTCCTCCCAGCATTCTCAGTCTCCTAATACTTGTCCTTGGCTCCCCTTACAGACCTGCCTGGCAAACACTTCTGCCTCTGCTGCGAGGGGCTGAGCCCCAAATCGTGCCTTGCTGGCACAGCAACCATGATTGAGTGGCAACATTTCAATCCCACTTTGTGCCTGGCCACCAGAAAGCCAGGCACACACACACACACACACACACACACACACACACACACTCTGAAAGGCTGCCCGTGCATTACCACAGTGTCTTCTATAAGAAAACATGGATTTCTGCCACCAGACAGACACAGAAACTAGTAAGCTATTCCCTGCATTCTTTTATCCCCCTGGGCACCCTGTGTAAGGGAAGCCATTGATGCTTGCCATCAGATAGACACACAGACTAGTAATAAAATACCCATGATTCACTGCATTTTTATTCCTTAGGGTGCCTCTGAAGAGGGAGCTACTGATTTCTTACTTATGTTTAAATGATTTGTGAAGGCAGAAAAAAAAATCTATTTTGTAGCTTGTGCCTTTAGCCATAGGGGAAACTGTTTTCTGTGAGTTCTGTTTCGTTTGGTATTTTTGTTTGTTTTGTTTGTTTGTGTTTTGTTTTGTTTCTGGTTTTGTTTTTGTTTCCACAGATAGCCTTTCTCTAATTACTTATCTTTACTATGGTTGTTTTATATGAAGCTAAAGTTTTCCCTAATCTTGTCATTTTAATCAGTTAAAAGTTATCTATTGGGTGAAACATCAAACTGTCCCAGTTTCTGGATTTACTCAGTTCAGTGTGAGAGTTTCCAGCTTGAAGAACATGACCTTTAATGCCTCAGTATTCCTAACACTGTAGCCCCTCTTTAGTATAAGCAATTATATCCCTAAGGATTGTGTAAAAGGCAAAAAAGGTGAAGAGAAGTGGACATGCCAAGGAGCTTTCCCAAAGCCATACAGAAAACCAGGCAGAACCCAAAGTTCTCTGTATTTGGGGTCACTGGACACGCTGCTTTTGAGCCCCTGCCCAGCACGTGGAGACAGCAGGCCCCTGCACATGTGCACTGTCAGGGAAAGAACAGCCAGGAGCTCCTCGACCTCCCAGCCCTAGGGAAGGCCACAGTGGTCCTCCTTGCTCTTTGGGATGGCTTCGGGCACCATGGAGAACAGCACAGCAACTGAAATAAAGACACAGATCACCACATTCAGCAAGCAAGGGGAATCCTTATCCCGAGGACAGGCTGGAGCCACAGAATTTCCTAACAGCAATTTTCCTGTAGAAAGCAGAACACTCCTTGGAAGCCTCAGGCAGGATCCTTGCCACAGGGTGTATTTTGGTGAGTGGTGTGAACACGGCCCCTCTTCACCATTTCCTTTCCCTGTTAGTCACACTGAGCCTCGCTCCACTTTCTGCCTCTGGAAGCCTGGTGGAAAGCGCTGCCTTGGGTCAGGGAGAAGGCAAGCACAGCATTTTCTGCAGGCAAAGATCCACAGCTCCAAACCACCTAATAATATGTCTCAGTTCCTCCTGACTTGGTAGTGTCTGCCTTGGAGAGGCCAAGGGTTGGAAGAGAAGGCATTGGCCAGGACAAAAGTGCATTGGCAAAGCTCTGTGGAGGCACTCATGTAAATGCTGCCCACACTGCCCTGGATCCCTCCAGTGCTTTCAGGTCTGAGAATCCTTTTTAAAAAGCAAATAATCAATAAGGGGGTTTAAATAAAAATTAAGTCACTGCTTGGCCTGAAGCTTGTTGCTGCTCAAGGACTCCCCACACTGTGTTAAGTGAGAAGTTCCTCTTTTGGAGTCCAATTCACACCCAAGCTCAGCCTCAGCCAGATCCGCTTTTCCAGGGATGCTTCAATGCTTTCGTGTGGCTGGTGAGCTCCAAAAGTTGGTTGGGCTAAACCAGCAGAATTAAGGGCTGAGCTGGCTGAGAGATACGCTGATCCTATGTATTTCTCAGGGAAAGATTGCTAAGAGAGTCCTTCAGGACCCCAAGCTGGGAAATAAAATTGTTGCTTGCAAAGGGAAGCCTTTCTGAACATCAGCACTGTGTGGCAGCTTGCAGTCCAGCAAGGGGAATGTCTCTACTTGGAACGGCACATGTGGAACTCATTTTCCATTTCCTAATATCCACTGATGCCACTGCCTCTGCAAAGGTAAAGAGCAGCCCTAAAATCAACATCCACAGCCTGATGTGTGCGGAAAGAGCTTATGGGAACTCAAGGGTTTTCCCCTCACCTGCACAAGCAACAAACATCCAGACTCCAGTTCTGCTAGTCTGTCTTAAATCCTTTTATTTGACTGAATTAATCCAGAGACTGACTTTTAAACTACCCATGTTGTCCTAACCTTTTCCTTTGGTCTAGAAAGCAGGATTTTGTGCTTATTCCTCTGTCTCAGGAGGATGACTTGAATCTCCATCTGAGTTATTTGCACACAGGAAGATGGTCCTGCTTTAAGACTGAGACATACAAGCAGACACAATAACTTGCCTATTATGTTTCCTGGTGGAGGTGAAGATAGAAACTTTTGGAAGAAGAAATTCACTAGATGATACAGAAAATATCTAATATTCCCCAGAAATATTTCTTCCGTAACAAAATATTGCTTGCTCTTGAGCATTACTGCCAACAGTTTACTATCACTTAGTGGCAGCAGCCTTGTTTGCAGGAGGTGTAATCCATTTGTCCATATGGAAACTGGGCATTACAACAAGCAAACTTCTGAAGATGACCTGCAAATTATTAACTCAAGGTAAAGATCTAGAATCATCCAAGAGACACAGAGACTGCCTGAAGCAGAGGTACAGAAGGAGCTGCTCTGGAAGGAGCAGCTAAACACCTCATTAACTGAGCTTCATGCCGTTCAGTCTGAGTGACTGAATATTTCCAACACAATTGAAACTGTGGCTCTCTGAATTAATGTTATTTTTAATAAAAGGAGGCGTTAAGTTGCCTTCTTTGGTGAGCAGTGAGGAATGTCTCTAACTTCCCTACCAGACATGGCTGTGTTTGGGTGATATTTGTGAGGCACTTGGAGAAGAAATGTGCTATATAAAATTAGAGATTATGCCAAACCTCAGTTGGATTAATATGTCTGTGTGAATTTAGGGGATGAAAAGTCACCTTCCATTTGATGGCAATGTGTCAAAATTCCACGTTAGTGTAAACTGATGCAGACAGTTGTAAAGAAGTTATTCCAGTTGTACTGACAAAGACTCTGACCTTGGTCCATTTGCTTGAAATGAAGAAATCAGAATCCTGGTCCTGCCAGAAGTTTGTATGAAAATTCATGTCTAGATCCTGGGTTTGCTTTTTGGGCCTATTAAAAAATGCATAGTGATGATCTATTGCTATATAAGCAGCAAATGCCAGTAAAGAAGTTTTAAATCAGCAGAAAAGATGCTTTATAAATTACAGAATCTTGAGAGAGTTGCTTTTTTCAGACATTTTGTGGATTCACCTGAAATTGCAGAGCTAGAGTAAGTTTCTGTTCAAAACAAAGGAATGAATTTTGTGTCCTCCCAAACTCTCTACATGCCTCCAGTGTGGTAAATGGTACTTTGTGAAAACTCTGTGCTGGTGCATGAAATAAGGGTGCTGTGGCCCCATCCAACAGCACTGACTCCTTCGACTCAGAGCACTGCAGCAACAGCAGCAGCAATATCCCAGCCAGATCCCCACTGCTCCAGAGGACACAACCACAGACTACAGCAAACAGATCTGCAGGACCACTTTCAAAGCAGTTTCAGTGTCTCACTGGGAGAATTTTGCTGGCTAAATTAGCAAAATTCAGAGCATACATTAGGTCTGTGACTCCAGTTAATGAGTCCTTTGTTTTATTAGCTGAATTGGTAAGGAGCGTGATTTTCTAATACATCTTTCCCAGCAGAGTAAAATATCCACCAGTGAAAACAGCCATAGGCGATCCATTATTTTTATATTACCCATGTAAGCTGCTCCTTACAAATAATGAACACTCATAACTAAATGCTGCTCAGAAGAATAAATGGCTAACCAGATTTTATCAGTACACAAGCTAAATTCAATGATTTATGAAGAAATCTTGGTCCCGTCTAATGGAATTTTCCCAAAATAAATTCATGTAAACAACTCGCCACAAAGAGGCAGTCAGTGCTGGTTGGTATGTGTAAACAGCTTTAACAGTTGAGAATATAATCTCCTTGACTGCTGGGCAGTCTGGGGAGATTCATGAAGAGTCTGCGTTCAGAAAACCACCTTTGGCTCTGCTCCTCCTGACATCATAATGCCACCCATTTCATTAGTTTTTAGTAGATGTTAATATCATCACAGATGGGTAGAATCATTCTGCTTTTCAAAGCCAACACGTGAATTTTTACAGTGCTCATCAGAATGCCAGGATGAGAGTCACAGGTAGAACGAGTGGGGGGAGGTAAAAGAGCCCAAAATGAACAAAATCCAACTCCTGAATAAATGTATCACAGTGTATTCGGTTCCAGCAGTGGATTTTCCAACACCTTTTTACATGTTCCTAGAATCCATCTGAAAGTACAGTGGGGTCGTATTAACGTGCCACAGTCACTCTTAACATGTTTCCAGGGAAACCCTTATTTACATGGTCTGTACCTGCAAAGTGAAGTCAAATATCTAATAAATTATCTCTCTGATGTTAATTAGGCCTGTTAGGAGGTGCCACTGAGAGCAATTTGTGTAAACTGATCTGTGTGAGTGGCTCAAGCCCATTTGGGCTGGTTCCCAAACAACCTAGACCAGAGTTCTAAAGCAAACCAAGCCCTTTTCAGTTTGCATCATTATCAGAAATATTTCCTTCTCTGCCTTAATTCATCCTCAAGAGCAACACAGCACAGTCAGCAGCAGTTCTAGGAGAATAAGGATAAGTGGGCAGGCTGGCAGAGCACCAAAACTGCAAAGACAGTTCGCTTTTTCTAATGGCTATTCATAAACACAGCATATTAACAGTTTCATGGGCATGGGAGCTAAGGACAGCATGTTCTACTGCTCGGTGGAAGAAGAAATCCTGCACTATACAGGCAGATTTTACAGGCACTAATAACTACCTTTTTTAGATTTGTAGAACTTTCAAGGCTTTTCACAGTTAATATTTCTACATTAGCCTGATCTTCCAATCTGCCTGCTAGGCAGATGAAGACTGATGGTTTTTAAAAGGGACTAGTGATTTTGCATGCCTGTTCTGGGGTGCCTAACTTGGGCCAGCCCTGAGAAGAGCCTGATAGTTTGAGGATTTACAAAAATCAGTTCCTTTGAGGTGTCTTAGCCTAACACCTCATCAGTCTCCCTTCAACTTTGGTCAGTGACAAAAAACAATCCCCAAATACTCCTTGCTGCTGAAGTCCCTGCTGCAGTGGGACAGGGTGCTTTCTTACAGAGAAGATGCGAGATTTAATTTGCAGCCAAATGCTGCTGTTCCATAGCTGGTGATTATGAGCTCAGCTTGGAGCTGATCAAAGGGGTTCCTAGGACTTTCATCATGTAGCTCTCAGTTCAGAGCAGTGTGAATGAGATCAGTATTTACTTCCACTGTCTCAGACATCTGCCTGATTAGCTCTCTGTAACTTGTAAGGTATTTTGGACTACACTTTCCTGACTGTCAAAACTTTCATTTCAATTTTAGGTTAATTTGTTTAAAACAAAAGAAGTGGTTTTGTCCAGCTGAATTAAAGTATATTATCCATCCAGGGCTTTTACATTAGAATTATTTCATTTTGAAACAAGAACAGAATAGTTTAATTCAATCATTGGCACAAAAATAATACCAGTATCAGATAATAGAGACTTCCTAGGAAAGATATACCTGATGTCAGACAGCTTCCGAAGCAGGCTGGCAGCCAGTTCTAATGGAAAAACAGTCTGTGAAGAATTCCCAGCATATAATGTTCCCAGGCTTTTTTGGAAGCTATTTTCTGGCTAACCAAAAACCAGAAGCTATGTCTTCAGCAGATATAGAATAACATCCTTGCTAAAATACAGCAGCTCAAGATCTGGCCCCGGCATGAATTTAAGATGCCTAGCTACACTTGAAGCCCAATCTTTTTTTACTCACCTAGCTTCAATTAGGTGTGACAGCACTCCAAGTCAGGTGTTCAGGGCAGTGGGAATGAAGTGGGATATCAAACCAGAGCAGAATAGTGGTGACTTACAATGAATTTGCAGAAATGGATATCTCCTGAATAAGGCAACAGCAAAGTCACGTGTCTGTGCCTTTTCCATATCCAGCAGGTACCTGCTGGCCAGCTCCATCCTATGGCTCCCAGAACTGCTGATGGGCTGAGACCATCCAGCCCTCAGCTGCACAGTGTGGGAGGGATCCATGGGATCAGTGCAGACAGGTTTAAAGCATTCCATGCAACCATGGATTAATCTACAAAAGAAGTTAATGAAGCATGAGCTGTGAGTGGTGTTTATGCAGCATCTGGGCTATGGAGCTAAAACTGTGAGAGCTTGGCCCCCTTCTCAGAATACTCTTTTTCCATTCTTCTCTTCATAAAACATGAGTTGAGGTCACCTGGCTAGAGGCATTAAGCACTGTTGAGAACTGCTGGGGATGTGCAATGGCTGAGTGTACCAATATAAGCATTTCAAATCTCTGATGGTCTATCTGTCTATCTTAATATAATCCTGGAAGATGAAATCAATAACTAATTTAATGCATAAGATATATGCAGAAATAGCACCAATCTGTCAATTCCATGGGAAGCTGCTTTAACAAGTAATGGATTTTCAGTGTTGGGCAGCGCTTTGGTCACTGCATTCCTGAAAAGGAAAGCAGGATGTTTTCCTGCTTTTCCTTCTGCTTTCACTCACTCGGTCCATCTAGACAAATTGTTTAATCTCCTTACACCTTATTTTGGTAATCTGTAAAGTAGCTATTCTGAAGCTTAATTACTATTTGTGAGAACACAAGAACTTCAAATGAAGAGTGACATGGAAACACTAAGTATTGTTGCCTACTCCTTTGAAACTTTGGGCCTCTTCTTTATCCATCAAGAAAGTCCAATTCTCCTTTTAATTACTTCCACCTTACATCACTACAAGTCTCCAAAGTAATTATTTACATTGTTGTAATAGAGCAGATTCAGGCTGAGGGATCTTCCTTTCAGAACCAAGTAAAGACCTTTGAGGATAGTTCAATTTTAGCTTAAACACACAGGGTATTTCCTCAGCTGGTTATTTCACACACATCCCTTTTCCCTTCCTTCCCAGATATTTGCTGTACTCCCTTTTTCATCCAGATTGTTGCAGCACTTCACCTTTCTACAGAATACATCACATAATCTGAGTTTATACCACTTGCAAAAGATCAGTAACATTTCTCACATCTGGAAGTGGTCAGTAACAGGAATACAATTCTCAGCAAGGTATAAACTTAAATTTTGCCTAGTATGGTTTATATCAGATAATCTAAAAGTTTGAAGTACAGTTCCGATACTCATCTGTAAATTGGGTCCTTGCAATCTACATTCCATGGTGGGAGACGTCTTCACGATGATTAACACCTCTCCAGGGCAAGTAGAGATTTTTGTATTTTCTACTCAATCACCATTGAGATGTCCCTGGCATTTTGGTCCCCAGCTGTCCAAGATCTCCAGTGTAAGCATGAGTGTCACCTCCATATCCCTCACTGCAGTCACCTTGAAAACCTGACAGTCCTTGGCCACCCTTGCCACAGAGCATGAATAGCCTTCACAGTGAAACTACACTCTAGAACACAAATGCCTTTATTCTTGGTCTTTCCATCATAACTTGGCCTGCAGCTATGAGTAGACTCATGAGCAGCAATACAGAACTCTTTAAGGAGAAATCCTCCTGTGCATCCTCCCTAGCAGCCACTCCTGTCTCAGGAGCCCCCCTGGCTGCTGAACAGGCTGCAGAACTCCAGAACTCACCCTGTTGCTGTTAGTTTGGAACAAGCTGACAGCTCCAGTCAGCTCACTGCTTAGTGTGTTAGTCTGATTATGTTTGACATGTGAGGTCAACAAGATCATTAGAAATGTTCCATTGCTGATCTTCTTAGGATCCTCAGAGTTCTCTCTGACAGCTGCTAAAGTGCCTGCCACAGATGCTGTAACCAGACAGGAAAGAAATATCTTCCCAAAAATGTGGTTCCTGTGACTGCTACTTTGTGTAAATGTTCTTTACACATGCACGTGAACTGTCTTGTTTAATTATTGGGAGAGCATGAAAAACTATCAATAGCTACAAACTTAAAAGCTTGACTCTTTCTGAGCTAGTGAGATCACAGCTGCTGTATTTTAGTTGGAAATACACTAAAATCATTGAAAAGGGGTCTAAAAAGGGATGATTAATAGGAAATGGGAAGAATTTATTGCCATACTCATGCTATTGCATTAAGGAAATTTAGGTCAAATCCTAAGACACTGAAGATGGTTAAATTTCATTTCAACCCAGCTAATAGAGAAGCCACCAGGGCCTCCAGAATAATGAGGCTATTTTGAGACTTTGAAAGCGTAGCACAGAACTCATGTGGGTTTCTTCCCCTCTTTACACTCTTTTTTGTTGTTCCATCTGCCTCCAGATATTTAAGTCCTCACTGAGTACTTGGATCACATTATCAAGCTTATCCCCACAAGTACAAAGCTTTTTGGAAATGAAAGCTGAGATTTTTATGCATCCACGTGAGACAGGACTTGGGGCTCTAAGCAATGCACCAAATATTGCCAGACTTCCAATAACACCACAAGATATCCCAGCACTGTATTGATTTCAGCTGAGTGATGGTGATTTACACCAGGCCAGACAGTGGTCCCTGCTTTGTCCGTGAAGCCGTAAATTTGATTCTGCTCGGCAGTTTTGTAGGCCAGACACCGCTCACAGCTGCTCTGCATAAACGTGCTCACAGCTGTGGTGGCACCGTGGAATGAGACTCGCACTCCTGACGTCTCAGGCCCTCGCTGCCCACCTGAGCCTCGGGCATCCCACCCCTGCCAGCTCTCTCTCGCACACGTCACAGCCTGTGCTCGCGGAGGCGAGGCTGCAGCGGAACAGAGGCACTCCAGGACTTGGGAACAGCCTGGGAATCCTCCAGCCCCAGCCGGAGCTCTGGCGTTTGCCACGAAGCAGAGGCTGCTGTGAGCCTCACACAGGCGCACGGCCTGCTCCTCAGAGCGCCGCCCGGCCCATCCCCGCACGGCAGAGAGGGACAAGGCAGAGAACTGTCACCTTCGAGGGACAAGCCAGAGAATCGTCACCTTCGAGGGACAAGCCAGAGAATTGTCACCTTCAAGGGACAAGCCAGAGAATTGTCACCTTCGAGGGACAAGCCAGAGAATCGTCACCTTCGAGGGACAAGCCAGAGAATTGTCACCTTCAAGGGACAAGCCAGAGAATCGTCACCTTCGAGGGACAAGCCAGAGAATTGTCACCTACGGAGCACAAAAGCCACAGCGGCCAAGGCAGCAGGCGGCTCCCGCTGACCACGGAGCGTCGCTGTTACCCAAACTTTGGGGCTGGCTGGTCACTCACCTTCCGTCACAGCGCCGTGCAGATGAGAACGCAAAAACCTGTCCCTTTAAACAGGGGCGGGGGGGAATAAAAATTATCTGGTATCATCTCTTTCTCCTTTAAAATGCTCGACTTCTCCCCATCCTCCTCTCCCCTCTTCTCCTGGGAATCAGGATTCCTAAACTCTGCTTGGAACCAAAGTTCAGATTTTTTGGCAGTGCAAAGGGACTCAAATGAGAGCTAAATTAAACCTTTTCAAAACCTCCCAAGCCAGCCGGGTAGCAGACAAGAGGCACATTCCAGAACCGTGTGGGAGATCTGAGTGTGGAGGCAGACAGCAAAGGCAAAGGTGATGCTTTTGCAGCGATGCCAACCCGTCTGCGCTGGCCCTGGCGCCGCCGAACCAGGGCCAGTACTACTGTCCCCACAGAAATAAAACCCCATCCCAGATATTCTCCTGGCCAGGCTAAACATTTGTTGTTAATTCCGAAGAGGACAGTCAGCAGTGGAGCACCATGCTGGGAAGATGGTGAGGATTTACAGCTTAGCACAGAGGAGGGTGCGTGGAGGCAGGAGTGGCCCTGGGCAAGGCTTTGGGGGTAACAAGGCCACACAGGAGAGCCCAGGAGAGTGAGGAACCCCTAATCCTCCTTAGATTTTCTGTTCATGTCTGCTACAGAGTGAACAGAAGGCAATGGGAAGGTTTCCTGTTGGCTTTATACACCATGACGTTTGCTCACCATTTCTGTCCTTGTCCTTCTGAAGCAGCTTTGAAGCATGAAAGAGAAGCACATCCAGTAGAACAGGGATGGGCAGAGGAAACTTTATAAAATTCCCCTTCTAGCACCATGCCGACCTTCCTGCTTGGACAACTTCAGTTTTGAGGAATTCTGTGTTTTGTCACAATTTCATAACAGTAGGACATTTCTTTGGAAAAACTAGAAAGTACTGACTTTTCTAAGCTTTAAACCAAGATTTTCCCCAAGATAAGGGAAGCTAACTTATTGAAACCATTTTTTACCCCCATAATTTTGTTTAAACTGTTTCATTTAAGTTGTTTTGAACAGCAAAATGGAACCATTTAATCCAAGAAAGATCTGGTTTCATTGTGCATGGGCCACAGACACTTAACATGAGGTACATCTGGGTGTACCAAAGGAGCTTGTCTGAGTCATTTCAATTTTCTAGGTGTTTTTCTATGAACATTGAGGGAAAATCACCATTACTTGTCTCTAAAACAGGCCAGACAAAGCATCTGATTAGAAGGGATTTGGGTGGAGTTCATTTTGATTAGAGCAAGCAGAGGGACTGAACCAGACTCTTTAGGTCTATGATTCTATGGCAACACCACAATCCCTGCAAAACTGTATGGTTTGTTCCCAGAACCATAAATCTAGCCTGGCATCACTGGAAACTCAGTGTTGGAAAGCTCAGTTTAATTTCAGATTTATTGCAGTAATCAAAACTGAACAAAATCAGCCCAGGACCAAGCCTCCTACCTGAACCTGTGACTTGTGGAATGAAAGTTGCTTGAATTTTCTGGTACTTACAAATTCCTGCTGGATCAGAAATGTCACAATCATTTTATGTCTTGACTTTCAGTAGAATTACAGTCAGAGTGGTTGCCCCAGACAAACAAAATAAACCCCTGTGTCTCAGTGTGTTGGTGGCTGATGAAGGCATAGTAGACTATACTAATTTAAAAAAAAAATTATCATATCCTTGTGCAAATGAAAAATTGCAATGTCAGGCAGTGACTGAACCATCCCCTCTGTCTACATTAATTCCTGCTGTATGGTTCATTGTTTTCCTGGGTGGTCCCTACCAAAGTAAGGGAGGAGAAAACCAGATGGAATTGAATGACTGACCTCCAGTCCTACGGAACTTTTGTCCATTGTTTGTAAGGCTAACATTCTGCTGAGTAGCAGGCCCTTGAATGAATAAAACCAAGTTTATTTATTTTAACCAAATTCACTGATCTATCTGCAACTGACATCATAATCAAATCCACAAACCATCACTGAATTTTTTACTGTTGGGGCACCCAAACACTAAAGAGACACTGGATCCCCAATCAGCAGGTCCCAACTAAAGAGCACCAGAACACTGGCTAGTCAAAACTGACACATCACTGTTTTGTCGTAAGACCACTTAAATTTTTAAATTACATTTTAAAATCTAGATGTTTGAATTTTACTGCACTTAGAGTAGACAACTGAACCATTTGCTGTAAAATATATCCAAAGAGTTTATACCTTTCACTGAAAAGCTACTGGCCAACCTCTTAGCAAGATAAGAATCTAATTATATACATTTAAAGTGACGTTTAGAGGCCTCAGTACTTTTCATATTTGATCTCAGATCTTAGAACTGGCATCTGTTTCTCCTTTGAGTTAAGAAATGGAAAGTCTATTTACATATTCTTAGGAGTATATCTCCAATTAAATCTTTTTCAGAACTGCACTCTCAACATTTCATATTAGGTTTCTTGGCAGACAACTATCTTTTCTTTAAGAGATTTATTTATTCAGTTGGATAGTTTTTTCATCCTTTGCTTGGGCACTGGAGTCTTCAGCCTCACCATCCTATAATTAGAAAAATGACCCTACTTAGAAGTTTTACAGCTCTGCTCCAAAACATCGTCTTCCCTGTCCATTTATTTATCCACCTTTTTACTGATGTGGCTTCATCTAGTAACTGCCTTTCTCCTGCAATCTGGAGCAGAGCAAATTTAAGCAGGCATTTAGAAACTTGTTATCAAAAACCAACATCCAAACCAAGAAAGCAGCTCTTTGAATGATAACAAAATATTTCTGTATTCAATGAGAAGAGGTGGGCGGGGAGGACAAGAGAAACTGGGAAAATACAGACTCTGATGTATTTTATAAACAATTCTTTCTGTCCCAAGTTTAAGAATTGTTCCTATCCCAAACCATAGGTAGAAGTCCCTATTATAGTTTCCCTAATTGATCTGTATACATTTGCTATTTAGTTTTCAGGTAATGAAGTTGTCTGCCCAGGAGTCTCAGCACAGACTAAGTAACCAGAAATCAGCTCCCCAGCATTTCAACCCTGCTCCCAGGGCAGAGGAGCAGAGCTGTGTCCTCGCCCACTCTGGATATCTGACAATGGATGTCTTTTGCAACGTGCCTGGAAAGTCACCAAATCTGGGCTCCTTTGGACCGGGGTGGGAAGCAGATTCCAGAATATTTCCAGTGCTCCGTGAAAGATACCCTCAGCACCCTCTGTGCCATGGAGCAGGGCGTGTCCTCCTCCCAGCACTGCTGTGACACCACCAGGGCTCACTGGACATGGCCTTAGTGGAACCATTGTGAATCTCATTGACCTCCCAGTTATTTTTCTGCTCCTCACTGCAATTCACTTTACCAGAAATAGATAGTCAGGATTTAGTATCCAAATACAAAAATAATAAATAGAAGGAGCTTTGGCTTGTTAGATCTAAATGGTGTTTCCCTACTTGTTATAATAAAAGATTAAATCTAAGCCTAGTATGAGTAAACCTTAACTGGTATCTAGTGCAGTTATCTAAGGAACACACAAGCGATTCCGTCTGCCCTTTCTGACAGAGAAATAGGTGAATTCTTCAGAAGCATTTTGGGGGCCCAGGTTCAGGTGTGCATCCTACACAGCTATACTGCACCTGGGGCCACCAGAGTTGCAGAGAAACCTCTCAAAGGCTGCACTAGGGGCACAGGAGTCACTTGTGTTGCCTGTTCCTGGTATGCAACTCATAGCTTGAACATCTCATCTGCATTTTACTCAGCTTTTCTCTATATCGTTCTCTTTAGGAACCTCTCTCTACCCAAAGTACAATAAAACAACCATTTTAGTCCTAAGTGACACAAAGTGGCTATTCCAGCCACTCCCCAGCTCCCTCTCCATGCAAGCAAGGCAATCTTTGGGGTGATCAAGGACAATCCAGACCAACAAAATCAACTAAAGCAAGACATTTATCTGTAAAAATCAGATGAAGGCCTTATAAACAAAATATTAATTTGCTCCAGTTTGTAATTTGTTTTGAGTAATCTGTGTTCCATGTGAAGGACTTGGAAATTCTTGTGTGATAAAGCACATCGATGGGTTGCCTAGAGGCAGGAGGCCTGGAAATTGAAAACTATGAGCCACCAGTGCTGTAACTCCTCTTTCTTCCATGAGTGTCAGTCCAGAACAACTCCATGGCCTTCAGGGCAATTTCTTCTGCATGAAGAGCCAGATGAGACTCTGGTCTCCAGTATAAGATGGAAAGATGGAGGCTGTAATTCCATCTGAGGGATGGGGTGTGGTTTGCAGACATCAATAAGCCACAGAACATCCCCTCTTGTGGTTCCTGATGTCATTGGAATGACTCAATAGAATTACAGCCTTATGCCAAGCTGGGTGTATATTATTCTACCGAAATTAAAGCTTTTGAAATAGGAGCTTATTGTTTTTAATAACTTCAGTTATATAATTCCTTTTTCATGTTAGTGCTTCAATAAACATTTCTTATGTTAAATTTTACTCTAGATCCATCCTTGCCAGTTTTAGGCTCAGAACTGATATATTGGAATAATCCTCTTCGTTTTAAGTCCCACAGACACTGTGCTGTTCACATGATGTCATTCTGTGTATATTCCTTCATTTACTACTGGTGAGTCATTATTATCGTAGCTAATAGAAAGAGGATTATCTCTTTATTAAATCAAAGGCATGGCATTTTGTTGGTTGTGCTTTGCCTCCTTGATTTTTAACCCTTTAAATTACATGTGTCACTATTTTTCAGCAATTGTTGGTGAGAGGCACAGACCTTCTGCTAGAAAGTCACCACAAAGAGCTCAGGGAAATGAGGATTTAATTCCTCACCAGAGATCATACAGGAGGACCATGACAGAGCAAGTCAGAGCCCAAACAGTGTAAGAGTCTTTGAGACCCTGGATATTGGCTTCTCACCTTTTTTAATTCATAAATTAAAATGTCACCTTTTTAATTCATAGAAAATTGATCTCTAGCCCAACATCAGTTCTTATAATCACAGCTGTGATTATAATATATTGCAAAGACAGTAGCAGCAGTCATGAGGGATTTATATAAATTAAAGGATCAGTATTGTGAGAAAAAGACTGTAGGAAACAGGGCTACCTTCCTGGGAAGATGAAGAAATGTGACTCTATAGTTTAGAAAGGCAAATATTTATCATAATATTTTCTGAGGAACTGCTCTCATGCAATGCAAGTTTTTTTTTCGGAGGCTGCAGAGCTGAAGAATTAAAAGATCAGCTAGAGAAATGAATGTCTGCATTTACTACACAAACTATTCAGAAACCAGCATTTCTTCTAATAGGAAATTTCAGCATTTGGAATTTGTTTTCATTCTCAATTGAAATTTCAGTTTTCCTCCACAACCCAGCATTTCTAAGACTTCCCAAGTTTCAGGATTAGCTAAACCTTTTATTAAAATCATGTAGAAACAATGAAATCTAATAATGCAACTTACTAATTAAAAGGTATTAAATACCTATCTTTGTAACCTTAGATAAAAATGAAAATCGAGACATCAATTAAAATGATGGAGTCAAACCAAAATACTTCAGCTTCATGAGATTCCTCTCAAAAAAGCCAAGATGCTTCTTTTTAACTTTCCCATGGAAAATTTTTCCAAAACTGATGCACTCCCTAGAGAAACATTTCAATTTTACTGAAACTGCATTTATCAATAGAAAACTGCTCAATCAAAAAGAGTTTCAAAGAGCTGTATTTACTATAAACAGTGATCATTGCTGCAATGGAAACAAAAGCTGCCCATTTGCATCATGGCAAGAAGAATGGGTCCAGAAACAGCTCCTAGACCTGTGATACCTCTTTGCATCAAAGTCTCCATGACAGGCTCGTAAGAAAGGCCTTAGAGATCCTGTCATCAATCCTAGCTTTCTCTGCTTTAAAGCAGAAGATGCCAAGCCGGCCACCACCTCAGAGGGAACAGCAGCTGCAGGTAGAGTGTATGAATGAAATCTTCCTGGCACGTTTCCTCCTCTTATCTCCCCTGTCACCCATTATCAGACAGCAGATTATAGTAAAGAACACAGGGCTGAAACACAATTATCCATGGACATGTTGGAGGACTCACAAATCTGCTAATGTTACTAACAAGCCAAGTCCCCCGTTGCAGAACACATCAGCACTCCAGACGGAGGCTTAACTGTTAATGAAACCTAAATCTCAGTGCCAGAGATAAATTTCAAGCTTCTTGTGGCTTAACCCTGGAAGCCAATACATCACATAAACTTTTAAGAATTACCTAAAGAACAAGCATTGTTGCTAAGTCACCATAATTAAATCTTAGCTGATTTCACATCTGAGGGCTCTAAGCAGCAAGACATTGTCATTGAAATTACATCTTATGTTTTTATTGCTGCTTGTCACAATCCACCATTAAAATACTGCAACAATGGGATCAAGACTAGGGTATCAATGCCTTTTACAAGAAGGAATATGCTTCTGGATTCACAATCCTAACACAGCAACCAGGGTTAATCTGGTGCAGAGAAAGTCAGCAGCTTTACAGACATGGTCCTTCATACAGCGCCACTTATGTAGCCAGAAGCACAGAAATCCATGGCAAAGTTATGCTATTATAGTATTCTTTACTGTTAATGATACTATTTGGAAAGAGATGCTTATCTTGGATTAAGAATGCCCTTTTCCTTCAGACAAGTATATCCCATTTTCAGAGGAGCATAAGCTAAATGGGGGAAGACTGGGGGTAATAAGGAATTCTTATTCCAAAATAATTATCCAGGCATAGATCTGAAATGGGATAACTACAGTGGTACAGACAAGCTTTAAGACAAGCACAGGCAAGATTTATGAAACACCTTGGGAACAGGCCACAAAAAACTTTGAGGATTAGGGTCCAGACTTTGAACTTGACTCGATATTCTGGGAAAAGACAATTTGGAATTCTCATTGTAGCAGCTACTGAGGAAGTATATTAGAGACAATGCAGTCAACAACAAAATCTCTGTCCTTCAGCACTCTCGAGGTACAACAGGGATACTCAGTGGGGATAATACACATTGTACATCTCACCATGTGTTATAAAAGCTTTTCGTCAATAGTTTCTATTTAGACTGGAAATATATAAAGATTAATAAGAAACTCTGTGTATTACCAGAACCACTTACAAAGAGAGCTTGATAGAAACATGACAGTAAACTAAAAGATCCTTTGTTTTCATTGACAAATCAAGTGCACTGCACTGAAAGAACATCACACAATCGCCACACTTGTGTTTACCGATCAAGAGGAGCTATTTCTCCCAATCTCCTTATTTTATATATAAGTGTAAAGATTTGTATTGATGACCACAACATGTACTTTTAAAACACAAACTTCCACTGACCCAAGCTGCTCCCCACTAGAGGGGAGAGAAGAGCAGTTGCTTTGGCTAAATACATGAAACATAACAAAATCAAAACCACAGTCAGGAGAGTAACATACAATTCTAAATGGAACTTGAAAACTTGAGAAGTCATTTAAGGGAACCACATTAAATGCTAAATGTTTAATGGGACCCATGTGTCTCAGGCAGAGAAAGAGAGTGAGAGAAATGCAACAGAGGAAATCAAGGAGACAATATGTCTGTGCGACTTGTTCTAATTAGGGGCACAGTGCTGGTGAGGATCATTCATTATAATTTAGTTAAATCTTTAGCATGGCAAAGGCACCTCTGTAGAGTGGTATAAAACCAAAGACCCCCAGTCATAAAGCGAGTTAAGGCCCAGAGAAGAGAGGTTAATTTCAGTCATTTGTGACTGCTAAAGGCAGTACATCCCAAGAATACCAGCACTTCTTTCCTGCCGCAGCGCCGTGCTCCAGCTCGCAGATGTCTGCAAATTTGGCATGTGGGGGGGTGGTACTGGGGAGGGCAGTGGCGCGTTGTCTCCAACTTGTCTGTCGCTGAACTGAGTGGATCTGTTTCTTTTAGCAGGGGTGGGAAAGGAGTTCAAAGAAAGAATCAAAACAATCCATCCATCCAAGCTTCGGAATATCTGAACTGAGCGCAAATATCACCAAGCACTTCCCAATCTCTGCTTTGAAACAGGAGAACAGACAATGATTTGCAGCAGTTTGGGATGATTTACACACACACAGCATGTGTAACACTGCAGTGTTATTTTAAAACTTACAAAGCATCGCAAGAGCGAGTGGGGGTCAGGTTCAGGTTTGTGACACCAGCTTGGCTTGTTGCACATCAGAGCAGCAGAACCAGCTTCAGCTGTGCTTCCCCACAGCAAATCAGGGGCACAGGGGACCTAATTCACATTGCATTTGCTATTGTGTATTTTAGGAGTAATTCTATTTAAATGTGGGTCAGATTCTTAGCTGGTGTAAAGCAGCTGAGCTGCCTGCATTCCAGTGCAGATAAACTAATTCACACCAGCTGAAGGCTGGGCCAGTGGAATTACATTGCTGTAAATCCAGCGCCAGATCAGAACGGTGTTAACCTGTGTTAGCGCTGGTGGAACTGAGAACAGAATTTAACCCACAACATTTTGACACCATTCCAAATATTTGTAAAACCCATAATAATTTTAAGTGTAAATGTGCCAAATTCACCCTGGTGTCATTCAGAGTCCAAAAAAACTACACCCTAGGGATAAATTTGGCTCTGCATATTTAATCTGAGTACATGGCATCATCCCAGCAAGGAAAGCAAATGAGCAATAAACATAAGTTTGCTCTTAAATGTTGTCTCCTTGCTCCTCAGCTTCCTAGTACGTTTTGTTTTTGGAGCTTATTTAAACGAGCAGTTTATGGTTTGATCAAGTCCTAAACAGGAAACCTAAAGGGTTTGTAAAACATTGAATGTTCTAATTACAACTGACCTAAAAAAACCCCTGCATGGCAATCTTCCTTTCTATTATACCTGCTGTTTCCGTGATGGGATTGTTTTCTAGTGGTTAACACAGACATCAGGGAGTCAGGATTCTTGAGGTCTGACTCTCAGCTTTGCCATGGACTTGTTGTGTGGGCTTGGGGGAATTATTTAAGTTCTCTGTGCTTGAGTTCACTTATATGGTGTGGGACAATTAATGATCACCAAAGGGATCTGGGTTCCTCAGATGGAAACAGAAGGGGTAGTGTTCAGAAGTATGACAGGAATGCCCTCCCCTTTTCTATGTGATATTATGGTAACACACTAATCAAATTACACCATAAAATAGCCATAATAAACATTACAGTACCATAAAAATAACAATACTAGTACTAAGACATAAAGATAATAATACAGAGTTATTTATAAAGCTGCTCATTACCACGTTGCCAGGCACCTCATACACAAATCAGAGTGCATCTCCAACCAAAATTGCTTTGGATACTAGTGGAAATCCACTGAATTCCAGAGAGACCAGGCCCAGGCCATGCCGGTCGATGTGGCATTACAGGGAATTTCAGCAGTTTTCACTAGAGAAAGTCCTGGCCACTTACACAACTTCTTTTTAGATCTCAGCAACAATAAATTATGATAAAGTATGCTGGGAAAAAAAAAAAAAAAAAAAAAGGAAATTGAAAGCTTAGATGAATTGCCTTTTCCTGACTCCAGAGCTCAACTCCTCACAAAACTTCTGAAGCAGTATTTTGGGGAAATGCTCTTCATTGCCCTCTCCCTCCAATACACTGAACATCATTTTCCTTTCATTTGTGTTGCTGTGAAATGGTAAGACTCATTCTATCAGGGATTGAAGACCATTTATAGTATGTCAAAGAATGGGAACAATGCAGTTCGCCAATTCCCAACTTAGGTTTTGCATTTCCAGTTACTCCCAGTGTGGAGGTTTCCAGCTCAAGCTAGCAGCACCTGCCCAGGACAAGGAGAACGGGACAGGATCACCATGCCACAAGGGGAACCGGGTGCACAGCAACGGGACTGAAGAGCCTGGCCTCATGTTGCATCTGCCAGGGACTTAATACAGGCACTTGGACAAGGCACAGCACAGGCTATTTTAAACCAGCTCTGTCTCTGTGTGCCTTTGAAAGAGGGATTATGAGGACTAATGTTCGTGGAGTATTTCAGTGATGGACGCTAGTACATGACGTGTGACTTTCCACTAACAGCCACCAACTCCTCACTTCACACTGCCGGGACTCCAGGTGCCTGTGTTTCCTCAGTTCCAGGCAGAAACCCTATGCTTCTTGGCTGATGATGTTCATTTTGAACAATTAATGAAAGGAATGGCACAGACTTTTCCAGGAATGGTTACATAATGTATAGGATACATATTCCACTGCCTAAACATCACTAAAGTGGCTGGTTAGATACCAGTCTCAGGTTCATCTACAGGTGTATCTAGACCAAGATGTTCACCTGTTGTCTGATTTGCAAAATAGAAAAATATGGGCTGGGAATTACTGCATTTGAACTGACTTGATAATAAAAGCAATTTCAGTACAGTAAAATCTCACAAACCTCTCACATGAGGGGCAAAGTAGCTGGAACCAACATGAACTCTGTGATTCATAAGCATAAGCACCAGGGACTAGGAGGAGTCAATTTATCTGGCTACTCCTTAACAGAATAGAGGAAGGACATAAAAACTGAATTAATAAAAGATCCCTTTTCCACATGAAGGGAACACGCAATAAAAAAGTTTTAAAGTTAGTTCACTGGGTAGCAGATCACTCTTTCAAGAAGTGAGTTTAATTTTTAGGTTTCCTGTTAGGTTACTGCATAAGTACCTTCTGTCTGTATGTCTCTAAATCTCCCACTGATATAGATTTAATTCTGAACGTTCCAACTGCCTGTGTTCCAGACAGAGGAGGAAAAGAACAAGATTAGCATTAGTTGATCACTCTATCTCTCCACTATGAAGAAAAAAAGAATTGCACAGTAAAAGAGCCAGATGAAAGCTTGTCCATCTTCCACGTGTTTGAAACAACTGAGCTGGTTGCTCCACAAGGAATATGGGGCTGTGACCTCACCAGGCACTGCCCTTGTCCTGCCTGAGCAAGGAGAGCAGGGCAGGCCCCAGGCAGAACCAGCCTCAACCAAGCATCCGCACCAGGGAAGCCCCTGGTGACAAGGTCGAGTTGAGAAGTACGTCAGGATCAGCTCTGGGGACAGTAACCAGGGCCAGGCGCTGTCCTGTCCATGGCAGTAAGTCCAAGACCAAGCAGAGAACACAGTCTGCAAGGCAAGGCCACAGTGTGGGGGCCACAGCCAAAGAGAGCCACAACAGAGCTGCAAGGAGACGCCTCAACAGCTTTGACCAAACACGAGCTGGGAGCCCACAGCCGAGCTTAAACAGAGCTCCAGGACCCATGGCAGCAGTGTGGGGAGGCCACAGGTGAAGGGCAGCTGAGGCCCTCAGTGCCCACAGGACCCGAAAACAAGGAACATCTGCTAATTTTTTGCTGGGGGAAGAAGCAGAAATTAGAGATCAAATAAAAATAAGATTGGAAGTTTTGTGCTGGGAAAAAAGTATGATTTATTTCCCCCCTTAAAACTTAGAGTATTCAGTGATACTTTTCAACTCCACAAGTGGCTAAGGAACAGCAAAAAAATATCTCAAGTTGCTTATAAAAAACTTCCTGGTATTAAAGTTGTAAGGACTCTATAACCAGTTATCCTGAATTAAAAATAAATTGCTAACATCCCCGAAACTGTATTTTTAAAACAATCTCTTTCTGAAATGGGAAAGGAGAATTGTACTGGCTCCTGTGATAAAAGGCATGCTTTGGTCTGTGGCCTTTGAACTTGGTGTGGGGCTTCTTGCGTAGCTCCTGCAAGATTGGGAATTGTCCTGAACTTACAGTTCAGTTCCTCAATCTGTTTCATCAAGAAACTGGTTCAGAATAAGAGAAGAACATCAAGGGAATGAATAACAAGTCCTAAAAGAGAAAAACTGTGAATGAAGATAATAAAGCTTCGATGTAAAAACATCAACACACACAGAGTGTGAAGAGTGAGAAGATGTGAACCACCCCGAAAAAATGTTGTGTTTTCCAGTGTGCAAAAGAATCCAAGTAACATTTCCATCTTGACTGCTCTCACTGAGATACTCAGTCAAAATACCAAGTGATTCAGTATCCCAAACATCTGAGAAGAGACACTTTAGTGGAAATCACTAGAAACAGGTCACTCCAGACTGATGTCTCACCACAGAGGAACCTCACTTTAGGTGTGGCCCCTGGAGTTACATGTGCACGCTCAGAGCACAGGTGGGACGTTATCCTGCCTCTTGCAACTATGGAGAATACACAAAACCCCCAGCATGGCTGACCAAAGCTTCTGCCCAGCTAAATACCATTCCTTTTAGTAAGCATCATCCCTCACAAGGTTTGGAAATGCTTTATAAACATATATGAAAACTGAGGTATGAGGGAAACAGAGTTGTAGAACGGCTTGAGTTGGAATGCTATGATTTAACCATTTTTAGACATTATGAAAGCACCCAAACTGGAAATAAAGCTTAGGCCCTTCCACTCATGGGCTATAACCAAAGAAAGGCTGAGGTGATCCCTTCATTCCCTTTCAGCGACTTAATCTTTTATTTCTGACCATCACCTTTTGTGGGGGGTGAGTGGGGTGGAGATGGTGAAATGCTGTGCTATCACCACTCAGGAAGGTTCAATTGTTCCAGTTTTCAGTTCTGGGTCTCAGCCAGATTTCAAACCCAGGACAAGCACCACTGTCCATAGAACAGCCACCACCTTTTCATCTTAAGACACAAGATTTGCCTGGGCAGGCCAGAAGGAAGTGCCAGTTCTCTGTCTGATAAGGCACACCGTGTGATGTGTCATGCAAAGGACTGAGAGTCCCCAGGCCTCCTCCAGCCCTGCGGAGGACACGCTGTGTGAGCCGAGGCTGCATCATCCCCCTTTTTGTTCTCCGTAGATTGGCTGATCGTCCCGCTGAAATCCAAGGGAGTCTGAAAGCATTTAACAGCCTCACAAAGATATGTCATGCGATCTAACATTCTGAGCACAGAACTGGGAGCCAGGAGCTTTTAATGGTGCCTGTAGGAATTGGAGCCAAATCACTTAACCTCTTTGCTTCTCGGCTTCTCATCCATAAAAAGAAAACTATGCTCATGCTGCTGGCTGGGGTTTTATGAGAGTTAATTCATAGACCTGTATGGAAAATGACTCCTCCTCTGCTGCAGAAATGCAAACTTTCGTGTTTAAAAAAAAAAAAAAAAAAAAAAAAAGAGTAATTTCAACAGAAACTAAAAGCAGACAGAAGTTTAAAATTTTGGCTGAATTGTTCTCGAGGAAAACACATTTCTTCTGCAAAAGCAGATCTCCATTGTCAAAAAGATTTTTTTGTTGTTGTTTTTAATTCAATTTTCCATTTCCCGAATTTCCCCAAATTTCCCCGAAGCCGCGGGGCCGCTGTGCGAACACCGGGGACCCCGGGCCGGGGGAGCGGCTGCGCGGGGCCGGCACCGCTAGAGGGCAGCGGCGGAGCGGCCACGGCCGCGGGGCTCGGCTCGGCCCGGCCCGGCTCGGCCCGGCTCGGCTCGGCACCCAGCAGGGCTCGGCTCGGCTCGGCTCGGCTCGGCTCGGCTCGGCTCGGCTCGGCTCGGCACCCAGCAGGGCTCGGCTCGGCTCGGCTCGGCTCGGCTCGGCTCGGCACCCAGCAGGGCTCGGCTCGGCTCGGCTCGGCTCGGCACCCAGCAGGGCTCGGCTCGGCTCGGCTCGGCTCGGCCCGGCTCGGCACCCAGCAGGGCTCGGCTCGGCTCGGCTCGGCTCGGCCCGGCCCGGCCCGGCCCGGCCCGGCACAGCCTAGCTCGGCACGGCACAGCCCAGCTCGGCACGGCTCAGCCCCCGGCTGCCGCGGAGCGGTGCCCGGCCGGCGGGGTCCCGGGCAGCTGCAGCGCCCTGGCGCTGTCAGAGGGTTCCGCTGCCGCGGGGACACCGCGCGTTCTTCGCCCGCCCCGCGCCGGGGATGCGCTTGGAGCGAGTCCCGAGCGCTCCCGGCGCCGCTCTCGCGGTAGCGATGCGGGATCAGCGGCTCCTTCCCACCCCGCGAGCTCCGCTGATGAAAGCGCAGCGCTTTGGTCACTACTGATCTCACTGAAGGAATCGCTACGCTGCCGCTGGCTGCACGCCTATCCCCATCGAAGTTAACACGGAGAGAATTAGCCCGGAACCAGCCTAAGTGCCGAGGTGACTGACGTAATGAGCCACTGATGTCAATAAGGCATTCACAATCCAGCGTCGAATTATAAGACGCTTGGCTACTTGGGAAGAAAAGGAACAAGATTTGTCTGGTCGGGAGAGAAGGTCTGCTTAGTTCCAGGGTGTTTTCTGTCATTCTTCACAGAGTAGCAAAGAAGATGAAGATTTTGCCAAAGTCTTCTCTAAGTATGGACAGTGACTTTTAGTTGATAGTCAAGGGAAAAGAAAAATAAACCCCGAACTACATTATACTAAATGCAATATTTTAGATCCATATATTCACAAATACATATTCAAGTTCAGTGATGCCAATCAGAGCATGGTGGGCTGTTACAAACTTTACTGCACAGGTGAAGGGCAAACTGGAGCCTGGGCTGTGCACTTCAAGCAAGCACAGCCTGAGCCCAAGCACAAGGGCAAGACTGGTGGCCATCCAGTGCCAGAGTCTCCCAGGCTCTGCCTGGTGAGCTGCAGCAGTGACTGGACTGTGTCTCTGCTGTGGCACATGTTCTCTCCTGGTGCTGTCCACTAAATTCAATTCATGAGCAGCACTGATTTGTATGCTCCAGCACATGACTTTCCTCTGCTTGCTCAGGTGGCTCAACATTATCCACCAAACTAAAGCCAGCAACGACATCCATTCCCTCCCTCCCAAAGACAGGGCACTCTGAAACACAGATCCTGGAACAGACATGGCCAGACACATGAAACAGGTAGAGTCATGTTCCACCAGGCCTGTTGGCCACCACTGGCAAATCCAGCCAGAAGATGACTGGAATGTGGATGTGGTGCAGAAGACTGTGGCATGTACACAGTGTGCTGGCTGTCACTCCTCCTTGCCACTTCAGGAGACTGGCACAAAGCAACTACCACTAAGGCTCATTTGAATAATTCCCGCATACATTCCAGATGTTGACCACATGGCTTGTCTTTGTAAGGCTTCAATATAAGGAGGGGGGGAAGGAAAAGGGTGAAGGTTTTTTTTTTTTCCTTCAGTGTCCATATTTGTTTTCTACATAGATGTTTGTAGTTGTACAGAATAAATAAGCATAAATCAGCCCCCCTCCCCCCTTTTTTTGTTTTTGTTTTTTGTTTTAGTTCACTATATGATTCATATTTATGGAACAAGCATGGAACTCAGTGGAGGTGACATACCTAAGTTGTGGGCTGTTGACCATTTATTGTCCTACAATAAACAGTCAACATATATACTGGTTTTAGGGACATGAAAATCTTAAAGTAACCCCACTGATCAAAAGTATCACTGTTGCTGCCCTACTCACCCCTCTTCACAAAGTGGGCCTGACCCCAGCAGCTTCTCTTCCTGCTCTCTGAGTGGGATGTCTCTCCTTCCTGGGATGGGATTGTGTCAGGTTTTGGGGCACCAGGAGCAGCCCTGTGGGGACAGGAGGCCGAGGTGTGAGGTCTGGACCCCGTCCCTGTGCACAGCTCCTGCTCTGGGAGGTGTCTGGGAGGTGTTGCTGCAGGACTGCGCAGCAAGAGCTTGAGATGAGGTGGGTTTGGGTGGGTGGGTGAATGCCTGTTCTCCCAGGAGCTGGGACAGGTCTTTAGTGCTGCCAAGGACTGGCTTTTAACAGAGTAAATAAATTCAGCTCAAACAAAGATGAGCTATGGGCTCCCTTGTTTCAGAGTTTTCTCTTTTCCTGCCTAATTCAAGATTTTTGTAAGTCAAACATGCAAGGCCAGATGAAAAGTTTAAGAGTATGGAGGGGAAATAATTTCCTTCCAAACTGCAATTCTGCATCTTAACCTGGAGAGGGTGGAGTGGAATATGAGGAGATCATGGAATGTCACCTCCCCAGAAGTTCTGTCTCTTCTACATTTGCAGTACAGGAATCCCCAAGTGGTCTTCTCAGCAATGCACAAATACTATTTGCTGTGTATCAGTCTTTCACAGTCCAGCAGTGTCACAAAAATGCTTTGGCCTCGGTAGAAGCAGCTTTCAGGGGAAATCCTTTTTCTCCACACCAGTGACTGAGCCAGCAGCAGCTGACAGAAACAGGGGCAGGGACCTACATAAACACAACACTGGAGCCATTCTCTGGATTCCTCCTGAAGTTGGTAATGTGACTTTTATGCTGAGCTGTAGCTGCTGAGGGCAGAAAATGGATTAGGTAACTGTGCTATGAAGATGAAGGCTGGAGGCACTGCACCATTTCAGCCCCTCCACCATGGGCAAGGCAATACACACAGGGCTCACAGTCAGTGGCCAGATTGCCACTCTCATTCTTTTAGGGATCCATAAGGTTCCAACACTAACAGCAAGCAGCCAACAGTATGAGCAAGAGCACAGTATTTTTACTAAAAAAAGAAAAAAGAAGAAAAAAAAAAAATCTCTGTTTTGTTAAAACTTCAACATGTTGTTGACCAAAGTGTAACACGTTGTTGAACACCTAGAGAAGACTTTAAGCTCTCGCCCCATTTCTCTCTGCTACTTAATTAATTTTCTTTGAAAGCAGAAAAGGTTAAGGAGATGCTACTGAGACTTGTATTGCGTGTCCTAAGCAGGCTTAGAAAAGCTAATGCCAGTGCTGCTAATGCAGCCCTTCAGTCCTGCTGAGCCCAGCAAATAAGCCACACCTCATCATCCTCATTGTGAGAATCCTCTTTTGAATTACAACATCAACCCCTTCTCTCAAGATGTTTTACCAGGGGGAAATGACAAAATACAACCAAGACCACAATTTCTGTCAGCACATTAGGAAATAAAGGTCATAACACTGGTGATTTTTGAAATACATGAATCATAAACTCAAGGTCTTTCCATGAATCACAACAGAAATGTGAAGAGTGGCACAGCATACTAAAACAAAAGAACAGTAGAGGTATATAAAAGAAGAGGCATATTTTTAGTTACTGCTGGTTTATATTACGAATAAACTTTAGAAGGTCCCAATGTCTCAATCCAGAACTAATACCTAAAGGCAAAAGGGGTCAGAAAGATTTCCTGAGGTGCTCAGTGTGGTGTATGGAGCAGTAGGACCAAGGGAAAGGGAAGGGAAGTAGGACCAAGGGAAGGGGTTGTCACACAGGCCTTTCTCTAGAGTGAGAGCTGTTCTCCTCCATTTGCCATAGATACAGCCTGGAGAGATGCAGTCAGGCCTGGAAAACTCTAGTGTGTCAGCATTAGGCTGATATATGGGAACAAACCTCTGCTGATAAATGGATGGCACTAAACGTAGTTCTTCATTCATTGGGGGTTTCTGCCATAGGTAACACTCAGCTGTACCTAAATTAACCTAACCAAGCTCCTCAGCCTGGGTTTGAAGCATGTCTGACAAGAATTTTAGAAAAAAGAAAGAATTAAGCATCTTCCACCAAAAGTTTCAGGCATCCTTATTTCTCAAAAGTGTCCTCTGCGAAAGGCTGACTTGTACTACTCACATTCACCATCCAGACTCTGGGATCAGCACTGATGTTACTCAATCCAGCACCAACCCCAGCTCAGGTCCATGATCATCATGTAGGGAATACTGTACCTTTAGGCACAGCCTCCAACAAGGGGTTGTTAATCACACCACCTTGAAGATAAACCCCAGGCTGTTTGTGACTCACAGCCACACCTCCGAGTAACTACTCTCATTACTTTCTCTAGGGGGTAGAAAGTTACTGCTCGTTTACACCAGCAGCAAATTACATCTTCCTGCTATTTCGACCTTGCTGTTTCGGCTACTGACTCTTAATATAGAGCCAACATTCCTTCCTCGCTCTACCTACTGGAATAAGGAAGTCACCTGATGAGTGAATCCACTTCATCCCATCACGCCCAGATCTGAAGCTGAAGAAAGTTTTCTGAGTAGCCCAATTCACTGCAATGGAATTATCTGTTGAGTGATGCAATACCCAGTCTGAGGCAGGTTGGCAAAACACAGTTTGTAGCTTGAGATCATGGAATGAGATGACAGAGAAAGCAATTTAGTGTTGCCAGATGGAATGAGGGCCTGTCATGGCAATAGTCCTAGGAAAAGTTGGGTAAAAAAAAATTGAATCCTTTGATTTGCAGCTCACATTGGCTATAGAATCATAGAACTATCAATCGTCACATCAATTGAAAATAAGCTCCTTGCTATCATTCTCTGCGGGAACAGCTGAAATCCAGAGCAGCTCAAAATGAGAGGAATCCTCACTAGATCTGAGATCAGATCTCCATCAGGTACCAGTCTCTTGGTACCTAGGATTGAGTCTTATTTAGCTAGGTCTAAGAGCAAAAAGACATCTTTCTACGCCACAGAATATCACCACTTTAGCAGATGCCACTGAATCTATTTCCTTCAAAGTAATGAAGTGAGATTGTTTATGTGAATGTTTTCAAAGAGCCGGACCTGCAAGGTCCTGCTCACAGTTCAGGAAATGGCAGAATATAAATCTGTCCAAATTAACCAAGCTCCTACAAAATGCAATATTGGAACACAGCAACAGCAGCAACATCTTGTTCTTTTGGTGTAATGACTGTTGATGCTGGGATTTAGAAGGATTACGCTGATCTAGGAAAAAGTGGGGAATATTAATATACAAAATTGTTAAATGTCAAATCAAATCCTTTAATAACCTGTATGTCTGGTTGAGGATGGGAGTGCTTTCAAAACTAGCTGCAAATATTCAAGAAATCCATTTGGCAAGTTCAAACAAATAGCCCAAATCAATTACACACGCAGTATTCTTTAGAGGGCACATTTTCAGCATAGTCTGTGGAGAATTAAGCCCTCTGCTCCCATTATTGTTAATGGGATTGGCACACCCAATTCCTCACACACATGGTTGTGAGTTTAAAGCCAACAGATAAAATAAGACTTTGAAAGAACGTTTATACATTGTCTAATCATTCCTGTACAGTGTCTGTGTTTGTTAAGAAATCTCAGTCCATACGAGTAGAGCTCCCCGGCCCAACACAGACTCAAAGCTGAAACGGGGATAGAAGAGTACAGAAACCCTTCTTGACAGCTATGTGAAAGCTTCAGAGATAAATCCAGGTTAGGAATTAAGACTTTGTAGGAATCTGTAGGAACTGTACTTTGTAGGAATCGCTAAATTTTAGCATCTATTCTCAAGCCTTTCCCAAAGAAGAAAAATAACTATCTGAATTCTAATGTTCAAAAATCAGAGAAGTCAAAAAGGTAACAGTTCCAGAGTAATAATTAGTGTACAGCTGCTTTGTAAGCTTTAAATCTCTGAGTCAGAAGGCCTAGAAGCCAGTCAACTCATGTTCTAAGTAAGTGTCCCAGTTACGACCTTCCTCTCTGTTTTGAAATGGGTGGAAATAGCAGTTACTTTCACTATTTTTTTTTTCTCTGATTTTTATCCAAATTTCTTTCAAAATATCAGAATGTTGAATTAAAATTCAAAATCTGTTTTGATTATTTTTCAGTGGAAAAATAATAGGACAGATAGGACAGTTGTAGTTAGTGCTTGACATTGGCAATTTTTCAAAGCACCAGTGTCACACACTGAGTCAGGAACCCCTGAAATCTTTCCACTGACTGTAGCTCAGTCTTTGGTGTGCCCCTTTCTACGGGCTAAAAACACTTTAAGTATAGCTAGAGATACTTATCACAACAATGCCTGGGCAAATTGAAGAACTGAACTCTCTAAATTTGGTTTTAAAATAAGCAGATTTGGAATGCTCTCATCTGCCCCACTGCAATTGCTCGTAAGAAGATGGATTAAATTCTCCTGACCAGAATCTGGTGACGTTCAGTAACGAAGTCACCACCAAAGTCACCACAACTCTCTATTACTTCCAGTTGCTGTGTGTTGGACAGCTGCAGTTCTTTGCACTAATAGCTGTGTATTTGTCTAGAGTTTTCTCTGTAGGTGCACGATTGCTCAAGGGATAAAAAGGAATTATCTGTTTGTATCTAGAGGCTGGAGCCAGTTAACTTCAAAGTTAAGTGCTCTACACTCAAAGGACTCCAGAAGTGCTCTGTGAACTTGGTGAAAGAGCCCTTCCAATTCCAACAAAGTTTTGCTCCTGATATTCTGGCTAGCTCTCCTACGCTGAGTTTCCATGGATTTAGTTTACAACTGAATTCAGCCTCTGAATTACACACCCGTGTAATCCAGTGGACACAGCACTAAGAGAACATTAAGCGCTACTTCTGGCTTTAGAGTTTACTTGCTCTGTGCTGCTGTATTCCTTAACTCCCTCCTCTTTCCTCCTTAGGTGTAGTCTTCAGCAAAGATTCTCAGTTTTTTGTTGCCAGGTGGGTGACACTGCTCCTGATTTTTCCTGGTGTTAACCAGCAGCAGACTGGGCCTTGACAAAAAAATGCTGTACGTAGACAGGAATTACTGAAACATCAATGACTCCTTTCTGATGCATGAATTATCATACTGAACACATCTTCTGGAGCTCATAATGACGGAAGGGAAAGCTAAAACAAAGATATCTTGGGTAAGTATCCAGAAGCACATCCAGAAATTACTTAAATTCCATGAACCTTTGCACTTTGGTTCTCTCTCAGAATGTTTAAGAGCAGGGTGTAAAACTAAGGACTGGTTCGACAGCTGGTGTAAATTGGCATAAATTCATTCACTTCAATCTGAAATGTGCTTCTTAAAGGTTACAATACCTGGAGAGTGTAAATTATTAGGTCTGTGAGTTGACAAAACCTGCCGGCTTGAATTAGGTGTTGGCCACTTGAGTTAAAGCCAAACATTGACTATTCATTGGAAAATGCTCTTCACAGTAACTGAGACATCAATGCAGGTAAATATTTTCTCTGCAAAGTCCTATCTGATGGTCACTCTTTACACTTTCCCAAGGAGCAAGTGTTAAATTCTTTTGTGAAGATCCTTCTTTGTTTACCAGGTTTTAGATTGGATTTACAGCAGTGAAATCCAGGAGGAGTGATGGAAAGTTCTTTATGGAGCCTTGCAACTAGTGTACCTACAATTCAGTGCCGACAGCGCAATTTTAACCAGGAAAACCCCCATTTTATGATCAATCAATTAAAAAAATAATTATTTTTTAAATTTAATCAGATGTTTACATAATATAATTCAACTGGTATTTCACTTGCCTAGTGGAACATTGTTCATAAACAATTTCCATAATGACAGCCTTGCAGAACATGGTGTGAATAAATTAAAGACAAAGTGTAATAAAGTTTCATCATAATGAGATAGGTTATTTCAAATGCATATGAAAATCGTATGAAAATCATTTCTATAAGGTCCTAGAAATAAAAATCATGTTTGGTATCATGGGTTTATAAGGCTAAATTTTTGAAAGGGGAAAGAGAATGTGCGCGCAATGTACACATATTTATTTATAAAATATGCACTTATGGTAGCCACTTTGCTCCTTACTGTAGATTCCTACTTGGCCTAATATTAACTGTTTATGGTCAGGAAGACATTGCTGGATTTTCCACATCTAAGTAGCCACTTCCCTATGAAATGGCCTAAAATCTGTGCTGAAGATAATGTAGGAAGCAGATGCCAGAGTGTACCAGGGGTCCAATGGCGTCTTGTAATCCAAGAGTCTCTGCTCAGTTTTAGGAGTGTAGGTGTAGTCCATGCTTCAAATTCCATTTTCACCCTGCAGAAGCTGATTTTGTGTGCAACCTCCAGTTGTATCAGCAGTGATTCTGCTGTCCAGGGAGTACCTATCAATTATTCCAATGTTACTGGATCAACTGCTGTTTTCTAAAAACTTCTCACCAACCATCCTTGGTCTCACCACACAGCATTAACCAGCATTGTTTTAAATCTCCACTGACTCTCGTTAGTCTTACATTAGACTTTTCATTAGACTCTTCTGGACTGCCAGAACTCTCTCTGGGAATAAAATTAAAACCACAAATAGCATTATCAGATGAGTTGTGTGAGGCTTGGCTAATTCTGGTCAAGCAGCACACACATTATTTACACACTGCAGTTAATTACTCTTCATATAAATGTAGCATCATTTCATTCTGTCCAGAGCCCTTTCTGCCTCCAGATGACAATTCATATCTATTACAACATTACAAAGTGTTTGAAGGAATGATGTAGTAGACTCAGAAATATAATTTTTTTTCTAGAAAACAAACTCTCATGGCAGTTTGTAAATATTTATTGGCATCTGCTTGCCTTCTTGTCCCAAAAAGAAGTGTCCAAACTTCATATCCACAGCAGTGACACATACATTTTTAAGTATAAATCTTGAAAACTGTTATTCTAATGTCTTCATGCAAATCCCAAAGCCAAGGCATTATAAACACTAAGTATTAAATTGGCTGGGAATACTGTTAATAGAAAGTATGTGCTGAAGAGAGGATCTATTCTATAAAAATGTAAAGAGAATATAATAAAGACTGTCAAAGTGTATTTGAAAGAAATGTTTAAAGCATTGGGACTAAATTCTTGCTACTGAAGATTTACATTTAACTCACAGTGCTACTTGAGATTATATCAGCTGACGGATGTGCCCACTGTCTAAAAATAGGAAGAGAAAGCCTGGAACAGCTGTCACAGGGAATTCTGCTTTCTAGAAGTGTTCTATTGTGACAGTCATTGTAAAAATAAGATTCTTTTCCAGAGGAATAAAAGGAATTTCTGTGAGACAGCAAGTGTCAAAGAACAAGTGATACTCAAGACTATGTTCTCAAAAATCCTGCTGAGTAAAGCTCAGGCCTCTACCTTTCAGAGCAGGAATAACTTCATGTTTTCAGTATCACCAAGATTTGTGAAGATGCCAAAGTGTGAGCTCAGAATTGTATTACAGCCTGGAAATCAATGTGCATTTCAGGACTGGGAAGGATTCTCTGGGAAACCCACTGGGCATTATAAGCTTTTGGAAATGGAGATATTCCTATAGTTACTTCAGGTCCTGTTGCCATAAATGCCTTGTACTTGCTTGAGTTGCTCTGAATTCACAAAAAATATGGGATTCTCAAAGAATAGCAGGTAAGGACTAACAAGGGAATCTTGTTTATTAACTGCCTTTCTCAGTTATGCCTTAATATAGGCACATTAGTGATATGCTGATTTCTTGTTTGTAATGACTTGATCTCAAGCCTTTGTCATTCTTACCTCCCCTGACTTACAGTTTCTGCTGGTTTTAGACATTCACAGGCAAGAAATGACTCCAGCATGTGCTTGACTTCAAAAAGATTACTCTCCACTTAAAGACAGTAAGTATTTACATCCTTGAAATTATTCAGGTCCTGAAGTTTCAGCCCCTCTCCAAGGGACAGGGATTTTGATCTCCTCTGTGCTTCCATGGGATCCAAGCACAAAGCTCCCAGCTGGGTTCTCCTGTAGTGCCAGCACCACGGATGGCAGCAGCAGAAACTACAGGACCATGCCAACCACTGATACTCCAGAGTATTCCAGAGGGAAATTCTTCCTTGGTGGCATGTGATGAAAAAGCCACGCCATGTGCCCCAACTCTCACACAACTGGCCAGCCCCACTCTCCAGGGTAAAAGTGGTCCAGACTGAGATGCTCTGGCAGAGCCATGCAGGGAAGTTTGCACAATGCCTACCCCACTGTGTCTAATCTGAGCCACTATTAGTAATCATGTGCTTTCATAAGCAGTAAATTAATCAATAAAATTTAATTAGAAAAAAATCCATAAATGCATTTTTAAAATATGGCATAAAATAGAAATGCCTGTTAGAGTGACATGAACACCCACTTGGTGCTTTCCTGGAGGGTGACATGAACACCCTTGGTGCCATGGAGGAGGGTTTCTTTGTTGTTGTTGTGTAGTAAGCTTCAAAATACAATTAAAAAATAAGCATCGAGAAGCATTGTTTTGAAGGGGTGCATTATACAGAAGCATTGTTTTGAAGGGGTGCATTAAACACCCTCTGAAAGAGATCTCTGTCAGCTCAGTACCCAAAATTGCACATGCTATTAGCAGATAAAACAGTAGCACAACATAAATTTGTATCACTGGAGACCTCCCATATATTTGCCTAGAAGGAAATACTCTACATTGACTAAGACTTTTTCCTTTTGTGCTATACAATAATTATATTTCTAGAACAATTCAACCCCAAATATTAAGCATTCCAGCCAGCCTTTCCAAAAGCAGAGGGAGCAGTTGTTAATCTATAAATACTGCTGCACTCAGCAGAGGTGAGCGCTGCAAGAGTTGCTCTGCATTGATGCCAATCCTCTGCAAATTACTGCTGGCAAAAAGGGAATAATTTGGGATTGTGTCAGAGTGCTGTAACGGAGTGCTGCTGTGACAAGGATGGAGCACATCAAGAGACCTTTTTTGGCCAACTTGCCACCCACCCACCCACCCAATCACTGAACTTTGTATTGCTTGTTTGTACTGCTCAAGACGTTTGCAAAATAAACTTTTTCATAGATGATTTATATGCAGAGAAGCTAAAAACAAACTGACCTTTCTCACCCATCAAATAGTCCAAGCTTGTTCTTGTATCCGATTGCCTACTTAAACCATCTGAGATTGCTCTTTGTAACGCATAGATCTGCTTTTGTGTCCGTCCCCTTGCAGGAGTTCTGGGAGGGAAAGTAGTGAGGGGGTTTTGCAAGATGTTAGTCCTTTTAGCAGATGGAACTGCTGAGAAAAATCACCACCTATTTTTTTCTGGAAAAACAATGTTACATAAGCACTTCTGTAACTTTTTCTGTTTCATAAGTAACCTGGCAAGTTGAGTAATTCACATTCTGGGTATCATTCTAAAGAAATATTTCTAATAATCCTCTCTGTGTACAAAGCTGTATTGCCTCATCCTGGTTTGGCATTTAATCTACAACTTACTATTTTCAGAAAGGCTATTTCCCAATTCAAATAAAAACAACAATCTCACACTTATATAGTGCCTTTCTTCCCAGAAGATTCAAAAGAGCTCTGCAGAATTAAAACAAAACAGACATGTTGGACACAGGGTGGCTTCATTCATCATGAAATGCGGCCAGCCCTGGGGTGAAGTGTGCCCAGCAGCAGCAGCAGCCCAGAGCAACACCATAGAGCAGCTTCCAGTAGGGAGCATGCAGAGCCTGATTCTCTTCTTCCCTATCTTATTGCAGTTACCAGGAATTTTGTGCTGTTATTTGTGATTTACACATGATGTTAAGCATTCTAGGCTGTAGCTCAATAGGCAACAGAAGGAAAACTCAGCCACCTGCTTCCTTTGCCATCCTGAGAGCCAAGGATGTGACTGTGTTAAAAAACTGTAAGAGGTGGAAGAGGGGGAGAGCAGCAGTGACTTAAGGCTCCTAGAAAAAAAAGGATGGAATGTAGATATCAGTGCCCAGAGACAAAAGTCTCATACAAAATAAAAAAATCACCCAGCCTGCATCTTCTTTTCCAAACATCTGAAGGCCAGAACTGGGAAAGGTCTACTGACCCCAGAACCAATACATCAACTGCACAGCCCCATCTTCAGCTGGATCAGAAATCTCTGGGATAGTCCTTGAAAGCTCCTTGTTATGGGAGCGTGGGAGTGTTTGGGAGGCAGCCACTCCTGATGTTCACCACAGGTTTCATGCAGCCTGTGAGATTTCCCCTGAGCACCTGCAGAGCCAGCTGGAGCACCAGGAATCCCAGCTCTGGAACAGCCCTTTGTAACCTGGAGGGGAAGGTCCATTTTCTCTCCTGCCCTATACACACACACACACACTTTTACCAACTTGATATGAAATATTTTGTGAAGTTCTTTTTTTCCAGGCTATTTTTCTGCTCCCTCCAAGTGTCACAGCATAACTCAGTCAGGCTGTACCAGGATCCAGAGCTGGCCATATTATAATCTCATTTAAAGATACGAAGCAATAATTAGTGAACTCTGAATAACCATTCTGTATTATGATGTCTAATACTTGTCTTGGCTAATGCAAATACAAGGGAAAGGGTATAATCTTATTTATGTATATCAATGTACTGAATATATCTCTTTACAAAACCCTGCAGTACTTTTGCCTGCACAATTTAATCTGTGGCACCAAAATTGCACATTAACTGCTTATAATAAGTTGTGCCTCGATTTAAAAAAAAACTAAGGGAAGCAAAGCACCAACCTTGTTAACCCTCTTACCAGCCTAATACTTCATTGAAAATCCCCTTGGTTGTAATGGATTTTTCTTTTTATACGTACTTTATACAGCATTGTATTAAAGTGGCTTTTTATAAATACAACTCATGAGGTTAATAGCTGTAGCCTGGGTTAGGGGGGTTTTGTACCCTAAATCTCTACCAAGACTGTTATATAAATGCTACTATTCTAAAAATAACCCCCCAAATAATCAGGGAAATGTTACATTATCACTCCCCATATCAGGCTACTAATGATGGCAAACAAGGGCAGGCTATTCATGGGTGAAATAATACTTTTACAAAAAGAATCCATCCTTACCTGCTCAGAACTACCTACCTGAGTATAGGAAATCTTTGAAGGGCATCTTTAAATACATGCTGGTTGCATCAACAGGTCTTAAAGGTTATGCATTTACAAAAAGTCACTGATTGAATGGAATATCTGCTATTTTACAATAATGTCTACACTATACTGTCCCCAATAAAGGAAGCAAAGAGAGATCAGGTTTTTTTTTTTTTTTTTTTTTTTTTTTTTTTTTTTTTTTTTTTTTTTTTTTTTTTTTTGCAGAGTTTTAGGCCAGAAGATTATTAAAAATCTCTACTTTAAACCACAGTCCAAGTGACCTTAAAGACACTAGCAGTGTTTGTAGACGCCTTATGAATATTTTTCTATTTCTGATGTAGAAGTCCTGGTGCATCCTTCAAGAGAAGCTGGTCGCCCCTCCCCTCTCCCCATCCTCATTTTATGGAAATTTACTTGGGCACTGTTTTGTCAGGTACTTAGAATAATTGTGATGGGGGAAAAAAGGTGTAATTTAAAGCTATAAAATCAAACATCATAAATTAGTGCACCTTGATCTGCATTTCGCAGGCCTTGACCTTCAGGAAGTGCAAAGGAGCAGCCAGAGGCTCCTTTTTTCTTCTCCTGTGTGATCACTGCTGATCCGGAGGATCCCTCACATGGTGGAGTAATGTGCTCTGGGCCAGGATGCTTTGCTGTCCTCTGACAGCAGGGTCGGTGCAACTCCTGTTTTCACAGTGAAAATGCTGCACTGCACTGCATCCTACAGGGCAAAGCCAAGCGTTTCCCTGCTCTTGGTACAGCTTTTCTGAGGTGTCTGCCCAGACCAGAAAATTTACAGCTCACTGTGAATTTTTTTGGGGTCACACATTAGATTTTACTGGCTTGCAGCAAAGCTTTGTGTGGATACACAGGAACACACATTGTAACATGTACCCCAAACTTTTGGGTATACATTGCATCCTAGTTGCTTTTTAATAAATAAAGGGTATGATTTAAATCCTTACACATGATGCAGTCTTTAGCACTTTTGGACTGACACCTCACTCAGAGCCCTTGTAAATAAAGACTGCTGCAGTACACAAGTTTGTCAGAGTTTTGGAGACTCTGAGGAGTTCTGGTTTGTGTTGTTGGTATCTGTCACAAGCTGCTTCATAACCTCTCTTCAGCATGGTGAAGTGGATATTTTCACTCCACAGTGGGATGTGGCTCAACGGGAAGAGCTTCCATTCTGGCCTTTTCTTGCTCTGTAACCTCTGGCTAACAACAGGCTTTGATATCTTAGTGAATCCTCTGCAAATGTCTAGAATCATGGCTGCTCTATAATAGTAACATGATCAGGAATTTGAAAAGCACTTCAAAACCTCCATGCAACTTCAACCAAAGATTTTCAGAACTTTTCCCTAGTACCTGACTGCAACTTTACCACTCAACATGCCACAAGCATTGAGAACACTGTGCTCCATAGAGATAATTTTATTTTATCAGTTGCTGATCAATTGGCTCTGTGTTCAGTCTCACCGAAGACTCAAAGTCCTGTTTGACTGGGCACTTTATGAAAACACAGTACCAGGCCTGACCATTTCAGATGAAAGAAGAGCTGCCCAAGGAAGCTTGTGGCAGAGATGAAAATTTAACTGAGCTCTCCCAAAGCCCAGGATCCTATTTCTGATGGAAAAGCATGTCCCTTCTTGTCAGTGCTGAGTCTGATAGCACACTCCCATCTGCACTGGGATCTGAGTGTCAGCTCCTAACTGCTCTGGGAACTGATAGATTACAGCTGGTGATTTTTTCTTTTTATGGGAAATAAGAAATATTTTCAGGGCCTGTGGATTTTTCCAGAGGCTGAGATAGTCTATCTAGGCAGCTTTTATTCTAGCAAAAAATACTCTAGGCACTTTCTTAATAATTTTAGCATTGCTCACTTGTTTTTCTTTTTTCTCTCTTCAATTCCCCTCTGTCATAAGAATAAAAAAGAAAAATTCCATTTGAAATGGAACATTTTCCTTAATCCTATAAAGAAAGAGTATAATTGATTCAACTATAAAATTTATAGGCATGGAATCAATGCTTATTATAGTCAAAACATGCCAGGTCACTTCTTTGTGGCTGGTTTAAAGCTGTTCCGTTAAGTGTAATGTTAAATGAAAGTGCTTTAGTCTAAACATGAAAAGGTTAGATTGTGTTACATCTGCACAGTTCTGTATGCTTGTTAGGATCTGATTTCAGGGTTTCATGCAGACGACCTTCCATTGTTTCCTTTGTACCTTCTCTCTGGGGTAAAACTAATTTTTGACAGTCACAGTAGTGGCTGCTCTAATGTAGATATTAATTTAATTTGGAGCTGCATCAGTCCTTAAATTGTTCAGACTTTGCCTTTATGTTTTGGGGGTCTGGAAAACACTGAGAAATTGAGTATGAATGGGGCTTAACCACGGCATTGATGGCAAATCTTTTCAGTCTCTTAATTTTTCTGTTCTCAGACGTCTACCTTCAGGGCTAATTGAAAAGATTCAAGTGCTATGCAGGCACAGTCACTCCTACAGCACTGCTCTTCTGGCTATTAAACATTTCTACACACTCTGCAATTAAGCTACTAAACTTTTCAGCAGATGTTTTTTCTTAGCTGCAAAGTGTTTCTAACTCTTCTGTTGGCGCAGAGCAATGGCATCACAGAGGGCTAATGGTGGAACATTTAGGGAGGGTATTTATTAGGGCTGGATCCAGTCAAACTGACTGGAGAACGTCAGATTGAGCAGATTTCCCATTTTCTTACTACTTAGTGATTTCAACTTCTTGGTGTGCCTGGTGTTGGAGCAGTACTTCTGAGCCAAGACAGTGTTGAGGCTGTGATTGCTTGGGGTGGTTGTGCCCTGATGCAGCAGCATCTTTAAATTTCAGTGCTGGGCCAAAGCTTGCCTTTAGCTGAACAGGTGTAATTCCTGTTGAATCAAGCGGGAATTCCACAGTTTTAAATAAAACCAGCTCTTGGCCCATTATCCACTTATATACAATGTGCCCAGGGGCCAAGATACACAGCATTGACAAGTGACTGGGGGTTCCTCAAGAGCTTGAAGTTTTACTACACAGGGCTCAAACAAAGCCATGTTTCAGACAGGAGGGAGCACATGCCAGTTTCATTTGTCTGAATTTCATCACTCAGAATAAAGGCCTTTAAAATCACCAGTCACTTTCCAAAAAACCACCCCCCCATTATAAATCCTGCCAGTGTAAAAGCCTAAATAAATACATACATCAGCTGCCAGGATCCTGGATGACAGTTTTCAAGGCATGTATTGCCCCAGACTAGCCTGTAAATAATTTTTATCTTTATTCATGACTTTAAAACCACATCACTAGTGGGTTGGACTGCTGGTTCTTCATTTGCATAGAATATGTTTTGACCTAAACTGAGTTAAATGCAGAGGGAGAAGAAATGAAGCTCAAATTTCATTAACAAAATAAAGCAGCTCATGTGAAATTGACGTCTAGTGATGGAAAAATATGCAACTGAACTGAGCCTTTCACTGGTTATTTAACCAAAACAAGGTCTCTGTAATGACAAACATTCCCATCTTCAACTGCATCACAGACACTAACAGAAAAACTTGGCATTTCTCATTGTATGGGAATATGAGGCAGAACTGGTGAGGACTTTTTCCTGCCATCCCCTTGCCAATTGTATACATTCCATCTGACTGAGGATTACTGATAATTTTTGGCACCTTTGTGGCTACAGAGGACTCTTCTGTACAGTATTTATTTATCCAGGACTTCAGGAATTTATTTTTAACAGGACTTTTAAAAATGCTGTAAACACAAAATATGCTAATTGTATTAAGAAAAGGATTCCTACAACAAAAGTTTACTTTTGTTTCTCCCAAGCACACTTTGGGGCTAAGCTCCTCAGTTGGTGTAAGTTGGTAGAGCTGCTCTCACGTTGGTGGACACCTTCCAAATTTAAAATGGTTGAGAATCTTTCCTAGTAAAGCAAAATGCTTATAAAAATCTGAATAAAAGGGAGTATTTAGACATATATTCTTTCCTTAGCAGTACTACCTGGAGCCTTTAACAGCCACGTCTCTGCAGTTACAAATGGGACCTCATTTTGCCAAGAGACACAGACCCCATCAGAGAGCACCAACACACTGAGGAGAGAAAAGAGGTTAAGGATATTATTCCCATTTTACAGAAGAAAAACTGAGGCAGAAAAGCATTAAGTGATTATTTTCTACCAAATTACATTACTGACTCCAGCAGAACCCTGGGTCACCTCCATCAGGGCATGTGGACATACCCAAAGAGATTGTCAAAAATCTCTGACAAAGCTGAGGACAGGCCTTCTGTGTCCCCATCTAGAGCACAGCTTGCTATTCCCTAAATGTCCTGGAAAATCTCAGAACTAGATTAGAAACTATTACTTTCACCACAAAAAATTCAATGACAACTTTTTGGTTTTCAGGGACAGAAAGCTGAAATGTTTTAGTTTTGAACAAAGTTCTTCCCCTCCGCTTTTGGGTACTGAAATCCGAAGAATTTTTACAAGCAAACCTGATTTTTTCCTGGTTTTAACAGAAGGTTTTCTACCCAATCAAAGCCTCACATTTTTTTCAGAACCTGAACATTTTGAGATGCATTAGCAAAAGGAAAAAATAACCCATTTTCTTGACAAGACTGACTTTCCATTAAAAAAAATCACAGCACAAGAGGCAATTTTCTACATTTTCTTCCTTTTCTTCTACCTTATCTTTCAGGGACTCCTGAGCTACTTTTGCTGTAATTATAATGCCTGTGTGAAAATTCTGACGGTGCCTTAGAGCAAATAAGGCAGTAAATAGGCTGAGAACTGTGCTCTGCCTCTGTGAACGCTCCACAGGAACCCGGGACACAAACTGCTAACTTAGGAATCTAACTCATGTACCTGGCACAACTAAAGCTGGGCAGTGTAGCTGGCTTTGGATTAAACCTCCTGTGCTTGGTTTTCTGGCTAAGTCAGCATCGCCCTGCCTTGAATTAAGAGTACCTGCACAGACCCTGGCCAGAGCCAGGCACAGTAACTCACTGAGCTCCAGCTCATGCCTCAGGGCTGAGCAGCACTGAGGAAGGCTCACAAGAAGCCGGGGAGCTCTGAAGCGGGGACAGCATTATTTGAACACACACACATACACACAAACCCTCCCCCTCCAAAAAACCAACCAACCAGTTAAAAAAAAAAAAAAAAAAAAAAAAAGAACAAGAACAAGAACAAACAAACAAATAACTCCCCCCCCCAAAAAAAAAACCCACCCAAAATGTGTGTTTTAAAAGATTTAATTTTTTTTTTAATGTAAAGGAAAAATATCCATAAAGTAACACAAAGAAGTTAAACATTCCCTTCGAGGGCAATTTTCTCTTTTAAAATTTATCCCTTTTTCTAATAAACTCGTAATTTATATAATCCATATAAAACCACTAACATGCTTTCTTCTATTTTTAAGTAACACTGGAGAGCTTTCCCAAGGCTTATTTTGTTTTTATGAGAAGGATTAAAAATTGTGATGGTCCAGATCCTTCCACACACTTCTATCTGCTGACAAGCACCACACTTCTGCCACAACCCCAGCGAGCAGCAGCTGGGGATGTCGTGTGGAATTTGCAGCACTCCACTGGCTGCAGTGGAGCAGTGCCAGGCTGACAGATTCACTGCTCTGAATGCAACACCATCTGATTTGGAGCTTGTTGAACAAGTCATAAATCAAGCGATCTTTATGCTTCTAGACAAACATTTCAAGGAAAACAAGAATAAAGGGTCTCTATATGGAGCTATTTGTTCTATCCAGCCTCTTATCCAGCTTAATATTTTTGTTGCTTCACAACGAGCATATTGTGACTTGCCTGGGCTGCACAGGAGGATGCTTTATCCTTTCAAAGTAACTCCAGGCTGTATTCCTGTTTTTTACCCTGAGGAGGACCATGGGAAGAAACTACAGCTGAGCCACCATCCTTCCTTGGGCTCACTCTGCTAGGGATGCTGCTCCAACCCAAACCTAAAACACGCAGAAAGAGTATTTTACTCTTACATAAGTCATGGTGCTTTAGTTTTGGATCCAGTTTCATGCTAGACATGGCACAGTACCTCAGATGGCATTGCAGACGCAGCCTGAGGGGACACACGCTCCTCTCACCACTCAAAGGAGCATGGGGTGAAGTCTACTCAAAGAAAATCCTGCCTGCTCTCTCATACCTCCCCTCTATCCCCTATTTCTCTCTCAAATAATTCAGATGTTTTAGCCCTTCCAGACAAAACCTGGACCCTTAAATTAAAATGTCATCTGTTAGTAAAGAAACTAAGCTATGTTTTTCATTCCTGAGAAAGGACTCACTTATGTTATAACTATAAGTTGCTAGTGATTAAGCAACTGGTATATTTTCACACTCATTAAAAGAAACATGGTGTGTTCGCCTTTCTAAGAAAAGGCATCTTGTTTGTAATACTGTAATACATTGGGAACACCTTCTAATTGGCTTCTAGTGCCCCTTGCCAAAATTCAGACACAAGTTTGTTTATTTACACAAGGAAAAAAATAAAACATTGTATAATTAGTCGAGTAATGGACTCCTAAATTCAGAAACTCAGAGGTATGCAAAACTGACAAACTTTTAAAGATTCCATTTTGGTTTATGAAACATCTCAATAGGTAGCTCAGACTGCATCATGGCTATTGTAGCAATGTGCTGCTCAATGTGGTGTTTGTGTCGAGATGGAAAACTTTGACATGTTTGATTTTTATGCAAGTCAATTAACCTGTTTTTTAAAACTGTAAGGGCATGCTTTGCAAATAAGATTACTTACTATAAATTATGAGAACATAGGGCTCCATTCAGACAAAAATGTTACACACCCCTTACACATGCATAAGTCTGCAGAATATAGTTCTGCACCCTGACAACTTATTCAGCTAGGGGTAGGAGCTTATTTTGGTCTATTCCATGGGGGTTTTCCTAAAAAGATACGAACAAAAGGGGATAGAGACTTAATTAGAATGTCTCTCTACACTCCTCCTTCCCTTGCACCACCCAGGCAATTCCAACCTCTCCTTATGTGGTGAAGGAAGAATTCCCTTTTTCAGTTAAATCAGCCCAGAGCAGAATTAGCAATGGTATCTCCCCCTAACCACAGTACAGACAGACATTTGGCCATTCCCACCTGTGAGTTCTGCTCTCACACTCAGACACACTCTATTGACTCCAGACCTGTCCATCTGTTCATACAACCTTCATTGTGCTTGGCCCCAGCTCAGCTGGGACCCTCACTCCAGGGCTTCAGGGTGAAGCTGTCCTGGAAGAAATGACACGGAACACCAGAACTGACACACCACCAGCACAAATGAAGATGGCAGGGGCATTTCAGAGAGCACAAATCATTTTCCTTTCATGCAAAAGACATTTGGTCAAGACTTCTTTCTTCAGAAAGGCAGATCCTTCAGTGGGTGCATGAGAAATGCAGGATGTCTGGCACTCAAAATCCAGCCTAAAGAGCTGCAGAGATGTACTTGGGGCTTGGATGCAATGGCAGTGCCAATACACACACAAAGCAAATCCAGAGACAAGTATGAGTCAGAGAAAGAAAAACTCTGGAATTTTGTCCAGGTCTTTCCACTTTTACACATGCAGAGAAACTTTACCTAAGCTAACCATCCCATTGATTACATATGTGAGCAAGAATTGCTCGCACGAAGAAAGGTCACTGGATCTAGTCCCTGCTTTTTAAAAAGCACATTGTGATATAAAGCCAATTCTTACTAAGTCCAAGACTTGTTAGGTTAAGGCACAAGAGACCACAACAGAGCATTTTGTCTTCCTTGCCAGCTTCAGTCTAGGTAATGAAGTCATTCTTATTTGAGCATGACATTAGATTGTTGGTTCTGATCTGAAGTCTGCAGCAGAGATAGTCTATATTGCAGATTACACATTTCTTGAGATGCCTTTTACTTAAGACAAAAAGGTTAAAACAAGGAGAGTTGACTGAGGAAATTAAAGGACAAACTGTGTTCCTTGTCCCCTAACCATATTCTGGACAACCTCTTCCACAGACTATGGAGTCACCATCCCTGGATGTGTTTTAAAAAAGACTGGATGTGGCACTCGACGCCATGATCTAGTTGAGGTGTTAGGGCATAGGTTGGACTCGATGATCTTGAAGGTCTCTTCCAACCTACACATTCTGTGATTCTGTGATTCTGTGATTCTGTGATTCTGTGATTCTGTGATTCTGTGATTTGCTACCAGAGCTTTCAGCTTGGAGCAGCAAATTCATACTCATGGAAATAGTTGCATATGTGCAGAGAAACATGTATGCACTGACACATTCAGAAAAGGCATTTCAGGCAAAAGACCTTCCAGGGTAAGATTCCCATCACTGTGTTCAGAATAAGGGAAGATGTCAGTGTGACTAGAAATCAGCCACACCATCTACTAGAACTGACCTGCCATGTGTGGAAAGACACCTCCCATTGCTCAGGAGAACCAGCGTGGCTTCGAGTCCCTCCAGCAGCCTCACAACATTGGGTCAGCTGTTGTTCCTGGCAAGACACTGCTGTGGAAAGCCTGCAACAGAATCAGGGACTCATCACTACCAGTATAGGTTGCTATGGACACCACTGAAGAAAAGCAAAATAATTTGAGAAAGACATAAAAGGTACTTTTCCACCAATAGTGACAGACAGTCCAATAGGTTAGTGATCCTGGTGGAATGCTAATCAACAGCACATAGAAAGACTTGGAAGTTATGCAACGTTTAATATTTCTAGTGAAGGAGTGGAAGGGAATTCATGTAATACTGGCCATGCACACAGAATTCATACCAACACTTAGTACTCAAACACAGCAATCACACATTAGTGCCATAGATAAGTCAGTCGCTTTTGCCCTGCAAGTCTTTCCTTTCAAGATCTCAGCTCCAAGCCGTGGCCACCTGAAGAGTCCATCTACACACTCCTACTGAGCCAAATACTTAAGTGGAGATGGATTCCTTGCTGGCATAAAAGCTCACCTGACATCAGCACAGCTACGCTGATTTACTGCAGCCATGGATCTGGCATCTGATTTGAGCTCTGAGACAATCTAAATTTTCCATTCCTCACAGCTCTGGTGAATAATTTAAATCTATGCTCTGAGCTCACCAAAAATAATACATTTTCAAAATTTTTGGTGAGCTGAAAAATAAGAAATACTGGCTCAGAATCACATGAAATGCTCTTTTCCATCTTACTGAGTATAATTTTGATTGAAAAGGGATTTCAGTTTATGCAGGCTAGAGAGGAATGGATTTTTGTAACAGAATTGAATGAGGATTTCTAAAATGAAAAACCCCACTAAGATAAAAAATCAACAGGTATTACCCTGAAAAGACCAGAACAAAATATTTTATTAAAAGAAATAGTTTATTGTACGCAAAGCTCAAAGTGGCCAGATTTTGCAGCTGATGGGAATCTATAAAATGTTACTCTGCCAATGAGTCACCATTTTTGCCCCAGAAAAACTGCTAAAATATTTTAGTCAGCTGTACCAGTAGATAAATTTATCGACCTTAGTAAGACAATTTCACAGGTAGGGCCAGGAGCATTTACTGTTTTACAGAACATACACTATTCTGAGCAATTTACAGCAGAAACACTCATATGAATCCAAAATACTAAGAAGAGGGACGAGGATTACAGAATAAACTACAGAATTGCTCAGTAAGGCTGGAAGGCATAATTTGAAATAAATGACGTATTTGACTCATACATTTCAAGTGGCATGGCAGAAATAATGCTCAAGAGCATCTGAGGAAGGAGGAGATTTGGGGATGATTTGTAACGGGGCTATTTAATACTCACAGTAAAGCTAGTCATGATCCAGATCTATCTTTCAGTGCTACAGCAATTTTATAAACATACTTTGTTTTCAATACAATTAGGGGGGTTGGACCATGCTGTCTATATGGTGGATGTATTAGATTCTATGCTCTCTCAGTTATGAACATTAAAGCCCATGTTTTGCTCTGTTTTTACAGAAAGTGAAAGAAATTCTACAAAGCTACACTTGCAAGACAAAATGTGCGATTTTACAGAACACTTACTATTTGATAAAAATTATTTTAATCACAATATTAGGACAACCTTCAGGGAAAATATAACAGGCAAAGAGAAACTTCTGTGACAAGTAATTACTGTACCAAAGAGAGAAATATCCTAGGCAATAAGAAATAGAAAAAGAGATCTCTGAAAATACTTCATTATTTTTTAAAGCAGATAAAGATCCTTGATTGGCATAAAATAACTGTATTGAAGTCAATATGTTTATCCATCACATCTGCAGCAGCTGATGTAGAGCTGAAATGATGGAGGGAGGGGACTCAACCACTCCTTCAGCATGGGACAGCATCAGCCACACTGGCGGAAGGCAGGAAGAGGGGAAAAAAGTGAAAATAGGGTAATGCTACCTTAGCTCTTCCTTCCCATCCTCCCTTTGCCCCTACAAGTCCACCCTGGCAGAAGATATGGCTAGAACCCGATTATTTTGCTTTAGGACTTCTCTTGTCTGTGAGAAACTCCAAGTCTCCCTCTTTTTCTCATTACTTTAGAGTGAGAAGATTTGGAAATGGGAGTTTTCTGCAGCACCCAGGAATGTTATACACCTAGTGATCCATTAAAAAAAATATGGATCTATTAGCTCTTTTGAAAAAAAAACCCTCAAACCAAACAAAAAAACCTTACTAAAACCAATTACAAAATTCACCTCATCAGATAGAATCTTACAGAGCAGTAAAGCTACATTGGCTGCTTTTCACAGTGTGCTGTATTATTGTTGTCTCCTACTGAAAGCAATGAATTTCTGCACCCAAAAACTCAGACCGAAGGTTTTTCCTGCCATAGATGTCATCTTATTGATCAAGATGCTGATCTTTAATCTTTTCATTAACTGAAAATGTTAACTTTAAAGTTTGTTGGCATCTCTCAGAAGTTTAGGAGTAAGAGGAATCTAGTCTGCCTAGTCTGAAAAGTTTCTTTCAAATTGCTTTAAATATTTTGTGGATGATTACAGTCTGAACATTTGACTACATGCCACTTCATTAGACCTACTCATTTTTTTGTTCTTACCATAGATGGGAAATTAAAAGTGATCTCTGATATTTGATTTCCCATAAGATATGAGAGATATTCAGGGCAGTGTCTGGAAAAAAATTAGGATAATAAGGTGTATAAATCTCTGCTTCATTTGAAACAACGCATAAAAGCCAACCCCACATTAATTTTTTTGCTGAAAGAACTTCAATAAGTTTTAAAGTAAGTGTTTCATTTACTGCCACATGCCACACATACATGGCAAACAGTTTATACAAACCACAACACTCAGCTGTTCCTGGTTAGGTAGAACAGCCCTCCCCTGAACACCCAAGCTGCTCCCCGTTCCCTCGGGACTCCGGCACAGGGTGCTGATGGTTTCAGCTGGTCCAAGAGAGAACTTAGGGACACGCGGGGTGAGCAGTCAGTCCTTCTGAGGACGCGCTCGTGAAGCCTCGGCTGAGTTGTGCTCAGAGTTTTGCTGGCTCAGAGCACAATGCTATGCACTTCTGAAGACAGCTTAAGTACAGTGTAACTATTCCCAACCTGGTGGTCCACGCTTAATGCCTTCTTCATGTAACGCTGAGGAAGGTTTATTAGACTTTCCAGCTCACCAGCAACTCCACCGTGCACACACACACCGGCGCCGGCTTTGCGCGGCCAGGTTTGGGCAGTGGGGGGGCTGCATGTCCCCATGTCCCACAGAGCCAATTCCAGCCGGCTCCGCGGGGGACCAAGGCTGAGCCCATCAGCCATGATGGGAGACACTCTGGCCGAAGGTATTTAGAAATGGAAACAAAAAATCCAGCTACTTCAGCCAGAGAGGAGTGAGAATATTGGAGAGAAACAACCCTGCAGACAGGCAGGTCAGTGCAGAAGGAGGGGGAGGAGGTGCTGCAGGCACGCACAGGACAAGAGATCCTCCTGCAGCCCTTGGGTGAGGACCGTGGTGCGGAAAGCTGTCCCTGAGTCCCCCGTGGAGCAGACAGTCACCTGCAGCCCTGGAGGAGCCCATGCCAAGCTGCCCTATGGGAAGCCCATGCTGGAGCTGGCAGGAACCTGAGGCCCCATGGAGAGAGAAGCCCACCCTGGAGCAGGGAAGAGTGTGGGGAATTCTCTCCCTCTGCAGGGAGGAACAGCAGAATGATGCATGATAATCTGACCCCAGTCCCCATTTCCAAGCCTCTGTGCTGCTGGTGGGGAGGAAACACAGAAAATCAGGAGGACATTTAAGCCTGGAAAGAAGGGAGGGGCAGGGGGGAGATGTTTTAAAATCTGATTTTGCTTCTCAGTACTCTGATTTGATTGGTAATAAATAAATTTCCCCAAGCCAAGTCTGTTTTGCCTGTTGCGGTAATTGGTGAGTGATTTCTTTCTGCCTTTATTTTGACCCAAGAACCTCTTGTGTTTTCTCCCCCGTCCAGCAGCACTGGTGGGCATGTAGAGTCCTGCCAGAGTCAACCCACCACAGACCCAATGAACTCCTGGGTGAAAAGGGCTCTTCACACCCTCGTGAAGCCAGGAGAGGATACAATAAGAGAGAGGAGAGATACCTGGGTGTTTCGAAGGCCAGGAGAACTAGCACTGACACTTAATTTAGGGATTGGTTTAAAAGGCTTATTTACAAGAGCTTCAAGGTTCAGGTCAATGACCTCATATACTGTGCAAGTATTACCTACAAAACAAAACTGCATCCACTTATTCCAAAAGGACATGATGAACTTGGAAGTCCATCTGATTTTCAAAGATAGTATTTCAGCTTGTTTCACTGGGCTATAAAGTATCTCCAGTAATTTATGCATGTTTACAGTATTATCTATGCAATATTATTCAACATTCTGTTGCTGTGTGAAAGAAATGGAATGCCTTTGGAGGAACAAATCCACGCAAAAGGCAAAATAAACCTGGCTAGATATGTAGTGTCTAAACGTCCAAAGCAAACTAGGAGAGGGAGTGAGGGAAAATTATTATCTGTCCATTTTTCACTCCCAGACAATATTATGAAGTGCCTGGAATACCAGGTTCATTTTAAAGACAGAAGACATTTTAAAGGTTCATTTTTAAACAGAGGACTGATGTTTGCACTGGCCTTTATATAAATATGTATTGGTTTTATAGACTTCTTTTCCCTCATACTTCAGGTTAAACTCCACTTATTTATTGCTGAGAAAGGGATTGGATTTTTTTTTATTGCACAGGTACAATACAGCAGCCTGGCAAGGATATTCTGAAATTTTTCAAAGAAATGTGTGCTCAGAGCTGTGTGACTAGGAATCCTGTGGAAGGGTAACCTCTAACCTGAGCCCTGGAAAGCTGCACTGCTGTAAATAAAGTATTTGCACTGGTAGGTGCAAGATGCACTTATTATGAAGTTATTTGCACCACCCAGTGCAGAAGGCACTTCAATTAATACAGCAGTGGCTGGCCCTTCTATTTGCTCCATTGTCCTCTGGACCACAGTTTTGCATCCGAGACAGGTAGTAAGTTGACAGGTGTAGGACAAAAATAAAGATATTACTATGACAGAAGGAAAATGCTATTAGGGTTGTATCAATACAAGGGACTATACTGGTAATATTCTCCTGATTTAACACTTCCCCCACAAAACAAAAAATGCCCACCAATATACTCTTCACAATCACAATCACAATCACAATCACAAAATGCTAAGCTACTAACCACAAACACAGATCAAACATCCTCATTTCCTGTTTCATTTTCCACTTTGGATTGAGAATCCCTGCAAGCATGACAGTTCTGGTGGTGGCTTTGTGATCTGGATCCTGCTTGGTAGGATCTATGCAGAGACCAAGCACTCTTTCTATAGAGCCCACTCTGCAGGCATCAGATGACTGTGGCTTTCAGTTACTACCTCTGGATCAGAGCCAGAAGCCTAGTGGTGAAAAGCTCTTTATACCATTACCAATCCCTCGAGCCACCCAGTCCTTCTCCATTGCATACAGGTTTTTAGTGTTGTGCCTTAAGATCTGTTCTGGTTCTGAGTAACGTTCTTTGTGGCGGGAGCCTTGCCACTCCCCCTCTCATGAAGGAAAAAAACAACGAGGAGGGAGTGTGAAACCTATTTTCAAACTTTGTTAGGATTATCTGATGCAGTGACTACCCTGGGATTCTCCACAGGAGAGACCTGAGTGCAGGGCAATGTCTGTCTTGAGTGAGGAGCGGACTCCAGACCAGTCAGTGCCAGCATCTGTGTGCCTTCAGTCGGTGCCACTGCCTTCAGCTGGGCTCTGGGAGAGGAGCAGCCACACAGCCAGAAGCCCCCACAGGGATGGCTCCAAAGCTTTCCAGGACATCTACAGGCTGACAGGGCCTTGGTGCATGCACAGGTTGGTCTGGCATTGAGTGCTGGCTCAGAATGATGCTCAAAGGCACCATGAATATACCCCCAGAGAGGGCAGAACTACAACCAGTGAGCTCCCAGAGCATCTGCTCTCCGCTGGTTTCCATCTAAGCCATCCACCAACAGACTCAAAGGCTAAATGGTGGCATCCTGTCCCACAGTTCAGCAGGCAAAAGTGTGACTCAGTGTGACGTTACACCCGTGCAGATTTCCCTGCTGTAGCTTTTCTCCCAGACTCTTCAGAAGCACATCACACAGAGCAGCTGCTTTCCCCACAGGGAACAAGCTGCAGGGGACTTAACAGTAATACACTGGTACCCAGGCTTCACGAAGAGGACTGTAAGCTGCTGATCCTGCAAAAACACCTCCAAGGATTTAGATTCTTTAATGTTGATTGCTGAATATTTCTGTTCCTGTCTGAACCATTCCAACAGTTGTTTCAAGTGAATGTATTCATTCCCTTCCTTTTAACCATCGGACCTTCTTGCTTGGTCTGGGAGTAGGGAAGAGGGAATGAAAAGGTCTCTTCAAATTTGCTGGAGCTGCTCTCTTAAAAGAGAGCATTGACACAGATCCTGCAGCTCCCACGTGCAGCAAGGCTCCCACAGGACCTGCAGGCACAGAGAGACTGCAGGATCCTTGTGGGCACTCCAGGAAGAGTGTGGCTGTTCTCCTCCCCGCTGGATGAGAGTATCATATCTATTCCTAGCATGGATCTACCAGGTGGCAACATTCCCCTGCCAGCATACCTTTGGTTTGGCTCACCTTGAAAGCTATGATGTTATATTATATGATGATGTCATTACATTTATTTCAACTTTCAATGAAGATTCCTGGCAAATCTCCAAGTTGGAATATCTTCTCTTTAATGTGTCCAAGATCCAGCTGATGTGGTGCAGATTACATTTATATAACACAGCCCAGTGAGGTGAACTGCTGGGAATCTTTTTCAAGGTGTTGATGTTACTGAATTAGGATTATTTCTCTATTAAAACTATGGAAGAGGAAAAACTTGTCCAGTATTCACCCAAATACTACCGCTCTAATTTCTAGCTGTGGTTATTTTGGTGGTGACTCCACAGTGGCCTCATGCAATCTCAAGAACTCATCTTTGTGGTGGTATTTTGCAAATGATAAAAGGAATCAAATATATTTTTCAATTAAGTACATACGTGAGGACACAGCACTTTAATGTGCAATGTTTCCTAATTGGTTCATTTTCTTCACACTATCTGAACTGATTTTGATTTAGTTCATTTGGACAAATTACTCTGGTTTACTTTTTTGTGCTTTTATCAACTGTATTCCTCTTAGCACTTTCAAATTAACCATCATCATGACTTTGGTTAACAGCCACAGGTTTCTCCCTGATAATCAGAAGTATAAAGCATTGGAGAATGATATGTAGAACACTGCTCTGCACTGACAAAAACAATGGCTTGGATGCTTAATGCAATATCATAGAGGAACCTCTCTTGAACACTGGGCCTTTCCTAGATTTTGAATAAACACGTGGTGTGAGAAAACAGATTATTCTGATAAAGACTGACTACAGTGGCAAAGAAGATGAAGTCCTGTGCTCCTCACAAGGAATTGCAGCACATGGGTTAAATGGCTCAGCTGAGCCTATGGTGGACACAGAAATTAATTGAAATTTCCATTATTATGCTTTAAGACACTGAAATTGCAAAAGAAGAAACTGCAGAGTAACTAAAAGCCAACTTTAAACTCTTCCCTTATTTCTTCCCCCACAGTGATCTTTTGTGCAGTCTTATGATACCACTACAAAGATCAGCAGAGAAAAGCTGGCTGTATTATGAATTGATTTCTATTTAAAAGAGCTATAATTCAATTTTGCTACAAAAACATATTACAAAATCTAATATTAAATAGATTTGCATAGAAACATTCATCAGAAAGATATTTTATTTGTTTGGCTTGAAACACTTCCACTACAAGCCAAACATTTCAACACTAGGGCAGGAGGACCAGAAAGTGGACCTGACCAGAAACAACACTGCAAACTACTAGTTTATTTTTGATCTACCAGCTTACAAAATTTAGCGATTAAAAAAAAAAAAAAAAAAAAAAAAAAAAAAAAAATGGGCCTTAGGTGAAACTTGATTTTTTAAACCCCAAAATATTCCCATAAATTTATTAACAGGGTGTTATTGGATGAGAAAGCATGTATGTACACACAACTCTCTGATGACAATGACTCTCAGATTAAAATTAAGACAGATATGGTGACAGATATTTAGACTATACTAACAGCACACTTCTTTTACACTCACGTAACAGTCACCAATACACACTCAGCTCTGCACACATAATTTTTAAATCTTGAAGCCAGCACTCAGAGGTTTCTCGCTGAAGTCCCTCTTTGCCCCATTGCTGGGATCACAGACCGGTAAATCACTGGGTGAGCCCCCTCGCTAAGTAGTGGGAATATTACTTTAGCAAAGTTTGCTAATGGGGCAAAGGACCTTGTATTGTAATCCAGTGACATTTTCAACCTTCGGAGAACTTTTGTTGACATTCCCAAGTCCCTGGCTGCCATCCCAGCACGAAATAGTTTCTGTTCACATAATTCTCGTGTTTACCAGTCATGAAAAACTCTTGGTTTTTTTTTTTTAAATAAACTTTTTTTTTCTTTTTTTTTGCAAGTGAAACTCTGTCTAAAAAAATATTGGCCCCAGGCATACAAGGTTTTGCATAAATTCATATGTGATGAATGGCTGATTTTAATGTTATTTGGGTATTTGTCAGAACCTAACAAATATACATGGTAATGGTGGTTCATAAACTTAAACATCTCAATATACCCTTTCTTCTGGAAATAAATTACGTTTGTTTGCCCTGCCTGGAGTCCTAAGGTAGCCGACATTAGGAATATTTTAAATGTGATCATCCATCCAGCATGTCTTTCAGGCGCCACGAAGATTAAATGAAAGAATCATAAGATGAAGGTCTTTAACTTTTAATCCTTTTACAATGAACCCTTAGATAGACATGGGGGCAGGGTGCCTTCTATGTGAGTAATAATGCCTCTGTTCCTCTTCACTAGGTTAATGAATACCCTAAATGTCCCAAGATCTGATTTTCTACCCCCCTCCCAAAACTATTGAAATTAGAGCAAAGAGACGGGCGGTAAAACGCACCGAGAGACTGAGGGAGGGAATGAATATGCATTCGGAGATACCGAACTAACCGTTAGAGAAAACAGGGCTGGCTCGTCTCAATGAAAGACCCACGGGTTTAAAATGATTAGCACAGGTTCCCTCCGAGTTTTGGAGGAGAGATTAAAAAAAAAGAAAAAAAAACCTAGTTGTTTTTTGGGGCTCCAAGATAAATAAGGAAAAGGTTGTCTGCACTGTCAGGGAGCCTTTGAAGAACACGTGGAGAGTTTGTTTTCGCAGTTGGTATCTACGAGATACGAACCGCCGGCTCTACCAGCACGTACAAGTCAAACACGTCGCTAATTGGGCCGGGTCCCGACCGAGCCGCGGGACGGTCGTGGTCCCGCGGGCCGGGCCGGACCGGACCGAGCCGGGTCATTCCGCAGCCCCTACGGGAGCGGGGAGCGGGCGGGGGCGGCCCCGGGGGGCGGGCTGGGAGCGGGCGGCGGGGCTCGGGCACCCCGCGGCAGGACGGGAGGCACGGCGCTGCTGCCCGGCTGCAGAGCTCGCTGTTCCGCGGCTGCAGGGCACGGTGCTCCCCGGGCAGCCTGCAGAGAGGAGGCTCGAGGGAGGGGGTGCAATCCCCGAGCCCCGCAGCCCCCGGCCGCCCGTCAGGGTGGCGCTGGCCCGGCGCTGGCGGGAGCCCTAAGAGTTAACCGGGCCGGGCCGGGCGGTGTGCGGGGCTGTCACAGGATCGGGCTAATAACGTGTCTGCGCCGAAACCCCCCAAAGCCCAGGGGTCAAGTTTCAGCAGTGTCCCACCACAATGGTAGGTGTGAAAGACACGTGTCCCGTTGTAAATGAAATGTCAAGCGGTTAAAAGAAAAATCCCCGAGCAGCTGCCGCTGAACTCGCCGGGGCTGCGCGGCCGCGGGAGCGGCTCCGCGGGGGACAGCGCAGCGCGGAGCGGGCGGACCCCCCCGACGGCCGCCCCCTATCCTGCGGGGCCGGAGCCCGCAGCGCTCCGGTCATGAAGGTGCCGCAGAGCCCCTCTAACAGAGTCGTGAGCAGGTTCCCACCTCCCCCTGCCACCACGAAACGTCCTGCTGAGCGTGGAAAACGAGGAGGAGAAAGAAGAAAGCCCCCCCGACGGCGGCCAAACCAAAAAGCAAACAGAATCCAAACGGCTCGTGTTTTAGTGGTTGACTTTAATTCTGCACTGCACTTTTACTACAAGGATATAAAGAATAAATAGCAGATACTCTTCATTTACATAGGATTAAGTCATTCAGACTGTTCTCTCTATTTACAATAACATTGTGCTCTAGGCGTTTACTCATTTTTACTTTAAATCTAAAGTCCGTAAGGAAAAACAAAAAAACCCCTCACACACACGCTTTCCGAATAATGGAAAATAGCTTTAAACATTTTCTTATCAAAAAGCTTGGTTTGTATTTTTTAATCATTTTATTAAAAAAAAAAAAAAAAGCACAAAAAAACCAACAAAAAACCTACTTCGCCAAAGCGAAGCAACTTCTCTCTGGAATATAAATACAAAAAAAAAAAAAAAAAAAAAAAGTTACATTAGCAACGATCAGGGTAATAGTCTTGAAAATACAGTAGACGCTGATTATTTCACGTATAATACTGACCTTTTAATAGTATATTAAACCGGTGCCATATATACACACAATATACATTCTCCTACACGTTACAGTGCATTACAACGTTAACCAGAAAGCAAATGTCTTTTATTTCTCTTGCAGCAAAGGTCCACGTGAGTCCGCTGGAGAAGGGGCGCGAAGGGAAGTGCCAGCCCTAGCAGGAGCACTTACACTCCGAAATGATGGGGTACTGGATGGGTATCCATGTGCATCTCTGCCCGCCCCGGCGCTGGCACCTCCACCTCAGGATCGTTAAATGCACGGACTTGGCAGGTTTGCAAACCATGCCTTCGGGGACTGAACAAGACCTTTTACTGTAGCAGCTGCCCACTTTGACATACCGGGGCCAAAAGCGGCTGCCGAGATCGTTCCACGTGTATAGGACCGGGCAGAAGGTCTGGGACCAAAGCCACATCTGCAGCTTCCTGCGCAGCTTCTTGCTCAGCCTGTGCTTCTTGCCCGGCTGCAGCCCGTCGTAGAACTCCAGCCCTTTGATTTCGCTGGGCATCGCTCCCGAGGGTCTCTGCCTGAGCAGCAAGTCCAGCTCAGCTAAATCGTCCACTCCGAGGCGGTCCTCGGGCAAGGAAACAGCCATAAAGTTGGGATCGAAGTGTCCGCCCATGAGGTTCCTTAGCAAGGTCTCGTTAAGATCCTTCTCCTTGGGGTCAAAGATAGGGTCCGGGTGCTCGATTAGATCCACCAAGGGCAAGTTGTCGCTGGGAGCCGGTCGGATGTGCAGATAGTGCTGGCAGGCGCCCTGCTCTAGCCGGAGACCCAGCAGAACCACCAAGGCGTATATAGTCACAAGGCACTGGGAATGATCCATCCTTGGGAGACCGGTGGGGGGGGGGAGGAGGGAAAGGGGGGCTGGATTCACCAAACAGCAAGGGAAGAAGGTGCAAGCAAATACATCAGAAAACTTGTACGGGGATATCCAAAATAGCTCGTCTTTGAGAGGGATCACCTCCACTCGCCGCACCACCAGCAAAGACAGCCCCCTGATAAGCCCGGAGAACAAGCCCCCTGCAAACACACTCTCTTGCAGGCTTCTCTATAAAATTTCTCCTGGTGGAGCCACTCCAAAATTCTGCTGCTGCTGCTGCTTCTTCTCGCCCTTCCCGGGAACGGGAGATGCCTCTTTTTGTTGCGAATCCTGCTTGCTGCTGCCGCTCCTCGTTGTCTGCCCGTGCGCGTGGAAGAAGTTGCTGCCGATTCTTCCTCCCCGCTCCTCTCCGCCGTTTGCAAAGCAGCCTCCTCAGCAGCAACAGCAGCCACGCACGTTGGCACCAGTTTGTCTGCTTTGCAAGGACCCAAAGCCTTTAAATTTCCTGCACTTTCAGCTTCATCTCCATGGAAACCACAGACTCTCTCCTAACCCACCCCACCCCCCTTAAAAAAAACCCACACACACAACACAACCCCCACTCCCACAAAAGTCCAGGAGAGCGCGGCTTCCCCCTTCCCACCGGCAGGCACCCTCTGCTGGGGAAGGCTGAGGCGGGAGCCGCCGCCTCCCCCCGCCCTCCGCACGCCGCCGCTCACGCGAGCCGCCGCGCCCCGGGAGATGCTGCCCTGCCCCGGGCAGCCGCCGGCAGCTCCGCCCGGCCGGGAGTCGCCTGCTCCTCGGGCCGCCGTCGCCGGCTCCGGGCTCGGCCTCGCCCCGCCGCTCTCCCCGTGGGCGCGGAGCGCGGCCTCTCCCGCCCGCCCGGCGCAGGAGCGCGGCCCGGCCGCCCGCGCAGAGCGGCGGCTCTCCCGGCGCTCCGCGGGCCGCCCGAGCCCTCCCGGCCCGGCCTGCGCCGCGCGGCCGCCGGGAGCCGCCTGCCCAGGCGCGCACATGGGCGCGGGGCGCGCTGCCCGCCCGCGGGGCCGCTGCGGACGCTCTGCCCGCGGCCCCGGCGCCGCCGGGCGTCTTCCCGGGCGGAGCGAGCCCTCTGCTGGCGGCGCCGTGCCGGGCCGGGGGCCGCCCGCGGGCGGGCCGGGGGGCACCGGGACAGCGCGGAGCGGCGGGATGCCCTCGGCGCCGGAGAAATTCGGGAAGAGCCTCCCGCGCCGCGCGTGTGAGCGCGGGCAGCGGCAGCGGCGGGCAGAGCGCCGGGAGCCGCGGGTGGGAGGAGGCGGCTCCCGCGGACTCTGCGCGCACCTCGGGGGCTACGGCCGGGTAGGACCCCGCGTACGGGTCTGCGATCCCCCGAGACGAGCCCGGGAGCTCGGCTCCCATGGCGGATGCTCCGGGAGACTGCCCGGCCCCGCTGCTCTCTCCGGAGCATTTGCTTAGCGATTTTTTTAGGGAGTTGGCTAAGACTTCTTCGTCAGAAACGCAATTTCCAGTTATGCCCTCAGTCCATACAGGAAAGATGGAAAGTGCCTCAATAGCAAATACATAAAACAATTTAAAATTTGATACTAAATGCCACTTCCATGGCCGGGTTACTGTCTCGCAAAGAGCACTTACATGGCGTAGCAGGCAGTATGGCTGTAAGGCTCTATTATGGTTTGAGTAAAATTTCCTGAAGTGCTTGAATCCCATTCCTGCGGGCTATTTAGGCACTTAGGAGCCTAAGTTTAATGGGACTGAAGCTAAGCCATTTCACCTAAATTATTTATACATTTGTTTAAATCTTGACCTTCAAATTTAGGTCCATTATGAAAGTAATACATAGATCATATTACCTAAGATTGGGTGGATTTTATAAAAATTGTATTTTTTCAACTATTTCCACTCCCAGTCTTCAATTTAAAATAACTCTTAACTTTGCTTTATTTCATAACATACAGGGCATTTTATAAGTAATAGATAACTGAAAAAAATTACATGAAAAAGATGGAAAACTGACCTAAGGTCAACACTGTGAAAAAGCCTTACAGTGACACTTGCTACTACAATGTCAGTCAAAGATCTGCTGGAGTTTTATTACAAATTTTTTTCACCTGCAAGTTGAGGTTTCGACCTTCACCCAGACCCCATCTGCTGAAATTTGTCCCTGGATATAAGTAAGAAGCCACCTCAGAAACAGAACAGAGGCAAAAATTCAGAAGTTACATCTAATGGCTTGTATTTATTTTTTAATAATAAATTATTTTAATAAATAAATTTAATAATAATAAATTCAGTTTTACTCAGATGGTATTTGAAACCAGTTCTTTAACTACTAGTTGCATAACTCTAAAAAGCAAAGCTGATAAGGCCTGTGTTCCACCTATTCCATGCTAGGTGTTTAAGATTCCACATTCAAAATTGTGACCCTAAGCAAGGACTGGAAGACAAGAGCTTTTTCTCCTCAACTGAGTTACCTGTATGATGAAATGTTTCTGGAATGAGGCTCTTTAAGCCTCTCTGTCCCTCTTTAAGCCCCAGATCTGTTCTGAGCAGAGTAGGCTGGGGCTCAGTAATTCCTCAAGCATGGGTGTCTGCCTTGCCTCAGGTGCACTGGGCTCCTGGAGAGGCTGTGAAAGCTTGAGGGATGCAGAAGTGACAGAAGTCACTTGTGGCCCAAGAATTTCTTGGTGGGATGGCTGACAGAAAGACTGGGAAAGAAGAGGTGCCAGTAACTCTGCCGGAGGTCTCTGGGTCACAGAGAAAATAAACTGGTTTATTCCAAGGCTTGCTGAAAACAGCAGTAAATGAAACCTGAAGGTAAAGGGCGTGATCCAGGGTCTTTGTATGATGCCAGCCCTTCCTGGGACAGGGAGAGGGGCCAGCAGCTCATGGAGGCCTTAGCGGGTTGTTCTACTGGCAATGATGCATGAAGCAGAGTAGAACAACTCCCTTTGCCTCAGCTTTATTGGTTCTGGAGTGCTGTCAGTAGTAAAAACGTATTTTTTCAGTAGACAAAGCAAATAGAACCTTCAAGGCACACAGGAAGCCAATGTGGGCTAGAGTAATATGCCACTTCTTCAGGGTCACATTGCTGATGAGGAGAGAAGAGGAATGCAGCCTGCATGGCTCTGGAGGCACAGATCTGAAATCACATTATGTGAGCAGCTGACTTCAGTCCACAGCAGTGAGGATGCACAGAAACAATCCAGAATAGATTCAGAACAGATTAGTTTCCTGTTAAACCTACTAACAGAAAATGGGCTGACCTACTTCACCCAACCCAGGGCTCAGGGACATCCCTTTGAATTCAGCCCTTGGTGTCAAATCAAGCAGTGGTCTCAGGCACGATGCATGCACTGCTCTAAAACACAGAGGGAATCTCACAGAAGGTAATAAACCACTGCAAAACTGGCACGAAGAACAACTATGCCAGGTGTGATTGGCAAAGCTGTGCCTTCCTTAGGAGTGGAGGCTTAGAACTATTCTTGTAAAGGGAACTTTACATTTAAAGATTTAAATCATGCTCTCATTGCCTTTTGCTTCTCGTTTTAAAAAAATCCATTGGCATGAAACAATTGTTAAGGAAAAGAAGGGACACCCAACAGCATAACCAAATGAGTCCTCTGTTCAGCTGTCATGCAAATTTCTCGTATGGCTTTGGGCAGCACATTTCATAGCTCTGCCTTTCCTTATCTGTAGAGCAGGAATGCTAATCCTTGTCTTTCATGGAAGTGTTGGACAGTTTGATTAGATGTTACCAGTATCAGTGGAACAATGCAGAGGGAAGAGTCTCCTGTTTCACTAAAATTGTAGAGGAAGCCTGTGTCTGAAAGAGCAGACAACTGAATTAAAATCACTTCAATTTTAGTCTTAGGTCCTAGCAAGCTGCTAGTTTTGTCTTCCTGTATACACCTGTATAAATTTTGTAAGTAATTCCTTTTCCACCTTTTTTAAAAAAACTGAATCCCTAAAGAAATTCTAAAGGAGATGCACGGCTTGCAGCTGTTTTACATAGCCCAGATATATCAGATGACAAATCTACAATATGTGCTATCAAGGGTCATGTACAACCTTTCCAGGTATCTAAGTACCACAGGTGGAAAATCACCATTCTACTACTTTGAAGCTACAGTTTTTAGTGTGGAAAGATTCAGGTACATCCTGCTGGATCTTTGAAATGTGGTGCTTTGTCCCTCTTCTCTCATGAGGAAGGTACATTATCAACTTCCCTGCCCCTTTTCCAATACACAGTATAAGGACTGTGCTGAGGATTACAATGTTAGCAGGTGATCAGCTGCTCTGAAGGAAAACAGTTTTGAATCAAAAACTTTGGAAGGTAAAACATATTTTGAGAGAGCAAAGTTCTACCTTGAAAACCCAACAGAATGGAGACAGGGAAGGATACATTTGGTCAAGAATCTGTATCTACAGTGATAAATAATATATAAATAATATATTTTGAAACTAAGCTCTGGGATGAATGTTTTATAGTGGAGTAAATCCTAATATGACTAATGCATTAAAAAAATGACGGGAAAAAAAAAAAAAACCAAAAAAAGGAGACCCCACAAAGAAAGTTATTTCTTAGTCTTTTAAGTATGGCTATACACAGATGTATCAATTGCCTTAAAAAACTGTCCTTCAAGAATTGCTGTATTTTTCTCATTACTTGTCACTCTTCCTCCTAAAACATTGTGCCTCCTTGATTCTCAGCCCACTCTCCTCTTGCTTCTGCATTTTTCCTAAGGTATAGACTTTTGCCTTTAGACCAGAGCTTGTGCATTCATCTGCTGATAAACTGTTTATCTTAGCTTTTATGAGGGCGCCTTGCTCCAAGCCAGCCAGAGACAGGATCCTGGGTGTTTTGTCTTTTTTTTAAAAGAGGGTCCGGGAAGTGACGGGTATTTATACCTCCCTTGGCTCTATATATCATGGGAGGTGGAACTCCACTGTCTCTGTTTCTTGCTTTTTCTCTCAGCAGTGTCTTCTGCCATAAATCTGAATCTTCCGGAACAGAGTTTTCTTGGCTACAACCTCACTTGGAGAAATTAGTTTTATTTATTTATTTATGTATTTATTTATTTATGCAAAAGGTTTGCAACAGAGGAACCCCAAAGTTATTCTAAATCCTCCCCCTCCTCTACCCCACCTAAACATCCTACTTTTTGTGCCAAATCCTAACATCTCAGCAGTCAAGAGAAGAGACCAGCGTCTCACAGTGTGCAGACCAATTCATTATGGACAGGGAGGCCAGTGGGAGAATTGGAAAAGATGAGACAGAAACCAAGGCATTTTTACGTTAAAAAATGACACATATTTACAAGCAATGGCTCCTGAAGGGGATTTGAATTTCCACACAGGCAACATTGTTTATCCAAACAAACTCCCTGTGGCAGCATATATTACATATATACACACATGGCAAGTAGGAATGTATTTATTCATTTTAGCCAGCCTGGTCATTAAGATAAACATCTATTGAGATAAACCAAGTTTTTACTATTCCTTTTTTTATAAAACACTAAAGACAACCCAGGGACAAAGATTCAATGAAGTGAAAAATAACAGCAACCCCCCAATCAAGCCCTGTGTGCATGGGAGTGATTCATTGATGCCAGTTACTGAATAACCCTGATACATAACATTTCTCACCTCTGATATTTAAAAAGACCCCCTCGATTTTTTAGCACCAGTGGAGCCCTTCGAATGTTTTATTGCTAATTGTCTAATGCTACGTGATGAATGACTGCTTGACTGAAAATGACAACTCCTTTTCTCTCAACTACTTCATTTTCCTGGCTCCAGTGGGGGTGAAGAGGAAAAAATAAATCCAATTACATCATATTTAGCCTGTTGGTTATGAATGAAAGAAAACTGAAAGTTATTTTAAAACTACTTCTATCACTTAGTCCTGAGCCCCCAAGTCCCTTGCATTCAGTAAATGTTGCCTAAGATTCTGGTATAAAATGTTCCAAGATATTAATGGGTTTTGTGGGAGTACGAAATCCAAGAGGCAGGGTCTAATCCTGATGAGAGAGCCAGAGGGAACAGGATCCCAAATATATCTGACTCAGAAATCCTGGACTAAATGTAGAATGGCTGCACTTTATGCTCAGAAGAAGTATCCTGGGTACAGTGTAATAAAAGATAATTTGGCCTGTATATAAAACAACTTCTGACTAGGGTTTTTCCCCGAGAATTAATGCAGCAGAAGAAGGTCCCCCAAATTCAGAACCACTGCTTTATTAGAAATTCTTTAAATTTGCTCCGGATAGAAAATGTGCAAGGATGAAGGAGCTTTAATAACTAGAAAAAGATTAAACGGCATGTCATTCCCCAGCGTTTTGCATTATCACTCCTTTCCAGCTTCTTATGCTTTATCCTTTCAGGGAATCTGAACTCTTCAAAAAGAAGTAGATCACAATGATGAGCCAGAGTTGTGTGCATAGCATTATCTCTGCAGCTACTACAAAATGTCCCAAGATACAAACCCACAGTGGCTGGGCTGGCTGTGGCAAGATCTGTGTTCAATAAGAGACTTCTCAAAGAAACTTGTACCTTTAGTGGCACATGGAATGATTTCCCCTTTCTCACACAAATGATGAAACAGGCACACTCATGGGGGTATGGGATTAATTCAGATATAGAAACAGACATTTGTGTCTGAGACTGATTCCAAACCTGCTAATGTTCAGTAGGAATCTCTGCGATGTGTTTCTTTGGCTTCAGAGTTTTGAGTCTTTGCATCTGAAGGCAAAGGGACCCAGGCAAGTAAAATAACGAATCTAGGCTTCCCAGACACAGATCTGACATTTGCTCTCTCCCTCTGACTCAGGCTTAGACCGGGTTCAGGGATTAATTAGGCCATGCAAACGAGTTAGGTTCTCTCTTCTGGCAACCTGGTCACGTAGGGAACCCCCACCCCTCCCCTTCCCCACACTCTCCTTGCCCATAATGAAGCATGACTGTAGTAAAACAAGTCTTTTGATGGTGCCTCTTCTCATCACTTTCAAGACAAACAATGTCTCAGAAGCCCCCCAGCTGCTTTTATTTTTTTTATATCTACAGTTACATCTTGGGTGTGTTTACTCGTCCTCATTAAATATGTTGTTCCCTTCCCCTCCCCCCCCTTTTTAAAATATCCTTCCTTTATTGCAGTTTACACAAAACATCAATTACAGGATAGAGTTAAAAGCTTTTGGGTATTGAGCAACATCCCACAATGCCATAGTCTCTAAAAGAGAATTGACAGGGGGTATAGGAGGGTACAGCAGGAATATGAGACAAAAAGCCCCACAGCACACAGAGAAGTCACAAATTACTGGTTTGCTTACAGCACAGCTTTGCTTATGTACAGTGAAGTTCCTCTGATAAGCCTGAATAAGTACTTTGTGTTTTTCTTTTAAGTAGAAAATATTACAAAGTGACTGTTATCCTCCTCCTTTGAACACAGATACTCAGAAAGACTCGGATGGCACAGGAAGATAAAACAACCCATTACAGGACTAACAAGCTAGACTTTCCTGCACAGACATGGGTCAGGATGATTTTCTTTCAAGCGTCACTGAAATAATGACACTTAACTGAGTATCTTTGCTGCCTAGCACGTGTCCTGAAGCCACATCATCTTTGAAGTACTTGTTCTCATAATAAACACATCAGCAGTTCAATACCATGCCGGACACGATGGCGTATATTTTGACTATTACTTGTTCTCTTTACATGTGTCTATGCATGTGCAATTGTTCTCATGCGGGAACAGCCTTCCCATTTCTCCCATTCTTGACAGAGTAGTGTTCCAGATACGTGATCCTGTTCTGATTTACAAAAAGATCAAAATCAAACAAAAAAGAGCATTGCACTGACCATTCTGGATGTGCCACGTGAGTTCTCTCTACTTTGAACATGAAGGTTAACTTTGGTCAGCAAAACAAGGATTTCAACTCAAATTTGAGGTATCGAAACAGGCTCAGACAAGAGATTCAAAGAAGAGAGATGCCTTTATAACAGAAAAAGAAGCAAAAGGAAGAATGCTGCATTTAAAGCGTCTCATGGCAGGGATGGCTTTTTAAGCCACTTTCACTTAAGATCTCCCTACTTTTCTCATCAAAAAAGAAGGTAGGAATAACCTTGCTCAGCAGACTGTAACCTAAAGTGCTCTCCCTAGGGAGACAGATCTTGGAGTTTGCCTGTCAATTCTTGCGTGTGATCTCTTGAGTAAATAAATAGATAGACAGACAGACAGACAGACAGACAGATAGATAGATAGATAGATAGATAGATAGATAGATAGACAGCAGCCTCCCCTGAGGAGCCGAAGAGGGCTCTGGTGTGCCTAGGCTTAGGTCCTGCCTGGTGCTTACCGCTGCAGGACTTGAAGGGAGCAGGAAGGGGGGCGAGGTGGGGGCAATCACGCTCCAACACCGGGAACTGTTTGTAAATTACCCTAAGCTTCCCTTAGTCATTATTCCATTAACTGCCTCTTGGTAGATCTGTCAGTAACTAAGCTGGGACTTATTTGTAGAGAATCAGAGGCTATTTGCAGCACTAAGTGAGCCATGAGAGCGAAAGGGTTTGGGATTTATTTGTAATTACAGTCGGATTTTTTTCTTCTCCTTCTTGCTTGGACCCCACTGGTACTTTCATTCACATTCCCTAAGCTGAAGCTGGCGCCAGGATCATAGGCTGGCCCTGTGTTTATGTCATTGAGACTAGGACAATATTTCAGTGTGGAGCCAGACCGCAGGGATCCACTCTATAAAACCCTCACTAAAAATAGACAGCCGCCCTGCCCCCAGGCCCGCGCACCGCCGGCTCCCTGCGTGGAGCACAGCCCTCGGCCGGCCCGGCTCAGCCCAGGCGGCCCCGGCTCTGCCAGCCCCCGGCCTGCTCTGTGCTTCCCTGGCCGCGGTCCCTCTGAGCAGCTCCTGGAGCCGGCGGAGGCACTCGGGCCGCGGCCAGCAGCATCCTGAGGGATCCTCTGCTCCCTGACCGCTCCCTTAGCGTGGATGTGGTACCTCGAGGTGCCCGGCCTCGCCGTGCCCCGAACCCTGCCCTGCAGCAATCCCTGACCAGCCCTGCAACGTCTGCTCAGGCTGCAGCATCAAGCTATTACGAGTTATCCTAAAATCCCAATGGCTGTAACTGGGAGAGCAAGAGACACCCGAAAATATCAGTGCTTGGGACCCCTCCTTTCCCTCTGTAGCTTGTATAGAGAGACCCCAGTAGGACAAAACTGGGTCAAAGACTTCACCTCTGTCTGATAAATCTTTCCTGCAGCAAATTAAAACACGAGCTGAACATTTCCATCTCATAGCTGTCAGTTTTATTCAGAGGCATGAACCGGGGCAAATCATTCAGCCTTTTCAATGCCAGTGGTGCATGATCTCTCAGCTTGGAAGGATAAATGTAAATTGTAGAACGCTCATTCTGATTAGCTCAACAGCTATACCAGATAAGATACAAGGCACTTGATGCACAGATTTTAAAGGTAAGAGCCTGAACCTGCAGCTTAGACCCTGACATTGGAAGAGGTTTAATTCAAGAAGCCTGTGAAGTGACAGAAAAACCTCACATGCATTTTAATGGGCAACAGAGCCTTCCAAAAGACAGCAACAAAGAGCAATCAAGCCTCTTGATTCCCTGAGATCCGTTTGCCTAGCTGATGAAAAAGCAGCAGATGGGAGTGTGCATGCTTGTACACACATCCTGAGCAGGGATGCTGCCAGTAAATGTCCAAGAGGAACAAACCCCTCAGAACAGCTTCCTGTCACTGAACCACTGTCCTGGCATAGGTCCTGTTTATCAAGTCAGTAGGACCCCGATGTGCTCAAAGCAGTGGCAAGAGGGAAGAGGCAGATTTGATTGGCTTGAGGAGTCCCTCTCACCCTCTCTCCCAAGGCCCAGGACAACCTGACAGTTCTCCACTTGGGCTGCACAGCTCATTGCTGACAGAGGTGCAGCCAGTCACCACCTGAACTGAAGAGATGGTTGCACAAATCTATGACAGAACTGAAAACTGAGCTCTGAAATAACTGTCAGTGCTTTAAAATCCTGCAGTGCCATGTGCTGCTGCTCATAATGAAGGCTGACTTTGATTTGGTTGGTTTAAATTAAATCATTCACTAGATAAAGAAGCCATTTTGTACAAGGAGATAAGGCTATTGTAATAACGGACTGAGAATGTTGGAAAAGGCTGCTTTGAAAATTTTCAAAACATCATGAACATGAATACAGTAGTATACAAGGACAGCTGTAGTGCTGTAAAGAGATTTATTATCAGAGCCATTGGTAAGATAATCCAACAGATTTCCTACAAACCAGTCCATTTTCTGCACCATGCTATGGGTAGTCAGTTTTTGCTCAGTGATTATTGTGTTGAGTTCAGCTTCTTCAGGTCCTTCTGCCACCATGCTCTTCCAGTGAAATGTATCAGTTGAATGTCAGTGCAGTGTAACCAGGATCTGTTTGACTGTTGGGTATGTGTTGAACAGCAGGTGAGGGTGTGCATTCTTGATCATCTCAACAGATAGCAGAGACAAAACTTGAGAACATAAAAGGAAGTAAAGTAGCAAATCAGCTTGCCCAAGGTCACAAAACAGCAAAACCAAGAAGAGGACCAGTTCCTATCTTTTGTACAGTATGGGGTCGGCAGGGATAGACCACAGGGCCTCATGGATTTTATAGCATGTTCTGATTTCATTACAGTGGAAGTTACGCATCAGTTAGAAATATAATTATTGCCTTTGTAACACTTCTCACTATTTTATCTCTGCATTGCAAATACCCACCCTGGGGACAGAGGACCTTCAACTACCTTTAGTCAAAGGTGTGATACAGAAAGGAATGAAGCTGAACTGTCTTGGTGTGGAGGAAGCACATTTTTGATACTGGACCATGTTCTGTCATGTGCCATTATTGTTTGAGAAGCAGCCCTGAATTGTTCTCACACTTCATGCTACAGCTTTTCATTATTTGAGCAAGTGCCATTTGTTCCCCTCACTTCTTTCTACAGTCAGCGTGTGGATTTTTTTTTTTTTTTTTTCACCTCTCTGCTGGTGCAGGTGCGCCAGACAACGGATATACAGTGAAAGGAAACTGTTTCAGAACCAAGACTCCCTGATTTGTTACAGTAATTAGATGATCTGACCCAAGCAGAAGATTGCGGGAAGAGAAAGGCAGCACTTGCAGGAAGTGAACATCATCACAGCAAAATGAATTCTCCCCCTGGCTTCTGCCATGAATCCCAGTGCAGTAGCATGAAAGCAACTGAAAACTTTCCACAGATGGCCACTTAATGTCTGTGTCTCATTTTCAACAACACTTCAGCTATGCAGCTTCATTTGGGCTCCATTCATAGCAGGGCATTCACAACAGCTGCAGTGCAAACCAACTGGAACTGGGCTTTGAACACATGAAGTCCTGGTATGAAATACCAGCTCTTAGGTGGTTTGAATAAACACAGCCACAATTAGGGGACACTTAATAACTTTGACTGGAGACCATCTATGTATTGGTTCTCCAGCCATAAAACAACATCACACCCATGATGATCAAGGGAATATAAAAAAAGAGATATCCTTTGAAAGATTTATTATTTATTTTATCATAATACCTAAAAGCTGGGACATGGACCAGCCATGTTTAGTGTTGTGCAAATGTGTAAGAAAAAGGCATCCTTGCTCCCCCCAAAAATTATACCATAAGTTAAACCTTTGAGGTAGCAGATGGCAGGACAGAAGGTAGAGAATGAAACAGAACCATCCATCTTCTGGATCGCCTCAGCACACTTGTACCTCAGCACCTATGCTCACTTTTTTTTTTTAACCAGATAAAACAGAAAAGCCTTTTAAAAGAAGCCTTAAAAGCAGATTCTGTATCTTCTATCCCATATCTTCTGCACAGCCTCTGCAAAAGGCTATACAGACTGTGCTCCCTACATTTTGATGAACGCAGTCTCTTTCAAAAAGTTAGTGCTGTGAACTGCCAGGGAGTTTAAAAGTTTTAAATAATGCTGAGAGCTGGAGGGGCTGTCTCCACACAGAAATGGTACCATAGTAAGAGGTAAAAAACCTTGTCTACACATAGTATAGAGAGACACAGTGATTTGAGTTTTTCCACATAACCTCCAACAAAGTCTCTATTATAGTTATTTGTTTACTCTTTGTCTGCTGCTTGGCCACCCTGGTCAGATGTCAGAGCCCACTATCTCTCTGGCCATACGTAGAGGGATTGCTCCCATCACAATCACTTTATTATGTGATGGCTTTCCTAGCTAATTTGAAAGGCAATCATTTATCTTAATCTTAATAGAAAGATCGTTCTGAATCTGCAGATCTCTGCAAAGGATACAAGAAGACCAGGGAATTTAGCAATCATCTGGATTTTGTAAACATTTTCAAAGTATTGCAGGTATCTGTTGTGGGAGCAATCTGTGGATTCTCTTGGAAAGTTTATGGGAATGTATTCTTTCAAGTCATTACCCAGCCTTTCTCCCCGCCCTCTACCATTTCAGGACAGGAGTGCATATACAGTTCTCTCTTTTCCTTGGCATCTGGACAACTCTTCTACTGTCACTGCCCTGGAGTCCTCAGCTGGCATAAGAATTCCAAAATAAATAAGCGTTTTGTAATCAGGAGAAAAATATTGTGTCCTTGTGGTGTTGATGTTTTTGCAGCTCAGCTTCTCAATGGCCACCACAAGTTGAGCTGCATATTTCTCTATAAAAATATGCCTACACTGATAGTTTGGCAGGCCCTCTTTGAATAGACATTTAGCTACTTAACTGCTCACTGTTGCCAACAATGTTCAGTTGATGAACCAGGGAAGAAGGGGCACCTTGACAAGCAGCACGTGGTGGCAGCAGGACAGTGGGCTACGTGGCCAGCAGGCCTTTACTGCAGATCTGCTGGTCAAGAGGTTTTGGAGAGGTTCTGTAAAACCCAAAACCTAATATATGAGTAACATTATAGCAGAATGTTTTTAAAGACGCAAAGATACTGACTAAATATCTCCAAAGTTTAAGCATATTTCAAGAAACCACATAAACGAAATAAGCCTCAGCACATAATTTATAAACCTGCCCACAGGCAACTGAAGAAGAGCATGAGCCAATACTCAAACCCAGCACGGAAGTACTTAAAGGCGTGTTGCTGTGTAAAGTCACACAGCCCAAGGGAATGCAGTACCTAGAGAACTCAAAGGGCAAGGATGGGATTTTTAAAGAGCTCACTGTTGGCTCAGCTCTGCCAACTTTCACTCCTGCCAAGCCGCATCCAAAAAGACAGGTCTTACCTTTGCTCATCTCCCAGCACCAACACTCCTATTGGAGCCACTTGACTTCCAGCATCTGTCAGTTCTTCCAAATAATAAAGTTCTGTCCCAGTTTTCAATAGAACTGGATGCAAAAAGTCCCAATTTATTTATTTTGTAGCCTCGGTATTTCTACATGTGTTTTTGCCTGCCTTCCGCAATTCATACCAAAACAACCTTCACAGTATGTTGCACTTTCAATCTGTGCCTTCTTGCCAGCCTTGAGGGCACAGGGTAGAACCGGAGCAATGTTATTTGTCAGGCTGGAAGATTTAAGTCAGTATCACACTTCCAATAGTTTTCCAAGGTCCTTTCCAGAGGTCTTAGTGCGTTGACAAATCAAAAATTGGGGAAAAGTTGGCACGGAGAGCTGGAGAAGATGCTCCCACACCTGGGTGGGCACTGCACAGACGGCAAGGTCACCATCTGGGCAACTGTCCCTGCTGAGTGATGACAACCTGACTGAGCAGAGAACCCTGTCGTGCCCCAAACTGGGGCAGCAGCAAGAACGTATTGGTGCACTACAGCTCTGGGCTCTCTGCACCCTCCAGAGGCCTCTGGCCATCAGGACACGGACACAAAGGCCACAGAGGAAGAGCTGCAGCCCAACTAAACCATTTTTTCCACAGCTGTCGATTTTTATTACAAAAGGGCAGAGACCGTGTGTTATGAAAGTCCACAGAATAGGAATCTAAAAATAAATTGCAAAGCATCACATGGAGGATAAAACTATGCCTCCCTTTGGTGGTTGCTAACATGTTGGATATTCAGACTGGTAAACAATGTAGACCAAAATAATTCCTGTATGGATTAAAGCACAGGAGATACTGTCACACCAGCAGCGCTGGCTAAATTGTGCTGAAAATATGTCCACCAGTGTACAGTGGGATGGGGACATTTGGTTCTTTCCACACAAATTTCACACTGAAGAGTGCAAAGGGCAAAATAATATTCAGCAAGTTTCTCCAAAAGTTAACTGTACTTCCTATTTCACTACAAAGTGCTCCAGTACCCTGACACTGGGGTTCAGAAGGGAATTTCTTGTCCATGTTAGGACAGCTCTATGATCCAAACTCTCCTCATGAACTGAACAGGATGTGAGCTAATAGCTCTTAGTCACCTTTTAGTCAAGTGAACTAGAAAGGGTTGCCTAAGTATCTTGCTCTAAGGTATGGTTTCCAACCCGTGAATCATTCTTGTAAATCCTTACTGATCCTTTTGAACCTTTCTGAAGTCTTAACTTCCAGAACCGGATGAAATACTTTACTAGCTGCATTAATATGCATCAATAGGGATCTGTATGTGGTAAATCTGATCATTTGGCAAAGAATTGAAGTTAAAATAATTGGTTAAACCACAAACGGAGGAGACATCTAGCAAGAAAAATACCAGGAAAAAACATTAATTTCATACTTCAAATGAGATTTTTAACATGAAAACTGAATACTAGATTATTGTCTACTTGAACTGTAATCAGGTAGCTGAGACTCATGAGAGCTGTACTCTCTCACTGAAATGAATCCACAGTTTGTTTTTAAAATTAATTGCCGAAACTAAAATATCTTGTCCCCAACATTGATTGAACTGATTTTTTCTGTAAATTGATTTAGCAAATAATATAGAACAGATTGAAAGTGAAATTAAAAGCTGTCCCAGAAACAAGGGCTCTCCCATCAGCTTGCACATCCCAACAGCACAGACCTTATTTACTCCATACTTAATCCAAAGTGAAAGCTATCATCACATGGTAAAGGATATTCTACCCATAAATGGTAACTGTGGGACTGTAAATGTAATTTGATGATATGATTTTAACAATGCAATACTGGACATGGGATGCAATCTCTGCAGGATGTAACACACCAGTGCATGAGATAATTTCCTTTTGAGCTGCTCCTTTTTCTGTTATTATGGGAGTTTGCAGATTGATTTTAAGGAGGAACATTACCATAAAAATCCCAGCTGAGGAAATGTGCTTTTAAAAGCTTGTCACATTAAACCTTTTATTTTATCAATATCAAGTCCTACCTTGACAGATGCAGATACAAGAACCGTGGTCTTTGGCTAAATCCAGAACTGTTTGTATCGATGCCAATATCAATTTGAACAAGCAATACAGTTTCAGCAGCCTCATCCTTTGAAAACCTTGGGACCCAAAGCCAGCAGAAAGCTCAATCAGAAATTATTACCATCTGAGTTTATGCAGCTCCATCTCTTTTCAAGTACTATGGATTAATGTTGGGGGAAAGTCAATAGTACTGAATTCACCCTGAACGTTAAACCCATGGATTTCCATGGCATTAGGGGCCAGGGATGAGCTCGGCCTGCTGTGGCTATGGCCATCTAATTCAATTAACATTTACGTTCTAAAAAACCCTGTCCCCTTTGCAAATCCTAAGTAATATGGTAAATATGGAACAAATTATCAGCAACAGCAGGGGAGATTTAAAATATGCATCTTGAGTTTGGAGTCGCTCAGGAACCTGCGGTGATGCAATCACTCAAACAGAGCAGTCTTTATGAGTTTAGCTTTGCCAAGAATCCCTGTGCTAACCATCTTGCCGAGCCTGGGTGACACACAGCTGCCAAAACTCATCCACTAAGAACAATGCCTGCAAGTTTTCAAGTTTTCGCGCATCAGTTGTTTCCCAGTGACTTAGAGTGGTGCTTACCGCTTTTTATCAGAAAACCCTTTTCAGCCCAGGGCAGCGCAGAGAGTCCTGTACAGAGTTGAAGGCTAGTGCTGATGGCTGCGGGTTCTGGGGGTTCAGGGCCGTGTTTGACGCTGTGTGTGAAGCCCACGGCCGCTGTTCCATCCCACCGGTGCCACGGCCACCGCTCACCTCAGAGCCCCGAACGCCAACGCCTGCGACGGGGCGGCCGCCGATGGCGATCCACACGGCGTGAGCCTCAGCATAACTGGGGCAGTGACCTGCCGGGTCTCGGGCAGGGCTGCGGGAAGCACCGGCAGGGATGTGGATCCCACTCGCCTGTGGGGTTTCTGGGGCATTCCCCCTTCAGGCGCTCCCCTGAGGGCGGCACCTCTCCCGCGGGACCGCCACTGCCCAGCGCTGGCCAGGAGGGGGCGCGGCGGCGCCCGCGGGACGCCACGTTGGGCGGGCGTGAGGGGACTCTTGGCGGGACGGTCCGGTGGCACCGGGGACATTCGGGCAGCGACCCTCGAGCTGTCCCCACACCGGGCGTGGCTCGGGCAGCGACCTCCAGGCTGTCCCCGCACCGGGCATGGCACAGGCAGCGACCCCCGGCCTGTCCCGCGGCAGTCACAGAGCAGACCCCGGGCTGTGCCACACCGGCCACGGGCGGGACATCGGGGCAGCGAAGGGCGGGCTCAGCCCTTGTCCCGTACCGAACTCCACCAGAGCCTCCTCAGGACAAAGCTTTTTCCCCCTGCCGCAGGCTCGGTCACCGCAGCGGCATCAGAGGCTCCGGGCTGCCGAGGTGTAAATCTGGCGTAAAGCTGTGCCGCTCTTGGAGCTGACCCAGCGGGCGTCACTGAAGTTAATTAGGACACACTGAGTTAGGCTGGTAAAAATACATTTCTCTTTCAGTGGAAAGTAGGTGTTGCAGTGCTGAGCATCAAATCTGGGCATTACCCTGCCAGGGTTTTTGTAAAATTCCCTTCTCCTTGTATCCAGGAGATGGTAAGACATGCTCGGCTTTGCAGTTGTGTTCGGGGTTTGGCCCATGGCACAGTCAGTTCTCTGGTCACTGCCTGTGGGGATGGGCTATGGAGCCAGTGTGGCTCAGGACAGGACTGTGCACCTGAAGCCAAGCTGCAGAGCCAGCTGCAGGGCACAGACTCAGGCTGGGACCACAAACACACGTGAGATGCTGCTTTGCATCCTCCCAAACTAAAGCTGAAAAAGCGTGCGGGGCTGCATCCAGCTCTAAGGCAGGACGAGCGGTCGGCGTCGCTCGGTGGCTGCTTTACAATGTACCTGAAACAGCGCTTGCAGCTGAGTCTGGATTTACGCTCAGTGCATCTTACATCTGGAGACAAGCAGCGTGCGGCTCGTGTGCTGGAGCCGGGCCAGGGTTAAGCCCCAGTAGTCGGAGCTGGATCCCTGGTAGCACTCGTGATGGGAGGTCAGGCGCAATGAATGAGCCCTAGTAGTTTGAGAAGGAACACACCAGCACCTCTCCTGATGGGAGGTCAGGCACAGTGAGCAGGAGGGCCCCCCTCGTGCTGGCAGCTCCGTTCCAGTGTTTGGCTGGGCTCCAGAAGATTAAAATAGAGCCTTAGACTGTCCCCTCGGCAGCACTGCCAGCCAGAGCACTGACAATCCTGGGGTTGTACTCAAACGTGAGTCCCTTGGGAGCGTGGGCTTTACCTTAACAGCTGAGGCACTGAGTAGGTCGGAGCAGGCAGGGTTGTTGCTCTTGTGACTCAGACTTGAGGAAGAGAGGGATCAGGATGGAGCCACAAGAGAGCAGGGGATCAGGACCAAACTACAAGGCACAGAAGGGGGAAAGAAGCAAGTGTGTCCCAGAAGAAAGCCTGAAAAAAATCCTTGTTCTGCTATGGCTGGGTTCAAAACACATGTAGCCATGTGAATTGGGTGTTCCACTGTTTGAGCCAGAGTTCTGATTTCGCTCCTTTCTGTGGCCATTTCAGGAAAAGAGAAGATAAGTGCAAAAAAAACCCCCAAAGCAACATTTTCCTTTCTCAAATATTTTAAAAAACAATATTGGAAAAGACAAAGGCCATGCAGATTCTCGTGAAGAACCCCCACATGGGTAGAAAAATCTGTGATCCAGAAATGATCATGGTTGAAGGGAACAGGAGCCACATTCCTGTGATGAAGGGCTTCAACAAAATGCCCAATTTTCGGAAGTGAGGGGCACTCCCAAGTACCACTAGAATCAACAGCTGTGGCAGATGTTGGTGTTTATTAGAGAGGGTGTTTCAGCTCTTACAGAATTATTTATCACCATTTAAGGCATTCATACTTGAAATATTTTGCTTCAGGATTTTAAGAAAGTGATAACAAAGAGTGCCAGAAAAAACATTTTGGCATAGCTTTTTTCTTCCTGAGAAATAAAATTTGGTTGAAATTCTGAAAGAATCTATTCTGAAAATATCGCATTGATTCAGTAAAAAAAGTGCTGACATCACCAAATTCAGTGATTTTGATATGTCAAGAAAAAGCATGTATATATAGTGGTATTAAAGGCTGTTTGTCTTTAAATTTCTTTAATAAAAGTTGCTGCTCCATGTTATTATTTCTGCATTTGATTGTGTGTGTGAGCAGAGAGTGGATGATTATAGCTGATTGTTTTTGGTATAATAAAGATGAACTGGACAGTCAGAATAAAAGATGTTACTCTCACAGGTAAGAGAAAGAAGTCCTACTGATTAATTAGGACAAATTAATTAATATTAATTAAAAACTTTAAGAAAATAGAAACACTTTTATAGCCTTTTGCTAAAAGCTATATTTGTTTGAAGACTGAGATTGAAAAAAGAAGTCTGGGGAGGAGAACAGTGAAGCTTATAAATGAAGATTTTTTTGTGTGTTTTCAAAACAAACAAAAACCCAAAGTAAAACCCAAAGCTTTTATTTAAAGACAGAATGAAAAAAAATAAGTTAATAGTTTGCTCAGAGAGATGAGAGTTTATATAGGTCAATACGCTGGAGTGGAACAGTGAAAGGGGTATCTTTTGCTGTCAGAAGAGCGAGTCAGAAACACGTCCAGAAAAGTTTGTAACTTCTTTGCACTTGGTTTAAAAGCTTTTCAGTAAAACAGCAGAGAGCACAGAGGCAGGTACAGAGCAGCGCTGTCCTTCATGGCAGACGTGTTGGAAACGTCTGGGAGAACTGCACTGCTTACTCACTGATCTTCTGAGAGAAAGGAGAAATCTCAGCTCAGGGCAAGCAAAACATACAAACAACCAGGCTCCAAAAATGCATGGTACATGCAAAATGCATCAGAGGAACTGAAGCTCATGCACACAAAAAATCCTGCTTTGTCCTGCAGTGTTTTCCCAGTTAATTTCTTATGTCACTGTACATGACTAATTACTTACGCTTTTTTTTTTTTAAAGTAACGTAATAAATGCAGTACCAATCCTAATGTTTTGGAATTAAAAATCAAGGTAGTGGAAATGACAGACATTTTTTATCTTACATTTTGAGAATTATTTTGCTCTGCTGCTTTAATTCCACTTTGGCTGTGTTTTGGTTAAAATATTTCCCATGGGTGAAAATATCCAATATTAGTCCAGTGGCACGCTGTTATTTTTGAAGCTTGCATTGAGTTGGGATGTCACAGCCAAAATACCGATCATGGTCACCTTGGGCGTTGCCACATGTACCTGTGCACGGGCTACGGACGATGATGCTGGCAGGATGCTAACCAGGAAAGCGTGTCCCTGCTCGACCACAAGTTGTGTGACCTTGGCCACGTGATTTACTCCAGTTATGGCATCATCTGACTGTTCAAACGTGTGGCAACCTGTCTGTCTGTGAAAGCAGGGAAACTGTGACCCACAGCAGAACTCTTCCAGTTTGACTTCAGCGTTCGAAGCAGAGCTGTTCTTGTTTTCCTTGCTTACATACAGTAACATGGTTCTACACTGCATTAGAAGTGTCATGCTTTGCTTTTTTGTGTACAAGAATATGTGAAAAAAATTCCATTTCTGCCGTCTTTTGTGGGAGGATATTTTCACCCACAAACCTGGAAGCCATGCCTATTTCATTCAGGTTTCTGAATTAAGATAAAGATTTGGAGACCAGATTTGAAAGCTTGGCCTTAGAAAAAGTCACTTTCCAATAAAAATAAAGGAATTCAGGAAGAAACACAAACTACGTTCAGATTTCCAGGGTTTGTAAAGTTCACATATGGGGGTACTTGATGATGGTCAAACAGAATATTTTTGAAGAAATACTGTTTCAAGATTATGCACAAGTGCATGTGGTATTTAGGATCATGTGAGTGTACACACCAGCATTTCTTTGTTAATGAGGGAGAAGACTTGAAGTTCATAATTTTAAAAGATCTCAGGAGTGGTAAGAATGCAAGAGCAATTCAAGTCTTCAAAATCTTGAAAGAGCTGACTTTCAATGATATTAGATCAAACAAAAAAATCTATGTTAAGAACATTTTTATGACAATGATTCACTCAAATAAACTTAAGCTTTCTTTAACCAACCGATTTTTTTTTCTAAAATAGTATTTAATATCTGAAGTTATAAAAAATATTTGTAGTCCTGAAAATTATTTTTATTGTCTATTTTATGTACTATTCATGCCTCTTTCAGGAATTATTAAAGAAGCATGAGTCATACGGCACTCATTTACTCTTGGCTCATGGCCATCCTCAATATATGTTTTGATTTTTTCAAGCCATTCACAGGTACATATGCATGAAAATATTGTTGTGTCAGTCCCAAGCTCACAGTTAGCACAGCATACATTGTTCATCGAGATATTTACAAAGTTTTAGAGCACATAAAATTGTGCATTATTTTGTACCAAAATTTAAACTTTAACATACGCTTGGCTGCATATAGAGAAACAAGTTACAATAAAAATCTGAACAAAGACAACCAATAAACAGCCAAATTGCTATGTACAAACAAGGCAGGAAGCAATTAAACACTGCCTCGCACATTTCACTTAAATTACTTTTTCTCGGAGGGGAAAAAACAAACAACCCCTCTTCCCCTCCCCCGAGTCCCCAATAACCCTATTAAGTCTTTGTTTTTATCAGCAAAATGACTGGAACTCCCATTGCATTCAGAACGGGATTCATTTGCATAACATGAGAGGGAAATTTAGTCCCTATTATAAGGAGCAATAGTGAATTATGTAGTGAGGGCTTCCCCCAGTACAACTGGTGTCACACAGCGTGGTGGGCTCACTCTCTGAGCCTGGCTCTAGCAATCCCTGGGGCCTCCAGGGGAATATTCGGAGGTCAAACCGCTTTTGTCTTCCTTACACACATCATTTTTTACACCAGCATAAATGTGTTGTTTTCACGATGACTCCACTGGTCCAGGTGTCAGGTGACACGGAGCTGTGTGTCAGGGTGTGTTGGTCTGTGCGTGGTCTGTACCTGACCCAGCTTCAGTGGATCTACTCCTGATTTACAGTGGTGCCAAAGAACCTGGAGTGAGGCCCAAGGACAACAGGACTGTGCCCAATCAGACCTTTACATAAAGTAAACCACAAAAGTCTGTGCGTTCAGTTTCAAATCTGCTTAATAAGTTAGTACAGTTCACAGTACTAAGATAGATTAGTGCCACACCAGCTTCTCCAAGGTCAGGTCAGTTGCACGTAGCTTTTCAAAGAGGGAAAATTAAAATAACAATAAACATAAAAAGTTTGTTCCTAGTGTTTTGAAAAGCTACATAGGTGGTTTTCCGTAGCCGAGTGACAGCCAAGCTTAGTAACACATTCCCCTGCTATGTGCTGACTGCTGCAAAGGCTGAATCTCGCCCAGGATGCTGTGGTGTGAAAAGCCTGAGGAAGGCATTCCAGCCCCAGTCCAGCTGAGAGCCGGCTGCTGGGTCAGAGCTCACAGACACCGGCACTGAGGAGAGGTGACCTCTCCAGCATCCAGCGATGGAGAGCCCGATCAGATCACGATGACTCCTCCTGTCTTTGCAGAACTGTCTAAGTCAAGGGAGGGCTCTGGCGGCTGCTCCAGGGAGGGTGGGTGCCATGCTGGCCAGGCCCTGCTGCCAGCTCCAGTGTGCCAGGGTCTACCTGGGGGAATGCTGCCCTGCCTTTCTGCAAAGAATATATGGGGCCAACAGCTCCCCTTCTCACTGGGCATGATTCAGCCTTATGAATTCCACTTCGTGCAATCAAAAGATAAATGATACTTGCAAATAAAGTTTGCTAGTTTTTTTTTGGGGTTTTTTTTTTTTTTTTTTTTTTTTTTTTCTGTAGTGGAAAAGTCAGAGACTCAACCTGATGAAATCTCCATTGTCTGAAAATTCAGGGCCTGTTTATTAAAAATACTTCTTGCTGATGGCAAAGTTCAACACCTTAGAGAAATTCAGAGTATGTTTCCAAGCTGTGTACCCTATTTTCAAATACACTATACCCTTGTTGTTTGTAAGGCTGTATTGAAATTTTACATAACAGTCACAAGCTGTGCATTTAAACACCTTAAAAGAGTTGACCAGCAACTTAATGCATTTCTTTATACCTGGAGAATTTAAAGATGCACCGTCTCTTTCCAGAACATGTGAATATTCAGGATAAAATATTCCATCTCCCCTCTCCCTCTTTAATGTCTATATTTAAAAGCATTATTTTATATATTTCTTTGTCTTACTGTGTAAAAAATCTAATTGTTAATTAGTCGCTAAAACAAAGTAAAATATACAAGCATGGGAAATAAATGCTTGATCCACAAGAGAGACAAACTGTCCATGTGAATACTACCTTCCTGTGGATGCCAGGAATTTGGAGTGTAAACCTTGCAGTTTACCTATATCTCACTTCCTACCAGCAGAAGCAGGAAAGTTCGAGATCACTAAACAGGGAGATACTGTTTTTCCTTTCTGTGGAGTCATAATATTAGAGACTATATTCTTTTCTAGCCAGTCCAAGTTATAGCTAGAAATAGGAGGGACTGGGTTCAGCCCAGGAGAAAATATACTCCCTGAAAAATGCAGGACTAAAGTTCTGGTGCAAGATGGATGAATAAGAGAGACCCAGAAGTTGCAAAGCCCGCGTACCCGCTGGTGCAAAGTGGGCACAGGCTCCTTTGAATGAACTGTCTGCTGGCCACTGGAGGTGTGGTGCAGGCTCTGAGCCCTGGCACTGCCCAGCTCTGTGCAAGAATCCTTAGAGGGGCACTCGAGCTTAGCCTGGAGAAAGAGTTCCCAGTAATTAAAGATCTGGATTCCTAATTTTAATTTCTTTCTTGTTTGCGAGCCTTTACTCGCAGCTCTACTCAGAAGAGTCACTGGTGGAGACACCCAATGGGGTGGGGCTATATGCTGTGCATTTTCCAGGATTCTTTTCAATTACTGAAGTTGCTTGTGAAACGTGTGTGTGATGTTCCTAAGAGAATCGCAGAAGAATTTTGATTTGTATTATGGCAGTACTTGAAAGGTGCTGCTTTCTACTATTTATATATTTCTGGGTGTTCACTACTATTCTTTTAAGGAGACCTAGAATAGGTAGGGATAGCAATTTTGAACAAAGAACATGTATTTTTACCTGAAGGTAAGTCAGTGCTTTATAGCCAGAAGCATTTAAACCCAGATCTATCAATTAGTACTTTGATTATCAAAGTTTGTGGAAGAACCTCAGTCTGTAGGCAATAGATTAAGGATGCACATCCCATTGGTCGTCACCTAAACAATACTTCCATAGCAAGGTTAAAATCAAGCCAGGATAGATTTTGGCTGGTATTTGCACACCCAGAGTCAAATTTTATCTCAGCCCAAAGATTATGATGAAGTCAAGGCCGTCCTACAAGTAAAGAATCCGGTCCCTTATTAGCTACATGACTGCTTCTGGAAAGGTCCAGCAGCAGGAGCAGATAAAAGATTTTTACATCCTTATCTCACCAGCAGTGTGTGCCTCTCTGTTGGAGATTTTGCTGCTTCTTTCCCTCATTGTTCCTGATGAGCCAAAGCAAAGTGAGGTGGATTTCATTTAGGAATATCTTGTTTTATCTCATCACTTCCTGCAAAAACATATGGCCTCAGTGTACGGTTATTTTATTCTTTAATAGTTTTATGGCCATTTTCTTTAGAGGCAAAACAGATTAGGGGAGCCCAGGCGAGGTGCTGGACACTGGAAAACTGTCAATTATTTTGGTTCTGCACAGGAGCATTACATTGTTTGTCTCTCCCTGGTGAAAAGTCTTCTGCTAATAAACAGAATCTAAAGTAACCAGCTGTGAGTGCTCTCAGCGACAGTCAGACATCTCTGCTTGGCTCCGTGGTGAGTCAGGCTTTCCCCATCTCCAGTTCCACACAATGTCTGCCCTTCTAGTTGCAAATGGGCACTAACACTGCTGCTCCCCCTGCATCTTCTCACCCACAGGAATTTTTGGTGTGGGTCTCATCCAAACCCTGTGGGAGTGAATGGAAGTCTTTGCATCCTCACTTTGGATCAGGTAATGAATGAGTATTTTTGGTGCAAAAAGTTAACTTCCTGCTCCCAAGAAGAGAAGTTACAAATGTAAACCCCTTATAGAAATTTTTTTGCCCTTCCTATCACTGCAAAGACTCTTCTTGTCTTCCACATACTGACCAAGCATAAAATAGTGAATAACATTTATTTTTGAATTTATGGATTGAGTTCACAGGGATTTTAATAGCACTAGGGTTATGGAAGTGCTGTTTTAATAAGGATCACAGATCATGGGCCCAAATCCTTACCTTTACCTCAAGGACTTGTAAACTCAACTATTTAACTCAAATCTCTTTATTGGGGGCCTTAGAATGTATCCACCTGGAGGCTGGAAAACCGAAAGGTAGAAGGCTGCACAAACACGGAGTGAGGGAATTTAACCAGCAGGAATGTGGCCTATAAAATTAAACTTCAAGAACTGTTTAAGAAAATTAAAGCTTGTGCAACAGCTGGGGTTTCTCTACACATTAGTTCATTTCTTGGTGACTCCAGTGTTATGGTTCTTATTAATACAGATTTAATTTTTGAGATCATCTTCGGTACTGCTACAAGGCTTATTGTGGTTGCAAAGGACAAAATTCTGACTCACTGTAATTTGCCTTTACACAATACAGCAAGATCCCAACCTCCTTATCATATTAGTATTTCTTTGGGGCCCAAAGGAAAAAAAAAAGTCTTAGATTCAAACTGCACCCCAAACTTCCCTAATCTGAATTGCCAGAATATCCCAGCTTCAGACATGGTGATCAAATACCCCTGGAGTTTATAGTCAATATTCAGGAATAAAAATAAGGGTGTTTCTTTCCAATGGGTGTGTGAGAGTGATGCCAACACAACAAAATGTGCTCTTGTGTGGTGGAAAGAAGAAAAGAAAAACTTTGCTTCAATTTCACATAGACCCTGCATATTATTTGTCTAGAACCTGGCCTCATTCTGCCTGCTTTTGACCTCAAAGGTCCATTTCTTGAGCTTTTAAAATAACTTACTGCTTTAATAATTTGAAATCTAAGGTCCTGAAAAAATAATTGTGATAATTATGTCAGGCTCTGACAGCATTCAGAGATGGTGTTGATTACATTTTCTAGATATTGAAAGAATTTTCATTTCTTTAAGTGGCTGGGAAATTTGGGTTATATGTGTTACTGGACCAGTTAGCTTTTCACTTATATCCAACCTAAATCCATTCGAGAAAAGCTGAAAAGTAGAAAAAAATGAGGGAGATGGTGGGAAACAGGTTAATAGACTCCTAGGACGCAGTCCTAACATAAGGACACCAAGGATGTTACAACTTCTGCTAACTTGCAGGCAGAACAACTCATGCTTAAAATTTTGCATGCTCAGAGAAACGTGGAAGCGAAGAGACCGCAAAACCTGATTACTCAATTGCACATTGTTATGTGGTGACTGTTGTGACTCTACCTGCAAAGCTGCAGATGCCAGTAATAATAATGCTCACTTCATGACAGATGATACCTCTGTGAGACCAGAAATCTGGTGATAAAGTCAAAAGATTAGGATTCTTTAGAGTGGCAGAAGTTGCCATTTCAGGAGCTGGATTTTTACAAGTGGTTTTGAAAGTGTGGCCTTTACAATCACAACGCTCATATCTCACGTGGAGTGTTGGGAAGCAGTGCTGGATTCTGGGGTTAAAGGGTGCTGCTGAAAACTTCTGGGACAGCAGAACCCGACTGCTCCTCTGGACCTGTGATCTGTTGCATAGCACTGTGCATATCCGTGTGTTCCACAGACTCCGTGCTCATCTCCCAGGACTTGCCCTCTTCACCCAGAAATGTTGTTTCATAAGGCTCCGCATGTATCCTACGGACATCCTGCCTTGGTTCCTCGTGCTTGCCTTTCCCATTCTCTGGAAGGCTGGATGCATGAGGTGCAAAAGTGCTCCGAGACCCATCGATGGGACTCTTCACCTGCTCGCCAGAGGTAGGTTCTTGAGGCAAATCTGGAGATCTCATGAGATGCTGGGTGTAGACGCCTTCTGACAGAAAGCCCGCCTGAGTCTCGCTGTGCACGCGCAGCCAGCGGTGCTGCCGGCTGAAGTAGTTGTAATGTTGGTGTTTCCCCAACTTTTTTTTCCCTAAAAAGCCCAGTGGCTGCTTGGAGCTGGAGAACTTGTCTGTGCTCTTTGGTGTAAGCTCTGACATTGTCAGACTGCTCATCTGCTCTGTGCAACATTCAGCATTGGTGTCCGGGGCACCGCAGTCTCTCAGGTCTTCCCTCGGTGCCAGGCAGGGCTTCATGTCGTGGGCTTGGAGCACGTTGGGTGCGCTGCCACCCAGACCACTGCCAGCCTGCTGGGAGATGTCCTGGGACGAGGAGTAAATCAGCTCTAATTCCCTGGGGCTCAACGCATCGCTGGAGTCGTAGTCGCTGTCGGTTGGGAGGAACACCTCAGAGCAGCCTTCTTCATCTGAGCAGGGCTGGGAGTCTGCAAGGAGAACTGGTTAACACTCACAAGACAAGCTCAGCGGAGAAATGCTTTAACTGTCATTTATGTGGGTTTTGTCTTAATTTTAAATCTCCAGTGCTGGAAATGCACTTGTGTTTCCTCTGTGGAACTGCCACGGGCTAAGGTGACAGCAAAGGCAGTCTGGGAGGATTTATCAGGGAGGAGTTACAGATGTGTTAGGCAGGTGGTGGCAGAATTAGGAAAACCAGAAAGAATTAATTTATTGTGTTAAAGACAGGAAGAAATTGAATTTGAACTGGGATTAAGTTTGGAGAGAATCTGTTTTCTTTTATCTTGCTTTCAGATTTCTAAATTTCAGAGACATGGAGATTTGTGAGAGAGAAAATCTCTAATCCAGGTTCTGTTTTTATAAAAAATGTCAGTTAAGTTACTCTGATTTATATCTCTGTAATGGTGAGCAGGGTGCAACTACAAGTGTGGTAAGAGGCTCAAGGCACAACATGGAGGCTGATAAATAAAAACCACCCTTTTGGCCATCAGGTGCATTGTGTGTTCAAATCTAAAACAGACACATGTAATTCAAATGTGAATTTGTGGACCAAATCTCACACTGGCACTGAAATTGCTGCTGTCTTTTGGTTTCAGAAGGATCAATAGGACAATAAATAGTGGCATGTGTGATAGAATAGGTTGATGCTCCATTGCCCTGGGTAGTTTATCTTAGAATCCAGGAATTAAACATCGATTTTATACAGTGCTGACTGTTCACTTGGAGCTTGTGTAAATTGCCATAGAGCCCAGCACTAATGAACCCAGGGTGTGCAGGACAAGATAAAGCTGCAGTGTGCACTGTTCCAGAGCTAAGGGTTATTCTGCATTCATGGTCTGTAACACAAGGGAAAAACAGCTCAGAGAGGGGTGCTGAGAGAGAACACCACTGTATAATGGAGTGAAGCAAAACACCAGCCCCTTCAGGTTTCTTTTCTTTTAACCTCATAAAATCTAATCAGAATTGATTTATTAATTTTCCTTAACTGTATAAAACTGCCATTTTGACACCCCCACCCGCCCCCCCAATTATTATTACTAGGATGGTCATGGCAGTTGTTTAATGCAGCCTCTGTTGCCTTTGTTTCTACTGTTTCATTTATTTGTTGCTTAAAGACAGCTCAGCAGAATGATGGCGTATTTTTTTCCTCCAAAGTCCTTATTCTGTTAGCAGAATGGGTGTTGCTGTTTAATTTGCTTCATCTTTATTTGCTGTAATCCATTTGTTTCATCAGTTTAATTTTCAGAGAAGTAATAATGCTCAGTGAGTTGGGTGCTTATTTATGTAATTTGTGTAATTCAAAATGCTTCTCTAGAACACTGAGAACTCTGAGAGGTGCATGAAAACTGCTGTAAAACTGGACTATTAGCCCTAAAATTTGCTCTATCAAAACAAAGCAAGAGGGGCATGAGAAATAATTGCTGCAAAGCAGAGTAACACTCAAAGCTTGGAAAGGAAATGGCCGTAATACTTGAGAAACAGAAGGTGGCAAATGGAAACTATGGAAAAAATTGAGTGAGTTTCTGTCAAATTAATGAAAACTGTGGGGAAGAATAATAGATACATGCGTGATGAGAATGGGTCAATAGCTTTTGCTAGCAACTCACGTCTCATCAGTCTAGTAAAACTCTGAATGTGTGTACAATTGATGCACAGCCATGCTTAGGGCTCTGAAGAGCTTTTGATAATGTTCTTTACCACAGGCTCTACAGCTGTAATTGGGACAAAGAGAAAGCTCCCTCCCTATAAAAGAGCAGATTGTTGGTGTAGGGAAAAAATGAAGCAGGCAACTTTCGCCATGAATGGATTTTACTGGAATTCCGGACATCATGGAGAAGCCAGTGATAGCACTTGTCCCTTCCAACCTGTTCATTAAATGATCTGGGACAGTGAGGTGACAAAGTTGGCTGATGATGAGCAGTTATTCTGAGTAGCTGAAAGTGAAAAATGATTGTAAAAATTATAGAAAGATCTCAGGATATTGAGTGACAAATGATTGGTAAAATGATTGTTAAAATCCCTTGACAAGTATGGGAAAAAATTACTCCTTTTATAAAAAGTCATACAAGAACTGTTATAATTAAAAGTGAGTTCAAAGAGTACTTGGTGAACAAGGAAAAGTTCTCTTACCACTCACAGCTTTTCTTCTCTGGATTCTAGGTTCGGGGGAAGGGGGAGGTGAAGGAAGACAATCTAGATGTGAAGAGGTGGAGCTCATTTTCTTTTGAGCGTGTACTTCTGAAAGATCCACAATCTTCTTTATGGGCAGGCCCGCTGCTGGCTGCTTGTATCTTGCATACTGCAGTGCTTCTGTGATCCACCTCATGTCCCTCCAGATCTCATCAATTTGCTGTGGAGAAAACAATAGTGGCAAAATACAGTTAAGTCTGAGTATTAATTCTACCTAAGTGTGTACTTTTTCAAGTGCCCAAGTAAGTCTGTAGTGACTCTCAAGAGAGAGCATCAGGATCCTCCGAAAGAACATTCAGATAGAGGTGGTCTGAACTAATTTTGATTAAGAGGTACCTCAAGAAAGAATGCGTAGTTAGGAGGGGTGAATCCAGACCTAAAGTCTGACGTGGAAAGAAAATGAAAATTGTATTTTGATGGAGTAAATATTCGGTCAGTTTGTAGCACTCCTGGAAGTTGGTTTGATTCTGGAATAAAAAATGAGACTTCTGGAGCATCTTTGCAAACCCAGATCAAAGCAATTGCTCAGGTCAGACCTAGTTTAACAAAGAACATATACACATGTGGATACATAAATGGAGAACAGAAGCATAGCTATTAGCCAAAATGCAGCTTCTCCCTTACCATTTTAGTCTGAATACATTTTAAAAGTATAAATCTACACAAAAGCAGTTCTAACACATGCCTGTTGATGGCAATAAGAGACAAGTGCCTAAATCAATAGAAGGATGTAGGTTTTTAAGTATCTCTGCGGAGAGGAAAGATGCTGTTTAGTGTGGTTCTGAAGAGTGTTTTGATAATGGAACACTTGCAACATCAAAAAATTATGTTAAAACATCATCTTAAAGCCATTCAAGATCTTTGATGGCTGAGCAAATGCTGCAACCATCAAATGAGAGTAGCTATGAGTAAATACCCTCCTGCTGCAGTATCCATTCTAGATCTTCCCTCTCACTTTTCCTGCTGAAGGTTCTGAATTTCAAGTGAGCCTTCCTATTAATACTGTAGTGTTTGAGGGAAGCTGCTTTGCAGTGAGAGTTCTGGGTCAGTAATGGAGAGGCAAAAGTGAGGGGTACTCTGTGCAGTGACAATTGTCTGGTAGGGGAGTGACAGAGGGATCAGAGAGCCTGCAGGCTGATATTTGAAAACAACTTCTCTTAGCTGGAGATACTTCACAAAATGCATATTCAAAGTGTGAAATTTACTCCCAAGGGATACTGTAGATGCCAGATTTGCTGGGCTAGTTCCTGATGAGCCGTGTTGGAGGCAGGATAGCTGGGCAGCTGGATCTTGGTTTTGACCTAGTATGGCCATTTTTATGTAAAGGTGAAATCCCGACTCCAATGATGTCAGTGCAAGCCTTGCCACTGAGTTAATCTGAGCTAAGAATATACATCAATAAGAATAGCAAATGGTTCAGAGATTAATTCATAATCCTGCATAATTTCAAGGCTTCAGTGTAGCTCCATGAAGAGAATTCCAGTTAGCAAACATCTCACCTATTTGATTTTAGGGATTTTATACATCCTTTCTGTGATCCTCCCTCAACCCCAAACAAGAACCATCCTGCATGCAGTATATTAAAATGCAAATCCTGTTGGTTTTCCCCCTGGTGCTGTTCTGCAGGACATTGTAATGAACTGTGGTTCTTTTACAATTTATTAAGAAGATTTGAAGAATTACATGATATAAATTACAACTTAATTTCAGATTTAATTTCAGTGTCTGTAGATTTCTTTTCTTTCTCTGTAATATTCTCGTAAAGGCTCCAAGTACCTTATATTCTGGTTGGGGGTTTTTCAATAATTTTTTACTTTTCAGTTGCCCTCTGACTCCTTTTCAGAACTGCATTTATATAGACTCCCTTGCTCTTTACAATGTTTGGTTTGTGTAGTGACTTCAACACTGTCTTAGATCTGGGATCACACAAATGCTCTTGCGGTTTCGTGGTCACCACTGAAGATTGGGGTATGTGGTGGGCAGAGATATTTTTGCCAATAGGTGGAATACAGCTGGTTTTCATTTGAGAGGAAACCTGACAAGCCTAATACACTGTCACAATATTTCAGCACAAAACACTGAAGTTTAAAATGTTCTGCCATATTTTCCCAGCGTAGATATGTGACTCAAACACTTCAGAGAAGAGGAACACAGAACTGTCTATACAGTACCTGCATATTAATATACAAATTCTTGGGTTTGATATGATGGATAAAATTTTTCCAAATTCTCCTGCAGATTGCAAGAAAGCCATTTTCTGAGTGTGAGAATGGGAGGTTACTGAGAGTGAAATTACAATGGATCTTCCCTCTCTGCCCTGCTGCATGTTGCCAAAAGCTCCAAGTGGACAAGGCAAAGGGGGTCTGAATGCAGAACAAAGAGAAATAGAAATAATATCCTTTTGTTCCTAACTATGGAGGGCCAAACATCTTGTCAATAGGATAAATGGAGTCCTGGCCCCTATTCCAAGAGACGATAGCTTGAATGTTAAGAATATAGAGTTGTAACGTTATTTGCATCTCTCTTGTAGAAAGACAGGTCAACCATGCCCATAGATGTACTCTGCAAAAGTCATGAGCTTTATCTATAAATAACCAATCGCCAAAATCGTTTGTAAAAGGTCAGGCTTTGCTATGCTGCACAGTGGAGAGTAGTTCAAAGAGCCCTGAGTTAAGTAGTAAAGTCTTGATTTGGGAACAGCAGAGGAAAATCAGGATGAAGGACAGAATAAATTGGACAAGTATGGTAAGGCTGGTGATCCTCCTGCCCTGGGGGATTGAAGCAGTGCCACTGCATGGTGCTGGCCAGGCTCACAGCTGCTTGTGGGGCCAGCTTGATGTCTGAAATGCAGAGCTGTGTTCCTGAGTGTGATATTGTTGGTGGAGATTTTCTCCACAACCTAGTCTGAATTTTCATTTCTATTTTTTTAATTGCCACATTATCACAGTGAAAAATGTCCCCGGTTCATACAGACAAAGAAAAACTCTTACACAAGTGAATGCCCAGACATGGTGCTAGCTTACCTCACGTTAGATGGGAGGGAGTTTTACAAGCAGACTGACACATTTCTTTATAACAGTCTAGTATAACTGTCATTTGATTTTACCCGTAAAAATCCTTCTATAAAAGCAACAACTAAGGAAAGCATGTTCTGGGTTTGAATTTCATAAAAACAGAATTGCACTTTTGATACAACTGCTCTTTTTATGATGCCTGTGAATAATTCTCCATTTAGATTTCAAATTACAGCCCCATGCAATTTTTAAGAAAGCCACCTTAAAATCTCCTTGGAATAGCCCGAAACAGACTATTACCTGTATGTAGTCTATAACTTGCTGGTGTCTTTGTTTGGCTGCAGCGACTTCACTGTCTGAAATTGCTTCCCTCAGGGACTGCTGGGTTTTCAGAGAGTCCAGCTCTATGACAGCAGAAAGGCGGCAATACAGGCTTATAAATTTTTCCTTGTAACAGCAAAAATGAACTGTGAAAAGACCAAGTGCAAAGGAAAATTGTTACATTCTGGTTATGAAATATGAAATCCTTAGCTTTCAGAACACAAATTTTATTAAATATAGTAACTAACTCTGCGTGGGTTTCTTTAAGCTAGAAATAAATAATACAGGCTTCAGTTCTCCTCTCATTTACACTGGATTTACTCTGTAACTTCACTGATTTCAAAAGAGTAATTTCTAATTATATCTAAGTGAAGGGATAATCAGGTCCTTAGTATGCAGCTCCAGAGGCTATCTTGCCCTTGATAGCTTTAATCAGAAAGGTTATTTCTGAGGCTTTTATAGCTCATAATTTCTTTTATCAAGAAAGTAGTGACATGGCTGGAAAATGAAATTATTTTTTTTTTAATTGAGTGTTTCAGAATGAAAGGATCATTTTGAAGGCTGATAACTTTCTCTTAGGCTATGCAGGCTTAAATCAGGAACTTCAATGTAAATGACTCAACAGGAAAAGCATTGCAGTGATATCACAGTTTAAGGGAAACAAAACTCTTTTAGGTGTTACCACACATCATCCTCTGAACTCTCCTGCAGAAGGGTAACACAGCAAATTCAGACACGATCTCTTGCTCTGTGTGATTTCACTTTGGAGCAGCACAGAACTATCCAAGCTTTACCAGAGGTAACAGAGACAGAACAGCTACAGTGCCATGGAGTTTTGCAGATGTTAATTTACCTGGTGTGTTAAAGCTACATTATTCCAGAGCCTGCCAGTGCTCAGGCAAAACGAAGCAGTTACCTCTCCAAATGGCAGTGCAGACATACTGAAACTTGCTGAGGGAGAGCAAGTTTTCAGAAATACTTCCCTATTCATTGGTGCTGCAGTAAATGCAAACATACAGCATGATCTTGTTCGAGCAGCGAGTGCCAGTCGGATTTACTGCTGCTGCTCTTGTGGACTGGGGCAGGGCATTTTTCAGCGTGTTCCAGGTGTAAAATGCATATATTCTTCTCATCACAAATATTAAAAAAAAAAGAAATGAAAAGAGTGTCTCATGTCTACTTATCCCTTACAAACAACATGATTAGAATAATTGAGAAGAACTTGCTGAACTAAGAGATCCAATCACAAAGACATTTTTAGCACTAACAATAAAGGCCTAATCTGAACATAGAAATCTCACAAAAAAGAGTGAAAGAATGAATTCTACCTTCTGGTTTCAGCAATGCCTAGATATTGCAGGGATCCAGTGTGAATAGTGTGTGGTCTTCCAGTACATATGCCATATGCGGTGGACTCTTGAGTGAATTACAGCCGCGGTTTCGGCTCCAGTGCTGAAGTTTCGAGCCTTTGTGGTTTTAAGTCAGACCCTTTAATGTTACTTTAACAAATGTTACTTCAACATAGTCTTTTGTGGTTATGCAATTATATAGTTGGTAGCCACCAGCTAATGGGGAATGGAAGCTTCTAATATTTGAGATGTGAATCACAGTCACTTTATAGAACATCAGGGATACATATATAATAACTCATATTGAAACGTCATCTGCCTTTGGCCAGAGGATTGCTTACTTAAAAAAATACTCAAAAGTAAAATTCAGCTTTCCATACTGTTTTCTCCGCCATGAACTGCTTTCCTACTGCGGCAACATTGCTGAACAGAGGGGGCTGCACCAGGAATGCCTCTTGGGAGATGGCTCTGTTGCATGTTTGCCGGTGCCACACCATCCCATGCAGGCTCTACGGATTTGTCAGACGCATGCAGGCTGTGCCCCCGCAGTGAGAGACACTCCTGCCCCTGGTCTGTGTCCCACCTAATGAGAATCAAATAGTTTGTGCAACCTCTGGTGAGGAGATTAATTGCATCAGAGTTTAATGTGCTCTGTGCATTAATTTGCATAGCAAGGCAGCACGCCCCTCTCACCAGGAGATATGATGTGCTCCATACTCAGAGGCCAACAGGCTTCAGGATGGCACATCAGAAGATAAAAGTCTGGCTTTAGGGCGCTGCAGCCATGGCTATATGACCCAAAGCATTGAGCTAACTCTTCTCATTCAATTGCATTAGCTTTCCTTTGAAGGGGTAACTTTTCCTTGGCAGACTACGCCATGTATTGTGTGGCCGTTCCACTCATAATTCCATGGCAGCTCAGCTGGCATTTGTCCTCCCACAGGCAGCAGAAACCCCCAGGGCTGTCATAGGCACCGCAGTGCGCTATGGCTGATGTGGCATAAATCCAGTGCTGTATTCCTGCCTGGTCCAAATGAAATTTGTGTTGCTGGGTGATGGTGGGTCATGGATGAGTTGTGACTGCAGAAAAACACCCCAGTAATATCTAATCTCCTACCTAAGTGATTTGGGCAGCACTTGGCGCTGATACGCAGGAGATAGGAAGCTAATGGTGTCACATGAACACTTGAGAGGGACATCACTAGGGACACACTGGCCACCAAGGCGTTTCCTGTGGTGGCTCATGGTGCACTGACTCGGTAAGTTTTGGCTCATATCTTTCTCTCTTCTCCAAGGCAGAGGAAAGAAAGATCCCCAGTTTTACAGGCCATAAGGAAACAGAGCAGACTGATGTGTAAGGCTCAGCAGCCCCCACATTTTAATATTCTTTCTAAAAAGAACTATTAAGTCTTTATGGGCTGCTTTTATGTGGAACCTTTTCTTTTCTCTGTGGACCAAAGAAGAAGAAATGAGAAATAGGGGACCTGAAGCTAAGGCATCTTATGCCTTCTGTGAAACAGCTGGAAAACTCTGTTTTGGGGAATTCTTACCCAGTCAGCAATGCAGTGGAAGAGGAGAGCTGAATCTGCAACAGCACAAGATGTGCTCTCCAAAGAAAGAGATTCAAGTCCAATGCTTTGGCATTTTTCACAACAGACTTTTGCTGCACCACAGCAATAGGACAGTCTTCTGCATTTTTCCAGGCATCAAAGGGAAGAAGTTGTCCCTCGCGTGGGAAAATCTATTTAGACCTTTCACAAAGCTGTGAAGGAGTCAGGCCTTGAGTAGGACAATCTGCAATGAGGATCTGCATAAATCCCCATTAGAGAGCCAGCGATTATCCTTGTGACAAATTGGAGAGATGTTTTTTGCATCTCCTGTCACGCTCCAGCCTGTGTCATGTGTAATTTCTCTTGATTCTGTGTTTTAAAGAACATCATCTTGCAAAGAAGCTTGTAGACACATAGTGGATAACTGTGGGCCTTGCTCTCTGCTTTGCATTTCAATAACGATGGCTACAGTGAATGCTTTAACCGCCCTGCTCCCTCTGTAACTTGTACACCGTTATAGGGAGTGTTGTTGCCAAAGCCATCATGTGATTTATTGACTCTCCACTGGGACAAGGGGGAAAACAGATACAACTTTGTGATTTTATTATAAGGAGACTGGGTTAATATTTCTAGGAGAAGCAAGCTACTATACCGAGTTCAAACATCTGAAGAGGGAGGTTAAGAAATCCTGAGTGTGGGGTGTAAGGATTATTCTGTCCTGGGGCAGTGCAGACGTCGTCTGAGGCGGGGAGCAGGAGAAGAAAGGAGACATTGTGACCCAGTTCCAACACCTCCTGTGTGTACAGACGGAAGTGCTTAGCCTGTACAGGGACACGCGCGGGGGAAGGAATAGGAGAGAATTACAACATGGCACTTATATAAACAACACCCCAAATGATATAAAACATTAAAGAAAATTTGCACAACATCAAGCTCGGAATTTTTATAAAACGTAAATATTTGGGGCGGGGGGGGGTGGTGGTGGCTAAATGTGGGTTCATGTCACTACATAAAATAAAGATTTAAAGCTTCAATGTTCCACATTAAAACAACACACACAGGCACAACCCCCCTGAAAACAACATTTATGTTTCTTATTAGGCAGAAAATGATCACATGCCATGTGCTTTTCAAGATTATGATTGCATAATTATGTGAAAACATGAAAATGGATTCAATTAAAAACCTTTAAGATTCAATTTAGGGTTGGTTAAGAGAAATATGCAGCTCTCCCTCAACACAGCACTGAAAAGGTTTAACAAGTGCTGCAGCAAGAGAAAACGGCCCAGGCAGAAGTGGCCTGAGGCTGCTCAGAACTGCTATGTGCAACACTGCCTTCTGCCCTGGCTGTGCCCCAGTGCCACTGTCCCTGCTCCTGGTTACCACAAAAATAATAAAAATAGATAAATAAATCCGTGTAATTAAAAATGCAATTCATTAACATAAAAGTTTGGTGCTGAGCCATCAGACCATTTGCATCTGCGTTTAACTGCAAGGTCATGTTGATGTCTATCTCTCAGGCACAATAGATGAGTTCACATGCTTGGCTGAGCTGCAGCCTCAGGAACATACTGCACAGTGATTTCAGTATTTTAGTCCCTAACTCTAAAAGAAAAAAAAAAAAAAAAGTTGCACAAAAGGTAAAACCTCCAAGCAAATGCAGTAACATAGAGACCTGTACAGAGCCCTATTGAATTAGAGTGACTGACCACAAGGCAGCACACCATCTGTCTTAATTTTGGATTTACTTGAGTCTTACTTGGCTCTTCCCAGGCTAGAAGGTGAAGCACTGATGGATTCCTTTTTAAAAGCAAAGCCTAAACCTTTCAAAATCAAGAAATGTAGAACCAGATTAATTTATTTTAAGACCACATCTTTCTAGCTGCACAAGCAGACCTTGAAGTGAATATAAAGATGATTTACTTCTACTTTAAGACCTCTTTACTCTTGCAGACCAAAATAAAATGGAATTCATGGAAACAAGAAACAAACTTCTTAGCTTATTTTTTCTTGGGTCTTTCACATCAGAGATTATTCTCCCTGACTTTATTTATTCACATATGCATTTCTTGTACCTAAATGTAAAGCCAGAAGCCAGACACCTCTCCTCACCCACAGCAATCTGGAGGTCTGGGACTTTGTGTTTTAGAAGGGGTGCATTCATCTGTGTGCACTAGAACAGCAAAATGCTGTGTCTTTACCAGGCCTTTCCTACAGCCTCACTCGAAGCCTGCCAGAAAACAGTCACTTGCTGTGCTTGCCTGCAAAACTGCTTCTTTTTCTTTGTCAGCTTGGTAAAGGTGCTCAAAACTACTAATTTCTTGAAAAAGTGCATACCTGCACCTGCCTGAAGTTGCACAAATAAGGTAAAAGATGATAAAAATAGCAGGTAGTTGAAATCTGTCTCTTAATCCTTGAATGTTCACATGTCCAGGACAAGAATGTTTTACTGGAGATGTTCCCCCTTAGAATAATAGAATACAAAACTTCTCTGCTTTGCTTTTCTTGCAACCCTGACATTGAATTCCCTACTTTTCAGTGACACAGTTTGTAGCTTTTCATTGCCTCCTTAAGAATGGGGTTTTAAAAAGGTGATTAATCCCACAAAGGCAAATACCTGATGCAGAGGTAGATTGATCTGTTTGAGGAGAGCTTTCACTGCCGTCTGGAGCTCATACAAGAACAATTGAGTCGGGCAGTCTGAAGTATGATCCATACTTTCCACGGATTCTGAGCCAGAAAGTGTTTGGATCCATTCCCACTCATCTCTGTATGTTGAGTCAAGTTAAAATTAGAAATATAACAACAGTTCAAGGCACAAGCAGGAATTCGGTGTATGTGCATTTGGGATCTGTTGATCGTTTAATCCTCATATACCAAAACATTCTAAACTTGTGCAATCTTGAACTTTGAAAACTTTTATTTTTCCAGCACATGTACATCAGGCTGAACATTCCTCTGGAAGTCCAATTGCCTTTGAAATATTTCACTAAGGCTTCTCACTTCACATTTTCTCTTTCACAGTCTTCATTCCCTATGTACCACAATATTTTAAAAAACATGCATTGGAAATTTCTACAATTAGTGGGAAGTTGGATCTCTGTAAGGGATAATCTTCTACTCGCTGTAGTCAAAGAACTTCCTATGTCTGTATTTGAGACCTGAAAAACGTGGGAATCATAGTTCTGGATCCAATCACTAATTCACCCTGCCCAGTAGTCAGTCTTGAATAGCAGCCAGCATCAAACATTAAAAAAAGAATGTACAGGAAACCCCACTACAAGACAAGTAATAGTTGTGGTATAATCTTTTCCTAAATAAAGATCTGATCTTAAACTTCAAGAGTCAGGGGTTGTTATAAACTCTGAAGCCTTAGCCTCTATATTCCTTCCAACGTTGTTGTTAGTATCCACTACTACATTTTGGATATCTGTGCTGTCTACGTAAATATCCCGTTCCTTTCTCCTCGTGCAAAATTCTCAGCTGGTTGCTGAAATGATGCAGGATTAAGAAGCTCCAGAAAAAGGTCAATAAAATGTGTTGCCCACTAGGCAAGGACAAACAGGGCCCTTGCCAATGGATAGGGGAAGCAGTCGACAAGGGGAAAATGGCTTTCCCAGAGCACAGCAGTTTGCTGGCTGCTTGCATTTATAAATATGGTTTTCAATTGCTGTGTGTTTGCTGTGGTTTAGGGTGAAAAAAACCAGATATCACACAAGAGAATAAACAGAAAAATTCCCCACACCAACACCCCATAGTTTGTGGAAATCCATGGAAAAGGTGGCACTGAAGCCACTGAAGGCTGAGTCAGGGCTGCAGGCTGACTGTAGATCATTACCCTTGTGCAGAACTGGAATCACCATGGAATACCATCCTTGGAAACCAATGGGCCGCTATCTGTGTGTTCTAGATGGGTCTTCAGGCTACTGGGAAAACTCAGGTGCGCCTGTTCAGCTCAGCATGGCTCTCTGGGGTGGCACACACTGGCGCCAACCCTTCTGCCATACACCAGAGCCAAACTGTGCTGCCACCTACAATTTCACAATTGCAGAATTGCTTTGGCATTAACATTTGATCAATTGTTTCAAACTTAAAACAACAGTTCTCTCTCTCTCTGTCTCTCTCTAAGTATATCTATAGATTCACTTACTTGGAGACGTTGCTGTTGTCTCGGATTTTGACGTGACACAGGACATTGGGCAGCTTCTGCAGCACAAGCACTTTGATCTGATCCACAGAGCTGCAGAGTTTAAGGTAACCCAGATACAAGCCAGGAGGGAGGCGCTGCTGACTTCGTTTGTGGTAGGAAAGTATGTCCTGTTTTAAGGGAAACGGTCCTACATGAAAATTTCATCTTGTTTTCCACATAAGCAGAAGAGTTTGGGAGCAAAAAGCAACAAAAGTTTTTACAGCCATCGTTCCCAATTCAAAAAATATTTAAGCACATGCTTAAGCATATGAATAATCTCTGGTAGTTTGGGTGCACTTTGACAACTTCTCACTTACAGCCATACACAGGATTTCTAAGGTCTCCATCTCATGCAGGAATTGGCTCTGACAAACTGAGGTTTCAATCTTCTGCAACTGTGGTGTTTAAACTGGCTTAAATAACCCCCACCTCTGCTCCCATCTGATCATTTCAGTGGTGAAAGGAACTGGTTCCTCTGGAAAACAACTTGGGAAAAGGAGCAGTTGTTTTTCAGTCGAGCAGTCCCCTGGTTCGGATTTGGTTCGTGGCTTCACAGAGGGGGCAGAGCAGCGCTGGAGAAGTGCTGGGAGAGAGAGGCTGCAGGAGCCAGGACTGTCCCCGAGGAGATCCCAGCCCACATCTCTCCAAAACCTGCTCTGTATCACCTGCTGTCAACAGGAAGATCTCTGTCAGCATGGGGGGTTGATAGTTTGCAAAACTGAATTAGTGGCAGAGTTTTCTGGACAAATATCTTTATCAACAAATAGAACTTAGAAGAAATTAGTATTGATGGTGAATTTGCTGAGGCCAGGAGGCATTTTTAGGGCTATGTATAGCAGTTGTCCAAAACTACCTGAAAAATGATGTCTGCTGCCATCCATCTTGAGAAATGTGTGCTTCTGCAGCGGGTGAGGATTAAGACACCTGGCCCTATGCCTTTACTCTTGGAACCATCAAATTATCTGCCAGTGCTTTGCTTGGCTCTGACCAGTGCAATTAGACCCTCATTTTCACAAGCACTTCATGAACAAAATACCCACTCGATGATTAAACAAGTAACAGAAGAAAGGGTGGGCATTAGATAGGAATGTGTAAACCATTAGGGGAACATTTTTTCCACTAGGATCTCTGTGGAAATCTGATCAGGCCTGTATTTTGCTTTTCCTAATATAAAACTTTTGCCCAGATTGACAGTTTTCTGCACCTTTAACACATTGTAATACATTAAATCTAGAATAGATCAGGTAAGTTTTATTGTCTTTTGGAATTTTTTTAACGTTCCTAAAACCTGATAGCATATATTTTGATTGCCTGTCATTTCCCGGTATGAAAAGCAGAACCTTGTGCCCAAGAAAGTGCCTCTAATTGAAAAAGTAACCACAGCAGCCATCATCTCATGGATAGTGCTAAAGAAGGGACTAAGACAATGATTTGTCTTGTATTTTGGGTAACTGTGCAACAGTTTTAGGGAGACTGCCTGCTGTTACCTACAGAAGACATGTATTAATCTTAACATGAGCTGTCCCTGTTTAATGTGAGTTCAGAGATAATTCCTGAAGGGCTGAACCCCCATGGCTCTCAGGGATGGTAACTGAGCTGAGTGTGCCAAGCAGCTTCTGAGATCAGTCCTTACCTTGGCATTTTTCTAATTGCAAGTCTAGGAGCATGTGATGCAGAAATTAAAGGAGGGTTATGGTCAGTAAAGGATTCTTTGCAGCTATACCGGGCTCCAGGGAACCCTGTACCCCACAGAACAAGTTTATTAAATAGAATGCTGAAGTTTAAAGCCTAGATTTAGTTTTCAAGGTTGGATGGAAAAATCTTAAGGAGTATAGAAATTCTAAGCGTCTGTATAGGTGCTTAAGGACATCCCAGAGAATTTTAAAGCTTTTTTATATCCCGTGCTACAAAATTCCATAGCCGGGTTTCCCGAAATTGATAGAAACTACTATTCTCTGCTAGGACTTTGAAGTAATTTCTTTAGAATCTCATGGATTTTTTGCATATTAAGGATATGATCCCAGACCCACTGGAAGTAATATAAGTCCTTGCTCTCAATGGGAGCCTTGCCATTAATTTTATTGGGCACTGGACTAAGGCCTAAAATTCTACAAGACGCTTCCAAAAATCAGGGCTCTGGCATAGGCTTTACAAAAGCAAATAACACACAGTAAGAGAAGCAAAGCACTACCTGGATTGTTATAAGCAAGATGTCTAATGCTGTTGGCTCCTCTGGAGTTGAAAGGGATTTCCTCTGGCTTTGTAGTTTGGAAATCTGCATCCATTTGCCATTAAAAAATGAGTACAGGCTCTCCACTTCTCTTACAGTAACTATCAGCATATTGCCATGGCGATCCTTGATTGGCTCATAAAAAACTCTGCCTAAATTGTGAGTTCCCAGCAAATTCTAGAAAATAAATATGAAATGAAAGTTATTTATCACATAGCAGGAGAGTATTGTTTGAAACATAACTTTGTACTCATGGACATCAGTCTTACTGACTTCACTAAGAATGAAACACACTGTGTTTCTCAAACCCTTGCCTTACAGTCATACCATTTAGTGACAAAAGGAAATATTTTTCCTTAGGTTGTGTTTGTGTATTGAGTTGTGGATCCTCTGATGCATTTGATCCAGTCGTGTTTACTCCAATGTTTAATGGAGAACCTCAGAAAGACTATTATGACCCAATGCCTTTGCAAAAAGCAAATTAATTCACCTATTGACTGCAAAGAAATTAGCTTATTTGGGCCAAACTTCCTAGTTTTGCCCAATCATGCAAAGATGAAGGATGCAATTTTTGAAAGCACTCATTGTTGGTCTGCTGGTGATTCCTTTGATTTGAACTTACTTAAGAGCTGGGTGCTTATCTGAACCTTCCCAGAACCAAATATCAGAGATCATATAAAATTCTCCTCTTCCCCCAAATCATTTATAGCAGACACTTTAAATATTTTTTTGCTATGTTCATTAACTCCGTTCTCTGTTCTCCATATTAAAATTGTTCAGATTATTTTAAGCATCAAAAGCAAGAGACTCTCATGTTTGTGCTGAATGTAAATAATTCTGGAGCTAAACTGTGGAGTGTGTTTGTGAAGCACAGGATTTGAAGAGACACGAACCCTTTTACTTCAGATACCAAGAATGTGCTAGACAAAACAGGCAGAAACTAACAAAACTACCAAGGCAAAGCTCTCCAGGAAAATATGTGAGGATTAAAGAAAAGTAATTTTAAAAGACTCCACATAAAATACATATTTTGGTTAAAATCCCTTTCCTCACACAGTAAGGCATCTGCTTATAGGTGCAAACACACTCAATCCAGTGACCAGCCACTGACGAGATTCCCAGATGTCTTAAAGAAAAATGCCTAACATTTAAAATATGCTCATTGCTTCATGATTTTTCAAGAGATCTACAGTAAGCTGGATAGGAAGGGTAGTGTAAAATGAAAACTCGAATTCACAATGAAGTGCATTGTATCTTTAGGGACGTGCTGTACATTAACTTAATGACACTGTAAACTGATAGATTATGCTGTAATTAATTATCTGCACTTAGAAGGCAATATTTACTTATCGACTTTAATATTATTAAATTGTTTACAAACTCTCAGTAGTCAGCACAGTGCCTGGGTTTGGGTGGCATAAGTTGTCTATTTTAACTGTGCATCTCTTTCCAGGGCAGACTGTCAGTGTCTATATGGCTCCTCTCCTCTGCCTTTTTAAACTGTTCTGCCTTTTGGGGTTTGTCTCCTTCTCTGACTCTGGGTGTCCTGAGTGTCCATTTTGTGTAATCTCTGTGTCTCCAGCTGGGGCAGATTCTGGCAGTAGTCCTTAGCCATCTAATTGTCACATCAATTCACTGCAGTGAATGTGCTCAGATGAAAACAAACAGTTCTTTACTGTCTCTCTGTCGTGAATGACATTCCAGCACAGGGAATGGGGGACCTGCTAATATCAATATGGGACTGATTAATACCCTAAAAACATTTTGTGTCTGCTTAGCTTGTTACCCCATCACTTGTGCTTCGTTTGCTTTAGTTGTCTGGTGGTAACAACAGGCAAAGTTGCAGTCCCTGTTGTCTCTGAATCTACTGATCTAGTCCCTAAGCAGCTGTGTCATCACTGATCTTTTCCATTCTGCCAGAAATTCCTGTGGAGTCAGTCTATTAACTGCCTCAATAAAAAGTATTCAAGCATATAAACTTTACAGAGATCCTTCCAAAGGTGGATCCCATCAGGCCACACACTCTTAGAGCCTGGAAGTTGGGTGACAATCCCTGTGTTCCTCAGGGACCGAGCAAACAGAACACACATTTAGGGCAATAAATTTGGCAAAACTTCAGTAGGACAATACACCACATGGGCACATTTGCTATGCCTCTGTGTTTAAAGCTCTTCACTTTGCATGTCTGGTAGCAAATAAAACCACGATGCACTGGGAATGTTGGGTATCTCCCAGTGCAGTTGGCTGTTAAAGGGGATCTGCACATGGACCTGAGCTAACCAAATGTGTGCTACCTCAGCTGAGCCAACCCCACCGGGGGAATATTCAGCAGATATAGTTTAAACTTTCTCCAGTGACAGCTCAAAGGACTGACGTGCAGCTGCTACTTAACACAGGTGGTCCCCCAATAAAGGCGCAGCAGGCGGGCATTGATATATTTCGGGGCACTTTGGGGAAATCACTCCAGACATGTGGTTGCCCAGGAGGGCTGCTCTCCTGCACAACGTGCTCACCAAAAGGTGTAAAACAAACCCCGTGTGCATATTTTTAACACAGTGTGTGCCTCTCCCTGCTGCTGCAAACCAGGTTTTTGTGCTGGCACAGCCTGTGGGGTGACGTGTGGCCAGCACAGAGTCCAGCAGTGAGGATGTGCAGTAATGCCAGGAGTGTACCACAGATTTTCTGGGGAGCTTTGCTGACTTCAACAAAAGGTAGAAGAAAGTGAAGCCTGGATATGCTTTTTCTGTAACAACTATGCACACAGCTTTTTGAAAATGTATTTTCCCACAAAAGTAACTATTTTAATGAAAGTGTCTGCCTGCCATCTAGAGATTCCATGTTGTCGTGAAACCCAACTTAACTGGACTTCAAAGCCTTGCAATAAAGGTAGAAATGTTCTGCTGGAGAAAGTGTAATTTCTGTTTGCACAACAAATAGTGAACTGAGACACAGAAGGATTTAAGAGACCTGTTCAGTACCACTCAGATTGCATCTGTAGCAGAGGTTGGAATACAATAGACTTTAAATGCTTCATTAATACATTAATAATTAATAATGAATAGGCCTATAAGAGGCTCTTGAGCAACAAATATTAGGATTATAACTTTGAATTCTCAATCTGCAAACTCACAGGCGTCTCTGCCTGGTCATTATTTACTGGCTCATATCTGTTTGTTTCTTCATCTGTTTCTTTTGTTCTTGCTTCCTATTTCTTTCCTTTGTTACTCCCACTCTTTACTTTTAATACTACTCCTTCCTTCCTGGCAGGAGAGGCTCAGTGCCTCATTTCCCTGGAGATGAGAATGCTGCTCCAAAGAACAGTCCTAGGGACAGCTGGCAGCTCTGTCCCTTGGGGGCCAGAAGGTTACAGAGCTAACAGGCAGAAATATGCCGTGGGACCCACCTGTAGCTGTGCTGCTGCTGAAAGCATCTTCTGCCTGGCCTGGAGCGCTGTGGATGAGGACACGGACACAGCCATGTTCTGCCTCAGCCACCTGATGTCATCCCACATGCAAGACAACTGCAAAAACAGATCCACTTCAACCAGTTCTTGTTCTCAGCATTTGCAAAAGCAGAAGTGATAGTAAAACGCATTTCGGACTTGGAAAAATCAGTAGATGTTGCACATTTTGTATTTATGCGGACGGCAGTCAGCTGACAGGGTGAACATGACACAGATACTGACTCAGACACAGAAGGTGTTCTGTAAACATCATGAACCTGTTATAATTGATTTTTGACTATTATGCAAAGCTGATTTACTGTTCTTTGTGGTATAAAAAAGTAGTTTGAGACAACTTGAGTGATGGCACAATCACAATACCAAATTTAAAACCCCTGGTTATTTCTTTAGGCTCCTGCTCTGAATGTCCATAAAACCTGTAACTACCCATATAGCAATCACTCATCTAGGATCATACCTTAAGAGTTAATTGTATCACTGTCAGTGGCCCAGTCAGGATTTAATTCACGTGACTGGTCTGTGAAAATTGCCTTTAACATGACTGATGAAGCAATTCATCCTTCAGCTTTTTAATGCCATCATTTCATACATTCAGAGTGATGAGCCAAGGCCTATGCATTGCTAGCAACGAATCTGCAGAAGCAATAGATGAAATTAGACTCCCATTACCTTTGTGAACCACAGGAAATCCTGCATAACTGAACTACTGTGAGAGTCATCGATTTCCACAATTGGGATTTGATCTTCATTGGTTACTAACAAATTGTCTTTGTAAAAAAGTATAACAGATAAGTAGAGTCCCCTAAAGAGAGAAGGAAACACTATCAAACTCCTTTCATGTCTATTCACATCCATGCCAAATTTAGTCAACGAATCGCAGATATTAAATTCTGAGGAGACAAAGTGAGTCATCTGGTATAAACTTCTGTGTAATATAAGGTCATGCAACTTCAGTCAGTGAATTCTGAAAGATATTCAGGAAGTTTATCACTCTAGATGATGTAAGACTACATGAATCTAAGAGATTATGGATCTGTGTGAGCCACTGACATCAGTTTCAGTGAGAATTTTGCCAGAGTACACAGTACACAATGAAGGCCTTATGCCCTTTAGAAATAGAAATTTTACTCAAACTGATCATTAATGTGCTTAGTTCTGCCCTCCTTTACTTCAGAGCAAATCTGAAATAACTAAATTGAAATCAGGTGGGTTGTTATGGATTTACATTGGTATAATTGAGTATAATTTGGCCAACATATCTGCAAACCTGTTTATAGAGATCATTCCTTTCAATATTTACCCTCACAATTAGTTACATATGTTAAGTAGTCACTGCAGGGAATTTAAAGACTCTGGAGAGCTCTTCTGAAAACTCTTATCAAAATACAAAGAAAAAAAATACAAAATGAACACTCCTGGCAATGAAAGAAGAAATAATCCAGAATAAGTAACTTCCATTTGCTAGAACAAATTATCGGGGCTGAGAGTTTGGGTCACAATGGGCTGCAAACCCAGCTGAGAATGTCAGAGTTCTACGTGTGTAGCTTGTTGCCAGTGGACTACTCAAATGTTATCTGAGCTCTGTGCTTTAAATTATTAATGAATAAATGTTGTAGTTTCATTAAGGAACAGCAAAAGAGGCAGCGCTTTCAAAGAGCTCCATAGCTGCACTTTGGGTTTGCACAGAATATTTCACTCTGTAACAATTTGAATCCACTTCCAAAAGTAACAAGGAAAAAATTCTATTGATTTCAGTAGAAGCTGGAGCATTTTTTTTCCTGTCAGCTGCATTAGTCTTACACATCTGTGATTTTGTCAGTTCATTCTGACCAATTGCTGTCTCATAAGTAGTGGCATATTCACACATATTTCTAAGGTGCTTTTCTCTAATACAGAACAATGCCAAAACTCAGAATGTCTTGAGCATAGAAGGAATGACAAACCGTTTCAGAGTCTTCACAAACTTGTTTGATGAATGGAAAAGGTGCTTCAGGCTTCTGGAAACCGATTGCTTGCGACCAGCGTTTTGTAATTTAGAACTTTCTGAAATGGGAAAAAGAAGCAAACCCAACCCAGCTCTTAAATTTCAGTTAGTGTCTCATAAAAAAACCTTTGTTTCTTGAACTGCAGTACTAAATTTCAGTCAGTGCCCATTACATTTCTTTCAAAAGACAACATTTAGAGAGATGCAACCCTTTGATGGTGTTTTCATTAACTTAGTGGTACACAGCAGCAGACAATTTCCTTGTCTGCAAACTTGCTGCAAACTCAGACAAGATAAAGCAGTTTTGCTCTGAGGCAAACTTGAACCAGCCCTACACACTTAATGCTCAGAAAGGATGGGGAATTTTGTAAGAGGTCTCAAAAAACCAAGAAGGGATTTGAATCATCAGTCAACATTTTAGGGTGTTGTAATTTCTAAATTTTTTACCACACGTAGCTTAAGCTTCTAAGAAGTGAATAATTGGTGCCCTGGCTGACACGGACATTCCAGCACCACCAGTGTAACCTAAGGAAAAGTTTTAAGGAGGCAAGATTAGCCCTCATCTTTCTGTATATCGCATTAAATGCATCTGCTGTTGCTTGGATTTTTTTTTTCTCCATCACAACAACTTCCACTCATGTATTGCCTCAGAGCTTCCACAGTTACCTTTGCTCCCTGGTAATCTGGAGTTCAAGGAAGAGGTGTTAAACTCTTTTGTTCACTTCATGTCAAAGCTGAGACCTGCTGTGTGGCTGCCAGTATCGCTGGGCCAGCTCTCCAATAGAAGAATTTTATAAAATTGTCCCAATGTTCTGAGAAAACACTGTTAAATTTTTATACATTGCATTCTTTTTTTGATGAATTTGACTTAATGTCTTCCTTTCTCTCATTCATGGTCTTGTAAGCCAAGGAAATATCTTCCCATGGGCATTGAAAGCCATGAGTTCTGTGTAACATCTGTGAACACCTGTGTGCCTGTGAGCAGGTTTGGAGGGGACACCAGGAGATGGCAATCAGGAACGTGCAGGACTTTGTAATGCAGTGGCAGTTGTTCATATCTGGATTTGAAAGCAATGGGCATTTAACACTGTTTGTTTGGTTTTTTGCAATGTCCATGCTGTTTAATGCTGTTGTAAGAGAAACAGCAGAAATACTTTGAAAAATAGAGTCAATTCTTTAGATATTTGCTGTGATATGAAAAGAAAGACAAAAAATGTCACTGTGAAAGCTCATCTCACTTTTCCAGGTTCCGACTGTTTATTTGGATGAAGCATGGATCCCCATCCAGACTGAAGTGTGAAACATTTTGAGGGACACCCTTCTCCTGTGGGGAAAAAACCCATGACTCCTAAAGAGCCACTTGCTGAAAGCTGCTGATCATCTGCTTAGGTGTTCTCAGAGTATTTCCCAGTTACCTCTGGCGCAGAATAGGAGGTGCCTGTCTGTGTCTCCCTGGTGAGTTCTAATTTTGAATATTTGAAGAACATCTAAATTTGCTGTTTTCAAAACCCCATCTGTGGAAGTGCTCAGCATATTTTAAATGCTGAATAAATTTGCACCAGGATTGGCACATTGAAAGCCCCGGCAAACAGACACATTGTTAGCAGTAATGACTGCTCTGTGGAACAGTGAGCACAAAGAGAACAAGGTTCTGTTGGGGGTGAAATCATACAGTTCAGATGTATGAGACTTATTAGATCATCAAATCCATTGTCTTTCCAGTACAAACTTGTTCTCTGTGGCATATTCTCCAATGCACCCTTCAGCTTAAACAGACTCATCCAAATCCGTGACTACTCCTTTGTTTCCTTCTCCTTCTAAAAATATTCATTTGTATTTCTACCCATATCTCCTCAGATAACGGTTATTTTACTGTGAACTTTTTCAGGGTATTGCAGTAATGTAAACCAAATGCTACATGAAAACTCCTATCTTACTGTTTCCTTCTTTCAAAGTTAAGATCGATTTAGGAATATAAATTTCATTCTAATTATTTTCTTCTGCATTCCCTCCATCAATATGGAGAGAACGGAGGAGGAAATTACTGGAGGTGAAGCAACATAGTTTTGTATAAAACACCCAGAGACTGCAACATTAAAATAAGAGGGCACATTACAAGTGAAAAATATGTTATTGCTCGATTCAGTGGTTTGGGTTTAGTCCACAGCTTTGCAGAAGCCAATGGCAGAAGAATTAATGTAAAACTAGATGGAGACTGTAAACTCTCCTATATTGCTATTTGCTTTTGTTTTACAGTGTTGTGTGTCTAGAAGCCAGAAAACATGGAGCTGAGATTAGAGGATAATTTGGATCTGCAGGAAATGGAACTTTGTCTGTTACTTAATTAACTAATAAATAACATAGAGTAACCTTCATGGAAAAGCACCAGTAGCAACACAGTAAGTTTATATTAACAAATGATACAGCAACCAAGCTGTGAGCTCTTTTAATAGAAGCCTGGGAGTGAGCACATAGCAGCCGAGATGGGAGAATTTCCAGTGATTAGATTTAGATCAGAAGAGTTCAAACCTGGACCGAAATAGGCAATTAAATAAAAAGGTGTATTTATGACATTGGCAGCCTTTCTCTTCGAAGGTAGAGGGTGTATAAATATTTCTTTGCAGTTTTTTACATAAATACAACCCACACTTAAAAAGCAACCTCTTGGAAGAAGAAGAACCATGTTGCCCCCTCAAGCTTGTGTGCATCTGGGGTCTCTTCCTAAATTCCCACCCTGAACTTCTCAGTCTATAGCTTGGTTCTCAAGTCTACTTCTGTGTATTCTCACAAAGAATTATAATCTAAACATCTTTAATGCCCTGTGGAATCAGAGATCCCTCTCTTGGCTAAATGCAATTAAAACTATACTCTCTGCTTGTGAATGAAATTAAAATGAGAACATTTTTATTTCACCTCTGACTTGTCTAGTAAAATACGTTTCAACTGTATTTCAGAAGAAAAATATCTGGTAAGATTTCTACTGAAGAGTTGGGCTCCTTTCTTAATGAAGTGTCACGCAATTACTTAATCCACTCTGAATTGTTTAGAAAGAGAGATTTACAAGAAAAAAATTATTAAAAAAATATATATTTGAAGTGTTGCCAGGAAATACAATTGTAGTAACTCAGTTATGATAGTCTGTAGCATGGTATTATGAAGACAAATGGATGACTGTTACTTGTAATCATCAGGGTTTTCCAGAAGATTAAACATATGAAAGCAAAGCTTCCTAAGTAATTCCCTAGGAGATTTCATCATATCACAGAGCAGGTTCAAAAGCAACAGCTGATCTAATTCCAAAAGCTCTTAAACTCACTGTACATTCCAGTGTATTCTTCCTGGTATTTTTGTAAGCTTGTTTTCTCCAGCCCCTGCAACGCAAAGCACAGGGCAAAAGGCAGAGGCTCAATGAACAGACTTGGGCGAAGGATCTGCCTGGAATGTGGGCAATGTCCCCTCCCAGATCCCACAGGAGCGGCAGCATACGGCCTCGTCCTCCAGCTCCTCTGGCTTCTGAGGCTTTTGCCTGCTCTGTTCAGATAATCTCAGACCATTTCGATTGATTATTCTCCTTCTGTCCTTTTCCACCTTCTGTCACTCGTCCTGCACTCTGAGCCAGCCCGAGCGGCACGAGTGGGACATTCCACACAGGAATCACTGTGGGAACAGCCAGGGTGCCTGGACACCAGGTTTGATCCCAGCTCTGTTCCCACTGAGCTCTGATTCTGCTCTCACAGCTCATCAGCGCTTGTAGGCAGATTCAGGGACCTTCCTCAAACAATGTCCAGCTGTTTACTGACAGCTCTACAACAAATGGGGCGAACAGAGATCACAAGATTGGCATTAACCAGAATGTGGTAAAGGAAATCATGGCAAAGAACAGAAAAATGCCTGGGCAGGTCCTCAGCCTGTGTGTAAATAGCAAGGCCATGCTGACTTCCACCCTGTCAGTCAATCATGCTAGTTTACATTAATTCAGAATAGAGATCAAGCCTCTGTATTACATGAAGTGAAAGCTGTTGTTTGGGGCTTTTATATACAGCAGCTTATCTCAGATCCTTGATCAAACTCCTCAGATTCTACTGAGGTTGAGTACTATCAAAATAAAATTCCTGAGTGAAAGTGACATCATAATTCTTACTTTTCCTGCAGACTTTGTTTTGATTCCTTACCGAATTAGTGAAATAAAAAGGATTGACATCATCATATATTTAAGGCAAGTTCCAAAGGTTCTCCTATGATGATGCCGTGCTGATTTGTCCACATTATACTACTGTGTAATGCTAGCATTACAAGCAATTATGAGATTTTTATTTGGTTGGAGGCAAGGGTGTTGCTCAAGCTGACTCCACAGTGTGGAACTGCCCCATGTGAGGTCCCACAGCCTTTCAGGCATAGAGGAAAATGTTCTGAGTTAAACACATTTTCTGTATTGTTATTTATTATTCAAGGAAAAGGTGTTAGGAAATCGAGAACAGAGTTGTCTGTGCTCAGTTTTGAGACTGGGGTTAATTTTAGGAGCAGTGGAATTTTATAAGAACCAGGCACTGGTGTCAAAATGTCAAAAGGAGGGATTTTCTGCATGATGTTTATAACTGCTTCTGTTCTGGGCTGCTATGTCAGTAAAACAATTTATACTAAAAATATTTTCAGATGTTCCATCGCTTACTCCCTCTTGACTGGAAAGGTGGCCTGAAAGAGCTGAGATAGGCACTAAATCCAGAAATGAAAAACTGTACCATGAAAAAAGCCTTCTTTAATAGCACAAAAGGCCATGTAAGAGATAGAATACATCATCTGTATTTTCGGTACCAAGACCACCTGCAAGTGATAATGTTTGCATGAATTTTAATTAGAGAAACAACATTTTCTTGCAAGATCTCCTTTCCCTTTCCAAGCATCATAGATGAATAGTTTAAGTTGCTATGGTTACAGTGGGTTGTGTAAGACCCTGGATCAGTGTGATGGTTACAAATTTGCACGTAAAGAACAAAGGCGGCATCTTTTCATTTCAAGCAGATGATTTTAGCTCAAAATATTTCTATGATTTTAAATCAATTGATGTAACTTGATATAGCAGTCATACTAGGTGAAGAAAAATGAAAAAACTTCATGATAGTTTAACTTTCCCATTTAAAGTAAGTCCCTTTGCAATGAAGCATTATTCCAGTTAGAAGTTTATTTTAAGAAAATAAATAGTACTTTTCAACAACCCATATAGAACAGGAGTTTTTATATAGGCTCCAAAAATAATGCCAAGCTGTTGCCTTGGCTCTTGAGCTATTAAAGGCACAGTCTGTTTCTCATGAATGAAGATTGGCTGAGATTTGAACTCTCTCCTAGTTTTGATCCATTCTGTTTTGAAATGTAGCAATCTTATCTTCCCATTACATTGTGTAAGTATTTTTCATTATAGATTGGCATGACATCCACTTAGTGTCTTCCATTTGGAGGCAGCCAATTCCTCCCTTTTGATCCAAACCAGTTGTTAACTGTCTGAAGTATTTCTTTATAGGAAAAAATAAAAAAGCCATCCTTGCAACATTTTAGTGGAATCCTGTGTGAAACTAATTTGTGGGGAAAAGCAAATCAATAGGTGTGTCGGATACGGAGGCAGAAAGACTGCGCCTGTGTGTGTGCACATTGCAGCCTTCAGATGTTTTCATCCAACTAATTTCAAGGGTTAAGAGCGAGATAGTGTGCTAAAGTGATTCCAGATGGGCCAATATTAATATCTTTCTTTTCCTGATGAATGAGAAGGTATGACCCAGTTAGAAAACTGCTAAAATTACAGGCGCCACGGAGGTTTCAGCTGGTGCCCTACCACATAGATATTTATCCTTACCTCTGCAATTATGGTGCTGATGAGCTGCTCGAACCTGCTGAAGGAGGCGTTCCAGGGCCTCCGTGTGTCCCCTGTGCCGAGGCTCTCTTCCACTGCAGTCTTTCCAGTCTATTGAACAAAGGAAATAAACAGAAATGAAACACAAAGGTGCAGGAGAGGGTCTAAAAATATTTTCCTGCCTCTGGTACTTCTCGGCTCTAGAGCAGTTTTACATCTCAGCAGGCAGGAGTCATTTTTAAGTCTGTTGTTTCTCGTACACTGAATTTTCTTTGCCTTTCTTTGCCAGCTGGGTAATCAAAATGATTGTTAACAAAGAGCTCACAACCAGCTCTGAGAAGCTCCTGTAGTGACTGACTTGCCAATGGCTGTTTCTCTCCAGGAATGAGCTCTGGAGCTGCAGTCAGGGCTGCAGCCACTGTCAGCCTGTCCTGACACTCACTCCTCACCGAAGTCACATAAGGCTCCTTCTGCCACTGCTTCTGACACCAGGAGGCTCCACAACTTGCCTACAGATCTGCAGAGCAGAGAATGAGCATCTTCCTACACCTAGGGCTTGCCCTGTAGCCAGAGAAACATGCTTGGAGTAAAATCACTTCTGGGGATCTGCTCCCAGCAGAGGCCTGAACAAACGCTGGCAGTCCCTGCCCTGGAGCCCACAGGCTGCTCAGCACTGCACTCCTGAGGCAAAAACCTGCTGTGTTTGTCCCACACACCTTCAACCTCCAACAGACTTTGTTTTCACTCACTGCTATATGAGAATCTCAGTCTTCATTTTTAAAAAAACAAACTCATCACAAATAGGAAAAATCTGGGTGTATCGGAAAGGAGCTCTTTAATTCCAGACTTGGCTATTTTCATACTTTGATTATAATGAGAAAAGCGCATTGCTTCCTAGCCCAAAGGAGTGGTGGGTCAAGGTATTAAGAGATCTGTCTGCACAGGAGACATGCTCCCATCTGGCTGGCACAGGGGCCACGTACGTACTCAGAGCCACCAGCAGTTTGCTCACTCACTAAATATACAGATCCAGTTTCTAGTGCAAGTTTGGAGTCAAGCATTCCTTCCAATGGGCTCACTATGCCAGGGATATAAATACCTGTTTATTTACACTCAGTGTAGCAGCCAGAGTAAGCCCCACGAAAAGCTGGAAAGAGAAGACATTTGGTATCCTGATAGCCTGTGGGCAGTGTGACAGCCGCAGAGGGGCTGTCCTGTGTGCTCTGATACTGCAGACATCAGGCCCAGCTGCATTTACTGCTCTGTGTGGGGAAAATGTCCTTAGAGCTCCTGTGAGCAGCTAGGAGGGACCAGCTGGAACTCACCAGTCTCAAAGTGCTTTGGTGTTATCAGACTGGCAGAGTTTCAAACAACCTCCTGATTTTTCTATCCCAATAGTTTTCAAACTTTTTGAACCTCAGGATTGTTGACTACCTTAAAAATGGCGCAGAAATCAGACCAGCTCTCCTCATTGTCCATCACTCACCTGCTAATGAATAAACCCAGAATAGTTTCTGTCTGCTGGGATTTCACAGAGAAGCTGCACAACACTGGCCACCCCCTTCCAGGCTGCTGCAGAGTGTGGGGGAAGCAGGAGGACAAGTGCAAGTGCTCACTGTCATCACACAGAGACACATCTCCAAGAGTGTCACCAACCTTTGGTGCTCTGGGATTGGACTGGATCAGCATCAGGACCTGAAGCTTTCCTTTCCCTTGCATATTCTTGTGGCTGCTGTTACAGACAACTTTGTAAAGCACTAATGTATTCCCATTTAAGTTTTAGCTCAGGGCCATGTTTTGTTATGCAGCACTGGTGTAATGTCAGCGTGCTGCCTCCTTGCCGAGCACAAATCTGCTTTTAAAACCAGTGGTGAAGGCACTGTGTGAATAGGGAAGTTCTGCCCCCAGTAACTGCAACGGTAAATAACATCTTGTCTCGCTAATGTGAGTATTACTTAATAAAAAGATTTGCATTTAGACTCTGCTGGTCTTACTGTAAAGCTTAAGCATGTGGCCCTAAACCCAGTAATTCCAGAACTTTCTGTACTCTTAACACCCTGAGATACTGTACAAGGGGAATGAACAGAATTTTCTCCATGTCTTTTGTGCTGATCCATTGAAATCTGCAGGAAAATTTCCTTCACACCCCAAAACTTTGGAACTGGCACATAATGTCAGATTTCAGAAGGTTAATAGCAGGGGTCTGTAAAAAGGGAAGAGAATGCAATATGCTGAAAGCAAAATTCACATCATACAAAGTTGCAGCCTTAAATAGCACCTGTCTTGCCAGGAGTGCTCCTTCTCTGGGGGTATTTGGCTGAATAACTGGCAGCTACTCTGAAAGAATCTGTCCCCCAGCTGATGTAAATTTTGCATTTCTGAGGCCAAGTCCTGTGTAGTTACACCTGGCTATAGTCAAGGTAATTGCACATCACCAAATTATTCAGTTATCCACAGTAGATTTTTTCCCGTGATTGTAGCCCATTTGTGTTCTCAAGCAGAATATTTCTTTACCCTAGTTCTGGTATTGTTCTGGAGAAACCACAAGAACAAAATTGAAGCAAAATGGGACAATGGTAATGCAAAAGCCTTATTTATCCAACCTTCTCCATTATGACTAGAGTAGGAACAGCTTGTTATATTTTTTCACATTAGCATGCAAGGTTATTAAATTGCTACATTAGCCTAATAAAAACTAGTGTTAATGCAATAAAAGGAAAAGTCCCTTTTTACTGCATTAATCAATACAAGGGGAGCTGTAACACACTGAGCCAGTTTGGCAGGGAACATTAAGTCTGGGAAAGCAACTAACAATACAATTTGATTATAATAGATTAAAAATTACAAATGACAAATCATAGCCCTAATGGAGTCTGAGAAGACTTGTCAGAGGCTGGAAAAGGAAGAAAGGCTTTTGGACATTTCTGGAACATTTACAGGCTACGTCCTACCACTATGTGTGTCCACACTGGAGAATTTTAGGTACAGGATGATGTAAGAATGGTCCAGCGAATGGGATCTGTAATGCTACAAGGTAAAATAAAAAACTATATGAGATGCATGCAAGTGTTTTGCTTCTAGCAGCTCAGAATCAGGTTTTGATCCATTCATGTACTGAAAAATGAAGTCTCTCCTAAGAGAAATGAAGATTGAAATATTTCTAATTTTTTAAAGTTTTAATGACTAGACAGCAATTTTCTGTCAAGGGACTGGAAAAGAATAAAAGCCAAGACATTCATGTATATTTATACATAAATTATTATTTTGCTTATTTTTGGGGGGTTGGAAGGAGTTGAGTTTTATTATTTATTTCACTCCTAGATGACATGACAGTTACATCATAAACTCCAACATCACTAAGCAAATGGGGAGAGCAGACAAACCCAACCTACTTGAAGGAGAAGCATATTCAGGAGTAGATTTGCGTGGAGGTCCCCATCCTCTCATGTTGTATGCTGAGACACGGACATAATATCTCTGGCCCTGCAAACGGAAACAACTGGAGTCAAAACTATCACTGGATTCAAAATCTTGGCTGTAACAACTGCAAAGCAGTACCTCACAAAGGTTTTTGGGTTTTTTTTCAGTGAGAAACTTAAATAGCTTTAATAATTTAAATGCACTGTGATAGTTTGAGACATACTAGAGAGATTTGAGGACAAGGTTTGAGAGCCAGTTTTGTTTGGTGTAAAAGATACATACAAAGACAAATAACAAAAATGATTGCCATTAACATGTGCATTCCTGGAAGAAGGAGAAGAGAAAGAGTTGTTATTTGAAGTACATCAGAGTAGGGCCTAGATTTCTCAAGAGCCTTTGATCTGCACTGATTATCCTGTGATCCAGAAAACAGCAGCTTTCGCTTCAGTCTTTCCCAGTTTCTCCTGAGAATGGTAACTCTAAAGATGGTTCTATTCCTTTGTGACTTTCCGATTGTGGCTACAAGGCACATTGTGCTCAATCACAGGAACATGTTGCTACAAGAAAGTCTCTGCAGTGATTTCCAAGGGGTGGTGATGCAAATTCTTGTGTCTTTGTATCACTGTTTGGCCATCAAGGTCTAAATGAGTCCTCTGGAACTCACCGTCCTGAGGCCTGTGATGGAGCACCTCAAAGAGTGAAGATTATCCATAATTATTTCACCAGCCAAAGGAGAAAAGTCTTCTGAAGAGCTCCATTCCACTAGAAACAAATAGCAGGAGAAAAATCAAGTCAGGTACCAGTCCAAGCAAAGAATCCAAAGGACTTGAATCACTCACAGGTTAACTTTTCTCCTAGCAATTTCCCAGTCCATATAGATACTAAAAGTCATGTTCAACAGTAACGTATAGCAAATACCCAGTAGTTAAATTATATCTCTGTGTATGGGAGACAAAACCAAAATATTGTTCAAAAGCTTTTCAGGAAAAAATGCTTAAAAATAGACTGCAATACAAATTACTTTAAGTCACTGTTTCCCTCATTTAAAGAACTTCCTTTTAAGGACAGAGAAGTAGTGGGAAAGAGAAGGTGAAGGAATTGGACCTGTCAATGCCATTTGGCAGTTTATACACCCTAACCAACAAAAAGCACTGGCTTGCATTGGATCTGCACAGGTGGGCATGGGCAGAGTCCTTTTGGCTCCTCAGGCCCACAGACTGCCCTTGGCTAATTTGGATAGAAATATTCTCCTTGGACCAGACACTCAGTGGAGCCTAATGGTTGGTGTTGGTGGTTCTGGCTCTCCTGGCCAGGCCTGCTGCTGCTCTGGTCACTGCAATTACAGAGCTCCAGCAGGACCTGGTGAGCTGTATCCACTTTTGGAGGGATTTGAGTGCTGCTGGGCTGACAGACCCCTCCCATCTTTCCTTCAGCACAAACTGTGATGGGAACCTTCACCGCCGTGCTCCTGTCGCGCCTGTTCCTGCTGAGCTCAGGGGTTAGGAATCAGCAGTCCCACTGTCCAAACTCTTCCTCAGTACTTGCAGAAATTATTGTGCACATAAAATTGTATTGAGCAGACCATGAAGCTCTACTAGATCATTAAAAAAACCACCAAACCAATATGTGCAAGGGAGGAAGGGATGGCTGCAGGCAGGAAACCAGCCTTTTTTCTTAAATTATTCTTTATAAATGAGAGGCGCCATCCTGGTTAATCCTGAAGTCGTATCTCTGGGAATGATTTGTACCTTCAGATTCAAACTTCCAGGAAAACCTATCAGAACCATAGTGAAATTAATCTCTTGAATTATTCCACAGCAGAAACTGGGGAATCTCATGAATTTCCTGGATTTACACTAAAGAATTCAATATAAAGCTTTCCTTTATTTCCTAAAAACTATTCACAGAATAGTTTTTGTATATTTATTTGTATATTCATTAGTATTGGAGTTGATAATTTAGAATAGATCAGAGGATAAAGGTATTCTAAATTCAACATGTGGAATTTTCATCTTCTGGCAGTTTCATACTGGTATTTACACGTTAAAAGAAAACGGCTTTAGAGAATTTCTTGTTCAGCATATACAACACTTAACTGCCAACACATTTTTCTGAAACAGCCAAGTATCAATAGCACAACTCATTTTTCCCTTCTCCCCTAATCGCTCCTTTTCTATGATTGCAGTTTGTGAATGCACAGCATGCGCTGCAACATTTTTGTGTTTGCTGCAATGAAAAGAAGATTGGGTTTTAATATTCTCATTGAATTTTTTCACTGTGTATTTTTCTAGTTTTCCATGTGTTTTAAATACCTAATTATTGCCGCCTTTAGTGGGAGCTATCTCTGTACATTAGTAGGAAAAAGTAGAGACTGTTGCAGTACCATATTAGAGGGTTTTGTTGACAGTTTAATTATAGGAATACTTAAAAGTAACATAGAACTTGGCTTGTCAGACTTCCCATTGTAAACCGTGATTTTCAAGGGTTCTACCTCCACTTGTATTAAATGACTGCAGACACCGTACACATGCTGCAGACTTAGACACGTTTTCTGTTTTCCGGAAGGAGAAACCCTGTTCAAACTGCTGAACATGTTGTTGACAGGCTTGCAGTCACTTCAGGTACCATTTTTCTTTTCAAGGATTCATGTCAAGCAAGACAGTGTCACTCAGGACAGATCCTGCCAGAAAATCCTGCCTTCATTGGAATCCCCAGGCATGCCCGAGTGTCCAAGAGAGGGGCAGTGGTTGGGTCACACTTCATGCAGCACAAAGCAAAAGCCAAGCGTGAGAGATGTAGCTCTAAGCAGCTTTTGATCTTCCCAAATTTTTAACTGTTCTATGGATTGGAGGCTGCCCAGACATAAACTGGTACATCAAGAGGCATATTTAAATTTGGGTAGCTTACACAAATAAACATTGCAGCCCTGTCCTTGATGTGGGTCCCCTTCCACTTGCATTTGGCATTTAGAGGACTGCTCCCAGTATTTAGAGATGTTGGCACACTGTCTGGAGAGGAGTTAATGCCCGAATCTGAGCAGGATTGCAATCCTACCTGTCTGCAATCCTGTGACCAGCAGGAACACCACAGTCCTGGTGGTGTGACTAGCAACAGCATGGCAGCTTGTTTTCAGAAATAATCCAAGAGTTTACTCCTGAACTGCTGAGTTCAGGGAGAGGCGCTGAGTTTCCAAGGGGAGAACAGGCTGCCGTGGTCTCCAAAGCCATCTCAGGAGCAGCAGGGAAGCCTGAGAGGTTTTGTGATAGTAAATCCCAGGGCTTTGCTCTGATCTCCCAGGGCAGGCTGGTGTCAGTGAGCCCCTGTGTGCTGGGTGACGCTGGGATGTCCCAGCCCCTGAGGGACAGCAGCTGCCTTGGAGAGTGACCGAGTGCTCGTCCTGTGCTGAGGATGCAGTGGGGTTCCCCCTGGCCCCCCACCATCTCATCCTTCACTGGCTGCCAGGCTCAGGCTCAGCTGTGCCTCTCCTTGTGCGGCTGGCAATGCCAGCATTTTGCATTTTTTTTTAGTTTAGCCAGTGGTGGCTGAGCCCCATGTAATTGAAACACAGGAATATGATATTAACTTGTGGATCAGGTTATGGTTATCATGGTTGAGAACCCTTCTTTTAAAGGATATTTACCTAACAAGATGGTGTATCCAAAGTCAGTCAAAACTTAATTTTCAAATATATTTATTTTAAACCCTCACTTTTGGGAAAAAACCCATCCCCCATTTTCAATAAAAATTTCCATAACTGAAAAATAAATATTTTTTCAACAGCTGTGTTGGAATAGTGCCTTCTTTTTCCCCTCATTTCAAAGTATATCTGTCATAAAGTAACTCATAACAAGTTTCAGAATTTTCTTGCTTACTTATAATTTTAACAAACTTTTCCTCGCATGATTTTACTGATTCAAATGAGAAGAAGATGACATGATACATCTTTAAAGAAATACAAATCGGTGGAAATAATTTATCACTTAGGTTTATATCTCCTGTTCTAAATTGCCAATTTTCAGGTCTCTACAGTAATGGTCATCTAAAAATAATACATACTATTCTGCTATACTGATTCATTTGGCTAGAAACGTCCTAGGAGACATGAATACCAGATTTCCTATTTTATAGAAGTGAAAATGAAGTAAGGAGGGGTAGAGCACCTTGTTCAGTCAACAGGCCCCAAAACAAGGGCAAAATCCATGTATTAGGCCAGTGTTGCTCTCGCTGCCTGGCTTTGTGGGATAGCTGCAGCTCTTCCTGGTACCAATACAAAGCCATGGTCTTACCCTGGTGATGGATCTGGACCTAAAAATTATGTAATTTGTGCATGAGCAACCCATCATGAAGATTTAGCTAAATCTTTGCCTCCTTTGTAAGAGACAGAGTACTGGGACAGAGCAAACAGAAATTACCCACTACTTGTGTCATGCTGAAGTCCTTGGGACTTTAAGGAAGAACAAAAGGCTGCCTCACCTCAGCACGTAAATGCTGAATTATAAACATGCTCGAGTATAGAAAGCTGAGGATGAAGAGGGTCCTTTATAAGAGCCCAGGAACAGGAGCTGGTCTTGTAGACTGCACCAACTGTGCTGTAAAGGACCTGAAAGCTGTTGGGTGAATTAAGGATGGAGCATGTTCCAGTCCTGTTCTGAACACCCCAAAGGGCTGCTTTGTTGTGAACGCTGAATGTCTTTGCTGTTGCGGCTTTCCATCTGACACTTCATGTTATGTCAGAGCAGGGCTTTTTTGTGTGTTTAATATATTGGTGACTATGTGTTTTAATGAAGGTGCCCTGTATTCCAGAGCTAGCAAATGCACGATGTGTTGCTGCGGTCGCCAAGATAAGTAGTAATTTTTAAATAAACAGCAGTATAAACAGTTACATAAAACTCATGTAAATTGCTGGCACATAATTTTAGACTGGCTTAAGTTATGTAACTTACTTGTGGCCAAGTTTTTTTTTTTTTTTAAATTTTTTTTTTTTTTAATACTCAATTCACTCACTTTAAAATAAAGGGAGAAGCTTATTTTCACCTGTTTCTTTTCCACTCACAATCTTTCTGTTATACTGAGCATGCCTTTAACAGCTTGTCAGAGAGGTGGACAGACAGACAAAGGGCAAAGGGAAGACACACAACACTTCCTGACCCTATTGTAGATTCATTCAGGAAAGCATCATCTCTGGAGTTAAATAAATAGCCTGAGCCACAGTCAAATTTGCTTCTTGTCTTGACATTTGTTTTTCCTTGCACTTGAATTACTGAGTAGATTAATTAGACCAAGGGACAGGAGTTCAGTTGCTGCTTGTTGGGGTCTGCAGAGTGGTGTATGGAGCTGGAATTCTGCATTTTGTTCCTGCATTTGGCACTGACTTGCTGAGTGACCTTGGGCAGTGCATTCTGCCTTTCCAGCTTTTAAGGCAGGCTTGAGCAGCAAAGGTTCTGTCTCCTTCCCCTCCTCCCGTGTACAGGGCCTGGGATGATGGTGGTCTTATCTGGTATTTCCAAGGGCCTCCAAACAAATAATTGTGTTATTTATTAGCTTCCTTTGAAATATAAAACTGACAGAGACCACCACCAGAAACCACTTCATGCCATATTTTTCTGCTTGCTGATCTTGACAAAAAAATTTCAATGATTTGCTCTCATAATGTCTTAGCAGCTGGATTTAAGGACATAAAACACTACCATTCATATTAATAAAATGAGGAGAAAGACTCTAAACAAATATTTAACAAACAAGTGAAGAGACCTGAGCACTAGTGAAAAGCAGGAGTCTGTTGGTGTAGAGTGTCACCAGCTCTGATGGAGAGCATTGTCTGCAGTATTTGGTCAGCTCCTCCTTGCTGTTTTCAAAAGTTCTTTCCAGCCTGATTTAAGAAAGGAACACAATTTTTTCAGATTTTCAGTTCAGGCTGTGTTCATGCCTCTCTCACGTTTGGAAATCCTCCAGTGATAGGAGAAAGACGAATCATACCAGCTGTAGGGACTACTGACAGCATAATGCTTCCATTAGGAAAAAACAAATGTTTGGCACTGAGCAGTTTGTGCAAACACAGAAGTTAAAATACAGTCATGGCCTGTGGATTTCTAGGTATAGCTTAAATTAAAACCTGAGCTCCAAGCTGCTCTAAATACTAGTGTTCATTATTTTGGATCTTATCTATCATTTCAGTTATTTCTGCAAACTTATCCAAGGTTCTTTGCACTGGGTTAGTTGAAGCATCAGTAAAGCTGAAGAGGAATGAAAAAATACGCAAACAAACAGCTCTTTGCCCTCCTGAGGCAAACAAAGCACTGCAGTGGTGTGGTGGGAAAGAGCTGCACGGGGGTTTAAGGGTCTTTCAGCAGAACAAGACAGAACAGTGCAAGACAGAGTACCAAAAAAAGCATCTCTAGACTAGTCTGAGAGAGCACATCTTCATTTGGAACTTCTGTGGCTATAAATCTTCGTGATACTTATTTCAGAGATTTTTTTTTTTTTTTTAATAATCAAATACTTTATTTGCAGTAAATCTTCTTCCCAACAGCTCTGGGCTCCTTTGCATTTTACGCCTGCTAACAATAACCCATGATGTTAAATAACCTTTCTTGTGGCCCTGTTCCTGGATGTTCCTTTGACCCAGGCCAGAATACTCTATTTTATGTCTTGACATTTATGGGAACCATTATGACAGCAGGCTGGGTGCCAAAGACACATCTTTGCTTGATCATGGTCTCACTAGTTCATCTTAAAGCAAATCTACATTATATAAATGATTTACAAGATACTATTTTTACTGAATTTTAATAAAATTCTCACCAAGAGAATTAAAAAAAAATTTTGATCTTTTTTCTCAAGTGTTTGATTAGTGTTTTCTAAATCCCAGCAATTCTTTATCTGTTTGCAGTAAGGCCAGCTATTCCAGTACAAGAAGGAAACTTTTTCCTCTGTTAGTGAAAACGACATTTCTTACTAACATTTTATAAATAACTAAGAAAATGTGCCATGTGGGTGTACATTCAGCCTTCCAATGTGGGCCAGCGGTTAGAAAGCTACAATGGATTATAATAACAGCCAAGATTTGTTTCTCGGCCCTGAAATGACAAACATATCCCACTGTGGCCGTGGAAAGAAGAGAGTATGTATTAGAACTGTGAGAGGGGATTAGAGAATAAATGGAGTTCTTATGCAGAGGCTCCACATCCTAAAAAAGCTTGGCTTGGATTCTGCGAGCTTCCCCTCCCAGTGGGAGCGTTGCTCTGCTGTGATCTGTGCAGCCAGAGCCGGGGGAAGCTCCCGCACGCAAGGATGATCCTTGGTGGGAAGCACGCACGGGGCAGGCTCAGCCTGGTCCCAAAACATGACGTTAAAATCGAATTCACAATGAGCAGCCGGGAAAACACGCACAAAAAAGTGATCGGTCGCAATGTATGAGGCACAGCAGAGCGCTGCGCAGTGCGGGGAACAAAGGAAGGAAACGCACAGACAATAATTCAGGTTATCTGTTTAATGGGATTCCTCTCCTTGTCCTCTAGTTCTCCTGTGGTATGAAGAGGGACTTTGTGGTGTAGACATTGATTAACCGTATTTAAGGCTTTTATTTCTTTATAAACTAATCCCTACAGTAACTTAAAAAGCTTTTACCTTCCGTAGCAATGCGGACAGGTGTTACAGCCAAAACAGCCTTGATCTGGGGAGCTTTTACTTAATTTAATTTATTGCAAATTAACACAAATTTCTAATAATTCATTGAAAGTGAGAAGAAAGTAAATATAATTTAAAAAACATTTAAGTGAACACCTTCCCACTATCTTTCCTAGGCTGAATTTAATCCACTCATACTCCCCCTTTCCTGCTGTCAGCTTCCCTTCCCTTTGCTGCGGCTTTCACTCAGTGCTGCGTTTGCTGTCACACTGAGACAGAGCCAGGCCAGCTGTGAGCAGCACGTGGCCTCTCCTGACCTCCTCCCGCTCCTTCAGTTGCCCCTGGTACTGGAACCTGCCATCCATGCCCATCACTGCTCAGGAGTGAGCTGAGTGGGTGCTCAGGTGTGAACTGACTGAGCTCAGACCTGGGTGGAGAGGGAGCTGGTGGGTGTTCATTGGTGAATTAACTGGGTGCTCATGCACAAACTGATGGGGTGTTCATGCCAGAACTTACTGGGCACTCATGCATGGAAGCAGGAAACCCTGCAGTTCATGCTCAAAACACAAGGTAGGAGCTTGCAGGAGATCCTAAGGCCTGAGTCCAAATTTACAGACGCGCATCTGTTCTGGGGGTCAGATCTGATTACTAGAAAGGGATCGGGCTTTGGTTGGGGAGGCAGATAAGACCCAGACCTTTGATGCATGTCAGTGGTCCAAGAAAGTCCATGATGGGCCAGAGAAGACTTAAGATGAAGCTGTGAGCAGGGAACTTTTGCCATAAAACCTTTGAAGGCATTCTGGTTTTGTTTAAGTCTTCAGGGAGTCTTCATTCCCAAATCCATTAATCAAAATACCTGCTAAATCATGGACCTCCCTCAAGACAGAAACTGAAGATCTTCAGTCCCAGTCCTGCCACTGACTACAAGGAATTCACATCTTCTCTGCCATACCTATGAACTAGAGCTAAAAAAAGCCCCAAAACTTATTAATTTTGGTAAGTCAAAGCAAATGTAAAAGGCAAAGCAGTGTCTAAAATTCAACAACATCATGATACGAGCCTTTTTCCTTAGAAACCAAGGCAGATAAAAGTAGAGCCTGTATGTCTGGATTTTCTCAGAGCTATTTATCCTGAGCTGCTGTTCAAAATCCTTATAAAACACAAAGCAGGAGGAAAGAATGATTCAGCTGAGTAACTGGTGTTTGATTAGCTACATTAGTTAATTACACCATCACTTAATAGGTGATTCATGTTCAAAGGTGATTTTAAATACATAACAAACTTAAATAATAGAAGGTCTTAAATTTTATGTTAAGTCCAGCACATACTACAGACATTGACAGGAGCTGGAAATAGAAAGGTTTGTTTTAACTTTTATACATTTCTGTACTGGCTAGGCATAAAAATAGAAGTCAAATTGCACAGTCCTGTTAGCTACCAAAATGTAACGTGCAAATAAAGTGCCCGGGAGACCTAATAAAATGCCATAAATGAACTACTGTAAAAAATATCAGACCACACCTATTCAGCAGGATAAATTCAAATGTCTTACAAAGAAATGTATTCTCTTCTCTTTTTATGGAGCAAGAACTGTTTTGAGGAAAGAAAAAATGAGTTTGAAAATATACAAAGAAACTTTGAATAATAAGTGGAAAGGATTTCAAGACTAAGTGCAGAATGCTGCTCAGTTCCACTATGGACTGGACCAGAATCAAGCAGTGATGCAGCATCTACCTTAGAGAGACACAGATATTATTATTAAAGCACTTTGTTTTCATTAGATTCACTTCCACAAGCATTCATTTCCATAACCAGGGTTCTTCTAGAAATCAAAGAAAGCACAGGCTTCCTGCTTTCCACTCTGACACTGCTGTGTGAGCAGATAGTTGTCACCAAAGTGTGGAGAAATATATATATAGGTATGGGTATAGATATAGGTCTACAGAGATATAGCAATACATCTGTACCTTTAGGTCTTTGAGGATCACTGCAGGGAGCCTGCTATGGAACAAATCCAAACTTGATCAAACATGGAAGGCCAACTTTTGATAAACATTTCAAATACATAATTAAAAAATGTGGTATCTGCTGTTTTTATGTGCTCATGGGGGCAAGCAGAAGCCCACACAAAATTATGAGATTATTTGGCTGTGAAAGGATTACCCCCAAGAATAAAACATGCAGAATCACAATCAAAATTTATAGATCACTCCTGTAAAGCCTTGGAGGTTTTTCACACTGAAATCTTCAATGTAAATTTTTCATCTGCTTGGAGAGAAGCCAGCTGAGAATCTCAGATCCAGATTTCTTTTGAGCTCCAAGGCGCCTCTCAAACAGGCCCAGGCTCCTCATTCCTGAGCACAGGAATTCCTCATTCCCGACTCTGAGTGTGAAGGCAGCTCCACCCATCCTTCAGCTGAGACTCCCAATGACAACAGCAAATTGTACTGATCTGTTCTGGACTGGAACTGACCCATTTCATGCAGCCGTGTGACAGCAACATCCTGGGGCTGCTGAATATCCAGCCAGGACTGAAACAGTGACTCAAGGACAATTAAAACTATTCTCATTAAAAAAAAATAATTCAGAAATGGACCACAAAGTACTTTGGAAGAACGGAGGCAGGGAACGACCTTTTCTCAAAATTTAAGCAAAGCATAACTCCTTTCCTGATCTAAGCCAACCTGTTTTGTTTTGTGTTTTAAAGAGCTACACTGACTGTAAATAAAAATCTTCTATCCATCCAAAAGAAATCCTGGAAGCAGCTGGGAGGTTCTGACAAACATGAAATACTCTGCTAAAATACCAAACTGAACAAAAAGGTAAAAAGGGCTAAAGTGGCCTAGACAGCTCAGCATCACTATCTGGAAAATAACTTGGCATCCACAGCCACAACCAAACAGAGAAGATTAGCTTTGTTCGCTACATCAAACGTGTCTTTCTTCCTCTCTCTTCAAACTTAAATAGTTCCAGGCTCTAAAATAAATTTGCTCGACTTGGGTTATACAAGCTGTTTCATTTTTTTTCTTCAAAAGGGAATATAGATGTTTGTTTAAAAATTGTAAATAAAATATAAACAGAGATTTTTCATTGCATGGTGATCCTTTCCAGGTAGTGATCAGCACTATGTCCATTTTTCTTCCTTATCGTGTACTTTGGGATCACAGCACTATTATGACTACTTCTGATGGGAAATGGATGAAAAAATAAATCATGCAGTAAGAGGAGATTTATCTGTACTTATTCACTGTAAAAGCAAAATAATAATCAGGTTTAAAATCCATAGAAAATATGTGTAACAAAATTACTTAACATTACTTTTAATTTTTTTTCTTTGAAAAAAACCTGCTTCGTGTATGTGCATGTGTTGTGTGGAACATGTGAACCCTAGAAAGGCTGATTAGTGAAAGACAACAGTTCTTAAAAGCCCAGCAAGCACTTGCTGCTTGTCTCTAGTGGGATGTTCCTGGGTGCTGAGTGCTCTCTGTCTGGATGATGCTGCTGTGGGGTATTTTTCATTGAGCTGGTTGCAGTGGTGCAGCTCTGGGATAACAAAACATCCTGCAATACCAGTGTGGTGGTGTAAACAGAAAGCTCTCCTTGGCTTCAAACAGTGGCAAGTTATTTTGTATGTCAGCGTGGAATGTTTTGATTGTGTTTCCAAAGATGTAAAACTAAAGCAGGTCCTTAGTACTTCCATGGTGGCATGTGAAGTTTGGCTCTAGGGCACAATTAGCCAAGGGCAGGGGTTTTTTCCTCGGTATTACAGTGATGCTTCACATCCTTCCTAAAACTGGCTGGGGTGAGGTGTCTCTGGCTTTGAGTCATTCTCTAGTGTGGAGCAGATTATTACTTTTATTATTGATTTATGTCACGCCTGTCTGCTTCCAGCCTCAAAACACTTTACTAAGTTACAATATGCTTAGGAATCATTTCACGTCAGCCACCACCACTCTGCAGCCTTCTCCAGAGAGAAACTGAAGGGAGCCATTAGGATGGTGCCTGCAACATTAAACAACAATCCAGGAGAGGAAGTAAAGAATACTCTGGCTCCTTAAAGCAATGGCTGAACAGAATGCAGTCACTGAGCTGCCATCCAGCTGGGACACCAAAGTCAATACCCATTCACTGTGTGTGGTTAAAATTAAATCTCCTAATGAAGTGAGATGGTTTTAGTGGTTAGAGAGTGAGTGCAAAGTATTATTCTCCTGTATGATTATTTGTAAGTTATACAGCTAACAAGGGAAAAGATCACACACAGGAAAACAGCAGACAGTTAGATAATGTTCCAAGCCCAGTTTCTAAAAGACATTTGGGCAAATAAAGCTTTGGAAAAAAAAATTAAAAAAAAAGAAAAAAAAAAGGGGAAAAAAAGAAAGATGACACGGAAAAAATTGAATTGGCAGCTTTTCACTGTTTTAGGGAACTAAACTAAATCAGAATTGATGTCAGTTTTTATTCCCTATAGTTCAGGTCCAGAGAAAAGAACATAATTAGTTTCTGTTAGTGAGCAGGTATTCCCTAAACACTGTTGCAAATGCTCCTGAATTTCAATTTGCTTAGAAAAAGAAATAGTAAAGTATTGAGGGGGGAAAAACCCCACCATAACAGCCTTTTTTTTTGTTGTTATTGTTGTTCCTGAATTAGCAAAATGTTTCAATGGTTTTCTGGACAGGAGGTTTATATATCTGACTAAAAAGATCCTCACACTTTGTTATCAAGCTCTCTTTTCAGGGCTAGTAATTGCTAGCTGGTTCTAATCATACTTGCAAGTGATCATTTGAAAGGTTCATTTTATGACCCCTCAAAGTAGCACAAAGAATCTCACTCTGTAATGTAATAAACAATTCGACAACCAGTGCTTAATTAATTCCTGAAAGTCACCAAAAGGAGCTATTAATGATCTTTCTTTTTATCTAACCGTAAATATGCAAGTCTCCTGGGACAAAGGATTTAAAAAGAATATTCTGGCAAGACTAACTGTCAACTTGATAAAGCATAAAATGATCATGAGCGAGGGCAGTTCAAAACACAGGGCAGGGCTACCTGGTCTGATCAGAAAGTTAGCTCGGGTTGGATTAAATTTCTCTGAATGCTGTGCTTATCAAAAACAGGACACCATTGACATGGTATAAACCAGGCTCAACCCAGATGAATACCCAAGAGAAAACTACTGCAACCTTCACAAAATTATTTTTAAAAATTAGCTCTATTTGGGAATTTGCTTTCCTGTGAGAATACCACAAATCATTATAATTAGAGGGTGGACAATGTTTCAGGGTTATTTAAAATACAACTATTGCGAAGAACAGTCTGATGTTTTCTAGAGAACTTTCGTGTTTTAGGAGCCCAAGTATTGTTTTCACAAGTAAATCAGGTAGTGGGAAGCTCTTAAATGAATTTAGTTTCCTGGCAACACAACCCATTGCTGAAAATTCAATTTAGGCTTCTAAAGGGCTTTGATGTTTTTGAAAATCACACTTCCAGCAGCACTGCACAGCTGACTAGGTGTAATACATCTTCTACTGAGGCTATCAGGGCATTATCACTTTGATGGCCTCAGTGGTATCTGGGAGGTTGGGGGTTTTTTTCACAGAATGTAAAAAATTATTTTGCTGGGCACAACCAGTGATGAGTGGAATCTGTGACCAGTAGAAGGAGGAGGAAAGAGAGAATGTGCCTTTTCCAAAATAAGCTTCTGTAGCACTTTGGGAGCTTGTGCTGATGGCCGTGGAGCTTGTGCACGGCATGTCCCACCTTTGGAAGGGCTCCATGAGCTGCTGGACCCTCGAAGGATGGGGTTTTTCTGAATCTCTTCTGTTGAGGCCATTGCTGGGACACCCACCCATAGAAACACGAAACATACTCCCCACCACACAGCCAGGATGGTTCTGGCTGTGAGTATGGAAATTTTGGGTTTAGGTACCTCTGAAAGGAGTTCTCAATGATTAATACAAAGAAACAAACACAGGAGGAAGCATGAAGGGAGAAACTGGGGGAAATAACTAAGAGGACTTTCAGGCTCCCACTCCTTCACTCTGCTGGGCAGGGCCAAGGAGGCTTCAGATCCCCAGTCCCTTGACCTGTGGGAGGATTCATGCTCCCACTGGAAGCTGGAGGCTGTGGATTGCTGTGCTTAACACTGAAGAACTTACTGTTCCAAAGATTGTAGAAAACCTGAAAGTTCCTTTAAACAGGAAATTTAAAAAATTCTCATTTTTGTTCTAATCTTCAATAAAACTTGCTTTTTTTCTTAATGTTGGAATTTCCTGTGGAACAGAAATTCTGTTTTAAAACCATCTCTATTCAACAGGGCTATTCAGATGGAAGCATTTTCTTATTCATTCCACTTTGCAACTAACTGGTGCCACCCCAAATGTATCACTCTTCCAAGAATGATGTGGCAGCCCTGGAATAGCTAATTAATTGGGCTGTATGATGCCTGTGCCAGAAGTTTCAGCTTCCAGAGGCATTCCTTTAAGGAATGGTGGTGTGGGTTTGGCTCTTACAAGGATACACATGGTTTCAGGAGCCCACAGGCACCAAAAGTTAGTTTGTGTTTTGTAACTGCTCATCTCAACCCAGTCATTGAGCTGATGTCTTAACCACAGTGAGTCAAGAAAACTTCTTCAAAGCACTCATGGAGAAAGCTTCTCGTTAATTTTTTTTTTTTTTTTTTTTAAATAAAAATTTTGTCCTTGGGTAATCTTTCAAGAAAATTCCATTTCTATGTCTGTTTACTGGGAAAATAATTACATTTAAACACTACTTGCATCATAATATAATCTCTTGTAGATAAATACCTTTGCCACTTAGCCCTCAAATTTTTGTACATTGTTAGGAGAATGAAAGATGTCTAAATCCAGTACCTTTATACTTGGTCACCACAGCTGAGTTGACACTGAGGGGTTCTTGGAAGGTGACAGTGAGTGATGTACTGCTCGTTACCATGAGACAGACATTGGTTGGCGCCTCGGGGGCTCCTGGGAGAGAAGAGAAAACATCAGCGCTTCAGCACAACAAATCCTATTCAAACAATGTTCCTGAGTCTTCAAAGAACCCACTGAAAATCACCCTGCAATTGTGAGCTTCGGGTTATAGGTGTTTGTTTTCTGCCTTTTGAGCATTTTAATTAGTGGCCCTGCTAACAATATCCTGCAGACACCATTTGTTTCTATCATGGCTCCTTTTTGGTTAAAAATATCTTCCTGCCTATATGTAACCCAGTAAAACAGATTCATGCTAATTATGTCAATGAAAAGCCCCTATAAATCTCTTGGGGTGGATAGGAGGAGAGAGAAAGGACAAAACCACAAAATGCTAATGAAACTTTTATGGTTTCACTAACAAACTCAAATTTATCAAAAAACAGAAAACATTTTTATGTTGTTGGGATTAAAAAATTTCGAATTCCACATTTTTTTGGTGTAATGGTTTCAAAATACAGTGTTCATTTGAGGCCTAACATTAAAAAAAAAAAAGGAAAAAACCAGCTTAATTTGCAGAATATCAATCAGACTCAATTCAGAAATCAAGCACAAAATGTCATTACTTACTACTGGGATTTATTTTAAAAATCAGTATATTAACTTTCACTCCTTCTGTATTTCCTGTATTTAGTATCTAAGAGAAGGAGCACTACATCTGTCTTGAAGAAATAGCCTTAGCGTACATAAAATTTGAGAAAATTATTTGTAAGCACATTTATATAAAGATGGCTGTGAAAATAATGGCAGTGATTGTATTTCATCCCATGGGATACACCTAAAAGATGCACATGTCTAGAAACAATTCGGGCCTGTTTTCTCCTTCATTTGGGCCCGAATTCCCATTTAATTTGGATACAGACTAACTTGTACAACTGTTTAAAGCGACTCAATTTGTGGCTGTGGTAATGAAATGGATGCCAAGATTAAGATCAGTGCTTACCAAAATTAAGGTCAAATTTTCACAATACTTATGTGCAAAGTGAAATTTCACTGTCTGATCAAATACTTAGAACAATCCCATTCCAAAATAGTAAGTTCTTTAGACAAATAAACAAATTACAACGGTGAAAAGGCCAATGTCCCCATTCCTCTTCTTGCCTATTGTATGTTGTTATATAGCATCCGGTGTTAAATTCTGAGCATGTTAAATGAGATTCAGGAGTAAATGTGAAGAGAGATAAGCAGGGCAGAATCATTACATCCCAAACACAGAGCTGGGATGTTGGATGTCTTATAAATTTTGTGCAGCCTGAGGAGCCGTGTGCTTGTTGCCCGCAGATATTTGGTCCTTTATTGTTCTAACATCCATTTCTTTCTCCCTCTTGGAAAGGCCATTTCACCTTTGTGCCTCAGTTTCCCCACCCCAGCCTCCTCCCACTCCACAGCAGGGCCGTGAGGATCAGCACCTTTGGAGAGGGTTCTCAGCTGCAGATTCCTGCCTGGAGTCTCGCTGTTTCCCTGTACTTGATGCTGTTTGGTTTTTGCTTTTTTTCCTTTTATATGTTCTCTGTATTTTTCACACATATATTTGTAGCTCTGTAGCCCATCGTATTAGTAGCTAGTTTTCTCAGTACTTTTCCACAGCCTTTCCTTAAGCAGAAAGACAAAAAAATATTCCAGACTTCTAAACCCCAGGAGGTGCAGGGCAGCAGTGCTGTCTTGGTTCTTCCTGGGCACCAAGGTTGAGAACAACTCTTTGAGATACATGTTCAAAGAGCACAGCTAATGCAGAGGGGGGATTCCAGAAAAGGGGCTTGACCTGCATTGCATCACCACTTGCCTCCTAATTGGTGCTTTTTATCCATTATAATAATTTCCTAAAACCTATAAAAATGTACTCGTCCCTGTAGGGGTGGGCTTTTGTGAACATCTTTTCATAACTGCCCCTGAAGGCCTTCAAATAAAGATCCTCTTCTGTATCACCTCCTTATTAAAATTACCTCGAGTTTCACTTCCAGGTTGAGAAGAAGGCAACATACTCACGGGCATGCTCGTATCCGGCCTTCATGCGCTGGTAGAGCCTGGCCCTCCACTCCCAGCCCTTGAGCTGCTTCTCCCTCTCGGTGCTCTCCGTACCCAGCCCTTCACTCACCGCTTGTGCTGACAATTCCATCACTCTCTGCTGGGCCTCCTGCACCAGCATGCTCAGGTGCACAGACCTGCTCTCCGCGGTCACAACTGCCGGGAAAAGGGGGAAATAGGAAGTGCTTGGCAAAATTTTGGCCATGCTCAAAACACGTTGTCTTATGTCACAATATAAGATGTATGTGTGTATCAAAAGTATGTATTCTATCACAATCTTCATAAGCTGTTAAAACCAGCTGGGGCAGTGTTCCTTATCTCCTTCATGACTCATCCCTGATAACTCTGGGGGATGTCTTCTGTTAATGGGCCATCAGGCTTCATAGCATGACTGATAAAATTATATCATCCCATTGTGGGATGCTCCGCCCAGGGGGAGGAACCAAATATTCCTACCTGGATATAATCTGAGGTGTGGAACACCACCGCCAGCCGCATCCACAGCCAGCCTCAGCCTTCTTATGAAGGACAAGACCTCCATAACCACCACTGGACCTTCAGAGGAAGATCAAACCCTTCTACACGATCACTGGCTCAACTGAACATCTATCACTCCAAGAGGACTGCAGCCACCATTTAATCGGACTCCTACCACCACCTTGACCTACAGGGTGTCAGGGTGTATTCTGAGTCTGTAAGTGTTTCTGTATTATTGCTCTTATTTTATTTTTCTATTGAATTGTGTTTCTGGTTTGGGATCTCACACTGGTTTGCTTTCAAGCTAGCACACACGTAAGGTCAAACTCTCATGCACTCTGCCTTCCAGATATTGTCCTGACATCAAGTGGATCAGAGCAGTGCCAATTTTACTGTTCAAAGATCCGGCCACTTAAATGACATTAACAACATGAAAAAAATGTTGGAAGTAGACCGAAATTGCATATCTGTTTTAAGTTGGAATATGAAAACCAAGCTAAAATAATAGCCTCTCTGACCTCTGCTTCAGCATAATATCATAAATTTACATACAAAAAAGAAGATTGTAGTGGTTACAAACATAATACATAAACTTCTACAAACAAGAGATCTGATTGGCAAAATAAGGAATTTTTTGTGTCTCAGGTCCATGGCTGGTAGAGAATGGATCTCTTTCCAGTTTTTTGTGCCATAGTTTTGTCCATGTGAGACTTAATTAGTCCTCTGACAGGCATTGAGTGGCTTGGCACATGGAGATTTTTTTCCTCCAGTGCTCAGAATAATTTTATTTTGATTTTAACAGTTCAGACTTTCTGTGTGAAGTACTGTGGGGTACATCAAGGTGAAAATGAAGATCACATGATTGCAAACTAGAATAGGTTTGATTTTAGCCCAAGTCCCTAAACAAGCCCCTGGAATACACATTGAAATGTGGCGAACCAAGCCCTATTTTCAGAGCTGCTCTTAGCCTAAAATTGTTCCATCTGCAGTTTAAAAAGTAGGACTTTGAAAGATGTTTAATTGAAAAGAAATGCACATGCTGATTTGGTGTTCAATATACAGGAAGTAGTGTACAAGAGAAGGAATTCTGAAGTCGCAGAAAATAACTCAGGTGTCTGGTGTTTTTGCAGAACAGTCTGAGACAGCCTTAATTTAAAGGGCCTGTTTTTACCAAGATCAGTGCCCTGGCACATGTGGTTTTCTTAGCAATTGTGGGGAATTGCTAAGTAGGGATAGGCAGGCTCTTGGTCGCCCCAGGTCTTTCACAGGAACAGCAGGAATCTTACATAGACTGAACCCATCTTTTACTTGCACTAGTCAGGAGCAGCAGACATTTCTGAAAAAATCAAACTGTACCATATAAAGCACCAAAACTCTGACAGTTTTCTGACACCAAAACACCACAGGAGCAAATTTGAATGTGCTGTTTCTAAACTAGGATCATATGAGACAAATTAGATTGGAAACCACCTTCTCTAGACTAATCCTCTTCAAAACAGGCTCAGCCAAGAGGTCAGACCAAGTTACTGAAGGCATTATCCAGTCTGGTCTTGAAAACTTCCCAGGTTGTACGGAGACAGTTCCACTGCTTCCCTGTCCTTATCGTGAAAAAGGTGTTTGTTTCACCCAGCTTGAACCTCTCATTTTAACTTTTGCCTCTGTCTCTCATAACAGTATGACAGCCAGAGTTTAGCAGAGTCTAAGAATAACCCTACTTATGTGAAAAGTGCCCTCGGATCTTTACAGCCACAAGAGAACAAAGAATTTGTCAACACTTCTGATGTCCAAAGGGTTGTTTTTGAAGAATGTTTGTCTCTAAGACTTTGCTTTCAGAAGCTGGCTTGAAGCCATCCGTCTTAAGTTTGATCATTCCTCATATGGACATCAGGGACATATGGCCAGGCTCCCTGGAACCTGCTGGTATCCTCAGAACTGTTGTTTACTGGGAGGCCAGAGGTGATAGGGTTTCCTGGATCCATACCTACAATAAACATGCAACACATCTGATAGCACAACAGGACTGAGAAAGGAGATTTTATGTGCCAGAGTTTCAGGTGGTTGAGAATTGGCATTGGTTCAAGTTCTCACTAAGGAGCTGGCCCTATCTGTTTAATCAAGGTTCAGATCCACATTTGTGGAGTCCTGGAAACGTGTCCAATCAGCCAGTGGGAATTTTAATCTTATTTTTATTTGGGTTCACACGAGCAAACCAAACCATCAGTATATAATGAATAATAGTAACTGAAAAGATAACACTTTATCTTCTCCCCAACTAAATTAATATTTTAAATGACGTACTCTCTGATCTTAGTTACTTTTTTTAAGACGTTGGGTTCCTGTTGAGATTTATACAATCTGAGTTCCATGTGGAGATGAAGATCATAGTTTTAGTTTCTATTGCTTTATCTGCTGCTGTTCCAGGCAGAAATCCAGGTGATACAGATGGAAGCTATCTGTCCTCCAGATCCTTTTTTCTACAGAGTTAGGTTAAAGGCTATAATGAGATTTCAGCTGGATCACTACAGCTAATATATACAGTGGAAGAGCAAAGGTTTTCTGTGAAGGAAGCGTTTTGTGTGCACTCGGAATGAGGAATTCCTCTATTTCGCTTTCTCCCAGCTCTGTGCATCTGTCTTGTATACTTCTAATCACATTAAGAGATGCTGTGTCCAGTCCCAAAATGGGGTGAGTCAGGATTTTACTATCTCATTCAGTCTGCTGAAGTCTTGCTCAATTTCCCACCACAGAGAAATGAAAATGCTCCTGCTGGGTGCTGGATTATGTTCCTGCAGCCCTGAGATGATACAAACAGGATTTAATTTGAACAGGGTTGGTTGGGTATAGAAATCAGAGCAGAAAGTCTGGAGAAAATAGAAAGTGACTGCCAGCAGTTCCACAAGAGTGAAACCACACAAAAAAGATGTTGTGAACCTTTGTTTTGAGGGCTGAAAATAACTTTTTGCATTTTGCTCTCAAACAGCCACTGCAAATCCTTCAGGTAAGAAACCCAAGCAAAATGATCATTCGCTTTTTACTGAGAATGTTTCATCCATTATTTCAATCAGAAAAACTAAAAATCAAGATAAGTGAAGTGGAAATTTGGTGGGTATATTTTGAAATGGAAATGAGGTGGTTATATATTCATATTCTCTGTGTTCATAGGCATGTTTGCATTAATTACAGGAAATGAATACTAATTTATGATTGCCCCTGCTTGCCATCAGACTGCATTTATTTACAGATGAGGTCAATGAAAAATTAGTTTAGTATTTTTTACTGCTGTTTAGAACACTCAAGACTGTGTTTTCCTCTAGATTTGTCATGGTTAATGAATGTTGCTTCAGCAGTCAATCATGTACTCTAAATGCTGTCACACTTTTTTTTTAAAGCCTCAGTCATGAACCATGACAGAAAAATAAACAAATAAATATAAAACTAAAAAACTCTTTTCACTGAGCAGCTACACTATGCAAAAATCTCCAGGGAAGGTTAAAGGAGGCCAGAATAAATGATAATATAAGTGCTGTGGATATAGAAAAGCAATAAAGGTGTACCAACACTGAGGGTCTGGCAAAAAAACTCAACATGCACATGCACACACACTCTCCAGTGAAAAAACTGGCAATGTTAGTAGCCTCAAGGTGCAATTTCCTGGAGCACTGAGATTGACATGCCAGCACTAAATGTTGTTAATTTAACTAACTTCAAATTAATGGCAGAGTCTGCAGTGGCCGAACCCCTCAAACACAGTCTCATTATAGCCTTGCTGGGAATGTCCTAAATATAGGCATTGACAGTTTAAAACAAATTCTCTTACATCGAGGTATTTTTAGACCCACGTAAGGCGTCAGAGTTTGTGTCATGGTATATGGTTGATTAATTGGGTTGGTAAGTCACCCTCCAACCCACAAACTGGGCATAAAAAGGCCCATGAAGGGATACAAAGAAGTTTTATAACTACAATATGTAGTTATAAGCAATATTGGTATTCCAGTAAAGTGAGAAGGTCTGTTTTGTGTTTAGGTTTTCTCTGATTCTGTAGAACTTTGAAATTCTCATTTAAATAGGATTTTAGGCCATTTGAAGACCAGTGGTAAGGGGTCTGTGGGGAATGGAAATAATAGATTTCAATACAACTGGCCTCCTGAAGGCAGCAGAGGCAAAATCAAAAGGATAATCAAAATAAAGCAAAGTCTAGACAACCTATCATCCTTTCATTTTTGATAACAAACTCTACATTTCAGACCATGATCTTTGAATCCCTGAGTTCCTGTTGCCATATTTTTAAAGATTTTTTTTTCTCAAATTTGCTATTAAAGCAGCTGCTCCAGTGTTAATCACATTAGAAGCTCAACCTGATTCATTAGTTGGTGTATCTAAGGAGAACAAAAAAGATCTACTGAGCATATATTCAAAGAGCAAATATTGCTGAAAATATCCTCGAGCACTCTTGTTATAATCATATAATCTTATGATAAAACCAGGCAATTTTTGTGTGTCCTGTAATTGATTTTCCCTAACAGCGGAATTGATCTCGTACACGCAATTATCTAAGTCAATTTGTGTTCTTTACTTACAGTGCGGGCTTTCCTTTGCCCCCACGTGTAGAAGGGTCCTGGCAATGGGGACATTGTTTGTCAAAATGGCAATATCCAAAGGAGTGAGTCCCTCGCTGTTTGGTGTGTTCAGGTCCAGTTCCTCCAGTGTGTATTGATAAAGAAGAATCTGAACAGCATCCAGGTCCTGCTGCTCTACGGCCTCAAACATGGCTTCATTGCACTGGAAATTCTGTATGTCAATAAAGACAGAAGTTTAGTAAAACTTTTTATATGTTAGTGCTTTAAAAATGGAGAAAATTAGTGTTTTGTGAGATTGCTCCTTCAAAATAAAATATTGCTCCTTCAGCCCCAACTTACGCTCAGCTTGAAGCATGGCAAATGTTTGCAGCAGAATTAAGCTTGGTCTACCCCTGGAGTGCTTGAAATTGCTTCAGGTCTGTGGGATTTTTCAAGTGAGATTCAAACCCATATGAAACAAACACATTCTTCTTTAGACATCTGTCCTGTAATCAAACTTTATAAGCAACATTATGTTTGCAGTGTGAAACTGGATGATACACCACAATTTTGGCAGAGCCTTGGACTACTGAGTTTTTCAAACTCAAACTCAAATTTTCAAGTAGAAAACTACAATCAGGTGATGAAAATCCAAACAAGCAATTCTGCAGAAACCCCCTCCCAGTTCCAATGTGAGCCAGCGTGTTCATTCTACACCTTGGTTATTTCTAGGTGCGTGTATTACTGCATTCAATTGTAACAAGAAGAAATTTTGAAATTTATAGGCCTTAAAAACAGAAGTAAAAATGAGACCGAAAAAATGGACTGTCCGTGTGCATGTCTGAGCAGCAGAGAGCACAATCAGCCAAACCCAAGAACTTTCATGGCACCAAGTCTGAGCAGGGAGAACCACTGAACCTTTTCCTTACCAATGTCAAGGAGATAAAAGAATGGCACAATACAAAGGCCCCCGTTGTTTCATAATTGAGCTGGGGAGAAGCAGGTGCAGGAGAGTAGCAGGGCCTGCAGGTTTCTTTTATGAGAACATCCTTCTGGAGCCTGCAGTAATGACTAGTTGTTTGCCAAGATTCTTTAACATTTTCTCCCAGCGTCCCATCGCCATAATTACCCAATAGGGTTTTTCCCTCTTTGGAATGAATTAGCAGGAGCAAGAGGCCCAGCAAGGCAAGGAGGGCTCAGAGCACAGATTCAGATACGCAGTGTAAACCAGCTCCCTGTGTCCCAAAACCACAGGGAGGGAGCACTGAGAAAATTCTCATCACAGAATGCACTCTTTCTTCTATGAAATAAGTACTGAATTGAAACCGTCTTCTACTGTGATTAGAAGTTAACAGTTCTACCACAAAACTTAATTTTCTTTTTTAAATTGATATCGTTTTGTTGGGCATATCCATGTCCAAGTTTGCTCTCAGTGAAACAACGTTGACCTAGTGGAACATCTTTTTGTCTCCTCATAAAACACATGGATTAAAGGTTTCCAAGCAGTTCTGGAAACTGCAGTCCCCAGCTCCTCCTTGGAATTTGATCAGTTCTACAGGATCTTTTTCTCAATGTGCTTGAAGTTAAGAGTGTCTTCAGAAATTTTCAGGCCTGACAGGGATCTTCTGGTTTACTCTGAGCATGTGAAATACTGGTACCACACTAAGAAATTGCAAAGGTGATGTTACCTAAAGGTTTTAGTGTAGACCCCATCTGTGCTGAATATTGAGGATGAGCAGAACAGGAGGACAAATGTACATAAGATGCCTTTTACCCCAAACTGCCAATATAAAGAAATGAGATATTTATATTAAGATGACAATCTAAGGATGAGCTGAGCTATGCATCAATAAAGCAAATCTGGGTCGGTAGTGCTGACTTGGGAATCTACCTTGTGGACACTGAAGTACAAAACAGCTTATGCTAGAGAAATACTTTTTTCTGTAGGTTTCCATGCAAAATAAAAGATATGACTTAAACATAGCTGTTAGTCATGGAGCTCTGTCACATTCTTGGGTTTAGACTTTCCTCCAGATGGTGAGATTCAGGTTTAATTTCATAATCAAATATTTAGGCCACACTCCAGGGTTGGTATAAGGTAAAAATTTGAGAAAAAGGGACAGCTGAATGGCAAGCAGCTCTATTTATCATTCTTTTTTACCCCCTCTGTTCAAGATAAAAATTGTTTGTAAGGACATACACTGTCATTAGGCAGAGTGTGTGTCCAGAAAATTTTAGAAAGGAAGACAGCACATATTTCTCTTATTAAGAGAGAACTTTAAAAATGTCAGAAAATTTTACTGCAATGCAGGAATATTTCTTATCATTCCAGTAGCTCCACAGCAGCTCCTTTGCTGTCTTGCTCATGTAACACCTTTATAATCTTGGTATCAGAGACCTTATGCTTATTCTGGTGTTTTACCCATACCCTGAAGAGATGAAGTGGTCTTGCTAGAGATCAAAAGAATGTTAAGTAATTATAATTACAAAATATTTTAATTATTGGTATGATACTTCTGTATGTCTTCAGCTCCACTCAACTGTGATACTGATTTAACAGCTGTATGTCACTGTATTGTGCATTCAAAATTAACATACAGAGAGCAATGATGTTTAAACTAGAGAGGGAAAAGGAAAGCTGTGCTCTTCACTCTATAAGACTTCATTATTATGATGCAGAATTGTGAACTTTTTTCCATGGAAATTATTAGAAATGTAAAATCAGAAAATCAAAGAATGTTTTGGGCTTGGAGGGATCTTAAAGATCAACTTGTGCCAGCAACCTGCCACAGACAGGGACACCTTCCACTGGAAATGCATTCACCAGTTCTTCCATGTCAGCATTCTAAACAGCATTAATTTCATCGCTGTTAATGTCCATTTCAAATTCTTTTCCTACTGTTATTTGAACTTTCTCTACAGTGTTGTTTATGGGAATACAGAATAATTATGCTTCAGAATCATCTGCATTTTGATCCAGTCAGAAAACAAGCAAAAGCATATTACTCTTGTAACTGATCACAGCTATGAAAATCTACATATTTAGCAGTGAATTAATCAAGAGCATATTACAAGGGGAATTGGTTGAAGGAAACGGAATGACTGCATTGGTCTGCATTTCTTTTAGTTAAGTCCAATTTTGGAAACAGTCTGGGAGCAGAACAGAAAGGTAAAGCTGATGATGTTACTGAGTGAAAGGCTGTGGTGCTCACTCAAGGCAGGAAGGTAGTTATTTCTCTCTTCACATTTTCCCTTCTGTGGCACTGGGTACACATATGGTTTTCCCTTTTTTAAAAACCAGAATAAGTGATACTCTTTTAATTGGCTTTACGTATGTGCACAAAAGTTAAATGAGTTAGCATTTGTAGAGGGCTCCCCTAAGTGCTCAGTATCATTATTTGGCTTTAATTCCAATTTTGTGAGAAACTCAGGAAATCTTGTACTACGTCTCCCTAATCTTCTTCCATTATATAAACCAAAAATTCATTATTACATGATAATAAAAGAGAGATGGCTATCTTCACTATTATAGCTGTAATTAGCCCAAATTATGGCTGGCATAAACATTTGGTCCTTTTTAAAGATACAAACACACACACATACCCTTAAGAGATTTTACCTATCTGTCAGATTGCTGTAGAATTACTTAAAACTTTTGATTTAAATTGGAGTTTTTGATTCAGTTATCACAATTTCAACCTGCCAGTGTGCCTTTGAAAATGCATCTTCGAGCTTCTGCTTGCCAAGTGAAATAACTGAAGTATTTGGGAAATTTTGCCCCTAAGTAAGTTGTTGAGCAGAATCTAAGCACACGTTTAAGTTAATTTGTTGTAAATGCTCATGCCAACTGACCTGCTGGTAAGAGTGTTTCACCAAAAGGGAAAAAAATAAAAGGAAATTTCTATTTCTTCATTTCATTAGAAATCTGATTGAAAAAGCTGCACTGATTTAAATGAGAATCGGGGCATGAATATTATAAGCTACTTCATCCAATCCAAACAACTGTAAGACCAAATTGCAAATATCAGGTTTTCCAAATGAGCAATTCAGACACAAGAAATAGGCTGAAATACAAATCAGTGGGAGCTGTGATGTGGCCTTTCTAAATGGTCACGTGTGCATCCCTCATCCGTAGCAGAGCACATCAAATTGTGCTAGACAGTCAAAAAGCATCGTAGAGAGGCAGCAAAATATCCATTGCGTCTTCACCCCTGCCAGTGAACTGCCCTGTTTGGAAGTCTGGATCCACCCCAGCTCTCCAAGTGCAGAAAAACATTCTATGCACCTGACCAACTTTTCCCCAACTATTTGCTTTCACGCAGAAAAAAGAAATACATTTGAAAATGATAACAGTTTTCTGTAAAAAGCTTATCACATTCCATGTAGAAGACTCTCCAGTATTGCAGCATTTTTCAGACTTCTGCAGCTCAGGGATAAGAAATCCAAACAGGTATAAGGAGTAATATCTTGAGACCGCAGTGCTCTATTTTAGTCCAGCAGGTATAGACACAAATACCAGCAAGAGTATTCTGCTTTTTGCCATAATTTACCTTTATTAGATAACTTTCTTCTTCTCTGAAAGGACAAAAGCAATAAATTCAAAGAGAAACTGAATCATATATAGGGTGAAGTTTAGGAGCAGTTTTTACATTGCTTTTTCCTTGACTCAGTCCTGAGGCCTCTAATCATTAGCTGGACAGCTGTGCTATGTGATTAATTTATTTAGGTGTTACTGTGATGCACAAATGTATATACTGAAAAGAACTACAGTATTGCTTTGCAGTAAGTAATAACCATGTTCCAGTAAGTGATTCAGTGCCAGAGTGTTTAGAAATGCAATCTTATGTAGCTTAATTAAAATGAAGTGCCCCTTTCAAGCTATTTGCTCTAAGTTTGACTGAAAAAGTCCACTATGTACTACTGGAGTTGGAAAAAGTGGTAAAGTAGTTTCTGCAAAGACTTGTTTTGATAAACATGAGTTCAAGAATAAAGCTATTTTGAGACATTGCTATGTCTGCAGCAAGACAACAATTTACTGAATGGAAAGTGTTGCACAGCAAGAGAGAGTGGAAAGAAAACTCTTCACTAGCCAAAGCTGAAAGAAAACAAATTCTAACTAATGTTGTTCACTTTTCTGGAGACATGATTTTATTCCTTGACTTAGCTCAGTGGCACAGAAACTCAATGATTAGAAAATACATGAGCTATCAACCTGACCTGGAATATTTCCACCCCTTCATTAATGGCTTTCTTGCTGTTTATTTCTAGGGAAAACTGGGGAAACGACAAGCAGAATGGACAGAACAAAATCTCTCGACTTCAGTGGGAGTCTATTCACTGCCCATTGTGGACAGACTCAGACCCCAGACTGGTGATACCTACAGATTCCTCTGCTGGGTGTTTGTCACTGACAGAAGCTGTGACACTCTCATGACAGTGCAGTGGGCTGGAGGAGCAAAGTTAGCACAGGTACATCTGTGTCCCATTGATTCCCCATCCACACAACATAAAATCAAGACTCCTAATGATGATGACTGATGGTGTACTCCCACTGCTGACAGATGCAGAGTGAAAAGGGACAGAACTGAGATTGTAATTTATTGCCTCAGGCTTAGCGGCGGACTTGGCCCCCAGTAGCAGTGCTCTGCTCCTCTATCCTTTGGCTCAGCTCATTGGCAATTTCTCTTCTTATTAGTTAAGTATGACAGAAGAGCCCGTGTTTGAAGAAATATGTAATCTAAAGTGTGTATTTAGATAAACACTGGTCAGAAGATATGCTCACAGACTAGCATTCATTCAGCCTACATGTCAGTCTGCTCTGGCATGTCCTCAGTGCTGGTTTATCCTCCTCCTTCACTCTCTCAGTCACACTCGAGCTTGCAATTAAAAAAAAAAAAAAAAAAAAGACAAGATAAAGTAGCGGCTAAAAAAATTCATCTAAAGAATCTTTCTCCACAGTTCATACTTTGTGACCTCAATTCAAATCATCCCTCCAAAGTGAAAAGCATTTGGAAAACCACAGCCTCAAAAGCACAGCAGCTGGCTACCATGAAAAGGCTGCTCTCCAGCTCACAAGCCTTGTTTGAATTTCGGGCTTCTCTTATGAAACAAGAATCTATTGGTTCTAGAAGAGCTGAGAGGAAGCAGCCATGGTCCCCTGCTTCCTTCAGGTCATGGTCTGTCTTCACAGGAGAGAGAAAGCAGTCTCCACAGGTCATGCAAGGGTTCTCTTGACTTCAAGAAAGCATGATCCTAGGGGACAGTGTCAGCTAATTGAATTAAAAATAATTTCCAATTCTCTCACTGATTCATATACTACGTCTCTTACATAACATGTGAGTGTTAAAGGAGTCTAGAGTGTCCTTTTTTCTTCTGACAAAATGTAGTATTTTTGTTATCTGGCCCAGCCATACTCTGAGTTTAGTCCTGCATTGCTCTAAGCATCGGATCCAGTGCAGCAGAGTACTGGTTCCAAGGGGCATCTCCTGGTGCATTCACAGACTGTCATTAGTCTTTGCTCTTCAGAAGTGGAGACAAACTCTTTCCCTCAAAATAATTCAGAGGAGAAGTTGAAGAATGTGTTTGTTTTTCCTACTTAGGAAAAAGTGGGATTTATTTTGTTTCGGCAATATCAACAAGCAGGTTCATCTTCCTCCAACAAAAAGAAAATATTCTTTTGTATGCTGAATTTCAATGCAAGTTGTAAGCTGTTATTTCAGAGATGAAGTCCATTCCCCAAAGTGTGTGCAGGAGCCCTTGTGAGGGTTAATTCCAGCTGGTGTTTCTATATTTTACTGTGCTGGTACCAGAGTGCATGGCTGGGATTTGGTTGGCCAGACTCCTTCGTGTGTGATCTCTTTCTTCCATAGTCTTATCTACTGACCATCACCACAGTCTGGGAACAGCCTTGCATTTAGCTGTCATGTCTGAAAGTTCTACTTGCTCTGTCATTTGGAAAAGGGGGAATTTCTGTTAAAGCCATCTTCACTTTTTTCAAAATACTTTTTATTCTTTTCTTGTAAGAGAAAGGCTTGCATCTATAGATTTAACTCATGTTTTGTCATGTAAGTGCCAAGTTACAACCTTACTCCTAAAATAAAACATCATCACTTGAGTAGGTAGCCTATCTTTACCCCTCAAGAAGGTCAAACTCTGTTTTGACAAAGGATCATAAACATTAAGGCTGGGAAGAACATACGGCACTCGTCAGGGAACAAAGCGAGGCGATGAGGATTGTACAGATTAAAAGCCAGTTGAAAAGGGACATTAATGGAGAGTGAATTGGGGGTGTGCTGGGGATCAGGCAGTTACCAGGGAGGCCTTGCGGAGGCTGAGGCGGTCGGAGCGGGCTCTGAAATAGGCTTCATCAAAGGACGTGTGGCTGCCCTTCAGCTTCTCCGACAGGTTCCGGTACAGCCGCTTGGCAGCGTTGGGCGACGATGGCATGCTGTGCTTCTTGCTCTGCAGGAGGCTTAAGTTGTGCATTTGCTGGGTCATTCTCAGCCAGGGTTTTCTAGAAGGAAAACAGCAGCCATTTAGTGAGGTTCTGCCGCACCAACATCATTGATCAGAAGCGCGTCGCTGGAACACACAGTGTGAGGCTGCTGTGGCTAAAATCACTTTCACGGTTTCTGGACACACAGAGGCATGCTTGGGGGTTTGCAGCGGCAAATTTATGGAATTAGACTCATGGATATCTATGGGGACGGAGAATTAAAGATGGAAAAATAAAACAGAGCACCCCAAAATTATTTGCTAATTTGTACGAAGAGGAAGGGTTTCAATTAATGAGGGAAACAATGTTTTTGCAGGGTCAGTTTTGGTAGTACAGGTTCCAGAAAAAAATGACACCCAAAAGTAAATGTTGCTGTGGACAGTTTCATACTGAGTGTCTTCTTCCTCTTGTAGTGGGCAGACACTCGTTGTGTCTATTACTTCATCCTGCTCTGTGTTTGCCCTGTCCATTTAGAGTACAAACCCTTCCAAGAGGGACTGCTGCCTGTCTTTGGCTGCCTCACCTAATCTGATTTGCATATTATCTCATAATTAAACAATACTTTCTATGCTCTATCATTAATTTTTCCATATTATGAAAATTGAATTAATATTTAACTCTGGAAATCTGTTACATGGAAATAATTTTGCCTTTCTGTAGGGAAACTAAGAATCCGATTTGACCCAACTGCAAGCGTAGGAAACTATCCCTATGGATTTCTAAGTGACAAGGTGACAAAAATGAACCATTTCTTCTCATTTTCCTTTTCCCCTGACAAGAGTGTATCTACACATCTATAAGGTAGAATGCCTCTCTAAGAGACTTTACAGTTGTAATAGTAAACCTGGCCACCCTTTCAAGACTATCTTTTCTGGAACTAATCTTTCTCTTTTTTTTGATACAAATTCTTTTTTGTTCTCATGGTCTTGGCCTTCTTCTGAGAAAATTGGATGGCAGGACCAGACTTTAATGACTATTTCCAGTAAAAGCATTCTTTGCTAAACACTCAACCTGCTGCTGAGGCTGGTTTTGGCAGGTATTTGTTCTTAAGATTAAAGACAACACCCAGGTCCCCTAAGCTTTCTACATCTTCCATTCTCACTGTACACTGTGGTAAGCAGACACCCTGAGCAGAAAAGTATCTTATTACAAATAATTTCACATATTCTCCATCCTGCCAGGGTATTGAAGAGAGACCAAGTCTCTGAAGGAAGAGAGACAGAGTTGACACAATTGTCATATGGGATGAACAGACTTTGTTACACTAGAAGAACAGTGTGTGCAATCAGAAGGGAATTATGTGAGCTGCACCCCTGAAATAGATGTGCAATTGTGGAGATGATATCTCTGGGACTCAGGAGGCAGAAATACTGCAAGGATATTGGATTTTCTCTGAGTTTCTGGAGTAAACTGATTATCCGCCTCCCACTTTTCTATGTCATTAGTATTTTAAAGAAACTCAGCAAGTTACCAGATTTAATAATAATTTAATTCTCAGTTATGTAGAGAAACACTTACAGTTTCTGTTAGTACATAGTGCTACAGATTGTCCCACATAAATTTCTCCCTTTCCCACTGTTTTCAAGAACTTCTTCTTTTCTTCAATAAAGTATGGGTCAAAACACAGACCCAAATAGTGAATAAAAATAGGCTAGGAAGGGCCATAGGCATGTTTATAATGGAAGTTTCAATTTCCCAAAATAATTTCATTCCAAGACTACAAGTTTTGGATACCAAATACCACACAATTGTGAACTCAGGACAGAAAGAACAGTTTGCATTTGCCACAAAAACCTAACTCCCCTCAAGATGAGGACAGAGAAGAGTAGACCCAACCAACTCTTAATTCAAAGGCAGGTCAGCCCACTGCACTGTGTCTGCTTTGGGATTGTGTTTTTTTATTTGAAAAGCAACAGGCTCAGCACGTCACAGTGGCACAGGAGAGGTTACAAGGTTCATGAAGCCAATATGGGAATTTACTGAGGGGCTGTGTAGCTATTTAGTAAGTATACATTAAATAAATCAGGAACATGTACTTAGTAGGATTTCTCCTATTGTGGTATTAGTTAAACAAAACAAGAATGCCTGTTATTAAAGCTACAAGGCTTATGTCTCTATCAGTGTTGTCTAGGCTGATAAAGTCCTCCCTCTTCTCTCTAGACCAAACTACCTGCTTGCTGACTTTAATACTTTCAAGGATTTAAACAATTACAAAGAAATGGAATTTTGCCAGCCTGGCTCCAAAAAAGTCACATCTCTTCTCCAGCCTTCACTAATGCGGGAAGTGCATTTGTCTCCATCTCCTTAAACTCAGTTGCCCAGATGTTTTTCACAGAAACTCTTGAAAGGTATCAAATAAAATCTTTCCTTGAGAAGGCAGAATTTGTTTCCAGAATCCCAAATTTCTACAGAGAACAGTTTGAGAGCAGCATTTTCTTTTATGAGAAAATACTGAGTTCTTTTATGAGAAAAAAAAATGAGCAAGTAAAGGAGAAGAACCTGTCAGTTTTTGGACAGCTTTCCAAGAAATCAAAGTCTTTGGGAGACGTGTTCTAGAGACACATCTCCCAATACACATTCAAAACTCGAACAGTTGGCAGGGCTGTTTTCTCTCTTTCAATGTGTCCACTTGTAAAAAGAAACTGCAGTTTCTCTTACAGCATTCCAGAGTACTGGTGTGGGCTTTGAACCAAAGCAAATTTAGGCATCACTGGGGTGCTAATCTATGTCACCAACCCAGAAAATCTCAGAGCAGTTAACTACCAAGTCTGTTTCCCGTGGCACGGGTTACTGCTCTTATGGACTGTGACTAAACATAATTTGACTCCAGATATTACAGTTCCTTGGTGTTGCTGGAGTCCTTTCCACCTTGATCTGGTCAATGAGCCAGGATTTATCCATTCAGAAGGAAACAGCATTGTGTTAGTAACCCCCTAAACAATGATTTCCGAGGGCAGTAACCACAGCGTGCCCTTGCCACACATGGAAACTTTGTCAGTAAAGAGCCAGAGCAGATCCCAGGTCTGACACTGATGGAAGAAAACAGAATCTTTTATAATCTCATCAATGTTTCTGTGAAGTCAAGAGCAGGTGAATCTATAGAGAAGCTAAGTAAACACTCTTGAAACTGCAGCTATTCAACAATAAAACAGATGGCATCTCTGCTATCCACACAGAATTGGTGAATCACAAATGACTTGAAACATAGATATGTTCCCTGTATACTCACCATCAATATCCCAAACAAGTGCAGGGAATAAATGTGGAGCAATAAAGTAATAGCTGAAATGACATGATGCAAACAAGCTGCATTTTTTAACCAGTGTACTGAAACAGTAAAATGCAAAATGCTACTGCAGATTATCATACTTACTGCCTTTCCTAGTCACATACAAGGTATGAAATGAAAAAAAAAAAAAAGGTAAGTTGCATATTCTGGAAAACTTTCTGGAAGTGGCACCTTATTAGGCTGTAGAAATGGCTCATGACAGAGCAATGGGAATGAGATCAGGCAAAATTGTGGGTGAAAAGCATAACAAGAAATAAGGAGAAGAGACAGCTTGATTCACATGATTCTGTGATGGAAAGCACAGGGATTTTTGAATGCTGACTTTTTTTACAGACATGAACAATTTAATGAGAGCAGTTTTAGCCTCCTTCAAAAAAATATTAATTTGATTTCTTTTACAACCATATCCTTGCCTCAACAATCCGGTGAAGACCTGAAATGTGCATTGTCTTGATTGAAACAACAAATCCCCCAGCTGAAATGTACTTAGCCTGAGGATGTGTCATTGTCAGAAGTAAAATTGTTACAGCACATGGAAGACTAATAATTTAGAAAGAGGAGATGTGCAGAACAGCCCCGTTTGAGATTTTCACCTATGGAAGCCTCTGCACAAAACTGACATGGGTTGGGGTGACAATAAGGACATCTCTGTATGGTTTGGAGTAGCCCTGTGTGATTTAACTGGCATCCCCACAGCAAGATGAGCACAGCACCTGGTGTTACTGAGAAGGGCAGGACTAGAGAAAATAACAACAGCAGCTCCCCTTATAACGAGTCATATTAACAGCAGTTTGCATTTCCTAGAATAAAAGAGCACAAAAGTCTTGCAGCAGATCTCTGTGGTAACAGTTACTGCCCTGCCCTGGAAATACCCCGCAAACCAGTCTGTGTGACTGTCACTGTGCTATAGCACGAACCAAACCAGGGACCAAGGTCTCCTAAAACACATTTCATGCTGCATAACCTGCAGCTTTATCTTTGTGATTGGATTTCTACTTGCACCTAAGCACTGAAGTAACCATTTTATTCCCCATCACCAAGGTCCTTTAAAAGCCAAATTCAAATATGAAAGAATATAAAATAGTTCCTTTACAAAAGCTTTGTGTTTTCTTCCTTTTTAATTGTTAAATACTGACCTAATATTCATGTCCCTTAAAAACATATAGAAGAGAGAGAAAAAGAAATACCTAAATTATAGATCACTCTCTTGTCTGTGGCACATATCTGCTACACTCTATAGACAGGTGCACTGGTAAGGGCACAGCATAGCTGTAAAAGCATTCTCTTAGGAATTTAGGAAAACACAACAGCTGAGAAACCACTCAACACTGTATGTTTATGAAGAAATCATACTTGAAACTATTAATTAGGAATATGTGCATTAAAGAGTTAAATTTGACTTACCAGCTTAGGCTATCCAGGGTAAAATGTGAACAAGTTGCTGATAATTGTCCACTCTCTTCCTTCAATGAATCACATTAGCTTTGCTGTCTCTGCTGGCTCAGCCTCTGGGCAGAATGAGTAAATCTCTTCCTTACACTGCATGAATGATCAGATATGAAAAAGCCTATTACTAGTAATTACTGAAGTCCAAGATAGCTGCTAAAACCTCAGAGCAGAACAGTATTTAAAGCAAGTAGTGTTGTATCACAGGTAAATTGTTTGGTGCCTTAACTCTGTCCCAGTTACCTGTGCAGCTGTAGGAGTGACTAATATGTGAAGCCTCCATGTGAGAGATGCCATGACTCCTGTGTGCTTTTAGCTCGTTGTAGCCTTTAAAATTGATCAGCAGCACAGCGCGCAAGTAGAAAAAATAATTACAGCCAGCGTAAACAAAACTGTGATTGCAGTTATTTTGCCATGAAGCATGAGCAAAAAGACATTAATGCAGCCATCCTCAAGCAGTTGGTTTTATGCTGAAACTGTGAGAGGAAGGGGAAGAAAATCAGAGTGCAGCAGTGCTTGTTGCATGTGATGTATTGTTTCTACTTTCTCCAAGCAAGCTACCACTACAGCAGTCTGCAATCACAGCAACAAAAGCAGCAGCCATGGTCGTAGCTGTGGGACATCTGCAGCATCACTGGAAAGCTCCCAGCCTGAACAGGTTACACCTCTAAAAGATTATTAAACAAAATAACAAAATCATACTCTACAGTTGTTTCAGCTAAAGCACATCCTGTAATGTCTGCCTTAGGAGCTTCCAAAACAGTAGAACAGTGATATTTCAAAATCCCATTTTTTTATTATAGGGAGGGGGGGAAAAAAAAAAAAGGCAGCAAACGGTGGAACCCACAGAAACCCACAAAAATGTTACAAAGTCAAATGTGGAACATTTCAAATACCCATATACAGAATTCTAAAAACAGCAAAGGTGACAATCAAGGATAAACACCAACCTAGAAAATTGTTATCCTTCTACAGAGTCCACTGGGTTAAATTCATGCAACCAGAACACTCCAGTGCAACATCAGATAATAAAAACAGAACCAAAACACACCAATTCCTGGTCATAGTCAGTGAGCATTAATATCTACAGAAAGTGTATTTTGGATTGTTTTTAAGAAGATACCAGAGCTATTCTTACCACCTACTGTTTTTTTTCCCCCTGGTTTTATTCAGACACAATACTTGATTTTTGGAAAATGTTGGAAACCTCCCAAAATCTGTTGATCAGCCTGATTCTCTCACACTTCAAACCTCAGCTAAGGATGCTGTGCCTCATACTCAAGGGCATCCTTTTAGCTGAAGCTAAAATGTAGTCCTGGGCCTGATGTTTGTACGCCACGGAACTTGAAGTTAATCTGTATATTTTAAACCAGTCTAGATCTGGATCAAAGAATTCTTTGAGGGGTTTTCTATCAGCACATGTGTGTGCCTGTGCACGTGTGCGTAAGCATGCACACAGATCTATTTCCAGGGCATAATGAAAATATCAAATGCAAATAGATACATGCTTTGCTGCAGCAGAGAATTGCGAAATGCCATTACAATATTCTATGGACGACGTTCGTTCTCCTGTACCATGAAAATCACAGGCCCTCTGTGTACAGGATTCCCTCTTTTGTTCGACCCTTCCAAGGATCATTAGTCAGAGAGCTGACTGAGGTCACTGCTCCTTGCCAACAGGAGGAATTTGGAAATCTTTCGAAAACCACCAAATACCTCTCTAACACTGAGATACTATCTGGGAAAAAGCATGCTGAAAATCTGAAATGTCTAAATCAGTTAAAAATAAATGTAAGTCTAACAACTCAATTTTCAGTGCTGTTCTAAATAGGGATGATTTTTCTGAGTCAAAATCCCCAGTTAAGTTTTTTTTTGGTCTGTATAGGCCTCATCTGTGGAACTCACTTATAAAGGAATTCTTAATTTCCAGCTGTTTTCAGAGGAAAAACATAAAGTGAATTTGCAGAAATTAGTCTATTCCTAAACATTTTCTAGCACTTTCTCATTGTGTTTCAATACTTCTATCTTCTGCTTTCTCCCTTCAGCTTGGTGGAAGCAGCCCTTTTACAATTGCCATTTCAATTTTTTAAATGCTTAGTCCTTTTTCTACCCAAACAGTATTTAGTACAATAGTAAAATTCAAGCTGTTTTCTTGCCCAAGCCTAGTTCTTATGACATACAATTAGCTTTTTTGTATCAAGAAAATACCTTTTTAATCTTTTTGACCCATGGATATAAATTCATAATTAACATGTTCAAAAGCCAGAAGACACAAAACAATGCTCAGTATGGTAAAAGGAGTAATCATGCACTTAGCAAATGATAGAGAATGAAATTGTTAAAAATGATTACTGAATGTTTACAAATAACTGTGAGAGGCACCTACATGCAGTTGTGGAAATGAAGACTAAAAGACCTACAGAAACAACCCCCTGGGTTTGTGATGAAACACGTGGAAGCAGATCCTTTAGTCTGATCTCCTGCAGAAACCTGCCCGTCCTCAGCCTTTGATGCTTCCATTAGAGGACACAGAAGTCATCCCGTTATTATTGCACTGGCATTCCACTCTCCCCAGCTACACCGAGCGTTTTGCTGGCTGTACTTACGCTGCTGACTTCAACTATTGTGACAGGTTTCCTTCCACGATTGATGGGTCTGAAAGTTCCCTACCTGCAGCACACAAGGAGAGCTGATCCCACAAGCTGCTGCTGTTCTTAGTGCCGCTAAACCTGCGCCTTTTTGCGAAGATGTACATTTAGTGGCACACTTTTGTTCAGAGAGGCCACCCAAGTTGGCTGGTTCAGCGACACAGTCCCCCAAACCTTCACCCCGTGTTGCTCTCTCTTTACACACCACGCGTGTTTTCAGCCTGGTGTCGGCCATCACCTCTGTTTAGAAAGTTCCGTTTGTTCCTCCCGGAGATTGGCACGTCTCCGGGGTGAGGAGCTCCGTGCACGGGCTCGGTTTCGCGCTCTCCATCCATCGATAGGTGGCAGCGTCCCCCCAGTTCTCCCGGCCCCGGCGCGGTCCCCGGCGCGGCGGCCGCAGGGATGGCTTTGTCCCCGGACCTCGTCCGAACCTGTCCTTGCGGCCGCCGTGCCAGCGGCCAGCATGTGCTCCGTGCTCAGAACCCGGCCCGCGTTTCGCACCGCATGCGCCGTGTTCGTGAAAAACATTTGGGTTTCCCCGCTAGAAACTGGGTGGGAAGTTTGGAGGGAAGAAACGCACGTGGAGCCTGGCTTTACTTGCAAATAAGTCAGTGGCAAAGCTGTTGCCATCATAAGAGCCAAAGCTGCATTTTCGACTGTTAATCCCACTAAAAGAACGAATATTGCTCAAATATCAGATCTCCATCTGCTGTTGCAGCAATGGAGCCGGGCGGGCTGGATACCTGGGGATGGGATCTCCACCCCCTCCCAAAGTAACACACCTAACTCTGTCTGGCACCTGTATGCACTGTCATTTGAAAAATCCAAGGGTAGTTAAAGTGACTCTTCTCCTTGAAACAAGATAATGGAGTGGGCTTTTTCATACTGTCAAAACTATTCAGTGGGAAAGGTGAAATAAAAACCAAATCCAAAGAAACACATTAAAGTGTATGTTTCTTTGTCCCCACTCTCATTTTTTTCTTGCACATTTTTATACACATAAGGCACTGTAGTAAATTCCAGCTCTGGTTTGGCAATTCCCACCTCTCTGGCTCCTTGTTTATCTATCATCTTTCACACATACCCCTTTGCCAATTTGTTTATTCTCTGTCCTCTTCCCGGGTTTCTTGTGTTTCTTCAGGGACACTGAATTGAGTCTTACTGTTTCACTAGTTACTTTAGCCAGTGTTCTTGATCCAAATCCATAGCAAATAACCTATTATCCACAGAGACGCAGAAGTATTCAGTATGCTTATAAAAAAGACAAGTATTTCCCAGTTGATCAACCACAGACATAATCAAACTTGAAAAACTTTGAAATAGTGAGTGAAGCAAAAATAACTGTGTTTGGGCTAAGCTTAGAAAATAATTTTCCCAAGTATTCTGAAATATCTGAGGCAACGTGATGTAAGTGACCAAATGGAACTGGGCTTGGCAGCCCTGGCTCCCCCAGGCTTCCCCTGCAGCATCTCCCAGCACACGGTCCTGTGAGCCCAGCCTGGAGTCTGGCACACCCAGGCTCTGCTGCAGGGCTGAAGCTGCCAGATGCACCAGAGCCTGGGGCTTGCAGACTCCCACTTCCAGAGGAAAGATGCAGAGGGGAGGAGTTCTCAGCTTTGTGGCAGCTGTGGACTTGCTGCTTGTATTTCAGAATGTGGTTTTAAATGAGCTAGCAGAAACTCAGAACAGTTTGATCAGAATTCTTTAAAGATGGCATGTTTTTCATACAGTCACAGTGGCTTTTTTAACCCCCTGATAGTCTTTTTACTTGGAAAATTCCTGAGGAGAATAATTCCTGGCTGCAGTGGAATAGAATCGGGCCTGGGCTGTCAGAGCTACAAAACTACTGGGTCATTTGGGATCCTTTGGAGTGTAAATTAAGGTAAACAGAAATAAAATAGTATAAGAACTCCATCAGAGCCCCAAAGCCCTTCCTGTTTGAACCAAGGAATCAAAGAGCTGCTGCTGTTACCTGTCAAGAGGTGTGCACCAACTCTGACTGTTGGGGATACTGCTCTATTGCAAAACCAGTGCAGAGCAGAGCTCTTTGCTGATGGTTCTTGCAGTTGTTCCCGAGATTAGGAACACCCCCCCGAATCTGTGCAAACACATCCAGCTGCAGGAAGCCCATAAATGTACATGAGGCCATTGGATGTGTCTGAAGATGCTGCTGTTCCTCAGAAACAAATTACCCATCTGAACATCATGGAAATAATGAAGTTGTCAGCGACAACAGGCGGCTGTGATGTTTTGTCAGCCTCCTGTTGATTATGTTATTTAGTCAGACACTCCAGATAGAGATAATTTATGCCATGTATTGTTTAGCCATGACTACTCCCAGCTGCACTACATTTAATTCAAGTTACACCAGAACATTTTACAAACAGAAATTAACAGGCTTTTCATAACTGGCAATTTCTAGATTAGGAGGGAATAAAGAAAAAAACAGAATTTACCAAAGTTGGGCATGAAACAAAGCTGAACAGAGGTAGACACACTTCATCCCAGAGAAGCATCTTTTTTTTAAGCTAAAGACATTTTGAGGCTTGTGACACAGTCTTTAAAAAGACCAAAAAGAACATGCAAATATATAGATAGGTGTCATTGCAACTTTTGTATGATTGTACAAAAGTTTGTATGTCATTGCAAATTTTGTATGATTTTATTAATATAAAGCCTGTTTCTGAAGATTGATCTCCCTTTTCTTCAAAACTTGTATAAGAGCATCTATTATAAAGTACTACACAAGTGCCATTATTTTTCATACTGAATAAAGAACTTTGATAACAGAGGAACAACTTCCTGCTGTTCTGTGAACCCCAAGCACTGTTTATTTCACTAAGCAGATACTCCTTAAAGAGCAGCTTGTTTGTCCTGATAAAAGCAGAAGTCTGTTTATGGGCAATGACTTTAACATATCAAAATCAGACATTTAAAAAGAAACACATACACAAAACCAACAACAACCCCCCACCAAACAAACCACAAAAATCCCACAGTAAGGTACCATTTCAGGAAAACTTGGTTACTGAGGACAAAGAGTAGGAAGAGAGGGGCTGTTTCCAAAGGATAACATTTACCTGGGGAGAAGAATTTGTCCAGATCCTGATGGAGACAGATTGTCCTAGATAACAACAACTCAAACCAAGAGCCCATTTGCCTGTGTTATCAGAGGGAGAACCACAAGGAGCTCTGTCTCCCTGGACCAGCTTTTGTGAATAGCCCTGGAGGTCATCTTTGCTATAGGGAAGCAGCCTGCTGCCTGGCAGCAGAATTTTCCACAAGTTGGAATTCATACTGCAGTCATTTGGTCTGATGTGGCTGTTCATTTGTATTTGAGTTTAAATGAAAATAACTCCGAGGAATTCCAAACCAATGCATCACAGGAGCAATGCAAAAACCCAAACAGAATAGAAGTGATTGCTGTGAAGTAATTCTAGATTTGCTGGTGCCATTCTTTTTCACAATCAGTTCAAATGAACATTTAAACATTCGTTTTTTTGCTGAGAAGTTATGATAACTTCAGATTATGAAGATTTAAGGTTTACCACAGAGGCAATGCACACGGACGTAACAGTTTTTGTTAAAAAAACCTTTTTATACTTTAGAGAGACAAGCACATATGATTGTTTATCCTTTACAAGAGGTGTGGGGCACAGCAAAATCAGTGGCTAAATTCAAAATATGGGATTCTTCTTTCCTAAAGTGCAACATTTCAATAAAAGTGAAATTAAAATGTAAGAAGTGCAACCAAATATTTTGTGTTTAGAACATAGTACACCTTTGACATACTTTACCAAAAATCATTCCTTTTTTGCTGTAGTGGATGGTTTTAAAAACTGTAGTAGTGAGAATAGCAGTTCACGAAAATATCTTGTCACTTTTCTTAAGCTCTAACCCGATGAATCTGTTCCTTCTCAATTAGTCATGCCAGCCTCTCACTGAGCAATAAACATCACTACTTGGCCTTGCTGTGTTGCCACAAGTCCCTTCTCCACCACACAAACAAGATCAGAATACAAAGTGATAATTGCTCCCTAATGAGCACGCACTTTTTGGATTCATTTAGTTCACAGCCTCTCTTCGCATTTCTCTCTCTTCATCACATCTGAACTAATGCATCTACCAACTCCAAAGATGAGAAATTAATCTGAAATAAACTCCTCCTTTTCATGGTTGGTTGCAGCATGACTTGCTCTGTTTTCCAGCTGGCCAAAGGAAATCTGACTCAGGCTATAAAATTGTGGGCTTTATCCCCCATATTCAAACTCTGACTTAGCAAAGTCCTTGGAAAACAACTATCAGGCCGATTCTTCAGGAGGAATTGTGGTAGAGGCCAAATCCTGACGTGTTGGCAGAAGTCCATGAACTTCCATCCTGTTCACAGACCCTCTGGGACGTGCTTTTCTCCTTCCCACTCACTCTCAAATCAGAAAGAACAATGTTGGTTAAAAGGGGCAGGAGGTGCTTAGAGCACACAGCAGGACTCTGGCACGTGCTCAGATCCACCGTGGGTGGGAAAACTCAAGGCCAGGGCTGGTTCAGTCTCAGGACCTTTTGTTCATCAAATCAAGGTAAAGCACTTGTTAGTCCTAGAACAGAGATATGGACTGGGGAAACCTTTGAGATATCAAACTCACCTGTCCTAAGAGTTCCCTGTATCATGTTACACGCAGAAAATTGAAAATATTAAAACTTAACTTCCAAATCTATAGAACCCCAACTCCCCAACAGCTTATTATAAATAACTACTTCCTATGTTTTATAAATGAGGTACTTCAAAAGTGTTTGTACATCACCATCCAGTTATTACATTCATTAGTGCTGTCACAGGAGACAGATGGGGAATATAATTTGCTGCTGTGTTAAAAGATTGAATATGGATTTGGAAACAAGGACTCCTGGTCCAATGAAACAACACTCCCTGCAGCCAGAAGTGCTGATCTGATTTCAGCTGAATTGTGTTAATAAATATTTGTAAAACCAGGCAGCTTAGGTGGCTTAATTAAGAAAGCACTTGCTTTTCACCTTTAGTAATTAATTTCCTTCAGGGTCAGCATTTGGTGGTCTTACAGATATTGCTCAAACTTCTACACACTTTGAGATGATTAATGATTTCTGTTCTGGAAAATTATGAGGTGCTATAAGGAAAAATTAACTGTTTTCACACAATATGAAACCTCTCACTGAGAACCTTTTCTCTGCCTTTTTTTAAAAAAAATATTTATTTTTTTTTAAAGGGGCATGGTCTATATGAATGTGTGTGTCACAGAAAACTTGTAATGAGTTCCCACAAACCTGCACTGAATTCTCACGTGGTAATGCAGCCAGTCTCTGCTATAGGCAACACTGAGCCCAAGTGAAATCTTACAGATATTCAGTGCTGGCAAGAGAGTCACCCTTCAAACAGCACTAGTCAATATGACCCCTGAGCCTTGGGACAGAAAGAAATGCTCAGGGCTTTACTTCAGAGGCTTCTCTTGGTTTCAGCATCAACCATCCTCCCAAAAGCATCCCACCCCTCCACAAAGCACAAACACAGAAACATGCACATTTATCACACCAATTTTGGCAACTGCTTTGTGACTTTTTAAAAATTGGTAAATAATATGCTTCAGATCATATTTTGCAGCATTGCAAAATTCAGGTCATTTGAATGACTGCAACTGAGTATATTTTGCATCTTTGCAGACACCATTCTGGGAGAGCTCATTCTGGGTCTCTATCCACTTTTTCAAAAAGGCACAATTGCAACAAATTCCATGGAGCATCCAGTGTTGCTACTCATCTGCAAATGAAGCCATGGACTTGCAATAAGGTGGGCCATAGTTTATTATATACAAACCTCCAACAGAAAACCTTGTGCTCCAGCACTTTGGAAGCGCCTGATCTGTTCTCTTGCCTGTACTTTCTAATAAAGCTGTGTAGTTGGTTTTAATTAGGGGCCGTAATTAGTAAGAACTTGAAAATTAGTCAGTATCAGTATGCTGAGTGAATTTGTTGTCTTTATATTTTGTCTTTATGTTTTTTTTGTCTTTTTGTCTTTTTATGTTGTCTTTATATTTGTTGGCTTTATATTTTATCTAAATTGGATGAAAACCAGAAGGTTGATTTGATTATTCCAGCTGCACTTGGGAAGAAGCAAAGTTAAACATAAGTCACTGGGTTTGTTCTAGGAGTTGCTGGTACAGATGGCTCTGTTGCCTGATGTTCCAGACAAGTAAGATGACTTTTCTTGAGAGAAATATTAAACTACAGAGAGGGGGGGCAGAAAGCCAAGCTGGTATGAACAACATCAACTTTGAATCAGATAAAGGGCAGCCATGAAAAAAAATAATCCATTTTAAATTTTTAACAAAGAAGCTTTCAATGGCAGACTAATTCCTTTTACAGTATTCTACCAGAAGATTCAGATACATTTTCTCACTGACTTCAGTCCAGAGATGGGTGTTTTGTACTGGAACTACTGCTCTAAGTACGAACACTCAACAGGAAAACGAAAGTAGGGAGAGTGTAGGGAGAATTTATCTAATGGTTAGGTTACTCAGGGCACCTGTGAGAGATCTGGAATTGGACATTAATACTGTTCCAAGGCCTATTTATCCTTCATCATATAGCTTAACAGAAATGTTGGAATTTTGTCCAATTTTGGATCATCTGACTTTTATTTTACACCCTCCCCCCTTCAAGAAGTCACCATCAAACTGAATTTTTAAATTACTGACATGCTACATTCATATTTGTGTTTGAAAAGCCCACAGATTAGATCATACGAATTTAGAACAGAATAAAGCTGGTGGACAATGAAAGATTCCATCATTTCTCTTTAAATGAGTCTATGTTAAAAACCAGCTTAACACTAAGAAATTATTCTGCACTTCAGCAAAAGCTAGAGTATTAGTATTTTGATATCATAGGAAAGTTTGATTATTATTAAACAATTATTTATAAACTAAGCCCATTATTATATCACAGTCTTACAGTTTAAATACAACTGTGAGACTGTGATATAATATTCTTATAATATAGCGCTTTGCATTTTCTGAAGAACACGCAGACATTCAAAAAAAAAAAAAAATTGTTCAAAGAGGCGCAGTCCTTAAAGAATGATTTTTAGAAGGGTGAGAAATTCAAGCCTAACTACCAGCCTCTCCTTAAAATAGGCTATCTAAAAATTGAATGCTCTGATATATCAGCACACAAGCTGTGCTGGGAGAATACGACGTTGTGAGACACACTAAAAGACAAGTAAAGCAGTTGTGTTTTCTAGCACTTGAAGAAGCACAGATTCAAACTTCATGGTACCAGTCCACCACCACAAAGATTGCATGGAATTCCCTTTACTTATACCAGAATTTAGCTTTTGAATATAAGTAGTAGGAAAACCTGATTAATACAGTTCCAAATAATTTTAATATGGGCTTAAAAAAATAGTTATACACCACTGAAACCAGAAATTTTGGTCAGAGGTTTTCCACAAACTTATCTTTGAACCACTGAATGGCATTTTAATATGCAGCATTTTGTTCAGTAGGCTTTTGAAAATAAGATGGAGAATACAACTGGCATTTTCAGCCAGAATCATTCATAGAGCCCTCATGAAAAATAAGGAGTTCAGGCTTAAAAGTGCAATGAATCTTCTCTAGTTTTATGTGAAATTCCACAGCTCCATGTAATATGATCTTCATTCCATAATGGGGGCTCTTATTTAGTTAACAAATAATAACCTCTCTAAATGACTGCCTTTTGCATATCTCCTACAGATCTGATGGCTCAGATCTTAGGTTTGGAGAGGGACAACCCCCCAGTGGGTTACAGATATGAAACGTCACTGCACATGAGAAATACTTGTTTTCATCTCCTCCTTCACCCCTAGATTCAGCTCTTCAAAACAGAAAATCACAACACAAACACCAGCCCAAACAAACCTTGGCAGCACTGAGCTACTGCTCTTCTGTGTTGTCAATCAGCTGTCAAAATGGAAAACTCTTTCTTCCTTCAGACTATTTCCAGCTGTGCTCATGGTGCTCACAGTGGATGACAGAGCAAGAATTACACGTCACTTGCATACCAGAAATACTTTTGAAACGTGAAGGGGGAAATAAAGGAGTGATCATGATTGTACAAGAAAATCCAATAGGATTGCAGTGGCAAACTTTGATTTTGCAGTGAAAGTTGCCTCCCTGCAAGATAAGGTTTTTCCAGGGCATGTTGCAAAGCAGAGTCAGTTCCTTTTAATATCCTTCATCTATCTATTTACACAAAGCAGCATCTGAACTGTATTTCCAAGCAAACAATTATATAAAACTAAGTGTCTTCTCAGAAAAGTTTTCCTTTCCTTGAAAAGCAAAGCAGAAAATTAAGGAATTACTGTACTGAAAATTAATCCATTCATATGTGTCTATCTAAAAAGAGTGACAGTTTGAATACGTTAAAAATTAAATATTAGATACCCAAAATCAGTTTTCAGATGTTATTAGAGAGCAATTCCTGAAGTATAACTACCAGGTAAATAATTTGCTGTAAATAGTACTTTTGAGAAAACTGCTTGCAGATGATTTCCAAATTAAAAAAAAAGTTACAATTCACTGTAACATTTACTTCAAATTATACAACTGACTAATTATGAAGTAGTCTCTTTCAACATGAAATAATTAATACAGCCAATTAGCATACACAGATGGGTGAGAAAATTAAACTTATAAGTGAAGTATGAACAGAATGGAAATCTGAAAGTAATTACAATGGATTTTTCCCCATTTTCTGTCTATAAAGAGTATGTTATATTAGTTCAATATAAACTCATTTTCACCTCTGTCTCTGACAAGACAAGCAGAAAACTATTACCAATATCACCTATTTCAAATAACACCAGATTTTACACTTTTTAAAAAAATCCAGGAACAAATGGATAAGGAAATAAAACCCCCCAAATTGTGTTTCTTTACAATTGATGAGTCATGACTAAAAAAGGTCAAAAAAGGACATTTGCATTATCTGTCTTGTTCTGAAAATGGTACTGTATTAAGAATAAATGATACAAAAATACCATCAAAAAACCTCAACAAATGAGAAATGAATATTATCAGTCAAGGATCAGAAATTCCCATCCAAAGCTACTGAGCACTGTTAACTGCAACAAGCCCTGAGCCAGTCAGTTGTTCCAGGAGCATGTTTTGATTGGTTTAATTCTTTTGCTGGACAGCACAGAAGAATTGGAAAACTTTTTTTTAGCCACAGGCTGGACATTCTGCAACCTTTGCTAATACCCAGTACTCAACTCTCTTTGTTCTTTATTGGCACCTTGTATGAAATCTGAACAGCCAAGTGGAAAGTCTCTTTAACCTCCACTGATACCATCACAGCAGCTGTCAGGGAATCCAAATGTGCAGTGCCCACCTATCACTTGTTTGAAGATAGATTTTTTTTTTTTTAAGTCCTGAAACACATTTTCTTTAAAAATTACAAAGGCTTAGCAATAGTGATTTCAGAAGGGAAATCACTCTTGCATCCACAACTTCTTCAAGATAAAGTTCAAGGCAGGAAGAGATGCTGAAAATTGAATCAGTACCAAAAGACAGACAAAGGATAGATTATACAGAAACCAAAAGAGATGGAAGTTTTAAGTTCAGTGATGGAATAATTCCTTGTCTTATGAGTAACCATATTCTTAGATAAATAATTCTTACCAGTTAAAACTGATACAGTTTCGGTCAGTAGAAGAAAGTGTGGTGCTGTTATAGTAAATAATTTTGTATTCCCTATAGATGAGGTCATTTGATGAGAAAACTTTAAAAGAAATGGTGCAGGATATGTTAAGATTTATCTTTAGAATGGATTTGTGACGGGGTCTGGGTAAGGAAAACATGCAGGGGACTTCTAAAAGCAACTTCTGATCATAGTTCTTCAATTACAGCAGCAGTTCATTAACAGCTGAAAAAATAGGACACCCTCTCTGTTAGATGTTCTGTGCCAGATGAAATAGGAATCTGCTTTTCCAAAAGCGAAATGAAGCAAAACTACTTGGTCTCTGTGTAACAATGAAAGCAACACTCTATTGGATCTTGAAAATATCAGCAAACAATTAGGATCTCTGCTTGAGTATGGATATATATGTATTTATCTCAACCTTTTTCTCTTTCTGTAAAGTCTCCACCATCTCAGTCATTTGGATGAAGTAACATACAGGGAAATATAAATAATACCAGCTTATTGAAGAGATGGATAAAGAGCTGTCCAGAAGATTTTAAGTAACAAAAAGGCTTTTTTTTTTAATAAGAAATCTGTATAACTGTTCAACTTACAGTTTTCTTCTGCAATTCAGCAGTTGTTCATCACAGTCTGAAGTTGCTTCAATTATCACCTCTGTACTGTCTGGTTATAAGGTCACTGAAGACTCCTTTTAAAAAGTTGCATCAAGTTTCCTAAAGCAAATATTTAGATAACTGTTTGATTGTGTCACTCTCTCAGAAAATCAGGATGTTGATTTTCTCCCTGCTTTGATGGTAACCTTAATGAAAATATTCCTGTGAAATACAGTCCTTCCGAGAGGGATTGGGGATAAACTGCTCTGGAGCTCTTCCTTTTATTTATGCTTTCTAGTGAAAGATCAGAAGCCTGGTGCATTCAGCAAGAGTTGTCAGTGCCTTCAACACATGCAAGCCATTATTCAGCAAAGCTGCTGTCACCCAGAATGACACTGCATTGTCGATTTGCAAGCAGGTTAAAGCAGAACAGTTTAGTGAAAACTTATACCCAGAAACTTATTGTAATGATCAAAATCACTTTCTTGCATTTGGAATTATTATTATTATTATTATTATTATTATTATTATTATTAATAATAATAATAATAATAATAATAAGTATATAGGAAAATATTAAAAAGTTTTCTTTCACACTATCACTGACCATACAGGCAGGAATTTGGAAGACTTGGGAAATAGTGGAATGATAGTTTGGACCAAGCTTCAAAGTGCTCATTAACTTTGCTAGTGAAGGAATCAGCACTTTCTGATTGATGTCTTAATGATGTCCTAAACAAACAATAATGTAGTAATTTCATAAACACTGGTACATTTCCCTCTCCTCATAGCAGTAAAAAAACCCCCTGTTCTCTTACCTACATTCCTTACTCTGTAAATTAAAAGAGAAAAGATATATACTTGATAACTGAAAAAGAAACAGTCATGATAAAATATACAAAATTAGCAGAAAGATGTTCCACATATATGATTTCTTCAATTTCTGTGAAGCTTGAGTAACTGTTTGACATAGAATTGCTTTAAAAAATGAAGTAATTTAACACATTTTTGAGCCAATTTACATAAAACAGTTTTTAATGCAATTCCTGGCAAGCCTGCTAGATTATTAAACAGTGAATTTAATAATTAATAGATACTCCTTCAAGTTTCTAATGTAGCTGAAATAACTTCCATCCTAGGGAAAAAAAATATAATACAATGAATCCTGCTTTAATCTACATTTTCAGGCTTTTATTAAAGTTGCATTTTTAGTATTTCTTTCAGCTGCCTTCAGCTGGCAATGCCAAATAGACCTACAGGCGCAGTACCACCAAATAGTGTGATTTTGCACACGTTGAGGTTCACAGGATTGCTCAGGCTGAACTGTATTAAAGCACCTACACAGCCTTTAAACCTCCCATTCCTTCCCCAGAGCCGCCTCAGCAGTGACTGTGGGAAGAGATGTTCTTTGATGACCTCCCTAGTGAATGAATCATTTTAGACTTTCCTTTATGGTTACTCTTGTTTTGCCCACCCACTGACAACATCAGCTGTAATAAGGCTATTTATGGTAACTACTGCAGGATAAATTAAACCCACATTTGTGATTCTCACACACAAACCTGGCACTCTCCTTAACAGAGTGAAAACCTTTGTGCCTCAGGAGGGCACTGACTGATGTGTGACTGAGAAGGGCAGCTCTGCCATTTTAATATGTGCCTCTTCAACCTATTTCTGGGATTTTCGAGGCACACAGCATGCGGCATTAAACAGCAGAAGCATCCATACAGCTGCTCTTTGGTATCAAGACCAATGAGCCTGTCAAAATAATCAAAGATGCCGAGATTCACAAGCTTGGGTGTGACACCAGGACTCACAGTGCTGTCCTGGAGCTTGTTACAACTCCAGCCACTTTCATAGTACCATTCTTTTCACTGAATTTCATACCAAAATACATCCCCATTCGTTCAGGCCTCAAGAAGGAGGTCACTTCATTCGACACTGCTGGTGCTACTGGATTTATAAGGATGTTTTTAAAAAAATATTGGGAAAAACTAGTTTGAAGTTACAAAGGTACCTCAGAAAGTTTTTCTCTGAGTTGACGAACAGTTGTTTGGAACAAGGGGAGTAGCTCTGACAGACTGGACTGACTCTGTGGTGTTGCAGTTGGATCACTAACCTGGTAAAAGGGGAGCTCAGTCCCTCCTCTCCACTCCAGTCTGCAGCCCAAGAGTTTCTATTTACTCCTTGATCTGCCTTTTTCAGAGAAGAAATATAAGTATGGATTGTAAAATTACAAAAGCAATGTGCAATGGTCAGTCTCCAGTTCTCACATCCCTTAGTCAGAAATTCATCCCTAAGCCCAAGAAAATGACTCAAGTGTTGATATCATTGTGTTTTGAGAAAAGCCTCAGTTTTTATGAAGATCTTTCAGTGAAAACAGAACAGTAAAAATACATCATTAACTCCTATTTAGTGTGATGTGAATGCACCATAATGACCACCCTCTGTTTTGTGCATGAAACCAGCTGGAAGAAACTCCATATATGAAATACAGAAGCTTGGAACATTCTGCAATGTGCACAGTGAATTGAAACAGGAAAAAAAATGCTGCTGAAGTTTTTACAGTATTAAGATATGAATGACAAACATAAACATGTACTACATGGTGAGTAATGAGCATAAAGCTTTCATCTTTCTTTGTGGGAAATCCTATAGAAGGCAAATAAACCCAGAGAGACTATTGTAGGAACCCATACCATATAATTTGAGAAATCTTTCTTTTACCCCAATAGCTGGCAACAAAATATATGCATTTACAACAGATTTCTTTTCTTTCCTTTTAATCTGTAGCTAACTGCAGTTGTAAAGCTTCTCATTTCTTTAACTACCAGGCTGAACAAGGAAAGTTGGCATTTAGAAAAAAAAAAATAAATTAATCAAAATCCAGTTATATTTGGCACCTTCCTTGTTCGTTCCTCCCCAACAGTCCTGACATACGAGTGGTTATTCTCCCTTCTCTTCAGATCCTTCTCTAAGCTCTCTCACCAGGATTTCAAAGTTAGATGATCAAATGTGCAAGAGAGGCACCTAATTTCTCACAGGCACTCTGAAAGCTCCTGACTAGGTCTAGAGTGAACAATTTTCTTTCTCTTCCCCTGCCCCCAGCGTTTTTTCCTGGCCTTTGATCTTTAGAAAGCACAAATGCCATTACAGTGAATAAAGTCGTAGCCCACAGAGTCAATCCCCTACTATTTACCTCCCCCCTGCCCGAGCCAGTCCCAGCCCCACCAGGCTGCTTCAGTCGGGCTCAGAGACAGCAGCAGGTATCATCAGCACTGTGACAAATGAGAATGTGTGTCAGGGGAGGCTGTTCAAACAAACACTTGGATGCTTGGGAACACAGACAGAAGAGCTAAGATCTGGCTTTTCTTTTTTCTTTTTTTTTTTTTCCCCTCTTTTCTTTCTCCCTCCACCTTCAAAACAGAAGATTAAGTTTGCTGTGAACATGAGCTGATGAAAAGAATTCAAATAGTGCTTTGAATAGTGCCACTGGGAGCGTCACAGGAGAATTACAAATTGCTGCTGGAGACACCAGTCTCCCTTTACAGAAAGTTAACATAAAAGTACACATATCTTCTTTCTATAAGGTACTAACTTGTAAATTAACCTTTAATGGAGTATAAATGATGTCCTGAAAGAACTGCTTATGCAGCTATATTTATGATCTAGAAAATTGCAAATATTTACAAGATTATAGGTGTTAATGGTCTGTCAAAAATGTTTGTATATTGTACATACATTAAACCTCAGTTTAAGACCACCCTGCTATAAAGACCACCCCATTTCTTGTCCCATATAGAATTTCATTTGGTTCCATATATTCCATTCCTTATAATGAGGCTAGGCCCCAGCATACACCCAAACCATTCCAGACAGGGAGCTGCTCCTCCGTAGGATCCCCTGCGAAGGAGAACACGTTTTAACCTCTGTTCCCAGATCCCCAGCAGCCAGCGCTACCCTTGTCATTCACCCTCTGTAAGAGACTGAAGAGCGGCTCCTGACAAAGCCAAGCAGAAGGCAAAGCAGAGTTGGAGGGGGAGTCACACACAGGCTCAGGAGGACTGAGCAGCGTTTCGCTGCTCTGCAAGGAAGAACTCCAGCTGCCAGCACGCCTGCCTCAGTTTCCCTGCTGGGTACGCGCCAGTCGTGCGCTTCAGCGGAGCGCCTTTGGCGTCCCTGTGTCCTGCTCACGGGTCAGCGAGGAGGGACGCGGCTCAAGCACAGCCTGCTGCCTGCCCTCTGTCACGGGCTTTGTGGCGCTGTCCCCACAGCAGGTGGGGACAATTGTAACTTCTCATTTTCTACACTCAGGTCTCACATCTCAGCTTTTTTCTCTTTTTTGCTAAGCTCATTAGTGAAACCGTAATTTTCCTTAAAGCAGTTTGCATTTGGGGTTTTCTACGGGTGCTACAGTGAAATAAACATAAAACATCCTCTCTTTGAGTTAATTCTGTATTTGTCACTGACTCAATTCTTGCTTTGTAAATAATTATTGATATATCTTTTCTAGGCATAAGTTATAGCCAAATAATTTCAAGCCAAAATACATTTGCTGCTCAAAGGAAGACAATAACTTGTTCTCTGTTCTCTGATCTATTACAGCTTCTTTTCTGGGCAATTGAGTAACTTTCTGTGTAAGAAATTTGATCCGAACTTCTGAATTGAAATTTCTTTTTCTGAAAACATTGCAAAATAAAAAACAGTTGGGCCTTGTCAGTTGTGATAGAGAAATTTCAGAAAGGTCAAAGTTTGAATATTGAAAGAGGAGAAACTTTTTTTTTTTGAAATGTGCATGACTCAAAATGTTACAATTTTAATACTTGTTTTACAAACATCATTGAATTCACATATAAATACAGCTGGGGAAAAATAAATACTTTGGGAACAAATACTTGGGGCTCTGCCCAGGTTTTATTGCAACAGATTATTTTCTTTTGTAATTTATCATTTGCTGTGCATTATCTCGGTCAATGGTGGGGAAAAAACCCAATGTTCTTCTTTAGGATAAAAAGTCAAAGGAAAACTTGAAAAGGCTCTGTCCTTCCTGACCTCATGCACATTTTTATTGATATCAAATTGCTCATATTTTTTTGCCTTGCCATTTTCATTTTTATACCTGCTGGGTCAGATCTTCAAATGATGCAAACTGGCATCGACCTAATGGTTTCCATGAAAGTATCAGAGCTGAGGATCTGGCATTAATTATTGAGGATTGTCTGTTATCCAGTGAGATAATGTAAAAGCAGTTCCTCGCCGAGCTTGAAAGAGAGTGATCTGGAAGTTAAGTACAGAGATATGGCTTAAGTGAGGTGATTTTAGGGAAAATTAACTTCTGAGATTTTACACAGATCTTCAAATGATCTAACTATTTTACGTCATAATCTGTGCCAGGAGAATAACAAAAATGAAGTTTCTCACCAATTATGAGATATTTGATTTTTTCAAAAATACAAAATTTGGATAGCTCAATGGAATAATGCCATTTGGAATTTTGTTTTGTTTTACACAGAATGAGCTGGCTTACATTGGTTTGGCTGCTAAAAGTGATAGAGCAAAACCCAAAGATTATATATAATTTTTGGTTTTCAAGCACTGGTTCTTTTTGGCAGACATAATCAGACACATTGCAAGCTTCCCAAATATTCCTCTCATTTTGAGTGCTTCGTTTTAATGAGTCTTCTCTCCATTTTCTTTTAAGATGATTCAGTCCAATGGGATTTTTATACAAGTTCCTAGAAAAACTTCAGGATTTTATTTTCACCAGGTTATCTCCTGGTGGGGGGGGATATCCAGAGAGGAAAGATCCAAAGACCAAGATCTCCCACAGGTAAATGAGAGGTTTTATTGCAGGCAAACGCTGCACATGTCACATTTTCTGTGCTTCCAAAGGGTAATTCCCAGTAAACCAAAGCATTATAAACTATGTATTTATAACCCTGCCAGGGAACCAACAAAACCACCACGCCACAATGAGTCTGGGTCAACAAACGTTGAAGCTCTACCATCAATTTCTAAGGATGAACACAACAACCTGAGATGTCTCTTAATTTTCTCTGATCATCAGGACACCGAACTATGCATTTCCATGAGTATAATTTGGTTTTTTGCTGCCAATACTCCCACTGGAAGAGTCTTTTCCACCAGCAGATGGTCACATCATTATTTACCTTATGTAAGCCTATGTATTTGGGGATAGTTTGTATTATTCTATTTTTTTTCCCAGTATGTTTGTTTGGACATGAATATCTAACTTACGTGTCTTCCCTCATGTTACTTATACAGAGAGTAATTGTGGACTTTGAATCAATTAATTGATTTCAACAGAAGTAAAATATCTTTATGTCATTCAAGTTTTTTTCTCTGTAAAAGGAGGATAAAAACGCCTTCCTTTCCTCTCCTCTCTACATTCATTTTCAGACTAAATTCTTCTGGGCAAGAATTCTGTTAATCAGTGCTGGTTTAGTGCCTACTACAATGGGTATCTTCTCACAGTGGGGTACTACTATGCTACAAAAACCAAAAAAACCCGTAAATATTACTGATGGTAAAAATACAGCTCATTGACTAAAGGTGCATGAAAAGAATTTTGTCCTGTTGGACATCAAAGTTCTTAAAAATTCATATGTCAGGTATTTCCATCTGAACTAAATTAGTTTTGTAGAACTAAGATTTCATGGCAAATAAAAATAGTATATCATCTTAATAAAAGCATCATGTGCAAAGGGAAAATAAAAGCAAGAAAGATATAATTTTATAGTACTTGCACAGTTCTTCTTACTCTGCACTGAAATTCAAAACTATCAAAGAAGCAGCCATCAACAGCCACATAATCAATCTCCTGCAAAGCTGGTGCTGGTCTCCAACTTATTTGATACAAAGGGCAGTGGAAACAATAGGAAAGTTTGCAGGAGTGTAGTAAATAACTCTAATGCTTTGAATTGTAAAGGGTAAGCAGCCTACCAAAAGTATTTATCAAAGTCATATTGGGGGAAAGAAACATCACCAAACAGAACAGTGCAAGCCAGATGCTTGGAGATTAAATGGGGTCAAAAATGCAACCCTAATTTTCATAACATCCTCATAAAAATTCACAGGAAACTGCTTTCTGAACCTGTTTTGGAAGAGATTTTTTTGAAAGTTAAAGGGGAGTTACAGATTGAGATTCTACTGAATGAGGTCAGAATTACAGAGGAAGAGAAATATAACCTGTTCATTAAATAAAAATAAGAACATAAAAAATCAATACAGAACAATGGCTAAAAGTAGTTGACAGTCATGTCTAGACTTGTGAGATCAGATTTACATCTTTCAATTTGCACTTGTGTTGAATGTTCAGATCAGTCAGATCTTTAACCTCTTCCGTGAAGGAACCAACCCACCTGACATTGTGAACTCCCAAGACTTGCCCCTAAATATAAATATAAAATAAAAATTTTTAAAAAAGGGTATTACTAATATTTTCAGCTCCTTTCAATCCTAATATCTCTCCCCCTCTATATACATGCACTGTGCTTCTGCCTCACCATGAGTTCTTTAATATAAACCCAGGTGTAAAGAGTAGGAGCAAGGCACACACTCTAAAACACTTCACTTTTTTATATCTATAAACCCAACTTAAAGGCCATTGAATGTAATGGAAGATGATTTAGACTGGAAAAAGACATAATATCACCTTCATGAAATCATTGAGATGGAATCTCTCCCACATGGAAAGACCAAGATATCAGAAGTCTCAAAGAAACCCAAAACAAAACAAAAAACCCAAACAAACAAACAAACCCCCAAAACCAAACTTCACTCCATATTATTCAATAGCTCTGAAATTAATGAATGATTTTTAGGAACTTACAGGAAAAAGACTTTCTAAATCTTTATGATGCCCTTTAGTTGCCATTCAAAAACCATCTGACATTTTCTCTCACTGCTAACAGTTCCTGTGCCAGGACCACTAGGACAATGCTCAGAGCAATGACAGGCATTTAATTTTTGGGCTTTGATGTTGCAAAACAATGAAGTAAAGAGAAATTAAAACTTAACAAATTGATTGAGAATTTTCTTTTAGACTCTGCCCTTTCATTTCTACCATACCAATTTACCTCCTGCTGACTTGCAAAAGAAATGTAGGGTAATTAATTTGCCTTAGTGGACAGTGAAGGAACACAGAATGCAAATATGAGAGCCACAGACTTGGTATTTTGGCTGACACTTAGGCTGCATTTATTATTTGACAACAATTTGCATGGAAGAGTGATTTCTAAAGCAAATTAATTTCCTTAAGAGCAGACAAAGACTTTTTAAAAAGTAAAAACCAGGCACATCTGAATATGCTGGCCTCTTTTTTTTGGTAAATAGAGAATTTAGTAAGCTGTCGTGTTTATAGGACATGCAGTGTAAATAAACCATGCATAGGAGTGACAACACAGTTCATTTATTTCCATCAACAATTAAATAATATACCATACTTAAAAAAGTCATCTTTCTTCTTCTATGGGAATTCAGGAACAAATTTTCTTTTGTATTTCAGAAGAAAAATAATCCTTAAACAATAGTGCAAGTGAAGCATAAGTTGCAGCTCTCTGAATTACTCAGTGTTTGCAGGGCAGGGTTGTGTTTGGTGTTGCTGCAGCCCGAGTCCATCCTCAGCGCTGCCCTGTGCAAACCTGTCCCTGTATCCCACATTAACGCTGTGCACACCCTCAGCCCCAGCTGCTGCTGGGGTGTCCATCCCTGACCCGTCCCCTGCTCTGAGGAGCAGTGCTGCATTAATACACATCCTTGGAGTTACTCTGAGCACATGCATGTAAAGGCTGGAGACTCAGGAGCACTTTCTGTGACAGCAGAGTTGGTCTGAGGTGTTCCTTCGCTTCCTAACTTCTCATTCATCCATACTATAACAACTCAGTGCTGTTTCTACAGCAACTGTTTGTGATTGCAAGCGCTTCAGCTGAATGTGAGACACAGCCTTTGGAATTCCTACAGTAAATCCAGATTGCAACACTTACGGACGTGCTGTCAGCTCAATACCTTGGAAACATCGTGTCAGACCCCCTGGGTGGGGATCATTGCTGTGCGCATGAGGAGTGGAGCAAATCTGGGCGTGCAGGGAAAAAGCAGACAGAGCTTGTGGAGTGGGTTGGGTGTTTCCTGAAGGATGTGATTTGCTGAGTGTACCTGGAATTGAAAGCACATGTGGTAGGGCAGGTCTGCCCAAAACTTGTGAAGAGTGCCAGCTCTACTGCAGGCAGACAACAGCTGTAGTGAGTGCACTCAACTGTTTCTTGTAAGAACTGTCTACTAAAATTGCCAATTGATGCACTTGCTGATGCTCCAGTTGGCCTCTCATGGTACCTGGATAAATGTTTGAATGTGTCAAAATATTGGAAGCTAAAGTTTTCATCCAGAAAGGAAAGCCTGGAGGTGTGGTATCCAATATTTCTTCACAGTAAATGACAGCATGAAGAATTGTTTCCAAATAGAAATTCCTGAGTCACTGTAATGACAGTATTAAAGCATGTTGTGACCCAAGTACAACAGCTAAACTTTCCCATGCTGGAATTGGGAGCTGATGTCCGTGTGTACAACATGGATGTTTCTTGTGGGATAGTTCATTTCTCTCTGTGTATCCTTTGCTACTTTCACACTACAGCATAAAGGAAGCAATATCACTGCTCCTCCTCTCACTACAGCTTGACACAATATTGAATGTTTAACTTGGAATTACAGAACTACCTTTTTTTTTTTTTTTTTAAAAAAAAAAAAAACACAAAAGTAACTTACTGCAAGATCAGAAGGGGAAGGGTCCACATATCTTATGACTTAAGCTTAAAAGCTGGTACACGTTAATGCCTTGGTTTGAAAAGACAGGTGTCTGCTAAGGAAGGCAGAAGCCTCCTTTGAAATGGAGCATGTAAAGCCCCTCCCTCTGAATTATTATAATTTGGAAATTAAGGGGCTTTCAGGCAAAGATAAGGGAATAGGAATATTAGTTCTTCACTAGGAATATTAAAATAAAAATGCAGTAATACAAAAAACCACTGACAGAGTCAGAATACAACCTGACACCCTGTTGGTCAGGGTGTTGGCAGCAATCCAATTAAATCGTGGCTGCAGTCCTCCTGGAGTGACAGATGTGGTTCTGTTGAAGCCATGATCCTGTAGAAGGGTTTGATCTCCTCTGAAGGTCCGATGATGGTGTAGATGGGTCTGGTCTTCCTCTGGCAATCCAGTGCACACAGGCTGTGCTGGTGTTCCAAATCCCAGGTTTTATCCAGGTGGGAATGCTTGGCTCCTCCCCCGGGTGGAGCATCTCCCAATGGGATGATGTAATTGTGTCAGCCATGCAGTGAGCCTTCATGGCCCATTAACAGAAGATATCCCCTGTAGGGAGGATGAGTCATGGAAGAGATAAAGAACACTGCCACACCTGCTTTTAACAGCTGGGCCATTAACAGAAGATATCCCCCTGGAGTTATGAGCGATGGGTCATAGAAGAGATGAAGAACACTGCTCCACCTGCTAACAGATGGTGATAGAATACATACTTCTGATTACATCTTGCATTGCAACCTAAAACAGTTAATTATTTATCTTGAAGCTAAAACGGCTCAAAACAAGGTTTCCTTTGACAGTCATCCCTTTATCTAAACACTTGGCTTCAGAAACCTAAGAAATTTACAGTCCCTCCCACACACTACACTTTTGTCTGGAAGCAACTAGAAATGCAGCTTTGTACCTATCATATGTACAGAGGAAACAAAGAGATGATAACTCACTATTTGTGCCAAATTAATTTTGCCTGGTGTGCTATTTTGGTGTTAAAATACACTTACTAAGTAATAGGCTAAGTCTGCCCATTCAACTTACCTATTGAAAGTTTTGGTGGTGCTCATTGTTATATGAAGGGTAGAGGGGGCCAATTTCCTGCAGTGGTTGAGCTGTAGAAATGAGTGAGCACAGAGGTGGAGCAGCAGTATGGAATACTGGATAACACACCGGGCTTGGGAGGGAGGAGACTGTTCCTATTCTTGTAATGTGACTGTCACCAAGTCGCTTCCTCTTCCTCTGACCCCTTCCACCCTCATCCATCATCTGCCTGCACAGCAAGCCTGCCTTCTTACAGGCAAAACCTAATGAGATAGGGTCTGTAGGTGATCCCGTAACACCAATAGTATCTGTACAATGCTTCTTGCCTATGTTTATTAAGACATGTTACCTCCATGATATTCTATGGTTGATTCAAGAGATGGCAACGTATTACTGTCAGACTCTCAGAAAACATTATAATTATCCTAACTGCCAGTGGCAAAATAGTTTTACAAATATGTGAACCATTAATGATGCTAAAGATTTTTTTTCCTTTATAGTCTGTAAATCTACTACGTTATCAGATACTAATGCATTTTCAAGCATCAATTAATATATTCTATCTTACTTATTGAAGTGTGTGAAGAAGTTGGTCTTTGACAATGTACCTCACTACCATATCTGCCTACTATTGTTTACCCATTTTTTAAAACCACGATTTCATCTATTGTTCTTCTGTTTCATATAGGGGTTGATTTTTATGGAAAAGGCCACCAGGAATTACTGTTACTTGATAGTTTCATTTTCTCAAATATTTGTAACTTATCAGCCATGCAAAGAGGGAACAGAAGTTGTGTTCAAAGGTAATAAAGACTGCTCTAAGGATTGTATCACAGCTTCCTAACAATGTGAACAATAAGACAAATGGCAGAAGAAAACTGGAGCTTTGTCGCCATTATCTGAAGACCAGAATGACACTTTTTATTACACACAAGCCTAGCTATCAGCTGCCACACAGTCTCCTTTGAGCCATTGACCATCTCTGATCAAAACTCCCTGGTTACAGTTCATGTCATCAGCAGAGTCAAATGCAATGTGCTAAACCTTAAAATGTGTTCAGCATTCTGGCCCTAACCCTGGAAACCATTAAGCACACGATTTTCTTTACCACCTCAAAAATCTCAGTAGTCCACTGAAAATGGGACCACTTAAATACTTGAAAATTAAGTGGAAACTCAGGTAAGGTGCTGGATCAGGACCAACACTCCTTGTAGATCCAACCACTAATTCACATCCTTGGTTTTGGTTCCATTTCAATCACCCAGCCTTGTGCAGTGCTTGGGGCAACATCTTACAGGGAACTACAGAAGCAGTTTATTATCTGATAATAAACATGAGAACAAAAGGATACAGACCTAACCCAAAACTTATGAAAAATCTGTTCTATGATGAGTAGTTTGTATACTATAAGCACCCTAAAATACACAAAGGTACTGCAGTAAATAATCATCAAACATCTAATTTAGGATGGAATGCCTCTACCAAAATTACTGCTAAACAATAGAGAAAGGAAGTAGCTTTTTTAAACAGAAAATATCGGTGCCACGTCAGGGACCAGGGGTTGTGGGCAGAGCCCTATGTGCAGATCTCACGCCAAGTTTCACATCCCCACAGCACCAAAAGTCGCTGTGTATGTGCAGGTGGGTCAATCTGCTCATGTGCAGCATCCTTTCTCCAGAGCTTTAAAAGCTCAGAAATCCTGGGAAAAAAATAGAGTTCAAACTCCCTTTACTCTGCTTCAGTAGGTTCCCAAGTGAAAATAATCCAGACTCATTGACTATTATTTGTCATAGTTTTGTGTGCTGCCCATAATGTCTTATGGTTTGTGCTTGATAAATACATCCTATCTCTCACTAATGTAGTACCTCAAATGAAAAATAAAAATGATAAAATATAGTTCATCCTAAATTTTACCACTTATAACTTCATTCAAGCAAATTTCATGACTGAAGACTCACAACAAATTCTCTTTTTAAAACATAGTCTCTTTAGAATGTATGACTATTTTACGTGTTTGTATTTAAGAAGTAGAAAATAAAGCTCAGCAGAGCCATTTAATGGGAACAATCTTAAGGCTTGTCCACACAGGAAGTTAAGCTAAATTAGCTGAAAGGTGTGAATTTAAAGTGCATTAAGGTAAAGTGAACTGCAGTCACTTTATTTCTGAATGAGAGCATTCACACCAAGCTTTAATGCACTTTAACTAATATACTTTAAAATCATATCTTTAGTTAATTTGTCTTAGCTTCCTGTGCAAACAACTCCTCTCTAGCACTTACTGAGAGCCACAATATAGATTGATGTGGTTATATTTATAAATATGCCTATTAACCTTAAGACTGTAAGTCAACAAAATTTGGGATGTTAAATAAAAATAAGAAATATGTCCTTGCATGAACTTCCTAGTGCTTTGAGAGTGCAAACAGTCTTAGTGTTCCTAGTGTAAACATGTCATTAATTTAGCCCTAATTTATATAAAAGTATATTAACTGTTCAGAGCCAGATTAAAACAAAACAAAACAAAAAAACCCCACAAATACTTGCATATTGTTACAGACAATAGTAGGATTTTTTTTTTCTGAAACAAATGTACTGTAAATAAATAAAGAAAAAAAGTAATGTTTCATTTAAATACAGTACAGGTATTGAGATTCACCAAGACAGACTAAATATAAAGGACTTTTATCAGAATTTACTTTTAAAAGAGGGCTCTGAAATTCTTTTTTTCTGAGGGGTGTCTGCAAATCTTCGGTATAAAGGATACCTCAAATTATCTAGCGAATGCAAAACAAGACTTTGCCTCAGATAACCTGTGAAATCAATACTGTGTTTTTCCTACCACTGCCTGACTTATAAGAACCTTTTCAGAGGAGTTCTTGTAGAAAGGGAACAGAGATGCATTGAACACTCCAGGTTTGCTCACAGGGTGATTCTGCTCTGGCAGACCAGGGCACAATGGTCTGGCACAGCCACCAGTATGGGGATTGTTGTGCCCTGCATGCCAACACACTGAGCTCAGCTACCAGGAGTAAAAACGGGAAAAAAAGTATGAGCTTTGCCAGAGCAGGAGAATAATCTGGTTTTGCAACCAATTTGGAAGGCTGACATTGTGTCCCCCAGTACACAGCCAGCCCTGGGTGCAGCCCCACACAATCTCAGCATTGCACAGGGGGTTCTGATTCCCCCTGGATCAACTCTAAGTTCTTTCTCTCTCTTTGAAAACTGGTGAATAGCCCAGTTCAAAAATAAAATACAATATTGCAGAGACCTTTTTTTTTTTTTTTTTTAAACTGATAAGAGAGAATGCGATAGTGGGCCACGAAAAACATCCTCTTTTAAAAGATGACTGCTAAAACAACAAAACCAGGGTTTTTTAAAGCATAAACCTTTTATGAAAGAAATCTGCTGCTCAGCATGCAGCACATTTTTTAGTTTATCAATTCACAAGTTTTGCATGATTCAAGCAGATGTTCTGATTGACAAGGCTACAACAGAATAGGGATGATAATAATATATCCATCGGGTGATAAATAAATAAGTATTTCCATCAGCCTTCATAAATATTTTGAAGTGTTTTGTATTCCCAGAAAAGTTCTTTTAGTTAATAGAACTCCATTAGTTAAAAGCTTCCTTAAGCTCAGTGATAATTTTCTCTGACAGTTTTGCACAGTAAGACAAACTCGGAGTACTGCATTGACACAGGTGGCAAAGCTGCAGCCATCCACAGCTCAACACAATGGAAGGGACAGTCCTTGCTCAGGTGTCCTGCTGCTCCAAACATTTGACAGCTTTTTCTGAGCACAGAATGTTGCTTTGACAACACACAGCCTTGAATCTCAGTTGGAGTCACAAACCTCTTTCAGTCCCTCATGTTTTCTGGTTTCCCCTCCTGGGCAGCCATGCCCTATTTCTGAGCACTCAGGCTAATGCAGCCTTTGGACAGGCTTTCCATAGCTCAACATTCTGCATTTTGTGCTGATGTAGCTTTTAAATCATGCTTCATTTTTGTGATGAAAGCCAGTCACAAACCTAAATTCCCCGTATAAACTAGAAAGGCTCACCATTAGGTTAAGAGTCCTAGGCAGAGGCAAAAAGCATGTGTGTGGCAAAACTGAGCTGCCTGTCCCATAGACCCTGTTTGTGTAGTGTCTTGCCCCTGTCACACCTCACTTGGTACTTTCCCTTCACTGCCAACAGGTTCTCTTTGGAGCCCTTAATTCTGGTATATGTCATGGAATAAATCCAGGAGAGGCAGCAGTTGTTGCTTTTGCCAACACTACAGCGAATGTAGTATCCTCGATGTTTTCCCTGAGTAGAGGCACCCACAAGCTGAGCAAACCACACAGCTCAAGGCTGTCAAGTGAAAATGTTTGGTCGTTTTCTGTTCATGCAGAAACATTAAGTGTCCTAAACTTTTGTAGTCCATCGTACTTCTACCAAGTTCCCCCAAATTAAACTGATAATATAGGGCCATACCTTGATCTGTAAAAAGATGTGCATCAATCTTGATAATCACATCAGGGAAATACAAAAAACCCCATTTAAACAGCAAAAACACTAAGAGCAAATGCACCTGAGACAAGCAGATGTGTCTAATTCACACCATCAAGCGCTTAATAAGCTAAAACTTTAACTTCAGTGATTACGCCTGAGGCATTTAAATAGTTTTAAATTATAAGTCTAGCAGAAATATTTTTCTAATAATAAGCCACTAATTCTGGCAGTTTCAGACTGTCTGAATCTAGGTGTATAAACTGTAGCTGCATCAATCAGTGCTGTGTGTCTGGCTATTTCAGGCATTCCTTGTTAGTATGAAGAAAGAACAGTTTGTCCCCTAAGCACAACAGCAGCTGAGATTCCTGTTGATTGATAACTCAATGTGCCGTAGTGAAAATATGTTCGGATAGAGCTGGAAAGGGAGGCACAGCAAAGACGTAATGGGGGCGGAGGAAGGAGGGATGAAATTGGCCACAACAGGAAATTCCTTCTCATGAGTCTTCAAACTAGCTGACAAGATGGATTTCATTCCTGCAGGTAAAAGTGCCTTTATAGTTAATCTTCTACAACATCTGTAACCATGCAAATTCTTCAGTGCTCTATATGCAACTCAATTACTGAGTAGCTGTTCTTGCTGTTCAGGACATTTCTCCACTGTAGATTAGTCCTGTTTCATATACAGAATCCACTGATGTCATTAAAACTGGTGTGTAGAGAAAGCCTAAATATAAAGGGAATTTATTCTGCCATTTGAAGAATGCTTTACTGGGAAGATGGTAATTTCTGAAACCTAAAGTGGTTTATTTAGAAGCTTGTACTGTTTATTTCCAGAGACCTAATGATTCTGCAGCAAAAAATTGGAAGAAGTTCACAGATGTCACCATAATTAAGTTGAAGAACCTTACTTTAAAAGCTTTACAATTCTAACCAGGAAAGGAGTATTTGCTGCTGTAAATGTCACTCTCGGTGTTCTACACTGTGACAAGTGAAGCTCAACCCATTTTCCAGTTTGGTGAAAAATTCAGGTTTTTTGTTCTCAGTTAGTTTTTGGCTTTTAAGTTTTTGGTTTCTTTCTGATCTTTGACAGCCTGAAAACAAGTTAGAAGTTTCAAAGAAACAGATTTTCACCATTGAAAAACTGTGAAAATTTATGCTGTAAAACATTGACAAAATTTGGCTCAAAACCTGATTTCATGGATCAAGTAGGTAAGCATCACTAGAGCAATTAGTTAGACAACACTGGAATCTCCTATTGCAGTAGTGTCTTTTCTAGAATTCTTTCAATCAGTATGGAAAAATCTTTTTTCTCCTAAGCAGTAAAATAGTAAATTAGCCACTTAATTTAAGCAGATGCAGTCCCATTAATTACAGAGATGTTTAAAGTGCAATACTTACCTGAGAGGTAAGAAAATCATGTAATCAAAATGCTGATGTAATCAATCCTATAATCAAACTGCTGATAGCTCTGTTGGAAGATGTAGTGAGGAAGGGACAGTGAACCCACCTGTGAACTGTTTCCCTGCTCCAGTTAAAGTCATGTCCCTATGGAATTCCTTTGGAGAGCAATATAGGACGAGATCAGACTGTGACAGTTAAAATGAAGACATACTCAGGTACCTGGCTTATGTGAGCCACTTATAATCTTTTTGAACTGAGGCAGAAAAGATGGTTCCACTCCTACACCAACAGCAATTTGTGAGGGACAAGTGCTTCAGCTTCAGTGCAATAAAACAGAATTATATGCAAAAATCTCCACTTATCCCATAAATTGGGCTGCATTTCATTTTCATAGTGGTTAGCAAATAATTTAATTTTGCCACTTTTTCCTAGCATGTCTGACCAAATTTAAACCCTCCCCACAAACCATTCACTAGGAGAAACAAGGCAAAAATCATATTTCATTTTGAACCTCCAGTGCAGATTAGTCAGATGCAAACAGGGCTGATCTGTCTGCCACCAGTGATTGTCTAACAGAACATGAAAACAAACCCACAAAGTTGCTGACAGGCTACTTTTACACTTCTACCCATACAAGTATGGTCATGGCTTCTCTAAGGATGCATGGCTGTCCTTGTTTGAACTTGTAAGAGACCTCAATATCTACTTTTATGCCTTGTATTTCCTTTCTGTTCAGCCAGATGGAAACTGGGGGGTTTCCTCCCACTTTGCAGTCTGAGGTTTTCTTGGCTTTTCCCTGTTCCTTTATTTCCCTTTCATATTCTGTTGCATTTGTCTCTCCAGGAAATTACTGCAATTTACTCCGGGTTACAAATTTACAACCTATTACAGCAATTCCTTAGCAGAGATTCCCTGTGTTAATCTGCTCACCATGCCCCAAATCTTTAGAAAGTGGAATAAACTTCCTGGTACTTACTGAGTATTCTGAGTGACCACAGAGTTGCTGCATTCTCTAGCATACAGAATCTGACTCCTTAGCTTCCTTTGCAGAATTTTTCTACTAGCTATTAACTATCTTAGGTAACATTTAGAAAATATCATCATACAGGTATATTATGTGTCTGCTGGTGCCTGGTTTTGCATATTAATAATCCAGTTCTTCCTGTACAAATCTCTGAGTCCAACCTTTAAATCAAGAAATGAAGTGACTCCCAAGAAAAACAGATTTCTAAAAGCCAGTGTTTTAAAATATTCCGTGTATAGGAGCACAAGTTTTTATTTTATGAAATGCCTGCTGATCTCTCAACACTCAGAGTTGTCTTGCTCACAGGGAATGTTGCCCCACATTTGGGGGAAGCCATTATCAGTGGCCATAGTAAGAACTATGAGTGAGAACTTTTGGAAACTCTCCATTCCTGTTTAAACTTAACCAAAGAACCAAAGAACAGGAAACTGTTAATGGCGAATTTCACCTGTAGAATAATGTACAAACTATTCCTTCTTCTTCTTCTTCTTCTTTTTTTTTTTTTTTTTTTTTTTTTTAATTGTCTACTAGAATTTCCCTGGTCTTGCCAGACATACCAGGACAGCAGAACAGCAGAAGATTCCAGTAAATCTTTGGATAAAACCTAGGAGTTTCTATCTCCAGTTTCCCACACTTATTAACACGATGCATATTCTGTGTTGTAGCATTGAACTGTTAAAAAATGACAATGCAAATTTAGTAAAAATCATAGGATCATAGAATGTCTAGAATTTGGAGGGACCTTAAAGCTCCTCTCATTCCATCCCCCTGCCATGGGTAGGAGCGCCTTTTTCTATGCCAGAATGCTCAGAGCTCCATCCAAAATGAACTTTATAAATTATAAACTGTTACTTTTTTTTTTTTTTCCCCCCACAACTACAAAACAGAGAACTATGGACAGAAACCGGAATTTCTAGAAAGGAGAAAAATTCTGGATTTGAACAAAAGTACTCTTATGCTTGCAATACAGAAATACGAAGGCAATGATAGGGAATGTGTTGAATGCAAAGACTGAACTATGGTCTGTGGAGATCCCCAGTGTAATAGATTTTGGATGGGGGAAGGAATATACGCGAGAGAGTAGCTTGAGGTTTTTTTCAAAATAAAACAATTTAGTAGTACATGGACACATGACATGACTTGCATTTTTGTTCTGTTTGTTACTATACTGGTATTTCATTTCAGTTTGGGGGAAATGAAGGTAACTCCAATCGAAAAGACTGTTGTTGGCAAGCTTAAGGACAAAGACCAGTTTTTCTGCCCCTAGTACAGCAGCCAGCACGGCACATTTCTACTGTAATCGGAAGCTGGTCAGCTCTAAACCACCTAATTAAAGCAATTATTCTAGGCTTTAATGGTTTATTTTTATTACTACAGTATCAAGAGGCCCCTGCTGAAACTGGGTCTACATCCTCTACAAACAGTTAGCAAGAGAGAATACTTTCCCTTTCAAGCTTTCAATATAAGTAAGACACAGAGGAATCAGCCAGGTGAAGAGATAAAAGTTATCTGCGGGTTTAGTTACCTGTGGTGGAGACATCATTAGCAGCTAATCCTGCTTAGTCCCATTCCTGTGTCTCACCACTTGGGTGTCTTGGGTTTTATATGTAATTTTGAACTTTAAGAACAACAACAACAACAACAAAGGTAAAATGAAGTATGAGCTACTATTTCAGCTCCCTTACTGGGTACTGAAAATTTCAGGATTCTGATACTAAAGACCATGCCGTTTTTAGCATGATGGAAAAAATTATCTGTTTTATAAATGTGGTATGTAATCAGGTAAGCTAATTCTCTAAAAGTTTCCCTGAAAGAAATTCCTCTTGAAATTTCAACTCAAAGCTCATTGAAATCAGCTAAAAACTTCCATAAAATTTAGAGGGTTTTGCATTATGCTCCCTTTCTGTCCTAACAAAAACCCTTTATAACATTAATTTGAAATGCCAAGATAAATCTAAAAACCCTCTTTATGAAATGTAGGGGTCTAGCTAACGTGAAAGAAACAATCCAGCCACTTTTTGCAAAGTCTATCTGTGCTGAAACCAGGGCCTGTAAGGCAAACTTTGTGAACAGGATAAAAGTCCCAATAAAGCTGGTTGGGCAGTTTGAAAGAATGCACATATCACATATTTTATTGCTCACATGCACAAACCCATCATTGTCCTGAAGGCAGTCATCTTTCTAGTTCATTGATTTAAAGCAAGAAATCAAATCAGCACACTTACATGTATAAAGAGCTGAATTTGGTGAGGTCAGACCCACAAGGAGGTATTTGCCAGAGTAAGGTCTGAGACACAGGGTTTACAGAGAGTTTGCTCAGTTTCGTTTACAACTAAACACACTTTATGTCAACAGCTGAAATATGAAACCTAAAGCATCACCTTTTTCAATATTAACATCAGCAAAACTTTTCAAAGAGAAAAAAAAAGTTCCCTGCAACAATGACCACAGTTATTCTCAACATGCAGCTTCTGCCTAGCACTGAAGTAGTGCATTACTATCACCCTTCTGCTCTCTACAGATTTCTGCAGGGCAGTTAGTTTTTAAATAATTAAAAAAATTTTCTATTAATCAGCCTAATGAAAAACATGTCAGAAAGTGGACAGAGGTCCATAATGACCTATCAAAGACAGAGAACTAATTAATATCTATAAATAATGTTCAGCTTCAAGTTATGAAGTTTGTAACCACACACATTTAGCTCTCATTTGGCACCCTGGACTCTTTGACTGGACAGCCAGGGAGACTGGGGGTAACAGGCTAAAATATTTTACTTTTTACTTCTCTCTCTCTCTCTCTCTTTTTTTTTTTTTTTTTTTTAAACTGTCTCTATCCCAATGCTTTCTTTGTCTCTTGAATGATGAATCTAAATCTGATCCTAACTGGCACTAAATCAGGCAGTGAGGGCTGACTATGCTCAGTGTAAATAACACTGCTTTCACAGATTAATTGTGGCGTCCTGTGGGTTTAAAGGAAGAACCTTGTGAACATGACAGCAGATATCAGTTGGGGAAAGCTTTTGCCATTCTGTTTCATTCCTTTAAATAGAAAATAACAAGGAGTTAGTCTTGTTTGATAGGGACAATAATGAGATGGGATGGGAGCTGTCCAGAGCAATGGTTATCCCTAACCTGCAGACAAGCAGTGACAAAATGAAACTCCTCACACCATTCTTTCCTTTCATCCTGTTTTTTTGCTTCCATTACTCAGAATCTGGTATGCTGTCTGAAACTTCATCTTCCCATCAACTTATGGAATTTAAAAATGCCTGTAGCGTGTCATGATGTAAAAAAAGATTTCTCACTATAAGACATCAAGTCTTGCAATTCTCAGCTTCTTATAATGTGAATGAAATTGAGTTATTTTTTATGTACTGCTGCAAGAAACCATCCTTTAGCTAATTATTACCTGTAGTAGTTAAATTAAATTTGTTAGTGCTGAAACTCATTACAGCTGAGGATTAATCCTTACCCCTGTGAACACTCAGACAGCCACTTGCTGTCCTAAATGCTCAAAATAGAGATAATGACATAAAATGTAATTTAGATGAGAACATACCATTATTATGGCATTTGTTTTCAATCCCAAATTGACCACCATGGTCATGTTTAGGCAGCATCAGTCTAAGTCAATACAAAGTTGCTCCAGAAAACTCAAGAACACTTTAAAGAAACTACATAGAGACATTCAACTGCCTAGTGATGCCACAGGGTTTCTTTATACACAGTACAGCAGTGAAAAGCAAACAGGAGGCATTAGACAATGGAGGCCACTTCTAAAATAATCAACATTAATCAGCTACGTGTGGCATATTTTATACTGTCAGCTCATTCATTTTCCAAAAGCCCCTAACAATCATCATCTGCTTGAAATTCCAACTCAAAGTATAGTGTTATGTTGATTTTTTAAAAATAATAACTTTCTGTCTATATATTAAATAAAAATGGAATGATTACTTTCTCTTGTGAGCCAAAAAGTTTTGTCACACAGGACAGAATCCAATAAAAATGGCCAGCTCTTTTCTATATTCTTTTGCAATGATCACAGATCAAATTTTCCATATACAAAATACCTAGTGACATATATATATATTTTCAAGAGGTGCAAATGGATAAATGGGAATTCTGACTTAACATTGACTTCTGAACAAATTTGATATACTTCATTATAACAACTTTTAAAATATGGTCATAATTTTAAATATTCTTACATAAACTTCCCCAAGCACTGTAATCATACATTCAGTGAAAGATTTCAAACTTCTCCTTTGCTTTTCAAATGTATACTGGTTGCATGTGTCAACTTCCACAACATGTTAATTGTGTCATTAAAATGTTGGACCTGAAATTTCTATCTATTTCAAGTGACGTTCTGACTGATCTAAATCTTAGTTTGGCCACAAAAACCTTGCGTTTCAGTCTGAGTATCTATACTCTCCTTTTCCAAAAGGATTTGTTCCTCCCCTGGTGATGCATGATGGCTGTTGTATAATCTTGTACTGCCCAAAAGACAGGCTATAGAATCCAGCCTATACAAGCAGAGATTTATGAAGTGGCAAATATTTGCTTGAGACAATTGCTGACCTCAAAGGAACATCTTCAGGAGCCCAGGCCTGCTGAGCGTTGCCATATGAGTCACACAAAATTAGCTCGGAACAAAAGCTGCAGCAACTTTGCATTTAGAAGAAACTTGGAGTCAGGTACACCTTCTCAGCTTGACGCTATGTGAAATTTAAATCTGAAGGTCATTAATTTCAATATTGTCAGAATACAAAAGGAAAAGGAGACATTAGCCTTAAAAGATTTAGAAAGGAGTGTTTTAGGATCTCTCTGCAGATTTCCCTCTTTCCTAGCTCAGCCTCTGCTGTAAGGCAGGACACAAACAGTGGCCTCGGAGCTGTTCTGTGCACATTTCTGACATGCTTCTGGGGAAAACAAGTTCAGGCATCAGCCTCAAGCTCATCTAGAAGTCCTCTAAAATGCACTCCAAATTCTCAAGGTTTATTAGCACAGAACAAATCCAATCTGAATCACACAAGATGATCCTTAACATTGGCTTGAATATGACACGAGAGGAGGCTACAAAATCAGTGATGGACTTTCTTCTGGTTAAAACAGAAAAAAAAAGGGAAAACTGACTTGCTACAGGAAGAGAAGAAAACATCTCCTCAAATCCCAAGGCTAAAGATTTAATAGAAACAGGACATAAGGAAATAATACTGGTTCTCCCTTGGGCTGTCCATTAAAACTCTCTTGATAACATTCAAGAGGAGATATCAAACATTAATCTAAGTCTTCTCATATGCATAATGTTTATGAATTTGAAGAGATTTGAAGATGAGTTTTGTTTATCCAAACTCCCTGCTGAACACTTTCAGATGTCCCACCTACTCTTGCACTTTAGAAAATGTATGAGTGCTACTCATTGCCGTTATATTTTCAGCACATCAGATTGTTAGTTTTACATCTTAATTGCTGGGGAATATGTATTTTTCAGTCAAACAAGTCTTTGGGCTCTAAAATTTTCTACTTGTTTATTCAGTACAGTTCATACCACGTCCAATAAACTTACACATCAATTTAACATAATGGGATTATAGCAAATTTTGTCACAAATGAGTTAGCAATGGCAACACTAGGAATGAAGACATGAAAGCACGGGATTTAGTGCACCTTAGAAACCAGTGTGTTCCCATGTGTCTTTGAAGAGTTTGCCCCCTCATCAGCCTGGAACAAGCTAAGCTCATTGCTGCAGTGTTTTTACAGCTGCCGTTACCTCTGTCAGTAAGAACACACTGCTCTTACCTAATGCTACAGCAAGAACTGTGCAGGGCTCAGAAATACAACATGACTAAATAGAGTGGGGGGGGCAATGAAAGATTATGGGTGACTTGTCCTTTTTCTAACCTTCCATCTGTTTAAGCAAATAGCTGGGCCATTAGTCCCATGGGCTAACTGGCATTTGATCCACATGCATCTCTCTAGCCACAATACAAAGCCTGCAAATTAGACAGTACCCAGAGTCAGGATTTACATGACCCAAGTATTCAGACTGTAGTCACAGACTGTATATGGTCACTGGTCCTGGCTTCTTAAATCCTTTAAGGCTCTCTGAGAAAGGCAGATCAGTTCCAGGATTGGAAACACATGCATAAGAACCATTCACAATTCCTAGGTTTTCTGGCTCTTCCCACAAAAGATACTGAAAAGCTTTTACAGAAGAGGATGCCCCCTGTTCACCTTGATGCAGTAGTGATGTATTTTCGTGAAGGATCAGACGAGTGATAACAGGTTGCAAGGGGCAGCACACCCAAGACCATCACACCAGTCCTCTTTCCAGGACTACAACATGAAAAGCCATAAGCCACACACAGCCTAATATATGATCTGCTTTGTATCCAGAGGTATCTTGGAGGAGTTAACCTGCTGATCTTTTAACGAGTAAATCAGCTTGAACAAAGAATTATGTTATAAGCCTTGGCTTTTACTTGGTGTTGAAAAATCATACGGTATATAAAAATGGTGAGATCCAGATATTTGATCTATGTGAGATTATTCTTTTTTCTGAAACCATGAAACTTTGCCAACTCCTTGACTGCCACCGCATAAATCAACTTCTCATACCTCTTTCTATAGTTCAATCATCATACATGTCTTTAATCTTTAAGACTAACATCCACTTTTTCTCCTCTTTCAGCTTAGTCTGTATTGATGTCTGATATGTAAAACATCAAGAAACTGAAATACATGGTGCTATCAATCTGTTCTGCTTATTCTACATTAGATCTTTGCTTCCTTTTCTAAGACATACAACACTTGTGTACTTAATTAGAATTCCTATAATTTACTGAGTTTCTGGATAAAGTGATCCCTTGTCTTCTGATTTCTGGATAGGCTTCATTTATGTGTACAGTGCACTTTAAACTCTGGGATAAAAGCTACAGTATAATTATTGCTAATAACAGGACAAACTTAGTAAATGTAAAGTTACTAAAAGTGCTCCCAGTGGCTTATTCATACAAAATCTCTAACTGCAGGCCTGGCAAAAGGACTGACATTTTTGTTCATCTGAATGAAAATTGAAAATATCTCTACATGAAAATGTTGAACAGGGGAAAACTGCAGAACTAGATACCAAATGAGGATGGGGAAAGTAATTAAGAAGATCAATATGCAATGATTTAAAATCTTTACTAAAAAAAAAAAACAAAAAACCCTCACACCCTAAACCCAGGATTCTCTTCATGTTTGCAAAATGTACAAGCCAAATGGCTACTAAGAACCCAAACACTTCACACTAAATATACAGTATTTAACTAAGTCTATAACTAAGGTAATCCTGTACCTTAGTTAGTATCACTGATTCAAGCAGTAATATTATTTGAAGTAGGGTATAAAAGGATAGGAATATAATCCCAAAGAGAAAAAGGAAACAATTCATTTCAGTGACTCTTTATTGCCTTCCTCTTTACTCAGACACAAACCCTAATATTACTCATAAAGGTGCAAACATGGCATTTTTTCTTCATTTGAATTGGAGCTGAGAGACAAACTGCCAGTCCCCACGCACACGTGTGTTGTGACTGTTGTCACCTGTGGTCCCTCCGAGGTGCTGGGCACTGTACGAGCACCGAGCAGGGGATCTGTAGGCTGGTGCTGAGGGAGGAATAAGAAGAGCAATGACAGTTCCTTGTTGACAGGACTGTGGGGAGCTGGTGCGTGACACTTCTGCAGCTGCTCTGCGCATACAGTTACAGCGACTGTTTTTGCCTGCAGTAATCAAATCACATCTGAAATACAAGAACTAAGTTGCCTGTAGTGGTGAATGCATTCACTGCGACACTCTGAGACTCTGTGAGTGAGGAATCGAAGGGAGCCTGCATCCAAATGATCAGCATGCTGCATTTGTTGAAATATTAACTTGCATGCTTGAATTTTAATTCAAATGTGATGAAAAATTGTGACCAGAGGAGCTTTCTGCATCAAATTAGGAAAAACGGAGACAAATTCATCAAGTTCTCCACAGAATAAACTGGCTTAACATTGGAATAATTCAGATGTCTCTTTTTAGGTAAAATTACTACAAACTTAGGGAGTTTATGCATTAGGCTTTTCCAACTGAGATTGGCTAGAGCTCTAGTAATACGTAACACTGTAGGGACAGCAGAACAAATGTTAGCTCAATACATACAAAGCTAAATTTCATTATTTTACAGTCTGATGGCTTTCACTGAATCACAGCTACTGCTTTATCCATGCTGTAGCTATTTTGAGAGAAATAAACGTCACTATTTCTGTTACTTATACACCAGCATACACAAATTCTTATAGCCAGGCACATATATATGTAAAAGCACTACATGCACACATCTCTTCTTCTGTTCCTGGCAGAAAAGCAACTAGATCTATCTACAGGAAAGTTAACTCAGTTAAATCCACAATAAAAGATCAATACTTTATCTCAGATCCTGCACACCTTATCATCAACTTCAAAAGCAAATACAATTTTGACAAGCAATATCATCCATTTCTACTTTACACTCCTTCCGAGATTCTCATGGCATATAATCTCTTTTTAAGGGATGAGGAAGGAAAACAGAGAGGTGAGATGAGATGTTCAGGACTGTAAAGGAAGTCAGGAGCATGCTAAGGGCTAGAACCCAGTTGTACCAATGTTTCCAACCCCTGAAATGTTAAATGCAGCCCTGCAACCCCACCAGAAAACCAGGCAAGCATCACACTAGTGCCCCTGCTTCAAGCATACATGCCTACTGGGAAGTGCTGGACACTTCTGGTTGCCAGCCAGTAAACTTTCCCCCTCCTCAGCGTGAACTCTGATTGTGTGCCAGTTCACTTACCCGTGATTATCATTTTTTCTGTCTGATGAGTGTAGAACAATTGCCCCTCGAGCACGGGTTAGGCAGAGCCGGAAGAGCTGCTTGCCTCCAGCCCAGCTGTCGGAGTCTCCATGCAAGATGCTGTGCAAAATGTTGAGTTAAAAGAAAACACGAGTAGGGGGAAAAGAGAGCTCTCTGAGAACCTCCACATGGTTCCTGTTGCTAAGGGAACCACTCCCTTTGTCTGCATAGGTTAGGAATGGCTGCTTCATTTGGAGTCTGTCTCTTAAGTACTGAAAACAGCACAACAATTTCAGAGAGAAAATAAGAAGTCCAGAATGTCTTGCAACCACAGAAAAATGGAACCACCAAGGAATTTTTACATTAAAAGCATCTATTAATAGTTGATTTGGGTGACTCCAAGGAGACTGTAGAACTCCTCTGTGCCATCTGATGGGACGATACACTGCTGCACACAGTTTAATTTAGTTATTGTAATCAGCTTTTGGGGATAAGGATAGCTGATTACAGAGAGATAGATCAAGAAATCAGCAATGGAGAGAGATCAGTAGTAACAAATATAAGCATTTACCTGGTATTCATGATGGGCTAGAGAGGAGAGGCGCCTTTATTTACATGGGCTCGTATAAAAGTCCAAGCCCAAATCCTTAACTCCGATTTCTGTAGCTGTTCTGCCCTGCTGCCTCTCTATCTCCAGATCCAGCACTAATCATGTTTCTGAACCCCCAAATATTTGAGAATCTACCTTCTGTACAGCCCCATTGGGCTCAGTCCAATTCAGCACAGGGAGTTAGGAACCCCTGCTTCTTTTCTTACACTCCATGACATTAAGGCATACAGTAAGACGTGTACTTCAGTATAAAGGTGATTTCACTGTGAGTCTGAAGCCCTGAACCATGAAGAGCTGACAGGAATTGTCAGGAAGGTTAGCACATGGGAACAGAATCCGCCTGAGTATAACCTCAAAACATTTTGTTTGCAATAAGAAAATCAGCCTCTTTCTGACAATATACAGCACAACATGCATTGCACAGCACAATCATATCCTGCTCTCTCTCAGCTGATGCCAAAGCCAGCGCCCCAAAATACTGTCTGTCAGTGCAATTTTTTCTGTGAATTTACCTGTTTCAATGTTGTTATATTAGGGGGTAGAAATGGTCAAAGACTTAGATCCAGATACAACTTTTCAAGCACAGACTTATTTAAGGCTCTTAACATATCAAGAGAACAATCAGAGAAATAAGTTATATTATGTTTGGATACATAGACAAAAGTTCAAAACTTTAGATGATGGGCTTCTGTATGGGAAGCAGAATTTTGGGTTTTTTTCCACCAGAGAGCAGCTGTGAGTGCCTGGAACAGTGGAGGGGGGTTAGTTTAGTCTTACAGTAAAGAGCTGAGCTTCACTTAATGCAAGGTTGCTGCTGAGGAAAATCAGTGCCAGTGTTGTTTTCCAGGGAGCTGAGCTTTTTCCCCCTCAGTCAGATTAGAGTTTAATCTTAGAGAACACCAGAGATGGTCTTAGAGAACACTAGTCAGATAAGAGTAATAAGATGTCTTCTTTCACATACCACAGTCCAGCACTGACTCTTTGACACGAAGAATTCAGTTGTCACTTCATTGCACATGTTGAATTGTATTTGCAGCATATGAGTTCCAACACCCTCCCAATCTTCCTCTCACCCCAATGAGTCAAATAAAGCAGTCAGAATTGCTTTGTAGAGAGGCCTTTCTGCTCTTCTTTTCAAAAGATTAGGAAATCAGAGAGTGCAATCGAGACTTCAGTTTAGGGACATTAGAAAGTAACTGTTAATAGGTTTCCATTGCATCATTTTTATCAAGGAACATTTAATTGGAAACCAATTTAAAAGCCTGTGATTGTATGTATTGTTTTCCTTTCAGAGGATTAATTTGGATTGCTCAATCCTGCTGTGTATGTGTACACACAAACACACTCATCTCTTTTTCTCCTGCTCATGGATAGACCAATGTCAAGGCAAATGCAAATAAAAGATCTTGGTATTCTCTGCAGCCTCATCAAAGGAGAAAATGGGTTTTATGATTGAACTAAAGTTTATGCCAGTAAATACTTTATCCACTTTCTTCTGCTTCTTGCATCCCATGGAACCTTCTTCAGTGTGATTACAATGACAAGGGCAAACCCGTGCATGTTTAGAGCATGCAAAGCCAATTCCCACAATAATAAAATTCTTCAATGCCCCAGATCAATGCTTAGTGAGTCTGAGTGTACTTTTTCTAAGATTTTTACAAGTATTTGGGTACATAACACTATCAATAGAAGAGCATTCTGCTGATCATTCCCATCATTCCCATTTTGCAACTTGATGATAAAGAGACTTGAGGAGCAACTTCAGATCACATTTGTGAAAGTGTCAGGGACAGCACCAATGTAGCCTCCTGCATTACTACACAAGGTTACCCCCCAAAAAACCAAAATAAAACCAAACAAAACACCAATGTTTTTCCCCTTATTTTAACAAAGATAGGTGTTTTCTCTGTTTAATAGAGATTTTAGCATCCTATACAGGACATTTACGATTTTCCCATTATTACAAAAACAATGCATTTTTGTCAGACTGTCAGTGAGGCTCAGAATTGATGATGACAATGTGGATTTACAAGAAGTGAAACTCTACTCAGGAGCCTTTCTTCAGTGAAATCTTGAACTGTATTTATTGCAATAAATCCCATCTTCTCAACTGAAAAATGAACTGCAGTAAGTATTAATGTCCTAAAGATCCTGACTTTGTTATGCTAATCCAAGGTATTAAGATAGTCAGAAAAGGAATTCATTAGTGGCTACTTGAATCAACTGCTTTTTGTCCCAAATGTGAACACATCCCCACAGTCATAAATTACCTACACAGTGTGATTGAAACTTATTTATTTATTTACAGATAATAAGCAACTGAGCAGCTTGCAGTATATGAAGTGAGGCTATGGAAAAGTACATTACAGTTCTCCTGCTTCAGGGCCCTCTCAGTCAGAATTTCAGTATATGTGCCTATTTTCTGTTTATCATTCAGGCAAAAACATTGAAACTCTATCCCCTCAGTCCACTTACAGAGCAAGAAAAAATTGCCTGCCTTATATAAAACGGCTTAGGAGGAATTTTTAAAACAAATATTTACAAAGCTCTAAAAATATTATCTTGTTTTGTTAAGGTTAAGTGGTAAGCACCATACCTGTTACAAATATAGCTCTTGTTATGCAGTGAAAGAGAGAAGGCATTTGATAGCCTCAGTGACAATAGTGCAACATGCAGTCAGGAACCAATATTCACCTTATAAGGAGAATTTTTCATATTCCCCAATTTTTTTTTTTTTTTTTTTTTCTCCAGTGGTAAGTTAGAATTAAAATTCCTACATGAGAAATTTTCCATAGGAGGGTCATATTTAAAAGACCCTCTATATAAAAAAACCCTTTACTTTGAATGAACTGACATGGATTTAAATGACCTGTGAGAGTATGTGTACAGTTGTATGTGCATGTATAAGGTTTCTTGTCCACTTTCGAGAGCCCAGACTCCCATCCCTCATGGCAGTCTGCCAAACAGGCCAGGAACGTGAAGAAACTTGACTTTCTGGCACTGTTCCACATGAGATGCCGGGGAGCTGAGAGCTGGGAAAAGCGGGTGAGCTGGCAGAAAACCAAGAACATTTCCATCAAAAATTTCATTGGAATAGACATTTTCATGCAATGTGTTAGGTTTTGGTGAACCGGCATTAGCTGAGAGAAAAATGTTCCACTGGAAAGTTTCCAGTTCGTCCTAGCGCTAGGATCTTGACTCTTGGACCTCGTATATTTCGTTCAACTGAAAAAGAGATTTCAATTTCCTATTGTCATGCACAGAGACAGAATGTAGTTTACTGTACTACTCGTTGTCTAAAATAATTTCTCCTGATACTGTAAAAAGAAGCGTTCTTTTTCCACAGTGAGTGCTGCTGTCTCATGACTCCATGATTATTTGCCATCTCCCCACCACTCTTTATTTCATCTAAATGGATCACAAGAAGGAATATCAGCAGGAGAGGGACTCAGTGGTGAGAGCACCACTTTGTACTCAGAGACAGATTTAAATAACTATCATTTGAAGAAGATTTCTATCTTACTTTTTATATTACTTCAGTAGGGAAAACAGTACATCCCCACCTTGAAGTGTTATTGAAATTTATAAATATGGTTTATAAAAATAAACCTGTAACAGTTTTGAGAAATGTATTAAACATAGTAGCTTCAACTACTAAACTGCAGAAAAGTAAAGTCTTTAACGGTATATCGAGTACAGATGGAACAAAGTTGTGGCAGAAAACTGAGGTGGAGAAGGCTACAGCACTGGATGAGCAGTCAACTCTGTACTGAATGCAAATACAACACACCCATGTACGCTTCAAACATTTGATTTCACAGATTCTTTGACACAAAAAAGTATATGCAATATATATAATTTTGCTCATCTTATTCGAGCTGCATGTATGACAATTCTGAGCTTATTGGAAAACTTGAACCAAATTCAGCTTTGTCACTGATGGAATACAACAAAGCTGGGCTAATTCCATGGGCTTAGCTTTTGAACCTGCCTCTCAGAACACTTATTCATATTACACCCTCTTCAGGAAGTGATTTCACTGGAAAATCTGAGCAAAACATAGGACAGAAGTTCCAGACTCAAAAAGCTAAGGAATGTTCCTTCCCCCCTGCCACTTCATCCTCTTTTAAATGAATTTAGTCCTTGTGAAAATAATTGGATTGACAGCCCTAAGGACCAGGGCTGTTGTGGACACACAAGGACACATTTCTACTGTCCTCCTTTTTCATCAATGGATGTTCACACTGAGCTGCAAGTTCAACTTCCCATCCTGGGCATCATAGAACTTCACCCAAAACTAGTGCAGAGATAAGCACAGAATTCTTCATTCTAAAGATAAACAACTTTAAAATCATAAAGACAGATTATTAATGCAATAATTCACCACCTAATCTTTTGAGTTCTCATAGCAGAAAAGAACCCGAACACCCAATTCTCAGCAGAGCCCTAATACATAATTGTTAATACTGGTACTGTAATAGTATCCTTTGGTCACTAGCTCTCTCAATTTTGAATATGGGCACCAAATTTGACCTAAAACCAGCATCAAACATATGCCTATAGTATTTCTACCTTGTTTTGTTCTACAGGTAATGAACGAAGCATTAATGCAATAACAAATTGTCACCCAAGCTTGAGCTCTGTAAGTAGATTATATCCCAATCGTAGACATACGTATCTCATAGAGCATGTCTTAAGGAAGCCTCTGGCATTCCAGGAGCTTTGTGTGGCAGAGTTAATTCAGCTCCATGCCTCCATTTTACTTCTCAGAATTTCTTACTCTTTTTGGAAGAGTAATCCACCTCATTTTCAAATGTATGAAAATTCATCCGCATTTCAAGTTACTGTCAATATTTCCAGGCTGTGTAACCACTTTCCTCGAGTGAAATTGACAAAATTGGCCAAAATAATGAATTAATTTTTCAGCAGAAGAAAATAGAAAGTATTCCAAGCCTGCTGAAATTGTGAAACTATCAAAAAAATATGTGCACAGAATTAGCATAGCAAAAGTCAGACCTGTTGGTCAATATCTCAAAACAGTCAAGCAACTCCAGCTGGTGCTCACTGCCTCTACTTGACAATGATACACATTTTACACCTCCCCTGACAAGAGCTGACTTCAGATTTATCTCTGCTGTTTATTTCTGTTCTTTAGAAAATACAGATTCAGAAAGTTCTGCCACCCACTTGCAGCAAATTTAAATTTCTAAACAAGAGTGAAGTTCAGTGATCGCACTGTGAGTGAAGCTGCTGAAGCATAAGTATTCTGTTTACAGAGAGCAAGTCTCTCATACTATGTGTAAGTTTACACATAGAGGTAGACACACACATATATTCAGACTAAATTTACTGTACTATGCTTGATTTATCTTCACTGTAACTGTTTTCTTTCCAGTGCCATCACTGCATTTCCAATGTATATATTTGCTCTGACACCTCTAGATATCACCATCATGTTCTCTCATGCCCTTGAGCGAGATTCACTCCCATCTCTTCTGTTGCTGTGACAAAGTAAACAGTAGCTACAAAGCTGTTGAAGAATTGGATTTCTTTTTCTGTCTGCTTTTAAGCCTTTTATCTATATACCTGGAATATCTTGTTCTATCATCCGAGTCATACTCATATTTTACAACAACTCTTGCCCAATTTTTTTCAAAAAATTATAGCTGGCCTTTGTATTACTTTCACTTTATTAAGCCAGGAAAAAGAGTAAAATAAACCAAACTGAATACATTTAATGCAGCAACTATGAAAAATTGCTCAGAAGTAAGAGTTTCAGAGAAGCAGGCCTTCTGGGGGTGCTCCCGTCATCGAGCACACACAGGTAATATTCCTTTCTGTGTCTCATAAAGCAAAAAGAACTCCTAAAATTGAACTTCACCCACTCCAATCAAAATGCCACTCAACTGCTGATTGAAATATCCTTCATTCAAATCAGGGTGAGTGCCTTTAATGGCTACCCAAAAGGCTGTCAAACTAAATAAGAAACAAAATGCAAATAAATTAGCATTCCTAGCTACTGATACGCTATAAATATTTATGAGGAAAAAAAGATGCTGTAATTTCAAATGATACCACAGGTCTATTTTGTACAAACAGTTAAAACAGTTATACATGCAATACCGTACTTTGCAATTTTTTTCCATTTCACATCACCATAATCACCTAATAAATATTTAAATGGACCCATTTGCTGTAACTATAAAAGAGCCGTGTAAACTTGTTGTCATCTAGACACATAAGCCGCAGTGGAGTCAATGAATTTCAACAGTCACTTAATATTGCAAGCCACAAGCTACCTTAAACCTGCCAGCAACTGTCTGCCAGGAAGCTACTGTAGCACCACGGCTACCTCCTCCAACCCAGGACACGAGATTCATTATGAATGCTAGCATTGCTACTCTAATTAGGCCTGGGAGAGGTTTAACAACCATGCTACAGTCTTGCTGCTGACAAATATAAAAATAAAGCCTTGTTCAAATTAGCAATGTGAAGTGAGAAGGCCTAGAAGCAGCAACTGTCTGACCAATAGTGAAACAGTTCTAATCTATAGTGAGGTTATTTTGCTTCATAAACTGCTAGTATGTTACCTGCAGGAGGTCTCCCTGTAAAATGAATTATAGTAAGCTATATGTGATAATTAACCGTGCATTAGCAAATATCTTGAAACAGGGGGGCTCTGTTTTCTCTGTATTTTGACTAATAAAAGCATGAATTTGTTCAACAAATGATCATTTAGGTTGTGGAATGCTAAACATATTGGAAGAACACAGTAAGCAATAGAATATTGTAGGTGGACTAACAGTTTCCTTACAAAAACAGGCTGTTTAATAGGCTGGCTCCATACTACGTTATTCACAGTACTAAAAACCACAGTGTTGGGAAGACAAATACAATATACATTTAAAATAATATAAACCTTGTACTCATATTTACTTTAAAAATGCCATGGATGTGACAATTAAAAAAAAAAAAAAAAAAAAATCCATAAGCAAACTTTTATTTCAGAGAGAGAAAATCCCAAAAAGACTTTTTCCAGAATGTCACAGATAGTGAGGCAATTGGTATGGTCATCTTCTCTAGAGGGGAGAAAAATGTGCCTGGGTTTAAAATAGGCTACATCATATGAATGTGAAGCAGTGGGGAGGGGGGGGGGGGGTGGGAGGAAAAAAAAAAAGAAAAAAAAAGAGTAAAAAAGAGTATACTGCTTAACACAATAAACCAGTGCTATAATTTATTTTAGAAAACATATTTAACCATAACACTTTATGGAACTATGGAACTGTGGCTGTACCAGCTCCCTCTTGGCTGCAAGTCAGAGGTCAGAGCCACTGCAGCAGACAAAGGTTGACAGTCTGTGCCTCTTTATTCATACTGTATGGACTGGAGCCCAAACTGAATTTTATTAACTACAGGTAATCTACTGGCTTTAGCCAGGGTCCACACAGCAATGACTCATTATAGGATTTGGCCATATCATGGGTGGATACCCAGCCCCAGTCTCGTGGCCATGAACTGCAGGTAAAAAGAGGTTATTGGACACTTCATAAAGATCAGCATTCAGAAGTCTCTCAAATTGTTGAATGTCTTTAAAATATCAGAAGTGTTCTCTAAACATAAGATAAGGCCAAGCTCAGCTGTACCTCTGAGCTGTATGTGTCCATTTCCTTCCCCCAGCACAGCTCTCACCTGCCCCGTAACAAACCACAACTCCAGTGCCAGATCTGTCCCTGCAGGATGCCGAGCCTCTTCAGCGGAGGCCTGAAATAACTCCCTGATTTCTGAGGCAGGGAGCTCTCAGGCAGATACCAGAGCTCTGAACATGCAGCAGACATTCAGTCTGAGAGCACGGCAGGATACTCACACTGCCTGGAGAAAACTGCAGGGCTGGGACTGCAACAGTCATGACCTAGAATGGTCCTCACCAGCTCCCTGCAGCCTTCCTTCTGAACATCCATTTGGTTCAGCCAAAGGATATTGGGTTGGTGTTGGCTTTCTAATATCTCTTCAAGCTGTTTTGGGGGGCAAATAGATCCATATATATCATATACACGAAATATTTTCTTTTTGTAGAATTAAATGATTTTTGTGGTCGAATTTCAAAAGATGGGTCAAGAACACAGTGCTGAGGAAGCATATAGAAAGCAAATAGGCATTCTTCTCACAGAAAATACTCTGTATAATAAAAAAGTTACCACAAATTAATGGCAAGCACATGGCCACAAGTTGTTTCTTCTACTTCACTACAGAAAGATAAGAAATTACAAAAGTAATTTTAAGAAAATACAAAATAAGAAAATACAAAATAAGAAAATACAAAAGTATAGAGATTTTGGCTCAAGTTCTTAAGCGCCAATCATAATTTTCCCCCTAAATCTCCAGCATAAGCATGTTTGCCTTATGTCCATAAGGAATTTAAGTATATTACTTTTTAATGTATCTCCCTCTCAAACATGATTTTTCATTCTAAGTAAGGGCATCAGATAATTTTAACCCTCACAATTTGAAAGTGACCACATGTATCCATACTGTTGCAGTTAATAAAGTTTGAAAATCCAGTGTCACTTTTACAATTTGCTTTTCAAAAAGAAAACCAAACCCTAAAATGTTGTTTTTACCATTGCACTAACCTTCAGTTCTCTAAGGTAAATGAGAACTTAGAAAGTAGCATGCTGTATTTTCTCAGTTGAATTACATTTATAGACTTCCAGGCAGAGGGTAAGATTGCCCCCTTTTGGAATTTTTCAGAGTAACAGTCCAAATAAAGAATTGGGTGCAAAGCATTCCTAATCCCTACTCAAGATATGCATCTCATCAGGGATTATTTCTGCTTCATGCTGTTGTGTTCTCATGTTACTGTGTATGTGGCTTTACATTCCTTATTAAAGCAACAGGCATGAAAGAATTCAACTGCTCTTGCCAGCAACCACAAAGGCACAAAATCTGAAGTCAGATAAAGGTAAACATATGGAATATTCTGAGGAATGCAGTAGTAAAGATGGAACATATAGCTGAATTTTCCCCTTCTCTGCTCTGTAGGACAAACTTAGGAGACAGTAATTTGTAATTATAGAGTCCCATGAAGCAGCATTCTCTGATAAAATTCACAGAGAGCACAGCATTCTGAATGAGAAATGGAAGGACTGAAGTGCTGGAAACAATCAGGATGGTTCTTCTGATCTCAGCTTTAATTTAATAGCAAACACACCCTTCATGTACTGATCTGGTGGTTGGGCTTTTTTTTTTTTTTTTTAAATTTTAAATTTGTCAGCTTTAACACCTAAATGGTTGTCACTAATCAAGTTACTTAGTCCTTTAAAGAGACATTCATGACCACAGGCAGAACATGCCCAATAACCAGAATTACGAATGGACATCTGTATTTTCATTAAAATCTTACTTTTATTATTACAGTGCCGTAATACCAAATATATCAATAAGTTGTTACTGAAAACAATGCCAGTTAGTCCTTTTCAGTAGTTAATAATTAGTATTAATTGGAAATGAACATCATTAGTCTGTTACTTGATCTGTATCTTCTTCTAGTTTTAGAAAGCTGATCTTTATATAATACACAATTAATTGCATTACCTTGCACATTTTTGTTTCAAAATGTATTTCCCAGGGATGATACCTTTAAAGCTCTTTCAATTATCACATTCCATTCATTCTCATATGAACCTGATGGTTCAAAATTAGTAAAGAGTTTGATCTAAAGAAACATATTAGTATGGCTGCAACTAGAAGTGGTTCAACAGCCAGCTCTCCAAACGTGGAGAGATCTCCAGATGGAGGCAGATTGAGAGACTGACATAAACCAGCAATAAGATAGAAATCAGAGAGTATTAGTGGGACCTACACTGATGTATCTCATCATAGTGGAAACAAGATGTTTGCTCAAGCAAAGTAAGACAGGCAGGCAGGCAGTGCACCACATCGGACACGGAGGAAAATAGAATATTTCAGGTGTGCAATTCTCTGAAGAACTGACTGCCCAAATTGTGTGGGCAGTATTAAATAGCTCCATTCTATTAATCTGCTCCAGTCTCAGACTCTATGGAATACAACATTTAGTTTTCCATCCTGTTACAATCAAATTATATAACCAAAGGCTATTGTCTTCCAACGATTCAAGTATAGTTCAGTCAACTAAACCAAGATTAGACTAGTCCATAGGAAACAGCATACTTGAGTGTCACTACTGATTTTACACCCTACTGTCGTGCAGCGTCCATGTGGATGCTATAAAAATGTCACTGTGCCAATAAACTTCAATGCAAGTGCCTCAGGAATAAGTCATGTCACTCATATTTCAGTTTTTAAAATTTTAAAAAGCCATCAGTAACATTTTTTCCTGTGGTTAATATTTTAATATTCTTAATCTCTGAGAAACCAGATTTTTAAGAGTGATGAAGGCAATCCTTATCCCTTACATATGTTTTATCTTTGCTTCATGGTGAGTAGATTATCATCATAAAGAAGATTAGGCATTGAAAACTTGTATGTCTCCATAAAAAAGCTGAAGTCCCAGGTGTACTGAGTGGAACTCAGAGCAAAAACCACCATTACACATAAAGCACCAAATGCAACAAGGTGAACCGCAATGTAACTTTCCAGACTGTTTGCCCAAGCTGTTTAATGCCCTGTGTATTTCTGTTGAGGGAAAAGTAAGAGTTTAAATTGAATTATGTCCTTGCTGCTTTCAAAATACTTTAAACTGTCACAGCACGGCCGATCTGTAGCTGGACAAGATAAATCTAGCCATAACATAAACCCAATTCGGCTAGCCAGTGTCGCTCTAGAAAAGTAGAACAAGTCCCTGGGTGAGCAATGATAGGATAGATTTGAACTCAAATGGGGACCTCAGCCAGTCATGTTCAATCCGGGATGCAGACATAGCGCTGGCCAAGGAGTTGGGTGGTGTCAAGACCCTGGCCAATCAGCTGTCCAAGCCTGGAAAATTTGAACCCGCTATACGAGAGGGTTCCGAACAATAAAACACGCTGTTTGTTGATGGCCCTTGGTGAGTCCTGGTGTTTCTGTCTCCAACCAACAACCCCACATTAAACATTAAACATTAAACATTAAACAGTTATTCAAACTGCAGCCAGTGAGTCATGCATTCCAACACAGAATATAAGGATCTATGTATCTAGTGTCACTGCAAGACTTTTGCTTAGAGTTTTCCTTTTTGGTGCTATGAAGTTAATCATAAAGAAAGAATGTACATTCTGATCATGTTAATTAGCTCAGTGAATATGACTTCTAAAAAGATCACTTTATGAGTCCTCAAGGATGCTGAAAACCATTTTATTAAGAGAAATGCTTGGTTTCCTTTACTGACACATTCATTGGACCAAAAAGCTGTCATTAAATAGTCTGTAGCTGTCTTGATATCTATATATGGATAATGAAACCACATTTTATAGCCACTGGAAAATACAAAGATAAAGATTGAAGCAGAATTGTCATTTATGCTTTCAGAAAATATAAATCTGAACTTCTGAAGGCATATTTTTTTACATATAAAGGACATGAATCAGTGCTCTGAATCCATGAGCTTATTTCTGTGCTTTTATTTTACCTCTTTGCCCTTAATGAAGGACACCAAGAAGCAATGCCAACTGATACAGAGTTTTGCTCATGGTTGCAAAAGTGCTTAAAAAAAATTGTTAAATGTAATAAACTTTTTAACTCCTCCCTCAGGCTAAGAAAAAAAAAAATCCCTCTGGGTTTTACCATAGCTCAGAAATTTTTAGGGTATGTTCTTATCTTTGCCGTGTTTTGATTTAGATTCATCCCGTTGTGCCACCACGTCCCTTTATATGGCGTAGGGGCCAAGGTCTTAATGCAGCTATTCTGTTTGGGTGGGAGGCTAGCCAAACATCCCCACCTACTGCTGCCATGAGATCTCTGCTCATTCTTCCATACAACATGAGAAACAGGTTCCAGCTATCAATAAACTGTGCTCTTCACTCCTTTTCTGTGCTCTAAGGAGGGGTGGAAGGCATTGCACCTGAAACAAATGCAGCTTCACTGCGCAGCAGTTGTCACAAGAACACTGGTACTTGTAGGACAGGTAGGAATTCTGTTCGTTTATCCATTTAGAAGGAAAATATTCACTGCATCATTAGGGATAAATTCTAGAACCTGAAAAGAAACATGTGAATGAGCTGATAAAACGCCACAGAATCTGACCATGCATAACAGCGAATTATTTGAAAACAAACTCTTTGTGAGTGTAGGAGAGAATGCTTATTATGTGATTCCATAATCACATCTTTCATGCGAAATTAGAATATGTTGAGTAAATCCCAAAACAATTCATGACTTCTCTAGAGCAATTCCCACACTTCCCAATTGTTCTTCAGGCAGCTTAAAGGCCATCTAGCTCAGAATATGCTGTAGGCTGCAGAATGTTTTCATCTGACTTTCTGGTGAGTTTCCACTCTTTTTTCAAAGCTGAAAACAGAGGCCCCACTCCTGGACTCATGAATACATCCAAATGCTGGAGACTGGCTATAAGAGATATCATAAAGGATTGAAAGCTGTGTTTTAAATACAAAACTTTCTTGTGTCTGTTAAGCATCAGCACAGCTACCTTGCTGCATTTTTTCCAATATTCCCTGCATTTTTCCAATATCATTTAAAGAGGTCTAACAGTGTTTGCAACAAATCATATAATGAGCTGGGCCATTTAAGCAGTAAATTTGGGTTGCAAAGAAGAAATTCAGCATAAGTGGGTGGGGAACACAGTAGAACTACATTTCTGTTTAGTTTTTTTGATAAACTATAAGGGAAGTTTCACGCTGATTCACCAATGGCTTCCACTTGGTGTTGGTCACCTAAAAATAAAATAAACTAAAATGTAGCTCTAACTATTTGAAAGAGAACAAATTTACAATCATTATTTTCTTGTTGCCCTTTTCTCACCCTTGTCCAGCCGCACATCAAACCAGCGGTGGCTAATACTGAGCCACACAAGCACTGGCTCCTGAAACACTGAGAAGCATAAGAGTGTTTCTCCAAGCTTAGTGCAAGTTTGTCATTTATGCCAGATACACATTTAGAAATATCATTATCCTGGCAATTTGAATGACCTTGCAGACCTGAATCCTGTTTTCAAAAATAGTGCCTGGGAAATGTAATACTTTTTATAATAAATGGATTTTTTCAAAGAAATGGAAACCAGGCCCCCCCTATTTCTTAGAGACACCTTGTAATCCAGATGCATAGGTTTTAATATTAAAATGGGGAAAATAATTAGCTGTGTGATTTCAAAATACCTGATCTCACAATAAAAATATTCCACAAAGGTTTTTTGGTGTATATATCTAATCTAATCTAATCTAATCTAATCTAATCTAATCTAATCTAATCTAATCTAATTAATCTAATCTAATCTAAACTAATCTTTGTCTTCATGGAGGATCTGGATTTTTCCCTGCATTATATGATTGCTTCAGATTACAATAAACCTTAAAAAAAAGACCAAACCCCAAAACTATGAGGGAAATCTAAATGAAAAATTGTTTCTTAGTTTTGATAGTTTCAGTTCAGTAACAAACAAAGCTTTAAAGTCTCTGAAATGTTTCTACATTCAGGTACATTCAGCTGCACACGAAACATTGGAATTGGAGGTAAACACATCCCCAAACCAGGCACCTAGAGGACTTTCCCTCCCTAACAGAGGCACTGAAAGGGCATTGACCAACATTAGAAAGAGCAAAGAGACAGGGAAAGAATGGGTTTAAAATTTGGATAGAGCATAGTTACTCTATTCAGTTGTGAGTTTAACCCTATCTGACTATTATTACTGATATTTTCTTTTTTTTTTTTTTTAATAAGTGCAGAGTCCACAAGAACACTATTGCAATGATAATGAACAGTAGAACTTGCAATCAAAACATTAGCAATTCCCAAGTCCTTAACCTTAGAGAGTAATTAGTTTTCTACATCAAGTATTACTGAGTTTATGATTAACACAAAATTAACACTGTTGTTGTAAAAAGCTTTTTATATGTATTCCACAGTTTTGCTGAATGCATTGATTTGTTCTATAGGTATACACTGAAAAAATAGTTTAGAACTGAACATGAATTTTGCATGGACCAAACTCTGCAAAATGTCCTAAATACAACTAACAGGTGAAGCTTAATACTATTTTATATACGAACTTTTTCAGTCATAAATCTGTGGGAAAATATGTTGTCACTAAAACAAAAATCTGTCTTATTTTAGGAGGAGACCAAGTTTCTCCTAAAGCCTAAAAAGAGCTGTGGGTTTTGGATTTCACAGTAAAAGTACCAAAACTGATTTGATTTTAGGGGAAAGGATTTCTAGTCAGTCCTAATAATAGGGAAAATTCTCTGTCATCATTCAGTTTGGCTGAACAAGGAGTCCTCAATTTATTCTATGAATGCAGAAAGTGCTTATAAGAACCTATCTTTACATCATCTAATAGCATCATCCACTAAGTCTGCACCAGGAGAACTGCAGGAACCATAAAGGCAAGAAGTGCAAGAAAGGGCCTGTTGAGATTAGCAGTAAAGACTCAGTGTAATTTGACATGTATTCACATTGAAAACAAAGGAAATGGGTATTAATTCCTAGGTGAATTACTGGCTGCCCTTCTGTCATTGCTTATATTGAGCTCAGTACAAAGTTTTAGGTAACTGCCGTGGAAACTTTCACTATCATCTGCTTAAAATCATCAAACTGTCCTAAAAAAAATAAACCAGTACAACTTCATCCAGTATGTGGACATAATACAGAGAAGAATGTCGCAGTACTTCCAAGACAGTTGACTAAACTGCAACATGCATTGCAGGCCACATTTCCTCCATCAGAAGGAGAAGTCTCCATGAGACTATTGAGTTACATAAATCACTATTTATCTAGAGGCTCTAACAAGAGACAGTCAAATGAAGTTCTTTCAGAGGAGACAGACCCATGCAAACTTACAGCCCTCTTTTACACTTGCAAAAGGCATCTTAATTTGTTTATGAAGCATGAAAAAATCTACCCTGTTGCAGTGCCACATAAATGTTCTAAAAGCCTGAAGTGCTGTTGCTATAGAAAGCACGAGTTTGACTTTGCTGCTAATAAACAGAGCTTGGAAAACATGCAGAGAAATAATTGCATATTAATAACCAGGTTTCAGAAAAACCAAAGCATCCTCTTTCATTCCATGTGTCATAGTCTGAGTGTGCAGTACAATGCAACCTAATTTAAATAGCTTCCTTAATCTTCTGTTGGTCGGAGTTGATTGGTTCTATTCAAAATTGGTCCCCCAAAGGTTTTGATAACTCCCAAAATTATTTATTCTTTAGTTATTGCAAACACACAGACTCACATACCCACCCCTTAACCTTTTTGCAGAGAATCAAAAGAAATAAGAACTTTTCCTTAAAAATACACCCTAGTTTGTCTTGGACTGTCATAAACTCTATGCATACTCATTCCAGGTTGCCAGTTTTTAATACTGGGTCTGCTCATGTGCAAATGCAGGTAAGTTACTGCTATTAATACCCTCCCATAAACTGACTCTTGAAGAAAACAGTAGAAATATAAACAGTCCCATAAATAGAAATGATGGACATCCAGTCTCAAATATGATGATTACTTGTTTATAATTATGTCCCATTAAAAGGCATTGACCACAGATCGTAGCATCAATATATACTCAGTTTAAAACAGTAGCATTTACTTGGAAGGCATAACAAAAGTGTTTTCTCCCCAACAAATATTTCAAATTCCAGTCTTCACATATAAAATATTCTACGTATTTAGAGAACAGCAAAGAAATATTCTGCTCATGCATCGCATTAAACAAAATGCAATTTTCATTCTTCAAAGACGAAAAGTAGTGTCGAGAAATGCTTACAGTAATCTGCTCATCAGCTAAGTGAACTACGAAATTATTTGAGAATACTTACATACAGTGACTCCAGTGTGCTTTGCTCCTCTTCACTTCTGCTGTTATTCAAGCCTCAGCTGAAACAAACCATCTTTGACAGTTTGCACTTCCTCAGAGCTGCTCAGTCTGTCTGAAATTCCTGAGATGAACACTCTTCCAATAATTTCTGTCCCTATCAGAGTTCTCCTGCTCCCCGAGCAGAGGCAGCACCGTTGCTCTGTCATCTCCCACTTACCGAGCTTCTGCAGCAAAGAAACAATAGAGGGGAAACCGACAACTGATAGTGGCCAACTGCTCAAGGAAAGGCAACCTGAGACCAGAAAATAACACATTAGATGGTAAGGGTACACTGAAGTGTGTCATCTGTCCTCCGATGGCATTTTGAACCCTCAGAAAAACTAAAATGCTGACAATAAGCTTGGGAGGGCACAACAACACTGGATTTTAAAGCAATCAGTCTCATGAATATGATATTCAAAAAGTAGATGTTCCTTTAAAATGAAATTATGTCTTAATAAAAGGAAAAATTCTCAATTTCTCTTTACCAGGAGAGCAGAAAAGGCCGAAATACTCCTGACAGATACTATGTCCTCTCCAGTAAGTGAAATTACTGTGTTAATATTAGCACTATCATGTTGACAATTATGTTGCATGAGGATTAGAAGCAGTCTAACCATTTAAATAATAAAAATTTCTGTTTTGAAGGAATACAAAGAAATAATTCTGATCTTCTTGATGAAGGCTCATCTTTTTAACACAGTCTCTTAAATATATTCTAGTGTATGAGATACCTGAATAACAGTAACTTCTGTGGTGAAACAAGGGAACACATGAATTGTAACATGAATCTTCAAGGCAAGCTCTCCATCAAAAAGAGGTCTTCTCCTCAAAATTCAGTTATATGAATCAATAATCATTCCCACAAGTCTACTTATTTATACAGTGGTAAATTTCATCCGACATACAGGAGTTCACAGAAATTTTATCAGATAGTGCTAAGGTTAAGAAAGCATTCAATTTGGATGGAGAATTTGGATTAGAATTTAAATCTCCATTGGAACATAATTAATGCAGTTACATCTATTAATAACCACAAAAACTGCTAGAAGAGGCAGTTCTGTTACTACTTTTTTAGAGTTCAGTAAAACTCATTTTTATAGACAGGACTAAACATTTCTAACACTTACTTTACAGCCTCCTCTGGGATGGTATATACTGCTGCCAGCTCAGCACCACTTCCTGACACTTTAGAGAAAAAAGAAAGAAATGTTAAACACAGTGGCAGAAGAAAAGTTTAAGTGCCTTGATTAATTTTTCTGCTTTGGAATCTGACCAAGATAACACAGCTTTTATAAGAGAGTATTACCTTTTGGGATTGAAATCAATGAGTTGGGATTTCTGCCCCCACTCTTGTTGTAGAATACACAGTATCAGAATCTTGACATTTGGATCACTTTTATTATTGGGAAGGAATAATGACTTAAAGACAGAAAACACATAAAGATATAAATTCAACAATGTCAGTAAATGCTCAAGAAAATATTCCTGTGTAATAGCCCCCAAACACAGTGTTCAAGTGCCAGGAGCCCTTTAGGACTTCACATAGTGTGAAGATATTAAGCAGCTAGAATCACTTAATACCATGACCTCATTCACATGGCAGTGTTGGAGAGCAAGGAGACAAAATAATTACAGTCACAAGGGTTTAAGTGTGACCTTCTATGGACAAGTCTTGCCAGTGAGAGGCTGTTTTCATCCCCTGGATATGTAATAAGCTAAAGGAGAAGGGAGGAGGAAGGAACCTGGTGGAAATTTCATTGCATCCCTCATTTGAATGAAGGATCTTCTAGTGCAATCCAAAGAGAACCTATTTTGCTGTAGATCTTTGTTTCTTATGCTTCATGTAAAGAACTGATAGAAGACAAACCATTTCACAACTTAGGTAAAGAAAAGCCTCCCACAGCTGAGCTATTTACAGCTCTTAATAGAGCAGACCTTGGCGTGCTGGAGATGCAGCCTGTGTAGCTGGAAGAAGCAATGGAACATGGTGTGCCTTCTATTTCGGGGGAAGGCAAAAAGCAAAGAGGAGACTGAAGCAGTTGCAACTTGGAGACCCTTTTAGAATGCAAAATGAAACAAGATGTTAAGACACACTCCAAACTGTGGTCAAGGCTCAGGGCAAATGTCTTGGTCAGTGGGCCACACAGGAATTACAGTAGAACATGGAGAAAGTGAAGCCTTGAGAGCCCCAGCTGAAGCCTTTTCCAAATTATTTGTCAAAACACTCCCAAACCTTTCCCATCACCAAGGACAAGCCATAAGGCTGTTGTCATATGAGGGGAGGGTCAATAAATATTTTCACACTTAGAATAAAATTATTTATTAAGAAGTTCAAAAGGTTCTTGAGACCTTCAGCCAAAGAAGTTGAAAAATTATATTCTGATTCACTTTAGCAATAGCCCACAGATAAAACTTGCAAAAATGTCAGGTCTAACTTTCTGGAGTGATTCAGTCAGATTAGGCTTTTAAATCTCTTGGATATATTTGAAATTTTTGTTTAGAGACAAAGCCAATTTAAGGAAAGAATATATAACCAAGCTTTTCTTAAACAAGCACAAAGCAATATAACTAGGCTAGAAAAAAACAGAGATATGAATATTGCTTGTTGAAAAATTACAAGGGATGGCTATGGCAGGATTTCCTATGACTTTATGCAATTGTCAGAAGCAAAAGAAAGAGGCTATTTTTAAAGCAGCTGCTGTTTATATGTTATCCTTCAGATCTCCACTTCTAGCCCATAGTGCAGCAGAGACCCTCTGCTGACACAAAATTCTTAAGTCAGCGTTTTCCTTCCCAATCTTTCAGCTGACCTAAACAGCTCTTAACACTTGCCAGGCTAAGATAACTCAGCACTACAGTTAAGATAACATTTTTTTCATTTCTTCCTGAAGTTCAAATAAGTAATACAGTCTTTCACTCATTTCGAGATCAAACTTCAGTAGGCAAATTTCAGCTCCCTGCTTCTCTGAAGCACCAATGAATCAGCTTTACTAAAACAAAGACAAGAATGAGTCAGACATCGACATTCAAAGAAAGCAATGTCCTGCTGTGTCTATCACTATGCAGGAAAACTCAGACAGAAATTCCAGCTCCCATGCCTCTGACATCCAACTATATTTCTAAACAAAGCTGAGTTTTCCCTTTTCTGGCTCCTCCTGGAAGTCTACTCACTGCAGCAATCCAGAACTGCTTTGTTGGGTACCAGACCAGACTCATCTACTGTTTCCATTAACCCTGGAGGCACAGTTTCTCAGGGCTCATTCAAAACCTCATATTCTCCAAATACAGTTATCAGAATTAGGGAGACACTAAACATACTGATATAAGACCAAAACGGGCATTCTCAGTTTTCTGAGTTGTTATACATGTCCAAATGAAGGAAAATAAGTTCTGCCAGAGTTTTGGCAGGTGTCCAATATTCTGATCAGGGACCTGATCAACACTCACAGAGAATCTTACACAGAGTCAAAGTGGAATTACTAAAACATGTATGAAGAAAAATTATATTCTCAATTTCACCAGTCCTACATAAGCCTAGCTTGTGCCAAGGTGAATGTCACCCACTGAATACCTGCAGCATTATCTTATTCAGGAGTATATTACCAACATTATGAAATCCCAAATAAATCCATCTGGGTATTCTCCCTGTCAATAGGAGCAATAACATTTTTTGTTTAGAATATCTAATCTTTCCAATTCATGAGCAGCACAATTCTACTTCAGAGATGGGGAAGTCAAGTCACAGGAAAGGTACTGGCTACATAAAAGTAGCTCAGTGGCTTGAGGCTGGATTAGCACCTGAATACTTGAATTTACCACCCAGATCCTCACTAACCAGCCTCTCCAGAGAGCTGCCAGCCTCCTACTGCCCCATGCCAGTTACAACTTCATCTCTGGTGGAGAAGCTCAACCCCAGCAGCCAATAGCTGTGTGTACCTTCTGCAGGCACTCACTGACTGCCGAGCATCTGAGCAGGGCTGGCTCTTTTTGGCTGGTATTCCCAGCTCCCACTGAGCACACTCTGGAGAGCACACCTGACAGCACTGGCGCAGAACAGGGCTGACACAGACACATAACACAAACAGGAGGAAATGCAGAGAGAGACTGGGTGTTTTCGGTATAAGATTGTACTTTTACTAGGCTAATAAATACAGAGCCTGCTCGTTCCTGTAGGTGTGTGGAAATCTCATTTAACAATGTCACATTCCTGAAGATTGCAGTTGGCATAATGCAGATAATGCACTTTAAATACAACATGCGTTACCTTGTCATTTTGTAAATAGACTTAAGATAGGGAAAAGGCAATCCCATGGAACGCCGTCACTTCTGATGCTGATTTAGCCACCATCATTCCTGTCAAGCCAGACTAATTGCTTTGTTTTTGTGGGCTCCTAGGGAATAACATACTTACAAATTTGGAAAAAATAACAACACTGACTGTGCTGACTTTTGATCAATCACCACCTAGCTGGGAAAGTCAGACCTATTAGGTGTTCCTTCTTTGCCAAAAATTAATGAACCAAAAATAAGTACCAGAGTTTGGAACCAGCTCTGTCTCAGGCTCTATTCAATGCCACAGTCACACTAGAGGGTGAGGAAAGGGAAAAAATAAGTGAAAAAAGAAAGCAAATGTTAGGAATATTTGCAGCACATTTTCTTTTTCTTCATTATTAAGTATGAGCAGCTACTAGAATTCATAGTGGCCAAAGTGAAGAGAGATAATTTTCGATTTTATAGATCAAAGATTCAAAGAAATTAAAATTTAGGAATGAACAATAAATAGCTCTTCTTGTCCATCATTTCACATACACATGAAGTTGAACAGAAGTTGTCAGCCAAATGAACCAGATTTTCATAAAACCAAATCCCAATCCCAGACTTCTGAAACACTACAAATTAAGTTGTAGTTTTCCTTCAAGATTTATTATTTTAGATCCTCATGAATTTTCAGGAGATGGTCTCAAAGTCTTTGATAAACTACTTTCTGCTGAAAAAATACTAAAAAGTCTTTTTGTATTACGTTTAAAAGAAATATTCCAATGTCTAAAAATACCACCAAGAAACTTTAAAGTAATCCAAAGAGGAATGATTTTTTAATTGCACAGACCTTATCAAATTTTAGCAGTATCATATATGTCGGTTTTGGCTTTATTTTTTTCAATTCAGTACTATTGCATCCTCTTTTCCTTTTATTTCCCAAGATCTTTTGGCAACAATAAACTTATTTGATTTCCTTTTAAAAAAAAGGTCAGATTGTCTCAAGACAATTAAAAGGAACCATGCTGTTTGAAGAAACACTGCCATCATCCTGCTAATGAGCCGTTGTAATCCTGAAGTTATGGTAGGAGCAAAAGAACTTTAACACAAACAGTGACAGTCACTCCCACAACATTTGAATGTGCCATGTCAGAAGAAAATTTCAAGAGGAAATTGCATCCATTAAGATTATATTCTTGATTCATTTGAAGGTTAATACTTTCAAAATAAATAAAAGGTCAAAAGCACTGCAGGTCTGCATTTCTCAGGTAAAAGCCTCAGACTGTGAGCCTTTTAGCCAGAATGGTTTGGGGTTCAATCAAAGGCTCAAAACATAAATCTGCAACAGCCAAGAAAGTAGGCTGCATTTATCTAATGTTTTATTTAATAAGAAATTAAATCTGAAAAATTGCAGAATGCCAATTTTGCACCCACTTCGCACATGGAGTGCCTTACCTTTTTCTATTTGAAACTACCATTAAACTTCCACATTTCTTTATAAATCTAAAAACTTGACAAATTCCAAAATATATTCTAGTGTGTTTTCTTTCACACAGAAAGAAATCTGTGTGAAATTAGGAGGTCGATTGGCTAATTCTTTCACAAACTGCACAAAATAATATTTCTATTCTTATAGTCCTATCATGTTATTATAATATTTATATTTTTATTTTAATACGTTGTGTACAAGTCCATCTAGGCTGCATTTATTCCAAGCCTCTGAGCGGTCACGGCCTAGCTGCCATGAGAGCTGAGGCTCTGGGTGCCAAAGAGCCTCCACACCCCAGGCCAGAGACCGGAGCATTAAACTCGAAATGCCACCTCAATTATAAAACCCTTGCCTCTTCTCCATGTTACAGTTGTTTCAGAGAGGTATTGAAATAAGTATTTACACAATCAAGACAGCCCCATACACAAACATCCTCCTGTGTGGGGCTGCCTGGAGGATTTTCTCACCACAGACATTTTGATCTCACTATCTCGGCCACTACACCACTGGCTTTTTCAGGAACTGATTTTTTAAATATGGCCATCACATGGCTGAAGCTCAAAATGACATCTTAAAATTTAAGCAGAGATTTTTGTGGAGGCTGGAGGAGAGTCTGTGCAACCTCAGCAGTCCCAGCTCACCCAGGAGCCCACAGAGCTTCCACCAACATCCAGAGCCCCCAGCCCTGCCCTGCCCTGCCCTGCCCTACATCCCATCCCATCCCACCCCACCCCACCCCATCCCATCCCATCCCATCCCATCCCATCCCATCCCATCCCATCCCATCCCATCCCATCCCATCCCATCCCATCCCATCCCATCCCACCCCACCCCACCCCATCCCACCCCACCCCATCCCACCCCACCCCATCCCATCCCATCCCATCCCATCCCATCCCATCCCATCCCATCCCGTCCCGTCCCGTCCCGTCCCGTCCCGTCCCGTCCCATCCCATCCCATCCCATCCCGTCCTGTCCCGTCCCATCCCACAGCTGCTCTCCAGCCCTGGGGACTGTGGAACTGTGGGGAAGGAGTGCAGTAAAGAGGAAAGATGCCTGAAATCTATTTCTATCACCATTAACCCCTCAGAAGACTCACCGCTGTCTCAAACAAATCCCTTGGGCTGCTGAGGCCCTGCTAACTAACGTCCAGGAGAGCACACTGCATGCCATGGTCTTACAGCTCCACTCCTGTTTTTTAAGCTTTCTCACCTTCAGAATGACATTTTATTTTTAACAATATATCCCCTTTCTACATCTTCCCTGCCTCTGCTTTACCCCATCGTTTAGAGAACACACTAAGTTGTACAAATATTTCACAAACTTACTGGGAATGCGGCCTGCCAGAAGCGTTTCTCTCCCTGCACTCTACCACAGGTGGCAATAGTTTTTCCTTGTGTGACGGCAGTTTTCCCTCAGCTGACAACAGCTTTCCCTCAGTGACAAAAGAGGAGGCTTCCTTCAGGTGACTGTTCTCCTTCACGTGACAGCATTTTCCCCCTCAGGTGACAATAGTTTTCCACCAAGTGACAGGACAGGAGTCTTCCCTCAGATGACAACAGCTTTCCCTCACCTGACAATAGCTTTCCTTTCCCTCAGGTGACATTCCCCCTCTGTTCAGAGTGTTCAAAACGTGTTCACAGAAGGAAGAGTCCCTCAGGAGGGGATGGAGGAGGGGGACTGTTTATGTGATATTCTGTGTGTTTTAGCAGGTTGAGGGAAAGAACCCTTCTCTGCTTGGCAGTTATTTTCTTTTGGTCTTTAAGTTTTGTGCTTTTATTGAGAGATGAGCAAACTCCATCCCTTTTCTGAGTTTTCCGGAGTTTGGAAGGGGTTAAGGGCGGCACTGCATGCACAGTGTATCCGCATCTTGGGCACTGGCTTTTTCCAGGGGGCAAATCAAAAGTGATTTAGCATAAACAGTTGTAAAGGGGGAGGATGGGGCTGCAATGTGAGACGTGTAGTCATTGTCAAAGATTTCTTTTGATAACTGTTTCTTTGTAGATTGAGCTGCCAACGTTACATGGAAAATGCTGAAGAGGCCGGAAATTATCCCTTTAAATTTCTGCCACTGCATTTATTTTGATTCCCTGGGGCTTTATGGGGGCAAATTGTAGTCAAAGCAAGAAGGGGAGCATGCTATCTGACTTCAGGCAGTGAAACTGAGGTAGGTATTTTTAGGCAATTTACTAAATACTGTGATCAGTGGTAGTTTATAGCTCAGGTATCAGCCTCTGGATACCTCCCCAGTGTTGTTTTCCTTTCATTTTACTTATAAACAGATCTACATCCAGATAAAAGCTTCTTTGTAAATACTATTTATTTGGAGATTTCTACAAGTGATGGAAAAGCTTTAAATGGTAGATGCAGAACTAGCTTCGGATCTAGACAAATTTTGCACGCACCAAAACAAATTTGAGCCAAATTTAGAAGTAGTGCCATATGACATGCTCTTGGGGAGTGAGAGATTGGCTGTAGGCCCAGATCTGACAAAGATCTTTTGCACATTTTTATCTTTATACTGTGTGAATAGTCCCACTGATCACTCTGTCAACCTGAAGTACTAAAACATCAGCAGGCTGGCCCTTAAGTTTTAAAAAAAATATTTTTAAGTGAAAGAACTTTTTTAAAAGGCATTTTTTACTTTGCTTTCTGTTTACTGAGCCTTAAGGAAGAATTTGTGTCATGTTTTCCAGTCTTTTTCTTTGCAATGATAGAACCTCTCAGGGTTTTTTTTCCCTAAAACGAATCTGGATGTTCTCATGCAGACTTAGGACTTTCAGAGGTGAGATTTTAGGTAAGTGTCATACGTTGTAGGATTCTTGGTAAGAAGGGAAAGATTTGGCACCACAGACAACACAGCACTTGTTTAAAGTTTGCAGAATGCCTTGGATCATAGTTTCTTTGGGGCAAGAGTGTTAATTGTATTGTGGCTAAGTGATGCATGTGCAGTTGTGTATAAGTGTGTGTAGCTCACTCTTCTGATGCTGTCTGTATCTGCTTCAGTCTTTTCATTGCACCGTCTTCAGTCCCTCATGCAGCTGCTCCAAGGAAAGTACCAGTGTATTAAAGATAATTACAGGCTAATGACTAATTCTTTAATTCTGTGGAAATCATGGGGGAAGTGGGTAAGAAGGTAGCAAAGAGTCTGATTTAACTTCAGAGCAGGTGTCTTTTGGAGAAAGTCAGCATACCCACAGCAGTAAGTAAAAAAAAAGCTCTTAAAATTACTATGGAAATTCTCCAGATAACAAGCAGAAAATTAAATTTTGTGTAAGTGGAGACAAAAAACAATTAGCATGCAGCTGGAAACAACACAGAAGCAAGCATTCAAAGGGCATTATTGACATGCTTTAATTAAAAAATTAAAGTAGCTTAGCGGCTGACCTAAAGTGTTGGCAGTGAAATCAAACCAAACCCAAGTATGTTTGTTTTACACACAGCACTTAGCCCCAGTTGCCATCAGCCAATACTGCTACAAGGTTCTACAAAGAGTGCACTTACACAGCCTCTGTCCCAAACAAGCTTGATTTTGTGTAGCAGAGAAGGGTGAGTTTTACACATGGAGAAATAATGCATAGAAAAGATGGTTATATTTATGAGAGGAGGTGAATACAGATCTCATGTCCGAAGGGAATATTATGTTTTCAACAGCAATCTCTCTTGACACCCTTTGTGACAACCACACACTGTTACTATTATTGTATTATAGAGTATTTTATTTCTCTTTAACTGAAGGGGTCAGTTAAATATGTATTTACCATATTGTTTTTTCACAGTTTGTCTCTGCCACGTTTTTTATGTCTACATGTCCTCTGTAGAGGAAGGGTAGCCCATGGAAGGGTAAGACATCAATTATTCTGGGGGAAAGCAATGCTGTAGCTGCCCAGATAGATTCATATTTATACATGGACATAAAATGTTGTATGCAGTTTGAGTGACATAAATTGCAATTCCTGGCTGGGCTATTAAAATCTATTTTCACAGCAAGCAAGTGGACAAAGGGAAATGAAAGCAGCTTTCCTGGACCTACAGGATGCAGATAAAGATTGAGGCAGAACTCAGCCAAAAATTCCTATGTCTACGGTTAGATCTAGCAAAAAAAAAGTTAATAAACTGTCAAAAACACACCATGAAAGTGTCTGTCTTTTCAGACTGCAGAAAATGTGTTTTCCCTTGCAAGATACTCTCTTCAGCAAACCTTTCTCTCAGCTTAGTTATGTATAGATTGTAATTACTGATTTCCCCTTCTTTTGGAAGAGACTGTGGGTAAAAGTGTTGCAGCATTTTTGGGTGCTCTGTGTTGGTACAGCCCTGGCATTGCTTAGGACTGGAAATGCCTTGGCACAAAAGTGATCTGCATACTTTTTCTTTGAAAGATCCTGATCAGTTAAAACTTACACAGGAAAAGGTGACCTCCCCTAAATTCCTTGGGAAGTTTTCTTGTGTCTAAACTACTCTGGAAAAAAACTAACAGAATAAAAAATACCTGTGGGCTGCAAGGCTTGTTTCAAAGCTCATCAAACACAAGGACTTCCTTCAGCTTTGAGATTGGATTGTCGAAGTCATCATAAATTACCTAAGAATTGCTTGGGAAAAGCCCCTGCTGTGTTAGGCATAAGACTCAACATTCTAAAAATCTGACCTAAAAGTATTTGGCTTCATTAGATCACTAGTGAGAGACCCATACCAGGTTCTTTACAACTGCTGAAGAGAAAGCCTAAACCAAGTCTTGAAATGCAAGTCACGGTCTTTCAGTATAGTATGCTCTATGTAGGCACTGGGGTAATAAATGATTTCTGGAACAGCATCTTTAGTTTAATTGCTACTTCACTCAACAAAACTCTGATAAAATCAATAGTCAGACAATCAACACACCATAAGTTTTTTAATTATTGCATGATATAGGGATTCCCATTTCTCTTGCTGGCATTTTTTGTCCCATTTGTCTTGCTGGCCTTCTATTACAGATAGGTTGGGGCTTAATTTCAGCATTTTATGGCCAATCCTGCCAATCCTAAACAGGGGCCCATATTGTAGTTCCTTTATCAAAACAATTGGAATATGATCCTACCGTAATTTCATATAACATTTTCCTTAATGAATAGTTTTCTAATGGTGCTGTGCTAGTGGCAATTGATTCTCAGCTGTTCATCATTCTGGCACCTGCATATTTCTTAGAGGTATAGACATGCACACTTTTAATTACCTGCTAGATTAACATACTAAGGACCATGATAAGGGAGACACATTTTAATCCAATAATATGACCTTGTCAAATCTTGTAAGTGACCCTTTGCAGGGTTTTTCCCTCCTGTAAAGAAGTTTTTTCCATTAAGATTTATCTTAAATATAAATCACCAAAACAAATAATTTCTTAGGCTGCAGTATCTAGAAGCACCAGGAGCACAGTGAACGTTTTGTGAAGTAAAACCTCTTAAGAAGTTTGAATTTTTTTTAAATTACCTTACTTAGATATTAAAAATTATGAGATTTACTATCAAGCAGAGGTTTCATATATATCTTTGACATTGAATAAAGACCTTAATACAGAATTTATTATACTTGCATTTCATATATTAACATTTTTCTCATCCAAAATTGAGGCTGAACAGGAAAATCATCAAAAAATGTAATCATTTTTAAAGACAATGAAAGCTATTTTTATTTAATAATATTTCAATATTTTTAATTTGAACTTCACCTCCTTATAAATCCCTTTATATTGTTACCTAAGAAGTAAAAACAACATTTCTACCAATGTTGCTTCCATATGGCTTCTCTGTGTAAAAATCTTAGTAAATAATTTAAGTTTTATTTTTAATGTGAAAAGAATCTTGTATGACTTGACAGACCATTTCAGCAGTATTACCATGCTGCCCTCTGCAGTACACTCATGAAGTACTGCATGGTAAAAGTTTTGGAGGCATCTGCTGTTCTTCTTGGCAACACTGGAAAATTATCACTGGAAAAAAAGGAAGCCTTGGCTAAACTCTTTGAAAAGAAGGATGAATATGTAGTGCTTCACTTCACTCAGACCAGAATTTCTTGGGCAGGTTTTCTCTAGATATGTATTAATATGTAGCATTTCATCCCTGGCTTTATCCCAAAGCCTTTGATAAAAATGTAAGCGATCACTGTAGGATCACCTCAGTGCTTTTATTCAAGTTCTTTAGTATAGATTTTAATTTTTGCTTTAGAATCACCACATTGAGGTTTCTCAGCAAAACTGACTTTTGTTATCTGGGGGTGCAAGAGCAGTGTCAGACTGGCCCATTGAATCCAACTTTTCTGGCTCCTATGTAAAATAAGTCTCAGAAATCCTGAGACTCTACTAGGAGAAAATAGTAAGTATCAAAGAAAACAATAAAACACATTTTCCCTCACAAACTCAAAAAACCCTGAGACATTTGGAAGACATATGCATTTGTTGTTCCCTAAATTAATTCATCTTTCTCCAAGATGTGTCTCATGGAAAAACTAAAAATTCCCTTTCACTCCTCCCTCCTCTCCCTTCCTTCCCCAAATTGCCGTAAAACCACATAAGAATGAAAACAAAGGTCAGGCATTTATATTATCTCTAAGTTCTGGGAAAAAGAAAATCCAAACGAATACAACAAAAAAGTGGAATTTAGGCCCAGTTTGAATTTATTATCTCTTTTAGGAGTCTCTTCCTTAATATAGATATTTAGTATAAAGATTCCCAGTTGGAGATTGTCGATGGCTGGAACTGGGGTTCAAAGACAGCACAGGTCCACAAACAGAAAGTACAACAAACCCCTCCTTTATCCTGCTTCTCCAATACAGAGAGACTTTAAAGTGTATATAAGTCATGGTTTTTTCTGGGTCATTTCTCTGCTTCCACAATTGGAAAAAATGCACAAGTTAAAAGGAAAGGTTGTTATCTCCAAAAGTGGTCTTAGGGACTTAACAACATTTGGGAGCAGCTAATTAAATTGTTAGAAATTATTAAATATTTTAAGTACTTTTCCATTGGTAGTCAGCAGGAATTAAATACCTTTTAAGTCCCTTTTTTAATGTAAAAAAGATGCCTTTCTTCAGGTGCCTAAAGATTTCTGAAAATCTACTTTTTCTAAAGTCTAGGGTTTCAGGTCAGTCAGAAAGAAAATGTAAGCTAAGTGACAAGAATTGCAGATCACCTACAGACTGAGAAGCCATGAAAAATTAAGATCCCGACAGGATTCTGCAACATTCACTATGGGGAGAACATTAAACTGCATTTTGGTATAAGCAAGAAAAATACCATCTACGGGAAAAGCTACCTGTGAAAATGCAGGGACTCTGTAGGGAAACCAGCAAAATCCCCAGGATAAGGACTCTGATGGAGACATGAAGGCATTGAGCTGATAGGACATGAAGGAGAAAGGACCTGGCTGAGATGGTCTCAAATTACCATAGAAAACCGGGGTAAAGGGCCATTCCCAGACACTGGGGAAATCCAATTTAAATTGTCACTGGAGGTGTCAGGGCAGAGAATTCTGACTAGATAGAATCACAGAATCACAAAATCACAGAATGTGTAGGTTGGAAGAGACCTCCAAGATCATCGAGTCCAGCCCATGCCCTAACACCTCAACTAGATCATGGCATCGAGTGCCACATCCAGTCTTTGTTTAAACACGACCAGGGATGGTGACTCCACCACCTCCCCAGGCAGACTATTCCAGTACCTTATCACTCTTTCCGTGAATTTTTTTTCCTAATATCCAACCTATATTTCCCTTGATGCTGCCCGAGACTGTGCCCTCTCGTTCTGTCAGTGCTGCCTGGAGAAAGAGACCAACCCCCAGCAGTCTGCAACCACCCTTCAGGAAGCTGTGGAGAGTGATAAGGTCAGTTACACAAATACCCAGCTGTTTTTCTCTAAGGACATCATTACCTCTTACAAACATTTAATTAAATTGTTAATTACTTCACAGTCTTATTGCATAAGCAGCAGTGTAACTACAGGTGGCTCGAATGAGGAATCAGAAGTGTCCTGAATGCTGTACCTGTGCAGATTTGCATTGGATCTTCACTGTCTGAATTGGATAGAAGATCAGTTGGTAAGTGAGTGATGATCAGGTTTTTAGTGACTGGATGTTGATGGAAAAGGAAAGGAAGTAAGCCCAGGTGTTCTGCTGTTAAAATCCTAGGTAGAGAGCACTGCCTCCTTTTTTCTGGAGTTTGACCTAGTAAAAACTCGCTCTGACTTTTTAGAAGGCTTAAGATCCTAACTCCCTCTGGCAATTTTAAAAATACCACCTTCTATTTATAATTTCCAGTGAGAGAAGGTTTAATATTACTAAATAATTGTTTGGGGAATTTGTTCCCCATACAAGTGAGGAATTCTTTGCGTACATATGACCTGCATGGTGAAAAAACCCACATTATTAGTATGTCAACCTTTTGGGGTTTTTTGAGAAAAGATCGCATCAGCAAATAAATCCACATTATCCCGGTAAATATTTTTAAAGAGGATGCAAAACTAGATCGGAGCACAAAAGTAGCTTTACTAACAGCTTCTACTGAGATTAAATATATATAAATATATGTATATATATCCCAAGACAAAATACACAGCTTCATATAATCTGCTAAAGAGAAAAGTAAATATTTTGCAACCACAAATGAAGTCAAAGCATAACATTGTGGTGAGACTTAAGAGGAGTTAACAGACCAAAATGTCTCATTATTTCACAAATTATAGCTGCATGAAAAAACACTCCTTTAGTTTCGGGATACTTAAGTCTGTTTCACGAAATAAAAACATGTGATTAAAACAAAGCGGCGTTTGAAGCGCAGCTTCGGACGCTGGCTGAGCTCGGCGTGATGGGCGCAGCGTGAGCAGCACCGAGCCCGCGCTGCAGGTAAGAGAAATGGGCTCCTGCCACGGAAACGGGCTGGCACATGCACACAGCTTTGTGCACAACACTTTCTTATGCCCACACCAAGGCCTTTCTCAGGCAAGGTGATGCAGTGCACGCTTCAGGTTCCTTTCACTAATGCTATGGGTTAAAGTATTAAAGGTGAAAATGCAACTGGTGGCCTCGACCTGGTTTGTAGTGGGTGCCGGCAGCCAAGTTCTGCCCTCAGTTACACCCTGTAGCTCCCCTGAAGTCCTTGGCAGTGCCAAGTGTAACTGAGGGAAGAATTCAGCTGCTCAAATACGTCCATGGTTACCAGGCCAACTGGCAGCAATTGCCAGGGAATAATAGGAGTGTTGAGGGCAAGAACCGAGGAGCCTTGGCGGGGCGGTCTGGAGATCTGCACAGCGCTTGTCCACAGACTGTCTGGCCTCCTGAAGTCAAAGCTATTAGTTTTTCCTACTTGCTCTAATGTACTGCAGACAAAAAGGCTCTTTCACTGGTGAATGCTGATAAATGAAATACTCACCGTTTGGGGCTCCTGCACCTCTCTGCACGTTGTAGCAGCAGCCTTTTGTTCGTGCCAGACCTGATCTTGAACTTTCATGGGGCAGAGGGCAGATTTGAAAACATTTCAGATTCTAACACAGTAAATCATTATTGTAATTAATGAAGTAGAGCTGAATAGCTTCCAGGCTACTTATAACACAGAAAAACTCATCCTTTTGCAGCACAATTAGTAGTTATTCAGTGCTTCATATTGCTGAAATTGGTAATAGGTTTTCTGGCTCATACACTGACTCCATCTGGGTGAACAAAATAAGGCCTTCCATTTCCCAGATGAGGAATCAAGATCTGGAGTACCTGTCTGAACTCATATTGGAAGAAAGGAGCTTAAACTCTGGTATCCTTAGGTGTAGTGTGTAGTTATGCACCCCCAACTTAGCAGGCGTTCCCATAGTAGGAAAGGGTTTGAGTTACACCCCAATCTCATAAGGCAAAGAACCAGAAGCTTTGATGCTCTTTTCGCTGTAATTGGCCTGCTTCCAGCACAAAGGCAGTGTTGGACAGTTCGAGCTATACCTCAGGAGCTGTAGCTATTTCTATTGGGCAGCATGCCAAAACCCCCTCCTCCATCGTTCTATACTTAAAGGAGAGCACGGAGATTTTCGGCACATTTTCGGGGTATGATAGCAAGAGTAAGGATTCTCCCTGCACTTTGCACGGCTCATACCTCTTTTGTTTTGTACAGCTTGTTGTTTTCATGTTAAAATTAAAACCTTTTGCTTTTCAAACACCTCTGATCATGCCGTCTCTCTATTTTTATAAGCCATTTCCTGAGGCTGCGGGCATCCCTCAGGTGGTGACACACCTTCATGGAGCTGATATCATTCTGGCCCCACGTAGATTCCATCAGTAGTGCCTTTGGATATCAGGGATACACCCCTGAGCAGCTCGTACTCCCTGAGTTTTGGGTGGCCTTCGTGAAGTCCTACAGCTGTACGCTTTCAGTGTAGAAAAGCTTATTAAACACTGAATAGCCTTGATTTCTGGTATTAAATTGGAAAACAAAACATTAATCTTTCTATGGGACGAGTAGATTCTTTGAACTCCTGCTCATACAGCTGAATACTATTTGAAAAGTGTAAACTTCACTAGAACAGATTAAAATCCCCTGGCAGCCATTTCTGTTCAGTTGCACAGTTAGGATGTAATGAAAAATCACTTGGACTGTTTTGATTGACAGTCATTTTGTTTTGGAAAGATCCTTAGACAGGCAAATTATTTAAAAGAATTGGATGGACTCTCTAACCTGGAAAAGGTTAGAATTAATTAATCAGACTTCCAGTTGAAATAAGTCTTTCTTAGTCTATTTAAAACAGTAGAAGCGTTTAATATGTACCAGTTCAGTCTTTCCCATCCCTTGCATTATAAACACATTGTCATTTGAAAAGGTCTTCAATACAGTAAAATTAACAGGCAATTACAGGAATAAATACATTGTGAGGCACTTCTGCTTTGGGAGTTCTGTAACTAAGAAGTCCATAACCACTGTAATACTTTCTTTAATGCTAAGCATGTAGACCCTTCCATTTTCTATGGGGCAGATTCAAAATAACTGTTCCTTGCAAGAAGAGATTTCTTCCTCCTCCAACAGTTTATTGCAATGTCTGCAGTTTCTGACAATTACTGCAGTTATATAGAAAGAATTTGCACTTGTATGGTATTGTGCAATCTAAAACACATCAAAGGAACACTTAACGTGCAGTATACAAAGATCAAACTCATACTTCCCATAATTTCTGGAAGAAAATAAACAAGCATTTTTCTACAAGGAACTATAGACTTTAGTATTTAGAATTTGAAGCAAGAAATTATTCAGTAATTCAGATCTGGAAGGGATGTGCAGTAGGAAAAATGTTAACTGCTTAAGCAAGGATTTACCCATTTGATCCATAAATAAATTTTGCTTATCTAAAGCACGTTCTTTCCAATGATCCAGAACTACAAATGCTTCAGAAGGGAAAGACTGAGACATGCAATGTCTCAAACTGGGCCTCAGTGTTTCCTAGGCAGCTGTTGGACAGCGTGGTGAAATACAATACCCAAAGGTGGCAGGGCAGAGACACAAAGTACTCAGCTGTAAAACGAGCCCATTCTAATTATGATAAAAGATCCTGTGTCTTCAAAGAGATGAATATAATTCACTGAATCACTCCTCCTTGAAGAAACTGCTTTCTAATTATATTTTCTCTGGAGGAAGATCCATCTTTAACTGCTTATTTCTATTTTCATTGAAAAAGAGAATTGTCTTTCAAGGAACAGAAAAAAAAAAAAAAAAAAGAGTGGAAATTAAAACTGCCTCTACAATTCCTGGGTTTTTGTTGTGGTTTTTTTTTTTTTTTTTTTTTTTTTTTTTTTTTTTTTTTTTTCAAGAAGAGGGGATAGAAGAAAAATACTTTATTTAAAAGAAAGGAAACAGTCTATTCCTTCCTCATTGTCCTGTTAAAAATGGAGAAAGGCAGTCAAAAGGAAAATTGCCCATTTTCAGAGCTGTGTTAAAGCATAATACTCTCCATATTACTGCAGGAGGAGGACCAGTCTCAGATGGCTGACACAGTCAGAAGTGCATGGGAGTCAGAGCAGGTAGTGGCGATTTACAACAGCTTTAGGATTGTCTCTAAGGCCATAATGTTGGGGGTTTAGTCTGTTTGGTTTTATTGTTTTGTTCTGTGGGGATTTCGCTGTTTCAGTACTCATCAGGATTATATTTTAGAATCTCAGTGCAGTGCAGTCCAGTTTCATGACTCACAGCATCTGTTACTGCATAGTGGTCAAGGATCCACAGAAATTATTAAAACTGACCAGGGATGGAGAGAGGGATAATGCCCTTTTTGTCTGGTGCTGAATGCCACAGAGAAATGAAATAACATTAACTCCAAGTCACTCACAAAGGTGGGGTGGGGGGTTGTGAGGAAGCAACATTGATAGGTGTAAAAAGGCCAAACAAACCTTTACTTTCTACCCAGGACAGATTCTAAGAACAAATGAACAGCTTTTCTGTGACCACTGAATATGTCATCATTTCACCCCCACTTTGCAGACTTGGCTGAGAAACAACTTGAAAGCAAATACTGCCACACTCCCACTGTAACACAAGTTTCATCCATATGATCTGTGCACAGAAAACACTTTACCCACAGCTCTTATGCCTCTTGACAACCCTTAGAAGCCTCTGTATTCATAAAATGGACATGAGACAACATGAGGCTGGGGATATAAAGCATTCTGTGGGATATAATGCACCAGTTTACCTCCAGCAGTCTCTCTGGGGAGGAGAATATCAAAGGTCCAGAGAAGAGTGAGCATGATCTGAAGAATGATCTGAAGAACAGTTTGGAAGATGAAGAGCATAATCTATCAATGTAGCCCTCTAAGCATTTAAATGCTTATGGAATATAGTCCTGAAATTTTAATGGTATATGTTTTTATCTTTCTTTTTAATCTGAATTTTAAATCATATAATCATCATTCTAAAGTGGCTTAGGATTTTGTAAACAGACATTATTAGACACAGTTTTAAAGGCTGATTTAAAAGAGCCTTTTCCATCAATGAAAGCACGAACATGGGATATTTTAATGGAAAAAAAAAAAAAAGTTATTTTCCTGAGAATCACTGATGAAAAATGTTCCAGAGAATGGACACTCAGATTACAATAATAAGTTCTAATATAATAGAACTGCTGAAATATAGCAGACAGTGTGGTGCAGTAACCCTGGTACAGCACAGCCATGGCAATGAGCCACTTCTGCAAATGCAAGAAAGCAGAAGCAGCAATCAGCTTCCATGCAAAGTGTCCTTGGCAGATATAGCTCAGGAAATATTTTAAATATGCAGGCTGCCACGAATGTTCTCATCTGCCTGCAGAGAAATTCATTACACCATACATATACACATAGTCTGGGATGTGGAGGATTCTTTTCAAAGTACACCATTTATTCCAGTATTTAGCTGATTAGGAGGGAAATTTTTGAAAATACTAGTAATTTTCTGGTTGTTGGATTTATTTACAGTGATGGTGAGCTTATTGAGTTGCCGGAATTTTTCTGTAAAGGACACCTTGATATGCTCCATCCATCTGGGACATGTGAAATGAATCACAAGGAACGAATGGGATTTTTGAGAGAAAAAGAAAATAATAAAAGGCCCACCATAAAAACTAATTCTCTATAAATAATCTCAATCAGGAAAACCTTTACCCCGAGACAACCCAAAGCTGCTTTTTCAGTAGCTTTTTCCCTTGTGACAAGAGCAAACCTTCCCATGCCACAAATCATTCTCATCCATTATTTTGATACAATCTGAAGGAAAGTCATCTTACTGTCGCAATGTGTCTCATTTTTTTCAGGCTCACATATGGAAGTATTTGCATTTTTGGTTGGTAGGACTTACTGAACTTACACTCAACAATTATTATCTTTGTGGCCAGTTTTTACACTTCAGACCAGGAACTTCATTTTTGTATTTCAGTCCTTGCTTAATTGATTTCTCAAACTGAATCCATTTCTTGTTATGTTCTTCTTTGGGATCAGCTTCTGCAGTTACCATTGTGTTGCCAAGTTATATGACATCAGTTACTGTAGAAGAAAGATGTTGGTCTTTCCAAAGAGGATGTAGGATGGATCAGTAGAGTAGTGTTGCTTATTATTATTATTATTGAATATTTGTTTTCTATTTCCTTGATGGAAGGGCCTTAACTTTGTGAATTAGTCTCACTCAATCTTTTCTAGAAGCTGATTTTACCTAAGTCTGATTTGTGAAAGGGGCTGTTTCCTACATGCTTCAGCAGCCTCCTTTCTTGGATCACACCTCTCATTAAGGTCACAGAACAAAACCAGCTTCAGATCCATCATTAACAGCTCCCTAACTGTCACTCAGTTTCTTATTCCATTGCTATGGATGCAACAGTAGGAAAATGTTTGACTTGAAAGCAATAGTCTTGTACTAATGCCTACCAAGCCTGTTTTGAATGCAGCATAGAAAACACAGTTCTTCTTCAGTGGGAAATAACTCCATTTACTCTTGCTTTTGCCTTATGTACACTGCAAATAAAAGAACCGGCTAATGGCCAGATTTCTGGGTGCTCTTTTCAGTCTTTGGTAGCTTGAGGGAAGATGAATTCTTTGCCAAGCCAGATTTGTATGCCTGGTTTGAGTTATTGGCCTGCACTGCACAAGGAATTCCAGTAATAAAAAGCTCATTCCCAGCCGATGGTTTTGGTCATCCATCTCTGGCAGGTGCTGGGAGACAGGAACTGACACTGACACTGGGAAATGTTGTATCAGAAGAGCCTGAATGATGATTTGAATATACAAGGACACAGGAGAGGGACCAGAAAGGGGAGGGAGCAGCCAAGCTTGCAGGTCTTTGCTCAAGAAGATCATTTATAGGTACATCACTGCAATATCCTATGAAGATAAGACAGATGTAAATTATTAGTTCCTGCAATCACTGCAGCAGTGAGGATGACTTGCAGGCTGAATGGTAAATCCAAGACAGGATTGATTCTGGGCTCTTTTTATACACAACAGTGCAAAATGACAGCATTCCACTGGTTCTGTTGTTTAATAAAAGTCATAAAATGTTAGCCCAATACAGGGCAAAAGGAAATGAAGATTTGATCTGTAATCTGCTTCTTGTAACACCAGAGGGTTGTTGCAGATCTCACCAGCACTGCTGTTTGGCATTTTTATTAAATTCAAGGAACAAATGTTACAAATTTGACTTGGATTTTACCATTTTTAGCATTCCATTTGCTATAGGGTGAAGTTGGGCTGAAGTGTACTTGGCAAGATCTTATTGTAGGGTTCTTGCATGTTGCAAGGCAGAAGTGTTTAAAAATAGAAAAAGTTCTGCTTTGAACTATGACAATGTGTTGCTTTCCTCTGTCCTCTCCTAGAAATAACTCTGAAGTATTATTCCTACTCTAGTTCCAAGCTATGTAATTCAATCAATTGAAAAAAATGACAAAAAGAATTGCTTCCTATGGTGTACTTTCACCAAACAGATAAATGAAGACAGCTACCTAAATTAGATAAAATTGATTATACTAAGAGATTGCCACAAATGCCTTACAAAAATATGAGTGATTGCATTTGGCAGCAGCATTGCATCCTTTGTCAATAAAAGAAAGCAGTTTTACAATATCATGTTTTGGTATGATACAGAATTTATCAAACTACTTCATGTCAGTGAGATAAACCATGAAATAACTATTCAGTTGCTTCAGTAAACAGAAAAGCATAAATAAGAACTTATAGGTTTGATCCAAAATAAAGACATGAGAGAAAATGTCATTTGTTTCATTTTTGAGTTGTGTTTGAAAACAAACACCAAAAAACTTTGAATCCTTAAAAATTTTCAGATTTTTATTTAAATTTATAATTTTGCCTTTAGGGCTTAGTTAGATGACTACTGAAGTAAAAAGAGAACACTTAAAGATTTCAGTAGATGTTGAATGATGCTCATGCTGCTTACATTCTGTTTATCACCTTGCTATCGAATATACTATAAAAAAGAACAATATAGCTGAGGGAGTTTTCCCAATACTGTCCAAATTGAGTGAATAATTGTCCTAACCTTTCCAGTTCCTAAGCAGCATCTCTGTCTGGAGAAAAAGTAATGGGTTTTAAATGAGAGAAATGCAGAAAAGACTTTTTTCATGAGCCTGCTCCTGCAGATATTTTAACCAGTTATGAGCCATGCTCAAAGTTCTCTTTACACATTTTGAAGTACTGGCCCAAAATTCAAATCAAAGGTCTCATGGACTCTGGTAAGTTTTTGATCAAGTTTTGAACTATTTCAGCATGAATATTTTTTTTTAATTCCGACTTTCCTCCTACTGCAGCAGTAACGATTCAGGCATCAATAAACATGAGATACTCAGTGCTGACAGCCAAAGTTATTTTAGTCACATCCTACCTAACTGTACTCAGAGTCCGTGCAGTTACAATGTGTTTTTCCTTTGGCAGCCCTTTATTTGTGGTTCAGAATCATTTCCCACCAAGTATTTTATCAGCTGGTCTCATAAAGCAGAACTTTAATTATAATTCTTTTCAGTATGAGTCGAGGGACTAAATATTGACCAAGAAATTGCCTTAGTCTCGAATGTTGACAAATTTTTCCCATATGATCTCAGGAAAACCTTGATGGGAAGCCATCTGTAAGCCACCTGAGAGTTCTGGGGGTTTTATTTGATAGAGGGAAAGACAACCCTATCCTTCCTGGGGATTATTGAACAAACCCTCTCTTGTGTTGTCTCACTTTCTTAGTTACTTTCATGCCTCTTGCCTGATTTTGGAATTTTTCATTGTTGCAGTCTTACTTTACTCCATATAAGCAGCAAACAGACCACAGGGCCTGACCAAAAGTCATCACGTCACTCCACAGAATCCTAAGATGCAGAGAGCATTGGACAGGAAATGTAATCTTTGAATCCAATGCTTCCAGGTGCTGTAACACAACCGTGCCTCTGAGCTGCTTGGCCGATGCTGGCCCTGGCACAGAGCACTGGAGAGCAGTGCCATACTGCACTGGGCACACACACAGCACTAGAGAGCAGTGCCATACTGCACTGGGCACACACACAGCACTAGAGAGCAGTGCCATACTGCACTGGGCACACACAGAGCACTAGAGAGCAGTGCCATACTGCACTGGGCACACAGCACTGGAGAGCAGTGCCATACTGCACTGGGCACACAGCACTGGAGAGCAGTGCCATACTGCACTGGGCACACAGCACTAGAGAGCAGTGCCATACTGCACTGGGCACACAGTGCTAGAGAGCAGTGCCACATTGCACTGGGCACACAGCAGTGGAGAGCAGTGCCACACTGCACTGGGCACACAGCAGTGGAGAGCAGTGCCACACTGCACTGGGCACACAGCACTAGAGAGCAGTGCCACACTGCACTGGGCACACAGCACTGGAGCGCAGTGCACATTGCACTGGGCACACAGCACTGGAGAGCAGTGCCACATTGCACTGGGCACAGAGTGCTAGAGAGCAGTGCCACATTGCACTGGGCACACGGCACTAGAGAGCAGTGCCACGCTGCACTGGGCACACAGTGCTAGAGAGCAGTGCACATTGCACTGGGCACACAGCACTGGAGAGCAGTGCCACATTGCACTGGGCACACAGCACTAGAGAGCAGTGCCACATTGCACTGGGCACACAGCACTAGAGAGCAGTGCCACATTGCACTGGGCACACACACAGCATTAGAGGGCAGTGCCATACTGCACTGGGCACACAGCACAAGAGGGCAGTGCCACATGCACTGGGCACACAGCACTAGAGAGCAGTGCCACACTGCACTGGGCACACAGTGCTAGAGAGCAGTGCCACATTGCACTGGGCACAGAGCACTGGAGAGCAGTGCCACATTGCACTGGGCACACAGCGCTAGAGAGCAGTGCCACATTGCACTGGGCACACAGCACTAGAGAGCAGTGCCACATTGCACTGGGCACACACACAGCATTAGAGGGCAGTGCCACATTGCACTGGGCACACAGCACTAGAGAGCAGTGCCACATTGCACTGGGCACACAGCACTGGAGAGCAGTGCCACACTGCACTGGGCACACACACAGCACTGGAGAGCAGTGCCGCATTGCACTGGGCACACAGTGCTAGAGAGCAGTGCCACATTGCACTGGGCACACAGCACTGGAGAGCAGTGCCACATTGCACTGGGCACACAGCGCTAGAGAGCAGTGCACATTGCACTGGGCACACAGTGCTAGAGAGCAGTGCCACACTGCACTGGGCACACAGCACTGGAGAGCAGTGCCACATTGCACTGGGCACACAGCACTGGAGAGCAGTGCCACACTGCACTGGGCACACACACAGCACTAGAGAGCAGTGCCATACTGCACTGGGCACACAGCATTAGAGCGCAGTGCCATACTGCACTGGGCACACAGCACTAGAGAGCAGTGCCGCATTGCACTGGGCACACAGCACTAGAGAGCAGTGCCATACTGCACTGGGCACACAGCACTAGAGAGCAGTGCCACACTGCACTGGGCACACAGCGCTAGAGAGCAGTGCCATACTGCACTGGGCACACAGCACTGGAGAGCAGTGCCACATTGCACTGGGCACACAGCGCTAGAGAGCAGTGCACATTGCACTGGGCACACAGTGCTAGAGAGCAGTGCCACACTGCACTGGGCACACAGCACTGGAGAGCAGTGCCACATTGCACTGGGCACACAGTGCTAGAGAGCAGTGCCACATTGCACTGGGCACACAGCACTAGAGAGCAGTGCCATATTGCACTGGGCACACAGCACTAGAGAGCAGTGCCATATTGCACTGGGCACACAGCACTAGAGAGCAGTGCCACACTGCACTGGGCACACAGCACTGGAGAGCAGTGCCACATTGCACTGGGCACACAGTGCTAGAGAGCAGTGCCACATTGCACTGGGCACACAGCACTAGAGAGCAGTGCCATATTGCACTGGGCACACAGCACTAGAGAGCAGTGCCATATTGCACTGGGCACACAGCACTAGAGGGCGGTGCCACATTGCACTTCCAGGACATCCCCTCCCGGACACTGCTGATGGGCCTGGGGATGGAGACTTCAGTGCAAACCACTGCCACAATTCCTCTCCGAGCTTGTTTCCGTCACCAGTGTGAAGGTGATCTGAGATGCCCGCATTTCCCAGGCTGCATACAGCCCCCTCCCCTGCAAGGGCCACCTGGATAAGCTCTTTTTGTATCTGCCAAAACTTATAAATATTGTTAGATATTTACTAGTAGATATTGTTAGTTCAGCAAAATCAAAGTGCTTTATGCCTGTCACATTTAGACAAATCTGCCATCATGAAATTGCACTGAATATAAGATAAATGTAAATTATGTCAAGGACATTGTACAAAAATGTAGTTTTAGTTGGTTTTACATTGGGGTTTTTTTTTGGGTGTGAATTGAGGTAACTGTACAAGAAGCTCTGTTCTTATTGTCCAAAACAGATGTGGAACAGACTGTGAACTATTAAATACTTGCCTGGTTTCCCTGCAGAAGTTACTGCTGGTAATGTACTGATATTGAGATGATAGATGGAAGATGGAGATATGATTTCAGGAATATCCAAGCCATCAGAGGAAATTTTGTCTTTTGCTTTCCCCAAAACACCTCTTGATTATGGACTGAGCAGGTTTCTTTGCTGAGGCAAAGTTTTGATTAATTAAGGTTTATGTGAGTGAACTTGGATAGTCTGGAGTGAAGTTCAAGCCAAAGGAGTATTGTAAAGTTGACCATATGCTGTTTATTTCATGAGAAAGTCAAAGAATCTTGCACGGTTTTGTAGTGGCTGATTCAGAAAACTTGATTTTCACTTCTTGTTCTGCCTTTGGCTGAGTGAAGCACTTTCTCTCATATTCTGTCTTCAGTGTGTAGATAATGCACATGTTGATGAAAGCACATCAAGATAAACTAATGAAAGCAAGTTTTCATTGCAATTACAACAGATTACTCTCTCATTTAATTTCAGCCGTAATGAGGATTCTATCCTGTTCTTTGCACTTCATTACCCCATGCTCCTTCAAGCAGAACCAATATTTTATCAACAGAACTAGTAAGCCCCTACAAATTTTTTTTCTCTAACTTTTCACAGATAGGATCCTCACAGCATAAATCTCCTCAGAAGCAAATCTTTATATGCTGTTGCCATGAGCTATGTGGTGACATATAATGTTATGTTTATATATGTTTAAGAGAGTGAGAGACCCCGTTCTCCTCAAATGAAGGCATTAATGCCAGGAGCAATCTTTTGAGCCAAGTTATTGATGGATGAGAAAAGGTTTCAGTGTGAGATATTGGCGATACTGTACCTTGGTAAGTCTCAGTGAGAAACAGCAAACTTAGAAACTTCAATGAATGATATTTTGGTCTACGTTTGTTCCTTGAAATGATCAGTCTTCTGTACAGTAATTAGACCCATATGAAAGATGGTATAAAAAGAAGCACATAAACATTAAGTTAACATTTGCAGGGACATAGTAAAGTAGTAATAGAATTGAGTGAATAATCCCATTCAGCCCTGCTGAATCTGAAGTCTGGATTTCCGACCCTAAATGGGATTAGCAAAATCTCCAAGTTTTTAATCCATCTAGTTCCATTATATTAAAAATTTGCCTGTAAAAGTACAGAGAGTTTGAAAGATTTATGTCATTAAATCTCCACAGCCTAAGCAGGTTGGGTTTGGACCTTAATTTTAATAAAACGCTTTTAATTTAAAAACCGTAGATCACAATGAATTACATGCAAATTGGATGTACTTTAAAATCTGACTTTACAAAAGAAAGTAAAGGGCAGCCAATTGCAGATATAATGTTGGGGATTTTGCCATTTTTAAATTTGTGTTAGAATGGACCTTGCTGAAACTAATTTTCAATTTGGGGAGGAGCAGAAGGAATCTTTTACATTTATATAGGCAGTTTTGACTAATAATCCAAAAGATGTTACCAGGTAGATGTTTAAATGACAAAATGGCATTTTCATCCATTCTCTTTTTATTAGTAGTAAACAGAAGCATAAAACTGAGTCCTTCCCCGTTCTCACGGTGACCAGGAAAAAATCAGAAGACAGAAAAAAAAAAATGTATTTTTTGTCACACTGGAAGTGAACAGGAGCTGAAAAAACCCTGGGTAGGTAAAGGCCAAAGCAAAGCTCCCACTGTCTTAGTGCAGACTATAATTAATAGATCTAAGAACAAGGTTGGCTGTTCATTGTTTTGCTGTTTCATTATTTGGGGGAGACTTAAAACTTCCAGCTGCCAGGTCTCAGGGTGTACTTGGTTTTCAAACATTTTTGCTGTCCCCACAGCTAGGAAGCCAGTAAACAAATATTCAAAGATGCTATGACCACATGGGGTGTGCTTTGTGTATGCACATATGTGTTGGAGTAAGGAGGGATTTAATGAGATTTTAAAGGTATTGCATTGAGGTTTATGATTCAATTCACTGAGACAGTAAAACTTCAGGGTAAAAATTATGTGTAATATTTGAATCAGAATTTAGTTCTGTGGATGATTCTCACATAAACCTGATTGAGGTCCTTCCTAGGAACTGATAGTCCCCACTCAGAGTCTGCCTCAGTGTTTTCTTCAGTGATGGCCAGATCCTACATTTTTTTATACACAAAAGTGTTAGAGATGTACTTTAGTCTCTGAATAGCATGAATTAGGAAAACACTTGGGTTTTTATAGCTAAATAAAATTTGTTTTTTCAATTTTTTCTGGTGTTTTTCCAAAGCTACATGAAACATCAGGAAAGTATCAGGAAAAAGGAAACCAATGCTGATGTGATTTCTCAGATAAAAAACTCCCTATGTCTACATTGCTCCTGTTGTCCCTGCAGAGACCAGTGAGCACTGTGTGCCCGATGGTGCCCTTGTTTGTCACATGGTACCTCTGGCCCTTTGCAAATGCTTTGATATTCCTTCCTGGCTCTCCTGTGTTTGGGTACCCGGTTTCCTGCAGTCTTTCCTCACTGCTAAGCTCTATTTACTGCCCTTTTCCAGGTGCTGCTTTGCCCTCTTTTACTTCCCATGCATGCCTGTCTGTGCCGAGGTATTTTTGCTTCCCTTCCCCTGTGCCACATTCCAGAGCCAGTGATCCTGCTGCCAGCTGACTCACCGGGCTGGCGGATGCAAGGTCACGCAGTAAGACAACGAGGCTGCCAATTTAGAACATCACCCACCGGATCAGGGCACAGCAGTTTTGTTTGTCAGCATCCTCAAATTATCACTATGTGCTGTCTGAAGTCCGTTAAGTAACGATCATATTCCCTGTGCACACACGGTTGTCTCCCTGGGTAGCTACTGAAGCCAAATTTAGGATAATACTAGATATATTTATTTCTATCCTGCAGTGCCCTTTTGGCTCCCAAACTGTGGTGTTCCAACTCATTCTGAGTTTACTCCCTTGTGAGGCAGCATCATCTGCACTTTCTGGATATTTCTGTACCTGGACTGTGCTGCCCTGTGCAGCCACTCTTCATCACAGGCAGAATCCAGCCAGGGGAAAAGAGGCAGGGTCCTTCTAAAGCCGAGAGGGAAGTAGAGGTATGGAGCAAAGCCACTGTTAAAACTCTTTAAGCAGTGTGAGAGGGGAAGAGTCTCAAGTGCTGCCCATGCCACACAGCTGGGAGAGGAGGAGAGGGTTATTTGCTTCTGCAGGTTTAATACATGGCCTCTGTTTTATCCAGAGTATTAACTGCTCTGAAGTAGTGGAAAATGCTGATAGTAGTTGAAAAATGTTAAATTATTTCACAAAAATTATTTCATCTTTTTTTTTCCAATGACAATTGGAGCATTGTGCCCACTTTCTGACCAAATCTGAACATTTATTTTCCTCACTGCTATACCTTTCTTAACATCTTTCTCTAGCTCCACTTTATTTTTAGTAATTAATCATTGAAAAGTGTGAGGAAAATGAAGTGGGAAAAGCTTAAGTATTTTGTATTTGCATTTGAAACAAATCCAATAACTATTTTTAATGTATGTTTTAAAGCCTAGTGAAAAATTAGAACTTATTTATTCTTGTAGTCTATCATATTACAGATTTCCCCAATACTTGAAAAAAAGTAATTGCTGTTTGTGGGATAATGTAGGTGAGGTAGACAAAAATATTGCTTGATAAATAGCAACTAACAGAGGGGAATAAAAAGTGAAAGGCTCAGTATTTGTCCTTTTAACCCGCCCAAAAACCTGTGACATCAGAATCAGCTTCTACAGCATCTGTAATTTCCTCTGATATCCCCAGTAAAGCAGAGGAACTGTGTGGATGTTTCACTACCAAAAATAGACCCCCACTGTCCAAGTCCACTGGGATTTCATTCCTTTGATCTCTGCTGGGAAACCACTGAAGATGTTTTACTCAAACTCCCATTCTGAGGAGTTAAAGAGGAACCTTTTTTTGTTTTCCTCCTTGTTTGCAGCTGTAAGCAACAAACTTACCTCCTCCCAAAAATAATATTTGAGTTGGAACCTCTGTGTAAGGCAAGGGTGGAGCAATGCAGATTTATTTTTTACCTTTCAAAATATCAAGAGAAAACAGGAAACAGCGTAAGGCAAAGCTATCTTATCAGGAATGCCCTAAGAACTTGATGTTTCTATTAGTATCACTGTGCTAAACTAACACCATTTTGCAGCTTTACAAATCAGAAGACAGTGTCATTTCCTGGGACTCTGGCAAACATTTGTGTTCCTTCATTATTTGGACCAGAAAACCAAAACAGGCAATTTGTATATATCAAAATATCTCTCCGCTAAATTAAAAAAGAGACTAATGCCCTTGAAAAACTGCCCTGTTGTTTAAATTGAAGTTTTTATTGTAAAATATACTGAATATGCTTTATTACATAATTTTAAACAAAAACCATAGCCTGTTTTCAGAATGATCTTGCCCCGCTTAACACTGGCCAACATAATTTCATATTTATTACCTTTTTTTCAGTCCAGTTTTTATTCTTCCCCCTCATTTTTCTTAATTTCAACGGTTACAGATTCCAAAAGACAAAATTCCTATTCCCACATAAATACAGATCCACGGATCCAAATACATATTTCGGGAAGGCAACCAAGAACCCACGCAAGATTTTTATAATACATTAAAATGTAGAAGCAGCAACGGACATAAAAATAATAGATGGGCAGAAGATGATCCTTGAGAGTGATGTTTGTGCTCACTCCCTGGAGCAGGAAGCAGGGCCAGGTTGGTCGCCCCGTGGGCTACGATGTCAGAAGGTCAGATCACACACTGGGATTTCGGCTCATCCCAAATGTTGACACAGTATTGAAAGGGGAAGGGAAAGGGGAAGACATGTGACAGTAAAGGACATTGTATTCAGCAGCAAGTGTCAATTGGAAATATCCATCATTGGGCTGGGGAGAGGAAAGTCCACTATGGGATCAACACAGCGATTTGTTCTTCGGTTGCTAAATATTGAATTGGGCTGGTAATAAGCAGCAGATCTGGAGATGAAGAGTTTACTTACTAACAGTAAATATCCTTTAATATGAATTTAATTTTAATTAAATGTGATTGAATATATATTCCCACCTGACAAAAACAGAGTCTCATGATGTATAAGGCTAAAATTTTGTGAGTGCTATTTGCCTTAGCATGCTGTCTTTAAAAATACTGCCTTGATCGTTAAGGTAAAACTACAGGATCATCATGGAATGCTTAGCTATTCTAAATCTGCATTTCATCTTCTCTTTTGATTACAACTCAACCTTGCCCAGCTGGCCGTTTCCCAGCTTTTAACCTTTCAGATATGATCTGCAGCTGCTGGATGCAACAGGAAATGAGCAATAACAAATGGCACCAGTAACATTTCTAGGAGTGTGCGGCTCAGCCTCTGTTTGTGTGCTCTTGCTGTCCTTTCCCAAACTGAGTCACCATGCTTTCACTCATTAATGTTATTGCTTATGTAATGTAAAGTAATGCTTATTATGATACTGTTTCACTAACAAAGATTCAGAGTCTGCCTTCACTTAATTTAAATTTCCCACATTTCTCACCACCCTCATACCAAGAATTTTAGTTAAAAATAAGAAACTAAAGCAAAAAAGCAGCCTCCAACAAGCATCTTGCCAAAAATATCTATGTACCTGTTTGTAATACAGATCTCGATTGTAGGTTTTTCATACACTTGTGCATCTCGTATCTCAGTTGAATTCGGTCTGTTAAATGACAGAATTTGGAAAGAAAATAATGCTACCTTCTCAGAAGGATTCACACTGTAATCTCCTAGATTTATTAATATTGAAAATCTTGTAATAATTCAGTTTGGAAGGGACATATGGGATTGTCTTCGTTTGGGGACAAATTTGGGAGAAAACCCCAGTATAGGATCCCTCTAAGGAAGCAAACTCAAGTGGCTCTTCTCTCCAACCGGTCTGGTAAGAAAACCTTTTTGGAGAAAAGTGGAAAAAACTATTTTACTAAACAAATGAAGTGCATACAAGTATAAAGAATGAATAATATGAAACAATAAAACCTCTCGTTCTGGAGTGAGATGGCAAATTGAGAAAGTCCTTGCCGTGGGTGTAGCTCGGCTCTCTCTCAGTCTCTCCTCAGTCCCAGTCTCTCCGGCGCTGCTGGAAAATGCCGAGGTCCAGGCCCCGGTGGGCCACAGGTGCAGCCCCCAGTGCTCCCCTGGGCTTTCAGTCCAGAGCAGGTTTAAACAGTTCCAAGAAAAAGGGAAAAAACAGTCCAGGGAGTTTCTCTGCCCTAGCTAGCTGAAACTAACTAAAAGCAAAAGAAATCTCTGTCCTGCAGTCTCTCCAAGCCTCCGCTGAACACCCCGGCTGGAGAAGAATATGGAGGAGTCAGGCAGTTTTCTCAAAACAAACTCCGCGCTTCTCCTTGCTCTTAGAACCAGTCTTAAAGGCACAGGACTCAATATACAGCACAAACAGAGCAGACGATTGGGGATACAAGCATCATAAAGTTACCCTAGGACAGGGATAATCTCATCATCCAGTCAAACCCACAGCCTAGAGCAGCACCAAATTTGAAGCTGGCTCTAATTTCAAGGTCAGTTAAATTGCTCAGGGCCTTGTCCATCTCAGCTTTTAGTATCTCCAAAACCTGAGATTTTAGAGTCTCTCAAAGCAACTTGATTCATTGCTGATTATCATCACTGAGAAAAAAAAAAAATATTTTGGCATAAAACATTCTGATATCTACTGGCCGTAAGGAAAAAAAAAAAAAAAAAAAAGAAGAGCAAAATGCGAGTTCTCTGCACAAGTCATATTTTCACAACATACTTACTGGTAAAGATATTGAGCATATAGAATTACAAGTCTGAAAGAGAGGATGGATTAAGCACAAAATTGTGAAACAAAACATACTTTATTGCAAGGGAAGGATTTATATTATGTGATGCCTATAATTGCATTTGGTGAATTGGCAGGTACTTCTAGGCCTGACTTTCCTGAAAGACCTTAAAAGATCCTCAGATTATTTCTTTATTCCTATTCTCTAACTTGTTTCCAATGGATTTAAAAATCATTTTTCTAAATGCCTGACTGTCATTATAGTGAATTCAGTGGTAATTCTCTCAATTTCACAGTTCCTAGAACCACACCTTAAATGTTATCAAGGGTCAGTTTACTCCCATGTTACAAGAAAAAAGTGAGTGGAAGGCAACGTACTCTTTCACATACCCACCTCACACTCTGAGACAATAGGCCCTTCTAGTGTCACAGTAATTCCCTGCTCAAGGCATGTTCCTAGTCTTTAATTTGAATAGTTGAACAGCATCATGAGCATTTCACAGGGTAAATGATTGGCCAAGCAATTTTGGCTTCTTGTGAGATCCACTCAAATGTACAAATTGATTATACGGCTTCCCTGCTGAGAAAACACATTAACTTTAAAATGCACAGCAGCAGCCTAGTCTCAATAAAAATAGTATTTAAAATACAGTCTTAAACTATAACTCCAAGTTGCAGCTGGATATAAAATATCCATTTCCAGGCAACTACACAGAATTTCTATCATGCTTTGTAAGACGTGTATATGCAGCAGAAATAATAAAAGCCAACCCCTCCCCAAGGCTCTGAGTGACTGAAACAGGGAAAGACTTAAAACCTTCCAAGCTACGCTCAGGCAGAAATGCAGTGAGCCTTGTGACTTCACAGGAGGCTTCTGGTCACAGCATGTACAGCACAGAGAGAGCCCTTGGCCTAATGTGTTGTGGAAGAACTGCTTCAATCCCAAACCTGTCATTCTAGGAATAGCATGATTAATTCTTATGGGTTTCTTCCATAGATGAAGAATAGTAAGACAATTAAGTGTGGAGCAAAACCCGATTCTTAAAGTCCATCATAGAATCCCTTTTGCCTCCAGTGCTGAAACAGGCCTTAGAGAAATATTAGAATTTGCAGGAAATCTAGAAAGTACAGATAAAGGCAAACTCACTTAAATCTTAATATTGCAGGTACTTGTGCTTCCACTCCAGGAAGAGCTTTCAGTTTAACCTGTTTCACAGCTGGGATGCAGGAAATTTTTCACAGGCTAAAATGAATATTGAATATTCATGTATTTCAACATGATTATTACGGCAGGTTCCATCAAAACACTTATTCACAGGATGCAGTCCTTACTTTGGAAATGAAGGTTTCCAGTGGAGAGTTGTTCCCATTTAAAATATTCCTGTCTCACAGCAGGACTCCAGGATACATTTACCATTCAGATTCCAAATGAGAATAATTTATGGTCAAGTTCTGAAAGAATAGGGAATACTGAGCTAACAGAAAGATGACATTCCCTTTACATGCACATGTAATCTTAATTAATATGCTCCTTGGCAGTTAGAGAGAAGAATTAGTAGGCTGCTTTAACACCAGTTTTATTTACCTAATTGATCAGGATTCCAAAGTCTACAGCTAAACAAGAGCAGTATGAAAAAAAACAGCAAAACCAATTTTGCTGTAGAGATTTGTTCTTTTTTATTGCTCCTCAAAAAGAATTTATCTTTCATGCAGTTCATCGGGATTTATAACAACTTTGCTCCTGCCATAAGCCTTCTTTCTATTTTTGTATAGAAGTTTCCAGCATCTTTCAACTGAGATGAGTAAAACCAAAGTTTTTTGTCTGAAAGTGTAGTAGTCTGATCCGAGACCTACAGTGAGACAGTAAATTTGGTTATGAATTATCATCTCAATGGAGGAAGGCAAATCAGTGCTCAGGGTGAAATCACTCTCAGTGAAGTGACATTTAAGTATCATTAGATTCCCTTTAGAAAATGTTCTCTGTACACAGAAAACTAATATAATGGGAAGAAAAAATTGTTGCTAGGAAGATACATCCTCCCCATGGACTAGCTCAGAAGTCTATCCTCCTGTCTTCCCAAATTTTTTGTTCCACTAAATTACAGAAACAGATGATGACATACTTGAGAAGTGAAGCATCAACCAGGTGTTTCCTGAGCAAAGACAACTTGTGTTTCCCTTTGCATATCATCTTCTAAGAGGCAGCACCAGTGACTGTGAATCTGACATCATTCTTTATGTTGACTTTGAGTTACTAAAAATTTTTCCCTTACCTTACCTTCCAACTCAACTACATTAGTTTTACAGAGAGATTGCATGGAAAGAATGGATTTGAATGGCTGGAACACATTGTGGAAGAATGGTTTATATTCATTTTGTTACAGCATCATTCCTTACGGAAACAGCGAATGGGGAACCCGTCATTCCAAAAAACCCACTTCTTTCTGTGAAGAACATGCCAAAACATGTTTCAGTAAGAGCTGCTAAATTTAAAACGGAAGTTCTTTATGAGAATAGATCCAAAGCTTATTATGATTTATGCAAGCTCTGATACTGCACTTTGGATCAGATGATTGTTGAATGAAACTACAGCATTTTTCTAGTTCTATTTGGCTGCTGGGAAAACTTCATTATTCCCTGCTAATCTGTAATATGATACCTACCAATCTGTTAATTGGGGTGGGATAGAGAAGCTGGGAGGCTCAGTCATTACTTAACAGAAATGTTCATTGTTTTTTTACTCCAAAAATCCTTTGCTTACAACAGGTCACTATTAAGAACTAACTCTGCACTCCAGTTTTAGGCAAGCTGGTGAAACAAAACCAACTTTGAGGTGCTACATTAACAAATAGCATGGGAAGGGGGTTTCATGTTTAATAACCCTGTGCACCAGAATTCAAAATTTATGGTGACTTTCACTGCAGGTAAATTCCTGCTCAAGCTATCCAGAAAGGCTCACATGATACATGTATAATTCATGGAAGATCAACATTTAATCAGTCATTAATAATGCTCTAAATGATTTAACAATGTCTTTACATCCAAAGACTGAAAATACCAACTCTTACGAGTCACAATCTTCCATTTAGATATGAAGCTGACACAAAGCTGGAACTTTTCTTCCCTAGTATTACAAGATGGGTGTAGTAACCCAGACTTAAACTCAAGTGCCACTGCATATTTATGTTACTTTAAAAGTCCACAGGAACTAAAGATCTGATGTTGCTTTCATCTCACATCATTGCTCAGTTGCTTGTAAACAGTGGAAAAGCTGGTTTTAGCCTCTGCTGTTTAATCAAACGTGTTTTAATTTAGAAAGTTGTGTAGAGCACAAGAAGCTGCCTGTGCAATGGTTTCAGTATGGATACGTGAGCAAAGACCATGTATTCTACACACTCAGTGCAGGGTCTGTAGGAAATCAAATTTTCAGCTGGACTGACAATGGAGCCATTCAGCCTCCTGAACTCTCAGCCTCAGTGTCTCAGCACACTGCACAAACATGGATACTCTGTCTTGGTGACAAGTAACTAAGACAAAGTGAATTCATAATTATAAAATGCTTTCAGTCTTTCTCCTGCTTTCATTTCCTTAAAGACTAAACAAAATGACAGATTGTCTGGAGAAAAAAAATTAAAAAATGACCTCTTTTGTACATGATTGATCTCTGTGCACATACTCAGCTCACTAGGTACACATTGCTTGTGAACATTTCAAGTCAAATTTTACGGTAGGTTTACAATTACAGGTAAGTTTTGGACTACTGTGGCAGAGAGGTTAAGTTTTGTTCAGAAAGGACTGGAAATTAATTAGTTTGCATCACTGTTCCAGGAAGATTCATCCTCAGATAGGCCCCTTTTAAAATTTTGTTATATCACGTTGTGTAACACTGTAATATTCAATCCAGTGACAGTCTCCAAGTCAAAGACATTGAAAAATGCTTGAATTGTTGGCAGAACACAAGAATCCTGCTTAGTTCTAATCCAACTTATTCTTTCAAAATCCTTTAAAAATAAGGCAGCTCAAGGTATTAGCCTGTCACTCGTGACCTGCCCAGCATGGCACTCTTAAACCTAGGAGACAGAACAAGAACACTACATGCACAAAATAATGATTTATTGGAAGCAAATTTTTACACAAGGTATAAAGGCAATAATTTAAATTGTTTATTTTTTAACAAGACAAAGCTATTCCATTACCAGACTTATTCAGAAACAGGATTAGATCTAGGAATATTTTAGATCTGTAGAATATTTTAAATCCCTGAGAATTATGTCCTCTCACTCTTTTATGCACTCCCTGCTCCCCTCCCCCCGCTAAAAAAGGTGCTGGAAATTTAATTTCCTGCTCAGTTAAGCTTTTAGTGCGTCACCATCCATTCTTTATATCAGCATGAAATTTAAAAATGTAAGCAAGCCCAAGTTCCACATCAAGCTCATCCACATTCAGTAGTAGGCACCCAGTATAAAATTACTTCCAGTTTCAAGTTGATATTCAAGCTGCCTTATAGGTAAGGCTACTGACTGAAGATAAAACTTGTTCCCCTGAAATCACACATGCAAGAAGTCACTTCCTCCTCTTTCTCCTCGCTGGACCCAGCGAAGGGTTTTTACTTTTCATACAGAAGTGTGGAGCTGTGAATGCAAGGCTTTAGGCTTGATCATTTAACATCTGGATTTAAGGGAGCTTAGCATCACAGACTTCCAGTTCCTATTGTGTATTTCTAGTAATTTACCTCATCCCTCAGCATTTTTTAGGTTTCTATCAGGCAGAGAGTTTAAGAATGACAAACTTAGGTAGCAAATGCATTTCCTCCTATGCAATGCAAGTTCCATGACTGAGTTTCAGGAGGAAGCCACCCTGCAAGGTAACAAAGGTGTAACATATGCAGACAATTTGCAGTCCAAGTTCAGACATTTTTCTAATAAGATTGTTGCCTCTTGTGCAAGGATGGAACATATCCATCACAGAACTCTCTAGATGACACCTGACAACCAGCATAAGCAAAACATGGGGAACAAGGCTAAACTTTGAGTACTTTCAAAAGCTGCAGCTGATGTTGGTGTTACCTTGCCAGCGGCCAGCTCTTCAGTTGGAGATGGAAAAAAAAATCTAATAAAACTCAAGGCATAACTCAACTAAAATAAATTTCTTTCAAATATTAGAGGTAGATTTTAGTGAGTATGATATGTGAATAGCTGCTCCTGTAAGAGCAGAGATCTAGGAATTAAACAATTAAGATCAATTTCAACACCTATGTGCTCTTAGAATAATTAAGGCAAGCTTTTTGTATATCCTTCAAGAAACCAGGCACACCACTCTGTAAAGAGAAAGGCAGACAAGTTATCCGTGCATCATGAAATCAGTAAAAATTATAAGCAGATAAGAATTCCCATTATATAGATCAAGGCCTTCAAACAGATACAGTTCTAAAATCTGATATACAATTGTCTAAGATACAAGTCTAAGATCTGGTAAACAGCATCCATCCATTCCTTGAATATTTTGGGAACAAACTGCATTACTGAAGTTTGCTTGTCTGGAGGCTATTCATATATGCCCCGTAACACAGATTATTTGGGGTTTGCTGCAGAAATTTATCTGCCTGGTTGACAAACCAAAAGAATTTGACAGGAATTAAAATAAGTAAATTAATTAAGACTATTGTCATGAAAGCATACAATAGTGAGACTGTAAATATGGGACTATGTAAAAGCTAGGAAGGCTGATACACATTTCAGAAAAAATTAATTCTGCCCAACACGAATGCATGACTGCAGTGAATCTGAATCTGTTTGAAACAGATTAGCCAAAGATCACTGTCTGTAACCTTTCCTTACCTTGGCAGCCCAGTTGACCAGCCAGGATGGAATCTTGCCACCAGGATTATCAAAATAGTACATATAGACTAGAGAGGAGAGAGAAATTACCAGTTACGTGAGATAGAGCTCTAACATACTGTGACAGAAGCTCTCAGTGTGCATAACTGGAGCACCAACTACAACAGTTCTACTCTAAATTCTGCACAAAAAAGTCAAATTGTCCTGAAGTGAAACGTGAAGTAAATACAGGCATTCCTGGTTAACCTCTGGAAAGCTGACAGAACCACAAAAGACATTTAGATTATTGCAAACTGTTTTTGGCACCCTGTCTTATAAAATAAGACTGCTTTTTAAAGACTAATCTCAGACAGGAGTCAAGCTCTCAGCAAACCCTTTAATCTATACATCTGTCAAACACAATACTTGAATCATTGCTGAGTTTAGAAAATTGCAGCAGTCTCCCCAGCTGAACTGTCTGGCAGGAAAAGAAGTACAGACTGGTGGTGGGATGGAGGGCAGAAGGAATTGGTCAGTAGACTATTCTTAACCACCCAGCTCAACTGCTAAAAAAAAAGATTTTTCATAGTAGTGCACTGCACTGGACATTTCCAAAGGTTTAATTCATTTTAAAGTAACCCTTGGCTTAAAATTTCCAGCCCCCCTCTTTGTGTGTTTTGCTAATACATACATTCCCTGGCTACATGGCTTGTCACACATTTTCTTGACCTCTTACCTTTACATCCAGCCTTGCCATCACTTTCAATTACCAGGCTTTGTTTATAGCTTTTAACTCTGATAATACCAGGCTTTTCAGGGCACTGAGGAACAGCCACACTTTTTGCTAACACAACCCAGATCTTCCTCCCATCCACATCCATCTCCCGGCATTCCCGAATATAGACATACTGCATTGCAAGTTGAGGAGGCATGTCAAAACAATGTCAGTTTGAGGAATGAGGAGCTGACAAGTGAATTCCATCACAAACAGCAGCTTCTTCAATTTATTTTTCATGTCCCTACAGGATTCAATCCTGCAGAGCAATAATTCAGCTATTCAGCTCTACCTCTGTGTGGGAAGAGGCACCCACACTCCTCCTCATGCCATATATACTCATGTGACATGAGGACTGCAAGATCTTAGATCAGCGCAGCAGAGTGACGGAATCAGTTCATTGTTGGGATTCCTGGATGACCAAGTGGCAAAAAACTGCAAGGGGAACAAAAGCTTGAAAGGATACATCTCTGTTTGACAGAGGAAAAGGGTACTTCACTTCCCAGTAGATTACTTTTTCACCATCATGTGTTTCCTCATACAGTTCTACAGTTGAAAGAAGAAAACTGTTACATATTTTTAATTTCTACTGCAACAGAAATATAGATGGCATCAAGAACTTCTCAGATTTCTGACATGAACACATTTTACATGCAACCCTGATGTCAAAATTGATATGTATGTACAATTTTAGCAGTAGGAGACATTAAGAAGTTATGTACAAGGATTGTTCAGGAATCAAATACACAAAAATAGGTGGCCTCTTTTTCTGTGGCTATTGGATTAACTGGGGGAAAAAAACCCAACCAAACAAAAAACCCCAACCAAACAAACAAAAAAACAAACAACAAACCCAAAACAAAACCCCAGAACATAAAAGTAGAACAATTCTGGGAAAAGCAGAGTCAAATTCCTTTTCCAAAAGTTTGCTCATTCAAAGCCTTTCTGTCTCAAAGCTCTTCCCTCACCTGTGCATGTTCTGCACAATTCTAAGTCTCAAGTACAATGTGCTTTTTGACAGGCATGTCATTACTCTTGTAAATTATACTGAGTTAACATGGAACTAGGATGAGTGCAGCTTTCTACAGAAAGACATCTTCATGCAGAAAGACATCTGAATACATCTTACATGTGGGATTAGTGAATTTTGGAAAAGCTGTCAGGAATCTCACAGCAGTATATATATGCAACAGCAAACTAGAATATTGAGCAGTTTATGAGCCTTCATTACACCACCTTCAGTCTGCCTGGAAACTCACATCAGAAGGCAGCAGAACATGGAAAAAAAGTAACCTAAGAACAGTGCCTAAAACATGGCAGTGACTCAGTCAGAGAGTAGTCTGGCACGAAGGAGAAAAACTAGTTCTATTCAACCTACATAACTGAGTTTGAAAACCTATCTACAGTTCATCAACTGCCACTAATGAGGGCAATGGACCTGACAAGCCATGGGTTGAGCCAGGGTGAACTCCTGTTGGCACAGGGCCCAGAGTAAAGAAAAGTGTGTTCCAGAAAGGTGGTTCACCTTAACACTCAGAGAGGTCTTTTTTTCCTTTAGAGCAGACTTGTGCCTGAGGTGCTTGGTATCCTCCAGAGCCAGTTTTTTGAAAGTGAGGCCAGAATAAACTGGTAATCTCATTGATAAGGTAAGAACAATGCCCCAGATGTGCGATTCTTTCCCTATATAATATATTCCAAACCAGGCTTCTGTTAGTATGCCCTGCAGATCAGCTGTCACCCATGGAAACAGCTTCTCCTCTTCTCCAGCTGGAGCACTACTGGATGCACCTGGTGTTGTAATAACCCACAACATTATGTTTTCCACCAGAGGTCACTGGAGCATTGGGTTATTCACTTTACTTTCACTTCTAACCAGAGATTTCCTATTCCACAGGCACCATGAAACTGTTAAAGACCCCAATAAAACTATTAGCTACCTCATACCTACACAACAGGTAAACCACATCCCACCTACATTCACCTCAAAGCAGAATAAGTGCATTTTAATCAATAATCTGATTTCATTTAGCATCACTACAAAAGATCACAAGTCCATTCTATCCATAACAGCCACAGCAGCACGTACTGCTTTAACAGTCAGTTATTACTGTTACATTGTTGGGAAGTCTGATCTCAGTCAGGAAGGTGCTGCAACCAGGAGTAGCAAGTTCCAGTCATGCAGGTCCAATTTTGCATCGTGCCACAGAAGCATGTGGTACCTCAGTCACTACAGTTTAGTCACAACTTCCCTGCTGAACTGGCAGCTGCAGCACAAACCAGGCCTCAGGATGTCCACATCTCATGGATACTCGAAAGCATTCAGGAGCAGTTGCCTTTTCAGCTAAAAAGGCAGCTACTTCTGCTCTTTTCATCTCAATGCCAGCCAGCAGTTCAGCAGAGGACTCTCCTTTGGACTGCCACTTGCATGGCTGTAAGAGCACCAAGGAATACAAACAGTAACACCATGAGCAAGAAGGCTCTCAATGGAAGTTTTCTGGGGTTTCTTCCTAAATGTGCAAGAAAAAGCTCAGGCTGAACTGGGGCTACATTTAAAACATTGCCTAGCACTATTTATCATCATATGTACCATCCTAAAAAATGGGTGGGCTTGTGTCAATTTTTAAGTAGGAAGGAAAGCACTACATTATACTTATGCCCTTTCAGAGTTAACTTCTGTGAAATGCTGGACTTAAAGCACCAGCACAAGTGTAAATTAACAGATGAACAACGGTCAGCAAGGATATAAATGTCAGCTCTGCAACATTATCTAGTTTTTAGTTTAAGGGTGTAGCTTCCCCCAGCAGTTTCCTTTCTTTTCTCTACGAAGGAATTAAAAAAAAAAAAAAAAAAAGTGTTTATTTAAGAAGCATTCATTTCTCCTAAATACACTTAAAGATTACTGAAGTAACTCAACAGAATATTTTTACATCCTGTACAATAATGCTGAGTCCCACTCTGGCTCTTTGTTTCATTAATAGCAAAATGGCATTTGCTAAAAGAAAGCTACTGAGCATTTTGACAATTAACACTTCTTAATGGAGACACTACTCCTTAAATTTGACCAAGACTGACATGAATTAAATTTATGGGTCTCTGTATCAATACAGCTACTGGCATTATCAGCAATGATTCATAGTGGAGCTGTCCTAAACCTAACAAGCACAGCACTTAACAAGTCTTTGGTTTTTAACACTGCTCTTTGTTCACCAAAATACTTCGACCACTTTTCAGTTTTACTGGCCTGCTCAAGCAGGCTTAAAAATAAGACTTCCCTTTTTATCCATAAAATAAATGGACTACTGGATGTCTATTATCAGCTGAACCCTTACCTTGTTACTGCTGACTTAAGATGTTCTAACACCATATAGATATTCAGGTTCAATACCCTTTTTCAAAGACAACATTAAATAAACTTAACTAAATTAGTTATTCCTTTCTCTGTAAAAGCCTGAAGTTACCATGTATTCTCTAGATACACCCATTCCTGACTGCAAAAGGTGCCAAGAACAACCAATGCTTTCAGGAAAAGATATTCCATCATGCATCAGACTGGTGGAAGCCTGAGGAAAAATTTTCACAATTAGAACAATCAGCCTTTGAAATAATCTCCCCAGGGACAAATTTTAAGACTCAGCTGAACAGGGTGCTGGGCCATCTTGCCTTGACTGTGCTCTCACCAAGGAAGTTTGGACCTGATGATCCCAGAAGTCCCTTCCAACCTGCTATTCTATGATGCACTGCTCCCCTACCATGTAAAGATGCACAAAAGGTACCACCTCCATCTCTCTCCAAGACATCTACTAAAATTTAACCTAAGCATTGCAACTAGAAGTTAGAAGGTGCTCCAGCATAAACAATGATGCCAATCATATGCTTTAACCAACATGGAAACAATTCATTCCAAAGGAAAGATAAATGCTGTTGAGACAGTGATTCCATATCAGTGTTTATTTGTATGTTTGCGGAGAGCAAACCTTATCCCACGAGATACTTAAGTCTGACCCAAAGTCTTTGGAGGCAGTAACTTCAAAATACCTTTGAGGAAAGTTTTAGTGGGAACAATCAATGTGTACTCCAGCTTGCTTTTACACTTAGATGTTTTAGATGAGCTTACCTTTAACATACTGATCCCACTCTTTTCTGAAATCCAAGTCCATGTAGACATCTGCACACAATTTTGGGGAAACGTCAGCAAGACTACCAAAGATCTTATATTCATAAAGTCCCGATTGCTGTGGAAACGGAATGAGGAGGAAAAGTCACACAGGAAAGGGAGGTACACTGCATCATGGAGAACAGCTGAAGGAAGTTAGGTGGGGCACAAACTACAAATATGCTCAAGAGCTGTGAAGGCAAGTGTTCAAAAAACAATGCAAGATTCAGTCTTTAACCTCTTGACTTTTTGATCTATACATGAAAGTTTAAATCCAGCCAGGCTGACCTGCCCTCCCTGCACAATGGCTGTTCCTTCCCTTACACCAGTACCCTTTTACTTCATCAGGAGTTCCAGAAGGAGCATGTTTCTTCACAAATACAGTCCCCTTTTCATCTCCAGGCATCAGTGTGGACTAAATCCTGGCTATACTGAGGTTTACCAGAAGCCTTAAATTCTCATGGCAAGTTAGTTATGCTTACACTTTAGAAAGAATGCTTTACAACACTCATGCTTACATACAATGCACTCTTGTATCTGCCTTGAATATTTATCAGCTATTTTCTCTCAGAAGCGGGTGTGGTGCAGAATATCTCCTGTTTTTATGTTACTTTCAACATATGGTAATTCCATCTGTGCCTATAGAGCAATATTTATACCATTGTTAGTATGAGTTCAGGACTAAATTAAAACAATGACAGTATTTCAAATATACAGTGTAGAAATAAAATCCAAGCATTCCCAAGGAAAGGAAGAGAAGGATTATACAACATTCTGTTAGTCATTAGATTAATTTCCTTCTTTTCTTCGCCTTCACAAATCAACCCTAGATAAAGATTTGAAGTACCAGAAAATAGGAATGTGAGCAAGAAGCTTAAGCTATTCATCTTCACTGTAGCTTCACTGAAGCACCAATCAACAGCCTCAAACCTGAACTATTCAACATCTGTGTAACCCCATGCACCCACCATCTTTGTTAGAGGCATCAACATTTTTATTCTCACAAGAAAAACAGCAATTTACAGTAAGAAAGTTAAAACAAGAGTGAAAAATTTCAGTTTTTCTGAGATCTGTCACCAGGAGAGTCAATCAGCTTGGCTGGAATACAGCACTGAGCAGGGAGGCCCAGATCTATTTCTGCAGCCTGCAGAGGAGGTGGAAAGACAAGGCAAAAAGAGAAGGCAACAGGAAGAATCATTGCTGCTTTCAGCTTCCTTGACTCCTGTTGCTACAGGGGAGTAGCAGTTCAGTACGTGCTAAAAGCTAATTTTTCCAGTAACAACTTTCAACAAAGACCCTTCTAGACTTCATTCATCTTCTCTTGTAGCAACCTGAAGCAACTGAAAGACAAAACAGGAGATTTATTTCCCAGGAGAATCAGAAGACTGGACTTGAAAAGGTACCTTGCATCCTATGTAGTCTGCCCTCCAGCCTAAACTAGGGGCATCGCACACTACACCAAAAAAAAAAAAAAGACACCTGTAAATGGGTTTTTTTAAGTTTCAAATATTCATTTTCCCTCTACAGTCTTTAAAAGCAGGAGAGGATGAGGAGGAGAAGCCTGAGCTACTTTCCATCTCACCAGCTGCCATTCATACAATAGCAGCACAGCCACTGCAGTAAGCCAGGGTTTCCTTGGTCTCGTTTGCCTGGCTAAATCCAGCCTCCAGCTTCCCAAAGCTCCTTTGCCTTCATTCACTGCATGATGCATTTACAGATCTGGGTTGAGCTCTGATCCTAAAGCCTCTACTTCATCCACTCGAGCAGGAACACCCCAGCACGCTGTACTCCATCAACACACTAATTCCTGCAGGGATACCTGGCAGGCACCCCAGCCTCGCCTGCGCTGTGCGCACCTACTGATCGTTTTACCAGTGCCAGTCACCACAGCCACACTGTAAGCAGGGATTATTTATCACTGAAGAAAATTCCAAGCTCTATAGAGTGATTTAAAGAGGCTTTCCCCACCCCACTGCATCTTTAGCACAGCCCTATATATTTGCTGTTTCTTTCTAACATTACCAAGTCTGAAATGATTTCTCAGAATACAAATACAAAATTGTCATGCAAAGAACAGCATGAAGTCCAGGAGCTGAGAGGAAACTATGATCACTCAGTCGAAAAAAAATTAGATATTGATATATATATTTATATATGGATTTAGAAGTCAGTATTGAATAAATGTGTCAGAACGGAAACATATCAATCACAAGCCAGTTCCTAAACTACTTAAGTTCTTTAAAGAAGCTAGTGCCCCCCAAAAGGGGAGAAAATTTCATTCCAACTCATTCTGAACTACCTCCTGATTTTAGACGGCGAAGGGCGGAAAATCAGGGTGAAGGGAGCTCTGGAGAGAGGCAGAAGCGGGAGGGCCCCTGGAGAGCAGGATGCTGTGACACGGGCGGGCTCGGGAGCAGATGTTTAGGGACACGCTCCCTCCCCACAAACCCGCTCCGAGGGGCTCGGGAGGGTGGCACATCGAGCACCCCGGGAATTCCCCATCCAGCTGCTCACAAGCCCGGTTCCCCGGCACGGTGCGCGGCCGGGGGGCACTGCGGCCCAGCAGCTTTCCCATCAGCGCTTAATGGCATTACCCGGAAAGCTGCTTTCTGCGAGCCTGGAGAAACCGAGCCCAGGCCTGTGCGGGGAACCGGCGGCTGCGGGCGGGTCGGGCGAGCCCCGCGTCCCCGTCACCACCGTCACCACAGCCCCCGTCCCCCACGGCCCCCCGTCCCCGTCATCACCCTCCTCGTCCCCTTCATGCCCGTCCTCGTCCCCCACCGCCCCCGTCCCCTTCGCCACCTCCCGTCCCCGTCCCCCACCGCCCCCCCGTCCCCGGTCGCCCCGGGCCTCGCTGCCGGAGCCCGCCCACCTCGTGGAACAGCCGGTAGATCCGCACCCCCATGGTTTCCACCTGGAGCTGCCAGGGCCCCGCCGCGGCCGGCGCCGGCTCGTCCAGCTCTCGGCAGGCGGCCCGAAACTGCTCCTCCGAGAAGCCCCGCGATATCGGCTCCTCCACCTCCGGCGGCCCCGCCATCCCCACCGCTCCCTCCACCTCCGGCGGCCCCTCCGGCGGCGGCCGGGCGGGCACAAACCCCGGCCGGGTACAGCCCCGGTCCGGCCCGCCCCGCTCCGCCCCGCGGCCGGGCCCCGCCGCGCCCCGCCGAGCCTGCAGGGCCGGGGGCGCGGGCTCGGGGGGTCGCGGCGGGTCCACGGGACATCCCTGCCCTGCAGGTGCGCTCCGTGCGCTCTCGGGTTAGGCCGGGTCTCGGTGGTGGTGCATTTAAGTGTGTGTGACATTAGCCTGGTGCCAGGACGGGGACAGGTTCCGTGGGTGTGGTGGTCAGGGCCTTCCCCATTGGGGTGTTCCCCAAGGACACAGATTCAACACTGTGGGCACGTGTATTTTTGAATGACTTCACATATTGAAAGGCAGTTTTCCTTATGGACTGTACATATGAGAGTACCATATAAAGAACCCATAACTGCTACAGCTGCCTGGCAGGTGAGTGTGGCCCTGGCACACCTCACTGAGGCCTGGCCAGCCTTGGCAAAGAGCAGGGAGCAGCAGACTCTGGCCCATGCCAGACTGGGCTGCACTGGGCTGCACTGGGGTGGACAGGAAGGAAGAGGACAGAAAACTTCACTGGGATGAGCTCCCAGGCAGGCGGAATCCACTGGCACACATTTTGTGTGCCACAGGGACACATTTTGCATCTTGCTCAGACTCTGTAGTGACACCACCTATCACACTCAGCCGAAGCATTAAGTCCTTCAAAACCTGCAAAATGGAAGGTTTTCTTCTGAGAGTTGTAAATCTGTTTTCATGACAGCTTTATTCTGCTAATTCCTGTCAGATTTGCCTGCTGAACACTGTGTCTTCAGAATAAAACAAGCAGCTCTGAGCAGTGGGATGTCATCAAACCTACTGACTGGCAGCACCACCCAACGTATTTGGTGGTAATCTCTGTGCAAGGCTGGAATAATGTAGTGTTTCTAACTTCCCTGCCAAGTGGCTGAGCTCTTTGACAAAGAGTTCACTTATGTCAGCTGTCCTTTCCAGTTCCAGTCAATTGGCTTGCAAGCAGAGCATGAGCATTTCTGGCTGACTGGTTTGGACATACAGACTGACCCTCAGTCTTGCACAGTCCAGGAAACTTTTGGAGAGAGCATTTTGGCAGAAGGCAAGTAGTACGATGGTCATTGGTAGGGAGACAGAAATCATTACTCGAGTCCTCTTGATCACAAGACAAACAGCTTGTTTTATTGTTCAAAACCTTCTTATATAGGAAGTTCAAAACTCCCAGCTCTAGACTTCTAGAATGAGCCAGATTAGCTGAACTGGACTTGCTATGACCAGGTTTATTTTGTCTTTGCTAAAGACTAGCTGTGACAAATCACCCTTTTCTGCTATAATTAAAAACCTGCAAAACTGTTCTTTGTTATCCTTCCTGCAGGCACTTTGCAGATAGGACAACAAAGACAGTATGAATTTAATTTGAATGAGGCTTTTTACTTGATTTGATAAACTCAGTTCCCCTAGCCAGTGATGTGTCCCATGTACCATTGGAGCTGCAGCATTCACATCTACAAGCCATTAAGCAAAATTCACTAATATCACATTCAGGCTAGTGTGTCACAGGTTAATTGCTTAGAAATTGCAAGTTACAACTTAACACTAGAAAACAGTAAACAATTCAAATTAAAACCATTTCAAAAAAACTACATCTTTCTGTCTCTGATGTCTCCCAAATGTTGAGCCTTGGAGTTCAAATAAGGTGGTGGGTAAATTGTCTTACTATTGACAATCTTCTGCTTCTGACAAGCTGTTGGCTTGCTAGGTTATATTGTGAATCAATTTAAAAGCATGAGAAAAATCATGAGAACATGAGAACAGCAAAGGCTATTGGGGGGGGAGGGGGTGTACATCCACCCCCCTTCTCCCTTGTTTTAGCAACAAAAGTTGTATTTCTGCACAAAATTAATAAGGTGAAACTTAAAACTGCTTATATGCTTTGCTGTTACTCAGAATCTGATAGGGCGTCCTTCTGCAAGGACTTGAAGAGCCTCTTCTGGATGAGGCTCCTCATGTTTATCTCAGAGGTAAAGGGGCTCAGCTTCTGTACGGCCAAATCAGCTAGTCAAAGTGACTTCCTTTCATTTTTAGTACAGAAGCACCCAGGTTTGATACTTTTTCTGCCAGTCAAGGCCATAGTTTGGCCAGAACTAAGACCTAGACTGGGAGGGCTTGATGGAACACTTCTCCCACCAGTCAAAGCCACAGCTTGGCCATAGCTGAGACTTAGACTGGGTGGGCTTCCCCATCATATCTTCAAAAGAAATCTCATAGCAATAACTCATAAAACAGCTCTTTTTGTCATCTATCCCCAGCTAAATAATCAATGATATTATAAAGAACCTACAAATAACCATAACTATGCACATATGTATATATAACTCTTTTGAAAATACCATTCATTCTTTTATCACAAATTAATTTAAAACCATCAAAGGAAACATCTCCTTGTCCTCTGTAAAAATCAAATCATACTTTAAAAAAATGAGCATTCTTTGAGCTATGTATAAAAGAAACCATTAAGCATTATTGAAATGAAATGCAAAATGCTAATCCAGTTGTCTAAAATACTTTTGAAATAAAGTTAGCAAGATATCAAAGAAAACTCCATGAAGTAGTGGAAGGCATATGTGCTTTTCCCCTAAATCCTGGGATTTCACTTCTTAAAAGTTGCAAAGTTTCTATACTGACAGGGTAGATTATAATAAGGGGCAGTATCTCTGTAACACAGGATAACTGTTTATAGAAGATCTATAACTGTGAAAAATTAGTAATATGGTTGGAATAGAGGTATCACCTTGATTTCTTAACAAGAAAATATCTTTTAACACTGTAAGATGAGGAAGTCTAGGTGAATATTACCATGAATATTGTATGAATGTATTGCATGTGTCACTATGGGATTATCACGTGTATGTGTGGTGGTTTAGCAAAAAAGTGATCCTTATTAGGAAGTTATAGCAAAACCAATCAGTGACTAGGCATGCAAATTGACAGCTAATATAGCCGTTAGAAAGGTGACACGCCTCTGCAAATACACAGTGTTAAAAATCAGAGAACTCCCAGGAATCGTTCTCTTTCTGCTAGAATTTGAGAGGTAAGCCAGCCCGGCTCCCTGCTTGCTGCAGAGGACACCGGGCAGGGGGAGGGGAAGAGAGAGAGAGAGAGCCCTGTCTCGGCCGGATCAAACTCAAGTGGCTATTAAACATCCTGTGGCTTTAGGGGCAGCCCGGGAGGCCTGGCCAGGCCTGTCTGGGCCCCAGCAGCTGCCAGCGCCGCCGGTCTGGGCTGAAGGAGGTGTCTGTCGAGCCCCCAGGTGCAGCTGCTGTGACCTTGGTGCTATGCTGCCCCCACACTGCAGCCCCGGAGGCCTGGCCAGGCCCCTTTGCCCCCAGCGTGGCTCCAGCCGCCGCTTCCAAGTGTGCAGCGGAGGGGAGGGGGCCCAGCCATGTGGATTGGACCTGCAGCTAGAGTTTGGGCACGGCCTGACCCTACCACCTTTGGCCACTTCCAGGGAAACAGCCATCATGCCTCCTGCAGGCCTGGGCGAGATGTTAACTCTTTCCTTGAGAAATGAAACTTGAAAAACATTAAATCCTCTTTTTGAGTGAGAGAACAGCCAGAGAGAACCATGGTGAGACACCACATGAGAGAAGTCAGTGAAGAAAGAGTAAAATTCCTAAGCTGGAGGAAGATTGAGGAGTTGCCTAGTTTGTGCTGGACTTCTCTTGTGAGGCCATGGGGAATGGACTGAAATATCCCTGTAACTTAGGGGATATTAGGGAATGCTTTTTAGGGGGATGCAAAGTTCTAGTCATAACTGTGGACTGATACAGCTGTGATCCAATAGAGAATTTTGAACCGAGGAAGACAGAGATAAAGAGGCGCCCTCTGCCCCAGGGAAGAAGAGAAAAGAAGACCTCTGTTTCTTGAGATGAAGATGATTTTGGAGATAGATGAAGAGCATCCTTAAATGGTACCCTGAAAGAAGCTGCTAGGCCCATGAGTGCAGCTGATGGGAAAGCTGCTGAATGGGAGGGATTTCACAGTTTGCAGAATTCCCCCGGGCAGCTGCAGATTCATGACATGGGAGCCACCAGAGAACTGTTTTGTTGTGTCAGTGTCTCCATGGGAGACCTAAGAGAGGCTCCTCTCTCTAAGAACTGATGAAAGACTATTTTAGAGTGGTGAAACTGACTGAAAATCCCAGGTTTTTTCTCTTTATATTGTTTGTGGGGAAGTCAATAGTTGTGGGGGGAGGAGAAGTGTTTTGAAGGTTTCATCTTGATTCTCATTCTCTTCTTTTAATGTTTGTTAATAAGTCTATCTTTATATCCTTTAAGTTTGCACCTACTTTGCTTTTCTCCTAATCCTATCTCACAGCAGAAAAGACACTCAAACCCCTACACTAACGTTAGAAAACAGAAATTGGTGAACGTGAAACCACTATATGATTTTGATGTTTCTGCCTGGTTTTGATCTAAAACCATCACAGTATGTTTTCTTTAGGCAAGGTATAAAGACATGACCTCTAGGCTGCAAGGCAAACTATTTTCGTTAATTAGCAGTTTTTGTTATTACCCTCTCATATATATAGCTTTTAACCTTTCTGTATCTCAAATTTGCTGTATCTCAAATACTTTAATTCTATGATTAACACCTGCATACTTAATTGCAAAAAACTTAACTTTAAAAGTTATGGTTACATTTTGGTTGTGATTAGTATTCTAGGGATAGTAGTGACAGACTTGCTATATTTAGAAATTTGCTACTGACTGTAACAGAAGTTGGCATGAGTGAAATAGGAAAGATAGTTGTTAATAATTTGTAGCATGAAAATGCTTTATTGAAATCCTGTATCTGAAATTATAGGATTTTTGGAAGAGGAACATAAATATCTTGGTGCTTCCTTTTTCTTTGGAGGGTAAAAACAGTCTGTAAATTATTATGAGTTTTATGCAGTAGAAATTATCAAATTAAACCAAAATCCTTAAATATCACACAGCACTATATTGTAACTTCAATGCACACCTGAAAAGAAAGGAGTTTATTATTGTTAGGACTTTACTGTTGAGAGCATTTAAAAAATATTTTCTATGATAACTATTTGTTGTGTCTTATTATTGAAAACATTACTAAAGGAGGCTTTTGAATTCTGTGGTTAGTCTTTTCTTTAGTCTTTGTCTGTACACTGGACACTTGGATCGCCATGGGCCGATAGCTTGTGGTAGGCGTGGCAGGCTGTGGTGGGCTATCATGGCTGGGAGGGATGCCCGCTGCTCCCCGTGGCCATCCTGTTTGTGCCTTGCTCTCTGGTCTTGGTGCGGGGGGGATGGTGCTGCTTGGGTCCCCCCTAGGATGGTGTGTTACAGCAAATGTTGGAGGACTCCCGGTCCCAGGGGTTGGGGTAGCACTGAGGTGGCTTGCAGGGCTTTCCCAGCCCACAAGATGTTGGCCACACCTTACTGGGTGAATCTTGCTGGGAGGGAAGAAGGCAGGGAATGTAGTGCAGCTTCTGCTGGGGCTATGTGCTCGGTACCGTGCCCCCGCTGCTCTGTGTGTCCCCCCTGCTGTTTTCTGCTGCTGCCTCGCTCTGCTCCGGTAGCTCCCCGCTGCTTTGCACGCTCCCCCCTTCGCTGCTTCTGTCGCCACAGCTCTGCTTTTAGCAGAGGGCAGGCTGAGAGGGGGCACGCCACCAAGAAGGGTCCCCAGCCCCAGCCACTCACCACGACCCAGCTCTGGCTGACACTGCACATCGCTGGGGGGCGCAAATTCTTTTGTGATACTGTCAGAGTCCCCTCTTAGAGTTATGTGGTTTGGGGGACAAGGGACTATCTTCTGGTCTACTCCCACAACTCTGGTAGACTCACAGTTGTCCACTGGAGGTGCAGGAGGAGTTGATATAGTTGTTGTGGTTGTTACTAGGCAATGTGGTTTTTTGATGATGACGGGCGGCTCTACACATGGCTCGGGGGGCATTGGGTCGGCTCCAGCGGCGGAGCTGCCGGCTCCTCTTCTGGCCTCTGGCACGTGCGCTCCACTATCTTGAGCAGGAGCATCCCATGCCATGTGTCAAGCGCCATCTTGGGTGAGTGCCTCTAGTGCCATGTGCTCTCCGCCGCCTTGGGGTTTTTCGGTGGGCTCTCTCACCGGTGCGTTACAGGGTGCAGTACCCAAAGATGGTCTCTGCAGTTGGGGTGTGGGAGGACCTGGGTATTGTGCGGGCGGCAGCAGGGGAATTCTGGCAAATAATGGCTGCTTTCCCCTTGGTTTTTCACCCACAGGTCTGCCCCGCTCTGCTTCCTTGGCAGGCTTTTTGGTGGGCAATGTCCATGGCATCTTTACTGCCATCTCTGCATCCTGCTCAGCCTCCAACCAGCCCAGCAAGTCCAAAACAATTTTCCAGGGCTTTATAATGTTTAGTCTGTGGTTCTCAGACCACACCAGCTGGGCTAGAAATGCCTGCTACATATAGTTTACTCCCCCTTTAGGTAAAAGGAGAATCAATACCTTAACCATGCGATTTTCTTCCAGTGATATTTGTCTTGCCATGTTTCTGGCAGGGTTTTTTTTCCTATTTTTTCAGCTTTTTGTTTTCATTCTTCTGGCTTTCACACTGCATTTGTTTTTCAGCCCTCAGCTTGTCCATCTCTCATGCTGCATGTATTTTTATACAGCCTGATGGGCTGTTCTGTCTCCCTTTGCTCTCTGGAGGTATGGCTGTCATCCTCTGTTGCTGTGTGTTATTTGGTTTCATATTGTATTTCATTTTTATATTGGGTTTTATAATGGTTTGTTCCCTACTCCCCTGTTCTCCTGGAAAATGTTATATACTGAAGTTTGTCCCTGCCCTTTTCCCTACCCATCCTCCCCCATTCTTCCCAGTCCCTTCCTGCGGGCCCTGTCTGTCATTCGGCTGTTCCACCCAGGTTCTGGAGGGTTCTGGTAAAAGACATCAAATAATAGGGCAAGGGCCGAGAAGATCCCTCCTTTTATGTTCCCCATTGGTTTCCTTGAATGTCCCTCCAACCCTGTTCCACTCCCACCTTATCCCTCATTGGGTATTGGCTTGTCCCATCCTTTAGCCCCTCCCCTGGATATAAGCCCAAGCCACACAGGGTCAGGCCTCTTGATTCGGGCAGTTGGACAGGGCAAAGGTCTGGGCAGGACCTAACAAAGACTGAATACAGCCTTCGTTCGCCCCCGGATCAAGCCTCAGCTCCTTCCTTTGCCGCCGACGGGGTCTCGCTCTCTCGTGCTAAGGGAAAGGTTCTTGGCCACCTCCCAGGTTTTTAGGACCCTGAGAAGCTCCTTTTGTCTGCTGCTTGTCTCAGGCTAGCCTGGGCAAAAATGGAGCTGCGGAGCTCCGTGGGAGAGACAAGCAACAATCCTCACATCAGGGGCACCATGTATTATGCAACAGCTGTTGGTAGGGAGATGGAAATCATGACTTGAATCCTCTTGATCATGAGAAAATCAGCTTGTTTTATTGTTTAAAACCTTCTTGTATGGGAAGTTCAAAACTCCTGGCTTTAGACACTCATTGGTGTGAGTCTTAGCCTTGCCCAGCTCCTTGACCAGTGATGTGTCTGCCTTCTGGACTGGCTATGATCAGCTGAGGTCTCTGAACAAGCTCTCTTATTTACCTAGGGACTTCTAGAACAAGCCATCTCAGCCAAACTGGACTTGCTATGACCAGATTTATTTTGTCTTAGCTAAAACTAGCTGTGACAGTCAAGATTGTATCTCACAAACTTCCTCCCAGTATGTAAATTTGATGCCAGAACTTGACCTGTATGATCTTTATAAAATAATGTCAGTAATGATAATATCTGCTCATATCTTACCTGCTTTCACCTGCCCACTGAGACTGCTAGGCACACATCTCAGTTTTTCTATTTTTTGTAGTAATCTTACATGTATTATTATTGTTAGTAGTAATAATTATACAATAGGTATGAATATTTTGGCTTCTTTTTGTTCTTTCTTTAAACATTAATTAAAATGGCATGCTCTCAGTGAGCCCAATTGGTTCTCCAAATATCAAGGCAATGCATTTCTTATGGCTGATCCCATATGAGTAATTTCTTGGCTAAGTTGCCTTGAGTGAAGCTGTGCTGCCCACCCAGCTGAGAAGCTAGTCTTTAAAATGGAATATGATGCAATGGCCTGGAGGTGAGACTAATTAAGTTTTTCTTGCAGAAATACTTTTTTACTTTTGCAAAGCTTTTATCAGATTGCTGTCTCCCTTTTAAGTCCCATTCGTTCTCTGAAATAGGGCTCAGTGAAACTGAAAGAGCTTGTGGCTCTTGTGCACAGAGGTGACTGTGACCCAGTATGGAAAAGGAGGAGTTGTGAATCAAGAACTGATCGTTAACATGCAGCACGGACACGTGCCTGTGAGAATACATGATCTCCTTGTCTGTGCAAAGGAGATCTTGTCTATTATTTTAGGGTCAATGTTTTGCATTATATGGTTGTATACATGGCACCAGTAAATTGGCTTCAGCTGCCTGACCACTCCCTCTTTCCCCAGCCCTTTCATGGAAAAAGATATTTATCTCACAAGGCCACTCGAGGGACAAAAGCTTTCAAAAAAGGCATCACTATGTGACCCTTTTTCTTGGTAAATAAGGAGTGGTGATTACTAAGAAAGCACGAGCTGTTCTGAGAGTGTTTTCTGTTTTCATGTATGTTTACGTAAGTGTTATTATTTATCACTTGTATTTCCATGTATTGCCCTTAGCTTAGGGATAGAAGCTGAAGTTTGAACTCAAGTCCTTTAGAATCTTCACTGCTGGGTAGTGGCTGTAGGCTGGGATGAGTTCAGGACTGATTTTCTACTGCTCTGCCCTAACACTGTGCAACAGCAACTGTGCTGGGGCAGCTGGCTCTGGGAGCACGAACCCAAAGGCAGCCTGGATACAGCAAAATCCAGTCCCACACGTGGATCAAGGACCTAAATACTATCTAAATGAAAATAAAGTGTTATTATTCTGGTGCAGTGAGGGGGAGTTTCAGAAGCGCACGTAAATTGATCTACATACTTAGTGGATCGCAGGCTTCAGGTTAGTTACCCTATAGTGTAGTAGCTAGGATACCTGGTTTTCAGCCAGGCTGTCTGGTATGGGAAAGTTTAGCTTTTACCCCTGGTGGTGTTTGAAGACAGGTTGGACTGGGCTCTGAGCACTTGGTCTAGTATAAGGTGGCTCTGCCCATGGCAAAGGGTTGGAATGAGATGGGATGATCTTTAAGGATCCTTCCAATCCAAACCATTCTGTGATTTTATGATTCTATTTAGCTGCTGCTGATCTGAGTGGGAAATATACCTCAAGGCAACTTGCTGATTTGGGCTATCAGTGGCATTAATGTGCCTAAATCTTCCACCTGTTTTTTAGAATGGAAATAATCTGTATGAATTTCCCTGTAACATCTACCCTTTCTGTTACTGAAGTCAGTGCTGGGTAATGTAATGAGTTCTGTGGCATGGAACAAAACTGTCCAGGAAACTGGACAACTCCTGCATCAGAAAATCATATGTGGCCAGAAGTGAAACCAGCAACGAATACTACATTGATGTTTTCAGGCCCCAGGTGATTTTCAGGGTTTGTTTTGGATATGGGTGTCCATATGTGGGAGAATGTTCCCAGCTATATTGTGTTTTCCTCTATCTGTCTCTGTGTGGCACTGGTGCACTTCGAGAAATTCTTGAAGATTAACTAAAGAAGTGGGATTTTGATAGATTCAACTGCTGTGCAGACATTTATATACTACTGTAATTCCATTTTATTCAATGTATTCCAGAAATTTTGCAAAACTGCTGAATAGTCCTGCCCTACCATTTATACAATATGTACATTTGTATTTATATTATACACAACCAAAGAAATTATAAGCTTCTGCTGCTGTTGCTTTATTGACTACATCATGTAAAAGGCTTTCTCACAAATTGTTTGATGACTTTCACAGTTGGCAAGAAGATTCTTCATCCAAAAAACTGAGAAGTAACAACAGCATCTCCCATCCCAGCCATGCGTGTGTAATGCAGTCTGTATTCTCCTCTCTTGTATGAGTCAAAGGGAAATCTGTTTCTTTAACATTTTTAGAATACACAGAAAATATAGCCTGTATGCCACATCAATATCTTTATATATTTATTTTATATATTTTATATATTTTATATATTTTATATATATAATATATATATATATTATATATAATATATATAAAATATGTAAAATATATTTTTTATTCCTAAGTATTTTAGGCAGGGAGAGTCACCTAGGGTGATTTTTGCAAAGAACGAGCACAAGACACGCACTGCTTGAGCTGTCAGATGTCGTAAATGGCTATTAAATACTGGTTTATAATGGCCTTCTTCATGGAGTTAAATTCATCTCTTCATAGAGTTAAATTCTTCATAGTGTTAAATTCAACAAACTATGACTGTTTCTGTGTCGAATATCTCGTTTTAACAGAGTTCCACCAAATAGAAGCAGATTCAGAGAGTAATGAGTTGTGCTGTTTTTCTGCTTTTTGATACTAAGTATTTTTTACCTTTGTCAGATACTTTATTATGCTGGACTCCTGGTGTCGGAACTATCTCTTTCATTTGGCCATATTTACTTTCGATTTACATCTTTTAGCCACAGTTTTTATGGAAAGTAACTCACTCCCAGTTCAAATAAACTGGAGATAAAGAGGAATTACCTTTTACCCGGCCCTGAAGAAAGAGAGGCAATTTTAAACTTCACTGTCGGAAAGAAGGTATTTCAACATTACCTGCATGACCTAAAATGACTCATTCAAAAGATAAGATGGCCTGTTTAGATCTTGACTTGGTTTGGTAAATGGTTATCGCTACCACACCCTCTACTTTCTTAACTTGTTTACATGGATGTAGAAGTATTTCTAAACATTTCCTTTAGCAGGTGATGATAAAGAAGATGATAAATATGAAAAGCTCTCTTTGGTGGAAACAGTAAGAACTGGTCTTACTGCAATAATTACTGCAATAATTCTTTTTTTTAGATAGATCTTGTGTATAAATTCAGTCCTAAGGACTGTAGTGAAGCAGGACAGAGAAAGACTCATCAGACAGGAAATAATTCAGCCAATGGCCTGTGTAGCTTAGTTTAAAATTCAATTTTCTTTCTACTGTTGGAGAGTCAATAACTGGCTGAAATGCTCCATGTTTATTAGACAGACCATTTGCAGAGGGAACAGTGTATGCTCTTTATATCCTACCTACTGAGAAGGGAAGCAAATGAAATGAAAATGTCTCTTGACACTATCCACTAGCTTGGACAAGTCACTTTCTCAGCTTTTTGTTTGCATTTCCCTTCATTTCTTTGAGCCCTGTAAATTCTTTGGGTTACTCAGTGCAGGTGGAAAACCAAGAAAAGAAATCATTCCCATTTTGAACTTAAATCTCAGCTGAATCTGCTGCATCCTACTGCAATAGTCACTAACAAAAATCCTGGTTATGGTGAAATTACAGTGCCTGGAGTTTGTTCCCAGGCTTACCCCGATTTGGCCAAAAAGCTGCTGCAGTGGCTGAAGATTCAGAGGTTCTGTAACCAGCTTGTGCAAGGCTGAAGAATTGGCTTCTGGTGGTGTGATGCATCCCTCTGCTAATTAAAAGCACATGTCCACACAAGGACATACGCTCTTCAAATGTAATTATGAAAGCAGTAGGAGATAAGAATAATTGTTTTCAGTTCCAGATATCCTGTCTTCCTCAGCACTGCAGGAAGATTAAGTGAAAGTCGAGGAAGGCAATAACAAAGTTCACATGGACAGCAGGGTAACTGATGTTGACCAAAGTACTAGTAGGATCTAATGGAGCTCAAAGAAAATTCCTTTCCATATTCCCACCAAAGAGGTTTCTCACACTTGTTATAAGCCCATCCATTTCATGAGCCTGATTATACACAGTGATTGGTTTGCACAGCTATCAACTAACTGGGCTGTAAACTGTGTAAATGAGAGGGGAGCTACAGCATTTTATGTGACGTTATTTGCTTCTCTGGCTTAACTGGCTTTGTGCTCCATTCCTCATCGCAAAACACATACCCTGCATGGCATGGTAAGGATAATTTATAGTATATGAAACACGTTGAAAGGGCACTTTCTGAAAGTTTCAGGAAATGCAGCAAACTGACGTGTTGTGTCAGTGGGGGGGCTTAGGGATAAAATAAAAGGAAAATTCAGTGGAGGATTAGGGGAAAGGCAAGAAAAACTAATTGAATAGGGAGCCCACAATGGTTCTTTGCCAGATTAGTGAGTCACTGTTTGCTGTGCTGTTAAGGCCCATGAGACTGTTAGAAACTCAGAGTTAGCCATGAAATACTGAAAGTGTGTTTCAGTCGCCAGAGCAACAGCATTGCTCAATTTAGGAGCAAAACTGCTCTCTCAGTAGGTGCCATGGGTTCCAGAATCACACACGCTTCTTGCTTATCAGCCCAGCTTTTGGGCTGCACTTCCCTCTAACCAGCTGTGTTTAGGCCCCAAGGAGGAGATTTTGTCATGTAGGGCAGGTCCTGAAGGGGATCTACGTATCATTGAAGTCTGGCAGTCCAAAACTGTGAACCTGTAACCCCTCACTGCAGCTGTTGCTCAGCCCTGAAGTTTTCTCAGCTGTTTGCACTAAATTTCTACAGGTGCAGAACGTGCTGCTCCGGGTGTGTCTGGTCCTTCTTTCCTTACATCCCTGGAGAGCTGTGCTCAGAATGCAGCAGGACCTTAAAAGACAGAGGTAGTCAGTCATCCCTTTTTTTTAAATGGCCAGAGGGCTGGTGCCCAAGTTGTTTTAAACCCTTCAGTGCCTTTAAATCCTTCTAGAGGAGAGCCTGCTGATCTCTCAGCACTAGAGGAGACGTCATTCCCATCGCTTTTCATTGCAGCTTTTATGCCTCACAGCAAGAAATAAGAATTGTATGACGTCTAAGAGAGTATGTGACTTTTTAGCCTGTTGTTAGGGCAGTTATTTGTACAGAAACATGAATTCTAAGCCAAGCTTCCGTGCTTGTTTATGTGTATCCTTTAAAAATCAGTTTCGTGAGATATCTTATGTAAAACTTTCAGTATTTTATGTAATACTTTCAGTAATGAAGTTGGCTTGGAAAAATAAGAATGTAGTAGTGGAGCAGTGGGTGGTGTAAGCCTGGGAGGGAGGTTCTCTGTCAACGCAGGAGGACCAAATACTAGATTGGAAGGACTAGAGAGGAACTGATGTAATAGGAATGGGTTGAAATTTAGGTCATGCACATGTGCTAACATCAAGAATTTTTGATATAAAGTGAAAAATGAAACTGATACTGGAGAAAAAACAGACATCCTGAACAATGAGAAGAAAATTATGAAATGTTAGTATTTCTAGTAGGCCAGGAAAATACTTGTACTTCCATGGAATAAGTTGGTAAGACATCTGAAAAAATGATTGAAAATAAGTCTGAGAGAGTTTAATTTCTCCCTCTTAGGGCATTAGAGGGTTAATTGCCAAAATAAGGAATAGCTGCTTCAGCCAAAAGCTTACTTTATCCATGGATAATTGTCTACGAATCCATGCATCTAAAAGCAAGGTTCCTAGATATCAACAGAATAAGGCTTGTAGTCCAACAGGAGTAGGAAACTTTTTTTTTTTTTTTTTTTGAGGTGGAACTTGTCAAGTCTAATAAAGATATTAAACATGACTGCCTGCATTGGGAAGGCCCAGACAATGGTCCAAGAGATCCTTACTAATGAAGTTCCCCTCAGATCCGGTTTGTTTGTCATTTCTGCTCAAATGCTGATGTATTTGATGGGAGCAGTTTCTTGCATAAAGCTGTGGAGCTTTTCCAGAACCCGGTTGATTTGTCTGGAGGAGATGAACCCCTGGCAGCGTCTCCGTCACTGGGCTTTTCTTAACAATACACAGGGTGAAATCCTGGCCCCTATGAAGCTGATGGAAGTTTTGCCATTAATTCCTGTGAGGCTAGGATTTCACCCTGAAAAGGGAGTCAAAAGTACATGCATGCTTTCAGAGACAGAGTGGCTGATTAAATACATCTGGTACACTGTTCTTTTATCAATCATTGATAAAATAGTGTCTTTTAAATATAAACTTTGGGTGAGCTTAACTGCAAAATTCAAACATGTCCTTTTACAAGACTTAAAAGCATAGTATGTCTGCTTTATTGTCTGATATAACAGAAATAATGGTAAAAAATTAACACACACCCACACCCATCCACTCCAAACCCCTGTAGTACTTGATGTGCTGCAGAAACGAGCAATTAAACCTTAGAAAAGCCAGTTAAAATATTTCTAAATGATACATAAAACTTTATCATCTAAGAATGCCATGCGAAGCTATGTTCCTCCTCCTTTGATTCCTGAGCAGTTCCTAGGGGCTCATCTGGATTTCAGCAGGGACTGTGCTTTCAGGTGACCCAGCACGGCCGTGTCTGACACCGCAGCGAGCTCAGGACGGGCACTGACCCTCACCCTCACCGAACACCCGGCCCGGGGCTGGGTGCGCAGCGGGGCACAGGGGCCGAGGGAGGGAAGAAGGACTGCAGAGGGGCCGAGGGAGGGAAGAAGGACTGCAGAGGGGCCGAGGGAGGGAAGAAGGACTGCAGAGGGGCCGAGGGAGGGAAGAAGGACTGCAGGAGGGCTGAAAGGGCTGCAGCAGGACAGAGGGGCTGCAGGAGGGCAGAGGGGGCTGAGGAAGGGCTGCAGGGGCTGCAGGAGGACAGAAAGGTCTGCAGGAGGGAAGAAGGACTCCAGTAGGGCTATAGCAGGGCAGAGGGGGTTGAGGGAGGGCTGCAGGAGGGAAGAAGGACTCCAGTAGGGCTATAGCAGGGCAGAGGGGGTTGAGGGAGGGCTGCAGGAGGACAGAGAGGGCTGCAGGACGCGTCCCAGGCCCCGTGTGCGTGACCTGCCGCGGGCGGGGCGCGTTGCGGAGCCTCCCCTCGTGCCGTCCCCGCCGTGTGCATCCCTGTGCCGGGCTGTGAGCGGTGCGGGGCGGAGGGAGAGGCCCGGCCCCGTGGCCGGCCCAGCCCGGCGCTGCCGGACACCCTCCGCGGCCCCCCCGCGCCCGGCGGGACCGTCCCGCTGTCGCCCCGCCCGCCGCAGCTCCCGCCGATGCATTTGCTCTGGTCCCTTAATTGTTTCGCTCTCACCGAGAACTTTGTTTACAGTCCCTTGTGCGGCGAGCTGCATCCCCTCTTATGCTGGCTGCGGGCTGGTGGCCGCGGCAGTCCCGCCCGGCGGCCGGGAGGTAAGGCACGGCTCGGCTTCGCTAGGCGCGGCTCGCTATGGCACACTAGCCGTGCTATGGCACACTAGCCGTGCTATGGCACGCTGGCCCAGCCTGTGGCACGGCTCGGCACGGCTCGGCTCGTGGCAAGCCCCGGAGCCGCACGCCCCGCGGCCGCGCCCCCGCCGGCTCCCGGTACCCGCGGGGCTCCGGCTCCCGGTGCCCGGCTCCCCGCGGCTGCCGAGCTGCTCGGGCACGCCGGGGACCCGCTGCTCCCTCCGCTCCGGCGCAGGGCTCTCCCCGCTTACAGCAGTCGCGGGGGCTCGGCAGTCGGAGCCGCTCCCCGGGTCCGGGTCGGGTGTCCCGCGAAGCGCTGACTCTCCGGTACCGGAGGGCTGTACGTGTACGAGGCTTTCCCCGCCTGCTCGCCTCTCTGCTCTCTTGCAGAGCTACTCGGGGACAGTCGTGACACGGAGGGTTTTAGCCCAGGTGTGCGTGCGGCGTGTAGCAGGCGCGTTTGAAAGTTTTGCGGTTTGCACAAAGCAGAGTTGGTTTGTGGAGGGGTTGTGTTGGCTCCCATCCCGCGCTCCGGTTACGTCGGGAAAACGAAAAAGGTGCGAGAATTTAAATCGGTTCATAATTTTACTTTAAAACTTGGTGAGAGAAACTTACTGCATCCTGAGGCGGCTGGTAAGGAGGCAATGTGTTCTCCCGCATCTGTAGCTCAGGGCATGGTCCTGGAGTCTTGTAAGTACAAATTCTGGTTGTGTATATCCAGGTATTCACCTGGGGCAGAGCTGCGGGATTGTGTTGAGGATTACTAGTCTGTTGAATTCTGAATGAACTCTCGGGACAGAAAGACTCCTTAAGCTATTTTATACAGTCACGTTAATGCATAGCCACAGTGTGAAGTGTGAGCATTGTGATTTACTGGGATTTAACATAAGCAAAAAAGGGTGCCTGAAGTATGGTATAAAATAGAGAGAATCTGGTCCAGAGCTTGAAGGCAGAAAACTCAGATGTGTCCCACTGATTATATATAAAACGTGAAAAAGGGGAAAGGGTTGTAGTGGCTCTTTGCCCTTACACAGAGATATTCTGTACGTGGGAAGCCTCCTGAGAGAGCACCACGTTGAAATGATTCCGAGTTAAAACACTGAAAAGCTTCATGTAGACACTTCATATGTTTCTGCTTCTCAGTTTTGTGGTGAGGGAGGGAAGGAAAAGGAAGAAATATCATCTCTAAGAAGTTGCTCTGTCAGAATTCTTGATTGAGACTAATTTAAAATAAAAATACCTAAACTTTGTGCGGTCAGGGATAAATACAAATAAATAACTGGCAGAGCAATTAATCTTTTCCAAGCAAGATGCTGGCAGAATGGCTTAGGGGGCACAGTTACACTGGGAAGAGCTTGCAAACAAATGTAACCTTGCTGTAATCCAAGTGGAAGTTGACTGGAAGCACATTTCAGAGGTCCGCGTTTGTTGTAATGAAATCTAGATTATTTATCTGAAGTCAGGATTTTTTTCCTGCATTTCCCTCCAAACTTTTCTAAAAGTTAAACTAATTGCTAGGTCGTGTGGAAAAGAATATAATCAAGGAGATAAACAAGTAGACTCATTATTATTAGCTAGCTTCAATAATCAGCTAAATATACTTCAGCAATGTCACAGGCTTCTTCCAAGGATCTTCTGGAGAACAGCAGCAGTTTGTGCCTGTAAATGTTTGTGTTTGTGAAATGTTAGCAGGGTCTAAATAACTTAAAAACAGAAGAACCCTTAAAGCATATCATTATATGAACTTACTCTCATGAATTTACTCTCATCCCCTCTTAGGACTCCTGCTTCCGTGTTGAAATGATCTTCCATGATCATGCACTTCTAGAAAGGGAATGTCAAATAAGATTAGCAGCATAAATCTCTGCTGCTTCATGAGTTTTACCCAGCTGCCTGGTGATTTCACAGCTGTTTCTCCAGTTGATAACAATTTCCATTGCTCTGCTTTCTGCAGAGTCCGCCTTGTCCCTCTTGGAGTTACAAATTTTGTTTTTAAAAATCCAGTAGCAGAAATTAACAGCAGTAAATATAATGGACTTGTGTTTATTACAGAGAGTTCTTGGTCTGTGCAAGTCTGCCTTTTTTTATTCTGAGAAGAATCTTTGGGATTGTATTACTTAGGTTTTCTTATAGTGGAAGAGGTTTTTAGTGGTAAGTGTGTTGTTACAGTCAGTTCACAGGGAGTAAATCAGAGGAACAGGGAGATGGAGTGATTTGCTCAAAGAAATTGGACACATCGAAGAGACAAACTCCCGTGTATTCTGAATCATTATTCACACAGGCGAAGCGAGCAAAAGAGATTCAATTAAATAAGATTTATATACACAATATTTCTTGTGCATTGCCTTTTCCTGCCTGGCTCTTTCTGAGGGGCTTGACTGGATTATGATACTCACTACTGGGACGTCACATCATCAAAGGAAGATGTTACATTTGGCGATAAATGGGTGGCTGCTTCCAAGAAAAGAGTCAGAAGCCACTAGGAGAGCCAAAGGGGAGAACATCTCCTGCTTTGGTTAGGTTAGGAGTAGGAGTCAGCCCACAGCTGGAGCTTTACACTCATGACTTTTATTCTTAAGAAGCTGATAAATATCCAACAACTTTTCTTATAGGAAACTTCCATGCTAGAATATTGTCACCTCCAGTTCATCATTCAGCAACATCTGACTCTTCAAAGCCTCTAGCAGCTCTTTTGCCTTGAATTGTCTTAAAAGACATCTTCAGAACTCTTCCTCTGCTTTCTGAGCCAAGGATCTGTTACCATGGATTTCTCCTGGATCTGGTAGGTATGCATCCTGATGGATTTCATGTCTTTTTGATAAACCTAAGCTTACACTTAGTGGCTAAAAATTTTCTCTCCTCTTTATTCAGGGTTAGCCACAGATTGCCACAGAAGCACATTCTTTCTCCAACTCTAAGTAGCTCCTTAAGATAGTACTTGTGGTATGATTAGTGAGAGGATGCTGGTGTTGCTGGGTATTTTTGCCTAAATTTCTTACCCTGAAACTTGAACCAAATCACCTGTTGGCTTAAGTCAGGAGTGACTTTGCTGGCAACGAGGATCTCCAGTACCCTTTTTTCTGGGGCTGAATACCTTTGCTGACACTTCAAATAGGTTCTGTTGTTTATTTAATAGTGTTTCGATAGAGGGTTGTTTATTTTTTTTAAATATGAATGCCTGCCTTCTTACATGCTATTCCAGACAAAAAATGTGCTCCTCAGAAATCAACAAGTATTTTGCCATTGATTTAATTATTGTAGATTAGACTTTTTTTTTATTCCTGTTAGATTTGTTTGTATAAATAGATTTCCTTTGTTCATAAATTTCTGTACAAGAGGTCTAGGAGATTTTAGTGTTCATTGACGATGTATCTGAAGCAGAAGGACAAGGACTTTAGAGACAGAAGTAAATATGTTTTGATTAAAGGTTAAAATTTTTCAGAATGATAATGCTTACTATGGGCTTTTCAAGTTATTCAGAAGTTTCCCTTTTTCAGTGACTGTTAGAGTACTTGGACTTTTGGATAATTATTACAGTATATATGCAAAATGGTTAATTTTTCTCTCCCTCAAATTTGATAATAAAATGTTATACTAGTAGAATGGTAAGATCAAAAAAGGTGACATTTGAGGACCACATTCTTATGTTGTGCTGAACTTCTGTAATGTTTTACAGATAAATAATGCAGTAACATAATGGCCCCAGTGTATGTCTCACTGCTGTGTCAATCGTTATTGAAAATGCAGAACTTGAGAACAGATCAATGACACTCAAGAGCAAACCCATGGCTTTCCTGGGCTCTTTCTATCTGATGTAAAAGGCATTAAATCATGCATTACGATTCAAAGAACAAAGCTACCAAACCTAGGAGAATTTAGGATATCTAAGGTGTCAGCACAGTTATATTTGCTTTGTCTGATAAGCTCTGAACAAATCCCTTTCCTGGCCTTGGAGATACCGAGTACTCTTGCAGAAACAGGCAGAATCATCGAATGGTCATGGTTGGAAGTGACTTCTGGAGGTCATATGGTCCAACCCCCCTTCTGCTCAGCAGGGTCACTGAGGCAATGCTGCCCAGGACTGTGCAGATGGCTTTTGATTATCTCCAAGGGCAGAGACACCAAAACTTCACTAGGTTCCAGTGCTCAGTTACCCTCACAGTAAAAAGATTTTCCTGATGATCAAACAGAGTGTTTCAGTGCGTCTGTTGCCTCTTGGGCTGTCACTGTGTGTGCTTGTGTGTCTTATGTGTGCTTAGCAGGGACAGGCTCCCCTGGCAGGGCTGAGCCCACAGGCAGCTCTGCACAGCAGATACAACAGGGAGCTGAGCTCTCTTTCCCAGAGCAGTAGGACAAAAGCTTTGGCAAACCAGATCTGGGCTTTCCTTCTCTCTTGAGGGCTCAAGGGGACTTTGTATACAAACACTCTGACTATATCCAGCATTTAGCCTGTTTGTGCCTGTGTGTTTTCTTTAAAGAGTGAAATCCTCTTGCTTGTAAAACTCACGGTCAGTTATAGGATGTGCTAAGATATAAAACCAAGGGCTCTCCACAATGAACGAATATATCTTAGCAACAAGGGTGGAGTGGTGGGAAAGGAAAAGGAGAATACAAGTATCTGGCAATTAACTTCCTAGTCACAGATGTGAAGGTGATAAAAGTGATAAAAGCATTGCTGCATTGCCAACGCTCTTCCTTGTTCTCTGAGCTGCATATCATGCTGCTCATGAAAGCAAAAGCGGCACAGCCCACACCAGAGCGGTGGAGGAGTTCTGGGAGCTACTCAGTCCCAGCAGGAAAACCAGTGGCTCCCCAGTGTCCCAATATCTGGAGCATTTGCTGGGAGGCACTGAGCTGGGTCCAGGACAGCACATCTGTGGCAGCCTGGGTGTTGGCAGAGCTCGCTGCAGGCCCCAGAGTGACCCCACATCACCAGAGCCCCAGAGACAAGGCTGAGCTCTGTCATGGTAGCCTGGAATGGTGGAGAGCTATGGGCACCTCTTGCCCTGATCAGGTGGACTCTGATTATTCCCTGGGCTTCCCAGAGCCAAAAGGGATTTGCCTCCTGTGCAGATGCAGTCAAACTGTGCATGCTATCAGGACTGAGAGTGTGTTTACAGTCTGGAGACAGGAGGAAAACAACTTGCTATATCTGAGATGAGTGAATGTGATGGTAAATCTCCCTCCCACATAGTAACAGGGATGTAATTTCATGGATTTACAAGAGACCCATTGCTTTTGCATGAAGCCAGTGTAAATGGCAAGCTGTCAGTCTGGCACTGATGTTGCTGTAACTGGAGGTTCACCAGCCCTGAGCTGAGCTGAGTGCAGGAAATCTGTTTGCATCCCCAACTCCCCACATCTACACTTTGTCATGACCATTTGAATTTTTTCCCTAAGCAGCACTTGCACTGAGAAAGGGCTTGCTGTTCATCCTAGTTTTTGCTGGGCTAGTACTTCACCACGTTGTTGTGATGTGCAGTGGAGCAAATCTGTGTAACGTATTGCGTGTAGATGTATAAAGAAACCTGTGTAGAAAAAGTGTGTGAGCAAAAATCAAAACAATGTGTGACAAAATGTAATGTAATTGAAATCTAAATTATGTCCAGAAGTACTGACTTTAGGCTGTAACTTACTGTAGGATTTGGCCCACAACACTTTAATGTTGGTGCCTGTCTTGGTCTGTGACTCTTCTTCCTTGCGCTTACATACATATTTTTGACTACTGTAAGAAGTGATTCAGATCCTTCACAATCAGTCGTGCCACTGTTGATCTTGTGCATCAAATCCTTGTGGGGTTGGAATGTCTGGTTGTTTGGGATTCCAAGGTAATACTTCTGTGTCCCCATTTGTCTCATAATTAATTAGTAATTATTGGTTGAACTTATGCTCTTCTCTTCACAGTGCAGCACGTGCTCAGCAGATCCTGCTCTAGCCTAAGAACGGGCCGAGTCAAGACAATCAAGATGACAAACGAACCTATCAAAGAGATCCTGGGCACCCCAAAGCACCCTGATTCTGTACCCACAGAGAAGAGTAACAACAATGACTGTGTGATAACCACCATCCCTCTGGTGAGCGAGTGCCAGCTGACAGCAGCCACGGGGGGAGCAGAGCTCTCCTGCTACCGCTGCACCATTCCCTTCGGCGTGGTCATCCTGATAGCTGGCACCGTGGTGACCGCCGTGGCATACAGCTTCAACTCCCATGGATCCATCATCTCCGTCTTTGGGCTGGTCCTCTTGTCCTCAGGACTCGTTCTGCTGGCTTCCAGCGTGGTGTGCTGGAAGATCAGGCAGCAGAAGAAGAAAGCAAAGAGGAGGGAGAGCCAGACAGCGCTTGTGGCAAACCAGCGAACCTTGTTTGGTTAAAGGCAGCCAAGAGAAGGCTGGACAGAAGGCAGAACCTTTGTAAGTCTACTTGGCTATTTATCAGTAGGAGAGATTGCAGGTTTTAATTTAACAGTGGAAACGAACTGAAATGAAAATGGAGTGGATTAAGAAATACTTGTAACAACTCGGCAAGTGCTCTCAATATATTTCTTACTGCAAACTTGGTAGTGATTCTTTCCAAGACAGAGGAAAACCCATTTTTCCTTCACAGAAAACTGTCACATAACTGTAACCATCCTAATTGCATTCTCCAACATGCCGATTGTGTTGGAAAGGGATCTTGTGAGAACTGAGAAAATAATTTGAACTGACTTGAGATGCCAGAAGTCTCCTTAAAACACTGACATTTGACCAAGGGAGAAGTCATAGCATTTGAAGTGACAAGCTTATGGCCAGAGTATCTGAACTTAAACTGTTGCTAAAAAGAATTAAAAAAAAGGAAAAAAAAAAAAAAAAAGGCAATAAGAACACATTGCAAATTGCTCAAATAAGCTGATTCTCATATTTTATGTAATTTCCCCTCCCAATACCTGTGGTACTTTCCCCCTTTTTTAAACCAACTAATATTGATTTTGTTTCACTATTGAATAGAAATCAGTAGAAATGTGTAATTACATTGTTTAACCTAAATAATGAGGTATGATCATAGCTTAAAACATGAGATTTTTCTTTTTCTTTTTTTTTTTTTTTTTTGTAAATTAAAGTGGTCAGGTTTAGCACTTTTGATTATTTTGCTATAAAATTAAAAAATAAATTTCATTAAAATAATATCCATTGCTGCTAGACCTTTAGAAAAATATTTCTTTATTGCTATCAGGATAGCTTGTATCTTCAACTCTGACTGCTTTATACTCCTATTTTTATAGAATTAACCCCTGTGACAATAACTGTGAACACATGTACTGCTGATCTCTTACAAAAACCTCTGCAGCCTGTGGACTTTGGTTTGATAGTCCAGCCCTCTGCAGCTTGATTAACAGCTCTGCTATTGAAAAATCATAGCAGACAGTTCTGCAGACACTCACTGTCACAGTCAGTTTGAGACATAACTATTAATATTAGCTTGTGGAAGCAAAGCTATGTGTAGTGTTTGCTGACTGAGCTTTGGGATGCTTCATGAAAAGCAGGTGCCAGGTGTCCCCTGCTTGTGGCTGAGGTGTTGATTCTGTAACTCTTGTGTTGTAGAGGTCTTCCAGCTTTTCTCAGTTAATGGATTATTGAGGGGCTTGTCCCAAATTGAAGCAAACCAGAACATGATTTCTCCTTCTTGAAGAACAAGTGGTGCTGAGCTGAGTCACAGGTTTCCACCCCGGTGTGTATGAGAAGGCAAAGGGGCTGCATGGAGCTCTCTCTATTTTTTCTCTTATTTTCCCCCTTACTTTCTTCAGACTCAAAAGGGCTGGGTGTGATTCTTGCTTTCCACTACTAAGGTAAGACAGGCCTGTGTCTTCTTTTTGCCCTCAGAGCTTCTGGCAGCTGGGATAGTTTTGGTGATGCTGCTGCAGAGCCCACCTGCCAAAGAGGTGCTACAGGGGGTTCCTTCTGCAGCTCATCCTGGATCCCTACACTTCTCCTGCTGAAACCACCCAGGAATTCTGGCTTAGGTGCCATCATTTCCTCTGCCCTCCATGGTTTTAGCTTGTTACATCCATATCTTATCCCTGGATTTGCAAACTGCACCTCATGTTTTAAATAGAGTGAGCTATATGTGCAGGAGGGGATGTTTGGGGTCAGTATTTGCGTTGCCACTCTCCGTGGTTACCAGACGCTATAATAAAATCACTTGCATCAGAGGAAAGCTGACAACACATTTTAGCACTTCCATAGCCCTCACTTAATCACGGCAGGAAGCTTTCCTGCTGCTAGGAGAACATGTTGCGTCACCAGAACATCTGACACCGGTGTCTAGTGTCAATCACTTTGCTTAAGGTCATTAAAAATATTAGGGTGTCCCCTTACGATGTACAGGTTTTGCATGAGTGACAATTCATGGGAAATGCATAGCATGATAAATAATGGAACAGGTGGACTAAAGTGGTGTCTTTCCTGTTTAAAATGAGAAAAGTGATTGACATCAGCAAAGCTGGATAAGCTAAATAGAGCTGTTCATCTTTTTCCCTCCCTGGGAACACAATAGTGTTTCTGACTCCTTCTTCCCCCTCCCCATTTCTTTTTTTGTCAGTGGAATTTTGGGGGTTGCTGAGGAGAGAACTGCAGGGGCTGTAGAGATGCAGTGATTTCCACCATGTGTGTGGCAGTTTGGCTCCATGATTCCTAGGCTAAGCCCAGAGCAGGAGCTGCCCACTGCCCACTTCTCTCTCCAGAAGTCTTTCCCGCACATGGATCCTCCTTTGACCATCACTGTGATACAGCTGAGCTTGCTGTGGAAGGAAGGTAGAGGTACAAGGTGAGGCTCAGCTCCCAATCAAAAAGGAAAAGCCAAACTCAGTGGAATGGAGTCAATGGGGGTTTTGAAGCAGGGTTTTTTTTGGGAAGGGTAAGTAGGAGTGAGTAAGAATTGGTCTGCTGCTACTAGAGATGATTTCCCTTCCTTATCACTGGACTCTTTGACTTTTGCAGTGCATAGGCAAGGACGCGGCAGAGTTCCTGGACCACCCTCTGCCTTTCTAATTGTGGGCACCTGGGCATTACCCAACCTGTGAGCAGTGACAGACACATTGCAGTGACCCTGGATGTGGTCCCCTGGCACAGCAAAGCTTCAGGCACACCCTGGTGTCCCGCAGTACCACCTAACTGGACAGGCTGGGTGAGAGGGGCTGCTGAGCTCAGCAGCATCATCTGTGTCCTTTAGAGATGAGGTATGTGCACAAGCATCTTCATACCAGGAAGCAAATGAAAGCCTGTGCAGGAAGTCAGGCTTGTTTGTCCTTTACTCAGAAGAGCAAAATAGTAATTTTATGGGGAAGAATCCCAGCACCTGATCCTGGTGTCCTGCAGGAGCAAAGCAGAGGCTGTGAGCAGTTCAGGCAGAGATTTTTATGCTGTTGAAGATGTTTTCAAAGGTTTCATTGCTAAGTGTTCACATGGCCTTAGAAACTGACGTTTCCCCCATGAATTGTTTGCACTGATTTTGGGCCAGTCTGAAGCAGTAGTAGCATTTTTTTTCTGACTGACCAGCAATGACATCCAACCCATGTCTCGCAGTCCATGCTTTTTTCATCTTGCAAATCTATATATTTCAGATATTTTCATTACTATCCTCTCTCTCTCTCTCTCTGCACACCCAGGAACAACACAACCTTTTCAGCCTTTAAAGCCCAACAAAAATTTCTGCTTCCATGACCTAATCTGGATTGATTTAAAGTTTCATGCCTGGGTGCTGGGTGCTGCAGTGCAAGTCTTTGATACAAAGCCATCTGGAACTCCACGATTGCTGTTTGGTGTTTCTCATTGGCATTTGAGAACCAGAAGGATGCAACCCTGTGGAGATCAAAGTGACTTTCCAGTTCACAAACACCTTCCCTTCTGGTGTGAAAATGCTTTGTATGCCACAAATGGTTTTCCAGTTCTGGGAGAGGCTGGGTGGGAACTGATGCAAATTTTATTATCACAATTGCTTGTCTATCCCTTCCTGAAAGCCCTGGCAGCAGTGCACAAGCAAAACTGCCCTCACAAGGATAGAAAATTATCTAATAGAGGAATTGCGCTGCTGCTCCGGGCAAATGTTACCACGATCTTAAATTATAATTTCAAAACCCAAGCACAGGAAATTGTGTCTGTAACTACACCCTGTATTGCTATTGTACACTAAGACAGTTATAGCCTGGGACAGTATTTTAAAATAATAATCAGATTGGTATGACAATGCTTAGATTTTGTTCAAGTTAAAACGCCCAATTTACAACTCCCCAGTCACTTCACGTGTTGTGTTTTATCCATGACTCTGGCTCTAATACCATTATTTTCCAGGTTTAAAAAAAAAAAAAAAAAAAAAAAAAAAAAAAAAAAAAAAAAAAGAGCAAGAGAGACAAAGGTTAGTTTCATGGACTTGTGTCAAGAATTAAGTTTCTCTGCCATGGACACTTGGGAGAGCTCCTGTTACCAAACACATGTACAGTATTACTGCAGCTCCATGGAACAGGAACCAGCTCAGAGTGTGGAACGAAGAGGGGCCTGAGAGTCTCATCAGCATCCGGAAGAGTCAGGCCAGGAACAAACCCTCTGGAATATCCCGTATTCCTGCCTCAGCTTTGCTTATCCAGAGTCAAATCCAGGGTTACTGCTCCTTTGATATCTGAGATGGAAGTTGTTACATATTATTAGCAGGTTTCACCTAATTTGTTTTTACAATGGACTGCAAAAAAAGAGCAGAACAATATTGGCAGCCATCATTTTGCATAGATATTACCAGTACCTATGAGCATTGACAGACATAATTTTGCTTTTATATTTCCAATATCTTTGATGCCTGTAGCTTGCATGACATTTTAGCTATATCAATATAAATATTTGCCAGTCATGAAGGGCTTTTATATATTGAGGTACTTTACAAATCAAGAATTGCACTGTATGATGGGAAAAATATAAATTCTGGCAGAAATCTATGTGTAGACTAAATCTTACAGGCTAAACCATGTCGGAGAACAATGGTCTTAAACTGCAAAATCAACTTGAATTTTTGGCTTTTATTCAGGTTGTTGATGTCACTATTAACATGACACAGGACCTAATCCTTCCTCTTGTTAGCAGCCAGTTGGAGTCCTATTGTCCTGACTCTGTGCGTCCTAAAATTTGCATTTGTAGCAAACATGGCAGTTTTGCAAAACACTTCTTTTGGATTGATTGCTTTTCCTCTTTACTCTTCTTCTGTGCTTTTTATACTAATAGAAAAAAATATTACATTTTAAAAACAGAAAAAGAGGAAAGAAAGAGAAGAACATACAACTGCAGATGTTGGACACATAGAGTAATGGAAGGATGGTAAATGTGCCTTGTTCATGGAGACTTTTAAAAATATATGTCTTGTTTCAGATATATCCTGGACTTTATCCTCAGTTTCACTCTTACAAAATACCCGATGTCCCCAGGTTAACATCAGTCTTAGATCCTCACCTCATATTTATTTTCTGTTTCCCAGGAACCATTTAGCTTAGAAAAAGGCAGATTATTTTACCATCTTTTGCAGCCTGACTGACATCGAATGGCCATGTGGGATTTGCAGAGGCAGCGTCCCCATGGTTTTCTAAGTTAAAAGGCATTCAGCCACAGTCTGCTCTTGACTGTGCAGAGGTAAAGATTTCTGTGCTGCAGCAAGAGATGTCAGTGAATAATCTGCGACAAAAACATAAATAGCAGCAGAGCAGCCCTTCACCGCCTCTTCTCGTCCACGTTCGCTTTCCATCTGAAGGCCCGGGTTTGTGAATAGAGTTAACAGCTTTCCTGGAAAACTGGCCCATGACATTATTTCCTTGTGAACTCCATCCACCTGTCATGTTAGGGCTTGGTGCAACGCCAGGGCTGGCAGGAAATAATAGGCAGCAGGATGCCGGTGTGTGTCGATGGCCCTGACCCTCCCATTCCTGAACATGAATAAGGCTCGGGCTCGCCGGGCGTCAGAACCGCGCGGCTCCCGGGCCCTGGGACGCGCAAGGGTGGGAGGCACAGCCCCTAAAATAACACCCAGGCAGTGGAGCTGCAGCCCAGAGCGCTGTGGGGATGGTGGTGTCACATTCTCACTGCCTGCCGCTCTTTGTTCTCTCCCCTGCGCCCTCGCTGCGCTGCAGAGAAATCTGCTGCTTCACACAGTAAAAAGGACAAAGTAGGCCGCCATGGGAATTAGCTGAGATTGCCCTGAATGGATTTATTTCTCTGGAACCCATGGGGTATGTTATGGATCACCATCTCTGTTGCCACTTCTGCTTTGCCTCTATCTAGATAATTTCATTCTTTGCCTACCAACTGATGGTGCTTCAAAGAATGACCTCTGCTAGCATACAAGCAAAGGATTTTTCACTCTGGATTGCAAAATGAACTTGTAAAGAAACGTCCTGATCTCTGAACCATTTCTCTATAAACAGTTTTCTCATGGAAGTCTAATGACCGGGTCTAGAAGAAAATTGTTTCTTAATCTGGAGCAAAAGTGGTACAGCAGAAGTTTAATGAAATGCAGGCTTGAAGCAAAGCTGCCTGGCACCCCTTTCCCTTTTTTCCCCAAAGGCAAAACTGCTGAAGTGAATAATATAACTCATGTTAAAGATCATAAAGTTGGTCACGTTATTGCTAATGTTTAAGCTCTTGCAAAATGAGCAACTGATGTATATAGGACCAACACCTCATTCGTCTGTTATAAGAAAAACCCCAAAAACTTAGAGAACAAGCTATTCTTGCCTTGGCAGAACCTTTCAGGTCCTCCATCACAGCAGCTGGGCCATGATAGGTGCTGTAGCCTCACCTGCCATCAGCTCCAAGTATTGTGGAAGATACAAACCATCGGTGTTGAGCACAGCATTCACATCATAGTCACTGCTTTGCTCGTGTCCTGCTCCTCTGTGTGCTGACGACAGTGGGGCTAAGGTGGCTTTTCTGAGCAGCCAGCCCTTCCTCACTGCAGCATGGACTGCTCCATGCCAAGCAGGACTAGATGGATTTAGGCTACAGACACAGGAAAGCGCAGTTGGTCTGTAAAGTGACCAGAAGTGAAAGCATGAAGCCTGGAGCTCAGGATGGGACAGAAAAATCAGGGAGAATCCATGTGCTCATGTGTGTTTTGCTCACACTAATGCTAAAGCAGGGATGAGTATTGCAGAGGAGGACTGAAGCATGTTGGCAACCAGCCTGGGGAGGCTTCTCTTCCCTGGCTGTGTGAAGGGCTTTGTTCTCCTCTGCACAAGGCAGAGGACAGCCAGGAGCTCTGGGCTCTGCACTGAGCATTGCCAAACACCTCAGAGCACTGGCTGCATCACAGCGTGCAGGAGCTGATGCACTTCTGGCAGTGGCTTTGTGGGACTGCAGAGGAACTGGCCATTAGATAATTTCCCATGGGGCACCAGCCAGGGACTCAATCAGATGGCATCAACTTCCCCTCTGGTCTTTGGTCAGAATGGTCAGTAAAAACCATTCCCCTGGCAGTGGTAAAACCAACTGTGCTTCTGTGGAAAAAACACTACTCAACAGCCTTTGAAGTACAACAGGCTCCTTCCAGGCAAAGGTACAAAATTTAGACGTAGACTCCAGAAATGACCATTACTGAACAACAGGATTGCACAGGAACTGGTGGCCAGACATTTCCCTGCCTGGAAAGTCATGTTCTACAACTGCCCTGGCTTACAGCATTTCTTCAAAACTTTGCTGTGTTTTCACAGGACCCAGATACCTTAATCCACTTGCTTTTAGTGTATTTTATGTGTTCCAGCCACCGCTGAGCCCACCTTTGCTGCAGGCCCTGCAGCTCTGGGCATCTCCCGTGTGTCAGAGTGATGGTGATGAGAGCTGCCTCCCCAAGCCCTTCGCATGGCCCCGAGGTCCTGGCAGCCGCGCATGGACACAAATTTGGGATATTTTTGAGCGCCATCTACTGGAGTTTCGTCTGCTTTCTGATGGCACGGTTTTGGTGTTTATATTCGCACATTGATTCAATAATTCAATACTCTGTGTTCAGATGTAGGGAGGCTTTAAAATTGCAAAGAATGAGAAAGGAAGACTTCAGCACCCTGGTGCTCCCAACACTGAAAGCATCCCTTAGCCTCACTTAGTTGTGCTCCTATGGTTCTGGTAATCCTTCATTTCCTAGGGTGACAGATGCGTTCCAAATGCTACAATTACAGCTGGTCAGAAACTCTCAAGGGAATAGTCTTCCACTGGAAAACGATGATCTTATTAAGTCAAAACATTTCACAGAAATGTAAATTTTATTGCTTATTCATTTTTACAGGAAGTTGCAATCATTGGATTACCACATTTAATTTTCAACTACATTGTATTTAAAAAATCAGATAGAACAGGATAACATGAAAGATTTTCATCTTGCTGAAATGAAATATGCACAAGTATCAAAGCTCTGTACCTAAATCCATGCAAAGATAAACTCCTGAGGCTGAGTTTTGCATTCTTATTTGGGAAGGTAACAAAATAAGAACAACCTTGGAGTTTTTCTTGCAGTGAAATTCCAGACTGTGAAGAGCTCCGATCCCTGAATTTTATTTCTCTATTCTATTTTGTTTTGAGAGAAAATAGCCTGACTTGGGAAATTCTTTCTCTCCATGTCTGTCCCACTGCTGATACCTTGCTAAACCCTAATTCTGCCGACGCACTCAGTTCAGCAAGACTGTTGGCAGTTCCAGTTTCCTGTAGCAAAGGCAAACCTTTTGTACTTTCTCCCTTTGGGCAGTTTTCTTTTTTCCCAGTAATAGGAGTGTGTGAGGCCTTTCCAGCTGGGAAATGCACGTTGCAGGCGGCAGGGCCAAATGTACAAAGAGAAAGGAGTCTCGGTACAAGTTACGACACCGACATCTGGCAGATAGATTTGACAGCTCTGTCACCTCCTCTGCTGGACAATGCTCTTATCCCCAGGGTGAAGTCTTTGTTAAACACTGGAACTCTGAAAATGTGACTGGCATTAGCTTTGCAGAGCGCTGGGAGAGCTCTCATCTGCGCAGATCTGTCTTTGAAAGAAGCAAATGCTCCACTGCTCTCCCCAGCTTCATGTCCTCAATGAACATTAAGTTTTGGGGAGCCAGGCTCTGTTGCAGAAAGCTGCAGTGTGATCACAGGGCAGACATCCAGTTGGGCTGAGGAATTATCTGGAGGGACTGAAGCAGAGAAGTGCTTGGGGGAGGAGCTGCAGTCACAGCTTGCTCTCCAAATAGCTTGCGAAAAGTGGCCAGTTTTGGCCAGGAGTTAGAGGGCTCTCTTCAGACTCCAGCCCTGTTAGTCCCTTGATGTTGGCACACCACCTGTGGGGGATGGCTGTTAGTGCCATCTCTTCCAGCCACTCTTTTTAGCTGCTTTCAGATGGGCTTTGTGCAGAGGGATCATTTCATCACAGGGACAAGTCTGAGCAGGAGACATCTGAAGGACACCTTGCAAAGTGACTTCACTTTCTTCCCAGCTCAAAAGTGGTGGTGGGAGGGTTGTTCTGTGGGTATGACAGTGACTGGGGATTTGGATCTAGTTTCTAGGTCTCCCAGTCTTTGTGGGGTGTGTGGAACACAGCGCAGATGGTGATTTTGATCTGCCTTGCTGGTGAGTCTGCTCATTGAGGTAGGCAGAACCCTTCTGCATCCCCTGCACATCACAGACAGAAGGAGCAGCAGAGTAAATCATATTAAGTAGTCTAATTAATTTTTTTTTCCCCCAGCAAAGTTTAAATCCACCTTGAAACAAAGTTTTCCCTTTGGGCTAGTGCAGCAGTTCAGCTGAACATAAGAGATGCTATCAAGCAATTTTTGGCATGGAAGAGATTAAGTACTGTGAAGTCAGAACCAAAAGCTTGGAGTTCAGCAACATACATAGCATGAAATTACATTCCTGAACATGTGAATTATGTCATGGTCGGACCCACAGCCATCTGACAACTGCTTTGGGAAGTTTTATATTAAAGTCCCATCAAGCATTACAAGTTGTCCTGAAGTGATGATGGAATGAGGGATTAGAGAGGGGCCTGTAGCAGAGCTGCTAATGAAGGCCTTTAAGTGTAGAGAGACACCCCAGGCTCCCCACGGAGGAAGGACGTGTGCTAAAACATCAGCTCATTTATTGGGTTTATAAGTCTATTTGTAATGAACATGTACCCCCACACAGTGGCCTCCTCCCCTGTGATCACTGAGCAACCTCGATGCCAGAAAGGAAAAAACCAAAAAGCTGGTTGTGGGTTTTTTTGTTTGTTTGTTTTTTTTTTTTTTTGTTTTTTTTTTTTTTTTTAAAGCAAAATCATGATTGTGGGCCAAAGAAGAGAACTCAGCTCCCATCTCTGAGTTTGTTCTTTCTTGTGGAGAATGGTAAAAGAAGTCTTTATGTTTTAATAGCATCTCTTAAATACTGGTATATTTCCATCATCTTTTTTGATTTATGAAGCATAAATAGGCAACTTTCTCATGCATGGGCTATGTTTATATAACACAGTCTTACCATATGATGTTGGAATATTTTGGGAGTGTATGCCAAATACAAGTTTGTGGCTCATATTTCTGAGTAATTTAAAATTTTCCAAGATGGTCTTATTAGCTACACTTTCCATGAGACAATTTTTCCTAATTGATTAAATTAATTTAGTTTGATTTAGTTTTGTCAAAGTTATTTTTACAGGCAATATTTGGGTTTTTGTTTGTTTTTCACACCTGTTCAATTAAACATACTATCCTTGTGCATTTGAGCAATCTTCCTGTTATGCCTTACATTAAAGTAGATGATCTGTAAATATTAATTTTCCAAATTTAGAAATGTGCTCTGAGCAACACACCTATAAAATGATATGATATAATATAAAGAAACTACAGCACTTACTTTATTCTTAATGCTCCAAATGATATCTTTGCCTCACTGCTGATAATAACCCAACCTTCAGATTTCCATAAACCCAAGACTGTACCCACAATTGTTTAAGTGTTGACAACTACTTTTAAATTCTAAAAGGATTTTCATCTTCTTGAAAACTTTATGGACCCGAGAAAAGAAATTTATACCTTTTCTCTAAATCAAAATAGACGACAGAATCTGTCACTGGATCTTTCTGTGCGTTCTATAGATTATGCCCAAAGAACATAAGGAAAGAAGGTTCATTTCAACGAGCATGAAATGGAACTAGAGTGTGTTAAACCTAATCAGTGTCAAGGAATTCAAGTTTCAGGGTTTTTTTTTTCTTTCTGGGGAAAGTAATTTGGATTGGGGCCATCAATTAAGGCATCAAGAAATCCAGCAGAGCCACAGTTTGATTACAATCTAATCACCTTGCAGGGGAACTGCACAGTAATCACAGTTGTCGTTGCCACACAAAAGGTTGCTGTGAGCTGTCAATCTTCCCATCACCGACAGGAAACTCAGCTTCCATGCTGTTTACAAGCCTCTCTTAGGAGCTCTTGGGCCTAAATCCTAAACAAACTTCCTCAGTAATTGCCAGCAGAATAGCACAGCATGGAGACTTTGTCACTGGAGGTCCGTTATTCTTTAAATTGCTCCCTCACAGAGACATCCCCAGCATCTTCAACACTTCTTTCGTTTGTTCCCATGCCAGAGGTTCTTGGTAGTATCATAGTGAGCTGCAAAAGCAGGCTTTCCAAAAACTAGTATTTGTGTGCATCCAAAGAACAGCAGTTAAGCTCGGTATCAAATCCCCTTATTCCCTGCCCTACGTATTTGATTTGGAAACCACTGAATACATTTGGTGGGATAAAAGCCACAGAAAGGGCTGGGCTTTCTGCTCTTGTTGTGGATTAAGCAAAGCATCTAGAGATGTGAAAGGCTGAACTGGGGTGCTGATGCTCTGCTGGACCAAACTCGAGCGAATGCATGTGGCTCCTGAACCAAACACTGCGCAAATTCTTGCACCTCTGCCCTTCAGTGGCAGCTCAAGTGGCCCAGCAGAAAGATGCAATGAGGTGTTTTTCCAATCACTGTGGTTTTTACAATGAAGGTTTCACAGCTCTTGGTCTCTCTGACGTATTTTTGCTGCGGGCCAGGGAAGGGATTTGCACACTACGAGAATATTTTTTCTAAGTTAAATCAAAATACGCTCTTATTTCAGGGAAGGTTTGGAGGACAGCCACATGCATTTTGAAATCCCTGGACCAGGATTAAGCTATTAAAGCAGATATTGCAAGATGAGGGGGTTTTTTTGCAACAGAGGGAGGGAATAGCTCACTTGTTCATTTTGGGCCCTTAGAGTAATATTTCATGACTCTCTTTCCAAAACAAAAGTGGAACAAATTGATTGCTTCAAGTTGCTTATTCAGGAACATTCCAATAACATCTCACCTTATGCTTTGGCTTCTGTAATAGCTTTTCCCTGCACTCCTGACAGCAGGGTTCTGCCTTTTGCTGAGTTAACAATGAGTTCTCCAGAGTATTGATTCTGGAGGCTACAAGGAAACTGTAAAAGGGGAACTGGGTACAAGACACAGCATGCTTGAGACCTCAGGGAGACTGCTGGGTGTTTGCCAGTCTTAGATTTCACGTTGAAGACTACAGAAGCAGCACTCAGAGTGCCCACTGTGCCCATTGTAAAGGTCCTTCTACAATGTGCCATGAGACAAATTCTCTTGGGCTTTTATTTACATGCCTGTGTATTAATGTGTACCTGTGCGTGTGTTTATATATATATGAATCTCAACCTTTAATATCCTTCAAGAAATCGTATAATCTTTAAAAGTAATTTTTAATAAGAGGTATTACTTTCTTTGCACATTAGAACTATCAGCTGATTAACTGACTTGCTTTCAGCTGCCAGTGTTCTTAATTAGTTTCTAATGAACCCAAGTGCATGATCCCAGAGAGATATGCAGGTTTGTAGGGCTGTGATATCTTTTATTTCTTGTTGTCTAAAGAGCTGTTTCTATAATTTTTTAGTGAACTGAAAAAAATACTTGTTTCATTACAGATTGAGATTGAGTAGGAAAGTCACTAGAAAGAAGGTGGGTTCTGTGGCTGGAGTGGTGTCTAATTACGTTAGGGGTTGTTGGTTTGAGACGGAAATGACACAGACTCATTGAGGGTCCTCAACACCAATGAGTTTAATATGTTTGCTCCTTTTACAGGGGGTTTGAATCTCATGGGTTTAGATAGCTGATTGGTTGGGATCTCTCTCTGCCCAGATCTCTGGCCAGTGGTGTGTTACCTGGACACGCAAAGCAATCACACGTAGACGAGAAATTTCGCAGGGCACAGAGGTTCCTCCGTGCCAGCTCAAGGCTGAGCCAGGGCAGAGAGAGAGCCTCCTTGTTTATTTCTTACTTTTTATACATTTGTGGGTCTGGCTGAAGATTGGCTTTTAGAGTTTTCACCTCTCAAGCCAACTGGCCAGACCAGCCGTCAGTTACAATTGTTTTCAGGTTAGAAATATGCAAACAAAGGACAGAGAATGAAAAACAAAGGATTTGTTTATGTTACATGTGTGAGAAAAAGGTAGAAACTGCTTCTAATATTGTACAGTAGCTAAAAGGTCTGACTCCATTTTATGAAAATTTAAAAGGCTTTAAAAAACTCAGAAAAACCAGTGTAACAGTGGTGTGTCTGGATCTAAGCTTGAACAGGGTTGGCTGAGGGTCTCTGGGTCCTATCGCTGTTTACCCAGGGACTTGATTATCAAACTAGGAGAGCCAAATTGGGTTTCCCATCATAGCCAGATTTATCTGTCCAGCTACAGGCTAGTGCTCTGTGACAGTGTCTGTATCAAGTTTGCATGTTAATAGATCTGGAAGAATGTCACTATCTTGTTGCCTGGCCTAAGCAATTGTTGGTTTTGATGGTAGCTATTAAGCCTCTTGGTGCACATGGAGCTTGATTTCTGATTCAATTATCTACTGAAGCACAGAAAAGCTGATTAGAAAATATTCTTTACCTACAATGTGATGTTTTCTTTTATAAAGACAAGCATACAGGGTATTTAGCATTGATGCGAAGTAATTTTTCCTGTGGGATTCCTTATTTGCATAACAGGATTTAGTTGTGCTATTTAGTATCAGAAAGTCCAAATTAATCAGGCTTTCCCAGGGAACTGGTACCAGTAATACACGTGCTCTGAGCTGAGGAAGCCAATGCGATGCTTCTAAAATCTCTAAATTATTCTGTCTCTTTAAAGTGTTCTGGTAGGATTATATCCTCCACAGCCATACCTGTATGTGGGAAAGAGAAATGTAACCAATTCCCCTGCTGACCTTTATCTTATTGTGTCTATTTAAAACAGGAAAAGCATGCCCATTGGCTCAGCTAATACCTTAAATAACTAAAATACACCCTGCTATTCCCAAATCCTGATTACTTCCCTGTTTGTTTCCCTCCTGGCTAGCAGCAGCTTGCATATAAATTGATATATGTATGCAAATTTTCAACTCCAGACAGGGCTTACCCAAGAAAACAAAACGGTCTGCAGCTCTTCCAAATCCCTATCTGAGACTCCTCACCTGGTCTCTGTTACATACTTTTATTTATTTACTTTACTGAGTTATTATCTTTTGACAAGACACTCTCTTGCTGCCTTTAATTTTAAGCTAGATAGAAAACGTGTATTTTTTTTTCAATGTACGCACACATAATCACTTTTGGACCTTTCCAGCATTATATGCAGAACTTGAATGTAAACCTAGATATACTAACCAAGTAGTGACCTTGAGCAGTGCTCTCTGTGTAAGGAAACTGGAAAGCAAAGGCAGCTAGTAGAGATCTTGAGGGGAAATCTTGGCGTTTCAGGTCTGTCCATTTGAAGCAAAGGCCTTTTGTGCCTTAATTGCTTACACCAACATACCTCCCACTTTCAAAGGTACTTCAAAGTGCCTATAAGGCCTTCGAGGATGAAAAAGAAAATATTTTTTTGCTAGGGCCCCTTGGGAACTTGGTGCTGTTTCGAGCATCTGGATCCTCAAGCCCTTCTGTGAAATCTGCAATTTGCAGTTTGCCTGAGGGATCTGGGTGAAGTGGAAAAATGAGCTGAGCCTGGAACAGCTGAACATCCTGATGTACGTCTGGAGTTTATTTCAAAATGCTTAAGTCAGATGCTCTTTTATCAATTCTTGGCAGACCAGTGAGTAAATACGGTCACCTACAGGAACTGAATTCGTAAGAGTTGTATGCCAATGGATCTGGGAGTGACTGGCACAGCTTCTCAAATCAGAAGAGCTGGGGCAGATACTGAGTGCAGGGTCAGGGAGCAGCATTCCCTGGGCTCCATTAGCTGCTTTTGGTGCTCGTCCATTTGGCTCCTGGGAGATGCAGCTGCTTTCCAGGGGCGAGCAGCTGACCGGAGAGATGGAACGGCAGATCCACTGCAGCGGCGTGTGCGGATGGCTGTTATTGCAAATGCAAATGTCTGGGCCTTATTTATCGATGTGTTCCCAGGCAGACAAAAGGACAGCTCTCCAGTTGTTTGTAGGGAGGCTGGAGCACTGTTTACTGGAGAAGAGAGGGCTGAGGAGGGACTTGGTTATCGCACAAAGCAGGGCAGGAGGGATGGCTGAAGTGTTTGTTTTGGCCCTGGCTGATGGTTGTGGGGACTGTTCTGTGACTGCTGTTGTACCTGTGCTTGTCTGCCCCAGTGTGTGGGGACAAATGTTGCCTCCAGGATGCTTTGCCTCCTCTTACAAGGGTGGTACCTGCAGGGAGTGGCTGGGGAAGGGCAGATGCCAAGCAAAAGAAAAGTTTTTCCTATTTCCCACCCCTAAAGAAGGTGAACCCAGCCCTTCATCCCTTCAACCTGGCTGTTGCTGCAGCCTGGCATCTTCTCTCTCACTGCTCTCTTACAGGACTTGTCAACCACCCCTTTAAGTACCAGAGGCTGCAGAAGTGTTGGTCAACAGCACCCTCCAAGCCTGCTGAGCTGCTGGTTAGCATGGCAGGGCTCAGGGTGGGTTTTGGCATGTCCCACAGAGTCTGGACCTCTCCTGAAGATGGTAGCAAACAATGTGTGTGGTTTGCCAGGGTAACGTGTGGTGGAACTGTCATTATGAAACGCATAGTTTTGGGAAAAGAACTTACTTGCCAGAGTGACTCTTTGGGAGTGAGTCAGTAGATCTGCCCAGATGTAAGGCCAGTGGAAAGAAGAATCCTTCCAGTCTTGGGCAAAATCTCAGTGCAATTCCTGTTAGAAATACCAGAAACTTGCAAAAGCACTTAGAGAGATACAGTCCCTGGTCTCTAAGGAATGGCTGGGATTGTGGAGTTAAAAAATCATCTACCACCTTTATTACATGAAGGAAACATGGCAGGGGATGAAAGGAAAAGCTTTATTTGCTGTTGAAGATGTTAGATTCCATGTGGCAGACAACATCCAAAAATATGAAGTCACTTCCAAAAAACACAGCTGTTCTGTGGGAGCTATGATTTCCATATGCCTGGGCTGTCTGAGAACATCTTGGTGGCAGTCTCAGGACAGGAATGTCGTCATGAGCCCTGCTGAACTTTAGAGAGGACTGGATTGTTTTCCTGGTAGTGCCTGGTGACACTATTTTGTAACGCTAGCCTTTCGGAAAAAAGATATTCCCCGAATTAGCACATTACGAGCTCATTTAATGAATGTTCTGCCTCTCTGATGAGAGATTAAACCGACTGGGCTATTGCTCTAAAACTTTTACAGGTTTGATTCTCTTCGAAGTTACAGTCTATCTTAGGCCTTTGGAAAATGGAAGAAATTCCTGGATGAAACCCTGGGAATGGTGGTGTGCTCAGGCTCAGCTTAGAGGGGTCATTGCTGTAGGAGTAACAATCTGCTACTGAAAGTCATTAGGGTTTGGCATTAGCTTTACCTTCCCCTGTGTGTTTTTGTAGCTGCACAGTGGAATCTCACGCTGAGGTAGAAGGCAGTGTCCACTTGCATGCTAAATTCTGTAATCATAACATTCGTGTTTTCTATCATTTGGAACAGGCCTGGTATTCAGGTTTCACTACAAGGGGGGGGAAAAAAGAGATTTTTTTTCCTCTTTAATTTTTGCAGTAGAAGAGCAGTAGGATTTTTTGTTAGAAACTGGGGTGAAAACAAATTTGTCAGCCACTGCTCTGAAAGGTTGATCAATGTCTCACAGATCCAGCTGCCTGTGTGGTCTGAGCAAAGCTCAAAAGAGCCTAAGCACACTCTGTGTGTGGGAGAGGAGCCTCTGCTGCTGTGCAATCACTTATGTCAGCACACACGGGATAGTCCAGCTTTGGGCAAATAAACATACCCCAAATGAGTAACCTGGTGAGAGAAAGTGGCAGCTTTGGGGCTGAAGGTGGTGAACCTGTTGGAATGGAACACACACTGCAGTTCTTGGGAGAGGAGGGCTGGTGTGGGCTCTCTGGTGTCAGTAACATGCAGGTCGAGAGGTGCTGGAAGAGAAAAGAATAGCCACAGTGTTCTCGTGGGGCTGGAGTCAGCCTAGTTACGTATGGTTTGTTAAACTGCTGACAAGTCTGAATAAACCAAGTTTGCGTGGACAGGTCTGAAGCTTACAAGGGGTCATTGACTTTAATTATGGTTCAGCAGAAGAAAAATCCGAGCTAGGGGGACTTGAAAGGTTGAAAGCTGGCTGCTCCCAGCCTGAGGGGGAATATTTGGACTGTTACTTAGTGTTACTAAGCAGCTTTCCCTGCCTGCAGTGCCCAGCAGGTCCAGCCCACACTGGGGTGTCTGGCTCTGTGCATTTCCCCTGCAGTTATGTGGGCAGATAGGTAACACAGAAAATAACATTGCTTAGTAAACTTACAGTCACCACCCAGCCACTCAGGAGTGATTTATCTAAAGCCACTTCTAAGGGTAGTGCTTCAGAGAAAGCTTTTGGAGGCACTGGGATGCTCTTCGATTTGCATCTACATAGCAGATATAAATCCAGAGCCGTTTTAAATGTTCCATTGGTGGGCCAGGTCAGTTTTCTTTAATTTGTCTCCATCCTCTCTTGTTCAGATTCAGTGTTTGTTAGCAAGGCCTCCAAGCTGCAGGGCTTATATCAATATTCATATTTTTCCCTTCGTGCAAACAATGGAGAACTTGAGCAAAAGCTCATCCAGGATCCTGGGAATTTCCTACAGAGTTCAAAGGACTTTGGAACTAGCTTATAAATGATCAAACTGTTTCAATTAGAAAAGTTATTTTATGAGTGTAACCTGTGCAGGGCTAGGGGCAACTTGCTGCACACAAATCCCTGAGCCGCTTCTGTTTTCTTTACTCCTCTTCAAGCCGCTAGAGAACTTTCCAGCATTGGATTAGCTTCTCAGAGAACAGCTTTGATCGAAATCTTTTTATTTTTGAATGGTGGATTTGCCCCATCAGATCTAGAAATTGTAATGATTCACAAAGCGGTGGACAGGGACGCACTGGCCGCTTGTGCTCTACAGCCCTGGAGTGCTGCGTGTTCAGTAGCAAGCCTTGGCTCCAAACTTCCCCAGCAGGAAGCTTATAATGAAAGAGTTATTGAGCAAGAAACAGAAAGATTTAAACTAATGTCACTCCCGTCTGAACAGCTGTCTTTGTTTTTAATTTGTGCTATCAAGAAGGGATGGGGGTAGTGGGGAGGAAGTTTTCCCTCCTCCATGCTGAGGCCATCCCTGACCTTCAGGTGCTTAATCACAGCCTTTTACTGCTCCCTTCTAACACTGCCCCATCTGCAGCATCTCTCTCCTGAAAAGTAGAGAAGTGCTTTAAAATTGTGATTAATTGTGAATTTAATTGCCATCCCCTCCCCAAAGGAAGCTAACTACAGCTGAAGCAGAGAGGAAAAAATGACTGGCCCTGGAAGGCTGGATATTGGAGCTCAGTGCTGGGAGGCAGAGCTGGAACCCAGAACACAGAACTCCTCCTCACTTTCTCTCCTGATGAGAGTATATTTCTTGGAGGCAGAATGTGTGTGTCAGGATGGACAGGAAGGGTGGAAATCTGGTCCTGAAATTGTACTTGCCAGCTCTTACCATGAATTAATTGCATTTGGCTTGCCCAGCCAGTATTCATCGCATTGAGAGAATACAAACAGAATTTTGCAAGACTGGACTATCCCTGCTCCAGCTGTGATCCTTCCTACCCAGCACTCCAGCATAAATCTGTGCTCTACACTTTTTTTTTATTTTTTTGGAAGCACTAATGATTTTGCACTTGCACTGTCTCCATCCCTGGCTTCTCTCTGTCTGCAGTGTGCCTGATGCTGGCCGGTTAACTCCTTCCTCTCCAGGTGTGGCTGCATTTCCTGCCAGATCTGCCAGTGATGCAAAGTTCATTAAAAGAAGCGTGGAGTTCTTTAACATGAAAGCCTCTCTGTCGGTGTTATGTGGATCATTAACGTGGCATCTCATACCAAGTGCTGCTGCACTTCTCATATTCACAGCATTGCCTTGAATTCCTGCCCTGCAGAAAGGTCAGCATTTCCCCAGCAAAAGTATCCCCACTGCTTGGCTGGGCAAAGGCTCAAAATCTCCAGGCACTGTGGGAGATCCTGCCCAAACCAGCTGCCTGCCTTCCCCAGGGTGGGAAGGGCATCCTGGCTCTTCTGCCCCTTGCAGATGATGACAGTTCAAAGAGGAAAATAAATTATTTCTATCTTGCATCAAAGCTACTGTTTGCGGGTTGTAACTGTGTCTTCTCCCCACTGTACCCTGTAATAAAAGCAGCTTCAGATGGAAAAGCTAAAAAGCCCACCAAAAATCCAATGGAGGATTTTCAGAGGGGTTCTCATGTTAGAAAAAGGAAAGGGAACTGTTCAGGTTTCAGGCTGATAGAAATCCTTCATTTATCAAAAGAATAAGAGAAGCTGTTGCTCCCCTTTGAGTGTCTTCTGTACCTGGGGATTACTGGAGGCTCAAAGCTTCCCCTGGCCCTGCACTTGCATCACTTCCCCATAACAGCTCACCTGGGGTGGGAGTTTGGTCTCAGCAGCTCTCAGCTGGGAGCAGATTTCCTTAGTTCTCATATCTCCATGGCTTTCAGAAAACTTGATTTGAATGGGCATCTTCTCCCAAGGAGCAAGCACTGCCTTGCTTCTCTTGGCCCCTCTTCTTGGAGGAATGGTGTTAAAAAGTACCTTTTCTGTTCTTCCTTCTTCTCTCAGCCTCCCTGCGACACCCTGAATGCAGCAGTGCATGCTTGGCATGTAGTGCCTGCTCTTCAAATCCTTAATGCACTGGGCAGTCAAATTCTTATGAAATGCAGCATTCACGGTGAGTTTTGCACCTGGATGATGTGGAAGACTATTAAAAGTCAAACCCAGTAAGGGGAAAGTGTCTGTGCTCCCTGCTGTGCCGCCAGCATCTGGTAAGAGATGATTTCTTGGCAGGTCCTGTGTCTCTGGGAATGCCTTCCACAGCGTCCTCAGGAACAAAATGAAAATCCAGGGACCAAAACCAGAACGGAGCTCAGAGCTGTGTCTGGCTACAGCAGACATGGGCCATGGGGTCTCCAGGAGCTCAGACTTTCCTGCTGGGCAGACTCCTGTATGAAGGGAGTGGCTGAGGCCATGCTACGTGTGACTCCTGACCCTGGTAACTGCAGGAAACCTGTGCTGCTGCCACACTTCAGCAAAGTGGCTTTCACCTGTCATCTGGGTGACTTTTACTGTCTAGACTGGGGGATAGGTACTGTATATTCCTGTCTCTTGAGGTCTTACAGTCTCTTGGGGCAGGTATGTTCCCTCTTAATGTCTGTGCTCACATCCAGAGCCTCGAACCTTCTCGTCTGACTCCCCCAGCTCTTCCAGAGTCCAGCCTGCTTCTATATAATAAATAAATCTTTTTTCTTTTGCCTCAAAAGGAAAAGGTCTGAGGCCTTCCTAAACTCAATTGGGCAAATTGTTTATTGTGTGAATTTCAATAAGGGTTTTGAAAAGGAAGTGGTCTGTAGGCCCTGATAAACATTGTGCAGTAGATAGCAGTGGGGAAGGGTTGTGGTTCCATCTGGATGTACACACAGCCCTGGGCCTCTCCTGGGTCTGTGAGAACAATGAATTATGTACATTATGTGCTGCAGGGCTGGCTCCTGGGCTGCTGAAATCAAATCCTGCAGCCACTGCTACCAGTGCCTGTTAGGGATGGGTTCTGGGCTGGCAGGACCTGTGTCTGACCTGGGACAGCAAGGATGGCAGCTCTGTTGGTCAGGGGATAAACTCAGTCACGCTGTGGCTGCCTCTCCACCAGACTCCTTAACTGTGTGAAAAAAGGTGAGCACTGAATGGGGAATAAATACAGCCAAATATTGACCCCCCCAGACCAAGCTGGGTGTGCATTTCTTGCCCTGTGCAGGCTCCCTCCTCACACAGCCACAGCAGACCGGGGATCTTCGCCCAAAGTCAAAGCTGAAAAATCCTGAAAACAATTGAAGTCTTTTTTTTTTTTTTTTTTTTTTTTTTTTTTTTGCATAGCCAGGAAGTATTTACATAATTATGTGCTTGAAGAGTTGGGTCCCAAATAAAGACATGATTTCGGATATAAACAGGCAGAGCATTAAAAACTCCCACAAAGTAAATTTCTGACTTTAGTAGCTTGAGCTACTGTGTGTTTAGAGTATTAATAATCAGTGGAGGCAAGATAGCACAAGTGAATTTAGAGCAGGAAAAGTTCAATATTAATAATGACATATATAAAATAATCTTTTCAACAAAAGATTGCCCTTTTTTGTCTTGTTAAGAAGGATCTTGGTACTTAGCCCAGTGGTTATATTCTAGGATTCGTAGATGTTTATTTCAGCAAATGGGTTTCTACCAAAATTATTTGTTTCTTATTAAAATGTAGGTAATCCCTTGGTTTAACTAATATCTTAAAAGGAAAAAAAAAAGCAACACTGAAACCAAAAAAAACCCCAAAAAAACTCCAAAACTGGAACTGGTGTGGCCAGAGCAGCATCTCATTTGGAAGATATATGAGAACCTCATAGGATGTTGACTTGTATTGGCTCTGAAGTCCTTTATGTAATAGTTTCACTCTTGTATTGGAAAATTATACATCGTCTGTATTCCAGGTTTTTTTTTCCAAGTGTTTCTGGGGAAATCCCTGGATATTGGTCAAATTCTCTCGACAAATGAAGAGAAAGTATTTGGTGTGCTAATATCTTGCTGGGATAGCTAAAACCATGAAGTGCCTGTTCCTGTTAACCCCTGTTAAAGTACTGCCCTTCACCATGTGCAGCCCTACTAACTCTGGTGAAACAGAGACTACTCCTGTGAGTAAAGCTGGAGTTGGGCACAAGATCTGCTTTTGGAGGAGGCTGAAGGTGTGTCTGATGCAGCTGCAGGGTGTCACAGTGCTGATCACAATGAGCTAATAGGAAGCTCTGTAGTTTCTCTTGGTTCACATGAGAAGTGTTTTTTTAGGAGTGCCCTCTGCAGAGCTGGGAAGTCGTGGAGGCAGAACGCCTAACTTGCATTTTGGAGCTGGAGCTACAGCTCTCCTGGGGTAGGGGTGGAAGCACTGCAATCAAGACTCCTGCCCTCAGCATGATAGGAGAGGCGGAGGGGAAATGATTTTCCAAGTCACTCCTAGGAGCTCTGTATTTGCACGTGGAAAAGGCAAGCTTGGCAGGTCATGCTGCCAGAGGGTGGGCTGGAATAGAAACCCCCCCTTAGGCTGTTTTGCAGACAGGAGATACTGGGTGGCTGCAGGAGCTGCTTCGGGCTATGACTTCTTCTGCGTCACAAACCCAGCATTCTGAGGATGCATTTGTGCTTCAGTGGAGCCCCACAAATGCAGTCCCAGTCCAGAGATGGGGCAGAGCAAGGGCTCAGCCGCCGCAGTGAGTTAAACGTGAGCACAAGTGTCCTCCAGTTCAACGAGCTCACAGGAAAGGCTGGAGAGGTTAGGGAGGTGATTTTACTGTCATGAATGTACTCATGAAAAAGCAGGACTGGGAGACTGAACAACTTACTAGGGGGCAAAGGATACAATGGCAAAGCGGTGCTTTCCATGTCGCCTGAGTGCCAGCCCAGCGCCGTGGCCACAAGGCAGCAGCGGAGGGAGCAAAGCTCTGCCACCTCCCTTCTGCTCCTGAGCGCTGCCAGGGAGCGTCCTGAACCCCGAGGGGTGGCTGCAAGCCCCGTGCTCTGTTTGTTGTGGGGTTGCTACTGGAGCCTGTGGTCCAAGGGAGTTTCTCAGGCATGTTGGGGAGTCATCTGATACAGGAGGAGCCTGAGACAGGAGCTCCACGTTGCCCCTCGCCCAGCAGCGGATCCTGGCTGGTGCCTGCTATTTAAATCAACAGCAGAAGTGTCAATGTATCTGTGACATGTTTTTCAAGATGGCTGAGGAGACCAGGAGCTGACAAATGATTCTTCCACTTCTCCTGGCTAATTTTGGATTAGCTGCGTTTACCAACAGGTGCAGAAACATCCACAGGTCCCAAAATTCCTCAGTGGGTATCTTTGGGGTTTCCAGCACCCAAACCTGTGGAGGGCAGAGTGGTGAGCTCAGGTGTGTTAGTGTTCCATCCTTTACAGGTGTGTCACATATCATCGGGCATGGTTTTAAATGCCACCTTGGCTGATCTTTAGAAGGAAGCAACGCACCCTCTGCCCTTTGTTGGTGTGAACTGTGGATTTTGCTCGGTTTTGGCCTGGTGCTTTATGTCAAGGTGCCAAACGTACCCTGGGTTTGACCCAGCAGGGAATTGTGCTGGCCGCAGCAGCGCAGCTCCCAGCAGAGCCTGTGGGCACAGAGGAAATGACCCTTGGTACAGCCTGTGTCAAGCTGGGGGGAAGCTTGGTGTGGTGAAATGGATTTTACCATGATGAGGCACGTCCAGGAGCAGAAAATCTTCTGGTACAGACTCACAAGAGCCTGTTGCTCCCCGTTTGCTGCCAGGAGGGAGGAGGCCAGCAGCCACTGAGAAGTTGGATGTCCCACCAGATGAGGCCTGTGAGGCTTTGCCCCAGCATGGAGCAGGAGCAGAACAGTGCTTAGGGACATTCAGCTGCTACCTCAGCCCTCTGCGAGGTGTGTGTGTGTAAGATGCCATATCTGCAGCATTTTCTGAGAGCCTGTTTATCTCTGAGGCATTTCCAAAGAAAATACTCAATTTCCCTAGCTTTATGCTGGCAAAACTTCTGTGGAAAGGGAAAATGAAAACCAAACAGAGCTCCTTTACAGAGGGCTTGGTGCAGACCACACTGCTGTCCCATGCTGCTCACATGGCTGCCACTGCTGATGGGGACCAGGCAGCATTTACTGAATGGTTGCAATTTAACTTGGGGCTTTTCCCTCTGTGCCAGTGCTTTCAGTTCCTACCTGCTTGAGGGAAGGTGCAGTTAGGCTTCTTGCTATCTCTGAACCTCATCTCAAATCACTAAGAAGAAACATCATTTCCTCAGGGGCAAGCAGTCCGATAATTTTTCATCTTTTATCATGATTCCCACGGACCCTCTTTTTTGCTATTTTTTAAGATGTTAAGTCCCTATAGACCCAGAGCACCTGCAGCCTACTCAGGTTTGTGAGTCCTTTCTCATCAGGGTAGGAGCCCTGATTATCATCTCTTCCCCAGCATCCTCCCTGGGCTCCTGGTGTTTTTCTATCCCTCAGCACATAGCATGAATTCAGTCCCTGAGCGAATGTCACCAATGTAAATGACAGGGGAAAGGTTCGTCAGTGACTTTTCTAAAGAAATGTAATCAGTAAAATGATGCACTGTGAGGACACTGATAGAAGGTTTATTCTTGACAGCGTGTTGTACTCAAGGATGGCTGTTAGTCTGACTCCTGCTGTTTCACCTCAGCTGTACACAGTTGTGCTTGGTGTAAGGCAAAAAGGACAAAATACTTTGCAATCAGGTCTAGCCTCAAGATTTAATGTTAAAGGTGAGGATGTCGATAATTCAGAATTTTGTGGAGAATACAATGACTTTGACTAGCTTGTTTTCCATACTCCTTTACTGGGTATTGATTGAAGGAGTCTGAAGGAAAGCAGTGCCCTAAAATCAACATGTCAAGTAACAACACCATGAGAACAGAGCTTCCCAGAGCTGCTGCAGGCCTGAGCTGCCCTGAGAACTGTACAAGCCTAAGAAGTCAAAAGTATTGACCTGAATAAGAATGAGACCATTTTTGGCAGCTGAAATTTAATGTTGAGCCTGGATAAAAGACCTTCCAGTTCACTGGGCGTAAATGTGAATAACTTACTGTTTCTTGGCTGAAATCATGGTGTTAAGAGCAGGCAGCAGCATTACACAGCACACTTTTCAGTGCTGATTTCAATTTTGATACAGTCCCAGTGGGACTATAGAAAACTCTGCCCCATTATGTTTCAGAACAATGGGATCACTGCAAAAGAAAGACACCAAGCGCGAACGTGCCAAGCTGATTCCTTTCCAACCTCAACTTGAGCAAAAACATTCAGGAGCAAACATCCACAGATCTTGAGGTGGGCAGAACCAATACTCAGATCTGTGTGGTGTGACTCTTTTTTGGCCTTTCTTTACATTTGTAACCTAATTTTTGCAAGGATAACACATCACTTTCTGGGTTTCTGAAGTGCCTTGACACATCTGCCAGAGCCCTGAGCTGCTGTGTGAGCACTGAACACTTGCAGCACCATGAGGAGGTGTTGTGGGCTGGGATACTGACCCATCAGGTCCTGTCTCCAGTCGTGGTCACTGTTGTGAAGGTATAAATTAACTTTTAATGATGTTTGGATGAAGATGTGCATTTACACCTTCATGGACTCTTTCTGTGCAGATGTCTCACCCCCCTGGCTTCCAGCAGCTGAGGTGTCACTAAATGGTGGCCTTGTGATTAAAAGTCAGATTCCTCTTCCTGTATCCATTTTCAGAGAAGTTAACAGTGAACAAACTGGACATTCTAGAAAGATGATCAGTAACTCTGTAATCTGTGAGTCAATCCAGTTGTTGCCACTCTGTCAGCTTGGGGTGAGCCACCAGGTGCAGTGACCCCTGGGACAGGTACAGTCTCTGACAGCAAGAGAGAAACCAATGGGAAAGATGTAAAAGCTTTCTGAGTATAAGCCATCCTCACTGAATTATATCAGGAAGGTAATAAATGCTTTTGAGGGGTAAAGCACCTGGGAAAAAGAACTATCTAAACAGGGCAACACTGGCACAAGAACAAATATGTGTAGGCTGGCCATAAATATTCTTGCTGGAATATTCCTGGAAGGAGGTCTCTCTAGCCATCTGAGAGTATTTCTTTCATTCAAGGAGTACAGGAAAGAAACTGTTGGTTGTTTTTTTTTCCCCCCTAAGATGAAGTTTACTAGGTGTATAAGAACAATTATGTGTCTGCAGTGCTGAGGATCCCTTCCTGAGCTGTGCTCCTATTTCAAAGCATAAAGGCAAATTTTTGTCAGTTAATTTTTGTAAAGAACCCCCCTGTGCAGTTCCTTGAAAACCCAAGTGATAGTAAGTCCAGCTTTGGACAAAAGTCTTTAGATTTCCAATAACTTTTTGAGTCCGTTCAGAAGAACTGAGAGCAGCAGCCAGAGGGTGATGTACAGCACATCTCGCAGAGCTCACTGGCATCATTCTGCACTTTGCTTTTCCAGTGCTAACACTAGCGAGTCATTGGAAACTGGAATTTGCAAAGAAAACCATGTCAGTAGATAATAAACTGTGGGGAGAAGGTAGTAAATCTATCATGTCTCATCTTTATAAACCAAATTACTAAATCCCCTCAGAGGCCAGCATTGGTGGTTTATTCTCAGAGCTGGTATGGCTCTTGCTTTTCAGAAATGTGAATTTTCATCCCACAATGGGACACACTCACAGGTGTGTCCATGTGCTCCTGCTGTACTGGAATGACTCAACAGGAGTCAGAGATAGCTCTCTCTGCTTGCTGTTCTCTTCTCCTCAGGGTTTGCAGAAGCTTCTTCCCTCAGCACCATCCAGGAGCTCCTTTCCTCACAGGAACAGCACCAGACTCAGCAGACACATTTCAGAAGTTCATGACTCTGTCTCTAGGTCACCTTGTGCTTCACATCCTCCTAGTTCAGGCCCAGAGACACATCCACATCTCCTTGTGGACCAGTCACTTTCTTTCCTGGCTCTCTACAACTCACAATTATCTTCCAGGCTTTTGGCAGAGCAGTTGCTGAAGCAGTTGCCCAGTGTTCCCTCTGTGCCTTGCCCTGTCTGCCCAGATAACAGTCCAAACACAGCTTCCACCTGCTTTTTACTCAAAGGATGCCTTTGGACTTAGGCTAGAGCAGGCCAGGACTTTCACAAAACTAGCCTTTCATGAGGAGGGGAAAAGTTTTCCACTTGCTGAAGCTGAACTTCTGTGCAGGAAAATGCTGTTTCCAACTAAACTTTCACTGTAGCTCTTTGATCCAGAGTGGAATTTCTGGACAAAATTAAAGTTCACGTGAGGCCAGTTCTTTTGTTTTCTTTCCTCAAGATGCTTGGCTCCTTTGAACCCTTTGTTGCATCATGGAGGCACAACTGTGCCTGGGGAATCTCTCCTTCAATCTGCTCTTAACTGCTTTTTCCCTTTCTTTGCCTGGCATTTCTCATTCCTCTCATTGGGATGAGCTTCCCTCTGTCTGAAATTTTCTTCATACTCTAATTCTTCTTATCTCAGCTTTCAGAAGTACCTGCTTTAAGACAGGGTGAACAAGCAGGGTGGAACAGAGGATGTGGAAACTAAAAGGTCTTGAGGTAAAATCATTGACTGCAGACTTCCACGCCAAATACCTCTCTGCTCCATCCTTAAAATCTGAGGCTCAGTAGGTTTTCTTCCTCTTTATCTCCATAACATATTTGAAATTCCTATTAAAGTTCATTATTTCTCTGAAGGTACTCTAGCAGCATAACCATATCAATGCCACACAACTATCTAAGCTAATAATATTAGAAGTACACAAAGAATTGTAAACAGGCAGGTTTAAATTAATTTAAGCAGTCTCTGCTCCAGAGAACTGAATGTACAAGTCGTTGCAAGCTTGCAAGGATACATTGGAAGATATTTTGGTGTGCCTTTACAATCAGATTTCTTCCCACAATGAAACCAATTTTACTTCAAGTCCTGCCTCTTTGTATACTTTGTTGTAATAATAAATGACCCAGCCTTGGAGATGTTTATAGTTCTCAGTTCACTGAGGGTGGAACAGATGGCAGCACTCACATCTTCCAGTTGTTCTGAAAATGCTCTTGCTGGCTGTGGGGAAACATTGTCGGGAGGTGATCTGTGCTAATAAATATTTTTAGGATGTAGATGGATTTTAATGAATTTTTGTAGCCAGGTTCCCACTTCCTCTCTCCTTTTATTTTCTTGTTTCTTTTTATTTTTTTTTTCCAAATGTGCTGAAAGAATAAACCAAAATGCACTACATAAGTTATAAGCACATAAGGAAATGAGCCAGAAAGTGATAGGGCAAGTTTGAGTTATTAAAATCAGATCATACCCTGAAGGAGATTGCAGCAAGATGAGCCAACATAAATATACACTATATTTCTTTCATATGTCTTTGTTCCCCTGGGTGGCCTGCAGTCAACTAAGAGGGTAAGGGGAGAGAATTAGAATACATGAGTGTTACAGGATTCTAATCCAGCTGGTTGGAATCCAGGTCTTATTAACCAACTAATTTATATTCCTTCTCTGAACCAGAGGCTGATGTTAGTCTGCTGTAAATCTGGAGGAGTGACTATAATTCTGTGTTTTACTGAATTCAAGTCCCTCAGCCATCAGTCCCTTCTCCTCCTCTCTTGTTAAACATTCCTAATCCCCTAAATAACAAATGGAGGTTTTCAGTGAAACAAGACTGCCTAGTGATAAGAAAAGCCACGCTAAATTAAATGCAAATCTTGCACAGCCCATGTATTTTATGGGTTTGCAGACCTTGATCCCTGGATAACCTATAAAGGAAGGCTTACAAGGATTTTGAAAGAAGATGCACAATGCTGGAAGACGTTAATATATTGGCCGCAAGTACAGAGAGTGTTATCTCTTAAGATGTAGAGCCAAATTCTGGTTTTCATTAAAATGGTGAAAATATGGAAAACACTGCTTGCAGTGCCATCACTCAAGGTTTGCTCTTGATGTAATAAGAAACAGAACTGGTTCCAACATTAAGCCATCAGCCCACACAGAGTTAAGCTCTGTTGTTAGTCTGTGTTAATAAAGGTATAAGCCTGATTTTTGCTTGGGGCAAAAGTAAAGTCTAAACGTGATGTCCTCTGTGCCAAACACTCCAAAGACGTTGCCCCTAATGTGGCACCTTTGAGCATCCTGTGGGAAGCAGGGCCCAGCAAGATTGCTCCAGCACAGGAATAAACCAGGGGTGCCTCATCCTCTGCAAGGTCATGTTCCAGCAGCAGCTCAGGGCCAGGCTCTGGGGGTCAGCACCACTCACCTGGGGATGGCTGCCAGACCTTCGCCAAGAGGGAAACTTTGCTTGTCCCAGGGCAGCTCAAATGCAGGAGGGACTTCTCAGTTCAGGGGATTTAGGAGCTTGGTGCCCGAGAGCAGTGTGAGGTGAGCGTGTTCCGTGGGCAGGTTTGGATGCTGACACAAACCAGGGCTAAAGGGGAGCAAAGTCTGGATTCCCAAAAGGGGGGAATGCCTTGCAAATGGGGGTAATTTTATCTCAGCTTGTAAGTGCTGTGTGGGATCGGGCTGGGAGCTGCAGCCTGCAGGGCCCCCCTTGAAAGAGCAGGAATTATAGCTGTGAGAAGAGGTGAAGGCTTCTTTTATCCTCCATTGCAAATGCCAAGGTGTTGGCACCCCAGTTTCCCGTTTGAATGCTGGCAGTTCTGGGAGAAGCTGTTGGAATGAGCCCAGTGAAGGCACTGCAGGAGTTTGGGGCCACACAAGCCTCATGCACAAGGTGCAGCTCTGTTCTCCCAGGGTTTTCCCCTGCTGCTGCCAGCACTGAGGGCTGGCCCTGGATAGGAGCAGGACAGTGGGCAAGGGGGGCTCTGCACTCATCCTGCTCCATTCTGTGCCTGTGAAAATAAACAAACACGTGGGGTTGGGGAAGAAGCCTCCAAAAACTTCGCTCCCTTGTTTTGCTTTGCCTATCACAAATCTAAACACAATATTTTCTCATTCTTGGGCCCGTATGAATTTCTGACAGTACAATTGGGGGCCGCAGCACATTGTCTGGAGGAGCTTGCCAAGGAAATTGAGAGTTTGGTCAGCAATTGTAAATATCCTCCCCTAATTGAGTTTGTTTGTTCTGCAGCGCACGCCGGCGTCACAGGCTGTGGGACACCCTGGCACCAGGTTACTGGTGGGAAAGATCCGCTGCTCAGATAAGGATGGGAATAAACTCCACCCACAGAAATGCCACAGAAAAATCCCTGATTTATCCATTAATTGCTTTAAGGGGTGGTGAGTGTGAGTACAACAATGGGGTATTGACAATAATGTGCCTCGTTGGCAGGAAAAGGGCTTTCCCCTTACTCTGAGGCTTTAATGTTCTTGTTCTTGGAATTACAAAATGTTTGCAAATCCTGCACTAGCTCAGGGATGCAGAAGGAAAGACAAGTACCCAGCAAATAAAGCAAATGTTGGAATGGGTGTTTCCTGCTTGGAATGAAGCAAAATGCTCTTTTTGCTGTGAAATACACCCAGCAGCACAGCTGGGAGTCTGTCATGGAGTGACATCACCAATTATTTAGGGGGTTTTAAGGTTCTTTTTGTGACCTGCTTCTTATTTGTGATACCCTGGGTACTCAGCACATGGAAAGAAATCAGTTTGTGGAAGAAGAATAATTTTCAAAACCCAGACATAAAAGATTGCACATAAAAAGTAGCAGAAGCTGAGTTTCAGACAGCAAGGGCTGTGGGGAGGGTGGGCCTGGCTGCTCCCCCTGGAGAGATATTTGGGGAAACCTGAGACACAGTGACTGCTGGGGCTCAATCAAGAACAAGTGCTAAAAAAATTGCTTGACCCCTCTTAAGTCTTTTGAGAGCTGTTCCTCAATCAGAGGGCTTTTACCCCATTCTGTTCTCACTCATTGACATGATGCTGTACACTGTCTGCTGCAGGGGCTGGGGAATTGAGGTACAGTTCAAGACGACAAAGATCCCAAAGGATGAAAATCCTCAGCAATGGTCAGGTCTTGGGATATAATGACTGTGGGGCAGTGCTGCACTGCTGAAATCCAGGCTGAGCACCCCTCCAGGGCGTTCTCAAAAGCACCTCCTGCTTGTGCTGGCAGCATGGGATTGCTTTGCCTGTGGGAGAAAAGGAGCTTTTTTCTGTGCTCTTTGTCTTCAGGTGCTTGCAAAAAATATGAGTGCTGCAGGGCAGAGCATGCCAGGGGACACTGGCAGCCAGCAAGGAGCCACCTGGCCCCACACATGGCCAACCCATGGTAGCAAGCTTCAGCAGAGTCACTAGGGAGGAACTAGGTGGGATGCACCACAAGAAATATCCCTGGGGCTCTTGGAGCTAGTGCTGTGTGATCCCTTTGGGCCATCAGGCTTCCAGAGGCAGGATCTCAGGTCTTCGCATAAAGTCTGAAATGTCTTTTAAAGCGATTTTCTCTACTCCACTGTCAAGCAGGAGATAAACTTTTCAGTGCTACAGAAGTTGCCCTTTACACACAGTGGGTATCAAGCTGAAGTTCAGCGCTAACTCACACTGTTTCCACAACCAGGGCAAGAAAAAATTATGCTCAAGAGATGTTTACCTCTTGGGATTTAATTTCAATATATGTTCCCTTGCTAATGAGTCAGAGGTCCAATTCTGTTCCCTATTACACAGCGTGAACCTAGAAAGCACACCAGATATCATTCTCCATTAAATCAGGTTATGCTGTGAAAGCGAAGTTGTTCCAAATTTGCCAAATTTCTATAATTGAGAGCAGAATAGGGCCTGGCAGCTGAGCTGGCAGCAGTTAACTCAGTGCATCTTAACCAAAGAGACTGTGAGTAACTGGCTGGGTGTTTTACAGCCACTGGAAATGTTCTCCTCCTGGTGCACAAGGTGACTGGAAGATGCTTCAGAATGCCATGGTTTCTTCAAAGCCCTCATGAGAGCCTTTGGTGTGATGTTACGTACATGTGCTTGATCCCAAAACAGGGATGGGAACCTGTGGAAGTGGAGCTGCAGAAGGCCCTGAGCCATTGCCGTGGGCAGGACTGGCTGATGGTTTTGCTGTGCCAATTAACACTGGGAGCTCAGAGTGCAAACGTGGAGATACCTGAGCTCTCCAAACCTGCAGCATCCACAGGGTGGGCAGAGGTGCAGGACAGAGCCTGCTCTGCTCCCTGTAGCACTGGTGGGACTCTCACAAACAGGAAATAGATGCTGATGCAGATCTGATACCGTGGTGCTGTGCTGAGAGCAGATAGCTGAGGGCTGGGGGAGAAGAGGATGGGCACGTTGTGTATCCACTGTTCCAGAGGCAGGGCTCTATTGTTCTGTGCTGTGCAGAGGCTGTTCCCTGGAGGATATCCTGTCTGGACAACCCTGTGCCAGTCTGCTCTATGGTGGTGGAGGGGTGGATGGTCACCCTGGAAAGAATTCAGTAATGCCTTGTAAAAGCAGTGATTTATCTGCAGCGGTGAAGCGAGCGAGCAAAGTCTGAGATTTTTCCCCTCTTGCTGGGTTTTTGTCAGTGTGCCCATTATCCCTCTCCTTGGGACCTCCCTACAGGCTGCCAGGCACTCACAGTGCCATGCATGTGTGCAAGGATGTTTCAGTGTCAGTGTGCATCCCCACGGTCTCCTGTGGGGAACACAGCCACAGAGGGAAGCACCCAACTGCAGCACAGTGAGGAACCCCAGCCCAGGGTCTCGCTGCGTTCTGATGCAATTTGGAAAATGCTCTGGGAAGACCTTTTTATTCCAATGGAACTGACTTGTGAATGCCCTAGCTCTGACTTACCAGGTCTGCCTTGCTGGACATGAAAAAAACCCAGAATATTTAATATATCATTTAAGCTAAATAACACACCCAGTTGTTTTGGACATGGAATTCACTGAAGACAGGATGGTTTTGCTCTGCTGTGAGCCAGCATGGTCCTCAGCAGGAGCAGCTGATGAGACTCTGGGTAATTTGAGCTCCTTGCTGATCCTCTAACTCATCCCTTTGATTCTGGGGCTGCCATTTGTCCCAGGAGAGCTGTGCATGAGTGGATCTGGGGGTTCCCAGTTTGGAGGTGAGGGCTGGGATGGGATGGGACAGGAATAGGCCCTTGTGGGGTAGCAGCAACCAGACTCTTCCCATCAGCTCTCTGTAAACACAGGCAACAGTTTCTCATGAATCTTTTCCAGTGAAAAGTACAGAGCTGCGGACATCAGGATGTTTTCTGAGCCTATGTTGTGTTTTGCTGAAGCTTTTGTTTAGATTTTTTTTTTGTTTAGCTTTTTGTTTAGAGGTTTTCCTCTAAAAATAACTTCAATGACCTTCAGTGACATTCTCAAAATTAATGTGGTGCCCCATCTTAGAACAGAGGTGAAAACAGTTTCAGCATTTCCTCCAAATCAGAAATAAAATATTTTTTTAAAAAAAAGAAAAATTGAAACCTCAAAAATGTGGAAAATAATTTTGGATTTTTGAACTATGTTTTCAGTCAATCAAAAATAAAATGTTAATCTTGCCTCCTCTTTTCAAGTGTAGGTGCTGAAACTGCCAGGATGGAGCTGCTGTGGCTGTTGGTCCCAGTGATGCCTGCAGGATGGGGAGGAGAGGGATGAGCATTTCCATTCGTCGTTTAAGCCTCATTTTGTGAGTCAGGTCACCAGGACAGGGCAGTGCCCATCACACCATCCCAACTGCTGCCTGCAGGGATTTAACTTGGACCAAGGGCAGCAATTCATCTGCCTTTCCACACCTTCCCAAGTCAGTGGTCATTAAACTCGAGTGACCTGAACCTGCCCTGTGAGCTGGACTCTGGTTCCTGAGCAACGCCAGGGCTGTTGGAGAGGATCTGTTGTATTTACAGTTATAAATCACAGCCCAGAGCTGAGCTGCCCCACCAGAACTTTCCTTGTGTCTCCTTCCCTCTCCCATCCAGAAAAACAGATGGTTACAGTCCTCCCCTGCTCCTGCAGAGCTGCACAAATTACATGGGGGTGTGAGTGGGGAAGTCAGGCTTGCTCAGCTTCCAGATTTTACAAGAATCATCAAGAATTCAGCTTAGACTTTCCACAGAAGGGGAAAAAATCCTTTATTTGCTGCAGTTTGGCAAAAGTGAGAGGGGAAGGGGCACAGGGGCCAGGGCTGTGATCCTCCCCTGGGGCTGCAGCAACAAGGATGTTGCTCCCGCAGAAGTTTTAAAAGAAATGGCTTGTTTCAACACTTCATTTAGCTTCAAGTTCCTTTGGAATTGGCTTCTCTGGTTTTTAATAAGCTGAGAAGACTTGAGGTCTTCTGCACCCAGGTTTGATATTCACCAGAAACACAGCTCTTACTTGTTATAAGCATCCCTGAACAAACAAAAGATGAGAACAGGGCAAGAGTTTAAGTTCTCTGTTGGGGAGCTTGATGGTGCAGAGATGCAGGTCTCATGGGGGACAGTGCTGGGGATGGGCCACTGCTGTGGTCTGAGGAGCAAGGGGACATGTGGGGCTCATCTCCTTCTACCTGGCATGGACAGGGTACCACAGGTCTCAGGGCTGTGATGAGGTTGCTGCAAGTGCTGACTCATTTGGCAGCTGGACACAGCCCGTGAGTCACCGTGAGTCACATCCGCTGCATCTTGGGGTGCATCACTGCTCATGGAGCCTTTGATGTGAGCTATATGTATAATTCCTTGGAAACAGCTTCCCCTAATTAAATCAAAGGAAAAGCATCACTACACTTCAGAGCCTCAATTAGCAGGAAAAGCAGACTCCGAGCATAAGAATATCAGCTCATTTCTGGAGGGGGACAGCGAGCTCTGCTTCATGCAACCAGAAGTTTTACAAATGGCACTAAGTGTGGCAAGTGACAGGAGGAAACTGATCCCTAAAATTTTGTCAGTATGGCTTAGAGATGACCAGAGAGGAGCATCCAAGCTCAGCTTCTCACGCAGCAGCTCCTCGGGGGCTGCCACAGCCACAGAGGTGTGGTCAGGGAGGGTAACTTGGGACCTGTGCTCTGTCCCAGGGGCCAGCAAAGGCATTCATCAAAATCCCAGGGCTTCCAATTGGCTTTTGAAGAGATTGCAGACAAGTAAATATGCTAATTCACTAATTCAGCACTTAAGCACATACTTGAAGCTAGACAGCTTTTTAAGTGCCTTTATGAGTGGGAGCCAAGACAACAAGGGAACACAGTAGATCAGATCATTCTTCCCTGGCCTTGAATCAACAGCGACTTCAGCATGTCCAAGGCAACAGCCATCTTCAAATTCCTGCTCTTCCTTCCCCTCCCATGTGAGCCAGGGAGCCAGAGCCACCAATTTTGCTGCGCTTGTCACTTCCATGCTGGTGCTGGTGGCACAGCCTGGCCCTGTCACTGTCACCCTGGTTTTATCCACGCTATTGAATGAATGCTTTCCTAAGTACAAAAAGAAGGGAGTGACACACCTCAGTGAGAAGATGAAAAGAACATTTTCTTTTTGGATATTTAATTATCAATTATTAGTTTCATTGAGAAGAACCTGCACTTCATCCATCTCAGGCTCTTGACTCGGTGATTTTTTTTTTGTTGTTTTGGGTGATGGTTTATTTTGCACAGCAGCTGCTGGGAGGCAGCAAAGATGTAAACCCTGCCATAAATCTGGACTGTTGATCCATGGTGCCCAGTTGTGAAAACAGGAAAAAAAAAATCATATACTGGCTGCTTCATTGGCTCTTCTTTCCTTCATTTGAGGCACCTTCCTTTTGCAGTGGAGTGAAGCTTTCCAGGGAGATGGCTGCAGCAAGAGGAGCTGTGCATGAACTGAGATCAGCTCAGATCCTGACACTTTGTGTATTACAGGTGTATTACAGGGTATTGCTTTCAGTACATTTTTAATCAAAGAGGAAAAGTACATTTAACTGGGAAAGGTAAATTGGTCTCCAAACGTCACACACCAGGTGACAGTGAATTGTCAGACCATGCCACAGCTGATTTCTAAAGAGGAATTTCTTCAGAATGTAGCCCTTGATAAGGGATTTTGCTCCAAAAGGGAATCCAGAATTCCCTTTTAGCTTCTTTTCCTTGGGATATGTGTTGGTTTTACGTTGCTTGGGGCTTGGTAGTGGGGGGGCACAGGGTGGCTTCTGTGAGAAGCTACTGGAAGCTTCCACCATGTCTGGCATTGCCAATCCCTGGTGGCCCTGAAGATGGACCTGCTGCTGGCCAAGGCTGGGCCAATGAGAGATGATGGTAACAACTCTGTGGTAACAGATTTAAGAAGAAAATCAAAACAAAGTGGGCAAAGTTTTTTCCTCGCCAGAGAAGAGGAGGTGAGAACATGTGAGGGAAAAACATGGAGACATCAGGGCAGTGCAGAAGGAGGGCAGGAGGTGTTCTAGTCATCAGAGCTGAGATTCCTCTGCAGGCCATGGTGAGACAATGGTGAAACAGCTGTGACCCTGCAGCCCATGGGGGTCCACAGGGGATGCAGAGATCCACTCACAGCCTGTGGGGATCCACAGGGATGCAGAGATCCACTCACAGCCTGTGGGGATCCACAGGGGATGCAGAGATCCACCCACAGCCCATGGGGATCCACAGGGGATGCAGAGATCCACCCACAGCTCGTGGAGATCCACAGGGGATGCAGAGATCCACCCACAGCCCTTGGGGATCCATGGGGATGCAGATATCCACCCACAGCCCATGAGGGAGGTGCCCATGCCAGAGCAGGTGGGTGCTTGGAGGAGGCTGTGATCCAGTGGGAGACCTGGTGGAGGGCGGAGGCCCTGGAGAGCCAATCCTTGGAAGACTGCACCCCACGGAAGAGTGACCCCCACTGCAGCAGTGTTGGGAGGACTCCTTGCCTCTGGGAAGGACTCATACTGCAGCAGTTTTTGGAGCACCACTGCTCATGAGATTGGAACCACGCTAGAGAAGTTCACAGAGAGCTGTCTCCCGTGGGAAGGGACCCCATGGTCTCACAGGGGAGGGACTCCTCTCCCTGAGCCAAGTGGAAGAAAACCTCAGGTGATGAACTGCCCAAATCCCCCATGCCCTGTCCCCCTGCGCTGTCAAAGGGAAAAGGGTGGGAGGGGGTGCTGCGGGGAAGAAAAGGTGTTTTAAGGGCATATTTAACTTCTCATTATCCTCCTCTGATTTTTTTTAGCAATAAATTCACTTTGTACCTCCAAGTTGAGTCTGTTTTGCCCTTGAAGTGTCTTCTCCTCGTCCTTATCTCAACATATTTTATTTTTATTATTTTTTCTTCATTATTTTTTCTCTCCTCTGCCCAGCTGTGGCAGGGGAGGGTGAATGACTTTCATGAGTGCTTGGCATTTGGCCGGTGTCAAACCACGACAAATTCACAGTAAACACTGACAAGACGCATCAGTCCTTTCACCCTCCCTGGGGAGAAGTGCAGGAGGAAAAGTCATGTCTAGGAAAGCAGGAGGTGGGAATGTCTGGACATTTCAGGGTCCAGGTGTCTTCTAAGTGTGGCTCTGACCCTCAGGGGTGGGCTGGAATGTGGGGCTGAAAGTGGGGATTAAGAAGAGTCTCTAAAGAAGCTGCTTGCCCCATTTGCTTTGGTGTGGAATCCCAAGAGCCCAGACAATCTTTTTCCACCCCTGTTGCAACAAATGAGCAAACAAAAAAACCCCCACAACATAAAGTGTTTGGTGAGCAAGAGAAGTGGAGCAATTCATTGCCAGCAAGTAAAGGAAAATAAAATCAAATGGGCTTAAGCAGAAAAACAACACTCCGCATGCTTCTTCCAGAGAGACAGACACATTGTAGGACACTGTGGCATGTGAGTCCTGCCAGAGCTGGTGTGGGTTGTGTGGCTGTCTCCTGGCTGGCTGGAAAAGTCACTTCCAATATGTCTGTCTGTGAGGATGTGTAAATTATAGCAGGGAAGACAGCCTAGTCTCATTCTCAGCCCTGATTCAAAAGAAAATGATGTTATTTCCTACTCTGCTGGAATCCCTCTCGTTGCCACTGGTAAAATCCTCTTAACTGTTGGTGCTCAGGCTGTGTTTTCTGTGTGAATCTGGGAACTCAGAGGAGCCCCTCCACCCACCTTGGGGCTAAGAGGGGTTCTACCTGCTGTTTTTTATCAGATTGCAATTACACAGACATCTTGGTGGCTAGATTTAGGATTTTCTGCTAATAAAAGTGTGGTGATGTTAACAGGTTCATGATCAGAAGATGGGATCTGATTTACTGTATATTTCCCACTTTTTGCATGTTCTGGGAACACAACCCCAGGCTGGTGGTGCTGTGGGGCAGTCACTGCTGACATGGGCAGTGCTGCAGGAACATCCTGTGCTCCTTGATGGGGAGGGCTTGTCCTCCCTGAGCATCTCTTCATCCTCTGGCTACAGGCAGGAGGAAAATTCCCTTTGCAATGAAATGGGCTGAGAAGCAGATGTGACTTTCAAGAACACAATCAACACTTCAGACTCAGCCTACACATGGCTATTGTTTGGGGTTACAGCAAGGTGTGTGCTTGAGGCAGGGCAGCTGGACTGGATTTTATCCTGGGTTCAGGAGAACCCCAGACCCACTTTATTAAATCCACTGAACTTTGTTGCAGGATCAATGTCAAAGTGAAACACAAGCAGGTTTGCTGAGGTTGCCATGCTAACAGCCACTGTCTTCTGCTTGGGAACAAATGTTTGGCCACAAAATACATAGCTTTTACGGGTGTGCATGGAATTACCAAAACCACCCATTTATTTATTTATTTATTTATTTATTTATTTATTTATTTATTTATTTTTTGTGATTTTTCCAAATGTTTTTGCTGCCTAATTTGCTGCAAAGTGCTGGTGCTGCAAGTTTGGTCTCTCCAGGGTTAAAAGGAACGAGTGCCTTGTGCAGGCTTTCGTACTCTCCTTCACTGAGTTTGTGGTTGTTGAGTTCAGCATTCTTGGTGTATCTGTTTTAAAGAGTGATTCACTCCTTTTTGCTCAGGGCAAGCTCAGTTTCAGCCAAGAGCAAGCCAAGGAGGATATGGGTTTGGTTTTGCAAAACCTCATCTGTGACTTTCAATTTCCTACTCCAAGCCCAGAACTAAAGGGTGGCTGGGGTCCAGCTTGCAATTTATCTAAAATTACTGAAAACCAAAGCTGAGGTTTGGGAATGTGGATCTTCTTTTAACCCTCTCTTGCTCCATCATTTTATCTTCTATTTGAAGAAAGAATAAACAGGAGACATTCTAAACGACCATCAAACACTAGAAAACTTTTGATGGCATCATTTTTGATGACATGCCCTTTTCCTGATGACTTCCAGCTGGCTTCACCCTTGCAGAGCTCAGGGAAGTATAACTTCTGAGAGGTCTCAGCCTGGAGCAGATTTGCATCTAGAGCAACACGAGGGTGCTGGGTCTGTGATGCTGGTACTGTCTTTTTTCTTGCCCAAGGAAGAGCCTGGGCTGTCCCAGGGGACAGGAGGGAGCACTCCTAAACCAAGCCCTGCAGCCTCTCCCCAGCCCAGCCCTGCCCCTGATAAACACAGGATGTAATTGGGCAAGGGGACATTGTCCTATTTTATGCCTGGGAAACAAGGCTGAGAGGCAGGAACAGAGTGCCCAAGGGGACATGGCAGAGCCAAATCCCCAGTTCAGGCTTTCTGGCTCTTTTTTGTTTTGGTGTCAGGGCCACAGTTTGGAGGGGCTGGAAGGGAAGACTGATTCCATCGCTGTCCAGTGGCAGGGGAGCAGCACTGTATCCTTCACCCTCCCACACAGGCAGGCAAAGCCCAGAATGATCCTTCTGGCTGTTTTCCCTGTCTTTCCTGGGCACGCTCCTGCTGAGCAGAGCCCTCCGTGCAGCCCGTCCCAGTGGCAGGGAGCAGCTCAAACAAAAGGGTTTGTGTCAGAGGATTTTGTTTCAACTTCAGCATTTCAGCTTTCCGAGAGCCTCCCAAACACAGAGCTGCAGTGTCTGCGAGGGAGCAGGAATGGAACATCTGGTAAAGGTTAGGGTCAAACATATAAATGGGGGAAGCACAGCACATTTCATTAAAATACCCAATCTGTGACGTCAATTAAACTGATCAAGCCCTTCTGCCTCGCAGTTAGGGAACCATTAACTTTATCCAGTGGAGAGTGTTTATATGGAAAATATGAGGCCAGGAAGTCTCTCCTGATTGTGATATTGAGGCTATCAAAGGAGCTCGCTCTCCCTTTTTTATTTTTAATCTCTACATGTTGCTTTTCCACCCAGTTACAGTAACACCATCCTCTTGCCTGGCCCCTGTGGGGTGACATTCACCATCTCCACACCAGCCAAGCTGCTGTTGCTGCCTTCTGCTTCTCCTGGGCTTAGATGCCACAGGAGCCTGAGGAGCCACTCTCCCTTGTCCTGTTTTGCACGGAGCTGTGCGAGGCAGCTTCCTACCACACGTGCACAGCTTGGCCACTCTCCAAAGTACACTTGGAAGTATTAAGATTAGGTTTAGGAGTGTAATAAAAAATAGCTTCCATGGGAACAAAATTTCTGTTCTTGCAGTTGTTTAAAATGCAGGATACTCTGTCTGCATGTGCATAAAATGTCAGGGATTGATGTATGATACCCCGATGTGCTCACAGGACACCTGGATTTGTGGGGTTTACATGTATAAAATGAAAGAGTTCATGTTTTTCTCCAGTAATTCTGGTTCATTCAAAGCCCGTTCAGTTCCTGCCAGGCAAAATCTTGATCTCTGTGCTCCAGGAACAAAAAAGGAGCTGCCATTGAAATACTTGATGACAGTGTCTGGTTCTTGGAAATCTGACCAAGGGTAAAACAGGCAGCATTTGCTATGTGCCCAGGGAAACCTGCCCCTCTCAGCTCCTCCACACTGCCCTGCAGCCTTGCTGTGCTGTGGATTGGGCTGTCCTGGTACCCTGCAGTCAGGCTGGCATTTCACCCTCACGTACTGTGTTCAATCACCCATCCAGTTCATGGCTGTGCTAGGAACTGAGCACACCATCTCTGTTCTGCATCCATCCATCTGAGGCTTTAATCTTCTAGCCAGGCCCTTATATCCTCCCTCGTTTTTCTGATGGCTGCCTATCAGGAAGATTTTATCTTTTGTCTTAAATCCTGGGTGTGTATTTCTGTTGCTGAAGTTTTTCACAGAATCACAGAACCACAGAATTAACTAGGTTGGAAAAGACCTTTAAGATCATCTAGTCCAACCTATGACCTAAAATATTTACATTTCCTGAAATACTCTTTCCTTACAGAGATGGTCAAATCTCACCCACCTTACACACCTTGGCTGTGTTAGTCGTGGGTCAAGTTAGCCTTGGATTTCTTGCAGAAAAACCTCCAAACCAAACTCTTCCTCATTGGAGAAGGGGGCTCCCTGCAAGTAGGGTTTTTTCCTTCTTTTTAAATTTGAAAGAGCTTTTGTTTAACTTCTGACCAAACCCTTTGCTTTCTGTGACCTGATCTCAGACAAACCAGCTGGGAAAACATAAGAGCTGTAAAAGCTGCAAAACAACTAAAGTATGGACAAAACTATGAGAAAAAAACCGGGATTCTTACCCTGCAGCTGGGTGGTCCACATGGAACCTGGGGATTGCATTGAGTCTTCTGAAACTTAACACACCTCTGAGCACAAATACCTTCTCTGCAGGATCAGCCACCTCATTTACCTCCTGTTACAACCTCAAATTTTTGTAAAGCCATGTAGTACTGCTTTAAAATGCTGCCCTTTGTGAAGCTGAAGGACAAACACTGGAGGATGGATAGCCTCATCTGAGCTGTGAGAATTGCTGTCTTCTCAGGAAATTTCAGTGTTGGATCTGAAAAACACACTTTGGTGTGAATCCAGCCCAAAAGTATGGCTTTGTTCTATCAATCCCTGATGGCAGCACCTGTGAATATTGCCATGGAAGACTCAGGGATGTAGCACCCTTTAAATCCTTGCACTGTCAGACACACTCATTTAGGTGGGCCATTCCCTTCCTTGCTGAGGAGCTGTCTGTGTCTGCTCTGGGGTTTCTTGTACACACCTTTGTAGTCCAGGGCCAGAGACTCGGGACTGGTGTAAGGTCTGGGATAACAGACGTGGGTCACTCTAGAACCTCTGTGTGTCTCCCTTGAAACATCATCAAGGGCAGATGGGCAGCTCCTCTCCCCTCACTGCAGCTTGAACATCCACTTGACAGGACAAGGCACAAACCTTATTTTCAAAAACAAGTATGTGAAGTTCTTGAGGTCATGATTCAGGGTGAGTCAACCAATGTGCTGTGTTTAAAAAGCATTATGGTATTCAAAATGAAATAATTTTTCTCCTTTGAATCATGGCAGTCAACAGAAGTGCCTCCAGACCAGAGCCAACTGCTAGTAATTGGATATTTAATTTGTTTTGTGTAGTTTAGCACTGAGTCTCCATGTTGTCTGAACAAGCAAAACCAAAATAAATTTTAAAATCTTTCAAAGTCAAAAGGATTTGCCAAGTCTGAGAATATTATTTTGTACTCTAATTAGATGATTTGTCAGAATAAGAATGAAAAAAACTCTTGGCTGCTCTCAGTTTAATGAGGTGCTGCCCGACCCAGGACAGTGCTGATGGTGGGGTTCACACTGGTGGCTATCAGGAGGCTCAGCCTTCGCTGCCCAGGTGTAGCCCTGCTGTGAACTGAAGTGCGGGCAGTGAAAAGGAGGTTGGCATCTCCCAGTCTAATCTGACACAAAGCTTTCTTTTCATTGTGGGCTGCAGTTGCTGTGCTGCTGGAAAATGTGTCATTGACTCCTGGCCAGAGATGGCACATTGCTGACAGTCTGACCAGAACACCTCTGTCCCAAAGGATTAGCAATCATTAGAGCATAGCTGTGACAAGATCTGCTGAACGTTAGACAAAAGACAGGTTTGTTATTTTAAACTGAAAATAGATGTCCCTGTACAGTGAGGCGCTCAGCCCAAGAGCATAAATTGTTGTATCACCCTCCCTTTTCACAGGGTGATACAAATGGTGGATTAAAGCTTAAACTTCTAAAATTTCCTCTTTGGCCACTTTTGCTGCATGAAGTTTGCTGAGCAATTTCTAAAAGTGTTGGAACTCTTCTCAGAATATCATGCATTTGTGTCAATTTTGTTTCTGATTTGCCTCCAATGAATGACCCACAGTATAGTTAAATGCTTACTTACCTGGAAGCATGAAGTAATTTTATTCCCATGTGCATCAAGTTGGCCATCTGCTTGGAGATTGGCAAACCAGGTCCTCAGCAGTCATGTGGAGACAGGAAACTCGTGATTTTCCAGCAAAACATATAATATTCTAAGCGCCTGCTTTGAGAACAGAACTCTATTTTGGCAAGAGTTCACACAGGTTCGTAGAGCATCTTAGGGGTTTTGGCCAATTGAGCTCAGCTCAGTTCACCCTGTGCTTGTGAACATTTTCATGGGCACCTTCACACCATCCTGCCTCCCCCTTCAGCTCGGGGCTTTTTGGATACACTGGACTTGAGTTCAGTTTGGATACACCGGACTGAGATTTCACTCAAAAAGGCCGAAATACCTGGAATGCATTGACAAGAACAGAGAGAAACCAGAATGCCGAGACAATAACAAGATGTCCAATGAATGACATCAAAACTTGACTGAAGCTAAGTCTCCAGCTATACAGAGCCAGCAGACAGATGGGAACCACAGGGGAAGCCAAGAGGGAACAGCGAAGAGATAAGACAGTGGCCAGGAAAGAACAATGCAAAAATTATTTGGATTAAGTTTTCAACAGAAAACCATGTCTGGTGCTGGTAAACATGAGGAACATGGCAGGACTGACTGCAGTGCAACTGCTGGGTCTGGACAAGAGGGACAGCCCAAGTGTTAGAAGGAGGAGATCAGAGGCCTAAATGTCTCAACAGCAGGGGGACATAGTTCCTTCCTCCTCAGAGAGGAAAGTCTCCCAGGAAAGCCCCTTGCTGCAGACTGGAGTCTTGCTGCTGTCTGAAGGAACACAAACTAACCAGCGGGTGTGGAACAAGCAGAGACAAACCAAAAAATCCTGGTGGTAAACAGAGTGGAAGTGGGTGAGGCAGGAGACAGGATTCAGTTCGGAGTGACATCAGTTATTTATGACCGTTTGTGTCCCCATATCTTATATCTCAAAAGGAAGGCAGAGGCTTTGTCCTCAGGGGCCGGTTATCCACGCCCAAGAGCGGCAGGGCTCCCGTGACAGGGACCATGTCCCTGAGATGGAGCTGGAGCCACCGTGACCCTGTGCAGGGACAGGGACAGCAGCTTGGGGTGTTGGACTGGGGACAGTCTGCTGTCACATCCAACCTTTCCCTGTAGGCAAATGAACCAACTTGCAGAAATGTGTGTTGCTGTGAAGGAGGGAAAACAGGTGATAGCGAGGATTAGGTTCAAGCATTGTGGGGATGGAGCATTCAAAGAGTCCATCTCTACTCAACAGAACACTTTGGGATGGGCCCACTTTGGCATCAAACAAGTCCTGCTGCCTTGACTGAGGGTTAGGTATAAGCTTTTTCTATTTTTCTGAATCAAGCCAATGCTGTAAAAGCTGTGTGAACGTGAAATCGGGGAGAGCAAAGCCAGTCTTGCTCTATTTTTCATATTTGTTCCCAGAGGCTTGTTGGCAAAATTGTGCTCTGTGCTGTTACAAAAGAACTCTGGGACAAAATTATTTGAATAGAGAGCTATAAGTGATAAAAATCTGTTTATACCACAACATCTCCAGCCAAATGATTGACGTATACATTTCTGTCCTTCCATTGATGTAACTTCTCAATTTCCTGTTGGTGTCTAAGCTTGATTTATTTTTCCATTTATTTGGGTTTTACAAAGAGCACTAAAGAGCTTGGCACTTGGGGCTCTTTTCTTTTTTTCAGTTCGACCCTCTTAGTCCTCGATCACAGCATTGTTTCTGCAAACAATGAAAAAGAGAGATGGAAAGAACAGCTGTGAACAACTGGTTTGCTCACCAGGTGTCTGACTGGTATTCAAGTATCCTCTTTTGAGGGAGGCCTGTATTCCCTGAAAACAAAACAAAACAAAAAATTAATTCAGAGTTCACTTTATTTGCTGCCTTCACACATGATATGACACAGATTTGCAGATCTGAAAGAAGGCTGAAAAAGCAAAGTGAACAAGAAAAGTTGCTCCAGGAAACTTCAGGGTTTTTTCTCTCTGGTTGCACCCCAGCTGAATCAAGCAAAGAGCTCTGCAGGGCCTCTTTAGGCAGATCCTGCCAAGTTAATTTTAGAGACTTCTTTCTCCTAATCTAACTCCCCTCTGCCTCACTCACCTAAAATCCTACTCAAAGCAGCACTCAGGAGCCAGGCCTGAAGATCTCTGGTTTTGAGGAAATGACTGCTATGATTTATTCTGCCAGCAAACATGCTCACTGGGGCAAAGACCCTCTCCCCATTCCCAGCTCACAGAAGTCCCCTGATTCCTAGAAAAGCAGCTAGTAATTTTGCCAGTCGTCCCAAGGGTGCAGAGTCTCGAATACAAATCAAGAAAAAGCAGACAGAATTTAGGAGCAAAACTGATTTATTGCCCACGGATTGGTAACATGATCTCAGCAGCACTCCAAGATGCCCCAGGAATAGTGATGTACTCCTGACATCCTGCCCCACAGAGGTTTATTCAAGGCAAACAGGGAGAGGCAAACATACGTATGTCACCCTGAGGGAGGACGCACAGATTTAGTGGCAAACAGAACCAGGAACTGTTCAGCAGCTCTGTCTGCAATGGCAGAAATTGGTGAGCAGCACTGCCCAAAGCTAGAGCCTTTAGATCCCCTCTTGCCCCTTACAGCAGCTTCTCCTGGATGTTTGTAGCCCCTGACTTTTCTGGGAGGGTGCTAGCACCTATTTTCCTCTTCCAGGCCACAGCTGGAGAGGTGGGGAGGTCACCAAACCCAGCACAACCCCAGATCTGGGTATCCCAAGTGCTTCTTGCTACCACTCCAGCTGAGCCACACCTGAAAAATCCTCATTTACTAGAAATGAGAAGAGAAAGAGTATAATCCTTAATCTCCATAACCAATAAAACAAGAAGCTATAGCTCTCATTTGTGATTTCTCAGATTAAATGCTTTACTACCTACAATAATAATCTGATTTCTGACAGTTACAATTAATTCATAGCCTCCATTCAGCTAAACACACACACCTGAGCAGAGCACTGTGAGCACCTAAACCCATCCCAGCTCAGCAAAGTTTGTCAGCATGGACTTCAGGGCCAGGGAAAGAAGGGAAGTGTATCCTTAATATTATTTGTGCAGCACCAAGTCAGAGCAATGGAAAGGATAGGATACTTTATATGGAGTAGTTTTGATTTTGATAGAAAACTCGGGGTAAGCAAAAAGTGTTTCATTGAATTTGGTGCAAGCATGTCTACATCGCTAATTTTATATCTGCATCATCTTGGTTGGCTCTTGAGTTATGAGACAGAGGACAAATCAGGCAAGGAGCCCAGCCACAGCAAAATTGAAACCCAGTTTGACTCAGCTTCACCCATTCCAGGATACTTGCACTCAATATCAAGCATTTCATGTTTTTTCCTCCTGTTTTTAAGTGATTTCATCATTAATAATGAGAAGGAATTCACATTTGCATGGACAAGGACAAGCAGACTGACTAAATATCTCACAGCACATCAAAATAGATTTGCCATAGTTTGAGGTAATTGAGCTTTCAGGGGAAAGTTACTTAGAGGTGAAAAATAAGGATATTTCCTTCCTCCAGGTATTAATCTTCTATTACTTTTCACCATACAGAGTAGCACTGAGTAAAGTGTACCCATGATCTGTTGATATCAGCCCAGTTATGTTGATAAAGTTGTAAGGATTTATCTGACGTGATTTATCTGACATGAAGATTCAGATCACCATTTTAAAATCAAATAATGAATTTTCTCTTTCACATCAAATCTTTCTGGTTAGCAAAAAAAAAAAAAAAAAAAAAGGTCAATTCAATGTTAAGCTATTTTGTATGAACATTCAGCATCACTTCAGTTACTTCCTACTGGAGATTGTGGAAAGGATTTCTGTCTGACTATCACACCTTGTGACCCCACTGGTCTGGGTCAAACCTCTAACCCATCTATCCCTCTGTAATGAAGCATCCTGGACTTACACACACCCTCTAAATTAAAAGTGGGTTTTTTTGCCTGCAAAATCCCTATCCAAAGCAAAAATATCAGGGCACCAAATCAGCTCCTTTAGGGTTTTGCGCCTTGTAGCATCAAATAGAGCCAGTTCTGGTGCTAACAGAGCCCTCCAGAAGGAAGTGGGATAGAAGCAAACACCAGCGCCCCACTTCTGCTTGAATAATCTCAGCTGGGCAGGGGTTTGAGAGGTACATCTCACCTGGAGCCTGAGACAAAGAAAAAGTAATCAAGGAAATATCTGATCAGCATCTGCCACCTCATGGCAACTGCTTTAATTTTCTTGAGGACCAGATCCTCTCCAGCTGAGACTTTTCTAGTAAGCTGATTTGCAATAAAGAAAATGGGATATAAGTTAGTATGTTTGCTTTCCAGGTACTAGGGGCTGTAAGTGGGAAGTGTTTTCATGGATGTGGTAGCAGCAGTATCTGCGCTTTTGGGGAGAAGAGTAGAGATCAGTAGGCAAGGTTTGTCAGTTTATCTGATAAAACCTTAGTCTTTGTTTTGAGCTCCTTTTAATTTTTATTCAACATGATTCAGGATATGCTTAACCTCAGGTGCCAGCTGTCTCTCTCACCTCTGTAGGAGCATTCACAGTCTCAGAGCCAGACACTTCCCTGACCGATAATGTGTGTGGGTTTGGGGTCCCAGGGAGGCACGGAGTACAAATAACTGATCAGACCCATTCTGCATCCTAAGAGCTACTTTCTATTTCATCCTTCCATTTTTTCATCTTGAATTTCTATACCGCTCTCGAAATCAGCATTTCCGCAGCTGTTTGCTGCTGCTGCAGAGGTGAAGCACGGAACAGATGCACCTGTAGGGCAGGAAGGAGTTTAACCACTGCGGCAACGCTTCCCGGGAGCGAGCAGCGACCGCGGGGACTCCTCTCCCCCTGCGGGTGCTGGCAAAGGGGTGACACCGTTGTCCAGAAGAGGTTAAAAAGCAGAGGGTTCCTTTCTGACAGGCGATGCTCGGTGCCAGCGGGGTCCAGCCGCGGTCCCCCGGTGCCACCTGCCGGGCCCGGCTCGCTCCGGGCTGCTCCAGAAGGAAAACAACAGCTCCTACGTGTGGCCGGCCCGGGTCAGGCCTGGGGAGCTCTGGGATGGCTTAAAAAACCGAGCTGGAAGGAGACTGCAGGGAAAACCAGCGAACCCAGATGTAAAGTGGCGCTGTCACCTGGTACATTTTGAGTTCTGCGAGTTCAGGTCTCTGGTGCTGCTGGCTTCTGTGTGTGCCTCACCTCCTCTTTTTTTTTGTGGTGCTGGTGGATTCCAGCTCCCTTTCAGCAAAGTTCTCAGATCCATTGCATTATTCTTGCTCTAGGGAAATACACAGGCAATAGGAGACGTGGGGGAGTAGAGGAAGGAGTCAGGTGCTTCTACACCCCGGCAGGTTTTGCGCTAAGGGAAGGCATGGCCTCAAAAGCCTTGGGCTACATCCTCACGGCTGTACGGCCCCTCTCAAACACTGCACTCTTCAAACAGGCATTTGGGCACTCCAGAGGGGATCAGTGGCTGTGGCTCTGCCCTTGGTGGCTCCACATGAGTGTGTATCAGATCTGCTTTCCCTGGATTTGCTCTGGGCACCTGGTTTGGACTGTAGGTACTGGAGTAACTGTGGCTCCTAGGCACACCAGGTTTCTCCCTGCGGTCCTGAAATCTCTGCAATTTCCCTCTTAAATTATGACTTGTATGAGGAAAGCAATGGGCTGGAGCAGCTGCCTGCAACCTCTGAGTGTCCACCTTCCCCATCCTGAGCAGCAGGGACATGGCAGGACAAGGTGTTACGCTGGTCTTGTCCTTTCTGACACCCCATCTCAGCCTGTTCACTCTTCTGTTGGAATATGCTGGTACTGCTGCCATCCCTATTCCCCTCTTTCTGACTGCAGCTGGATGGAAATGATTTCTCTTCGACAGGCTGTCTTCAGCAATGACACCGTGGTTAAGCCAGGCCTGGCAGTGCCGGCTCTTCCTCTGGCTGGAATGTGGTCACGCCATGCCAGCGCTTCCCACAGCACACCAGGCTCTGCTGACACCTCAGCCCTCAGCTGGGGAGCACCAGGAGGGGAAATGATCTTGGCTTCCATGTGTCTGAGTCCAGCAGAGCCTGAATATTCTACTCTGTTCATCTGTGTGATTCCTCGTGTGCTGGGTCCCCCTTCTGAGCTGCTGGCTTGGGTCTGCCAGCCAAACAGCTCCTGTGAGCAGCCCTGAGCTGCTCGGAAGGAGATGGCACAGCAGGGACTTAGTTTTAAACTCCTCTATGGGGTGAGACAAGGTAATTTCTGGCAGACTGATTTATCTTCAGCCCAGCCATTCCTTTGCAACTTGTGCTGTTGTTGCACTCAAAATAGAGCTTTTATAGCTCCTTCCTACCAGAAACTTTTTTTTTTTTAATTCTCTTTTTCTTTCTGATTGTAGGGAGGTTCTTCACTGTTTCACCACCCTCTGAACTTTAATACTGTGAAATTCACTGTGTGATGGCTTCAAGCAAAAATTACAGAAAATACCTACTTCTCCCTTACATGCATCTTTTTCCTCTTATCTCTCATCCCAGCTGGGCTGGGTATTTGCAGAAGAAAAGGTGTTTTCTGTGCAGAAGTGTCTATAAACTCAGGTGGACAAAGTAAGAGGAAGAAAACTGAAGGAAGGACTGAGTGTGGAGTTGCACCAATGGCAGCTGCTGGCCTTGGGTCTCCAACCAGGAGTTCTGGCCCCTGGGAAGGCTTTTTGTCAAACATTAAATTATGGAACACTGGCATAAATAAATAAATAGGGCACTCCAGCTAATCCACTTTGAGAAGTTATAGTAGAGGTTTTGTGCAACCCACTATCCCTGCAGCCTGGCACAACTGGTGACAGAGCTGGTCTGGCCTTTGAAGCAACTGTAGCACAGATGATTTTTGGAGTTCCAGGGAAAATGTGTCCTCCAGGTGCTGTCTCACCAGTCACCAGACCCTCCTCGAGGCAGTGCTTTGCCCTGACCATCTCCTGGCTCTGCTTGCCTGAGGAAGCACACACACAATATCCTGAGCTTTTCCCAATCCTACAAAACTCCCAATACTCTGTGTCTTGGGAAATGTGTTCCTACTCACTGCAGAGCTGAGGCAGCTCTCGGTACTCCATCAGGACATGTGCAAACAGGAATTTGAGTGACTTTTCTATAGAAAAGGGTGCAGAGATAAACAGCCTGAGGAGGGTGAGATGCCAAAAGCTGCTGAGGGATGGTCAGTGATGGAGTTGAGGTCCCAGGATGGCCAGGCAGGGGAGGACTCCAGGACACTGATCCTAGGAGCAAGGCCAACTAGTTGGGGTGAGGCTCCTCTATAAAAAGCTCCAGTGTGTGTGCAGATGAGGTTCCTGAGGTGCTGTGGTGCTCCCTCTCCTGCAACGGGGCTACTGGCAGATGGTATTAGACCCTGGCAATCCTTGGGCACAGGAATATCAAATGGTGAACATCTATGGTTTGCCCTGGACGTGGGCTGGGAGGAGGAAATAAATGGTGTTGATGCCAAATCCCTTCCTAGGCTTCAGTTTCCAGCACACTGACTTGGACAAAGGCTGCTGGGAGCCACTCAGGCTGGAAGACAGGAATCCTGGGAATACAGCAAAAGCATAAATGTGAGATTTTCCTGCAAACCAGGCCCTGGGAGGGGGTGTCTTGAAACTATCATCTATTTTCACCCTTAAGAGAATGTTTTGAGATGCTGTGGAGATATAGAAACAGGAAGGTTTTTTTCTCTTCAGGAGACCATGTCTGCAACAACACAGTAGGTGCTGTGGTGATGTAGTACCAGATTTTAGATTTTGAAAAGTCCCTCTAAAAGCTGGCATGATGCCTATCTAAACTAAACACTTTATGGCACGTATCTCCCTGCTGCAATGTTCGACAGTAATCTGAAACAAAGCTATTGAAGTGGAGGACTTTGGAGGACACAATTCAGGTTTGGAAACTCCATAAACTTTTTTGTTATTGTTGTTAGCACAGTGCTAAGTCCAGAACATAAGCCGCCATTTGAGGAACAATTTAAAAGATTTAATATAAAATCCTTTCTCTGTCTCAGCATGGTAGCTATATAATATCTATTACTCTGGTACTGATCTTTTGTAGCACGACATGATTGAAATTTAAGGCCATGAACCCTATTGCCCTTCAAATGTGCTGGTGCTTCTGAGAATTTTGGAGGGATTTCCAGAAGACTTTCAGTTTCCCAGCGAACACTGAAACCAAATCTTAGCTCCCATTGCCATTGCTTTGGACAAGAAGTGCATAATGAGGAGCCTGTCTTGAAAAAAAACCCCTCAGCCTCATCTAAACCACATCTGACAGCCAAATGCTGTGCTTCAGACACAGCATGTGGTGCGTGACAGGCACAGAAGAACAGGGACACACAAATGTGCATCCTGGGTGCTGTGGGGTTCCCTCCTGCTGCCAAATGTGCCACTGACAGTGCCAGCCTTGGGATTACTCCTGATACAAACTTCTCCTCAGCTAAAGAGCCATGAGGGCAGATGGTGGGTGGGGGATGCAGCTGATGTTGACCTTAAAACGAGTGGCATGTGTTGAGGTGGCAGGATGGCCCCATGACATATTTCTTACAGCTTAGACATGCCAGATCGGATTCCTGCTGACACGTAAAGCCCTCTTCCACAGCTCTGGCAGTGCTAAGAGCTGGGACAGCCTAATCTCTTCCTAAAAGCCTCCTGTGCTGTAACCCAAACCTTGAAGCTTTACATGGAGACGTGAGTGCACTGATGTAGGGTCTGTGCAGCTCCTTGGCACCATCCCCTGCCCTTTGTGTCTGCCTCTCTGGTGTCCTGGACATCTCAGTCTTCAAGCAGCTGGGGTGGTCTCTCCCCAAGCACTGTGTCGGTGACACGCTGTGACAGCTACAGCTGGTCTCTAGCTGCACAGAGAAATTTGCCATAACCAACAGCAGCTCCACCAGCCCAGCTCGTTAGAGAGTAGAAGTCAAGTCCCCGGCTATGATAATGACTGGGGGAACTCAAATGCAAACCGGCCCCATTGGGTCACGAATGCAGGCGTGTCATTGGCCAGTCAGCTGGGTGGAGCTAAGGACCCAACCAATCAGGTACTAAGCCCCTCCCAGAGGAGCGCCCTCCAGTGGCGGTTGGCCGTTGCTGCGTGACCTCGGTGCGTTGTGTCGCGTGCCTCTCCAAAACTGCGACGACGCGCGCGTCACCTCTGCACGTCCCAACCTCCTCACTGGCAGGGTTTGGGCTTCTTTTCTTCCTGCTAAGGTCAGGATGAATAATACTTGAGAAATGCCAAGCTCGAGTCTGGAATTGGAATGTTTATTATATCTTATCTATTTACAGTATTTACAGGCTCACGAGCCGTGAGCTTTACTAGCAAGTTAGGGAAATGAGATAAACTGGAGTGCTTCTAACTCTTTCTAAGGTCTTTTAAGTGATGATTACCCAATACCAAGGTGACACCTATATTATTTATGTTTCTGCCCCAGTAGTGACCACCCAAGGCCCGCAACGTGGGCCTTTTTCACCCAATTACAGAAAACCGCCTAAACCCACGAAGAAGAAGGTGAAGAAGAAGGACTTAGACAACACCAAAAGTCCTCCATCTTGACACATATGTATTACTATATACTAAAATCTTAAATCTAAGTTTCTAGCATTCCAACACCTCACCAGCTTCAGAGACATCAATCTGGGAGGTACAAAAGGCACTTGAAGGGTTTGTGCTCCGGGGTCTGGCTCTGCTGCCAGGCAGGGCACGGCCACTCACAAACTTCACCCTCTTTTCAGCAGAGGGTCCACACAGGAAAAAGAAATTAGCAGCGCCCAGGCTACAGAAATGCTGCTGTTTTATTGTACCTTCTCACATGTGTGAGACTCAAATGAGACAGAGCAGCCTGTGGGAAGCAGGATCCTACAGAGGAATTTGTGCAAGGACTGGCTGGGCAGTGTGTGACAGCAGTGTGATGTGTCCTTGTAATCCTGATAAGGACCTGGGTAATAAACATCTTTAATTCACTTTAAAACACTTCTGTAGCACTAACCCAGGGCAGAAAGGTCTCAGTCAAAATCAGAATCAGGCTTGTGAGATTTTGAGAAAAGTTACCTTGCAAAGGACTTTCTAGATATTTCTGTATTCATTTACTAATTACACAGCTCAGGTTGTTTTAGCCCACAAATCCAAACCCACCTGAGGAAGGGAGGCTCTGCAAAATGCCCGTAGAGAAAACTAGTTTGGTACCTGCCCACCCAGGAAAGAGATGGTCTCTGGGCAAGGGGGATGTTTTCCTGTTAATATAGCAATCAAATTTAGCTTCTTCCACTGTAGGCAACGTGGCATTAAAAGAAGAAGCTTAAGTTATTAAACTGAGCTGCTTTAATCGTCCGGTTCGGGGAAATCCTTTGCTACAGGAGACCTGAGGATTAGTGTATTTTTACCACAAAGCCAATACATCTATTCTGATCAGTTAGCACTTGCTCATTCGTGCATATGAAACTTCATTCTCCGGGTTTGCCCTCACTAGTATGGGACCAAATGGAGTTTTATTTGGAGATTGACCCCGTTACCTTGAATCTCATCATTCTGGTATCTAGCTATGTCATTTTGCTTCTGGTTTTCCTGATCTCCTGCGTGCTCTATGACTGCAGAGGGAAGGATCCCAGCAAGGAATATGCTCCTGAGGTCCCTGCAGACACCCAGCCGCCAATCCGGCTGGTGGTGATGCAGCAGGGCTCCCCTGGCACTCGCTGGGCAAAGGGACTCATCTCTGCCTACGAGAACCCTGCTGATCTGCCTGGGAAAAGGACTACAGTTGTGTGAGGGACCCTGTCTGGAGCTCCAGTTCCTGCCTCTCTGCTATGTTTACTCTCCGTGTACAGAAGGATAACGTGATCCCCAGGTAAGTTTAGACGCCAATTTATTTGATGCAGTGTCATTGCTCAGGGGATCATTTGATGTTGAGCTGTGCTCTGCATTGGTATGAGCTCGCAGTTCTGCCTGCCAGCCATAATGAGACTAATTTCCATTTCTGCTGCTGCCTTGCAGCCCACTGGCAGCCGGCAGCAGTGATGCTGTTATCCTCTCAGGCACTGATGAGGGGCCTTAGTTTAATCTCGAGTTGTGCCCGGTGCAGTTATTTTGGTAGGGACACAGTGTTGTTCAGAGCATCCTACTCCAACGGGCTGAGCTGTGCTGCCCCACAGCCTTGGCTCATCTTCCTCGGTTGTGCAGATGACCTTGGGGGACTGTTTCCACCTCCCCAGGGAGAACAGAAACACAAAGGACTTTCAAAGGATAGAGATAGTGCCTTTCCTGTAGAAGCCAGCTGCTGCTCCCATCAGAACTCAATACCCTCCATGTGGGCTCCCCTGAGGGCAGTGCCAAGCCTGTCTTGGCACTTACTTTCTATAGGTAGAACACAAACACTTAAGGGGCAGAGCACCCTTTGCCCTGCACAGATCCCCTGACAGGATACAATATGCTTCCTGGAAAAGCTGGGTGCAATGCCTCCTGCCCAAAGGGAAGCAGGAACTGAGGTGAATTTATCAGTAGTGTGAAACAGAATGTCACCACTGTCCACTGGAAGAGGAATTTCTGACTCCGTGTCCTGGATTTCAGTGTCCATCTCCATGTGTCTGATGCCCTGAGCCTTCCTTCAGCTGTATCATCTTCCTGCTGGGCCACATCAAGGCTGTTATTTTATCTCCACTAAATCTAATGTTATCTGCATCAGGTCGTGCTATTCCCATAATTTCAGAGCTATAAGCTAAAGGCTTTTTTGGTTAACAAGTTTCTTCTGCATCTCGCTGGTTTTCTCCCTCTGTGCTCTATGGGATGTTTGACACTAGGTTATTGTGTCCCTCTGAATAGTGTTCAAGTTCCTATATGTGATATTATTTAAGTACTGGATTTTAGCTGGTTATTAGGGGAAAATTAGCACTGGACCCAGACTGTTGCAGGTGCCTATCCCATAAGCTATTTTACAGAGTCCTACAGAAAGCTTTAGTAAACACAGTGAGATTTATTACCTGTGACAGGTGTCGTGGATGACTCACTGGATGCAGTGGTCCTAATGCCTTCAGGACAGGCATTTTAAATACTTCCAGAAACTGCTGTGAATTTGAACCACAATTGAACAAAGCTGTTGGCTGGATTGCAGGGTTTGTACTCCAGCTGGATAGGAACAGTCTGTCTGTGCTACATTCTCAGATGTGCTGGTTTCTGCATCAGCCACAGAGCATCCTGGCACTGGCAAAGAAATCTCAAGAGTATCTTTTTATTTAACTGTATTTTAAGAAAAGGAGCCAGAATGGTTAGTGGTTTTTCTTTTGGTTTCTAAATTCTTGTGGGTGACCCCAAGTTTTGTTTTCAAGCTGTCCTTTGCACCCGTTGAATTATGGATTTGCCTGGTTTGGGAAGGAAGCCTGAACTGGAAGGAAGGTTCTTCATGGGTGGGTGCTGGAGTAAAACCCTTGATGTGATGAAACTGGTAAATCAGAAGTTGGAGCCATGATCCTCTTCCATGTATCATGCTGAAGTAACTATGTTGAATGTCTTCTTTTCGTTATTTAGCACTGAAAAAGTGCAATTAGTTGTAGCTGATTTGGCAAAATGTGGCAGTGACTGAGCTGCTTGTATGTTACGGCTGCTGTCATCCACACAGGGTGGGTGATCTCTCCTTGGGCTCTCCCATCTGCCTTCCCTTCAGCCTGTAATCTCTTTAAAGCTTTTTTGTGTGTTTATGTATCATTTAACATTCTAGGAGCCTTCTTGGTGATAAGGGATCCCTGGCATTCGAGAACAAAAATAATAACCTTTGTTAATAAGACCTTGTGGAGGGACTAAAAAGAGTTCAAAAATACCACAAAGAGCATGGCACAGCTCGTGTGACACCAAATGCCACAATGCCAGCAGAGAAGCTGCGGCTCTTTGCTGAAGGTCACGCAAATAATGTAATGACACCATGTCACATTGCCATATCATTGCCACTGTTTGTTTCTGTAGGTAAAACAAACTTGCAAGGCTGTGTTAATAAATACTTTTAGATAGCTGAAATTCTACAGATATGTAGTTTTGTGTGCATTAACCACATATCCCTGCCTCCTTGAGGATCGATGGCAAAGCTGCTGATTTTGGCAGGGTAATTTTTCTGGCTTAAGCTTTAGGAAGTTGTGCCTGGGGGGACTGCGGGCACAGGAGCAGTTTCCATTGTTCACTCATGAGGAAATTTGTCAGTTGTGATAGTTGGTGGACTCCGCTCCAAAATGGAGGTAAAAGCAGCAAATGATACTTTCCTTCTGTTAGGAAGATAAACATAGGGTAAATCCCTTTTCAGAAAATGAGAAGCTAAAGTGCATCAGGACTTTGTCTTCCCAACAGGAAAAAAAAAATAGCTTTCTTAGTCTTGTCTGTACTAAACCAATATTGGAGTGTTTTGCCTTCCTAAGCCAATATTGGAGTATTGTTTATACTAGACCAGGACTGGAGTATTATTAGTGGGAGAAAGTCCTTGAGTATGTACTGAGAATTCCAAGTAATCAAATCTCTGTGAGTGAAATTACTGCTTTGGGGAGGTCTCTGCTGCCATGCTTTATTTAATGACTGTGTCAAGACTGATGCATGCAGAAGAGCTTTTATCAGGCCATGCTTGCCAGAAATCAGCCTTGAAGCTGTGTTCCTTTGAGTGCTTGCAGTCCTCAGCCATGCCATTTGCATCATTGTGAGAAAACAGGGATGAATACTCCCACAGCAGGGTTGTTGTTTGCATAAGTTGTGTGTAAAATGTGAATCCCTTGCTGGACTTCACACAGTACAAAACATCCTGAACCAAGCTTTGCTGCTTTCTATCCCAAACTGAGCCATGCAGAGGAGCCCTGCAGAGACTGAGCTATCCCTTTGGGACACCTGCAGCATCTTCCAAGCCCTGTCCCACATGGGGAAACAGCAGGACATGGCTGTGGGGATCCATGGATTCAGGGAAAGAGCTGTTGTGCAGCTCTTTGCACATCCACTGAATCTGACTCTTCCGTCCCTGTTCAGTTGAGGATGGGTTTGTGCCTTGCTTAATCCTGCCCATGCCAATGGAGACGTGCTTTGCCCAGAGGATTAGACAGGATTTTAAGGCCAGGATATCCAGCACAGAAATCCTGTCCTGCAGCAGGTGCCCTTTACAAATGAATCAGATGTGGGTGAAATTGTATTAACATTTATTCATAAGCAATATGAGTTTTGAGAATGTTGGATAGACATAGAGGCATTTAGGAAATACACTGAATTCCCCATTCTGCCCTTGTCTTATGCAGCATCCCTGGGCAGCTCCTGTCCCCTCTGTGCTTTGTTCCATGTGGCTCTGGTTAGTTTTCTCTGCTCTTCTGCCCTCTGCACTGAGATTTCTCTCTTCTTAGTAATTTATGCAGTTCATAAGGGGCTTATCGTTACAAAACTGGCACACAGGGGCTGCAATTGAATTTCAGGCCACGGACTAACTCCAGTAGGATTCAAAAGAACAAAATAAAATATTCTCCCACAAACAATGCCTGGAGCAGGTGGATCAGAGAAGTCAATGAACAAGCCACATTAAATCTGGGCAAATCCTGGGCACAGCCTTACAACACCTGCTTTGGTGAGCTGTGGTCACCGTGGCACATTGATATCTGTAGCTCTTTGATTCGAAGGGAACTCAGGCTGCTGGGAGGATTTATTGCTGTTCTGCAGGAAGCAGGAATTCGGTCTGCACTGGCTCGTTTACAGTTGGCTCAGTGCGCTTTTAAAGTCAAAAATTACCGCTTCTGTAAAGCCTTTATTAAAGGGTTTTACAGAAACAACAGGAAAAAAGATTCCTAAATTTCTCCAATATTAATTCAAGTTAAATATGTCATTAGATTCACTGAAAATTCATCTTTCATGTGAGGCTGTTCCACTGTAAACATACTGTCTAGGCCTTCAGATTTCTTTTTAAAATCCCTAGTAAGCCACTACATATAAGTAGAGGATTAGTCCAGACAGACTAACCCATATTTGCCAGGGAGAATTCTTTCCCATGCAGTGATTGTTTTGAATTTAAAAAGGGGTTAATCTTGTCTCATTTTTTTGCCAGCACATTGTTTCATCCTCTCATAGTGCTTAGTGTAGAAGCACAGTGACAGGTCCAAGTCAAACCTCTTGGCTGTAAGAAGAACTTAAGAATATTTTTTACTGCCTAGAACTGCATCACCTTGAGTTATCAGTCATCCAGCTTGAGTGATGTTGGTGCTTTGGTGGGAATGCCAGGAGGTAAGAACTGATATTGGGAGTTTAATTGGAAATACTGTTCTTCCAACCATGAGCCAATGCTGCTTTGGGGAGCCTTAGAACCCATTTGCCATCTTTTAGAGGGATCAAACCCCACAAGCCCAAGTCTCCTGAGCTACCTGTGTGCCTTTTATATGGCAAAGCACTGACATGGGTCTCCTGGCCCTGCTCCAGCCTAACTGACTTCGGGGCTCTCCCAAGTGCTTGAGTCCCTGTGCAGGATCTGTTCTGTCAGGTGGGCTCTGGGGGTTGACACTGAATCCACGTGTCCTGCTGGAGCAAGGATGTGCATGTGAGGAGGGTGGGAGGCATGGGCATACATGTGCTGGAGCCTGCTGGTGGCTGCTGCCCCCAAGGAAAGCAGGTGGGCTTCTGGGGCAGCTCTCAGGGCTCTGAAGTAAAGGTCTGCCTCTTCACGCTAGAGTACTGAAAAGCTAAATTAATTGCTTAAAAATAAATTGCTCTGACATCCACAGCAGAAAGCTATCTGACTTAACTACTAGAGAAAATTATAGCAGAGTGATAAAAAACCAGGAAAATCTGAACAGCTGCCTTCTCAAGCTTCTGTTCTGGTCCTGCTTTAGTTTCCTTACTTCCTCCTCCTCAGGTATGCTGGTTTCCTTGGAGACACTGCTCCTTGGTTTTCCTGTCTAACACTGACACTCTTTGACATTAATGTTTCAAAGAGGCATTTCCACCCTAAAGTGACAAATTAGGGGCAGTTTTTGGAGGTAGATCCTTGTCACAAGGCATCAGAATCCAGAATCTGATGGTTCAGCCCCAGCTGGGGATGGGTCAGTCTCATCCCAGATCTGCAGCAGATGCTCTGTGTGAGCAATGAAGCTGTGCCCTAGTTTCTCCATCTGTTAATGTCAGTAATAATTGTTACACAAGTGGGGTATAGGGTTGATTTAATTAATATTTATGAAGGAACATGAGATCCTTTCACGGGTGGTGCTACGAAGAAAATGTTAATTATGAATGATTATATATTTGTGTCTCTTCCTGAATGCCTAGAAGACTTGGACATATTGTTTAAGCACTCTCATTTTGCACTCCTTCAGTATTGGGCCCACGTATAGCTCTTTATTACTCTAAAAATACACTGAATTTAACTGCTATTGACTTCAGCATGAACAAGGAATATAGGCTTAGCATCCACCTTTATTTGTAATAATTATGTTGCCTAAGTAATCAATATCTTTTTTTTTTCACTTCATTACATAATATTTTTCACATTCTATTTTTATCTCTGCCACATCTTTCATGTAAAATAAATGTGCAAATTCAGACAAATTCTAGGGCTAAACCTTTCAAGAAAGAGGAGGGAAAGCAGGGAATATCCACTTTTGCCTACTTCAAATAACAACCCCCCTGAATTTCTGAGAGATTAATGGGAGTTGTCTTAAGTTCATTGCTGGAAACTCAGCACACATAAAGAGAATATAATGAGCATAAAAGGTGGATTGAAAAAATCTGTGAGTAGCAGCAGGTGATTTAATGTCTATAGGTGCTCTGTCCATTGGGTAGAGTCATGGCATCTCATACCCTCTGCAACAACCAAAAAAAGACAATATTTGATGGAAGCATATTATTTATGCTTATTACAGGTCATTTATTTCCTATTCTCTGCATTTCTCCTCTTTCAGGAGCATATTAAGCACAGATTTGACACAAGTCACCCAGTTGTTTCCTCAAAAAGAGGAAACCTACAGTTTTTCCTTCCCAAAGAAGAGCAGACAGCAGCAGCCTGGGCTTGCTGGAGGACAAACCCTCCACCTGCCCTGAGGCTGAAGGACACGTCCCCTAGTGAGACAGAATCTACCCAAATTTCCGCTGTCCCCCGCGGGGAGCAGTGCAGGGCTGTGCTTTGCTCTCTGAAGGGCTCACAGCAACGCTTCCTTTAAATCATTTCTCATCAGCCACCAGCAGCTCTGCAATTTCCAGCCCTCCAGGCAAAGCAGGCAGGTCACCAGGGCAGGGGAGGTGTTACGAGCCCAGGGACACTGGAGGGAAAGAAAAGCTTTTTACTGAGATAGGAATGGTATTTTATCACTTTTCAAGGCTTTAGATTTAGACCTGGTTTACACTGGAACCAGAGTGGTTTAATAATGGGTGGGTGTTTTTATTAATAGCAAAAAAAAAATTGATGCTGCCATGATTATACCAGCAAAAAGTAATTTGACAATAAGCCTTATTTTCCTTGCTGAAGCAATGTGTACTAACTTGGCAGATAATCTCATTAATTAATTGAAGCTCTATTTACAATCGATGGAGAGAGACAGCTTGTTAGGGACACGCTATCCAGTCTTTGCTAGTGCAGACAAGTCTCTGTAAAGCTGCATTTTTATTTATATACATATGCTGAATTGAAAATCGGGGCATTGCTTGTAAAGCCAAGTGTTCTATCCCTGGAGAAATGAATAGAAGGCAATTCTTTGGCATCAGGAGGCTCCGTGTTTGTTTTGGGCAGGAAAGCTGGCAGGGATCCCAATGCTAACTCTGAACATCTGAGGAAAAGGCTGCTGGAAAGAATTATGTTGTGACGCAGACAGGGGAAAGCCAGGAAATTTGAAGCCAGGACAGAGACTCCTTCCTTAACTCATTTTGGCATAGAAAAAAAACATTGTTAAGTATTAACACCGCATCTGTGGGATGTGTATTTACAAAACGTGCTAGTGCTTGAGTTCCCTGGGAGGAGAGGGGTTTTCACCAGTTCTTGGTGGTAGAGATTAGAGAGCTGCTGGGACAGGTGGCAGTGGTAAGCCATGACTGAAGGACAAGATAGGGCTCTTCACTGTCACATCCATGTGTTTTTGTAACCGCCTTGGCAGGGTTATTTGGCCTTGGAGGGGACATGCTGCTCCCCCATTATTGCCTCTGGAGAGCTGAAGGGACAAAGAACCCTTTTTTTTCCCCTTCCAACTAGCTCTGCAGGCCAGCAGATCCCAAAGCTTCCCTCCTCTTGTGAATTTGTGCTCTCAGTATTACAAAAATCCATCTGTTTGTTGGGGTGACAGTTCAACTGCCATTAGGAGAGTGTAAGATATCATGGGCTGGTTAATGGGATACTGTTTTGCATATGGATTTGCTGCTCTTCCCCTCTTGCAAACAGAAAATGCTTTCCCTTCTTCAGCTGCTGAAGGTGAACGTGTGCTTTTATTTCATTGCCTGTTTGCTTTTCATGTGCAGTGAAAGAAAGGATGCCCCAACCTGAGGTAGAGCTCCCAGAGGAGAGGGCAGTCATATTTGAGGCAAGGAGGCAAAGGTCCCACCACCAGCAGGGAGGTGGGTGAATGGTGTTTAAAACTTCCCCAAAAGTGGCCGAAGCCTGGCCCACAGGACAGAGCTTCAAAGCACGGTCATGCTGTAGGGCCGCCTTTTCCTGCTTTGTTTAACAGCTGCTAGGGAGGAGATGACCATGTTTTTTCTGTGCCCTCTCTGCTGGGAAGTATTCAGGGTAATCTGGAGTAAACAGATGTTACAGCAGCCAGATCATTTCCTTTTTTTTTTTTTTTTTTTTTTTTTTTGAAGTCAAGGCATACTGATTGGATGAAATGGATTAAGGCAAAAGGCTTAAACCCAGGCTGTGCTCTCATCATGTGAGAGTGAAGAATCTCTCTTGTGAGATACTTCTGAGCACAAATTCTACACATAGCAAAATCTTGCCCTTACCTGGACTGGAGCAGGGCCAGGCTTTTGCTATGAGTTCTTTCCAGGCAGGTGTGCAGCAGCACTCACCTGCTTGCACTGTGCAGGGCAACCTTGGATTTCCAGGTACTTCCCATCCTGTGCAGATGGCTGGAAGTAGAAGCTGGGTCTTGGCAGCTCCCTGCCCATCCTCAGAGGCCCGTTCCCCCAGGATGAGCACCAGAACCTGGCTGGATGGCAGGAATGCATGTCCTGAGTCGGGCCAGGTGGGATGTGTGCTACCAGTGAGTAACAGTGCTGTGAGCGTGGGCAGCTCCTGTCGCTGCATCTTGTCAGTGCAGAGCTTGAGAGCATCCTTGGGTCAGAAGCATTTCGCCATTCTTGTTTGACTGAAGTGCCACCCTGTCAGATTAGCTCTGCTCCTACAAGGCACCAGCTTTTCTGTCTTAGCAGATAAAGCTCTGCTGGCCAGATCACAGCGTCTCAAACTCCCAGCATAACCTGCCAGGAGGCACCGAGGGCTCAGACCAGCCCCGAGTTCAAAGGGGCACTTTGGGCTTAGACCTCCCAGTGAGCCTGATCATGACTTCAACCTGGGAGATGGGGACACCAAGTGCCCCAGATGACCAGAACAGGGCAAGGCTGCAGAGATAACTGGGTTTGTAGGTGCAGCCCTGGCTGCTGGCACAGCACAGGCTGCTCCTGCGTGTGGTGCAATCAGAAAATCCTTTAATGCTTGGATGTAAAAAACTGAAACCATCCTAATGCATGTATCCTAATAAAAGATAATATAGAATGCAATAATGTAGCAACCCCATCGGCTTCTCTGGATGCTAGCCCCATATTATGTATAAGGCATGCACACAGCTCCACATGCTGAGACCTGTCTTTGTGCACATAATTACAGGTTCTTGCATAAAGGCTGCAGATGCTTCTATTTTAACCCTGTATTATAGTGTCTTAAATTCAATACTGAAGTCACCCCAGCTCGATTCTCATTCTGCAATGCAGGAGAGGCCCCAAATCTGCACGGGTACAACCACAATTTCTCTTTGGCTGTCACATTTCAGAGCCTCCCTCAAGCCACAGTTTGGCTGCTGGATGTGCTGCCCCAGCTTTCTACCATCCCTCCCTGCTTTCAGATCCAGCTCCTCTCTTACTGCTGGTTTTCACACTCATTTTGTCACTCTTTGTACAACAGGACCACTAATTGGTGCAGCTAATTAACTGTTAAAAGACAGTGTCTTGGTCTTCAGATCCAACCCATGGATCTGTGCAAAGCTTTCCTTAGGGACAGAGGCAGCTACAGCTTTGAACACCCTAAACTTGTGACATTAGAGCTGCACCTGGGAGATTCAACTCCTCACTCTAATTTTCCTTTGAGGGCCTCAAGCAATATTTTTTTCTTGGTCAGAAGTCAGGATGCTTTTTAGTGGACAGATGGCATTTTTCAAGTAAAGATTGGATGAATAAAATCAAATATTTATTTCAATTTGAAAAAAAGTAATTTGTCTAATCAGACTGTCTTCCTCTGGCATCTACCCATGGAAATACAAACCACAAAGTAGCAAGTAACAGCTCCGGATTTTACACTGGAGTGCATCCCTAAGAAACTGAGTGTCCTGTTGAGTACAGATTTCACTGGGTTCCCAGGGCTTGCTTTCTTTATTTGAGGTTTGGTGCAACAGCAAAAACCTGCTGCTTTGTTTCTTTTGAAGAGTTTTGAGTAACTTGTTGAGTAACTCTGCATCTTCAGAACTGGGGTTCTATGAATATGCCCCCAGGAAACTTCCTGTGCAGAGGGGATGTGTAACACCACTGATCCAGCAGCTCTGGCTGCTCTGTGCCCAGCCAGGCCAGCTCCTGGTAACCAGACCCTTGTTTTTCATCAGCCCAAGACCCCATTTCAGACAGACCTGTATACAAGCTATAAATCATAAGGTCTTTTCTTTCACTTCCTTTTGCATAATGGCAGTCCTATTTTCCTTTAACAGTGCAGTAATTTCTAATTTGATGGTGGTTTAATGAAAATCCTGCTGTTCTTCTCCCTGGAATTTGAGAGTCAACATTACAAAGAAGTCCTTCCTTGACCTTTCCCTGTTGGACAATCCTGGAAATTAGAGTGTCTTCATTTTAATGAGTTCAGAGGATTGGGGAGTTGCAAGAAAAGAAAAATCACCTTCAAAAATACCTCACCTCCTCTTGTGAATATGTCAGGACATGTTTTTAGATGCAGAGCTCTTACCTGAACAGGCTTGTTCTCTCCTTATTCTGTGGCTTCTCCAGCTGAGCTGTTTCTTGGCTCCAGCCTGTGCTTTATGATGCAAGGCCATGTTGACTTTGCGTGAAGTGTGTTGCAGTGTACAGAGCAGATTTGTAAATCACCCCAGCCTTTGCTCCCCTCTCTGCCACTTCTGCAGTCCAGTCCAGCTGGCAAACCAAGGGTGACCTGCCTCTGTGTGTGTATATAAATACATATGGCTGTATATAATACATAAGAATATATAATGATATAAGATGCAGTATAAAGACATCTCTGCAAGGCTTCCAGGAATTCTGTCAAACATGGCAGGGCCATCCTAGAAGTGAAGTGGAAGAAAATGAACTAAATAGTTCATTTTGGATCTCTCCTGCCCTTGGATCTCTCCTCTACTTAATTCCCTCCCTGTGGGTCCCCTTCTTGGCCATCTGAGTCTGAGCTGTGCCTGGTGATGTTTGAAATTTGGGTGATGTGGAGACAGAGCCCAGCAGCTGCAGTGCTCACCCTGGATGGGACAGGATTTCTGCCTTAGAGCCAGAGTGATGCTGCTCTAGGAGTCATGGTTTGGGACTGTGTACCCACAGACTGCAGGAGTTTGTAAATGAAAATAAAATATTTGCCAGCAGTTGATTAAACTCAGCTGGAATTTTTTTTTTTTTTTTTTAACCAAAAATCTTCAAAACTGGCCAGGCATCTTGCTACCTTTCAGGGTATTGAAAAATTTCCTTATTTTACCCTTTTTGTTGAGTGAGATGGTTTCTTCAAGAACCAGTGTTATGGGGTCAATCAGATTTCAAGCCCAAGCTCATGGCTATGGAATTGCTCCTCTTTTACATACCTAAGTGCCTGATTAGAAATTCAGTCTGCTTTCACAGCCAAAGGAGAGGGTTGGGTATCTCCAGAAGATATTCAGCTCTCAGGTGTATTTTGTTTCCTCTGAGGTGACAAGACACTTCATTTGGGTTCAGTGAAAAAAATATGTTTGGTCTCTACTGTGCATTTTGGGTTTCTGGTCCTGGAGGTGGTGTAAGCATAGCTGTGGAAGATTCTCTGCAGCTCCATGCCTTTGAACAAGTTTGCTGTGTGAAAAATTATAATTTGTATAGGCTTGAAAGCTGTATAAATAATAGTGGTTTTTTTGTGCTACACCAGTGCTATCTTGCATACATATTTATTTAGTAGTAAGACTGAAAGCTTGGAAGAGAACTGTGTTTGCAAAGGGATGTAATGGCAAAGGTTTCCTTCTCGTGTCCATGTGCAGCACATAATGGAGGCAGATATATAATGGAAAATATGTAGGAAAGGTAATTTACTCTATCAGTGTCAAATACCCACACAAACCAGCCTGGCTCAATATTTATATTTGCAGAATTTATTAGCACAAAATAAAAAAATAAACCATAGTGAACATGAAAAACCTGCACTGGAATATGGGAAGAGAGACATCAAAGCTGTCCTTGCTGCTGTGTCAGTGCATTTATCCAACACTAGTGCTGAGCACTCCCAGACCAGCACTGAACAGTTTGGCTTCAAGCTGAGTCAAGGTGGGAAACAACAGGCATGGTTGGTTGGGGAATCAGGGTAAAATCTGGAGCAGCCATACTAAACATGAACGTGGTTACATGAAGGATGAATGTGCAAATACAAAATACCCTCAGGCCTTAAATCATGAGAGTCTTGCAGTGATGCTGCCCCAGGCCAGGATTGCTCTGCAGGGCAGGACCTGCCATCAGCCAAGCACTTCTTTGATTAAAGATGGATTTTTCCTACACTGGTTTTAGCCCATTTTTAATAAAAAAAAAAAAAAAAAAAAAAAAAAAAAAAAAAAAAAAAAAAGAAGATGGGTTTCACTGCCTCACCTGAAGGACAGCAGAAAACATGGCTCGCTTCTTCAATGCTGCCTCAAGTCCCAGTGTAAGGAAAGTGATTCCAATTTCCTTGATCCCGTAAGAAAGTTTGCTATAGCTCATGGTTTCTCACTGTGGCCTCTCTAGGGAGCTGGGTGGTATTTTTCCAAGTGGAATGGTTAGAGGATACCAGCTTTGCCGCTATAAAATGAGGAAAGCAGCTGTAATTTTTGCAGTCAGGTGAATACTGAGCATGGTCATGCCTGAGTAGGGACCTGGTGCTGTGTTCACCTGGCTGTGGCACAGTACAAATTAGACATGCCTTGTCTCCCCAGGGATTTTACAGCTATGGAGCTGAGGCACATTAATTATCCTGCCATCAAAACAAACCTTTCTCCCGTGCTGAGGACAAAGCTGCTGCTGGGAGCTGGAATAACAGGGGCTGTGTGAGGTCAGGGTGGAGGTGAGCTGGCAGAGCTCCCTGGGCAGGCATGCGGAGTGGCTGCCCACATTCCCCCGGGCTTAGATCAGGCTGTGGCCCCTGCTAGCATATCCATTTTTGACAACAAATAGGAGCAGCTTTGCCACCTCCTCTGTGTGATTGTTGACAGAAGGATGGGCATTGTCCCATTCCCCTCCGAGCTGGGAACTGTGCAGAATTTCCAGCTGGAGTAGACACATCCTCATGGTGCTGCTCTCCAACCTTCCTCCAGCAAACCCTTGCTGCAGTGGGTAAATTGTGACCAAAGCAGAGACTCTGAGCTGCTTGGCTTGGGTTTTCACATTTCAGGATAAAAAGCAGGATTTGGGATGTAAAGCTGTGCAGCTAATGAGCTGGAATAAATGTCCAGAGAGCAGCCCTGGCTGCACTGGAGTCACAGCTCCCAAGAGAGGCTGAGGGTCCGCCCTCCAAGCCAGTCAGAACAGCTGGGTCATTCCTGCCAGGCCGTGTTCAGTGTAGAAGGCAGGACTTTTGGAGGCAGCCACAGTCATCACCCATAGCAAAATTTAATGAACAGCCAATCTTTTTTGGCAGCTTTTTATTGCAGGGAGGGCAGAGGGTTTATGTGAACTAGATTTGTGAAGGCAATTGTACAAATATTTGTTCTCTGCTTCTTAGCAGCAGAGGGATAATACAAACAACATCCCCATTTAAGGTCCCACTCACTTGTTACAAAAGACTTGATCCAATTTTGGTTGTGTTGTGGGCCTCCAGCTTGGTCTGCAGGTTGTGTAGGGTGTAGCTCAGCCCCACTCCACAGCCTGGAACAGAGGCAAAGTCATGACAGAGCAATGCTGCAAGGATGGAAATCCTCCTGCACAGGGAAGAGCTTTGGCCAGGGAAGTGGCTGTAAAAAGGGCACCTTTGGGATCTCCAGTCACTGGTACAATACCATCTATACCTCAAGCTATCTCAGGCATCCCATCTGCTCCCTGGGAAGGCGAGATCAAGACTTGTTTACACAGTGAGGCAGTTCCCTCCTGCAGGCACTGCATCAGGTGATTTGTTCTTATTGTAGGGAAGGAAAATACGAAAGACAAAAAAATCCACAGGAGGTTAGATTAGGGCTGCTCTGTAAATGACTAGGGATCAGATCAGATTATCAAGACTGCAGTAAGACCTCTCCCTCCCAGCTTGGATTAAACCCTATGCAACATATTGAAAAATGAAATATTGAATAGCTGCTCCCAAAGTGAACATAGTCCATTCAGTTGTGTGATTTTTCTCACAGGAAAAATAACGTTTGATTATGGCATTAAATAGTGGGGAATATTAGACAGAGACAGGCTAAGACAGACTTGACTTGAATATTGGTGCTCCCTAATATTAAGGTCTTTGGTTTTGCAACTTCATTACTACTCTTTTATAAATGGAGAGATTTTGTGCTTAAAAGTGTTTGGTTTTAAACCCCTCCTCATGAAGTGGAGAATACATCTCTGCTGTGACCATAGAAAAACTGTGAGAATAAGAGCAGTTTGAACAAATTACCTTGGATGATTCCAAAACCATTTAGCCTTAATTCCCTTTAGTGATCATCACTGTAATTTGATATTAATATTTTTAAATTGAAGTGCAGGAACATTTCTGGCAGTTGTTTTCAGTAGGTTCTCCATTAATGTCTACTTAACTGGAGGCAGAAAGAGTCAAGCACACATTTAATTATGGAGATGTCTGCATGACAGCATAAAATCTCAAATGAAAAAGAATCACTTTTAATATGAAGAATTATCAGACTTGAAAGTCTCAGTCATCTTTAAATAGCAATATATTGATGACTAAAAGCAGCACTAATGTGTAGTGCACTATACAGCCTGGAGTTTAACAGTCATTTATTTTAACCTTCCATTTTGCAGGAGTGCAAGCGGGGGCACAGCCCATTGCTCAGCTTGTGTGGGATTAATGTCATCCAAAAGTTGAGCCTCTGCCCCCCAAAACTCCAGAACAAAAGGGAAGAGATTAACTCCTCTAGAGTATCACCTCTCCTCTGCTAAGGGGCATCTTTCCTCAAAGGAGGCATTCTCCTTTTTATCTCCAAGGGCACTAAGGAGTTTTTAAATTATTAATATTAGTGCAAATGTACCCAGTACAGTTCTACTGCCAAAAAATGGGAATTTGGACTTCCACTGAGAAACTGAAAATGCCTTTATAAATTTCAGATGGAGACTTTTGTCGTTTCGACTAAACCTCCACAGAGGTTTTTCCAGTGCCAGGTTGCTAATAGCTTTGGGGTAGTTTTCTAGAATTTAAGTAAAATGCTTTCACAACACTCCTTTAAAGTTCCAAAGAATTGGAGGCAGTTCAGAAACCACCATTCCTATTTCTCTCAGATGTGAGGCTGTTTGGAATGAGCCTTGGGCAGTCGGTCGGAGCAGGACAAAGCACAGCTGGGTCAGCTGAGGCCAGACGGCCACCACGGTGGTTTGGTTGGGACACAAGCAGCCCTGTGCCCTCCCCAGCCCCACTCTCCCACCACGGCTGTATCTTGCCCTGTAGTTTATAAAACTAATCCTGCTAAAACCAAACAGAAAGGAGGAGAGTGGTGTGACCTCAGCCAGGAGGAACAGTCGGAGCACAGCGCAGGAATTCCTGGGCTTTGATCCGCTGCCAGCGCCGCGGCCCCAATGCTGGGGAAGCTGCTGAGGAAACAGTTTGAAAGCATGGCCTTCCTCCAGGGCTCTGGGTTCTGTTCCCCAAAATATGGTCCTGCAAATTAGCACCCACAAGCTACAGATAAGAGGTTGTAACGCCCATTGCAGCAGAACAAGGTTAGGCCCTGGTGAGGATCCCCACTCCCTTCTGTGGGTAACCAGAAGCAGCTCAGAAGTGACAGCCCCAGGAAAGGAACACTTTCTGAAAACATACGATCTGTGCCACAAAAATCTCTATTTCAGCTCTTCATTAGGGGCATTGTCTGTTTATTTCTTGATTTTGTTGAACTACCCTGTCCTTATAAATATTGCTACTGAGGCTCAAGCCTCAGGAATCTGGAGGACAGGAATTTGCTGTCTGAGAGATCTTAAAAACAAGTTGAGTGATTCCTGTGCCCCTCTGAATTGTTGTTTGCTCAGTCACTTTCCAAATGGCTCCTAAAAACTTCCCAAGTATTAGGGGAAGTCCTTTAGTCCTTCCAGCAATTATGTGAGGGGTCAGAGTCTCACTTGTGTAAGTCCAATCCCTCAGTTATATCAGTGGAATGCTGTAGACTTTTATCCACCTCAGCAGAAAGAGAAGTCAGGTCAGAGTCTGTCTGAAAACTTATCCCTTCCATTGAAGATAATGCAATTTATAACTCCAATTCAAGGACTGACAGAATTAAGTGGATGGTGGATATAAAGCCTCACAAAGGTTGCCAATAGCAGTAACACTTGTTTTGCAATCCCTGTTTGGAGCAGAGTAGACAAATTTCCACTGGAAACAAACTTCTTGATGTCTCTATCTCTTGCAAGTCCTCTGACCTCTCAGCCACTTGGCCTGGCTATCAGCAACTAAATGATATATCCCAAGAGTTTCCTGCTGTTCAGAAGGGACGTGGTGAAACAGAACTCCCTTTACTCTTTGTAACACACTATAACCAAGAAACAGAATATTTTGACTTTTGTCCTTAAATAACAGAAGTTATTTCTGCAGAAACACTGCAGAAACAGTCTCTAAACTTATCAGGGGAATTGCAAGTTAGACAAGCACTCAGATCTTCTTGTCCCTGCCAGGCACTCTGCTCCCTCTTCCCGAGGGTAATAGCATTATGCAGATTGGGAGATGTAGTAGGGACAGTGTGTCTGATGTTTGTTGGGCTCTATTAAAGAATATATTCATTTTGCTTCTGAATGATAGCTGTAAACATTTGTGAGCAACAGAGAAAAACCTAATTCAGATTTTATTAAGTCTGTTTAAAAAACCTAGAAGACCTGAGACAACACAATGCGTTGGAGTACAGATGTACAGTTGTAGAGATGTACAACCCTTTACAAATGTATTTAGGAAACCTAAAATAAGTAAAACTAAGAGCCTGTCAGCTAACTGGCGGAAGGGCAGGGTGAGTTCACATGTCCTATGCAGCCCCTGCCAGCGAGGCTGAGCTTCTGTGCAGATGATGCTTCATGACCTGCACAGGGCAGTGAGGCACCTCTTCAGTTTCACTGACTTACACTCACCTATATTTGTTTTTTTTTAACTATTGAGAAAACTAAGTACCATTTTAAACTGAGAGACTATCCAACCCGAGTAAAATGTCAACCGTTTAACAACTGATAATAAATCAATTTGTTTTCTTTTTCTAAATATGTTTAAAATCTCTAAGCAGTCCAAATGGGATGTAGGAATCATTTCCTCTCAGATGACAAATGACGGGCTAAATTCCACCCACTCTGTTCACTTTGGCCTGACCTAGGGCTGATAGGAAACAATGAGCGTCTTTCCGTTAACTTAAATGGATTTTGTGTCAGCCCATTAAGTAACAGCTTATTTCCCTTCATTGATTGTGATGTCAAAGATGAGGAATTAAGAGTGATTATGGATGGCAGACACATTCGCAGAGCAAAAACCCAGTGATGGAGAGAAGTAAGGAGGGGAAAAGATTTTGCATGCCAAGGTTATAAACATCAGTTAAAGATGGTCCACTGTGGACTGGGATTCAAACACAGAACTGCTTAATTTTGGCTTTGGTACAAGCGTGAACATTTTTCATTTACTTCTGAAAAGGAAGAATTTGGGGATATATTAAAATATTGGGTCCAAAGAGAAATCATTTAATTCTGCATGGGTAACACATTACTGAAAACATCTTCAAAAGCCTCCACTTTGGGGTGCTAAAATCCAGCATCTGAGAGAGGGCAAAAATGGTCTCTTTCCCCCAAGGGCAGGGTACAGCTGGGACTTTTCTTTGCAGGCCAGAATAACAAGACAGCTGGAGGATGGGGTGAGAGACCTCATCTCTTAGGATCTAATGACACTGAGAGGATATACTGTTATAATACAGTAGAGTAATTCCTTAGTCTCTGTTGTAGACTTCCTAAAGGCAGGTTGCAACACAGATCCTCATGACTCTTATCCCTTTGGTTTAAGAAATTGAACAGTGATTTTTCAGGTGGAAGCTGAAGGCAATGGCAGCTGCTTAGGTCCTGAGTCAGGTTGTCCTGATTTGGACTTTCATATAAAATTCTCTTTATGAGTGAATTTTACCTCTAATAACTCCCTCTTTGCCTGTGAGCCAAAATTCCATACTGATTTCTGCTAGAGGAACTGATAGATGTTCCAAGGGCTATAGGCCACCATCTTTTTTATGGTACAATTACTAAAAGCCAAACCCTTCTCCCATTTTTTATTTCTAATAAAGCCTTGAAATCTGGCACCTTTATGACTAAAGCTTCCCAAAGGAAGCACTAGAGAATCGATATCTGAAAGCAGGATGCTTCTGCATTTTTTTGAAGTAAAAGTTCTCTGCAGTCATTAACAGACTTGATTCATCTGATGACTCAGAATTTGTGCAGCTGGTCCAAGGCCATTGCAGAGACTGAAAAGTGCTACTTTTCTCTCCTCTAAAGAAACAATCTTTTCTCAGTTACATGAAGCACCTCCTGCCTTCGTGTCAGCTTCTTCATTTAAGGAGAAGGTTATATTCAGAACAAGCAACAGCAAGGAATTTGATTGAAAAGATAAATTAATATAAAATTTGATGTTTATTGGTTTTCCTAATATGCATTTTGAAATCTTTGAAATGTCCTTTTGTTTACTGGAAATGCAACACAGGACTATTGAGATACAAAGGCCAAATGACTGCAAAATAATGTTTCTCTGTTATTCTGCTGGAATTAAACTTCATTAGGCACATAGATAATCATCTAAAATTTCATGTTTGTCTCATTTTTTCAGGAGCTTCATGCTTATTGATTTGAAGTCCCTGAATCAGATACATTCTCTTTACATTTTGGTTCAAGTTTTTTAAACAATCAGAACTTACATTTTCGATGACACATTTAGGTTTTATTTTCATTATAAAATTCCAGTCTCACACCAGATTTTAAATGTTAATAATTCAGCCACTGCTTTTGAAGGGGTTCAATGGCTCCATTCACTGATGATTTAAATAGCCGATTTTCAATCATCACTCTCTTTTGAGAGTTTATAGCTATTCCTTTCCCATTAATTGCTGTCACAGTAAAGATTCCTATTGACTGGAAGTACTTTAATTTTATTCCCCATGGTAACTGTTTATTATTCCCACAAAATCTTGTGGGTTTGTGGGACATGAAAAATACACTTTCCTCAGAAAAAGGGACAAAAGAGAAACCTTCAGCAGAATTTGACATTTCATTATCCAGACTAATGTAATCTAATATGAAACCCATCCCTCTAAAATCCCTTGTTTCACTTGCAGGAAGTCTTTCTATGATGTGAGCAGCTATGCTGTAATCCCATTTCAGGTTTCGTGCTGGCAGCAAAAGCTGGGACATCAGGTAAATGTTTATGTTTCAACATTTCCTACTCTAAAGTCTGTGCCAAGGAGCCAGCCCTTCTTCGATACCTGTGTCATCCTGGAAAAGTTGTCCAGGCCAGAACTAATTCCATTAGTGTTTGGAAAGCTATTTATAAGCCTGCCTTCAGTGGGATGACCTTATTAATTAGACTGGGGGAAGGCTGAGGGAAGGACAGATGCTCATTTCACAAGACCATTGACATGCATTTCCAGAAGCTACGCTTCTCCTTCACACTATGCTCAAAAAGACTGTCATATAAAGCAAAAATCTGGGTCATTTTGCAGCAAGAAAAAAAGGCTATATCCATGCTGTCTGCAGGACCCAAAGCATAAACTTTTTACAAGGTAGTTCTGCTGCCACATGTCCTTGAACATGCTAACAAAACCCAAACCCTGTGTTCTCTAAATCCAAGAAAAGGAAAGAGCTTTACCACTAAAGGTTTTAAATCAAACCTCAATGAAACCACCGCCTTCCTCCATTATCATGCACACCCCTAAAATAGGAAAGCTAAATCCTCATATTGTTTTCCATGAAGTCAAAAGAAAGCAGGATACTTTTCTCCCCCTTATTTACCCCAAATGCTTGGTTTACTCTCTGGTGTAGACTGGGAGTGCAGAGGAGTTTCACCTTGCCAAACCCATTTCCTGTGCCTCACTAAGGCCTGTGCTGCTCTGCTCCCTCCCCACTGTAGTTATTTGGCTCCCTGAGCCATGGTGTCCTGCTCTGTTGCCTCTGAAGCCAGCCCATCGCCACTGCCAGCTCCAAAAAGTGAGCAGCTGGGAGCATTAGCAGTGTCTTGTCACTAATACATCCATTTTGGCAACTGAGGAACTGCTTCTCTGTTATCTGTTTAATAAATCAGGGGACTGGTTATTGTGCAGGTTTATAATAAGAACTCATCTGTGCCAAGCAGCCAAGAGAAACTCAACTTTTGTGCAGATGTTTACTTTTATCGATGTAACCTCCTGACAGAATCTCATTCACTGCTGGCATCCCAGTGGCAATTACATTTTTCATCTTGGGTGGGGAAAAGGAAGCTTTCAGCAAATCCTGCCTATTCATTTGATGGATCTGTACAACCCAGGACAATTTTGCAGTGCAGAGAAAACTACAGACCTTACTTCTGAGTCCCTCTTTGCATGATGCTATACAGATATTTAATGTCTCTTTCAGAATTCAGTATGTCTTTATGTGACAGTTTAATGCTCACCAATAGCCCAGAAGTACAAACTCATCCACCTCTAGACAAGTGCTTGTGAAGGGCTGGCAGGAGATTGTACATGGGTAAAATTTGACCTAAAAACAATAAAGACAAACCACTCATGTACTCCTGAGTGTCAAGAACTGTAATTAGTAACAGATTTGCTGTGCAAACATCTGTGAGGTACCAAATGGGTGTCAGTTGGATATCAAACTGGGATTGTCTGGTTCATTTTGGAAACCCATTTTACAAATATCTCACAGAACTAAAGTCTCGTTGTTCCATGAAAAAATAATAGGTTAAATGTCTTATTAATCAGCCCTTAGGTGTTCCTGTTCAGTATGTTTCTCCTTCCAAGCACATTACATGACTGGGCCCCACAGCAGGGATGCATTCAGTAAGAAAAGTTCTTTCACCCCTCTTGTAAACCTGACTCATTTATTAAAATACATTTCTGAATGAGTGCACAATGATATACTTCTAGTCTTAAGAACGTTTTTAATCAAAACTACTTCAGGTATTTGAAGGTTCTGGTTTTTCTTAGTTTGTAAATAAGAGTAACCAAACTTTTGCTTCCTTAATCTTGTATGCTGAATGCCAATTTTTAGAATTTAGACTTAGTGGTTCCTTGGTCCATAATAAGGGGTTTCTTTTATTGTGATTTTTTTTAAGGCACTCTGATTCATTTGATCATCAAAAGCAATTACAGAGATGAGTTCAACAAGAGTCACTGGTACTAAAAATATGTTATTGGTCAGGACTGCTCTAACAATACCTGTGCTGAGTAATTTAGTGCTCTCTTTAATAGACACAGACTTCCAGTAAAAAATCTTCCAGTTTCATCACCACTGTCATGATGGTTGGGGTGTTCTTAACCTGGTTCCACTCAGACAAGCTTTATGATATAAATGTTCTTATTTTCATTCAAAAGTAAACAAGTCTGAATGGTGATTTTTTTAAATTTTTTTTTTACTGTGTCTTGACTCTGTTTATCTTTGATGCTCCAGCAACAGGAAGTCACACTGGTTTGAGATGTGTCCACAGAACAAAGGTGGAAAAAGAGACTTTGAAAACTGTGAGGAGAAAAACTCTGTGACACATTTACAAGTAGCATCTAGATCAAATGTTCAAGGCAGCAGGGAAAGAAATGAAAACAACAGTTGCTTGGGAGAAGGCAGAAGAAAGAGTCAAAGAGGAGCAGAGGGAATGAGAAGAGATGGAGACAAGATGCAACACCTCTGCATGCACCTCTGAAGGTGTCAGTGAACTTATTTTACAGGAGTTAGCCCAGCTTTTTGCCAAAAGCAGCCAGCTGACAAAGAAGCCAGCCTTCCAGTCATGGTGTACACATCACATGTTCCAGAACATTTCTACAACCTGAAAGTGCAAATTACTGGGGGAGTTGCAGAGGAATGCAAGGATGGATGTGTGGTACTGAGCAGGAAGGCAGCTGCATCACCTCAAGTCCTACCTCAATATTGGATATTGCTGGCACTTCAGCTGTTGAAATGCAACTGTGAGCAGGTCTGGGCTCTTCAGCAGTATCCTTAAACTTTGCCCCTTTTGGATTAACAGATAACATAGGCAGTATGAAACTTTATTACCAGTGACACTGTTAAATTAGATGACAGATTGTACCAACATATTAACAGTGATACCTCACCAAGATTAACAGCAGTATTTCTCAGGGAGCTAGCTTGGCTCTGCATTTCAGGAGTTCCCCTTTCCAGCACCAAGCTCTTCCCTCATTCAGAAAAGCTGAGCAGCTGTCTGCAGAAGTCTTCTGGCCCAGGCTAACCTATCCTAGCAGCAGGCAAGTCCCTGTTGGAGAACAAAATCTGCAATTTGTATCAGAAGAGCTTATTCTTTACATCTACAGAATCTACAGAAACTACTCTTTACATCTACAGGATCTACAGAAACTATGGGGCAAGTCTTGCCATAGCAGTTTACAAAACTGTTACCACCTAATCCTTTGCTCACTGCTGGCACCAGGGAACAGTTGGTAAATGGGACCGAGTGCCATGATCAGTCAGATTGAGGCTGACATGCAGCCAAGATGTGATGCGCACACTTCCCTGTGCTGGAGGTGGTTAGCTGGCAGAGGTGACACGTTTAGCTTGGGAGAAGACTTACAAACCACGGCATAGCTGCCAGCAGATCCTGTCTCAGTTCTACTATGAAAGATGTTGACACTGGGTATGGTTTATTTGTCTAAACCCATGGTTTGCTTTGGTGTGCCTCTACTAATCGCTTTTGTTGAGGGCTGGAACTGTTCAAAATCCCACTGTAAACAAGATACTAGATTATAAGACTAGTGTGAATAAAACTTAATATTCTCCTAATTCATGCCCTGATTTGCACTGTACAAGGCAACAACACCACGTTCACCTTACAAAAATATGTTTGATATGGTCCATTCACTTGGTGAAATAACCCTTGCTTAGCAAAGTTAGGTTTCAGTAGGCAAGATTAGGGCATAGAGATGGGGGAACTCCGCCAGCCAGTTTATACAAGCAGTCTGGCCACTGTAACCTCGATTTGGAGCGGAGTAAATGATCCCAAGTGCAGGTTTACGTGACAGCAAAGCCCCAGCGTTTTGCTGTGCTCTCCTCTGCCACGCTGGGATGGACCCCATGGGCGAGTGAGCGGGTGAAGTCACCCGGCTCGGTCTGTGCCGAATCCCTCGCAGAAAGGCTCCTACAGCTCCCAGACAGGGAAGAGAAATCGTGTTGCCACCGCCAAGCCCTCCTCTCTAATGAACGAGCTGAGACAATGGCGATTGAACCGCCGCCCCCAACAGCCTCCCGGTGCTGCTCCATCCCCCTGCGGGGCTGCGGGGCGAGCTGCAGCCGGGCCCTGGGCACCGCCGCGGCCGCAGCCATCCACTGCTTCCCGGAACCCCAGCTCGGCCGGGCCACCCTCGGGAGCCAGGCCGCGGCTCCCGCTCCCATCCCGGCGCTCCCCCCCAGCCCCACTCCCCCCTTCCATCCCGCCGCTCCCCCGACCCCGTTCCCCGGTGGCACGGCGGAGCACCGACTCTCGCAGCGGGCGATGCCGCGGCTGCCCGCGCCGGGCCGGCTCCTCCCGCGCTCGGCGGCGGGGCCGGGCCGCGGTGGGCGGGCCGGGGCGGGGGTTGCGCGGAGCCAGGGCCGGTTAAAGCGGCCGCCGCCCGCCCGGCTCCGCGCTTAGCCCGCCCGGCGCCCGCCGTCTTTTGCGCGCCTTGGCTGCTCGGTCGCCAATGCGGGCCCAGAGCCCGGCCCGAGCCGCCCCCGGAGCCGCCCGCAGCCCCCCGGCCCGACCCCCCGCCCCGGACCCATGCGGCGGCTCCGGGAGCGGTTCCGGAGGTGAGCTCGCCGCGCCTCCGGCGGGGATGGATCCCCCTTCCTGCCCGAGCCGCTCCCCACGGGATGGGACCCCCGGGCGGGGTGAGGGGTGGGTGGGGGAGCCGCGGTTTTCTCGCCGGTGCCGGGCGGGGAGGGCAGCGAGGTCCCGAAGGATGCGAGCGGGCGGGGGCGAGGAGGGTCTTTTGTTCGTGTGCTTGTTTGTTCATCGCCGCCGTTAAGTGGGTGAAGGTTCGCGCATCCGGCCGTGTGTCACAGCCGCGCATCGCGGCGCTCCCGCGGGGCCCGACCTGTGGCTCCTGGGCCGGGCTGGGGCAGCACCCGCCGGCTCCGTGTGGCCATGGAGCTCCTTGTTCTGCTGCCTCCGCGGGCGCGCTGAGTATCACAGAATCACAGAATGCTCTGGGTTGGAAGCGCCTTAAAACTCGTCTCATTCCACCCCGTGCCATGGGCAGGGATACCTTGCACTAGACCAGGTTGCTCCAAGCCCTGTCCAAACTGGTCTTGGACACTGCCAGGGATGGGACAGCTGCTCCTTCTCTGTGGCAGGGCCTCAGCATCCGCACAGGGAAGAACTTCTTCCTAGTATCCAATCTAAATCTATGCCTTTTCAGTTTAAAAATCAACCCTCATTCAGCTGAAGATGCTGCTCATGTTCAGGGGAGGTCGGCTGGGTACCTGTAATCGTGGTTCTTGGATAAACATCTGTGGGCTTTGGTTCTTCTTTGTGCAGATGCCAGGCCTATAGCTGTTGATGGACTGCCCATCTCCTGGGTGAGGCCAGTTTCACTGTGGCTTCCCTGCCCAGGAACCTGCTGTAGGGCTGCCCTGCTCTCCTTTCACCAACTTGCTCAAGAAACTGAAACTTAAGTATTAAAAGGGAAATAAAACTGAAAGAGAAAAATATGAATGCGGTCGGACGTGGTTTCTGTGCGAGCCCACACCTCGGTTGGCTTGGTCCTTTGCCCCTGAGCTCAGATGTGCTGCAGCACCTGGGGTGACTTGTGATTGCTGCCCACTTTTTGCTTGAATTGCTGCCTTATGTACTTGCCAGAAGGCTGGGGAGGCTTTGAGGAGGTCAAGGGGATGCACAGACACTTTTTTCCATGACCGAATCTATGTACGATAGCAGAATTGTTTGTGGATTCTCAGAGTATTGCAGGTTTCCTTTTATCTTTAGTATCATGCTGTAAGTACATGAACCTTCACACTGCTTGTGATTTCACTGATATTTCCAAATAAGGGAACTGCTTCTGCACTGATCTGAGTTATTTCTGTGCCTCAGATGTTCAGTGTTAGTAAAGATTATGTGAACAGTTACAAACAACAGCTAGATATTTTCAAATCCAGGAAGGAAGGTGCCTAGTGCAGAGGAATATGGATCTACTTTTAACTGAATGAATTTGCAAAGAGGAAATATCAGCCAATTTGGTCAAAGCAAGCAAGCTTTTTATAAATCCTTTAGTTTCTCTTCAAAATCTAATCTAAATGGTCATCAGGAAAATGTAGTGCAGATCTGTTTTGACCTGCTTGTAATTTTTTTGTTGTTGTTGTTTTCCTCTTGAAAACAAAGAGCCTAGATGACATCATAGATATTGAAGCATATATTTAGATAATGAGGCAATTTTTAACCCCATTTGATGTATGCTACTGCTGGTTTTGTGGAGTTACACCCACCTTGTTGCAATTTCTCATATGATGTTATTTGTGGTTTATTAGGTCTAAATGGCTTCTCCTGCTGCTGGAAAGCACAAAGAAAGAAAGACACAAAAAGAGGGAATGTGCTTTTAAGCTGATAAAAGGAAGTATGAGGTCTTTTGAGCTGAATAAAGGAAATATACTTCCTGAAAAGACTAAAAAGATCCAGATCTTTGAGGCCATTATCAGTGCTTGCTGGTTTTACTGACATTTTGCTTTGTGCTTAAAATAATAATTCATTCAGCAGTTGGGAGTCGTCAATAAGGCAAGATTTGATTTCCCTTCTGCACTTTGGGGTCTAAGCTTGCTGCGATGCCAGACAAATGCCATGTAGATATGTGCAATGGATTTGGGGTTTTGTAATTTATTTTTCTAAGCTGGCTTTGCATGCAAAGACAAAGCATTAAGAACCCTCGGATCTTCCTTCTCCTTTGTCTCCCAAATATTGTCTTCTCTTCTGGAATCTCTGGGAAATATACCGCATCTATTCCTTGGAAATGAATAGGAGCTTGAGAATTAGGGTTCATCACAAAGGATGGATCAGTCTGCATGTATAGTATTTAAAATACTTGAAGTATTTCAAGATCCATGATCAAGTAGTGTGAAGGGAGGAGTATGAGTTTCTTCCCTTTTGTTTTAAACTGCCATACATCTCTCTCAATACCTTTTTCCTGCTTATAGTGGGAATATGTTCATCAAAATTTGTTTGTTTGCTGTGAAATTCTGAGTCTTGGACTTCTTGGCCTTGAGTAGATCTGAACATTGAGAATTTAAATTGTGAAAAAGAACTCACAGCTCAGTTCAGTGCAAAAGCATTCTACTCTTCTGGCTGGCTGCAGGCAGTTCTTAGTCTCTTAATTTCAGAAATTTCTTATTCTGGTATTGAAGGCATTATTATTTTGTCTTGGATATCTTGGATTGTCATGGAGAAGTATTTATGCATCCTTGTGAAATGTGCTGCATATCCTCTATTAAATGACTCTGGCTTCACCAGATCTGCTATTAAAGAATACATTAGAGATTTGCTAGAGAATTGAAAAGGCTTCAATTAAAGACATTTCCTGTAAACTGTGGTTCAGTTCAGTGGGACTTTATCAGACTGTCCTGCATTTGATAATAGCCTTAATGGCTGTGTTACAGAGAGCCTTTGTCTAGGAGTAAACGGCGTCTGAATGCTCTTTACTGAGCTTCCCCTTTTAGGAAGGTGAGATCATAATTCCCACAATTATCTTTTCCAGAAGAGGCAAACATGACCTGTAGATAGGAGGAAGAACAATGTCCCTGTGTTGGAGTATTCACAAAGCAGGAAACAAGAAACATTCATTGGTGGTGGTGGCATGGGGTTTATTTGCTTACTTATTTATCTTTAAGAAAGAACAGGGCTCTTTTGCCTCTAGAATGTGAATAAGTCTGCAACCACATTCTTCTGCCTTTGTGTTGCAATGTCATACATGTCTATAACTGCAGGAGTACATGACTGACTTTAACAGTGTGTGTCAAAATAATTTTCCTGGTTTTGATGAGCACATCACTAATATAACAGCAGCTATTTTCTAAATTCACATCTGTTTCTTTAGACATTAAACCTAAACTGCCAAGCTGGAAAGTGAAAGGAACTTCAGAGAAGTCCTGGCTAGCATTATTGCCCCTACAACCACCTTGTTAATGATCCTCCCTCTGAAGTTGTTCTTGATAACATTTATAAATAGTCAATTATCAAAAGGCAGAGGTGAGGTGAATAACTGAAACTTTGCTTTACTGAGACTGTTGCCTGTGAGTAGTGACCTGAGCATATGTTTTCAGTGTTTGGCATCAGGGGCTGCAGCCTGTTGATCCCTCTCAGAGGAGAGAGGAGGTTGCAGGTCCCTCAGATGTGAAGCAGAGTTGGTGCTGGGGCATTGTGCCACCCATTTCTGCAAGGCAGAGGTAAAGCTGAACACTTCCCCTCCTGCCAGAACACACTGATGGTGTTGGTGTTATTGGTATAAACACTGAGGTGAAGGCGATGGGTGAGGTGTTGCTAATGCCGAAATTCTGCTGGAGCTCTGGGGCAGAATATTTGCATCATTTCTGTGCTGCCACAAAGAAAATAGGGGGAAAAAACCCAACTCTGTGTAGGTAACACAGAAAGGATAGATTTGTTATTGTCTTTATGTTCTGTTCTACTAATAAATGTCTTTAAATTAGTGACAGTAAGAGGTCCTAATTTCTAAAGTGTTTGTTCATAGTTCTAAAATCTAACATTACTCCTAGATCCAATGTGATTGCTTTAGAAAGATGCAGTGTATTTCCTACTGAAAAAAAGGAAAAAAAAATAAAAGTAGTCTATTGTTGGGTAATAGAAGATCCTACTAGGAGGTGTCAATTATTTATAGAGTTTTATATGATAATTGTATCCTATATAGAAATTTGGAACAACAGGAATGATAAAGCTACTACAGAGTATAAGCTTATTCCTTTTGGTTTGAGTTTGTTTGACTTCTTTATTTTTTATTTCTTGTGAGGCTTTCAAGATACCACCACAAAGTAATGTTATAATACTCTTAATGTAACGAGTGAAAGGTTTCCCATGACTTTGAATTTATGGAGTTGGACAAGGGCAGTCCAAGCCTGGCCACTCACTGAGCCAACAGATGCTTTTATTTTTAAACATTTTCCTAACTTGGAAGCAGAACCGAGCAAACTGAATGTTCCATCTTTAGAGGATGCCGAGGTGGTGTTCAGCAGCTGTTGAAGACATAGAGGCACTGGGAAAAAAGTAATTTTCCAAATATTCTGCGAGCCTTTGTGATGGGAGTGTCATTGTCTTCTTGGAGAGGAGAGCAAGGTGCCATTTGTCACAGACAAAAGAATTACCATTTTTAACCACGTATTAACTCCTGCAGGGGTACTAATTTGCTAACCATTTGTGTTCTGTGTCTGTAAATTAAATCCACATTTTCTTAGCCTTTGTATTAGTAGCAATGAAACTGTTCCTTGAAATTACTACTGTTTGGGGAGGGATCATGACATGGTGTTATTTTCCCAATGCTGCTACATTTTCATTTTTCAGTTTAGGGGAAAAAAAAAAAAGTGGTTTAGAAGTCACTTAGTAAATCAGTCAAGAAAACCAAGTGAAATATCCCAAGAATCTGGAACTGCTTATGCCAACTGTAAGATTTGGGTTGGACTTTTTTAGTTAGTTGTTTGTTTGTTTTTCCCTGGTTTGAGATTGGCCAATATTTTTATAGATGTCATAAAAATATGATTAATTTTGATTTAAAGCAGGGGGGACATGGGGAAGGACCAGAGTTTGTCTAACAAGCTTTTTGTATAAATCTAGGTAACCAAGCTGCTCTCATTTCTGAGCATACAGACACGTTCTGTACTTCTCGTGAAGCTGTTCCTGGCTTCTGGAATAGCAGACTAATTTTCAGTGCATAGTTTTAGAATAGCCTGGAGTAAACTGGAATTATTGGTGAAAGATAATCACTTTTACAAGGGAGTCATCAGTGGTGGAATAACAGACTGGAGCTGGAGAAGTTCACAGCTTTCATTTGCCTGTTGCATATAGGTGTGTGCTGTCTTCTACAGGTGTTGTGACACAGGTTTAAATGGCTGAGTTTCACTGAAGCAGCTCAAGTGTTTGGGTTTTTTAATACACTTAAAGAAAACGTTTGCATTGGCAAGTTCTTCGGAAACTTTCTCAGGTTTCATCGTATTCTGTTCGGCTTGCATGGACTGCATTTGATGTGATTGTTTGTTTGTTAGAATGTTTGAAAATTCTTAGAGAAAAGGATGGAATGTCTATGGCAAACCTCTTGAAATGTTTCCTCTTTGGAATTGACCATCAGAGTTTCCTTTCATCATCCCGGTGTAGGGGATGTTTGGTTCTTGGTTAGAGACACGAGATCAGAAAAAATGACCCACTTCATGCTCCAAATACAAATATTGCTTGCTATAGGAGTCAAAAAGTCAGTGTTCAAGTGTTCCAAACTGGAATATTGCTGCAGTTTCAAGGACTTCTTTAAAGAGGAGTAACCCTTGACAGCTATGATAAATTCCATATTTCAAGAATAATTTGAGTTCTTACTATGTAATTTAAATAGGAAATAGTTCATTCTTCATCTGACCAAACTGTCAGAAAAGAGGGAATCTGACTGTTCTGTGTGAACTCTTGATTAAAGATAACCATCCCTTGCACCAGGCAGTCACAGGAATTTATTTAACATGTGTGTCTCGTAAGAGACTTTACTTGGGAAAAATTGCAGTTTAAATCACAGTTACTTTGAACGTCCGTACTTATAATTCTTAACATTACTAGGTTGAAAGTATTCCTTCATTTCATTCACGACACTCAGAGATGTTTTAGTAACTTTCCTAAAAATACTTCTTAATTATTCAACAGGTTCATGAACCACCCAGCTCCAGCCAACAGCCGCTACAAACCCACTTGCTATGAACATGCTGCTAACTGTTACACACATGCAGTAAGTATACTTCTGACTTATTTTCCTAATTTTTTTAACCAGATGTTTCAATAAATTTTTGTGGGTTTGGCTTGCTAAATGCTTACCTTTGCCCTCACTGTGTTCATATCAACAGCCTCTCTCTGTTTTTGTGCATAGAAGCGTTAACGGTAACCGTCCAGAAAATTGTATGCTTGGAAATATTTTGAATCTCTTGGAACTCCAGATACTTCATAAGATTCCTTTTCACCATTGTTACAGGTCTTTAACTTGCTATTTTCCCTCTCTTCCCCCCAGTCAAAGAATGCCTGTAGTAAAGGGGGTACAGGCCACTTCTAGTTAGCCTACAAGGTGGATTTCCCAGGTCTGTGCTGACGTAGTGTGCAAATTGTAAACTGGAAGTACAAGAAAGATTTATCCATGTGACAGGAGGGAAGACTTCATCAGACTATCTGTGGGTATGAACTACAAAAGCTGGAATGTTTTAATTCTGATACCTACTGACTCTTTTAAGAAATCTGCTATTTTGCAAGGTGCCCCAATAATGCTGACAGCCCTGCTGAAATTTCAAGTCTTTCCTTATTTTCGTAATGTAAGGACTATTTCTAGGTTTGAATATATGGTATTCACATGAAGAATAACAAAAGCAGTCCCCTTTTTTTTTTTTTTTTTTTTTCCTTTTAGTAATTAGGAAGTTTAATTTGCTGTCTGGCACTTTGTAAAGGACTTAAAAATGTGTTTGTTTGCTTTTTAAGATAGCATTTGCCCTTTTATAAAAACAGCTTGTGCGTCTCTTCAATCCCTCAACTCCAAACATCTGAAGTATGTTTAACATTGTCCTCAGTCTCTTATCTCCAGTGTGTCTGAGTGAGCTGCAGATATGAAAGCTCAAAGTAGTGCCTGGGACTCTTGAGTTCTAGAAGGAGCTCTGTTCTTAAGGATCCCTTCTATGTATTTCATAAGTAACCAACATACAGCTCTGTGGTGCTGGTAAAAACAGAATCACCTTGGTTTTGCATATAGACATAAAGCTGACTGATGCTCCTGTGTTCTTAAGCCAGGGGTCTCATGTACAGCATTATGTAAATATATGCTTATTTGCCTAGGGAATTAAGCAACATTCAGTTAGTTAGCACAAATATGTAGTTTATCTCATAATCCTTGTGCAAATCTTGTTTGCTCTGGCCAAAAGGTTAGATTTCAAAATATCTGGCAGACATTGCCGTGCTCCTTAGCAATTTCAGCTTTCGCCTAGTTGAAAAACAGGTATGTTTTACTCCTGCCTGTTAGCAGGAGGTGACAGCCAAGGTGGATCAGTGTTTTTTGGTAGGCTGCAGTTTCTGGTGGAGCTGTCTGATTACTTTCTGAGCAGTCAAGCTACCTGCTAAAGCATACGATGAATTGCTAAAATAAATATGCAGTAACTTTAGTTCAATATCTAAAGTCTTGAAATGGGTGTCTAAGCTGGGAAAGCACAGCAAAAGCTGGGGGGGGGATGTTTTCATCTCCTTTGTGTCACAGACTTGCTAAATGTCAAATGACTGAGTCTTTGCTGCAAGTTTTCAGTTAGACATTGATGATTCTATGAAACAGAATTCAACAATGGTTCTCCAATATATTTTCATTCCGAACGTTTATTAATAATTCAGGAAGCAGTCACCTTCTACTTTGTGTGTGGCTGTACTTCTCAGTAGGTATCCCATGTGGTTTTGGACTTAAGAATACAGAGGAATCAGTTTATGGCAGCTGCTTAATTTAAAAAAAAAAAAAGGCAACAAAAAAATAAGGATAAAGGAGGTTACAGAATCCCAGGTACAATTTTTTTGTAAAACACTTAAAAGGTAGCTTTGTGTGGCATGGTAAGGGATCTTTACATTTCTTACTTGTAAGGCTATTTTAAATGTCTGGCTTTGTTTTTTTAGCTTTAAATGAAGCATTGACTTGCCTTCAGACACTGGGAGACAGGAATGGCAGAAAAGTAGTTGAAAACAGCAAAATTGTTCTCTGTGTTCAGAGGAAGAGGAAGGAAACAGTGTGTGAGAAGAGCAAGGATTTGGGAATTGGCGGGGAGAGATGGCTTTTTCATCATGAAGCTTTCTGGTGTATGTAAGGTTTATCAGACAAAAGGTAGACAGAATTTAGACATGGCTTGCTTTATGCTGCTTTAAATATTTCTTTCAACTGCCTTAAAAGGAGTAACTATTCTTACAAATAAATTATAGTCCGTATTCCAGGTTGGGTTAGTGAAGTGCATGGAAAAACAGAAGTAGTATAAATATTTAAAAAATGAGACTTGGAGCATTTAGAAGACCATTTCAACATAGAAGAAGGGGTCATCAAAATTTCAGAAGGGCTCTTCTGATGAAAATGTCTCCATTCCCACTGAGTGATATAAGCAGTTTCTCTGATCTCTGTGTTGCACAGCCCAAGTTGCTCATGGGCCTCTCACTCCATGTTGCTGGTCTCCTAAAGTTAGGGGAAAATTGAAAAGTTGTGAGAGATGGCAACAGGAGTGCACTCCTGGAGCAAGCAGCTGGAGATGGGCACAGCCCTTCATAGTTCCCTCTAAGTGTCACCTTTTTGGGGTGAGGCTGGCAGCTTTATTGCTCTTTCTGTTGCCTTCCTTTCCAAAAAGGAAGTGCATGGACCATCTTTGTGCGCTTAGTGTTTCCCTCCCAGTGAGAGGCCCATGAGATTGCAGCAGTGAGACCATGCTCTGCTGCAGTGGCTTGTGCATCAAGGGGCATTGTCACTGCCTGCATGACGTGCAAGGAAAATAACTTCATTTTCCAGGAATGTTATATACAAAAGCAAAACTTCCAGCAGGTTTTTAAAGCTCTCCGTGGCAGAGGTTGTCTAGAGAAATATGGAAAGAATACAGGTTAAATTCTGACCATTGGAGCAGTATCCTGAACAGCCCCAGACAGATGGAAGGTACTGGATATTTTGCTGTAAGTTGGTAACCAGAGAGTGTAGTTTCCCTGAGGAGACCCTGATCACATTCACGGCTTTTTTTGTCAGACTCTTTTTTGTGCCTTAAGATTTTTTGCTTGTTGTGACAGCAGAGTTTGTGGTAGCTGGTTCCCCAAAATACACCGCACAGAAGTTGTGCTGAAATCTATTCTGAAAGACCACCTGTAGATGTAAATAAACATATTTTAATCCTTTATCTTCCTCCTTACTGCAAAGAGCTTGTAACATCATTCTCTCATTTTGTTCTGGCATTTCTCTTTAAGCTTAGGAAGCTCTTGCCTTCTCTCTTATTCTGCAGGTCTCTCCTTTCCAGCCCCACTTCTGATGCAGCCAGGATTAATCTAGGTGCTAAAATTAGTAAATTTGCACATCACAGTTTCTGGGTTTGCTCACAGTACATTCAGTTACAGGGTTTGATGATATCCACTCAGAAGACTTGCACTCCATGATGAGATAAGCCAAGATTTTGAGACTTGTAGCTGTTTTTGTTTTTTTTCCAAGGAAATGCTAAGAAATGCTTTGTCATGCTGTAAAATGACACAGCAAAATCCCACTCATTCTGTTAGTTCTGATTCTCTGATTCCGTTTTTGGTAAATTCCCCTCCTAATAAAGGGCTGATTAATGGCTTTTCCATTCTGAAAACTGGAGATTAAAATGCAATTCTTGTGCAAGTAACTTCTTCAAATGAACATGGGAAAATCTGCCTTTTTATGAACTAAAGTTTCATATTTCTTTTGTAAGATGGGTAAAGCCCACTGTACCATATGTTACCAGTTATGGCATTGTCATCTAAAGAACTTTCATCCTGTTGGCTGGAACAGCAGGGTATAATTTCTGGATTTTGTATTTTATCTAGCTATTTTTGGCCAAAAAAAAAAAAAAGTTATAAAACATCTTTTTTTGTCTAACTGTTCCCATGGTGCCTGTCAGGGACAGAGAGGAAAATGGTTCAAAAAGATCACTTAGAAAAAACAATCAGTCCTCATGGAATACAGTGCTGTTCCCTGTGAGAGGTAGAATTGTTCTTTAAAGCAAGACAAGGCAGAAAAGGATTAAGGTCTTCATTCACGTGCTGTACTCTTGATTCTGAAGGTGCAAAGAAAGAGGTGATATGAGAATTGCTTCTTTGTTTTAACCATATCACTTTATGCACAATAATTACTGGAAAAAGTGATTGACGTGAACTTCATTTTAGCCACCTTGAGCATCCCATGTCACAATTTAGCTTGTGGGATATCTGTTTGAGAAAATTAGTAAAAAGCTGGGGTGTCTGTGTAAGAGAGGCAGGTTATTCTGTGTAACATCTAAATCTAAAGCCCAAAGAGGCTCTTTTCCTATGAAGTGGTCTCTGTCTGAGTCCCTGAGCAGCTCATGCCTAGCCTGTTAGAGGGAATTAGTAGGAATTTGCTATTTTACCTGGAGTACTTTACCTGGAATTTATGGGTACTCGATCTCTCTGAAATGTTTTAGTTCTCTGTCAAGTTTACTCAAAACTGAAATTTGCACCAAAAATTGGGAAGGAAACTGAGGAATGCGGACGCAGTGGGACTGTACAGTTTAGAGCCATGGCTGCACCAGTGTTTCTCCTGTCGCCTGCAAAAACGAAACGAAGCAGCTGTCACATCTCATCAGTTCCTGCCTGTCCCAGGGGCTTCAGCCACACTTCATTCACACTGTGTGTCATGTGTGGAAAACAGGAGGGACTGATCTCCTGAGGAGTGACACATTTCAACCTTCCCTGCATTTGGGGGCTATCCAGGATGTGTGCATGGAAACTTAGGGTTGGTGATAAATGAGAAGCCAGGCTGGCACTATTTCTGGCCTTGAAGTGCACCAAGTCAACCTCCATAGTTTCATTACAAGGAGCTCGGGAAATGTTTTCACCTCTAATCCCCGTGCTATGAATGCTTTTTTTTTTTTTTTTTTTTTTTTTTCCCCCATGTCTCTCAGCTTTTGGCACAAATAAACTAAATTTTGCAAAACACAAGAAAATTCAATAGTAATGAAGCTACAGTTGATGTATTTCAAAGCCAGAAGGAAAACCCACTTGTTTTTTGTTGTTATTCTCTGGCTTAACCAGCTGCTTCTCAGATCCATTCAGTTCGCTCTGCATCCTCTGCACTGAGCAAAACCTCAATTTCCTCTAGCCTGTAATTAGATAAAGGACAGACAGGTCAGCCTAGCCTAGAACTCTGCAGTCTGAGCTATCAAACCTGTAATTCAAAGTGGCCAGATTTGTTTAAACATTGCTTGTTTCTGGCTTTATTGTTTAACATATGAGACTTGGGTTAAATTACCAAGAGTTTAACCTAAGAAGCTTATTTGCAATTCAAGGGAACAAATTAGCATGTTAGACATGCTGTAGGGCCTGGAAGGGAATTTGTGCAGTGTAACTTGGAAGGCTGACTTGATAGTGGAAGGAGAAGGGTAGAAATGTCTGAGTCAGTGAGCTCTCTTCTTTAAACACTTGTTGGACATAGGGTGTTTTTTAGGCTTTTTTTGGGTTATTTTCTCCTTCCCTCCCTTTTCTATTTGCCTTTTCCTCAAGAAGATAGAGGTACATCACATATTTTATTCTAGAAGGGAGTGTAGTTTAAACTGTATGTGAAGCCTGCAGCCACTTCTTGGATGCTTCATGCAAGTGTGGTAATTTTATCATGTTTGAATGGGGCCTGTTCTGGAAGAAGTGAATTAAAGACGCTTGAGAGGGAGGTGGGAATGAAAACAGTTGGATACGCTGCATTAGAAGAACATCTTTGTGCATTAAAAATCTATTCATGAGAGAAGTTGGCAGCTAATTTATTTATGATAGCTTAAACCTAAGTTCTGCAAAACTATTGCTTCATTCCTGCAACTGCACTTTGCTAAATGCTTTGTTTTTTTCATTTGGGATTCAAGTTTATTTTGATCTGTCTTGTGATCTGTGTCTGTGCACAAGAGGCGGCGTAAATTCAAGCCTAGAGTAAGATCAACATGGTTTGAAAACGTGAGGCAGAATGTGAAAATAAAACCACTGCTAATACTTACCGAATTAGACAAAAGAATTTGCTGTCAAGGCTAGAGGAGTTGGTAACCCTCCCTGGTACCATGGGGGGAGAAATTTAGAAAAAACAGGTCTAACCTATGCCTGAGACATTGTTGAATTTCTGGTGCTGATGTGTCAACTTAAAATGAAATGACAAAGCTCTCTCTGGCTGGGGCTGAGCGCTCTGCCTGCTGGTGCTGCTCTGTGGGTGGCACCACAGCGGAGACCTGACAGTGGCCTTTTGTTTTGCCAGTTCCTCATTGTTCCTGCCATCGTGGGCAGTGCCCTCCTGCATCGGCTCTCCGATGACCGCTGGGAGAAGATCACAGCATGGATGTACGGGGTGGGGCTCTGCGCCCTCTTCATCGTCTCCACCGTGTTCCACATCATTTCCTGGAAAAAGAGTCACTTAAGGTAGCAGGAGAAAATGTTTCACTTTCTCGTGATGTTTCTCCATCGTGTTTCTCAGTCAAAACCAATTTTACAGGAGGTTGGAGTGCTACTTTCTATTGAATCATGATAAAAACACCCTTGATTTTTTTTTTTTTTGGAAGAAATAGTGAACCAAGCTCATGTACCCCTAAAACCCCAAATTCTAAGTTTCTAGAATTCCAACAATGTACCAGTGAACTTGAATGTCTGCTGCCTTGTCACAAAGAAGATGTGTTTTCGTAGGTCCTAGTGGCTCTTAATCCAGAAGCAGAATGGGAAAAACATAGTGTAAGTGGTTGATGGATAATATCCCATTGCAGATATAAAGATATTGTCTGGGACTATGGCATGCTCAAGTGCTTTGAGGAACACAGCGTTTGCCAATGCCCAGTTAACAATCAGGAAACCTCCTTGGGACCAAGGCAGCAATAGCAAAACTGACATGATTTATTTTATTTTACATTTTATTTTACATTTTATTCTATTTTATTAAGAATATTTATTTTTCTCTTGTAAGACCCCTAAATAATTCTGGGCTATAAATTGGATTTAGCCAGTAATCACTAAATAGTAACAGTGTCTGGATTAGGCAGAGTTGATGTGACAGGGATGCCAGGTGGGATGGAGGAGAGGAGAGGACTGGAGAAGTGCTCAGCTCTTATGTGTCTCACTTCCTCCACGTGGCTTTAAGAGGGATGGAGGTGATGGTATTTTCCCCAAAGTAATTCCAAAGCATGTCAGGAAAATGAGATGGTGCAAAAGTCTTTCCCAAATGTGTCATGGTGACCTGTTCTGTCTCTCTCTCCCTAGGACAATGGAGCATTGCTTTCACATGTGTGACAGAATGATGATCTATGTCTTCATTGCAGCATCCTACGCACCATGGTAAGAACTGGGGACCACAGCTGCAGAATTAAAGCTTTCCCAAAGCAAACAGTTTGTCATTGCAGCTTTCCAGAATCCATAGATGCCTTCTTGGATGCAATAGAACACATTCTGTGCTGTTACAGACATTGCAATGCAATTGTAATCCTGGGCCTTGCTGAACAGACAGTGATGCTAGAAAACATGAGAAAGTAGTTTATTTATATTCCACGTACCTCAGTTCACGCTTTCCACCCATCAATGCAAACACCTTCTGCCTTTCTGTGGATAGAATATCCCATTGTTTGTTCCCCCATCATTCCGTAGTTAAAGCTCTGAGTATTTATTTGTTTTTATTAATCCCTGCTGCTCTTGTGTCAGTGTGGTCTGTTCACTCATCAGTTTTGTCTCTTGGAATCTTCGTGCCTCCAGGTTAAATCTCCGTGAGCTGGGACCTCTGGCATCTCACATGCGATGGTTTATCTGGCTGATGGCTGCTGGAGGAACCCTTTATGTATTTCTCTACCATGAAAAGTAAGAATTATTCTTTGCATTTAACTTTAAACTGAAAATTATCCTCAGAGAACAAGACCAAACTTTTTTTCATTTTGGAGATGAGCTACCCAAGGTTCTTATCAGATAAAATTTTTCTCAGTGTTTTAGTCTCACTGGTACCCACTGCAAGTGAAGGCATCTAGGCAGTATTTAGAGAAGGTATTGCCTGCAACTCTACAATGCAGAGATAAACACTAGTTTTAATTTTGTCATAAAACACCGGTTATCTATCTGCATGGAAAGCTTTTTGAATAATGACCCCATATCAATACATAATTTAAAATGTCCTTTTTTGCTGTTGAAGGAAATGTTCATCCTTTTGTACACATCCTTAAGTGACTCAAATCGTTCCTTTTTAGGTATAAGATCGTTGAACTCTTTTTCTATTTAGCCATGGGATTTTCTCCTGCTCTGGTAGTGACATCCATGGTAAGAAATGTGACTATTAACAGTGCAAACAAACAAAACTTGCCTTTTATAACCAGCTTAAATTCCAGTGTAGCTCTTTCCTCTACAGAGGTGTTCCTTTTAGTACACTGTACTTATAAATGTTCTCTGCAGAGCAACCAAATACAATCACCTATAGTTTGGATTTATAGTTCACATTTCAGTGAAATGCTGCCTTGTTTTGTTCAATTTGTGCTGCATTGTGTAGTAAAGAGAGCCTGTGTTTCTTGGTGCATCTGAAAAGCATCCTACTCCAAACTTATTTATAGTTACACATTTTAAATAATGTTGATTAATCCTCTTTGCTGCTAATATAAACCTGACACATTTTCAAGTTAATGCCTTAACTGGCTGTATCACAGCCTTGCTGGTAGGAGCTGCATTAATCACTTCCACAGAGTAATGTGGTTTTCTTTGTCTCCATGTTTGCCTGCTCTGCTGATGAAGCAAGCCATCAAGCTTGTTTTAGTTCTTGAGCTGTCCCAGTATAACTTCTTTAGCGCTGTGGGAACATAGTATATAAACACATTATTGTGCATTTCACAAAGTGTCATATAAATACACTGCATTTCTCACTCATCCATCTATCCTACCCAGCACTTTCTGAGCTGTCACAGCCAGCTCTCTTTGCTTAGGGGAGAAAAGCACCTTGTATTTAGTGCATAAATACACTTTGCCCCCTTTACACCCTGCCCTGTCCTTGTTCCCTGGCAGAGCAACACCGAGGGACTGCAGGAGGTGGCCTGGGGAGGTTTGATCTATTGCCTGGGTGTGGTGTTCTTCAAGAGTGATGGAGTGATCCCCTTTGCCCACGCCATCTGGCACGTCTTCGTGGCCACAGCAGCTGCTGTCCATTACTACGCCATTTGGAAGTACCTTTACAGAAGTCCTGCAGACATCATTCGTCACTTATGAGATGATGTATATCTCTACATCTACAGATATATACAAAAAAAAAAAATCTGCACTTGGCCTCTGTAACAGTATTATTTGACTTAAAGAATTTGGGGGAATTGGAAAAATTGCACAGCAAAACTGCACTGACTTTGGTAGTTCTGTGAACAACAATTACTGTGAACTGGTGTTTGTGTCCTGCCATTGCCCATCACATGGCAGGTGCTGTAAATAAGATACTGTACTGCAGTAACCAAGAGTTCATTCCACATTAAAAGAACTGGCTACCTGATGTTTACAAACAAATTTTGTATGGTAGTTTAATTTTACGATTTCTAACTATGTGAATTTTTTCTAAATTAGTCATTCAAATGGTAAAGTCAGTGCAATAGTGAAAATGTAATGCTCTTGACCTGAAATTTGTTTCTATCACCTTTCCACGAGTCATTTCTTAAACATGAATCAGAGACAACTAATCTACTTTTACCACCCATTATCTTGGTATAACGTGACTTTTATAGAATTTTTTTGTGTTTTTTGTAAACTTTAAAAGTACATTTGCTGAACTGAAGACACACAACTGTCATCTATGCAGTTACCCATGTTGCAAACTCTTGCAAGAAATGGTTACATTCCACACCCTGTCCTGAGGAGTGAACATTTTTTTGTACCTCTTCGGAAGGTTGTATTGCAGCTGTAATTGCAATAACCACTTTCACAAACTAAAACCTAAATGTGATTCTGCTGGGCTCTAACAAGGCAGCATTCTGCTCATTTACAATACCACTGAACCAGACCTGAAGCTGGCTTTATTCGTGATGAAGAGCTGTAAAAGGAATAGCTGAGGTGATTTTCTCCTCCAGGTTCCCAGGTGTACCTGTGCTGCCCAGGGTGGGGGTTTGTGTGGGAAATATCCCCCATCCCAGCCACTTGTGTCCCCAGCCCATGTACACACATGTGGCATTGAGGCTTAGATTTCCAAAGGGACTTAAACTGACTGCTGTCACCAGCTTTTGGTGGAGTGGTTCTGCTGGGAAATCCAGGTGGGAGCAGCAGCAGAGCATTGCTGAGCACCTGGAGCTCAGGGTTCTTCACAAGCACAGCCTGGCAGGGAGCAGAGCTTGGAGAACGTGATAGGGTGTCATTTGGCATCCTGGGACTTCACACAGAGTCCAGCTGGTCTTTGTTGCTGTCTGTCTGTACAGGAAATCCAGCTGTGGTAGCAAGTCATGACTAGAACATGTGCTCTAATGACCAGTGTAGAAGAGTCATTGTAATCCTGTTTGTCCCATCATTGTATCCTGTCCCACTATGTAATGAATGTCTTATATTAAGATTGACTTTATCCTTTTTATAATTTACTCAGTTTTTCATGTCAGTATTTAAAAACCAAAATGTGTTGCCTTTTTCAGATTTTGTTCTGGATATTGCCTGTCTGCAAACAATAAATAACAAGATAGGGATGTTTTAAAGGTCCTGTTTCACTCAGATTTGCCAGAGGGTTGCAAGTTTTATAATATTTACGTTTGTACAGGGAATTTACCAGAGGGACAAACTTTAAATTCAAGATACTGAAGAATTGCTGTGTGATGATAGCAGGTGATCAGAGAAGTGGCAGCACCATAGCAAACTTATGAACTGCCCCAAAGGAGAGCAAAGGGAACAGCTGGGCAGGTGATTCTGCTACAACAGTCTTGCACATCTGGATGCCTCAGTTTTTTAACATTGTGTCTATTTTAATATTTTCCACATTTTGTGAGTCCATATATTTTGTTGAAATGCAGTACTGCTAAAACCACTAAAATACATGTAAAAGTTTTCTGTAGTCAAAAGTTAAACTATTGCTTGAATATGTTTGTTTTAATTTTAAGTTAATTTTTCATGGCATTTGCTTTTTGGAGTGTTTGAAATGGTTTTTAAAAAGTTTCAATTCGCCAAAAATATTTTGAATTACTGTATTCTAGTCAATATGATACTGAATGTACTAGACTAACAATAAACATTTGGTGCAATTTGGAAACTCGTGTATTCTTGGTAGTTGCTTTTTCCCCCTCCATCACCTGGGCAGGGCAGTCAGGGACTGACACTGTGGCCTCTCCTGACAAAAGGGATCCTGAGTTGAAGCTTAGGACCCTCATGCCTGCTCAGCCAATGCTTTAAAAACAGTAGGAAAGACTGCAATGCAAATTATTCAATTTTTGAAAGTATGGAAGAAAAATTCTAAATTTTGGTCAATATTTAGAACTTGCTTTTTCTCTTTTGCTGTTCTGGGTCAGTTTTCTTATACCATTATATACCATTGGGTTTTTTTTTTTTTTTTTAATTTCAGCTTAGAACATTGAAATACATAATTTTGCTCCTATCCCTGGAGGAGTATCATTGCATAAAATATAGACAAGCTGAACTAAAAATGTGCTTCTGTCTGAAAAGCAAGCATATCAATTATTCTTTTCTTTTTTTCTCCATCTAATTGCAGCTTTTGAGGCTGATTCCTCTCAGGAGGAAGGATAGTGCTTTTTCCATTAATGCTAGCTACAGTACAGAGATGGGCTTTGTCTTCCTGAGGCAAATGTTTTTGAAAGCACTTGCTTCTGTGTTTTCTCTGCCTCTAGGTTTTAGAAGTGCAACAAGTAGGCTGAGTCTAAATGAAGCAGCGTTAGCAAACATTTTAGATGGACCTTCCCAGAAGATGTCTGGGATGCAGCAGGTACTTTGAATACTGGATATATTCCTAGGTCATGTTTTAATAACACAATATCCTGTGCATCAAAAAATAATTCTGTTAAATGAAGGACTTCATTTAAGGATTTATCTAAGAGTGCTTGTTGGAATTGTATTGGTTTAAATTAAACAGCGAGGAATGCACAAAGACAATATTAATTTTTCTTCCTGTTAACAAAAAGAGGTCTAAAAGCAGGCTGCTGTTCCAATCCTGTCTGCTCCACATTCCTCTTACTGATTTGTGATTATGGTAAGAAATTGTATTGCCAACTCCCAGTTCTAGGTAAGTAAGGAAGTCCTTTCCAAGGAGGCTTGAGTCACCTTGTGGGACCCTTCCAGCAGGATATTCTATAAAATGCACATTGTTAGGGCTGGAATGAGCAAGTTAAAGAGGAGATACTAGAATTTTTCATAGGTTGTTTTTTTTTTTCTTGCTTAAATGCCCCTCCTGCTCAGAGCCTCTACACAATTACTTGGGTCTGGTATGTTTAGCTACAAGATGTCTCTGAAGACCAAAGCTGTCATGGTCACATCATGGGCTTGACTAAATCTTCATGCTTTTCTATTTTTAAAAAGTGCAGGATGTTGGGCTCTGCTGCTGATTGCTTTCACCCATCAATAAGTGCCATAGGGTTAAAGCTAAAGGAAGTTGATAAAAGTGATTGGGATGGCACGGCAAAGCTGGCAGAGGGTGTGGGGGTTTCCTGCCTTCCCTTTCTCGGCCTGTGCCTTGGACCACTGCGCTCCAACAGCCAGAGGCTGCTCCTCCATCCTGCTGCCTGGGAGTGTTTCACTCATCATTTGTCTGAATAAATTCACCAGCCACCGTCAGAGGGAAGGGAATGGACAAAAGACACCTGAGATATTCTCTAGTGGCTGTTGAAAGTGTTGGGATGTCTTTAACTCGGCACTCCCAGCACTGCCCAAGTGGCACAAGCAATAGCGGTGTGCTAACACTGTCCCTGAGGCTAAACTGCCCCAGGCTGCTCGTCCTCAGGGTTGGTGTGAGCTTTGCAGCCTGCCTGGAGAATTCAGCAGAGAGAACGTGTCCCAGGTGCCAGCTGAACACCAGAGAAGTTCCACTCACAGGTCCAAGTCCCAGGGAAAGCCGGGCTCTCGTGATCAGAGGGTTTTCAGATTTGTATTTGGGTAGTGTTGGTGGATGGTGTTTTGGTACTGAGCTGGGTTTCTGTCACTGGGTTGATTCCACCCCAGGAATTCTCCTCCAGTCTGTGGTGAGCAGTAAGGGGGAAGTGCTTTTTCCCTTTGCAGAGCGAGGGTGCTTGCTCTAAGGATAAGCTGGGGAACCAAAATCCTGCTGCAGAAGGCTGGCAGAGAGGCCAGTTTTATAACATGTTACATCACTGGCTAATGAAGCTCATGTGCTCTCAGGGATCTGTTCAGATGTCTCTGTTGCTTAGCAGCCCCAGCCCTGCTGGCATGGATTTGAGTGCCCAAATCCTTTAGGTGCCTTTGCAAATCTCCCTTAAATTTTCAGAGGTGAAAAGCTGTTGGTAGAGACTGACTGAATGAGTGGCTGAGCTCCAGCAGGCGCCTCCTCACTGTCTGGTGGGTGGTGGTGGCTTCCAGGAGAGGCCCAGAGGTGTGACCAGACATGGCATGTGGCTCCTGTGACACAGCCAGCCAGCAACTGAGCCATTCTCCAACAGGACATTCACAGCAGCCCACAGGATGTTTGCATGGAGAGCAGTCGTTATTCTGGATGTTGAAACACCGAAACTCAACCCACAACACCTACTGAACATGGGGAGCCTGTTGCACTTTTGGCTTCAATCAGCAAGGATTTAATAGCATCTTAAATGCTGGAGGATTGAGCATTGTTGCTGTGGGAACTTAGCTGTCTTCTCTAATCAAAACCCATGAACATGGGAAGCTTAGGATTGGTCCAGGAGGGGAAAATGGATTCTATTTTTTTTTTTTTTTTAATATGTGCCTTAATATATGAATATGTTTGAACAGAAATGACTTTTGTCTTGAGGCTGATGGTGGTGCTGAGCAGCTTAATCAGCCTTCTGCTAAAACACTGAAAGATTGAAAGGACTGTGAGATATTTTTAGCCCCTCCTCTGCCTGTGGGCAGGATGGACTCTGCCTGTCAGTCCTGACAGGCTTGTTCTAAAATGCCTCTAATAATGGGGATTTCACAATCATCCCAGGCAGTTTATTTCAGTGTTTCACCCGCTGCCCTCTTGGTTTTTATTGTTTTTCTGGCTGCCCAAGCACTGTTTTCTTTGCTGTACTTTACGCCTGTTACTCCTTGTCCTGTCTGCAGCAGCTCAGAGAAGAGCCCTTGCAGGCGGGTTTTCTGTAGCTGGAGACTCACTTCTTCCCTTGCTTTCTTCCTCTAGATTTAAACAAACTCAGTCCCTTCAACCTTGCTTCCCTGCCACCTTGTTTGATAGAGCCAGCAGGGTGTTCCAGGCTCCAGACACTTTTCCCAGCTGATGCTGTGACACAAGGACATGAGTGTCACAATTAGTGACAGTGCAGAAGGATGGAGAGGTGGAAGCAGGAGCTGTAATCCCATGTTTTAGGAGAGGGGCATCAAGCCAGAAAATTAACTCTACCCCAAAACCAGCACACACAGCATCCCAGGAGGGCAGCTTTTCCTTCTTTGTAGCAATGAGGAACAAAGACACAGGGACCTCCTTGCTTGCTGTGAGGGAAACCCTTTTTTGCAAAAAAACCAAGCCTTTTTATGCTCTAGATTTAAGCAAACCAAACAAGCAGTGGCTGCCTGCTGGTGTGGTGTCATTGTTCACGTGTCCTTTTACCCAACCACCTTTTCGATCACACAGTGTCCACACATTTCCCCAACCAATCACTGCCCCACGCATGAGGTGACCACGTGCCAGCCACACTATTCGTTCTCTGCTTACATGACCTATATTTTACCTGCTTTTAGTTGAATCTTTCCCAGAGTGCTTTCTGGTGAGCATGAGTGAACAGAAGTTAACAGGATTTCTTATATCCTGCATCTCCCCCTTCTTTGTTGAATCAAAAAAATCACACCAAAGACAATAATGCCATAATATACTACTAAATGTTTAAACCATACCCCAAAGCAGGGGTCATCTACAAGATTAGAAAAACCTGAACAGATCCTGAAACATTTTCAGATGTAATATGACTGAGCAAGGAAGAGGAGGAGTAACCCAGTAACAACCCTTCAAAAACACCAGCATATGCCTGTGACATGAACAATGTGCACATGCTATCAGTAGCATGGATGGGTAGCATCATTTGTTTGCTCTGTCCCTCTTCGTGGGTAAGACATTTACAGTGCCTTTGCCAATCAGGATGGCACAACAAATGGCCACATACACCACAAAGGAACCCATTTCACATGGTGGCCTGAGGAGACACAAGCAAAACCCCTGCCTTATGTCAGTAGAACTAAGGGTCCTTTCCACTGCCCTGTTAACAGGTCCTTTACCATCACCAGAGGTCTGAGATGAGCTTTCATATCAAAAGAGTATTTTGTTTCACATGCTGTTTGGCCGACCTCATCTTGGTTCAGAAAACTGAGAACATAAAGGCTTTTGCTGGCCTGTCATGTGAGCACCCTGACTCTCCCTTCTTCTGTTTTTCAAGCCTGGTTTTCAATGTCCTGTGGGCACGTTCAGCAGTAGCCTGCCCAGTGTGAGAGTGGGGAATACCTGTGTTGTGGGAGAACCTGTGTTGTTGTAAGAATTGTCGAGTCCATTCAGAAGTGTAGGCTGGCCCCTTTTCCATTTTAATCGTGGCCAGAAGGCCTAAAGAGGCAAAGCAGATGAGGCAGTGCTGAGGTACATCGTGGGCCTTCTCTCTGGCGTGGGCAGTTGCCATCAAGAAACAAAGACTAAGTGTCAACAGATATGTGAACATATTTCAGATGACCAGATTCTGGAACATGAGTGACAACAGTTTGCCAAATAGTTTGGAAAGGCTGATCAATGGCCCCTGTGATAAAGATCTGTCAGTGAAGCCAAATCTATCTGCGCAGTAGTTCCAAATTGTCCTAAAACATCCCATCCCCATAATGTACATGGTATGGCAGCAATAAATGGTGCAATCCAGGCACTTTGCCCATCAGGGCCAGGAACAAGGCAGAGATGAGCGCTGTGACTAGGGTACTGCATTCCTACACCCCAATGAGAGTCGAGGTGGGGTTAATCGTGGGCCAGTCACTGAGCTCACTGCTGCTCACTGCATTCACACATCAGCGCTGGCACTGACAAGCCCTTTAACTTTTCTGCCATCTACGCTGCATACCAGGGTTGGCTGAGCTGTTGTGATAGAACCTGTCCAAAAAATTTGTGGCTGACCCGTTTTCCCAAAGCCACCCATGCCACATTTACCCTTACCATCAGGGGTTTTGTTGGAAAATGGAGCAAGTTGTGCCAAACGCTGACTGGCAGGTATAAATCAAGGTGGCACAGTGATGCAAAGCATAATTTGTGTGCCATAATTGTTGTGTAACACAAAAAGCCCCAGCTTAGTGGTAGAAGAATAGCCAGTTAATAAGCCACGTTTCCTCCAGGGCCACTGGGACCAGTTCATCTGCAAGGTGGCCCCAGGGCTGAGACACAGCTGAGCAGGGGGCTCTGTCCTCTCCCAGGGGGGATGTTTCTGTCTGGAGGTGGGGAGGTGGAGAGGGAAAACGGAACAAAATACAGGTTAAAGGAATTAGGTTGCTGGGCCAAAGTCCTGGTTACAATAAATTACCTCAGACTGGTTTCATCCATCCCGGGTGAAACCTGGCTGTTGGTGCTCTCTGTAGCTGGGGCTAATTCTCCACATTTCGATTCAAATTGGGTCCGTGGATGTGCAGAATGAGCGAGCATTATCCTGTTGTGTCCGGGTGTGTCTGACGCTTCCCGAGAGCAGCTGCAGCACCTCGGGCGCCCCGGCATTTCCAGCCCGCCACGTCTCACGAGGGGCTCGGGCGGAGCAGTGGCCCTGGTGAGGTGACACTGTGCTTGTCCCCTGACCACCGGTGACTTAGATCTTCTCAGGGTCTCACCTGCAGCAGCTGCACCGAGGGAGAAACACCCGAGGGAGGATAAAGGGGGTGCTGAAGAGGAAGAGCTGGCGGTGCTTCGGAGCCGAGCCCGGCGCTCGGGAGCCGCTCACGGCTCTTGTGTGACCTCTTGTGTCGGCTCGGAAGGGCTCTCAGCATTTCCATCAGGGCTCTCTCTCACTTCAACACCCACATTTGCGTTTAGGGAATGATTACATGTTAAAAAACCACCCCCACACGCTGCGGAAGCGCACGGGTCACAGTCATAGTGACAAATCCCGTGCAGTATCAAGGATTCCTTTTTCGCTGTCCAGATTTCCGTGGGTACAGCCGTGTCTTTGGCTCCAAAACAATATTTTAAAGCAGCTTGGGCAAGGGAGATAGAGGATCTAAAGCATCTCAAAGATTCTTATATTCTCACAGGTTTCATGAAAACTGGGACTTAGGTAAAATAAGTTAAAAAATAAGTTAAAAAATAAGTTAAAAAGAAACAGCCAACCCAGCCCTAGATGCTCCAGAACAGCCAGAGCTGGGGCTGTGCCTGCCGAAGGGAACACCTCGGGACCGGACTTTTCCAGTCTTTTTTATTATTATTTTATTTTTAAATCATAGATTTTCTGGAATTGTTTCATCCATGAATGACCCAGAAATGTTAAATCCGCCAAATTTATGCTGAAGACAAAGCAGGTGGGTTAAAACAAAAGCACTAAGATCTCGAAGTGGCAAAAGCTCTGGGAAACTACTCCAGAATATGCTCTTGGCTTCTCAGAAAGATGTGTTTGGGGTGTGTCTCCTGGGCTTGGGGTGGAGAGGAGACAGTTTATTTTAAATACTTACATATTAAAATATATTTAGGCTACTAACTATGCTGTATTAATAATACTTTAATTTTCTCTGGATATGTAAATGGGTACTAATAAATACCTCATCATACTGTCATCTAAAGTAAATAAAAATGTCTCCAAAAGCATGGTTTATGTATTATCTGTTCTAGACTTTATATAAAAATATAATAATAAAAAGGCTGCCAAAAGCACACACAGAGGCAATCAAGAGGTCTCGTGTGTTTCTGCATTATAACAAATATATCTTTTACATAATAAATAACATGTATTGCAAATATAATCTTTGTAGCAGTAAAATGTGGATTCAAAAAGCTCTAAATTCATATTAATGAAGAAAATGCTGTTGAGTTGGCAGTGTGAAATATAATTATTTAATATCTCTAGTTGTCTGCATGTAAAGATAAATGTGCACAAACATCTAGACAAGGTAATGTATGTATTAGAAGAAACACATGTTGTGTCCTGTATAGCATTTATTACTCTTCATAATAACATCTACTTCATATATTTTTGAAAAAAAAAATCAAAAATATAAACCTACCCTTTAAAGACGTCAAAATATCATAAGCCAATCATGAGCTATAGTTTTGTAATATGTATGAACTAATTATTGACACTATATATTTGCTATTAATCTAAATAAAGCTGAGACTTGTTGATCATCATCAGATGTGGCTTGTCTCCCGTTGTTTTCCGACATTAACCTTTAAACCACACTGTTTTATACACGTCTCTGGGGTGAAATATATCCTTTTTTTTAAACCTGTGGTGACTGTGTCCATGGAAACCTCTGTGACAGATACACCTGTGTACAGAGGGGCTGAGCACGGGAGCCACAGGGAGCATTTCTGGATTGCTGAAACACATTTTTGGTACACAGCATATACTATATATTTATAGTCAGATCTTTAGCTGTCAGTGAGGACAATTTTTAGATGAATCTTCATATAAAAATATTAGAAGCCTTATTATTTCTGTTCCATATGCTACATGGAAATGAAATTATTAAATTTCTGACTAGACAGTGAGAGGGAGTGCACATGTGTGTGTGTGTGCACATACATATGCCTGTGCATAATATAGAATGTGTAGTAAAAACAGACCTTTACAGCAGGTACAAAAAAAATCCCAACCCCCCCCCATGATTATAAATATAAAAATATTAACCTAAATTATTCAATTCTGCTAAGTATGCTGTATGAAAATACAACTGAATTTATATCAGTGTATACAACAGTATATGGACACACTACATATATATATACACACACACACACACACATATAGGTATGGTGTATATATATACATATATATCTATGTATATAAACACACACTTTCTCTGCATATACAGTTGATAAGACACCCAGAGCTATATGGGCACACAAGTGGGTGTGGAAATGTACATTTATTATGACAACTCTTGTGCATAATTCAGAGCAAGTATCATAAAGGCACCTTTCTAACAATAAAATATTTTTCATGTGTATTAAAAAGCTTTATTCAAGTAGTAAATTCTGGTAGCCTAAATGAAATACAGTTATTAAACCTGTAAATATATAAAACACAGAGAGAGAGAACTACAAGGATGTGTGTGCCCACACTGTGTTTGGAGCAATTATAGTTTGTGCATAACATATATGGCAAAATCAGACTTTATAGCAATTTTTTTTTTTTTTTTAGTTATAAAGGTTTATTAATAAAATAAATGCTGTTAAATCTATGAAAGTATAATTAGTCAAATAGCTCTATGGATGCACAGAGATGTATGTGCTTGTGCAGATGCATGTGTGTGCATGGTTATTAGACCAAATACACTGTGTCTCATTAAAAGCCTTTGTATTAATAAAGCTATTGATATATTTATAAAGGTGTATAAAAATAAGAAGCTAAGAGCAATTATGACAAACATGGTATATGAAAATTCAGTTTTAATGTATATATTATAAATTTATATACACACATACCTTTAATATGTGTATTAAAATATATGAATTTATATTACAGCTATATATTTAAAACTAATGAAAGCAGGCACACAAAGAGAGGGGGAATCGAGTCAGTGTGTTATTAAAACATATATTTTGTGCATGACAAGTACTATTAAAATGCAGAGTTTTATAGGTATGTGTACCTATATATCATGCTCTGTGCCCAGCTATAGAGATACACATGTACACATATTTAATAACTTGTGTACAGGAAGACTTAGTCCTGAGTTAGTTTTCTCTCCCAGACTGTATCTATTTATATAAACTAGATATTTAAAGCCTGTAGTATGTATTACCTGTCATGTGGTCCATATAAATAATTAGCTATAATGGAGAGTAAAAATAATGAATTATGTTGTATACTACAATAAAAAGTACTCTTTGATATCAGCATTTTTATGAATTTACTCTATGAATTTAAAGTGAAGTAACACTTGACCACATCTCATATATATAGTGTATAATGTAGATATGGAAATGGTGCTTCCACTGTACCACTTTATTACTTACATATATATATATATAGTTAAAATAGTAAATAGCACTAATTATAGTATAATCTGAATTATTTCATCTCATGTAAATACACATTTGCTGTGGTTATACCCAACCTTGGTGTCAGCTGGGAAGATTAGGGGATATTTGCCCCCTCCCCCAAATTAGCAGGGATCCATCCCCTGGTGGGACAGACTGGAGGATGGGGAAGAAAAATTCCCTCCCAAAAGCCCCATGCCCTGATACACCACTGATACATCAAAAGCTGAGAGAAGAAAAATTTAAAAGTTTATTAAACATTAAGAATAACAGACAAAAAAAAAAAAAAAAAAAGAAAAAAAAAAAAAATAAAAAAGAAAAAAAAAGATTTGGGCTGAACAGCATACAGGATGCAAACCATTTCTTGTCATACAGATAATTTGCTCTATTTGTTAAACTTGTATTTAATTCTGTCTTGTGGTGTTGCCAGAAATACGATGGTTGATCACATATAAGTTTTAATATAATTTTTTTTCTTCACATAAAAAAGTCAACAAAATAAAAATAAACAGCACATCTCTATTGTAAAATTACATGCAAAAATAATTTTAAAGCAATAATTGGGGGTATTACAAACCCACAGAGGCAAGATATTCAAATGAGAGGGGTCTGAACTGATCCCACCCCTGGTGCTCGCTCCAGCTCCTCCCCTGCATTCTGAATTTCTTGCTTTTGTGGATTCAAGTCAGAACTTATTTCCATGGTGCTTGGTTTAGTGACTTCAGCACCACCTCAAAACAAAGAGAAGTACCCCTGCTCTGCCTTCTCTGCCACAGGCTTTCCCACAGAGACTCCCAAGGTGCTCAGATGCACAAATCCATCTCCAATCCCACTGATTTCTAGAGGGCATTCTTTTGTAAAAAGAAAAAATTCACTTCTAAGTTTCAGAAAAAAACAAAAGAGAAGACAAGCATTTTACCAATGCTTATAGTGTAATAGAGATCAGTGAATTATTTAGACAAGCTAATAATTATTCTGCAAATATATATATTTCTGTTTTTATAAAATGACAATTTCTTATACCTAAAAGCTCCTTCATGAGCAACAAAGCCATCAGAGGTGTGATGAGCCCAGCTGAGCTGTCCTTGGGAACTGGAAATGAGCTTAAGATCCATTTATTTATTTTCCTTGCTATTGCAGGGAGACAACTTGGATAGTGAACCTGGGGATTTTCCAAGTTTTAAGCCCACATATTTTGCCACCCCCCCCCTTTTTTTTTCTCTTTTTTTCCTTTTTTTTTTTTTTTTTTCTCCCAGGCGAGCTTTTCAGAGCAGAGTACCTAAGTCCCACAGGAAGTAGGGAGTGCCTGTGCCCCACAGGCTCCTCAGAAAGTCCCCACCCCAACAGAGATGCTGCAGCCTGTGACATCCCAGTGCCAGGATGGGACAAGGAGGCACTGAAGCAGCTCTGGGACTACTGGACGAGGTAGAGCCAGGAACCTCTGTGCTCCTCTGTGGCCATGCCTCAATAAAAATCAACCTGTGATATCCAGTCTCAACAATGTTCCACCCCTTCCCTGCCCAAAACCACAAAAAATATATATATTTTTTTTTTAAACCAAGCTGCTTTTTGTACGTGACACCAAGTTTTGTGCTCACAACCTGCCCTAGCAGCGGCACCGCTGACCTCACTCTGCTCTTGGGTCACCCCCAAACTGCCCTTTGTGGGGGTGAGCAGAGACTGCTGCAGTTTGCTCTGCCGCTGTTAAAGGTGTGTCCGCAGCAGACCCCAACTGTGCCACACCCTGCTGTCCCTGCAGTGCCTTCTGCTGAGCTTTAGAGAGTAACTCACTGCCCTTCAAACCTTGCTGCAGCACATGGAAATTCGATTTGCTGAACAAATGGTGCACGGGCAAGCAGCGCACGTTACGGGACACCGAGGGGCCAGGTATGCTTGTGGAAAAATACTGGAGAAATGCCATCCATGCAAGGATGCGTGGTTTTTAATGCTGACCAAAATGCTGAGTTCTATGCAGCCATCTCCTGAAGCATGAATAATGATTTAATGGAATGAACAACCTTTTTATTTGAAAATAATGTCAGAACACTTAGAAAACTTTGAGCAAGACATGTAGCACCGTGTTTTCCTCACTTCACTATCTGGATGCAGTACACACAGCTGTGTACAGGATCTGAGCTGTTTATAGCAAAAAAATTCAGCTGGAAACCGTTTCTAGCAGCAGCAGGAGACTGGAAATGACCGTGAGTGGTTTTATGTTATATATTATTTTTCTGCTATTACAAAATGTTGTAACGTCCAATCAATAGTTGACTAAAATCCATGTTGTGCTTCGTCCCTGTTAAACAGTTTCTCTATGTGTTTCTGATGAAAAATAAAAAAAGTCTCTCTTTTTCAGTAATGTGGAACATCCTGGAAAGCCATATTACTTCCATAAAAATTTAATTTAAAGCACAGAACATGCCAGTGTGCCAGGCTAAAAATATTACAGGTTTTAAAAAAAAAGAAGAAAACAACAACCAACAAACCCTTAAGCATTTCCTTTCTATACATAATGGAGAATATATACCTTTGCTATATATTTTAAACATGGAATAGCTTTTTCTTTTTGTTATATATATGTCTTTCAAAATACATTGTCAGTATTTGTACTTGAAAAATACTGTACAAAACAAACATACTATAATTATTCTGTATAAACTTTATACATTTTATAATATCTATCCTTTTGGTCTAGAGTAAACACTTAGATTGATTGGATTAACCACAGTATATGACAACACCATCCCCCTTCTGAAATACACCAGTGTCTCTTACATTCATTTTTCAGAAGTCCACTTTATATTAGAACATACATGTTCAAAAGCAGAGTTTAAAACAATAAAGTTCAGAACCATCAGTTCGTGTCACACTCAAAACAACAATCACTAGGAAAAAATGGGCTTTGCAAACCAGTGACTTCTAACTGAATAAAAGTGATTCTTTTTAAAACAGCAAGATATAATCCACAGAAAATATATTACAAAACATGGGGGAAAAGCAACTTAATTTAGGTATTTATTCAACTTTTAATCACAAAATGGAGTAACTAACTGAAAACAGAAAAGCCCCTCTGATTTCGCCATCAGCTCTGATTTGACGCTATTTAATTTTGTTCTCGTTTCCGACTAATGATCCTGCTCCTTACACATGCGCTCCCCCACGGCAGGGACACAGTCAGCATGCTCATGGGAACGTGCCTGGGACTTTTGGAACTCCTTGTTAAAGACATCTAGACTCCTGTTGGGTAGGGAAGCACCCCACGTCCACTGGGAACATCCGGGCAGCATGCACGCAGGATTATTGCTTCAGGTACAGGCAGTGCAAGGTACACGCTCTGTGCTCTACCCACAACTCCTACCTACCTACCTGGGGTCCACGGAGAGAAAAGGAACCTTAGTAGCTACAGAGAAGCCATTATGGGATCTATCATGAGGATAGCTAAACTCAGGCTAACAGCACTTTTAAATCTGAAGACAATAATCACCAAAACTTAAAAATACAACGAAAGCGATCTATAAATTAATAGTTCTGCAGTGTAGTACTAAATTATTATTTGTGCACTTTATTAGCATGTTAACTTTTCTGATTAGACAGACTTAAAACGATAGCTTGTTACTCTCGAAAAAAAACTGAGATCTACTTTTTTTTTTCTTTTTTCTTTTTTTCCTTTTTTTTTTGTCGTTTATGCTGGGATCTTTCCGAGTAAATCAGGAGGATGGAACTGATTACGAGAACATAAAACCCCTACTCTGAAGCAGCACTGAAGAAAAAAAAAAAAAAAAAAAAAAAAAAAAAAAAAAAGTAATTAAAAGCTTACTATGGCAGTTCTCAACAGTCCAGGTAAAAATGTGGCACCCTTTGAAGAGGGCTGATAAAAATGGGAAGTGCTGAGATGTGCACGCACACCCACACCCACAGACACAGACCTGGGCACGCACGTGTGCACGCACACACGCAGGGATACGTACACGCAAACAAAAAGGAAAAAAAAAAAAAATACAACAAAAAAACCAACGTTAAGTCAGTTTTGTTTCTGCTTCTGGTAAAGTGCTGAAGACAGAAAGGTTGGTTTGGGTGTGGTGCTATCAAACAGGAAACACATTGTCCATCTAGTCAAACGCCAACCCGCAACAAAGAAAGAAGAAAAGAAAAAAAAAGAAAGAAAAGAAAAAAGAAAAGAAAACCAAAACACCCCGCTTCCCCCGCTTCGGATTTACAGGGGGCCGTGCCGAGCTTCGTACTTGGCCAGGACGTTCTTGCACTTGCCCAGCTCTTTCCGCAGGTCAGCCACCTCCTGGCGCAGGGCCGAGTTCTCCTTCTCCAGGAAGGAGGCGCGGATGGCGATCTGGTTCTCCTTCAGCCGCCGCGCGTCCCGCGAGCGCTTCGCGGCCATGTTGTTCTTTCTGCGCCTGGCCCAGTATTTGTCGTCCTGCTCGTGAGACACACAAGAGAAGCAAGCAGAGGTGTTAGATTTTTGTAAAAGCGGAGCTGCCCGCCGGGAGCCGCTCCCAGCGGCCACCTCCGGACCGCGGGTGACCCCGTGGCGCAGCAGGACTGGAGTTCCAGCTTTGCACGGCACAACCCGCCCTGGCAGCGCAGATGCCCTCACTTGTTCCTGTCGATGCTTACACTAACCCCCTCATCCTCCTGACAGGGAATTCCTCCAAGGAAAAGTGAAGCAACGTTCCGGAGGTACAATCCATTTCCCATCTAGGCTGACCTAGTTAGCACGTCCACCTTCAAATGCCGTGACTCACCCTGCACAGTGGCTGCAGCAGCACTGTTTACCCCTGGCCCTGCTCAGCACTGCCAGCCAACACCTGGGTTCACTCTCTGTGTTGCTATTACCCATTTCATCTACTGCTCCGCTCTTTTTTTAATGTTCAAAGCACTCTACAGAGCCCCAAAAAGTTCCTGTCTGCACTAAGTCACTGCAAGAGGATTCCTTGGCAGAGTGATGATGGCTGCTCTGGGACCAACCACAGAGATTAGTGCAATAGGCTTTGACTGTGGAAAAAAAAAAGGATTGGACAGAAATAGGTCCACTACCCCCTGAGGTTTCATAAGCTAACACATTCCCAAAGTGTTATCCCCTGAAGACTTGCTTCTAGATCTGCATTGGTGTATAGACGCTGCATTGGTGTATCAAAGACTCAAAGTAACTACTGAATTTCACCTGATTTTTCCACTCTTCCAATGAAGTGGCCTTCAGCAAAATGGAAGTTATGGTGTTGCTTCGTAACTGAATTAAGTTCTAGAACTTTGGAACAACTCAGGTAATATAAGCAGGCAGAATTTCTCCTAAAAAGTGAAATTCAGTCCCCTGCAGAGTACGAGTGATGCAGCCACTCAACCCTCAAGCTGCCTGGCCAAGTCACAGAGCTCAAACTCCCTCTTACTTCATCTTAACATGCTTCCATTTCCCCGTGCAGCTCCCAAGGACCAGCACAGGGCAGGAGATCCAGAGGCTATTATGCTGCACTGAGCAAACACTCACCACTCCTGGGTCCCTCAGCCCAGCCTAATCCTGCTGCTCTGCACCCTCTGCTGCTGCACAAGGCAAAGCAGGATCAAAACAATTGCTGGCAGGAGGGCTCTTGAACTGCTTTCTATCAGTTTGGCCCAACAAAGTGTGCAAGAATGCTGATCTGGAGCCAGCATTATCTCTAAATGGCTCTTCACCTGTATGTAGATGGGGCCCCACAAAATCCTCCAAAATACAAGATGGAGCAAAAAGCTATGACCCAAATCTTGTTTATAATTTCCCATCTCAATTCACTCCATAAAAATCAGCTTTAAGCAATTTATTAGTGTGCCACCTAGGCTTCATCCCTCTTTATTTTAACAAATTGCTATGGCAAATCCCTTAATCCAGGCCTGAGAGAGGTAAGGCTGGCATTTCCAAATCACATGCAGCCCCGAGACGATTGACTGGTCTAATCTGCTTACCCTCCCCCAGAACCCAGAGGCTGGAGGCTGCTCCACATGCCAGGGCAGAAGCAGCACTTGGGTCAAGTGCTCGGAAACAAGTCAAGGGCAGGCGATGGGACGATCCTGAGAGAATGAGAAACCCTGAGCTCCTGCTGGCATCCACCTCTGTCTGGCCAGCAGGACCTTTGCCAAAAGCTTGCTTTGATGCATAAGGGTACCTGGGAGACATGACAAAGGGAGAAACTCCAGCCATTCCTTCAGCAATACCTCTCCCTTGGGCACTGCAACCCAGCAGGGCATCACAGGCAGTAGAACTTGCCCAGGTAAGCAACAAGGGGCAGGCAAACCTTTGCAAAGGAAAGCTGAGTGACAGCAACCTGAACACTACTGCAACTGTGATTTCTGTGCTTTTAACTTGCACCAGAGCGTGCTTAGGGATAAAAATAGCTTCTTTCCCTAATGCTATCAATCTGGTACAAACACATGGCATCCCAGGCTCCCTGCACATGCAGCCAGGGATTCCCACTGACTCCAGCAGGCTCTCAGGCTGTGTCTCTTGGGGGCAGTAGCAACAGCAGAATGAAATTCTGCCCTGACTGCCTCTGACAAAAGAGATCCTCCTGGAAAACACATACTGGGAAAACAACTTTGCAAATAATATTCAGAGTGTTTAATAACCTGGATCCATTTTCCTGCTATCTTCATGCACTTTACTCTTCATGTCTCAAAAGCAGTGAGTGGCACAGACTCTTTCTTCTAACTTATTGATGTAGTATTGTATTTTACATATTGTATTAAAACACACCTCTCAGCAGAAAAATTCTGTTTTCTTCTGCTTCCCTACCACTTGTCTAGATTCTTTCACCTGGATTGGTGAATATATATCAGTGAAATAGTTTTTACTATAGTGTTCCCATTCATTATTAAACACAGAACTACAGCAACTTCCAAATAAGACACAATATACTTCAGTTTGTCATCAGAGTCCTCCATTCTCCTTGAAGGATTCACAGCCTGTGCTGAATAGACAGAGGATGAAGAAAAAAGAAGCGAATAGAAAGAGGATGAAGAAAAAGGAAGCATGATCAGGCTGTTTCATAAGTGGGAAATATAGGACAAAGCAAGCTTGTCCAAGGTCAAGCAGGATGTTTCTGGCATACAGAGGAAATGAATATTGAGCTCATGAATTTCAACTGTTGCATAACTAATAAGGGACATCCTCCCTTCAGTCTAACCCAGAACACTGAACAGTCTTATTCTACAGCAAAGTCAGATTTAGACTGAAACATCTACCTTCCATGACAAAATAGATTCATGCTCCAAACCTGTACCTCAGTGAGCAACTGTCAGAGACCCTGTAGGAATCACCCTGTCACTAGTTCCAAATTACCTTCAGGTCATCTGGGATGAAGACTTTGCGAGCTTTCTTAATCATGGGCTGAGGTTTCAGCTCTTCTTCGGAGAACTTGCGCTTGCGAGGATCGAACATCTCCTGGCCAGGAATGCTAGACAGAGCAAGATCTGCAGGGTCAGGTTCGTAGCCAACAGGAACTTGGATAGTCTCAGGATCAATGGGGCTTGGTGTGTTCCGGTTTGCTGGCAAGATTTGACCTACAGAAATACAGGGTAGATACAGCTGGGTTAGAAAAACTATGTTAATTGTGCCAAAGGATTTTAGAAGATCTCTACTTATTTTACATGCAATAAATGTTTCAGCTTTCCCTTCGGATTTGGTATCTTTTCTTGCTAAATATTAGACTGCCCATTCTACAAGGTGCATATTCTGATCCAAGACACGCTAATGGCCCTTACAGTCAGAATCTGTTCCTAACTCTGGCTGCTAATCTTGGTTTCCCACATAACATCACTGAACCCAACACTGAGTTGCACTGGACTGCAGGCAGAAGATATATTGCTGTGACCTGTGTCACTTCATTAGGATCCCATCCTCAGGGAACAGATCATAAGCACTGCCATTTAGTTCAGATCTATCAGCACACTGTAACCCCTCACAGTTATACCTCTGAGGGTATGTTTATTTTACAATCAAACAATGTACAGTACTTGCCATGAATAGCATCTCATGAAAGTGTATTTTCAGTTGTGCTGAAGCACTCCTAGGAGACTGCTATTTATTCTTTATGAAATCCTACCAGGGATATTCTAAAAGCCAGTGAAGGAAACCAGCAACATGAAAGGCTACAAAGATTCCTTAAAGACGCTCTGCAAAAATGAAGAAGACACTTATTGATGCTGCATTTCTCTTTTATGGTATATAAAATCTAATAAAAAGGAGCATATCCCTGGAAAATGAGTGATATACCTCTAATTTTTCTCTTTTTGATTTTAGATAAAGCCCTCAAGATACTACAACACCAATTTGTGCACCATTCCCACTAAAAATCCAATTTAATATCTCAACCAAAGGTTCCAAAAATAGGATCCTGAAGTCAGCTGCCTAAGCATGGACTATCCCCGGGAGCAAATTTTCAGAAGTTTTCACATGCCTCAGAAGTAGAAGCCTCACAGACTTCAGAGAGAGGACTTCTGATTGAAGCAGATATTCTTTTATAATTTTGGCTATTTGCTAATTCACTTTGACTTTAGTGATATGATGGCTTTCATGATAACTACAAAAACATCCTGTGGCTGTGTAATATTTCCTTACTTGTGCCCACATTGCAATATTTAGGGTGTAAACCAGTAAACATTACATCCCATTTCTAATTCCAAGGCCAGCATTAACAATGTAGTTTTTATTTTAATAATATGGGAACCGCACGGAAAACGCACCAGGGGAATTGCACTGTGCACGGCTTGCTAAGGGAGAGCTTTTGCAACTCCTATTTTAGAGCTGATAAAATCAGCTTCCAGGAAAAGCTGGTGAGGGCCGGGGAGAGGAGAAAAGGAGGATCAAAGTCATCAAAATGTAGATGCGGCTGCAGGAGAGGGAGCGGGAGGAAAGGATGCTGCACGCATTGTGCCACTGCGGAGCGCTGCCGCCCCTGGCTCGGGACGCGCTGCCGGAAACGTGGCGCTGCCCGCGGGCCCTCGTTAATCCAGCGGGGAACCGGCGCTGCCAGCGGCTTCTCCCCGCTCTCGGGGCTAGGAACGTGGCGTTTCCAGCCGTCCCCCGTTAATACAAGCGGGAAGCGGCATTTCCCCAGCCCGCCCGCGGTGCCGCGCCTGCCGGGTGCGCGCTCCCAGCGCAGCGCTCCCGGCGCAGCGCTCCGAGATAACCGGGACAGCCCGAGGGGACCCGGCCCGCACGGCTGTGGCTGCGGAGCGGCTTCTCACGAGCTTCAGCCCTCCTGGAGACGGCGGTGTGCGGGTCTGAGTCACCACCCTGCCCCGCTGTCACCTCCCGTCAAGGGACGCGCACCCCGAGCACCCCGGCAGCCCTGCCGGCCGTGGGGCCGATCCATCGCTGATGGATGGATGGATGGATGGATGGATGGATGGATGGATGGATGGATGGATGGATGGATGGATGGATGGGCTGCTATGGCCTCGTTTAAAGGACACAGGAAAAGCTCCTTGGGTGAGTGCCTGCTCCGGAGCAGCCAGGTATTCCTTACTGCAGACAAATGCACAGATGTACGCACCTAGAAATGGTGTGCATTCTGTAATACAGACAAAAATGAAGCAAGACACGAGCTCTGAGTACTTTTATAATATTTCTGGTGAGCCTGCAGGGTGTTTCTAAAAGTCAAACGGATTGTGAAATCTGGCACAGCTTTCTAAGTCCCACGTGAGAGAGCCTGTATTTCAATATTGCTGAAGTTCTTGATATACAGGATCAGTTTGCATATTATCATTTATCTATAATGTGCAATATGACACAATTACATGAGCTCTGTAGTCACTGGCTTCAAGAAATTTTACAGTATCACCCTGAAAAAAGGGCAAAAATGCTCCTTTTAAACATGGGAAATCGAGGCATTGCATCTTAGCAATGCAAGAGCAAAACATTGCAAGAACAATGCACCTCCACGGTGGTCTGGGAGAAGAAGTCAGGGTCCTGCCTTGCTCCCTCCATGCACGCGTCTCCTCTTCCCTGCTCTAGGAAGCTCTCATGACTACAGACCTGGCCCTTCAGCAAACACAAGATGTTCCTGTGCCAGTGAGAAGCTCGTTCAAGGGGAATGGTGTTCACTAAAGCCTGAACAGACCATGTGTCTAAACACCATTACTAGGAGTCCCAGGAGTGCTGCCCCATGAGATATCCTACACCCACATGGCACACACACCTCTGCCAGTCTCTGTTCTGTCACGTTCCTGCAAATGATCAGCAACTCCATCAAAAACAACAGAGTTAACAAGGGTATCTCAAGCCCCGGGCAGGAAAACCAGAAATGCTTTGTCCAGCATTTTACATTGGGCAACTCCTGGCACCCGGGATATTTTTATTTATTCTATCAAGTTTTGCCAATAGTGCAAGCCAGGAACCTGTCTTCGTTAGTTTGCTGGCCAGTGGCCATGACATCTCTGTGGTGCTGGAACTTGTTGTAATCCAAGTCGACAGCGTGGGCTGTGCTGGCCTTGGCACTGCTGTCACTGCAGGAGCGCAGAGCGTGGCCTCGCCTTACACTGCTCCCCGGCCTCCTCTCCCCGGGTGCGCACGGCACTTTCGCTCTGCATCCTCCTGCCAAATTTGTTTGGGGTGTTATTTTTATGCACTAAATTCCTTGCAATCAGAGGTAGGTCAAATAAGCACAGCAGTCTGAATGTCATGTGCCCAGCAGCCGACTAATCCTCGCATCAGCAAGCTTCCCAGCTGTCACAACAGCCACAGAGAGGGCTGCTTGGAGGCTCCGATGCACAAGGAATTGGCCAAGGAGGAAAGCCACTCTGCAAGGTAAGGCCCCTCAGTGCCCAGCATCGGCAGCCAGATGCCTTTGCCAGGGTCTGCATTATTTAAACACTCTGTGCTCACAACAGTGAAGTGGCTGGACTGTTTAATGTGCTTAAGCTTTGTTCTCAATGGGGACTGATGACTGCCAAGTGTTTTGAAAAGAACTTAGCCCCTCTATTTAAGTTGCTGAAATGAGAACTCTTGAGTATTAAGCTCTTTTGGAAATCCAGCTGCAGAGCTCCATGGTGGTGGTGGTGGTGGTGGAAGCAAGCCGGGAACAATTGTTAATGGAAACTTCCCCTCATACCACCCTAGTGATGCGTCTCAACCATGGCCTGGAGAGACCACAACTATGTCAACACTGGCCTTTTGTCTGGAGCCCTTCCCACTTGCAGAACACCACTCAAGCAAGGAGGAGTATGCCAGGACAGACACAGCTCAAGGCTTCTCCTGGAAAGGGGACCAGCAGGTTTTGACAACCCCATGAATTCCGTTGCCCTAACATCTTGCCTTTGCTAATGCTTTTGCTGTTAGCATAGTGGAAAATTCTCCGGAAAAAAGGACTTGAAAGAAAACCTGCTGTTCTAATCTTTCCAATTGTCTCCCTCCTCCCGGCAAAGACTGTGAGAAGTCTAAAGTAACGGCAATATTTTCAGTGTGGGTCCTTTTTCAGAGAGAAGTGAACTGAGGCCATTCACTTGTGTTATCTAGGTGACCAAACTGCTGGTAAAAAAAAAAACAAAAAAAACCAGCAGCTTTAAATTGCTTGCAATAATTAAAATTCACCATCCAAAGTATAGCAGCACTTTTGTATACCTACAAAACCCCAAATGCTGATCTGGTATCATGGGGAGTTCAATCACCATATCCTGACTCTTAATTTCCCCTTTTTGAAACATCCCACCTACCAGCTGTGCCCAGGAGAGTGAAGACGGAAATAACCTCTTCAGCTGCACTACTGCTTGGCAGACTTCTTATCTGTACTGCAAGAGATTCCTGGTAAATTATGTGGAACACAATTCTGAATCATTCAACTCCCATAGAAATGTGTCTGATTTTCAGAAAATCTCCCTTCTCACAGCCCTTCTACACTCCTCATCAGCTCAACAGCTGCCTGGAGAACAGCACCAAGAGGAAGAAAGGGAGTGAAAATGTTCTAATCAAAATATTTTTCCCTATTTTTTACACACATTGGAGGGAAATAAAAGAGGAGTTTCCTACTCAATTTATTAGCAGCCCAGAGATAAAACATGTGTTTGCTAATAATTTTCCTTTATATAAACAGAAGGCACTTTGTGTGTGTCAGTCAGGCTCTGCAGCACAGTGGTTAAACTGACAGATAATCCTCACCCAGAGCTGCTCCAGAGCTTTCCCTGTATGTTTTCCAAGCCATCTATCCCCTTGGCAGCTGGCCAGCTTTTTGAGATAGTTCCCTTACTCCAAATCACAGCCAGTCCTGGGCTAATCTGTCATCCAGCTCTAGATTAACTCCTTCAGCCTCTAGGAAAAGTTCTCTCACTGCAGAACACATGGCCAGAGCACAGGGATCGAGACAGGCAAAAATTTGGGAGGCAAAGCAAAAGGGGTATTCTGGAGGTCAAAACTTATCTGAGGACAGCATCATGTCAGGTTATCATTCCTCACCTACAATATTATAAGCACCCTTTTATCTATCCTATCTTATTCTATGTGATTTCCCTGCTATTAGGATTGCAGTTGTTTTCCAGAAACCAAACCATTTAGGAGGATAGGACTAAAGCCACAAATTGGAATCCTCCTGCCCTCAAGTGGAAGGACAAACCCAACCACTCTCTACCTTGGAGTGAAGAAGACACTTCACCTCTGGGTGTGTTTATTCAAGCAGTTATTATAGGAGCTTTATTTTCTTCCCAAGCAACAGGAGATCCGTGTATTTTGACCAGGGCTCCAAGCTGGCACGGACATTCCTCTATTCCTTATCTTACACAAACTTGATTCTGCCGAACATGGGGTGACGGCAAACACTTCCTGCGGAAAAAAGGATCTCAACCCAATGCAACCACAACATAATTTGCTGCTTTTAACACACACTATAAGGCTGGGACACAAAAGTGGATTTAAAACGTGTACTTTTTAAAAATATCAGCATTGTTTACAAACCTTGTACATTTAATTATGAAAGAATTGTCATTTCCCCTCTCAGCATTGTGTGCCTCCTGCTCCAGGCCTCTACAGTATTATTCCAGACAGGAGTGGTAGTCTTATTAAGACTGTCTGACACTTCCCATTAGAGGATGCTGTCTTCAGTTCCTTTGGCCTTTGCCAGATTTCAACCATTCTGTTTGGATTTCTTGTGTGCCAACTGTGTTTCTGCCAAAATGGTTCCACAGTTTCCTGAAAAAGGTTCCACAAAAAATACTTTGTTTTGAACCTGTTAAAAGTTTCTGTCAGACTTTTCACTGCAGTGTGCTATTGGCCTGTGCACTGGAGAAGAAGGCAGCTCTTGGGTCAGTGTTACTTCAGAGAATCACAGAACAGTTTAGATTGGAAAAGCCCTCCAAGATCATCAAGTCCAAGCATTAACCCAAGACTGCCAACTCCACCACAAAACCATGTCTTTGGTGCTACATATATGTGTTTTTTAAAAACCTCCAGAGCTGTGATGCAACCACTTCCCTGGGCAGCATGTTTCAACTGTGGGCATGCTCAGGCTGGAGGAGAAGGGGAAGATTTCATTAAGTGATTAGGACTCAAAGCTGAGAAGGTGGTAAGGAGGTGAGGAGGACAGAGACTGGCAGCCAAAGATGAAAGGGAGAGAGCCTGGAAGGGAAAGGTTGTTCCAGCAGTCTGCAATGAATGCATTCAGTAGAAGAGCACTGTTGGGAGGACAAGGGCAGGATCAGCCTGTGCTGATGGTACAAACACAGCTCCAGGTTCCCAAGTGCCACAGATTCTCTTCAACAAACAAAACACTGGCAAAGCTCCCTGTCCTCCTTCAGCTCCTTACAGCGAGGGTCAGTTGTCATCCTCTACTCAGTCCCAGCAGCAGGACACTGTGGGGTGCTGTCAGATCCATTTCTACTCATTTCCAATGTGCCTGTCCTAAGAGTGGGACATGAGAAAGTCTACGTTGTCCTTTCAATTTGTTTTTAAAATTACGTGTAAGGGTTGTTTAAGAAGTACAGTTATGGTTGCAACAGTCTTCAAAGTTTCAATCTCATACTATCTTACCCAGATTCTTTTCTCCTTAAGGAGACACTTGTTTCACCCATTTTGATTTGTCCAAATAAATCCATATAATATTTGCCATAAATTATTCCAGCCTCCTGTAGAGAAACAATTTCAGGAGTTCCCTCTGGCACTGACAACTAGTGCATCTGTGTGCTTCAGAAACAGCTTCTTCCCCACAAGACTCCCATGAAAGAAGGGGCAACACTTCTCTTTGCAGATGAAGAAGCAGATATTTTAAAACAAATCATCATTCTCTCAGATTAGCAAATTGTGTAGGCATTGGCTGCATTTCAAATTGACTCTCATGGGCTTCTGCAGCTGTGGGACACAGGTGAGAGCCACCTAAGGTGTCACACTGGGCTCCTCAGAGACAGGGAAGCAACCACATGGTGTGACATGTCCCAAAATCAAATTAATTGTTCATAATTCTGCTGAAACTTTAAGGAAAGTCCAGTCTCCCCAGACAAAATCCTTCAGTTCTTCCTGCCAGATTTTCCCTTTTCCTCTCGCTGTTCCCTGCATCCTCTCACATCTGCAGAAAATGAGGTCAAGATCCAAGATCCTACAGACAACCACTTCCTTCCTGCAATGGCCCAGATTGTGTCCAGAGCTGGTCTGAGCTCTGCAGGCAAAACGGGAAAAGGGGAAAGAGGAGGATATAATGCAATTAAAGCCTGCATTTCCAAGGGACAGGGTTTGCTATCCAAGGCTGCACACGTGGCCTTCAGTTGTGTGTTTGCAGATCTTTGAGAGATTCACTTGGCAAGTCCTGCCTGTGGTTACCATGGAGTGCATGGAATACCCTTTGCCTGCTGGCCCAGCAACATTCTGCCCTTTAAAACAATAAACAAGCAAATAGGAGGCACCAGCAGGTAAAATCTTCCACTACATCTCCTGAACTTCAGACTCATCTCTTCTGTAAGATCCATATTCTGAAAGCCCTTCCTTGAATTTAGCCTGTGTGAAGGCAGCACTTAGGAGCTCAATGAGGCCTCATCCCTGAAAACAACCAGGAAATCAAATTTTTATTCCCTTCCAAACTACACCTGCAAGATGCCTGACAGTAGTTGCTCCAGCTCTGAACAACTCCCTTGCAGAATGGCTACATGGAGGAGCAGAGGGTTTGATTCTGCTCCCAGGACACTAAACAGGGATTTTAAAACTCCTGAAAAGCATGAAATCCACAGCATTCCTACATGCCTTTCTGATTTTTCTGTAGGATGCTGCTTTCCTTACGAAGATCAGCCAAGATGGAATTCAGTGGGGACAAGGGCCGAAGAAGAGCTTCAGGGAAGAATGTTCACACCGGTATTTAATTTTAATTTACACTTGGCTTAGAAGCATGTCTCAATTCAAGATGCTTATGTTCTCTGGTACATTGGAGCTTCTTGACATCCTTTGGCATATTTTTGTTATCTGGCAGTTCACATATAGTGAGATTCCTCAAAAAGTACAGTAATTCTTTTCTTAAAGGGAAGATTCCAGAGAAGCATCAGAACTGTCAATCTGCTCTGAAGGAAAACTGATGAAAAACATCCATTTTCCTTTCCTTGGACAATTATGTACCCAGCTTTAATAAATGAGTAGATTTTAGACAGAGCCCCTGGTCTAGGTAACAGCTTCATATAGCACAGAGTCACAGAATCATTGAGGTTGGAAAAGATCTCAAAGACCAATGAGTCCAACCTGTGCCCAATCACCCATCACCAGCCCAGAGCACTGAGTGCCACGGCGAGGCCCTCCTTGGACACCTCCGGAGACTGGGACTCCAAACCTCCCTGGACTGCCCCTTCCAATGCTAAACCACCCTTTCAGTGACGAAATTCTTCTGGCATCAAGCAAGAACCTCCCCTGGTGCAGCTTAAGGCTGTTTCCTCTTGCCTCGTCCCTTGTTCCCTGGGAGACCCTCACCTTGCCATAACCTCAGCATCCACAAATGTGCCCTCATGAGGAACTCTGCCCAAAACAAAGACAACACTTGTCCTCAAGATGTGTCTGTGCCACTGCCAATGTGCTTTTCAACGCTCCAGACCAAGTCAGTCCCTTTCACATCGTTCTGATGATTTGTCTATCTAGGGCAGCACGCTCTCAGTAAACAGGTCTTGCAGAGAGCCCTCCTGTAATTCTGACAGCATACGCCACCCATGACTCAGGGATCTATTACCCAGTTCTGGTACCCAAGGCCTGCTTGCCTGGGTGTGTTATCAAAACACAGCCAAGGGAGATTTCAGCTGGCATGGAAAAGCCACGTGAAACAGGTACAGTTCCTCTGCCTCCCAATCAGCAGCCAATGGGGAGCCCGAGAGACAGACAACAGATGCTATCAGCAGCACTGGAATACATCCCTGAAGGAAAAGAGGTCACTGGGCAGAGTTACAGAATTTGAAAATCTCCTCTTCTCTTTTGATCTGCTCTGTGCACACGAATCTGAACTATTCATTGCAGTTACTTTTTAATTTTTTTTACATTTTTTCCATTTTAGATTTCACTAAAACAAAGTACACTTTTTATGCGACAATTTATTGAGGGTAATTTGTATAAAATAATCATATTTTAAGAATTAGAGCTGCCAGAATGGGAACCCATTGTTCCCATAACCTAAGTAAGGCTGAATACATTTTATTTTCTCTCTGCCTTATATTAGGATCCTCTGTGTTTGGGGGGGGGCGGAAAACAAACAGAAAAACCTGAAAAATTATACTTGGGTTGTTACAGCCCAATAACTGCAGAGGTCTAACTTGCTTTTTTATACTTTTATATAGCTTTATTCCCAAGGAGCACACATAAAGTGTGTGTGGTTGTAGCATTTTCTCTACTGATACGTTTTTCTCCATTTATAAACCATCCAGATGCATGAGGCCTGGGTAGCCTGAAAAAGGGGGCCAGAGGAAGGAAGGGAACACGTCACCACTTAGGGAAAATTCCAGAACAGGCTGTTGAATATGGATGTTACCCCTGTGTTCGTAACTTCTTTACAGCTGCTGCATGAAACAGGTTTTGGTGGCATGTCAGACACAGGCAAAATCAGGTAACTTCAAAAAGCAAGCCTAATTAAAAGATATTATGGCACTGAACACTGTGCGCTGATAAATTCACTTCTAAATGTGATGGAGTCACTGAGCACTAGAAAATGGCAAGAAACTGCTTTGCTGAGGAGCCTCCAAACCCAAACTAATGCCTGCAGAGACTTCTGTGCCTCACAACCACACTCGCATGGACCAGACAGAGCAGCACATACCAAAACCTTTGGGCTAATCTTTTAAAAACAGAGACAGTGAAAAATGTTGGTGATGAAATATCTCTTGAAGAAATCCTGGCATTCTAATACTTATATTCCTTCTTGTGACCTCCTCTGCAAACTGCCCACAGCCCTGAACTAAGCCTCTGAACAAGCCTCTATGCATATTCTCAATGCAACAGGCATGATGAACCTGTAAAGATTGTGAACTATGTCAAAAATTGCATTAAAATGCCCCAAGACACAAAAATCAAACCCCCCTTCATTTATTGTGCAGTGCATTTACTGTGATGCCTTCAGGAGGCATGTCAGCAAAAGGGATCAGAAAAATCTGACTCCAAGAGAGACTGCCCTTTCTTCTAAAAACTCTTCCCCTGATCCACAAGTAACAAAGATTTTACTCTTGCTGTCACACACAGCATGGAAAACCATTAATATATTAAGTCAATATATTTTTAAAATATCAATATATTAAAATATATATTTTAATGTAACCTTGAGGCCAACGTGCACTGGCAAATCATTGATCGATTCTCTGCATATGGGAGCTTTCAAACATGGGAGCCAGCATTTTATAAAAGCAGAGGTATGGAGCACCACTATTTTGGGCTTATTTGGGAGGGGGAAAAGTGCCCTTATCCCTGAGACCTTCTGTGTCTAAAACATTTAACAATTCATATTAAACACACCAGTGCTTTACAAGCTGAATCCCACGGAAGCAAATTGACTGCTTGGCTTCCTTTTTACACTGGTGGCCGTCCCATTCTCTGTAGAGACAGCACAGTTATTCTGTTGCCTGGGGCTTTTGGGATGATTTGGAGGGAGGACAGGACAGGACAAAATCCTTCATGTACTTTCCCCCCCCCTATTTCCAGGTCACCTGCAGAATTCCCACCATGTGCCCCTGTTCAATGCAGTATGGGGTCTGCCGGAGTTGGCCATGTGGAAAAAGGTGATTATTCTGTGCCCACATGGAAGAAAAAGCACTGGAGAGCTGGAAAACACTGCAGGCTGAGGGCAGCAGCAATTCATAGGCTTGGAAAATTATGTGGGCTTTACCTTTTACACTCCTGTTAACTCTGATTTTCATGAAGTAGGTGGTGTTGCTACAGCAACTGTCGTATCACATCATTTCTGCTGTCTCTGTCACAGGGATCATCTTATTTTATCTTAAACTCAGATATGCAGCTTTTCTTCATCTATTCTAAAGCGCTCTGTATTTTGGATATGAAAAAATTATACAAAACAGAGCTGTGTCATATAAATGGTATTTTTTTTAATGTAGCAAAGCTTACAGAACATTTTTTATTTGTTCTCCTTTTACAAATGCAGAACGAATAAAGAAAACTGCACTGGCAGATTTATGGTGCTCCAGATTTTCAGAAATAAAATTAAGAGCTGGTCTCACGATAAAGATGTTTCATGCCACCTTTAATGTGTTCTCTCTACAGAAGCTAACCCCATGTTCCTGTGTACCTCAGCAGAAGTAATTCATCTATTCACAGGTGAAAACATTTTGCTTCCTCATGCCCAGGCTATTTATGCACCTGCATTCCACACAACTCACACCCAGCTCAGATGCTGCTGCCCGCCCACAACGTAACCCCAGCCCTCACCTGCTTTATCTGAAGTCTGAAAGAAGCACCTACTGAAGCAGAAGTCCCAACCCACCCTTACCTGGTTCAGAGGGTTTGTTCAAGCTACCAGGAGTGAGGTGGTCACCCAGCTTTGCAGCTACCTTGATCAGTAATCTCAGAATTTGGCTCTGCCTCTTTGGCCTCCATTTTGCTGCTTGGAAGAGGTCTTTGAGGGTTCAATGCACAAGCAAAACTCAATAAAATCCTGATGATGGAAGGTGTCTCTTCAATTTTTATTAACATGCATTCCAATGTGTACAGTCACAGATCTTCCTTTTAAAAATAAAGAAAAAGCAACGTGGAATAGAAGTAAATATTCAGTTACACCCTTGGGCTACTCAGGAAACAAAAGAAAAGCCCTACCTATAGTCAAAGGTTATTTCACAGATCACTCAGCTAGCACAGCTCAGACATCCAGATCAAGCTCTGCCATAGCCTAAGCTGACGAGTATTTTGATTTGCTTTCCCTGAGCATTTCCAGCCACTTCCAAAACCATCAGTGCAGTCACCAAATCACCCTTCAGTGCTTCAGATAGGTCCTGGGCAGATAGAAATCTGCCAGCACGGATCCAACCTATGGGCAAGGACTGTATCTAGTGCACCTGGTTAATGACCACATGGAGAATTAAGATATCAAATGGCCCTTCAGTTCCTCCAATTGCTTTGCAAACTTCATTTCAGTCCCCCCAGTACTTGACAGTTGTTAACTGATTTCCCACAGAAACAAGTTTTGTGCAATCCTGCTGTACATGTCTGTCCAGCCCCTTCCCAAAAGATTGGGAAATTGTTGGCCAATTTCCAACAAAATTGGTAGCAAGGCATCCACACAGTGCTACCAACAAGCTTTGTGAAAACAATGTAAATGAAAGGAGCTCTTCCCTCCCTGGCTGCAGGAGCCTTGTTACACATCAGAAAACACGTGGAGATTTTGCTGCTCACGGAGCCAATTCCTTGGCCAGGAGGTAGGAAGGGAAAAAAGAAAAATATTCACCAAGTCACTGTTTGTCAGTCGCAGTCAGGAAACCCATTTCATCTTCTTGTTCTCTACTGGAATTGAGAATATCTCTTCACTTTATCCTACGCACTCATTTACTATTTTCAGTAACCATGAGCAAAATGATTTGTTTCACAACTGCACTGTCACTTGACAATCCCTCTGAATTCCAAGCAGACACATCTGGTATTGATAGCCAGCAAGCAGCCATGCACACAGCCTGTCTGAAGAATCAATGCAGAAGACAGTCAGATATGGACAACCCAGCTGTCTGCTATCATCTGAGCATTTATTTATTCTTATAGTATGTACTAAAAAACAGAACTCTACTAGAAAGCGCTTTTTAAAATATTATCCCCAGCATTTATTATGCAAGCAATTTAAGCCCTCCAACCAAGATGCAGCAGGAGTGTTTGGGAATCAACAAATTTGCTCTGGCAGTGGTGAAATATTCATTATCGGCTTTGAAGTAAGGAGGGGTTTGGTTGGAGGGGGGAATTTCTTTTATTTTCCTCAGATTTTCTTAAAATGTGGACAAAAAGCTGGTTGAGGTATGCTGGGTAGGACTCAGCTAAGAAATCAGAACGCTGTAGATTTATGCTGGAAGCTGCTTGTCTGTCCCACCTGAGGGATACAACCCTACTGTGTTTTTAGTGTGGAAGGTCAGAAATTCCCTCTGCCCCTCTCCCTGCTGCTATTGCCACGTTACACACCCACAACTACTCAGGCTTAGGGAAGAATGGGTTAAACTTAGCAAAGAAAAAAAAACACAAGCAAGAGAAACACCTTTCCTCTTTCTGCTTAACTGGATAATTGGTGAGCAGGAACCTGCTTGATGAGTTTCAGCAGCTCCTCGAGATCAGCCAGGGCTCTTTCTGAGAGTGGCTCAAGCTGCCAACTGGATAAACACCAACAGGGCACCCCTTGCTAAGGGTTTGGATAAATAAAAATTTCCAGAAGGCAATGAAGCATCCAAACCCAGTAAGAGCAGGGAGCTGAAAAGGCAGAGTATTTTATAGATGTTATACACATAAAGCTCTCTTACAGTCAGAATAAATAGATGAGTATAAAAGAAAAAGTAAAGACTGAATAATTTTTACTGTAGTGGAGAGAGTGCAACAGTAAAATTCAAATTAATAAATTAACAGGTTCTGTCCTAGGAATTTAGAGGGCCAAGAAAATTCTAGTCCTGCTCTGTAAAATCCTCTGGGCTTATTACTTGATACCATTTATCTATATGCAAAGATCTTATTCAAGTACTTAGTGATTTTGAGTCCAGCTGGCTGAAATAAAAGTACACAAGGATTCATTTTCACATAAGGCTTATCTTGTCCTACCTGTATCAGATGTGTGCGCAAGCACGTGAGTTAAAAAAAACAAAAACAAACAGAACCAAATCCTGGTAAAACCTTGCTGTAATTTCAAACCAGTCTCAGCTGTACAATCACCAAAGCAGCCCCTATGGCAATCACTGCCCGTCTCAATTTCTGTTTATTCACATCACTGTTTCAATTAACACTACAACTGGCAAATAGGCATTTAGATGTGCTGGGTTTTGAGATCAAGACCCAAAGCTCTCCCTTGCTGAAGCTCTGCCAGTTGACTACAGATGAAAGCCTCACCACTGGGCTCTCTCCCAGGTTCGCTCCTTTCTGAGGATGCAGGAAAGTTTAAGAGGAAGCAAAAATATATTTATATCCGAAACAACAACATATAGGTTTGGGGAAAAGTACTTCAGCTTTGCCAGTGTTGATCTGTTCAGACACAACTCTTAAGTTTTTGATGAAGTAACCAAAACCCCACAATTCAAGGCTCAATATCATCCATCTAAACCAAACCAACCAAACCCCTCTACACACATTGGAAGAGTGATGTCACTTTGGGAGATGACAGAAACTATCCCTCAAATATTGGCTCTTGCCCTCATGTTTTGTACCCCTTCCCCAAGCATGACTGCTTTTTCATACAAGGGTGCCCTTGGAGATGTTGGGGTTTCAAACCCAGAGCCAACTTTCCAAAATATGCTGCATTTTGAAAAGCCCCCTTTCGTTTTACAGAGAAATAAGGGAGTTTGCATCATAAAGCCTTTATCGCCCCCCGCCACCCCCCCCCCAAACTCAAAGCCTCCCATACAGTTAAAAATTTAAATCCAGCTTTATTTTCCTGCATGAGTCAGGCTGCATGCAAACAGCTTCTGAGGAAGGTAGCTTGGGGGGGGGAGAGTAAAATTGAAGGAAGAAATCCAGAGAAAAGAAATTCTTCTAACAGCACACTCCTATTTTCCCAAGACATTTGCGAATATTTTCATTTTAAAGCTAGAGGAAAGCCACCCCCTTCCACCCCAAAAGAAGTTTTAAATATTATAAAGACACACAAGGACACACTTTATTATTTTAACAATTACTGCTATTTTCAGGGTTCCAGCACAGTTACTTCCTTCCATAATTGGACTTCAATCAAACCCTACTGAAGCTTTTGATCGTGGAAAGAGTAACAACACAGCACTGTTATCAGCACAGAGGGGGAAAAGAATAGGACATCCAGCATTTTTCAATAAAAGAAAGTTAATTGCTTTGACTTATATTTATCAAAGGTCACAGCTACAAGTTCTGAGTGCACACACATAACAGGGCACACTGAGAAATCTCATATAGACTGGACAAAGTGTTGGGATTATACTATCTGTGTGCATTAGGAAAAAAAAAATAAAGAAAAAAACGAAGAAAAAAGCAGCAAAACAATGCTAGATTACTATCCAAATATACCCCAGTGGATGTCCTGCCAAAGAGCAAATATGTGGCTGTAAGCTCCAAACTGAAATAAAAGCTTGGCCAGCAGCCCAGAGCTTCACTGTATTTTGCTCAGCCAGCCATAATCTGGCAGAACAGAGTGAACACATTTGCAGCCACGTGATGGAGAAGCCGTCGGGCCAAGCCGATTTCCTTGTGTTGGTTAAATGTGATCTTCAGACTGTACACACCAGCGACTTGGGAAAACGTGAGAGAGTGGGAAACAACCAGCCACGGGCTGGAAACAAGGGCAGCAAAAAAAAATTAACTCGAGGAGTTTGCTTCAAGGTTTGGGTTGCCAGCGGTGGATTTTAACGAGGTGTTAACCGGGCTCCCAGGGCTGAGCACCCGGCGTTCAGCTGGATCTCCACTGGAGTTACACACCACCAGCTCCTGCGAGGATGCAGATCCTGAGAGAAGCCGGTTTGGAAAAGGTACTGGAAATTCGTTCTTGGATAGGATTGAGAGCTACCCATCAGTGTTTCAAAAATGCAGAATGCTGAGTGATTTTGAAGTTCACAGTGAGGAGACTCAGAGGCGCTTAGGCCTGCCAGGATGTGGCCCAGGATGGATGGTGCACATCCTCCAGGGTTCAGACTGTGCAGACACCCCTTGAACAGCCACTGCTGAACAGAGAGAAACACTCATGAAGTGAGACAGAACCTGGCCAAAGGATTCAACCTGAAAAACATGTGGGATAACAGCTGCCCCCACAATCAGGTATTATATTTTGATAGTAGTGATAGTAATGTTTTTAAATAACTGACTTAGTGAGAGTCAAACAGCATCCCTGGCCAGCATCAGAGCTGCACATGATCCCTGAGAGCAGATTACATATGGATGCAGAAAGAAAAGCCCCCAAATACAAGACCTCAGAAGTACATCCCTGCTCCAGATAAGAGCAACTTGGCTGAAGCAGTCAGCAGAGTATGTAAGAAAACTGAGATTTGTTTACTTTCTAACAGAAATAAATTGATAAACCAGACACGTGCAGCACCTGGTGAAATCAGAGACGCACACGAGTTGACAATTATACCTCCAGCTCTTTCTTTCTCCTTGGCTAATGACTCCTTTTCACGTGTTCAGAACAGCTTCCAGACAGAGACTACCACGATTTTCAACAATGACATCAACTGTGTCACACTGAGAAAATTGAGCAGATAAGAGACTCTGGAAAAGTGCTTCTTAAATCTGGTGATGAGCATGGTCCAACTGAAAGATCAGCCTTTCTGAGGGCAGCCACGTGATTATGGATGCATCAACATCAGGCTTTGGAGCCTGGACAATCCAAGCCCTGATTTTTTAAGAGCAAAGGCACCCATCCACAGGCAAGGTGTTTCAAGCAGACATCCAAACCACAGCTGTCCAAGATGTGTTACTGAAGGCTTGTGGTTTAACCTCTTCAGAAGGCAGATATGCAGATTAACTTTAAATATGCCACACTCTTCCCCAACTCTCTCATGTAAGCATGGAGTTGAGTGACGCAGATGTTCACAAGGTCAGCTTCCTGCTCCATTTTACTCAATTGGTGTTGCTCTCAAAAAAGAGAAACTCTAGAAACAATTCAAAAAAAGTTCTACCACTCCAGAAACACCTCTACCTGGCGAGCAAGCCCTGTGGTTTTTTGCCTTTGTGAGTTAGTAGAGTAACACACATTAACAACACTTGGCTGATGAGGATGACATAATCTAGATATGTGATTTATTAACCTGATCTGTTATAATGCTCTTCTCTTCCAAGAGAATCAATCTTCACTACAGGCAGAGACATAACTCCTTAGTTTTCAGTGTAGAGCCCTCGATACAGAGGGCAGGCTCTTAGGCAGCTGGTGACAAAGGTCATGCTACGATCAGTCCATTGTGACTGACCTGCTTGGGTAACTCAGGTCCCTGGAAAAGTCTGGAAAACCAGGGTAGGAATTAAACAACAGTGCCCCAAGGTATGTGTCGTTTCACTTCCCAAAGTCTTCACACTCTTTATTAATCAGAGCAGTAATCACCTAGCTGGACAGGGCTGTGATTCTGCCCACCTTTCTTTAGTACTCCACCCTCACCCAGCAATAAGCAGAGAGAATTGTTCTGTTTCACAGGGCAAGCCCAGTGTATAAAAAGGATACACCAAATCAAATTATCTCAGGATGAATGCAGCACCAAAACCAAAACAAAATCAAAAATCCAAAACCATTAAGCAAAGATATACTACTGTGAAAATTTGACATTGATATCCTACTGTGGTATACTTCAAAAACCAGTGAGCTCAGCACTTGCACTTATTTCAGAACTGTATCTGCTTATTCACTCTTCGAAAAAAAAAAAGGCAGACAAAAAATTGCAGCATTTACCAATAAACTTTCTCCAGCTTAATCCTGAGGAAGCAGGAAGAAACTCGTGTCTTTTCAATTATTTTTTTCTTTTTTAGAGACATTTAATATTGCATATGCCACGGCTGGACCAAACAGGTCCTTAGGCCTCAGGTAAGTGTTACTTTATCAGAAACAGTACTAAAATGTCTTCATGCTGTACTGGAAACAGAATGTAGGGACACAGAGAGGTTCTCACAGGTCTGTAAATGCCCTGCCAAGGATATGTGGGGGGAGACAGAGAAGGGGAGTCCACCCAGCAGTGCTGCATTACACTGAGAGTGGGTTGTGTCACTACAGCTCTATCCCGACACACCCATATTTTACAGCACACAATGTACTGTACAATTCACAACGCCAAGAAACTCAACATATCTAATCTGGCAGAAAAACAAAGTCATATCAGGTTAATCCAATTCTTAAATTGCACAACTTTGAAAAGCCAATAGCAAAACAAATCTTCCCCCCTCACTTGTGCTCCCCCAGCCCTCCTCCCAGTGCATGTACCCTGCCACGACCTACTTTTCCTCTTTGATCCCTCAACATTTTTAGCCCACTCTCACTCTCCCCTCTTCTTCTCTGACTCCTGAGCTCGCTGCAGCCCAGAGCCCAGTGGCAGGGTGGAAAATTTCCCAGATTAGAGCCAGCCAGCTCCGTGTGCAGTGCGGGTTGAGCAGCGGGATGCACGCACAAGGTCACTTGGACGCCCGCCTGCAGGTGACACTGCAATAATTGTGATCCATCAAAGAAGCATCAAATCTGAAGTTAGATCACTGCAAAGTAGTTTCAAACGAGGCAGCAGAGCTGGGGTGACTCTGCTGCACAAGAGGAAAAGGATAGCGCAAGAGTGCACAAAGTTGAGAAAATTCTTCAGTAAAATAACAGTGCTTGGCTTTGGAGAGGATCAAGACCATTCCATTGCATGGGATCAGAACTCTCAAGATCTTACTTACAAACCTTACAGCTCGTCTTCTAAATTATCTTTTTAAATAAAACTCCAGAGTCTCATCTAATCACAGAAGCCAAGAAGCTGAGGAGTTCCAAGGAAGAAGAATGGCGGAAAAAGTTTGTGTCTCCCCTCACTCCAATAAACGCTAAACCAGTAAAATTTGGTTTCTTGCAGATTCTTTTCTCAAAGAGAATTGGCATCTCATGGTGTCTAAAAGGGTGTCAGCTTTATTAGAGGCGTATCATATAGATCAGGCATTTCAAAGGTCTTTCTGATGTAGAAAATGCACATTTGCATTATTCCTGTTCAGCAACACATTCCCAATCCTATATCCACTCACACATCCACCCATTCATTTCCATGAAATTTTAGGACTATAACCAATTCTTCAAAATCACAACTTTCTTGCTACGTTTAGTTAAAATCTGCTGATACAATCAAAAAACAGCAAGCAGGAATGGGCAAGAGGCCATACACACCTAGCATAATCAGTTTTGGTTTGCTTTCATAGAAAGCCAGTATCAAAAAAATACCCCAATGTTCATCTCTCACAGTAAGCAAATGCTGCAGGAGTTACAAGCCCAGAAGGGCCAGTGCCCCACTGAAGGGCTGCAGGGACTGCAAACATCACCAACATCCGTATTTCCATTATGCAGCACAAAGAGAGGCAGCAGTTGAGGGCTGATTGCTGCAAGGCCCTTCAAATTCAGTTTAACCCTCTCTCTTGTGATGAGGAATAGGATTTGGGTTTGAGTGCTTAGTTCCTACTTACTAAACATTTCCAAATGTTGCAATGGTGAGTTGGTAAAAATGACTGAATTGTTCTAAGTCATCTCTGCTTCAGCACAAGCCTTGAGCCTGTGCTTTGTGTTCTGCAGCCTTGTGCAATGTGTTCTTCTACAAGAAGGTTTAGTGCAGTTATTTCAATAATCTTGCTGTCCTAAAACTATTGATTGCTCCACTGACTGCATTTCTGCAGTATTTTGTGCTTTCAAGTTTCACATTATTGTTCCTTTTTTCCAAATGGAATTTACAGTTTCCCTCCTCTCCACATTTAATTTCTGTTGGAGTGCCTTCACGTGTGCCATGAGCGCTGAGTGACCAGGTCACCTCAAAGACACCAATGGCCACACAGACATTCCACATAGCAGGAAGGCCTTGCAAGTGTTTCAAATAAAACTTAAGATCCAATCACTACCCCACAAATTAATTGATCTTGCTGCAGAGAGAGAACCCTGTTCATTCATTTGTTTATTAAACTCAGGAGAACCAACCAGTTCTGTAATGAATCTTTGAACTTAATCTTTGACCTATTGTCCATAGCCAAGTTCCAGAACAAAGAATTTACAGCAAGCTGAGCTCCCTAAGGCTAATTGGAAAAGAATGCCTTTTTAAAAAAAAAAAACATTCTCCATCTTCAACAAATCTTTGCCAAACTCTGTATTTTACAACCACATATTTAAGGATGCTTTACAACCACATATTTAAGGATGACATTTGGTTACAGGTGAACCTCTGCTTTACAACCACATATTTAAGGATGACATTTGGTTACAGGTGAATTATTGCTCCAGCTCACTGTAGCTTCTGCTTGTAGGAGACACATACTAATGCACCCATCTGCGGGTTTCTGTTTTGAGTAGTAATCTACATTTGTGTTCCAGTTAACATGGAGCTGAGTTTTCTAGAACCCTAATGCAATTTGGATTTTTTTTATTTCCTCCTACAACAGCCATACACCAAAACAAAGCGCTCCAAGATGGTCAGTGCCTGTTTTAATTAAATTGCAAGTAATATGAACAAGAGAATAATACCAGTGGGATAAAGAGCTAGAGCTATTTCTCTCAAAGTTGAGCAGAGAACCCTGAAGCAAAAGTTTGTCACATCAGAGGAGCTAAGCAATGGTGTTGGAGGGTGCACAACAAAAATCTGGCCCAAATTAGCCCTGGCAAAACTTAGTTGAAAGAATGGGACAGCGGAAGCAGAACTGTACCACAGCTTCAAGCGTGTCAAATATGAGAGGCTGAACGATATTTTGCATTTGTTTAAAACTTGATGGATAACACCTCAGTCATGCAAAGCTGAAGTGCTGTGAAGAGCACCAGGAAAAAAAAAAAATTGCAACACATGCTGCCTTACCCATCTGTGTTAGCTCTCCGCACTGCAGCTCTCAAGCTCTCAGGACCAAGTTCAACTTTGTGATAAACAGAGAGCTTCTTTATCACCATTTGTTCATTAAAAAAAAAAAATAAATTATAAAGCTACAAAAAACCTGTTTGTCATACACTCATTTTGACACAGTTGTGCATTTTACGCTTATTTTCTATACCAAGCGATTATGTATAACTTAGTCCATTAAGTGTAGTAGATTTGAGGTTTAAGTAAATGGTTTTTTTTCAGAGCTTTCATTATCTACTTAAGATCAACCCACAGTTTTTCTTGAAAATAACTTGGCTGAAATATTTTTTCTGATTGCCAGTCTTCTGTGAAATTCAGACAAAATATTGAAAATATATTTTACTTGTTATGAAAGGAGGATTTAACAAAAGAAAAAAGAAGAAAAAACCCCCAAAAACCCCTATGCTCATATTTTGTGTGATATAAATACTAAACAGCTCTATAGTGTACTGCCAGACAACCAAACTTGATTTCAAAATGCACTAAAGTCCTTTTTTACTGATGGTGACTAAGCCCTTTCATCCTGTAAAAACTCCACTGACCAGTAAGAGCTGTTACCCCCTTAAAAAAAAAAAAAATCCAGAAAGATGAATGACAAGAGAGTGAATGGTGACATTTTGCTGTTCCATCAGAGAGGTGACGGAGAACAGTCAACAAGCTGCCTACCTGCTGAGCAACACAGAAATCAGGGAGACCACATGAGGAGCAAAGTACTTATTGCTGAGATTAATTGGCAGAATCTGGCCACTGCAGCTTCCACAACTGCCAATTTGCAGTCACAAAAATATGTAGAGATTGAACAATTTAATGTGTTTCCTAGTAGCTTCATCTAATCAGATAATAGCAGTGTCTTAGTATACATCTCCTGATGAGGTCTTCTCTCTTCATAATAATTTATTGTTTTATAAAAGACTTCAGGGTGTACTCGCTCCTTAAAAAAATCAAATCACCGCACTGAGAACCATTCAATCACTCGGCAATGCATTCTGAGATGGAAGGCAAAGCTCTGAAAAATACTTTGTACTTTTCTAAGTAATTGTAACAAGCTTGACACTCAAGACATCCTTGCAATATCTTTAAGGGGGAAAAAAAAAACCAAACCCACAAACGAAAAAAAAAACCAAAACAAACAAACAACCCCCCCCCAAAAAACAACCACCCAAATCCTAGGTCTTCCCTGTGCTCTCCTCCTAAATCTGCATAGCCCTTCCTTGCACAAGGAGCTCTTCCTGCAGAGCCTAACACCGATTTCATGCTGTTTACTGTTTGAACTCCAAACTAACTTCAAGTTTTTTCACACAGTCAAGCAATTATTTAACCAATAATCAACATTTAACTGTGAATATTAAAATTAGCTCTCTTGAAGGAGACACAGTGTTCTTGCTTCCAGCATTAACAAGCCTGTGTGTTCAGCACTTTTTTTCCCCCCCTATTAACATGTGACAGGCTATTTTTAATATTTGCCTGAATATATTTTGCATCTTCCTTTGATCCAGATAGCAGTTTGGCAAGGTTTTGCCCACGAATTTCACCTCCCTGGCAGTGGCAGCGCAGGGCGCAGCTTTTCCATCTCGGCGCAGTTTGGACCCGCGCTGGCAGGAGCAGAGCTGGGCTGAGCTGCACAGGGCAGGGACACGTGCCCGGAGCACATGGTCCTGCAGGCACCCAGAGCCTCACGTGAGGCTCAATGTGCAGAGCAGCTCCTGGTACCAGCCTGGCCCTGGTGGAGCTGGTCATTCCCATCCTCACGTGGGAGGCCAAAGGTCAGGAAATTCCCGTGGAGAGCCCGTGGCCTCTGGGAGAAAAGGGGTTCCTGCAACACCCGGGGACGGCTTGTAAACAATGATTAAAGCTTAGGAGAGGATTCCACGCACAGGCTGGCAGCTGGGAATGCTGCCCTTCGCTCTGCCAAGCTGCGCTAGAAGAGGAGGAGGAGGAGGAGGTCACATTAAGAAATGCAGGGGAAGGAAGGCTGCAATACAGGGAGTGCTGCACACACACCCTTTGGGGGCTGCCCCGGCACCACCTCACCCCAGGAGGAGCTCTATGGAGCAAGAACAAGCCTCTCCCAGCTGGCTGCTGAGCCTAGCACAAACACGAGCTCAAAAAAACACTGAAACCCACCCAGTGGTGCCTGCTGTCAGTCACTGCAGCTCAGTGCCTGTGCAAGAAGCCAGAGGTAATGGATACTGAGCTCTAGACAGAATATCTGAAATGATCAAATAAACCACAGCATTTCATAAAAATCTTTGGGGGGTGGGAGGTGTAAGTGCACTTCACATGGAAACAATTCTCAGCTGTTTGATTAACGTGCCTCTAATTTTACTTTTTCTTAAGTGAAGACTTGCAGATACTGCACGTAGGTATATTTCTGCAGTGGATTACAAAGCTTGTTTTTCTTTTTTTTTTTTTTCTTCTTTCCTTAAATAATCTTTGGCAAGTAGTCTAAGGCACCCAGCCACACAGGCAACGCAGACATAAAACCACCACCAGAGAACACAAAGAAGGAGGGAGCTCTCTCAGAGCCCCCAACAGCTCCTTTGGAGCAAGGCAGAAACAACACCGGGTTATCACTGTGCCAGCAGCATCCCTGTGACACAGCCCCACACCCAAGGCTTTGGTGGAAAACAGAAAACTCAGATCTCAACCACAAAATGCCAGAAACCTTCTAGTTAGGATTCTCTGCCAGATCTAGCTGATGCTTCTCCAATTCACACCTTTCAAACCCTTGGCAGTACCTGCCCCAACCATCTCCATCAGGGCTACACGGGGAAAAGAGCCAGGTAAAAAGCAACAACCAACTAATTACCTGCAAAATATACACCCTCCCTTTACATATAACCAGCTAAAAATTACTCCAAATTTCCTTAAGGACTCTGCATTTAAATGGACATTTATGTTCCACCAAAAGACTACATGATGTATGTAACAGATGAACCACAAAAGTGTGTTTGCAGTAATGAGTTACTTTAAAAGCTTCATAAAAATCTGAAAACCTTTTTTGAAGAGCCCATACATTTCAACCAACCTACCAGCATCTGATATCAAGACAAAACAGAAGTTTTAAATGTATCTACACATGACAATGTTGGTTTGCAAAAGTAAAATAAATCAAAATACTACTTTTTATTAACAAAATCAGCACTGTGAAAGATAAATACAAGGTTTCATTCTTGCAAGTCATTACCCTGTGTCCCTCATCAAAACAAAGCCAGAAATTTTGGTAACTACATTCCCTGAATAGAAATCTATGGGAAGTAGGTGCTCGCTTTGTTCTTTGCAGATGATAATCTGGTGAACCTAAACATCTATCCATTGACCAGACAATTTAAGCTGGAAATACAGAATTAAGTTATATTCATACCGATCCTTTTTGTTCCCATCACATTTTTTAGCAGGGAGAAAGAAAATCAGTGAGGATTTTGGTAATGTCACATCCACAGTCAGGGTCAGGACAGCTTTGCTGAGCCTGATGACGCTCAGGGAATGCCAGTGCAGATCTCCTGATCTCTTCCAGACATGGCACAAAACACGTTTGGGCAACACCACTCACTCCTACAGAGAGATGAGCCTTGTGCTGGAACACATGCACCAAATGACATCTCCTCACGCTGCTCTCCCATGGACCATCCCTCGCCCAGGCGTGTCCCCAAGGCACAGAGCCACAGCTGGGGCTCCAAGTGCAGGGGGGATGTCCCCCCGAGACAGGCACAGCCAGGGTGGGAGCTGTGACCACCTGCACGCGACCCCTGGTGCTAAACCTGCTGGGCCATTTAAAGAGGGACAGGAGCATCACCCTTTAGCCCCACATGCTCAAACAGGCTCCCACTGCAAGGCAAAATAAAGACAACACACCAGTGAAATATTTTTAGAATTACTATCACCTAAAACATTCCGTTTTCCTGAAAGTAATAAGATCACATGGAATTAATCTGTATTGAAATTGTATACTTCCTACTACTTGTTCTTTGCTTTATTACAGTAACACAAATCACAACACTATGCATACAGGAATGATAGCTCACACCAACTAAAAACTTTTCTTTATGTGACAATAAAAGAATCTATTTTAAATGTCTTAAGATATATTAACCAACAGGCTCCATTACAATGATTTTAACATTTATCTCCCTATTTCAAAGCAGCACATTTGCCTTGGCCCTTTTATGATAACTCTTAAATGCTCATTTTTACTTTTACTATTTTTTTAAAAAATATGCTGTTTTATTCTCAAACTTGCTTGAATGCTAAACCGTGAGATGGTCTTCTCTTCAGTACTGATTGTCAAAGAAAGATTTTCACATGACAGCATGTAAAAATTTCAACAATCTGATGATAAACCAGACTACTGTTAAGTCAGTCACACTTCCTACCTGTAATGGGGGACAAGAAAATACTATTTAAGAAGTGAAATGAGCTCCCTTTAAAAAAAAACCCAAAAAACCCAAAAAACACACTTAATGAAAAAATTTATTCTTATTTTTTCTATTCTTATTAAGGCAAGATGGTGTTGGGAAAAATACCTACAAATTTAGATGTTCTATCCTACCCCAACAGACATAATGTCCTTTGCAACAGTAAAAAAGTGCACAGTGAGATAAGTTTGTAACGCTGAGCTGCAAAGGGCTCAGGAAAAACTGAAAAAAAAAATCAATGAGTTGAAAAGTCACACAGATAGCTGATTACAAATAAATTCTGACAGGTGATCATTAAAAGCCTGGCTCACCACCAGGCTCCTCTGAAAAAGAATCAGGACAGATTATCTGCTTTTAATTTTGTGTTCACAAGTGACAGAAAATGGTATAGCACATATACACTATTTTTAAAGCTAGTTCAGAAAAAGCAACAGGTTTCATGTTCTGTTCTTGCCTACTCCAAATATATTTTAACTTTGGACACCCTTATAAGTTATTAGTTAACCATGAAAAGCCTTGAAACTGAAACACAAAGCAAAGTCAAATCCACACAAAGTAAAAGTAAGTAAATGAAATCCATGACTGTACATACACTTCTGATGGGGGCCAAGGAGTCTGTTGAAAGGTTTGGGAAGCTTTGGGGGATATTTTACTTCTTTTTAATGAGACAGGAACATTGCAGACTAGTGAGATACTTCTGTTTCATCCTGCTCCACAACTTTTGCATCTCTAGTTATTTATTTTGCCTCCTTATCAGATGATTCTGAAAATGACTTCGCATGCTGAGCATGGCAAATGATCAAGCAGAAGGGAGAGGAGCTGTTTCCTGCTGCCAGGAGCACACTTTGCTCCAGCACACCTCATGTGAGCAGAAGAGCACAATAAATAAGTCACTCTGTATTTTATTTTTTTTTAAGGAGAAGGGCAAAGCTCCATGTTTCCCAAACTTCAATGCTGACACTCTTCCACTATCCATGATCTCAGCCATGCTGGTGTCAAGCCAGTGCAGTTACTCTGGGTTCGGCCTGGTGTCTCTAAAGGGATGATCTCAAGTGCTAATAAAATAATGAAAGACTTCCACTGACATCAGATGGACTGGAATTGTGCATTACAACCAGGCCTTGGACTCCACGGTGTTTTCTTAAGCTTAAGGTGACCACAGATGCAAGTTATGAACTCAGGTCAGAGTTACACTCAGTTTATGCCAATTTAAGCAAGATTATAATGTTGTTCCAAAACTCAGTTCCTGTGGCAAATCTTACTTTGCGCAGTAGAGAGTAAGATTATGGCCAAAATTTCAAGTAAGAAGCATTAACCTTTAACTCCAGAATAACTGCCCACTCCTGTGTTCTCATATAAAATATTGGCTGAAGGAATATTCTCTTTCACAGTCCTTCTCCCTGCTCTTATAACACTGCTCTTTTAACACTGTGGCATCTATGCCATTCTGTCTGTGGTCTTTTTACTTGCTAACAGCTAAGATACCAACTAAGATAGCCAAGTTTCCTTGGAATCCCCAGAGCTTTCCTTCAGTAATTTAACAAAAATCCTGGTGGAGCAGCTTAGCGATAACTGGAGCTATTGTTTTTATTTGCTGGAGTGTGAGTGACAGGAATCCTCTGGGCTCAAACCTGCCTGTCAGATGCACAGGGAGAAGCAGCGATTTACAGTGGGGAGAAGGAGTGCATGCCAAATTCCAGGGAAGTTCTAAGGGCTGATTTACCTGGTCTGACTGGGCTCTGCATGCAGTTCTGCGACACCATGCCTGGATGGACTGAAGTAGAAGCCCTGCTGCTGAGGTCCATGACAGAAGGTGATGCTGAGGTAGCTTGCTGGAGACCTGACTGGTGTGGGCTAGGCTCGTGCTGGTTTGGGCTGGGTGGAATGCCATTTTCTGAGAGGAATTCTTCCAGGTCCATGTATTCCAACTGGAAAGTGTCTCCATCATATGGCAGTGTCTTGTCCCATAATGTTGGACCCAAGAAAGCTGACTGAGGGACTGTGGTACCAGTGCTGTCGTCATCTAACTTTTTCTCTTTGTCTTTTTCTTTACCGAATGCTTAAACAAAAACACATAATAAACATGTAAGAACCCAGTAATTAAAACATTAGCTACTACTATTTCCATTATTTCTGCTGTGCTCTCAGGTGTAAGAAAGGAATACTCTCTTCAAAAAATAACTCCTTTGACTCACTCTACTTGGAACAGAATTGAGGGGTCATGTCACTGAGCACCTCTGTGGGAACCAACCACATTTTTGAGATTGCCCTTTGTTTTTACTTAACAATTCAACCCAATGCACAGCTTTAAATGTCAGCATCAAAAAGTACTCAACAGACATAAAAGTAAATATTTAAGTACTCCAGCAAACTGGAAGCTATTGATATATTCCGTTGAAAAGGAAAAGTCTTAACCTAAAAATCCCTGGGAACCTGCCATTCTCCTAAATTAAGGTCCCAATCTTGCTAGTCCTTGCACAAGCACAGTAGTCCTCAAATTCTGCGCTTCTAAATGTTACTAACATACAGTGGCAAAAGCTAAGAGAACATGGTTTTGATGTGCACAAGAGATAACAAAATATTCAAAGGTAGAAGCAAAAAAAAAACCAAGTTGAACTGAGGTTTCCTCATTTCTGCAGCCCCCAGTGATTTCAATGCACGTTTTTTAAGGGAAACGCCTGATTTCTCTGCAAGATCTGCAAGAATCTGAACTCATAAAGCTTCCTGTCAGCTACCAAGCCTTCGCAGCATTTTATTTTTAACCTCGTACAACAGACTCGGTGAAATCCTGCGTGTCGCTTGGCAGTGGAACTCGGAAAGACGAAGAGACAGGAACTGCGAGACCTTCCCTCAGTTTCTGCTTTTCGTGCGCGCTCGATCCCTTCGCCATAGGCGCTGCAAGTATTCCAGAGCTGCCTCCGCCTCCCGGGGAAGCCCCAACTTTCTCCCGTTGAACCGAGGGACGCGGGGCCGGGAGTGATTTGTTGTGGGGCCTGAGATGGGGAGCACGGCCTCCTTTACCTGAGGCACCGAGCGCCCTTGGCATCCATCCCCCGGGACTGGAGATGGGAGCACCGAGCGCGTCCCGTTAGGTCGGGCCCGGGCGGCCGCGACTCCCGCAGAGCGCCCCGAGCGAGCCGTCCCGGGGCTGCATCGCCGGGCGAGCCCCCGGGGCGGGGAGGGGGGGGCGCGGAGGGGAAGGAAAAAGGGAAAGCCATGCCGCGGACCCCGAGTGACGGTGGGAACGGGGGGCGTTGCGAGGGGTCCCGGGGAAGCCTCACCGTCTTCGTGAGCGAGCGGCAGCTTGAGCGGGTTTTCCAGAAGGGACTTCAGCACGCCGTAAGTGGGCGGCAGGAACGGGGGGTTCAGCGGGAGCGGCCGCGACATGGTCGATGGGAGCTGCCCGCGGCGGCGGGGAGGGGGCCCGAGGGGGCAGCTGCGCGGCGAGCGGTTCCTTCCCCCTTGCTGTGGCCGCTGTCGCGGCGCGGGTGAGCCGGGAGCGGGGCCGGGCCGAGCGCCGGTGGTCACGGGCGCTGGGGCCGCGGGACAGGGCGCGGACCGGGCGCGGGTCAGGCCCCTCCGCCGCGCAGCTGCTCCACCGCCGCCGCTCCCGCCGCCCGCTCTGCGCCGCTCTGCGCCCGCCCGCCCCGCGCCCACGTGCAGCAGCCGCCGCCGTTGACGTCACGCCCGAGAACGGCCCTGCCATTGGCGCGCCCGCCACGCCCCTCCCCGGCACCGGCCACGCCCCTCCGTGCGCCCCGCCCCGGCACGCGTGCGGCCGGTAGCGGGGAGGGAACCCCGGGACAGCCGCCGCAAACCCCCGCGGGGCCGCAGCGCCTCCCCGGTAACCGGGAGGAATGTGTTAATGAGATGTTAATGAACCTGAACGTTTGAACCCGTTCAGGGCATCCGAGCGTGGCAGCTCCCCCGGGGCAGCGGGACCCGGTACTGCCGCGGTCTGAGGGGTCCGGCCTGCGGGGCACGACGGGCGGGGAGTCCCACCCGTGTCTAAGGGAACCAGCCGTGGGGTCTGCGAGCGTTTCCCACGGAGCTCCCTCTGCCTCTCTGCCCGGGTGTCACCCCGAGGTGACAGTACTGTCACCAGCACTGGTAGGGTTCTTGCCATCTCACAGAACCCTTGATATTCTGTGAGATGGCAAGAACCGTACTTGGGACCTCTGGGCATCACCCAGTCGAAGTCCCCTGCCCAGGCAGGGTCACGTGGAGGAGGTGGCACAGAAACGTGTCTAGGTGGGTTTGGAATATCTCCAGAGAGGGAGACTCCACAGCCTTCCTTGGTTGGTATTCCGGGACTCTGCCACCCTCCATGGAAAGAAGTTTTTCCTCACGTTGAAGTGGACCATTTTGTGTTTTAGTTTACGGCCATTTTTCCTTGTCCTGTCACTGGGCACCACCAAAGAGTCTGGCACCCACCTTGGAGATATTTCTATGCACTGTTGAGATCCCCTCTCAGTCTTCTCCACAGGCCCAGCTGCTTTCAGACTCTCCTTTTAAGAGGTGCTCCAGACCCCAAATCATCTTTGTGGCTTCTGCTGGACCCTCTCTAGCAGCTCCTCGTCTCTCTTGTCCTGAGCAGTCCAGGATGGGACACAACACTCCAAATGTGCCTCATCAGGGTAGAGGGAGGGGACACACTCTTCCTAAAGCACCCCAGGATCCCACTGCCCTCCTGGTCTCAAAGGCACACTGCCAGCTCATGGTCAACTTTTCATGCGCTAAGACTCCCAGGCCCTATTTTTTACTCAAACGGGACTTTCCTCCCCACTCACCATGCTCCTTATTCAAGCACAGCTGATTTTCCATCTGCTCTGGCCTTCAGCCCATGCAGGCTGTGCAAGAACTGCATTCATCCTGGAATAACTTCACCCTTCAGGTGTCTGTGGGCATCTGCATCTCCCTTCTTCTTATTTGGGTTTTCTTTTGGATTGCATTTTGCAAAGTTTTACCATCTGTGTTTATTTGTGACTCTTTCTTCAAAAGTCAGCTTTTAACCATCAACAAATACTCATAAATATTCACTAGAAGCAAATAAAGATAAGTTATGTGTATAAACTGCCCAGTATTTAGAAATAAAAGCTGCCTGAGGAACAGTTATGCTCTCCCCGTATGTATCTACTTATCACGTTATGTATCTGTCATGTGTGTGACCAGGAATAGGACTCACGAACGGCTGGAGCTGTGTCAGGGAGGGTTAGTTTGGAAAAGGTTCTTCCTCCAGAGCATAGTGGGACACTGAACAGGCTCCCCAGGGAATGGGCACAGCCCCGAGGCTGCCAGAGCTCCAGGAGCATTTGAACAATGCTCTCAGGCACAGAGCTGGATTCTTGGGGTGTCTGTGCAGAGCCAGGGGTTGGACTCAACGATCCTTGTCAGTCCCTTCCAGTCAGGATATTCTATAATTCAATGATATTTTATTAGGTGCACTGATCAGTGTCTTGTTAAATGATCTGCCTAAGACAAGCAACTGATGAAAGTCCAAAGGACATTCAAATCAATAAAACTGCATTGGCACAACCAAAAACATGAAGACTGGGGATTGTGCCCATCAGGCCATGCAGAACAAGTGACAGGAACAGACTCAGGGCATGGCCTGAGCAGGTCTTGGGAGAACCTTGGGATGCCACAGATGCCACATGGTTCACAACTGGAGCAGGGGTGTGATAGCACAGCAGGAGTTAAGTGTCACCTAAGCAAGGAAAAAAGCCGTGGATTATTAAACTGTACACGTACCAGTGTTGCCTCAGATGGCCAAATTGCTGGTTAGTGGAAACCTTTAATTACAGAGGTACAGATGAGTGACACAAAGAGTCGGGTGATTGCCAGTCTATATGCAGATGTGGTACAGAACATTTCTGCCTAAAGAAAAATAGAAACAGTTAAGAGATATGGTAAGCAGCAAAGAGTGAATAGAACAGAAGATGTAAAAGTAATGGGGATACTGGGAAATTCCAGTAACAAGATTAGTTTTGGATGGAAGCTCAACTTGAGTACAACTACTTGTGCTTTTATGATTATTGATCCAGCTCAACAGAAAGAAACAGCATTTTCAACATCACAGGACAGGAAACCTGCACTGCTTCACCGCTTGACACTGAATGGGGTAAATTATGGGTAGATCAGTGTAAGTGCGGGACAAAAGGAAGCCTCTCTGAGCACTGTGTCCTTACAAACTGCATTCCCAACATGCAGGAGCTGGGAATTTCCTTGATGAGAAAGCCAAAATCTTCCTGATTTATAGACCAGCCAGCAAAGCTGAGCAGAGTACCTGAGCAAGGTACTGGAGCTGTTATTTTCAGTCTCACACAACAGAAACAGTAGTTTAACTCCAGCCATGCTACACAGGCAGGCTTCATCCCAAATAGCCTAAATTCCAAGCTGTCAGGACAGCGTGTTATTGTCTGTATGTCCAAATTACTGATTTTTACTTGCTACACTTCTCCAGCCCCCAATTACTTTGTGCTGTTTTGACCGCTGGCTGACCCCACATGGTTCACTCCAGGTAAAGCCAACCAAGAGAAAACAGAGCTAATGATACACTACCTGAATTTCTCAATTTTCCAATTGCAATACAATTTTTGTGTTCTTAGCTTAGCATTCACCCATAAAATGCTTATTTTATGGCTTATGAAGGAGTATGCCATTGCTTAGTTTTTGTATTGAAAATATCTTGATGGGTGCCTTATTTAAAAAAAAAAAATCTCAACCCGTGTTTATATTTCTGCTAATGGTTGTTTCCATCACTGGGATCAGTTATATGGGCTAAAAATCCTATTCTTTTGAAACCAAGTACCCAGGGGTTAATGTACTGCTATGATTTTATTTCTTTTAGTGTGATTATTATCTTTAGCAAAGACAATCTTCAAGGCCATTTTAAAGTCGAAAAAATCTTCATACTTTTTAGGGGTCCTTCTACCAAGGTGCACTAAGGACATGGTGAGCATCACCCTGGACCATCCCACCCGGCGTCCCCAAGCGCCCACGGACACCAACGGCCATTGCGGGGTGGGGTCGGGGGATGCTCAGCCGGAGATCCACGGGCAGGGGTCGGTTTGGAACGCAGCGGATCCCGACCACCGCGGGGCGGCCACGGGGGGGCACCGGGCACCCCGACGCCTGCAGAGCGCTGGCTGCGGTGCCGGAGGCTCGGCGGGGGAGGCACGGCTGGGTCCGAGAGGGGGGGGACACGGAGAGGGACAGAGACAAGGACAAGGACGCGACCCCGCTCCCCTCACGGCGCCCCCCGGGCCCCGCCTGCCGGTCACGCGGCGCCAAGGGCAGCGCGCGGGGCCGTCACGTGAGCGCGCGCGCGGGCGGGCCGTGACCTACTTTGGGCCAATGGCGCGGCGCGCGCGCAGCCCCCCCAGCGCCCCCCGTCACGGCCGAACCGGGGTGGTCGTGTGGGAAAAGGGTTCCGTCTGGTGGCGGGGTCCTGCCCAGGGGCGGGGACCCGTCGGGCAGGGGGTGTCAGGGGTGCCCTGCCGGAGGAAGGGGGTGTCCAGGCTGGGAGGGTCGCCCTGCCGCGGGCTGTTGCCCTGCCGGTGCGGTGTGTTCCTGCCGCCGAGGCGAGCAGCGGCTCCGGCACCGATCCCATCATTGCCCCTCGTGTGCCCGCGGCCTGTCGCCCGCTGCCGTGTCCTGTGTCCGGCTTCGGTGCACCGTGCGGGACGTGCCCTCGCTGGGGTAGGGCTCCCCCGGCGCCTCGGGAGCTCCGGCGGCCGCTGCCGCTCCCGCTGGAGCCGCGCACAGAGCGCGGGGGTCAGCCCTGGCTCAGGTCGTGACCTCCCGCTCCGGGGACAGCGGGGACCGCGGGTGCCGCGTTTGGGTAACCCTTGGCCTGGCCTGCACTCCGTCCTGCCCTTAGGTCTGAATCTGTTCCTGCCCCTTCGCCGAAAACTCAGTAACACCTTCACCCCGCTCCATGTTATTTTAAACGCCTTTTACAAAGGAGGGACTGCAGGTTTTAGGTAAAAATCTCCAGCACTGTTCGTGAGATGCATTTTCCCCACTGTTTTGCAGTAGTTCCCATTCTCCTACATATTGCCTTGGCAGAGCCTGGGAATTCTGTTCTGAAATATCTCTTGGAAACATGACTGCTGGTTTTCTTTTCCTCATACAGAAAGCTGGAGTAAAAGTGGTTTTTTAAGAGACCTACCAGTATTTTCTCCATAAACATGGAGAAAAGTGAGGCCGGAAGACAATGCAGTAATCATGGCTCAGCAGAAATATGGTTACTGATAGATGGAGAGACACCCACTCTGGTGCTGGGAGACAAGTATTGTACAGTCAGCTTGTGATCAGAACTCTTGTATTTAAACATAGACTGGTCTGAAGAATTCAGGCTTTTCTCTTTCTGTCTCAGGGTTAAACGGGAGCCAGTACTGTATGTGCAGTCAAACCTGAGCAAAACTTCTAGTCAGGTTATCTGTATGGTCACAGCTGAACTGCTACTGTCACTTCATTCCTCTGTTAAGTATATTCTGTCTAGAGAAAAGAGTTGCAAAAGTAGGCGGGCAGAGAACAAGCTGCAAGATGGAGAGGATAAATAATGCAGAACAAGTGTTCAGGTCAAGGCACAGGACAGACTGAAAAAGCAAATGGTTTACAGTACCTTAAATACCAACTGGTTCATCCAGTGAATCTCTACCTCAGCCCTTTGGGAGTCAAAACAATGGATGAAAGGACTGAGTGAAATGCAGAAAAAGAAAAACAAAAGGAAAATGAAAAAAAGAAAAAGACCCCCCCAACAAAGCAACAACAAAAAACAAACCAACCAACCAAACAAAAAACCCACAAAAAAATCCCCCACAAACCCACCCCAAAAAACTAAAGAGGAGAGAATTGGAAGAGGCTCATGATTCAGCTTTTGTTTTAGTTCTGATTTGTCCCAAAACAGTGCAAGTTCCCAGGCTGGCCTCACAGGGCAGTGCATTTCCAGCTATGTGACGCAGAATGCAGAAGGCCATTAAAAGCCACATGAGAACGCTCACACCCAGCTGAGCTGTAAAGCAGCAGCTTTTGAAGAGAAGGTCGAGAAACACCGAGGAGCAATGCCTGCTCCCCCCACCTCCCTCCCCTCCACAGAGGTTCTGGCCAGAGCCCTCACTTGGCTTTCCAAGCGAAAGCCACTACCCACAGCACTGAATCACTGAAAAATGGATGTTTATTGTCCCAATGGGGTGCAGCTGAGTGAGCTGCTGGGGCTCCTCACAAGATGAAAAATGCCTGTTGAATGAACCATGAGCTGCCCCTGCCTTTTTTTTTTTTTTTTTTTAAATTTAATTGAATGTGGGAGAGACAGGTTTGGAACTGCTTTTGGGTGATGGCAGAGGAACTTCTAATCTGGGTTGGTTCCAAAAGACATTCCAGTTCTCAGAAAAATAGGAATTACTAGTCATTGCTTATATGCCGTGAGTTGAAAGATTAATAATTTTCTCTGCCAAAGTTTACAGGCAGCATTTACCATGACAGGGTAGATCAAATACATGTTCTTGCCTGGGCAGCTGACCTGGTTTGAACTCAGTAAGTGTGGCTCTCAGTGATGACTACAGTTTTGGAAAAAATTCTCCGCTCTGCTTTTTAAAGCAACCTTCCCCCTGCAAAGGATTAACCAGACTCTCAAGGCCATTCCAGGCACCTCATGCCTTTGGTGCTTTGGCGAATTATTTAGACCCAGTAAGTGTAAGCAGCCAGACGACAGAACTGAATTGAGACAAGAGATAAGGGAGTAGCTGGCCCGTTTTGCAGTCAGACCTTCCCCTGAATAAGGACAACTCCCAGCTGGTGCCAATGGGAAAAACAACTTGATCCTTCCGTTTATTCCTCTGCACTCCATTCCTCTTCCTTTTTCACTCTTGGCTTGCGTGCTGCAAAAAGACAGTTTAGAAATAGCTGTTCTTACATGCTCAGGCTGTTTGATTTTGGAATTTGGCATTGGTTTTACTGGAGACAGAAGAGCACCCACGAGCACAGAATAAAACAGCCCATCCCCAGGCAGAACTGCAGCAGAAGGGAGGAGTGAAAGGTGCAGGAGCTGAGCATCATCCCCTCCTTAATCAGAGTTTCTATTGAAGTCAATGACCCAGATTTTTCTGACTTCAAATGGCTGCTTTCAGAGAGCTTGCCGGAGGCACGGTGTTGGGGAAGGTCAGGCAGAATTTCGCCTGAAGAATTCCACATGCATAGGCTTATCAGCTCTGGATCTGTACAGCTTCATACTGCAAACCCATGCACTCCAACAAGCTCTCTCAAAACCACTGAAGTGATTGCTGCCCTGGGCTTCAGGCTTGCTAGTCTGCCCTAAACTTGGGATTTCTTTCTGTGATTAGTTCTGTGACATCCACCTTGCTCCCAGGTTGCCCTCTAGAAAAAATGCAGGAAGCAAAGAACAGTTCTTAATCATATGGGTTTAAATTATTAAGAACCCAGAAATGCAGTAAATGTTTCTTATCTCCGGCAGGAAAGACCTGACCTTCTGTGAAAGACTGGGAAAATTCCTACAGACAAAAATCAGGCTTCTAAATGTAAAGGCATTAAAGTCATGCTATGTCTTCTTACAAAAGAATTATTGTAACAGCAGCAAGTAGTGCAGAAATGCACATTATGAACTATATGCAATTTGTCCTGCAGGTTTAGAGTCATTAAATCTTGTTGATGAGACTGGAGGTGTTCTTTTCCCCCTCTTTTTTAATGCCCTGCCTGTCTCAGTTCCATGCAGTATCTGAGCAGATTCCTGACACTGCTGCCAGCCCACAGTGCCTTTCCTGGGTGCCCCAAGTACCCTCAGCTAGGGCATTCTGCTAAATTACCGCTTCTGTTATGGCTCATTTTATTCTATTTAAATCTCTCATCAGGAATTTCAGCTAGTAACTAGTTGCCATATCATATCAGAGTATGTTAAATATCAGCCTACTAGGCTTCCCAGGTTCTTGGAAACCTACTTATGCAAATACCAAGGCAACACAGAGACTGAGCACTGTCTTAAGAGGCAAATGCACCCTGGATTCTGTGTATGTTTATCTCCCTACTTTATTTGATACAGAAAGTCTGATTTGACCTCTAAAGATTACATTTTAAAAGGGCTTGAAAAATAGAATATTAGTAAGTTGGACTTCTTTAAAATGTATATTCCAACCCAGAATCAGCTCTACTGATGGAGAGCATCCTGAAGCTGGATTTCAGTGGCATGGATGGGTGTTTATCAGAAGGAAAAGGTGGTATTTTCAAATAAACATATGTTGGCTTTGTCTTACCAGTGTTCAGGGTGATGCAGGATGGAGCAGCTGCACACTGGGGTCTGTGCTCTGAGGGACAGGATCAGAGCCCTCCTGCCTCTCCTCTGCTGGAGTCAGCAGCTCTGCAGAGTCCTGATGGCTCCTCTGCAAGCCCAGACTCATTGCTTGTGTCTCCTGTGAGGACAGATGTGCACACAGACAATGTACACTGAAAAGACACACCTCGTGTTTGCCATTTCAAGCAGCGCTCAGCTTTGTAAAGTTTTTCTGCATTAAAGTGAAATGTTGAAGCTAATTGAGATGAATACAATGATAGCTGGCAGCTGTATCATAACAACCCCTCAACATACACAGGCACAAGGAAGCAGAGCAGCCCTGCTATTGTTTGTTGCCTTTTGTTGTTGTTGTTGTTGTTTTTGTTAATGCTGTGATTTCTTCTGCAGCAATGTGGGTGCATAAATGACTGTATTTGGACTAAAGATACTCTTGTCTGCGTGTTTTCCTGGCCAGCATTCCTTACAAGCTGTAAGGAAAGCATCAGGCAGAAAGTTATGCAGAAAACATCAGATAGAACTGGTTTAGTACTAAACCAACTTTGTAATATTTTTATTCCCATTAATTTGCAAAGCCTTAAAAAAAAACCCCTTTATTTAATTGGCTTGCAGAGTAAGTTGGTTTTGAAGGCTTACAACTGGCATTTTCATAACAAGTTTCTTAGGTTTGAGGTTTTTTGTTTGGTAGGGTTTGTTTAACTGCCAAAGGGCATAAATGTATAATTTTCTACAGCCACCTGACAGCATCCATGCAGGGAAATAAAAATGTCCTCCTCCTGTATTTTCCCTTAAATGACTTTGACCTGGAGAATACATTATGTTGATTGGCATGAGAAAGAAGGCTGTGATCTTATTTTTACTGTTTGTTATAGCGGCTTCAAACTTATCAAAGAAAGAAATAGAGGCTGAAAGAAATAGAAAGAAATGGCTGCTTGCCAACAGCACTAATCAGAATTTTAATGAGATTTTTTGAGGCCTCAATTAGATCTAATTAACAATATATAAAGCTAATGTATAATGCGATAGAGGGAAGTAGCCTACTGCATATAGAATGGGTTCCAATCTCTTTACAAATACAAATGTTGAACAAAATGCACATTTTTATGCAGGTTTACATATCTGTAGCTCCTTTCTACTGTTACGCCTTATTAACAAATTGCCTTTGGAAAGTGTGACCCTCAACTTCATAACATCTTTGGCATCCCTGCAGGGGAATAATGCACGTTCTTGTGGCTGAACCCCCTGTGTGGTTTTCACTGACTGACAGACTCCTGGGTCCTGCACTACTCCCTTTGCTATCCTCTTGTCTCCCTATGGCCCACATGTTCCTATTGTTTGTGGAAGAGAACCGGCCCAGGACTCCCATTTCCCTACCAGCACTAAAGGCAGGGTTATATTTAGTCCACATACGCTGTTTTTCTTTAAGCATTTAAGACACAAAATTATTAACAACTCCAGAACATCATCCTCAAAGCACAGCCTTGTTTCTGCCCCCGAAGGGTATTTTGTGCAAGAAGGGATGAACCAAAAGGATTTTTCTCTATACAGGAGTTTGTAGTTATTTATAGTACCACAATTCAGTTCTCTCTTTGTCGGGCTGAGCTGTTACACATAAACTATTAAAAAAACCCCCTTGAATCGCAGTTGCTCATATGAAGCTTAATGCAATTAAACACCTCAAAGTATGCAATTGCTGCTTTTGCCTAAGTAAACATTTTTATTCACATACTCAGACCATTAACTGGGAACCTTCTTGCAAAGCCTTTTTCAAAATTTCATGTTTAGTAAACAAATCTCATTTCTTAATGCCAGATAAATCAATACCTCTTCTGATTCATTTAGCTCATGAAAGATGACCAGCAGCAGTAACAATGGGGGCAAAGAGCCCACTTGAAACAGGCCAGAACAGTATAAATATAAACACAAAAATAAACTCTTCCCCTCTCACAAACTCAGGCTCAACAGTTCTGTGCTGTTGGGCTAAAGTGTTCAGAACACTTGAGTGGGACTTTAAGTGCTGCTCCAGAACGGGTTTATCTGCAAAGCTGTAACCAGAACTTACATTAATTAATAGAATCTGTAGTTAATGAGGCAATCTGTCAACTGACCATAAACGTTGAACCAACATCAGACACACTCCAAGGAAGCTTAAATAGCCATTTCAGATGTGTATTTCTTGAAGTGTTTAAATAAATATATTCACATCAAGTTTAAGGAAAGAGCCAAACCACAGGACAGAGGGAGCCAGAATCATTTTGCATCTGTTACAACACTCAGAATAATGTTTGGGTTGATTTGTAGGGGAAATATTTGTTTTTGAGCTGGAATTTTGGTAACTCAGAACAGATGTTCACAGTGTTGAAATACTGTCTGCCCATGCAACTCTGTTATATCAAGTGCTGTTACACATTTAAACTAATCTAGGGAAAAAATATACTATGAAATTGCTATCTTACAGAAGGTACATACTAATGGATTCCAATTTGACCATCTTTCCATTTTTATTGGAATCTCAAGCCATACAATAATACCTGCAAAAAATTACCAGAGCAGTGACATTTCATCTGGTTTGTCACCCTCAGTGGAGAGGAAGTGCTTGTCCATCACTATTTTTTTCAAAGCATTTTTCAGTGTTGAACCAAATCAGCTTTCTGACTTTTTTTCCCCACCTTCGCTGAGCCAGGGGATGTTTAAATAACGTGGAGAGAAAAAGGTTCTTGTAATGAGATAGTTATTTGTGCCCCCTAAAAATCATTCAGAATTCAGTGTAATATTTTCTAAAGTCCTGTCTCTATCTCTTAAGGACCTCTGACTGCAGAGCAGCCACGAATGCTGCTCCCTTTCCTCCCTGTCATCACCACTCAGACGGAGGAGTAGCGGGAGGGCATCTCCATCGTTGTTCCCTTGGCCAGGGGAGCAGCGTGCTCTGAAACCCACAGACGGCTTTGCATTCCCCCAGGGGCACTCAGCTCCCCAGCTCCGAAGCAAATGGCACTTTTCTCACTTTGGAGAGGCTGCCTTTCCCCCTCTTCTCACTTTGGAGAGGCTGCCTTTTCCCCTTTTCTCCTAGGCAGGCAAGTTGCAGTCTCCTCCGCAAGCGCAAACATCCCAAACTATTGGCTGATGCAAATTCCAGTCTGCCAGCAGAGCTCTGCCTGATGTCTTTACGAGGGCTGCGATTCCTTCTAGGAACTTTGAGATATTCCAGTGTTCTTCCTTCCCAGGAGAGATCCAGGTGAGGTGGTGTGCAGCTGTTTAATGGCTATCCCGTTTGCAACCACCTCTTCCTCCCGTGCCATCACTCTGTTCTCAGTGACTGATGGCACTGCCCGTGCCAGGGGCTTGTTCCTGAGTGAAGCAAACATTTTGGATTACTCTAAGTTGAGCTCTTGCAGTTGTACCCAGCCATGTTCCCTCCCTGCTTTGGTGCCCTCATGGCATTGCGTGATCGCTCCCTCAGCCCGGGATGTGCTGCTGCTGCCAGGGTGCGATGTCCCTGGGTGCTACCAGCTGGGACAAGGGGAGGCAGAGTGGGTTCTCTCCTGTTCCACACCAGTGTCTCATCCTGAGGGATGCACTGGGAATACCGGGAGAAGTGGAGTCTCAAGTTTGTTGTGCAAACGCAGTACAAATGCAATTTTACTCGAGTGTGCTCTTGGCAGGCAAGTTTGTATTTATAGTAGTGCCATGAGTCACCTCCTCAGCTACCATGGATACAGAGTCCCATCCGCTGGCTCCATTCAGCACAATCAGCCCCTCTCAATACTCTGCATTTGTGCTTGTACCACTCGGGGATTGTTTTTCTCCTTGGGGAGCTCCTTTCTCTTTATCTGGGAGCCATCGGGCAGGGCAATGCCTCCATGGCTAAGACGCGTCCATGCAACAGAAACAAAACGTCAGCTGCTGCAGACTTTTAGATGAGATTTTTGGAACCCTTCTCTGATGCTTTGCTCAGGCATCCAGCATCATTATTTTATCTTGATCATTATCTAACTGACTTGTCAACAATTCTGTTGTGTAAATGCTTTCCTGGAAACCCTGTCCTTTCTGCAAGAAGCTCATATTGTCTTATTATTTTTATTTTATTGAGCAGAAGATTAAAAAAAAAAGAATCTATTATATTTTTTTCTGTTTTTGAAGAATAAAATTTTCTTGTAATTTAAACCCTTACGCTTGATCCAGAGCCTTCATTTATGGAGACAGTTCAGTGCAGGCTGGTGCAAAAGCACCAGGCTAGTGACCTCAGCTCTCCAGCCCCTGCCCCCACCTGCTGCGTGACCTTGGACAAGTCACTGAGTTTTCATCAGTGTTTCTCCCTCTCTCTCTTTGTCCCTCTTTCCTGTAGGATCAGGTAGGGGGATCTTAAGAGAGATCTGTATGCCAGGTGAGTATTTGCCAGTTAACTGTGTGATTTCTTAGATATGTAATGTAACAAGGTCTGTTATGACTCTGACACTCTTGTTCACAGCAGCCAGGTACTTGTTTCCAGTAAGAAGACTTACAGCAGTACATTAGATTTCTCTGAACCTCCCAGTAACATCCTTTTTGGATGAAGATCCTCCATCTCTCCAGCCCCTTCACTGAGCTGCTCAGAGGCTGCTCAGCAGTGTCTGCTTGGTAACAGCGTCAACATCGACCTCAGATTTCTGCATGTGAAAAATGCCAATCACTTGTTTTTAAAATTTTGAAAGTTTAATAGTAAATAAGATGGTTATCAAAATAGAATTAGAGTGAAAAAAAATGGAACAATTAGGGTTAGGACAATACGAGACAATAAAAACAAAGTTACAGACGTGTCTGGGTGCTTTCCCGAGCAAAAAGCTCTGGAGAAGGACCCCCGTTAACAAAGGATTATCTCTTAAAAGCAATAGCCTGTTGAATATTCATACATTTCATACATAATGCATAAAATCCATTCAAACAAAGAATTCTCTCTGGTTAGTATCACTTTCTTCCTTTAATCTCTATGGCGTCTTCAGGGCTGAGTGAGGCAGGAGAAGTTGGTCGCTTCTGATAAGGAAGTAGTAAATTCTTTTTTTCTCTGAAAGATTTACGTTTTCCTGTGGTTGGTATATAAAAACTACATTTTAACTACAAGACTACATTTACCATACTATCAAAATATTAATACAACATTAACAATCAATACAACATCATACAGATAGTAAATATCTTGCGTAGAGCCATATAATATGCATTTTTCACACTGCACAAACCCTCTTACAATTGCTCCTCATAGGAAAACCAAGCCACTTAGATCCCAGCTGGATTTGGGGGTTTGATCCTGACAGGTGCTGGTGGTTGTTGAGAGCTGAGCCACCTTCAGCCCCTTGGAGCAAGGGATGAACGTGGCTGGTGGGGGTCCATCCTGGGACACTGTGAGATGCTGTCCTGCAACAAAACACCTTGATTGCTCTGTGTTGTGAGTAGGTGAGACTGATTTACTTAAGAGTTGCACTGAGGTCCTCTGGAAGTCAGTCAAAGGCTTTGTTATGTTAAGATTAGTTGCTCTTTAGTAATCTCTACAAAGGCTTTCCAGCTTTATAATAAAGAGGAGATGTGATTTCTTTTAAATATTTTTAACACTTCCCCTCAAAATTACAAAAATCAGGCTGATTTTTGTTGCGGATGCTCCAGATGGAGGACTCCCTACAAGAAATGAGCACCTGGGTAGCCTCTCCCTGGCTTGTGGGGTGGGGCTGTGACAGAGGATGGCAGGCGCTATTCTGAGCTCAGAAGTCCTCCCTGATGTCACTTCCCTTTCATTCAGGCATGGATTTCTTTTTTCTGTTCCACTAGCTGCTATTCCCTTTTACAAAGGAAGATCTCGGCTGGGTTTTCTGTAGGAGAACTTGCTCTGCTTGAGCCCCGTGTGCCAGCAGTCCCCTGTTTTTTAGGTGCTGTTTTACAGCTGTTCGAGTGGCTGCTGTAAAGACCAGAGGGACAGCCTGGCACCAGGCTAATCCATCCAAATACTGGGTTTTTTAAGAGCACTAAAATCTCACTCCAGCTCTGGATCTCGCCAGAGCAGATGAGGTTTACTGAATTTCTGTGCCTCGGCGTATGGACGATAATGTCTGCTTGAGAGCTGCAGAGGAATGACGACGTTCCCATGAGGATCAACCTAGTTGGGAGCACAAGTGAGGCTTCCCTGGAAATGTGGTACCATTTCAAGTGGAGACTCCGGGGGGAAGTCTGCCAGCAGCCTTTTCATCTTCTCTGCACCCTGACTCATGAATAAACATAGGCAGAGAGGGAGGAGATGAATAGCAGCCAGGACCGTGCTGCTGCAGAGCTGTGGAGCTCCCCGGGCAGTGCCTATAAATGGCTCCTCTCTTTCGGGGCTGCCCAGGGTTTTAGCAGGTGTTCCGGTGTCTCCCTGAAGGGAAGCAGAGCAGCCCATGGCACCCGTGTGCTAAAGCAGCTCCCGCTGATTTTAGGTCACGTTAACAGCAAATCTGGGGATTTGCTCTGCTCCCTCTGCTGCCGCGGCTCCAGACATCAGCCGCGTCTGATCTGCCTTCAAGGGAGGCTGGAATCTGTTTGAATCCCACTGTTACCTACGATTTTAACACGCACTCCACCTTCCAAAACGGTGTGAACTGGCACACAGCTATCATGTCCAATAGTCTTAAAAATCTTGGCAGGTTAACTTTGAAGAAAATCTCCGGTTAGGCAGTAGTTCCTGCTAGCAATTACCGGGCTTTTATCTGTAGCTGTCAGTACACTGTAAAAAGTGCCTGTTACTCCCGTTTTATAGAAGAGGCAGATGTTCTAGGGACATCTGAATAGATTTAATGCAGAAATTGCATGCCTAAAAGGTGTTCTAGAAAATCCCATCATTATCACATGACTGATTTTATTCAGTGCACCCAGGAATTCAGATCTGCTGGCTGTGCTTTGCTTCTCTTATTTGTTTTAAAGCAATAGTTCTGAAGTTTTCATTCTGTTGTTTTGTTCCCCTGCTGAGGCAGAGTAGGAGCTGGAATGAGAGTATTATTATTATTTTTTTTTTTTTTTAGGCAAACTTTCAGGGATGGATTTATTCAAAACTTCTTGAGGTTTAATTTGGTTTTGTGATCAAGAGGCACAGAAGTCACATTCGTGAAATCCAATTAGGCTCCAGCCCTGGCAGAGACACATGACATGAGGCACGTACATCCATCCAAGTCCCTGTGCCTCTCTGCTTTTAAAGATCTCAGCCTCCATGGCAGAGCTGTGCTTCAGTATCTCAGGTATTTAGGATTACTTCAAATTCAATTTACCCACTTGAGAGCTAACAGAGCTGCCACCCTCCCCTTGCAAACGTGGTAGTGACAGGGAGAACTGTTCTGCTCCAGGGGAGGGATCACGATCAGAAGTGCATAGGGTAGGAAAGCTATAGATGGATGGATCCAAAACAATTTCTGGATGCAGTGGGCACAGAGGGAGGAGGCTTGGCCGTGGCCTTGGCTTTGGGAAAGAATTGCAGCCTGCTCTGCACCTCTCTGCTCGTTCATCTGTCTGCCTGCAGCTGCAGCTTGGTGCCTTTGCAGAGCACACTGGTTTTTGGATCTTTCCAACTACAATGAGCTAGAAGTTTTCAGAGCAAGGAAGAGCTCCCCTGGTAACACTCCCTAGGATCCAGCTCCCAAGCTCAGGGAGGTGGTGATGCCCCTGGCAGGGTGCTTCTATCCTCAGCCCCAGAGCCCTTGGCTTGCCTTTCCTTTCTGGCTATAGCAAAAAAAAAAAAAAAAGGAACTCAGTCCTCCTCCCTACCTGGAGAGCTGTAATTTCCTTCAGCCACAGCAGAAGCTGAATTGCTACTTTCCTCTTCGCTCCAGGCAAATGTCCCTGACCCAGAACAGTCCCCTGGGAGCAGCCACAGGTGCTGTTCAAAACTTCAGTCATGATGGCTACTGAATTTTCTTATAAATGAAAACCTGCATTTTTATGAATATGGCGACATTACCAAGGCCTTTTCCTCCGGGTTTCCTGTAAGTAGGTTAAATTGTGTATCCAAAACATCGGGACATGCAACAATAACAAAACTGGTCTGATACAGACGTCAGGGTTTTGTACCAAACAACCTCTGAGAACAGCAGTAAAACACTTTTCCGTTATCCTCAGCCTGCCACGGGAGTTTTCCTGTTAGTGAACATTTACAATTGATTTCATTTTTGGCTTTTGTATCATTCTCTGCAGGACTCTAAGTGGTTACTTGTAAACAGCAGAGCTGCAGGATTGTGCTGCTTCAGCATCTGCAGCCAGAATGGGTTAAGCACATCCGTGGAGAGTTTAGGCTCAAGGGACTGGACTGCATTACCAAAACTGAGCAGAGAAAGGAGTCAGAGATTAATTACACATTTTAATTTACACATTTTCAGTTAATACCAAAATTCCTTTTGGCTGCATCTTTCAATTAGCCAAGTAACAAGACAAACCATACTTGGACAGTTAGGGCCTATTTCTTATCCTCTGTATCTTTATTATTTACAACAGTTCTGCATTTAGTTGAAGGAGTAGTATGGTCTGAGAGTGCCAGGCAGATTCTTACTGGTCCTCTCTGCTCCTGCTCATGTCATGCCATCAGTGATGAGCAGTTGTCTTTAGCTTGGTGTCACAGCATGGCCGATCTGTAGCTGGACAAGATAAATCTAGCCATAACATAAACCCAATTCGGCTAGCCAGTGTCGCTCTAGAAAAGAAGTAGAACAAGTCCCTGGGTGAGCAATGATAGGATAGATTTGAACTCAAATGGGGACCTCAGCCAATCATGTTCAATCCGGGATGCAGACATAGCGCTGGCCAAGGAGTTGGGCGGTGTCAAGACCCTGGCCAATCAGCTGTCCAAGCCTGGAAAATTTGAACCCGCTATACGAGAGGGTTCCGAACAATAAAACACGCTGTTGGCCTCATGCTCATCGGCGACTTGAGTCGTGAATCTGTCTCCAACCTACGACTGCACCTAACAGCTTGGAACACGTAGCTCCACAGTGACTAATTACAGTCCCTAATGATGTGTCCCCAGTGGCTGAGTCTGGAGATTAAAATGTGCAGCTCAGCCACGTCCTGAAATCTCCCCCGTCCCTGGAGAACCCTGTGCTCCTGCTGTTCACAGGAACAGTGGGGTTGGAAAGGAATTGGGATTCATTACCAGCCTTTGCAGTGAAAATGAAAACATCAGCAGGAACCCAAATGCTTTGCTTTCCTAGGATCCTTTCTCTTTCCCATATAAGTACTGTTATTGTTATATTTCTATTTCAGGCAAGAAACACAATTTTATTTCTTTTTCCATTTTAATCATGTTTTAATGAGTTCTCTTCACATACAAGAGCAAGGATAGTTCTTGATGGTAATAATAATTGGACCACAGGGAAATAGTGCCTGTGGGTAGCTGACAGGCAGGGTACTTGACAGGAGATGAAGACATTTCTGATCAGAGTGTATCTTCTGGGGGTCAGGGTGAAATAGTGACTAATCTGAAACAGCATCAAAACTACTGATTTTTCATGGTTTGCTTTTACCCAAGAAGCGTAACAATGAAACCAAAATTCCCCACAGTGGCTGGCTGGAGAAACTGGATTCTTCCTCATCAGGATGAGGGATCATTTCAGCAACCTCCCTCACTGCAGCCCTGAGTGAATAATAAGGTTTGTGTAGCTGCACTTCAGTGTGTGCTTTGGAAAAATGCTGGACTAAATTCCCTGGAGTCCCGAGCGCCATTGTAAACACCAAACCCATCACTGTCCTGGCTGGTGTGCTGAGAATTCCTGAGCTGCAAGATACAGGCAAGGAAATATCCTTAGACAGCAGTTAACCCTGCACATACTCAGCTAATCCTGGAAGTTGCAAATAGAGATTCTGCTCATGGACATCAGATCAAACATGGCCTTGTGGCTTTAGGGCCAGAATTTGCAGGGGACAAACCAACCTCCCAAAATATACCTGGGAGCAGGCGGGGTAATTTTTTTTTTAATCCACTCTCTTAAAATGATAGTTTTAATTAGTTTGGGTTTGACTGATACTGTACTACGGGGACAGAATCAGCATCGGTTATCAGATTTCAACTTTCCAGCTTCATATTGGGAAACATGAAGCTCTGGTTTTAACTGATCTTTGGCTCATGCCATTTTTCTTCAACTCTATTGATGAATGATACAAAACTAATTTCATCTTTGTGGGAAGAGAATTCAATGCTATTATCTTGCAATAAATATCTTAAATGAGTGGTGTGAAAACACCAACCTATTAAATCCATGCCAACCTTAGCCACTGTTTGTGGAAAAAAAAATCTAGAATGAGCAAGAAATAATCAAGCCACCAGAAAATATGAGCAGAGCCTGCATGGTACAACCTGTGAGCTGGCTGATATATTTAGTGTTACATGAAAACAATCCCCAGGGAAAGGCAAAGCTGGTTACAGAGGACAAAGGTGAGGCTTTAGTCACTGGTATTTGATTTTTGGTACACTATCGCTGCAAGCAGCCAGGGGAAAGATTTACTAAGGTATTTAGGTACCTAAACATGCCTAGCAGCATTTATAGCAGCATCTAAGTAGGTTAGGTGCCTAATTCCCATTAAGGGAATGTTTAAGCTGCTGAACATCTCTACAAAGCTGGCCGCAGTGCCTGGGCTGACAGGTGCCAGTCTGAACTGGTGTGACTGGGCTCACTCCCTGCAGCCTGCTGCTCCTTGGAGTGGGGAGTGTTGGTAACACACAAGGACCAGGAGCACAGAACTGAACAAAGGCTCCTGAAAGTCACTCAGAGCAGCACTTGCAAAAAGTCCACTGACTTTTGGAATTTACTTTGGTGTCCTGTGTGTCTTGAGCTGAGGGGTTAAGAATCCCATCAGTTCCCAGAAAATGAAACATTTCACAAGCCAAGCCACAGCAGCATTTCTTGAGCTCCTGGAGAGCCTTGCCCACAGTCAGGCCTGCACAGCCCAGCCTGTTCCACAACCACAAATAGTTTTCTTAAAGGATTTTCCTTTCCTTACCTCAGTGGCACCAGGCACCTCCTGAGCATTAGAAAGAGACTTAAATAAATGAAAAAAACCATTCCTGAAGCAGCCTGTTACAAGAGGCATTTCAACAGATGGAGAACATTATGTGGGACAGATTCATTCCAATATAAAGGTGTAGTTTTATTAATTTGAAGGCTGTAACATACACTTTAGAATGTTTTCCACCTATTTTTTTAAATTCAGAAATAGAAATGAAAATTTGCTGTTTACAGTGTTGCATGTATTGACAAATGCTCTTTACAAATTCTGTTCCAAGTTATGCTAGACCCATTTTCTCAACATACACAGTTTAGCTTAAGCAAAATAATTTTCACAAAACTATTTCACATAAAGGAAGAGACAAGGGGAGATCAAGAGAAATAACCTAGGAAACAAGTATGCCAGTGTACAAAAATAGATTGGAACATTTGGAGATTGTAGGTAAGAAAATGTATTCTCAACCCAAGAGAATGTGAGCTGGTGGGTTATCTGAGGAGGGAAACAGTCACTGGAGCAGCTGAAAGATGCTGAGATCTATTTCTAACATCTTTAATTTCTAGGCAAGTTTATAAGAGAGGGAGAGGAAGAGGCTCCAGGTCTGTGCCACAGTCGGGTCTGTGGGAGGTGGCAGTGAGAGGAGCAGGCAGATTTGTCCCCGTGCACAGCAGGCTGCACGCCTAGGACAGGCAGCATGTGCAGAGCTGTCCCCCTGCAGCTGATCCAACAGAAGACAGCTTGGAGCTGCTCTCCATGGAGCCCCTGCTCGTGCAGAGCCTGCCTGAGCCACAGTCTCCATCCCTAAATAACTGTTCCCCTTTGGAGCACCCAGCTGGCTGACACAGAGACACAGAGCCAAAAGCAGAACGAACCGAGGCAGCAAGAGGCAAGTGGTGGCTCAAACCTCTCCTGAGCAGAACTGGGGAGCTGGAATCTGTGGATATCCCTGAAGTCTGAAGAGAAAGTGCTGTCATAAAGCATCCAAATAACTATTACAGCTACAGCAAATACCACAAGGAATTCAAACATCACGGATCTTCTGTAGGTCATGAGTCTGTGCCATTCTGATACAAGGAATTTAAATAAAAATGCTTCTGGAGTGTCCAAGCCTGAAACTGAAGAACATGCTCTGTCCCTTTGGCCTGAGCTCTCCAGGAGCACAGAGGAGGCTGTGGAGCACGCAGAAGCCATTGGAGCAAATATGGCTAAATGTGTTATTGCTAGCTTTCTTAGAAATGTAAGTTACTGTGGGTCTGCTGAGCAAGCTTTTTTTCACTAATCCACACCACCTGTGTAGATTCACAGATAATTTGGGTCTGACCTAGTTAAAAGTACAAAACACATTTTTCCTATTTGCTTATTCAATATACCCTGACATCTACTTCCTGCAAAGCCTGTAAAGGTCTCTTTTGTGAGCTTCAGGAAGAACATTTGGTGATGTGCTCTCCTGCTCTCAGGCCAAGTGGAGGAGATTACTGAGCTGCTATTCAGAGGCCTGACTTGGATTTCAAAAAAATGTGAATTATTTTGGTTCAAAAGGATCAATCGTTCCAGTGAGCCTGACCTGGCACATCTCTGCACTGCTGAGGACAGAGTGTGGTCAAGGCACCAGAACTGCCAGTGAGTCTGGTTTTGATATTCTTTCCTCAGAGAACAAGGCTTCTTAACTCCAATGCCACACCTGCTGAAGACAGACCTCAAAAAATGTCATTGCAGCCTGTGCCTTCCTCACCCTGTCACAATCACCTTCTCCCTCCTGGACTGAAGCAGAGATAGAGATTTCCTTTGGCATATCCATCAGTGCTTCTGTAGGTTCAGGTCTGTCTCATTCATTAGTAACACCCACCATTATATACACAACACACACATAGAGTCTCCAGAAAAATGTAGCACAGAATCATACATTTGACAAAGCTGACATCAGACATTGTGCTGTGAATAATGAGATTTAAAATATCCTGTGCCATTGAGGTATACAGAAACCTGTTCATTAACTTGCACTAGCACCCCCCATCATTTTCTTTATCCTCTTTAAAACATCACCAATGTGTACAAAATGATTTTGTTCTACTTAAAAGACCAGTTCTGAGGAGGTGACTGATTTCTGCTGATCCTGGAGGTGGTTTCACAGATTTCATTGTACTTGAAACTTCACAGCTTCCACTGAAGTATTTGATGTGTGTCTGTACCGGTTTAGCACAGTACAAAAGTGGAATAATTTTCATATTGCCTCATATTGTTGTCAGAGTATGATGTCCTCTATGAAAACTTTCTTTTTACTCGACAACTTATTTGTCACATTAGACACATTTTTCTAAAGCTCAACAACCAATCTTAATAAGTATTTGTTTAAAAAGTCATCAGGGCTCCAACATTTGTAATAAATCACTAAATGTCTACTAGCAAAACTTTTTTGCAGATTTCTCCCACAGAAATTAGAAGTTTCAGTCAAGTCATCTACATTACTCTCGCTAGTATTGGTTCAAAAACCTCACCTCATTTTGCATCTCTTAGTCAACCATCAACTGGAATCTACCATCAGTGGTGCCATCTTAAATCTCATGTTGCTTAATGCTGTGAAAATTTCAGCTGACCTGGAAAATTCAGCTTCAGGTCAGGGAAATTACGGGTCTGTGGGGAAATCATGAAAAGACTGGACTGGGCCCCAAGGTGAGACTGATCCCTGGCACACCAAAATGGGGCAGATTAAGGACTCCTGTGCCTTGTAGCACACATCAACAAACCCATCTCAAAACCAGCAGAACCTCCTCCAGCTTGATAGGGAGAAATGTCACCAGGTACTACTACATCACACTAGAAAATAGGTAGATTAAAACCTGTGCATCTTCTCACTAAGGGTCTAAAACCAGAACAAACTACTCTCTGTCCACAGCTGTCCTCAGCTCTTGGGCCCGGGAAGGTCTCTGATCCCATCCTCCTCCTCCTCAGAGCAAAGCAAGCTCAGCGCACTGGTGACGGGATGGATCCAGGACGTTGTCTGTGTCACGTGGCTAAAAACCAAGGAGAAATGCTATCAGCAACGCAAAAGAGGCCTACCCATCCCAAAACAAGGAATTCCAGCTGGAGTCTGGAGTTGTAACAATCATTAGGACACCTTCAAACATAGAGTTGTCTTTTTCTTGCTAACTGCAAGATTTTTAAAAACGAAATGTGGAGTCTTCAGACAGCCAGAATCTGGAGTAGAGGTTCCATTTCCCAATGTAATTAAGAGAATGCTTTTGTATGAGATTCTTGATACAGACTGGTGACTGGTTTCTTGTTAATTATTGGAGCTGCAGACAGTTAACACTGCAGGGTATTAACACAGCCATCTCACGGGCTGCAGCCTGAGGGAGGCAGGGTGGTCAAGAGGAAGTTGAGCAAATGTGGAATCACATCATAGAAACACACACAGCTCTTTAGAATGTGAACCCTGGAAGTGTCCAAGGCCAGGCTGGATAGGGCTTGGATCCGCCTGGGATAGTGGAAGGTGTCCCTGCCCATGGCAGGGGGTTGGAATGAGGGGGTATTTAAGGTCATTTCCACCCAAACAACTCTATGATTACTATTTTAGCATCATTAAGTAAATCCTCTTCTTGTAGAAAGAATAAATTAAAAAATTATGTTTTTTACATGTCCTCTAGCCCCAATTCTGGATGTGCTCCCACAGCCTTTACACACACAATAAAAGCGCATCAGTGCTGATTTTGAAGCTTAAACCCTACACTTGACATGCAGGCTAAGCTGCTTTATAGTTTCTGGAAAGCTTCTGTGTGAATGGAAAGAGCCCAAGCAGGGCTCAGTAAGGACAGACACAGGGACGGGTTTGGAGTCTGTGCTGAGAACACAGCACACCTTGTGAGTGGTGCGTGCATGTGAGCCATACTGTGTGTGGGCAACACACTGCCTCTTCTCCCTTCTGGAATAATGTGTTCTTGGGAAAGGAAATAGCTTCTTTTCACCTGAAAAAAAAATCTTGCTAATAAATTCACAGCTTTTATAATCAAGTCAGTGCAAAGATTAATTTTGTAATATAAGTTCACGACAAGAACAAGCTGAAAAATATTGTAGGTATAATGAACACCATTGAAGGAGAAACGGCTCTTCTCACATGTCTTAACACAGTGTCCCTAAAACTGAGGTCTGTACTCACGTTCCAGGTGCATTGGTTTAACTAAATTAAAGGAGGAAGGAACCACTCTGGATTTACCTTTTCAAGTGAGAACAGGTTTTGTCTCCCTCTGTGTGAGAATGCTCTCTTGAATAACTGATTATGGAAACAGATGTATAGAAGTAGGAATTTGAGTCAATGTTCCACTACATTGAGTGATGGGTACGAGATCACTGTTCCCATCACCATGATCATACTATTCAGACCTTTCACCTAAGTGCACTGAGCTCCGAATCAGCTGGGTGTGATGAGGATGATACTGTTCATCGAGGTGAGGTCAAGAGGTAAATATGTTCCTAATGTAAACCCAGCAGGAGCTGCGCTGAACAGGTAACCTGTGAATTCAGGCACTACTTCAACTGAGGCAATGCCTGAGCAAGGACCACACAAGAAAGACAAAGTGGAATATAAAGGCCATACCCTTGATTCTTATACATTAAAAAAACAAAACAAAACAAAATGAAAAATCAATTAAAAAAAAATCAAACCCCAAAAGCTCCAGTTATGTGTAAAACCAACCCAGAAATGCTCTTTTGGTGAGAGCAGGAATGGATGGATTCCATTCCTTCTTTTGTTACAAAGATGTGCGTTACTGGGGTTGTAGGATCAGTTCCACAGGAGTTAAAAGGATAAATGAAAAACATGTTCCTACAGAAAATACACTGCAGCAGACAATGGCTACTCTCAAGGACAGTAATTGTTTCATTCTAAGAAAGCAAATGTACTTTTTTTTACTAGGAATAAGAGCAACTTGCCAAACATTTCCATTGTTTACCTTTAGAAAGTCAGGTGACACCAACATGAAGAACATGAAAGGAGCTGTTTTACAATGTTTTATGAGAGACTTGTGAATAAAGTCTGTGTAACCAAGAACATTGTTCTCATTACTCCACAACACTGGGAAATGTATGCATTCATATTTATATTATATTTACATTTGTAAATATACTCAGAAAAATATCTTTGCTACATATTTCTGTTTTCTATGTCAGGAAATGCCTTTTTTTTTCCCCAATTAAAATATTCAGTCAATAAAGCTTGGTACTGGAGATGTGCTCCAGATTGAAGTCCCAGCATGTGATTTATTGGTATAACAACACAGAATTTCTTCCAATACCTGCAGAATTATGAGAGCTGAATGAACTGGATTCCATCCATTCCACCTCGGCCAATGCAAGATTTACTGCCTCCAGCACTATTTTAAGTGGTTTTATTACCTACTTTTATCAAGCCATTTCTGAGCAATCCATTGCTGAATTTAAATAAGAACAAAATAATTTAAAAATTTGTTTCTTTTTCCCGTTTGACTTCCCCATGTGGCATGCCCTGACCTGCTGTGTACCTTAAGCCTTGGCTCCATTTTCTCCTCAGCATGCAGTATCAATCCTGTGAAATGGGAGAAATGGCACAGCAGCAGAAGAGCTACAGGGAAAGGCATCCACAGGTCTTTGATGTATCCAACTAAAAAATTCTTTATAAAGTGTTTCTTCTTCAGAAGATTTTTCTCCTACATACTCCAGGGCCAGGAGGCAAATGACAGTGTGTCCAACTTCCTGCTACTGCTCTAAGAACTTCAGTTTGCTCTCACACAAATTACATGCACAAAGTTCTCAGTGCAAAACTGTGGCACTGAAATCTGGGTTACAATTACCTGTATTTGATGGCAGAATATTGTTTCATCACTGGTAAGAAAGAAAAGAACCAGTTTTCATTCATTTTCAAAACACATGGGGCCAAGTTTTGCTCTGTTATCAAGATGCTGCTGCAAATGCTTCTGATTTGAACCCAGCTCCTTTCAACTTGCTCTAGACTTATCCCACAGGCGATTCTCTTAAGAGTTTGGTTTAAACCCTTTGCCAAAATCCTTCCTAGGAAAAGAGCTCTTATAAATAAACATTAAGTCCAGATACCATGTCTCACATTGTAGACAGACACACACAATACGTGCAGATTATTTAGGTAGAGAATAAATGTATAAACCCTGCTGCTATTTATTTTTAGCTCTCCAAAAGTGCTGTGACTAAAGAGCTTTGACATAATCAGTCTGAAGAGATAATCCCAGATTTACTGGTTTGGAGAACATTCTTGTATTAGAAATGCATCCTCTCTGATTTGTGTGTTAGGACCAGCAATAAAAAGTGAGAGGGAGTCCAAATCTACCTCTAGGTTTTGCTTAGTTCATGCAACTGGTTTGAATATTAAAGGAATATTTGGAAAGCCAGCATTACAAAGTTTAAATGTACAGCATTTTCCATTTGCAAATGTTCCTGTTCAAAAGTCTAATTTAACATTTTCAGAGCAATTAGCAACATTTAAAGATTTTTAGGTTTTCAAACAAATCACTGCTATCGGAGGGCAGCCAAATTTATTGCTAGAAAACAGAAACATTTGATCTGGAAACATGTCAGTAGATTAGTCTGTCTTTTTAACATTAGCAAACTGCAGGACAAATTTCAGAGCTTGGGAAAACAAAACATGAGAACATAGGGATATTTTGGCAAAGAAATAGTAGCAGATTATTTCAAATGCCAATATAATTACTCTCCTTATGGCTCTTCCTCCTTCACATGGAAAATTATTTATTATAAAACTACAACCTCAGACAATCTTTTAAGAAAAGAATAACTCAAAAATTCAGAGAAAGGCTAATGGGAAAAAAAATATTTGCACCATTTAAAAAAAAAATTAAGAATTATCAAGACATCTTTTTCACCTTAAATTGTGCTCTCCAGCCAGGGCCAAACTCTGGAGCCCAACAGGGAATTATGAAATCTTGCAGACACCACAAGTGCTGTGGGTCTCACTGCAGGATGTTGAGCAACAAACCTGACAAGCAGCATTCTTGAAAAGTGTTTTTTCCCCCTTTTGACATGGTATGACATTCACAAAACCTGGCTCAATGTTTCAACTGCATCAGGGTTCTTGAGCTTTAAAAGGAGCCACTTTGTGCAAGACCCATCTGTTCTGAGATCAGTTCAGGAGAGGAGATGCTACCTTAAGCAATTACTCAGTCAAACTCTCCTACTGAGTAGGGACCCCTACTAATTAGAGGCTGAAAAGGATTTAGCTGTATCTGAACTTAAAAAGCCAAATTCTGGCTTCAGATGAGCCCTGTTCTTCTCTACCAAACTGGAGGAGTACGGAAGACGAAAGTGAAACTGCTTGTGTAAAACAACACAAACCCCAAATTTTCCGCCTTAATGAGCATACTCCATAAACTAAATCCATGTAATCCATGTAGTAATTTTGCTAAACTTTTAATCTGCCTTTGCTTTTTGATTTCCCAATCTTCACTAGCCCTTTAACATGCAATAGTGCTCAGCTGAGGAATATTGATACTTGATGAAGCTGTTCTTTATCTCTGCACAAAACCTCTGCAAAGGCCTGGTGACCTCCCAGTGCTGCTGAGAGCCTGAGCTGGGGGCATTGCATCCCCCGAGAGCTTCAGCCTTTGGTGCTTTCACTGTTGCTACTGCAATAATCATTTAAAAATGCAGCAAACAGCACTGCTAGATGTAGATGCAATGGATTTGAAGGGGACATGATCTGTGCTACTCCACATTGTGCTTTGGTGGTTTTTAGACTCGCATGCATGCCCTGTGGGAACGGCTGGAGTTGCTGTGAAAGGAGTGTGTGCCTCTGCCACAGGACTGGGAACAGCAGCTCCTCATCCCCTCCTTACCCACTGCATGCAGGCCCTGGGCACTGCTGCCTTGGAGGCTAATGAGGGTCATAACTACAGGAAAATACAGCACAGTGCCCCTGAATGAAGATCCTGAAACTTAATTCTTCATGCAGAGGCTCTGCCATCCTCCCTGCTTGCTCTAGCACAGGCCCTGTGTTGCTCTGTCCGTGTGAACTCCACGTGGCTCCACAAGATTTGCTGGAATTGCTGCCTTTGGCTTTTGTTTCCAGGCCTTTCTGTTCTTGGTCTCCTTGGGCTTGGGACAGCCCTTTGCTTTGCATGGATGCTTTTTCCTTTCAAACCCACTGTCCCAAATTTCACACCTCAGAGAAGGTTCTCAGCTCTTATTGCTTCTCTACATTGCTTCTCTCTTAAGTCATGATCAGAATTCCTTGGGCATGTTTGGAAATGTTGTATAATTGGAAAATATACAATCAAACACAGATCCTGCACAAAAGGGGAGCCATCCCAGCTTGCAACAGCATCTTGAGGACATTCACATCCTGGCAGGGAGAGAGAATTGCCCTTCCCTGTTACAGCAGGTCAGAATGGAGCATCTACAGGAGTTCCAGGGAGTTGCTGCTCCTGAAGGCAGTCCATGGGATCATGGCAACAGCTGGCCTTTAATTACAGCCACGCTCCCTCACATGGCTGTGGAGTTTAGAAAGAGAGCAAGATTTGGTAGGCAGGACAGTCAAAACGCTGGAAATGCGTTAACTCTGTTGCCCTCAAATCTCTACCAGCTTCTAAATCACTCTATAATTGTACATGGAGCTGCTGGTCCTGCACCTCACACATTTTGTGAATGCACTTGAACTATTTCTCAGCTTTCCAGAGCCAGTGCCTTTAACACTCTGCTGTTGTCCCTTATGAATTTAAACTTGGTATTCACTTTTTGTTTCTTCAGCTCTTGGGAGCCAGCACACACCTGCAGAGCCAGTCAAGGTGTGTGTCGTGGCTGGAATCCCCTTTGGAAAGGCCACTGGTTAGAACGTAGATAGTAAATGCTGTCAAGCTCTGGAAAACTCTTGCTATTTTGAAGTGCAAATGCTGGGAAGATCTGCAAGGAATAACTTATTCTGAGCTGTAACTAAGCATTTTAATTTAGCGGGTAAGCAATTAGAGCAAAATAAAACAACTGAGTGACACTGATGCAAGTATAATCTATCAATCCATCAATCAATCCTGAGAGCATCTAAGGATGAGAGTTTCCAGACACGAATCCTAAAGGCAGCTTGGGAAGGGTTTTTGCACTGCATTTATCAACATCAGATTATGTGAACTGAAACATTAATTTTTTCTTTTTACTTTTTGTTAAAATTCATTTAAGCCTGTACCCTCTTGCAAGTCATTTCAAAAGGAACGCACAACCCCTAACAGTACCCCAGGAGATGCTGGGCAGGTCCTGGAAAATGTCAGTGACCTTAATTTTACTGGCTGTAATAAGATCAAGAGCACATGTCACCTCATGGAGCTGTGTCCTGAGGCAACATAAATGTTTCTTGTATTTCCCTCAGGGACTGCAGATTTTGCTTGACTATTAATTAAAGATTGAGGGATATAGAGTGAAACCCCAGAAGACAGTCTTGCTATTTATTCCTTGATTAAACCGATTAAACCCTTGTCTACTCAGAAAAATCTATAAGCCATTTCAGAGGGCAGTAATCACTAGGAAGAAGATTTATCCAGCCAAATAGTGTGGGCTGCATCATTAAAAACTATCAACAATAAACAAATGGCCAGAACTAAAATAAAATCAGGAACAAAAGCAAGATCTGAGCCATGGCTGAATCAGAACTAAGGTCTGAGTGACAGCACAGGCACTTCTCAGCTTGAAAGCACTACCTGAAATCTGTCTCCCCAGTGTCAGTCAAGTGGTGCTCCTCTGGAAGAACTGGTTTAATGTGTGCAGTTAGTCCCATCTCTAAGTGAACTGCCTAAAAATTCCGGTGCTGTGTATTTGCAAATGCATCAGAGCATGTTCGAGGCTTTTGTTTAAACTCCTCGTGTACTGAACTGACATGAAACTGGGGCAGTGACTTTGCTCCGGATGAAGCACATCCTGAAAAACCTTGCTGTGTGCTTTGATCTCCTTCCGATGGCCCACCCAAAACCCATGGAGCAAAATAATTCACTTTCTTGTGTTTTCTCACAGATGCTTTCTGTGACAGGCCAGAAGCTGGACAGAGTGTACAGTATTTGTGGAAGCTGAAAGAATGTTTCTCCATTTTGGTTCTTGATATTAAAAAACAAACAGCCTCTCAGGAAAAAAAAAGATTGCCCAACCAAAAGCAGCTTAAGGTCTTAACATTCTTGTATTACAAGCTCATGTTATCATAAAATCCAGTGCCAAGTTTCCTAGTTCTACATCTGAGATTATTTTCCTTATAGTCATGCAAAATGATTTTGGTGAGAATCAGAGAAAGTGAATTCCAAAAATCCGAGAGAAACATGTCAAGACTACCCAGATTCACATGTCTACATCAGAAGGTGTGTGAAGTGATGCTGAGCTGATGGATGGAGACAGCTTTGGATCCCTGTACATTAAACAGCAGGAACAGCAGAAAGCACTTGGTTAGTGTTCAGACAGTACTATTTAAATATTTTCCACTTCTTGTGACTATAATAACTATTCTTTATTTTCATTCAGGAGAATTTGAGGGTGACAGGTAAAAGGAAATTTTTTCAAAAACAACCTTTTTTTTTTTTTTTTTTTTTTGTGAAATGTAAAATAGGAAATGTCCAAATTTTAAGAGATGCAAAGTAACTGCAGCTTTCTTTGAACTCAGCGGAACCAGCATTGCATGCCTCAAATTACCCATCCCTGCCCAAAAAAACATCAGAGTTAACATGGGGACACCTACAATGATGATTTGATAACTGCTAATTTTGGTGCAAGTAACTTGCCTACTGCTTTACAGGGAGCTGGGAGCAGAGCTGGAACTGGATTCAGTCCAGGGGGATTTCAATTCCATGCTGAAATCAGTATGGCAGATCATGGGTTTTCTTAGTTTGCTGCTCTGAACTGACTGAAAATTAAGTGGAACATACAGAAGTTTACTTCTACACAAGGTCTGCTATAATTTGAACATAACTGATTTCTTCTAGCCAGGGCCACAACCCTTGCCAGAGATAACCTGCAGATAACCAGGATGTTGTAATGCACCAGAGTATTCAGGAAGGAGCTGAACACACCTCAGTGTGCTGGAGTTTGCATCCTTCATTTACAGAGCAGCAGAAATGTGCAGAGAACATTTAGAAAATTAACAAATCTCTATTTTCAAGTTACTGTGCAGTAAGTAAAATCAGCTGTGATTTTCCTTTTATGATGATACCTTTAACTCTACTGTTGTAAAACATCAATGTTTATACTACAGAAGTTCTCCATCTATCACACATGCTCTGCTATTCTTAGCTTAGCTACAATGATAAACAGTTTCTATGAATGCCCAGTTTTCGTAAAGTGAGTGGTGTCTCTTTCCCAAGCAAGACCAAACAAATTAGAATTTTATAGTGTGATGTGTCTGCTTTTCATGTAGAAACCTGATTTTTTAGACATGATTTAAAAATCCACTAGAACACATCATGAGTGGTCTTTATTAATCTGTATTTTATAAGGATTGACTTTAAGCTTTTACTTAACGTGGAGCAAATTCTCCAGCTTCCAATGGAGGAACCCGAAGTACACAATGCCTCCATGGGAAACTTCTGATTTTTAGATAAATTGCTGAAAGATAACCCTAAATAAAGCATTACTGTTTCCCCTTTGGTGTAAGATAGAAAACATCACAAGCCCTAATACATCTAAGGGAAAAGATCCCAGAAGTTTTAAAATATTTGAGAACTTCTACTTGTCTTTTGTGAAAATCTAAGGTAAGCGTTCTTGAGGAAAATAGCTGTTAATGCAGAATATTTTGGAATCTAGCCGTATTGAAATGCTAGGAAAACAGTGTTTACAGGGGCAAAATTCACAGCTGGTCCTTACAAACCACATACATATGCAAGGAGTGGGTGGGAGTAGGAGGGAGCATAGCAAGGGCCTACCTAATTTTAGGTGCCAGCCTCATGATACAGAGCTGCCATATGTTAAAGGTGAACACAGTGGGAGGATGGAAGAGATTAACTGGAATGGGTTTTCTGGGGAAAAATTAGTGTGTCCCAGCTATGGGGTTTTCTGCTGCTCTTGTGTGATTCTAAACTAGCAGGATGAAACCATTAATTAGAAGATATGGTGCCTCCCTGGGAGGGCAGTTACGCACAGGCTCCTTCTGCTATTTGAAAATCAAACCCAGAAATTCCTAATTCACAAAATCAGTTCAGTGGTAGAATGAATAGACACTGTATGCCTTGCTTTTAGTGCTGGAGTGTACAGCTAAAGTGAGATTTTGTTCTAGTGATGATTGGTTACAACACTTTGTAAACTGATTCGACGCCTGAACTAAGCCTGGGCAAAACCAGCCACATGAAAACTTTAAAAGTGAGTAAGATGGCCTTTCCCCTATTTACAAAACTTTTCCCATCCTAATGCCTCCCAGCTGACTGTAAGTGCTGTCACACTCATCTGGGTGTAGGTGATACTTTATGAGGGCTCATTAGCCCCTTTGTGTTTCTGGGACTTACAGATGAAATCCCTGTTTGGGCCAGGAATTTCTATTAGAAAACCAAAAACTTAAAAAATGCCTTCATCAATCATCTCATAAGTAAAATTAATTAATGAACATTTTCATTTTATTACATGGGGTCTCTTCAATGCACTGATCCTCCAAGTTCAAGACAGAGAATAGAAAAATGGGGGAGAATCCAGAGAAGGATCACCAAGATGATGAGAGGGTTGGAGAACTTGGCACATGAAGCGACGTTGAAGGAATTGAGTTTGTTCAGCCCACTCTTCTCATGAAAGATGTTGGGCACCGACAAGAAGCAATGAGCACAAGTGGCTTCAGGGGAAATTTTGCCTAGATTAGCAAAATAGTCTTCACCTGTGAGAACAACTAAACTTGGAATGGGGTACCCAACCAGTATAAAAAGGACTGGAATGCGAAATGTAAACTGGTGAAGAAGGCACCAGTGCTTTGTTTCTCTTGATGGGGCATGAATCTGGTTCCATGTGTGAATGACTGGTGGTACTGCTACATAAAAATATAACAGTGCCTGTCCTCTTATTTTAGAGTACACCAGGTTATCTTTAAACATATCTGGGCACAAATTCCACCTTTACTGCCTGGCAGGAGGGAAGTTACATTTGCAATGAAGCTGATCCTCATCTACTGTTGTAATTTTTGTCCTCCTGACTACTGTTTTTTTATTTTAGTATGACACTTGAAGTTGCTTTTTTCCTAGTGCACATTGACCTGTAACTCAGAAGCTTCCATTCCAGTTTGCTATTCCATGGTAAATCTGTACAAATGAGCTTAATGTCCAGCCCAGGCTCAGGTCAGTTTTAGCAGTCTGAAGAGTGGTTTCTCACACTTGCAGCACTGACCAGTCCTGACAATCTGGTTCATTGAAAATAATTTACTGAGGCTGAAATGATTTGCTGGATAGAAGTGGTGATTTCAAAAGCCGTACTAAGGTCAGGATTCACGGACAAGATGTAGCTTTCCCTGGTAGGTACAGGGAGCTGGTCAGCCCCATGTAAATGTTTTATTCATGTCATTTATTCACATAAGTGGGTTTCATTTAAGTGTGTAACACAAGCCAGCTGGTTTGCTTCTTTTAAACTCTGATTTCTCATGCACCTCATATTGCTACACCCCTTCAGAGATATTTATGGAAATTTCACAGCAAGCTGTCTCAAGCTTATGTGCTATTAAGATTCCTTTCTGGGGTGTTTACTGCAATAGATTTATAATGCATAGATTTATGGACTCAGCTACTTGATAGCCCAGTAAAGAATGTTGGAACTGAAGGCAACTGGTAATTAAAATAAATAAACTGCTAATTAAAAAAATATTTGATTGTATATTTGTATACAGGGGAGTGGGCTAGTGTTGAAATAATCTTAAGCCCCTCATGGCTTTGACTAGGCTAAAAATGAATGAAAGGATTCTGAAGCAGAATAACAGGATTGACATTCACAGCCAAAGAGAACAAGAAGGTTACAGCATTAGTACCAGAGCTGTGAAGTATCAACTATTCTGATAATCCCCATTTAAACAATTAAGATTAAATCCTACTGGAGAGGATCAGCTGATAAAACGGCCCCTCAAGCTAAGTTCCTTCTAGAAAAAGGATATTTTCAGTGTTGCTCTTCACCCTGAAATCTCCACCAATTGGTGTTAGAAACAAGGGACTGTGCAAGTCATGCTCCTTGCTCCAAACAGTTAACTTTAACAGCTGACTTCATACACATTACAAGTAGTAATGTAAGTGTAGTAAGAGGTATGGATTGTCAGGCATGCAAACAGCCTGGCTTACACTTTGTAAAGACATTTGGGGAAACAGTGATGAAAGCAAAACAAGGAAATAGTTAAAAAGAATATTCATTACCGTGATGTGTTATTGAAATGCTCAGTTAATTCCATTCTAATGAGCTGCATTAAGAACTCTAACACCACTTTAGTGTGGTGGCTCCCCTCAGAAGTTTTTAACCAGTGGTCATAAAGGGTGATTTCAAACCCTTTTTTGCCATTAAATGGAAGAATTTTTCTTGCCCTCCTTCCTCACAAAAACTGACAGGCAGAACTTTTTAGGACAGATTACAGAAGGTAACAGCAATGGAAAACCTGGGCACTGTCACCAGGAGCAAACGAAGAGAGTCACTAACAGTGAGATCTGCAAAAATTCCTGAAAGAGCTTTTTCATGTGAACTCCTGAGTTCCAATCTGTAGTTTCAGCAAGCAGGGACAAGATGCAAAACACCTGATGCTTTCTGCAAATTACACTTGCACCAGCTAGAGTAACTGAGATCCTACTGTTGCTAATAAGCAGCTGCTTGTCACACCTGCAATGGTTCAGCATCCAAGTGCAGAGCTCAGAAAGAAGTGTCTGCACATATCCAGCAAATCCAGCTTCCTGCTGAGTCACTGAAATATGGATCTGTATGAGAAACACAGGAACAAACCCCAAAAAATCCCCAGGGGGGATGCTTCAAGAATTTTTCTGTTCCGATTCTAAATTTTATTTGCTATTATTGATAATATAATCTTCAAGCTCAGTTTCCTGTCACACGGGTATAAACCCAGAGAATTACCCAGAAAAGAGTCCAACATCCACCTTAAGTTCCCAACTGTCCTATCATGGCTCCCAGCATGAACAGAGCCCAAGGGAACAGTGCTCTTTTTAAATAGCTGCTCTTGCATTCATTTCCATTGCTATAAAATTGGCTTTTAATTCACTTTCATTTCCTAAGCTATTTTTCTACCTTTTTTTTTTTTTTTTTGTCTAAATCTCATGTAGTAACTTACATCTGTCTGAAAATAAAAGGCATCCTTTGATTAGAGCTGGAATGCAAGATCATATGCAGTGTGTTTGGAAACCTCTGCAGAAAAAAACATGTCTGCTTTAATACATCTCGCTTGAGACGGCACAGGGTGAGGCAAGGACAACTGAGCAGTGTGCTTGAAAAAAAAGGAAAAAATACCCCTGCTTTTCTTGGCTAGTTAATGCATCAGCTTCAGTGTTATTTATGTGACTTTTGGAAGAGTTTGGGATAAAAGTAATTTATTTGCTGCCCTTCCTCTCTTCTAGGAGACTGCAGAAATCCACCTGCAAAACTCTGTGTTTCTGGCACCTGTAAGGATTACACCTTGTGGAAATTTCAGCAGCTAGAATAATTTACTATTAACTAGATCATGATATATATAAAATAGAGGTGAATTATATTTTTCACCATTTCTTTCAATCTTTTAGAGGAATAATTTAAAAAAAAACCCCTATTATATAAATTAATCTTCACTGTATTCTAGAAGAAACCAACAGCATATAAGTGCTATGTGCAATAAATTTTCCCATTAATTCTAGGACTGAAAATATGTTTAGTTTGATGTGCTTTTATTTCAGCTCTGACTCATTTTCCCCAGAACTACTCACTTGATGAAATATTTGATTCCATCAGCTGTATAAGCTTCTTCCCATCCATAAGGCAGACCTAAAAGGAGATAAAGAAATAAGATGTCTCTCGAAACTCAAGTGACACACTGAACATAGTTTTGAGATAGTGTAAGTTACAATGCTGTAACAATTTCAAACAATGTCACTAAAAGATCATAAATCAATTCCTACCTTTGTAACAGATAATAATATAAACAATTCAATTTAACAAATATTTTCTATGCCACAAAGCTACTAGCTATGATGATTTGATGATACATTTATTAACAGATGATACTTTTTGGTAAGTATCATTTGATGACACTTCTATTACTAGAATGATGAATAATACGGTACTATTCTATATTCCTTTAAAAATTAAATTGTCCTAGGAAGTCTTTACCTTTTTAATAACTATTTGTTCGAAGTTAACCAGTTGTAGAGTTTGATGCTTCTGGAGAAAGAAACATCAGTCACTGCGTAAAAATGCTCCCACTTTTGTAATACTGTACTATAAAGTACATAATGGCAAGTGCAAGATCCTGAAAAACTGTGGGGTTTTGAGACTAGAATTATGTATTAAATTTAAACATGCAAGAAAAATTGTTCTTCAAGTGTTTTGCCTGAAACTCTTCTCGAAATGTTAGTGTCTTAGGAGTTAAACTATTTTTGTTCATGTCCCAGTGTATCTCAAAGACCAGCTCATTAGAACCATCTGTGAGCCTGCTTTTGGTTTAAAACTTTTATTTGGAAAATGTGCTGGACTGCACGCACCATCTGAGCTTTGAAAGCTGCCTCCTCCCAAGGACTGCTCTAAGTGCACATGTTAATTTTTTTTTTTTTTTTTTTTAAAGCTGATTTTCTTCTGTTGTTACACCTTTGTCTCTAGTGTGATTCTTCTTAAAAGTCTGGAGAGGGATAACTTCAGTTCTCCAGTATAAACAGAATTCATTACAGCCATTGAATCAGGACTGGGCACACTGGAGCTGGTACAAACCTCCTGGGAAAGAATTATACCTGCAGGCACCAAGCAAAGAGCAACAGGTAACCAAAACTCCAGAACTAGGAAGGGAACTTGAGGATTGGGTGCATTAGAACAGCCCTGTGATCAGGAGTACAACTTGAAAAAGAAAAAACCATTGGACTGATTTTTTTTTTTTTTCTCCTATAACTTTTACCCCCATTAGTCACTTATCTCAGGCTTCTTCCCATTTTCAGTTTAGATGAGATCTATACAATCTGTTCCTCAAAACATACCACCCACTACCTTTCAAAGAGAATAACCCACAGCTACTTGCCTTTAAACACAAGGTAGCTGCTGTGTAGCAGTTCTCAGGCTCTGACTCCATTATAAAGGGAGGAAGAAAAGGATGTTTTAAGCTATAAATATGCTAGACATGCTCACTGGTTCTTCCTTCCTCTCCCATGAAAGATGGGATGCTTATTTAGCATGGGTATTTTCTGATTATTTAAATGGCAATGGGATTCACTCCTCAATTGCTTCCATCTGCCCTGGCCTTTCCTTTTTTCTGCATGAAACATGCATGTCCAAATAAATGACAACGGATTTGCTCAATTATGAATAAAAGCCCAGCATCTGCTCTGTACGCACATGGATCCCCTACATCACCTGTTTCATTTATCAGAGATAATTACACTTTTTTCCATTGGTGATTTGATTAAAATTCTGGCTTTTTTTCCTCTTCTAAATGAAGAACTGTACATAGGTAGCAATAAGTGATGCTCTGTGTTCCTCCCTTACCAACTGAAGACTTCGTTTTTGAAAACCACTGAATACATTTGTCACCTAGAAATGAAATTCTGGAAAAATCTCCAGTGCTTTATTTGCCTTTTTGATTTTGTATGCATTAGATTGTATATCCTATCCATCCTTTATATGCTTCCACATTCCACCTACATCGGTAGGCTTTTTTATGCTTTTATTTTCCACATTTTTTACTTGCTCTCTCCTAGTTTTTCAGTGCTATTCCCTTTCTTTCCTTCCCTTTCAGATTTTACTTCTATATCTTGTATTTCCCCTGGTGGCTAGGAAGCTCTCATGTTTTGCATTGTATTTCCCCAGACATCATCCCCACTTCCTCCAAGCTCACTGTCTCCATGAATCATTCATAAGTTGATCTACTTCCTCCTGCTTTGTTTTTTCACACCCTCCAGGGTCAAATTTGTTGTCTGTCCCAGGGTCAGATTTGTTGTCTGTCCCAAGACTGGCTTTGAAAGGCTGCTACTCTCACCTGGAGTAAATGGGAGGTAAAGGAGCTGACAAAGTCAGAAAAACAGTCTGAAATATACAGGATTTAGCCTACATAAACTCCAGCAATCTCAGATTTCCTGCATATTTATAATTTCTCATGTGAACTGCTAGAGTCTCTTTGATGAATCTTCATAAATAATATATTTGGCTGCAGCTGTCTGCATAGATCATCTTAAGAAATTACAGATTTACAGTATTTAAAAACTAGTTAGTTTCAGCAGAAAATAAAGGTCTTCTTGCCATTCAAATACTTGTGACTATTTACCTTCTGCAAGGTAAAGAAAAGGTAAAACTGCAAAAGCAATTGTGCTTGCAAAAGGAAGAGTAGTCTCCTGAGAGAGAGCACTTTAGTCAAGATACACAATAACCCACCAGCATTTTGTTCAGAGTATATGCATTTAATTAGGGTTAATGCCAAAAAAAAGTCTGTAATTCTCTGTGAAAACCAGAGCCAAGGAATCAGTTGCTGTTGTTTGTGCCCCAGCAGCGCTGCAGCTGGGCAGGGTCCTTGGGGACCGCTCCTCCTCGGCTGCGCTGCCTGCTGGGATAAGCACTGCTCTGAGTTGTACCGAGCTGAGAGGAAAGGAAGGCCTCGGGCAAACAGAGCCCTCCTCATCCCTGTTTATCCATCCTCATCACCTCCTTGGCTTAGCAGGACAAAAACTGCACCAGCACTGACTCTGTGGGTCCCAGAAAAAAAAGAGATGAGCATCAGCCTGATATAAACCCGTAGCAAGTGACAGACACCGAACACTTTGGCCTGCAGCTCCCGAGAGAGAATGTGTGTGCTCCCCCTCAATAACACTGCACTTAGCATGATCCCTCATGTCTCTAAAGGAAAAAAGGGGAAATACAGGTATTACGTGAAAAGCCTCATTTTCTGGGCCACTATCAAACCTAGAAACTGCAGTGATGTAACTGGGTGATTTTTTTCCCCCCCTAAATGATATAGTTAAAAATTATTAAAGCAAAAGATATATGGAAATCAGCAGATGAAACTGGTAAAGCAGAAACAAGAACAGAATATTTAGTTGACTCAAAACTGCAGTCCTGACATCAAAATACTGCAGTCCAAACCCACCCTATTTTGCTTATTTTTTGACAAAATTACTCAAAGGAAATGAGAGATTTAGAGCCTATAGTAAGAATTGCTCAAACAAATGCATTGTGCACTAGGATTCGGTCTAGATTTGGCATACTTAGATGCTTCAAGATAAGTATGTCCTTAAGTGCTTTCTTTTGGTCTTGGGGCCAGAGTTTAAGCCCTTCCTTCCATTACAAGCAGGCACCAAACATCTCTGATGAATCTGTAAGGAGTGCGTAGGGACATCTGCTGCCCAGAGGTGCTAACCTAACCCTGAGTGCTCTTCTGTGAAACACAAACTAATTTCCAGCATTGTTCACACCTTTGTTATCCACCATTAAAAGGGTCTCTGGTTGCAATTCCCTTCTCGTAATGGGTAAACAGTCAGAATTGATATAGAGTTTAAGGGATGTAGTATCTACCTGGAATGCTAAAGCCACATTGTACACATATTCTGTTTCACAATGAACCATTCTTTGATCAACAGCAGAAATAAGGATGTCTTTGTTACATATCCTTTTATGACTTTTCCAGTCGTTTGTATCTTTTTTACATACTAGAGCATGGGCCAGCTAATACTCTTTATTTATCTCCTGATAATTTATCTGTATTTAGTATCAGTCTCAAAAATTATATGTTTTTAAGAAACAGCAATTACCTGCTAAAAGGGTTTCTGTTACAGAAGATTTGCTAAAGGACATTAAAACCAGTTTTTGCTGTCACTTGATAAATGTGGTTTTGAATTCTGATCTATTTTCAATAGCCATCAACTTCAGCTCTTATCAACATCTAAACCTTCATCCAGTGGCTTCAATAACAAAGGAAAAGGTGTTAATTAAGATCCCCAGCACCTTTGGCTCTTCTGTTCTGAGATATTTAAGCATTGCAAAGACAACCGAAAGCTGAAGGTCTGATTTGTTGGTTCTAAAATGCCTCGTTTTGGATTTCTGAGTGCTGCTGGAATGTGGGAATAGCCCAGAGATGACACCAGAGGTATCATGGTGTGAGACCAGCAGAGGAACTCCTCTGTGACTTACCTAATTTGACACAGCTAAAGCAAAAATCTGTGGAGAAATATCCACCCTTGTTTGTCCAGAGTGTTCAGCGGGGTGCAGGCAAAAAATGGACTTTTATTTTTTGAGGCTATCAATAATATAAGCTGTATTTTGCTGCTTTTTTTTTTTTTTTTTTTTTTTTTTTGTGAATTAAATTATAAACAGGTTCAGGAAAAAAAGCTTTCAGAAGTGAATATGTACTTCTGGCATTTGCTTGTATGTCACTTTAGATCATTTCAAGTGCTCTTCGCAAAACCAAATATATTTCCTTTCATAAATAATACTCCGCTGAGGGGACATTCCATTCCTTTTTTTTTTTTCACATATCAAATTCCATTTTAACGAAATCATTCATTTCTTTTGTTGTTGGTCACTTAATAAAACAAAGATGGACTAAGTAGTCTTCTAGTGGAGACATCTGGGAAATAGTAGCAACTGAAACTTCTGCTGCTTTGGACTATGGCTGGCAGATTGGCTTGCCTCCCTTCAGTCTGTTCCTAGAAACCAGGCTTCAGGAGTAGTATTTGTCTTACTTTGGACATTTAGGGCATGGTGAAAGATGAGCTCGTGTTTTTCCGCTGCCTATTAATCATAACGTATTGACCCATCTGTGTTGGCAAACTCATTAATCTTGGATTAAAACAATTATAGCTTACAATTTAGAAGGAGTTATTAAATAGCTTGTGTTTCATGCCGAAGGATTATGTGAACAACTTTTAGATCTTTTTAGTAATTCTAAAATTGCAAACTGTTATAAATGTCTTTCTTCTATTCTAATACTTGTCTCTGAAAAGCTTGGTACAGTTAATTAGAAACAGTTTGAATACAAGAGCAATTGCAATTTATGAACAATGACCAGTCAACTGACTAAAATTTAAGGAAGTAAGAATGACCTCAAACAGCACATGTGGCAAGACATTAGTACAAAGATTTTCCTCTCCTACTCAACAAGGAAGGAAATCCGAAGTTAGAACAAATGCTGCTCAATGTGAAGTTCTTCAGAAATGACCCCCAACGTACATATTTTTCAGCTAAAGACTAATTACCTACTTTCACAAAACTCTTAGGTGCTGTAGGTTCCAAGCAATTTGGACTGTTAACAAGATGAGAAGCAAACAGAGGAACTGAGACTCATTTTAATCTGTGCAGGAGGATATTAGTAGTCAAAATAATATAAAATAATCACCTCTTGGAAAAAAGTAACTCTTTGGCAACTTGGATCAAAAAAACCCAAACTTATTTCAATATATTTCTAATCAACCGATTGCCAAAGTCTTTCCACATTACACATTTCATAGTCAGATGTTCAAAAATGGATTTTGAGGAAGCCAAGATACCATGAAGCTACTTGTCCCTCAGTATTATCACATTTCAGTCATGAGTGTAATACATTTGTTTAGGCATTAGCTCAGGAGAGCATAAACCCTCAAAAGTGAGGGATAGTGAAAGTTGGGAGGGGTTTCAGATCAGCTTCTTCTGACCAACCACTTGAATTTGCATAATCTAGTGGCTCTTATTATTTGTTTTTAAAAATGCATTTAACAGACTGATTATCTGACACTGATTTTTGCATTTTTCACCTATACTGCTTCTTTCTAAAATGCTGCTGGCTGTCCAGTGAAAATACAAAAGGATGCAGTGATGAACCACTCCAAATTATTTGGCTTACTGTGGTCAAGAATCTGTTGATAAAGTGCAGGTGATACAGAAAAATCAGAAAACTGCAGAATGAAGAAATCTACCTCTTTCACAGAAAAGGCTGCAAAGAAAAAGAAATCATACCAGTGTTCCATATCCTTCAGTGGCTCCCATCTGTTTAGTTTGCTAATTTAAAGATGTTTTGTTTTATTTTAGTGTTAAAGGCCTCTTTAGCAGAGTCTCAGTTAGTGACACACTGAGAGAAATGCAGTACCCAAGGATCACAGGGCCGGTAGTGCTCCCTGCTAAGGTTGAAAAATGGTAAAAGGATGCTCCCCATTACATTTTTCTCAGCCTCTTCCATTTTTTTTTTTTTTTTTTTTTTAATATTCCTTTCTATGAATTAATTGCAAGTTGGTTTTTTTTGCAGTGTCCCACTACGGACTGTTAAGATGATGCTGTCCACTTGGGATGAGTCAAGAACGCGTTATTGTTTCCACTGCTGACTGAACACACTGCAAGTTACAAAGTAATTTTTGAAAAATATTTGCACAAATCAAATTGAAATTAATTTTGTTTATACCTCTGAATTTTGAACTGCTGAAGAGAAGACAGGGAACACATTATTAATTCTTAAATTAGAGAAACAGTCCTTCACTGGGGAAATTTACACCAATGCCATGTAGGCTAAATAAAGTTAAATTCATGGAAGTACTCTCTGGGGGACATTCTTCTTCTGAATTGGTACAAGCCACTTTCAGCTGATTGAAAAGAACCTGGAATAACCCATTCTTATTCCAGAAATACAAATCTCTGCACACAGGGCATTCTCCACCAGGACCAGGTAATTAGGAACAGCCTGGAATACTGCACTGTAAGTCCCAAGAAATAATTTTTTTTTCCCAGTTTCCCTCCTTTCTTGCTCCCCTGATTCCTCTGTTCTGGAATTCAACCTTTTCCTTACTAGTCTCCTTTTCCTTACTGGATCAACTTCTCCTGTCAGCATCTATTGTGCTATCCACCCACTTCCATCACTGTCAGCTCCCACTGCTCACTGACGCATGTGATCGTTAAATGCAAGTTTAATTAGAAAGCATTCATTGGTAACAAATTAAAATGACTGCCTAAAATCAGAATTGAGCAGAAATTGTCTGAGATTTAAAAAGCAATAGTATTACATGATATGCCTTTCTTGCTAAGTAATATTTCACTTTTTTTGCGCTGATGATGGAATTAAACTGCAGAAGGGGCTGGCACGAACCACCTACAATTGAGAGACAAAACCACTCTCTGCTCAGCTCATCTCACAGCAAGGACTGACCAAAGTAATATTTTTTTCCTTTCGAAGGAAGAATTGTGAGAATACCATCCTTTTAGCCTGATATTAAAAAGCCAGTAGCCACACATAAGTAAAAGAAGGGGTTTTTGAAATGTTTTAGAAATAATGTTAGAAGTTCTTAAAATCTAAGATAGATTTCCTTTTTGGTTATAAATCCAAAGGGGAAAAAAAATCATAAAGTGCCCCCATTTAGCATACTGAACTTCACCTTTAGCGTAAAAGTAAAATTTACAGTGAAAGGAAAATTTCTATTACTAAACACAATACTCACAGCAATCACTAATGCAGGGCAAAACCCTCTCTCCTTAACTCCCAGTTAATGATCCACATGCCTCATGCCATGAGGTAACACATCTAGCCACAGACACATTTTGTACCTCCTTTAGGTCTCCTTTACAAGCACCAAGTAATTATGTTTCCCTCTAGCAAATTCTCCTTAAAACCCACTTTTAAAGAAGCTCCCTCTCTCATTCTTGGCAATCAACTTTCCTTGTACTTCCTTCCATTTAAATGAACACACTTGTGCGCTGTATCTGTCTGAAGAACTCTGCTGGCCCTCGGCTTCTCACTCCTACCTACTGAGGAGCAGTGAAAAAATGTGACAACTGCAGGAGCTGACAGCAAAGCCTACAAGCCCTCCGAGACATGATGAGCCCTGACAGCTCCAGCACACACTGATTCCCAACAAAGGGAACGCTGCTCCATCCCCCTTCCCCTTGTCAGCATGAATCCAGCTCTCTCAGGGTGCTCCAAGAAAATTAACTCAGCACTGACTGCCAAAAGTGCACACACTGCTTTGGATCAGCTCCACTGCAATGGTCACTTTGGTTTTGGTCACCTTGAATGGTGACTCCCTGACTCCCAGACCACAGGGAGACACTGGGGGATCCACCTCTCCCCACAACCTGCCGGCTGGATCTGAGCTGTTCCTGCCAGTCAAAAAAGAAGGATGTCAGACTTGGATCTGGGACTGACTTCTCAAGGATAAATTCCTGTCTCACCAGGGTATTTTCTGTCTTTCAGACACACTGATCTGGGGCCAAGGCCAATTCCTGCCTTCCCTGTGTATTTTCTCCAACTTGGGAACAATTTGCATGTCCGTGCCACAGAACTTCAAAGTTTGTTTCCTCTCTTATGTCAAAACACCACGCTATAATGAGGGATTAATATATCAAAATTCTAAGCGTTATGTCAACAGACATTAACAGAGAGACAGTTTAGGAAGTATTTACCATCCAGTAAAATTGTTGAATCTGGAGAGTTTTGACTTCAGTCTCCATAGTTACTGAGAGCAAATACAACTTGTATGGGAAGAGGCACAAAGTCAACTAATTTTTTCATAGAGGGGTCACAGTCTGAACTAAACAAGTCCATAGACTTTTAATGAAGTTTTTGATCAGAGATGCTGGAAATGATCCTAATGAGACTGCACTATTCTTGTTAGGTCATCTGTATTTTGAGATATAATAATATCACTTATTTTTCATTATTAAAATGTTTTGATTTGAAAGTCAGGACAGGCAGTGCCTATTCAAAAGCTGACTCATCTTTTCTCATTAAAGGTAAGTGAATGGAGAGAGAATAATTTGCTTTTCTAGCAGCAACAACAGAGTTCTGAAATCTAGGTCACATTAAAGAAATGTCTTGAAAAACAAGTTTTAGACACCGAATTGGGTTTTTCCTTGCTGTGAAACATGGGGATTAACATGCATATTCAATCACCAATAAATCAGCATGCAAATTGTTCATAACTGATATTTAAATGCATTTTTGGATTTGATCAGGGTCTGAAATTATTCTGTCCTTATTAGTGTCAGCTTTTATCTGGCTTCTCTGCTTGTCCATAATTACTGTAATGTTCTGATTCTTGGACACCAAATTAAATAAGCAGGGTCTAGTTCCTGGTTCCTGTAACACACCCCCAAATAAGGCCAGTTAAGTGAAAACAATGTCATTCTTCACTCACACTCAACAAAATGTGGGTTTAGTCCAAGGAAGGGAAGTCTGGGGATAATTCAGGATTTAAAACCCATTGGTAAAAGGACCTTTCTTTGAAATACCATTGAAAAACAAGATTAGATTTTTGTAAGGGCTTGACTAACTGATCAAATGTCTGAAATAAAGAGGGTGCAGCTGAATAAAGATAACAGCAAAGTGTTGTATTCAAGGTGTGGATAATCAGCTGCCCAGAAGAGAGTGGGCACACCCAGATGCCTTTGGTTCTGGGAGTAGAAGAAAGCCCAAACTTCACACGAACCAGTAACATGGAGCTACTGGGGAAAGGAAACACCATTTGGGACCTGTGTGAGTGCATATTAAAGCAAACAAGCTTATTGCATTTTTGTCTGCCGCAGGAAGCTCTCAAGTACAGAACTCAGTACAACTCTGATGAATTGGAGAGAAGTCTGAGAAATACAAAGGTAAGGAAGTGGCCAGGAGAGATGTGGTGTAGAGAAAAACTCAGCAAACTGGTGCAATTTATTTGGGGGAACAGCAGACAGGGTGGAGATGCTACATGGTCTTCAAATATGTCAAAAGCTGCCCCTAAGAGGAAGTAGTGGGGCATTCTTAATAACTACAAGGGTCAAGACAAGTAGTAACAGGCTTTAACCACCACAAGGAGGATTTAAGCCAAAGGAAGAGGTTTCTGGTGGCAAAGATAATTAAGGATAGCAATAGTTGGCCCACAGAGGCAGTGGGATATGCTAAACAAATACCTGTTTGTTTGAGCTAGTAATAATTGGCGTTGCTGGAGGCACATGGATGGATGGTCTAATTGCTGGAGGTCCTTCCCAGCTAAATCTTCACTGAAGCCTTGGCAGCAAACTACCAAATGCTACTTTTGTACACTTTTGTGTAATTTACATTACATGCAGACATTTGTTCTGCTTCCCATTCACAAGGCGTTATGCCTTATGTTCACAGAAGTGATACATTTTAATTATATTATGCTCCAAAAAACTCCTCTCTCCTCTCAAGTATTTCTTGTAAGCCCAAGGCAATCCTGGCCAGAGAAACAGGG